>NC_136057.1:267136698-269536698 GCF_964261635.1 Lissotriton helveticus | reverse complement strand
CTACCCGGACCGGGTCTCCCGGCGCTTGTACTCATACCGCTAAGGAACCCTTCCTGTCTTTTCCCTGTGAAATGTCCACTCCTGGGAATCCCCAAGGTAAAACCATGCATCCCAGTGCTGTTGGGGCCTTTGTGGAGATTAAGCAAGCTATTGCCCAGAGTTGCAGCAGGGACCCATGATTAGAATAGACACCAAGACGAGAAATCAGGTCCGAGGAAATAAGAGCTCAAGACCCCGCCAAGACTCGCCGAGGCAGGAATTGAACCCTGGTCCCAGGCCAGACCTCTGCATCAGGGTCTGCCGCTCTAACCATTGAGCCACACTTCTCCACACTGGGTTAATAATGGGTTAATAAAAGAGTTACATGATTGTGGAGCTGATCCACCAAGATTAGCAGGTAGTCCTTTGCCCTCTTTGCTATTCGCAGATGACACATTGCTCATTTGTAAGATCTGATGGGCATTCAGAACGTTTTAAATAACTTGCCGAAGCATGTAAAGATCAGGGCCTTGAGATTAACTGCTCTAAAACAAAATACATGGTTTTTAGCCCTGAAAAATCGCCAGGGGAAAATTCATGTTGGGTACCCAACATTTAGAACAGGTGAAGGTTTTCGACTACCTGGGAGTCAGAATTAGTGATAATCTAGCACGGAGTCCCCAAATTCAGAAGAGTGAGCTGGCATTACAACATGTGTACTGCGCAATAACAAAGAGGGCAAAACGCTCATCTTTTCGCCAAATCTCTCCCACACTCGAAATATACAGGGACAAAGGCCCATGTGCGGCTCTTTATGTGGCCAAATTGTGGGGCTTGGAGAATGTGCATCAGTTAGAGGTAGCGGAAAATAAATCCTCAATATTCCCATCAGCACTCCAATACGGCCATTACGCCTTGACGCCTTGATTTAGGGCTTAAATCCATTACACATTTTGCTGTGTTTAAGTTGCGGGTTAGAATTTGGACAAACAATACCGAGATCCATGTAAAAGAAGCAGTGACGGAATTACTAACCCTTCAAAGACAGACAGGCCAACTGCCCTGGTTTAATAGGGTCAGGGAGTGGCTTTATAAGCTGGGCCTGGATGTGATGTGGGAGGCCCCTCATTCTATCACAAAAAAGTCCCCCTTGTTAAAAAAAATATATTGAGATTCTATAGAGTCTTCATGTATTGATACTGTAGCACGTGGTACTTTAACTCTTCAATTTTTAAATGTTAAAAGTTGTTTTAAGTTTGAGATGTATATGGATGAAATCAAACTCCCTCAGGCACGAGCACTTTATAGACAGCTTGGTTTAGGAACTCTGCCACTAATTCATGGGAAAACAGTTGGGCAAATGTTACTTTATCTCCCTTGTGTCCATCTTGTCATACTGCCCCAGAGACCATAGAGCATTTTATTTTCTTGGGCCCTGTGTATGAAAGCCTAAGGAAAATATGGATTATTCCAACCTTTTGACTTCTTTCTTTCTCATGCCCCTCTGAAGCTTTACACATATTCAGGTCAGATACAACACAGTGGCTTGTTTTTACAATAACTAGATACCTGTTATATGCTTGGTGGCAGAGATCAACAGTTATATCATAATCAGTGATGGGGTTAGAGCGGTCTTAATATATGTGTTTTTACACTCATATATCTATTCTATAGAACTGTAAAATTGCAACTTGCCTTAACTTTTTTTTGGCAGTTGACTCAGGTTATGTTTTAAATCATTGTTTCAAGAATTTGTTTTCATGTTTTTATGTGTATTTGATATTTGTATGCTGTCTAAGATCATGTTATTGGTCGATTAATAAACTAACTAAATTGTTAAACCCTAGTCGTTTAATCATCAACTCCTTTTGCACACTTTGCGTGAATTAATGCTTGTATTTTCATGCAATGGATTTTTTTAGTGTTCAATTGAAACATCGTTGTAATTTGTAAATGTCTGTGGGAGGGAAGAGGGGTAATAAAGTTCTTTGGTTTAATGGCTCACAAGAGAATACTAGTCTCTTTTGAAGGAAAGTACTTGCTAAAATCACAGGGGTAAAAGTGTGCAGCGCGATTGTGCATGTTTATTGCGATAGTGTAATAGACCGCAAATGGTCGGGAAATAATTATCCTTTTGGAGATTAATTGGCTTTTGCCAGGCATGTAAATCCTATGCCTGGCTGTCAGGAGCATAGAGCCTAAGGCTAATTAGGGCTTAGAACTGAGCGTCAGGTGATTCCTGGTTCGTTATGGCATGCTGCATTTTTTTTTGGGGGGAAAGTCCAGCGGACTGTACCCGTCCGCAGCATGAAGCCGGAAATTTAAAATTATGCGACACAGAGGGCACGGTCGGACAAGCTCAAGGTTTAATAATGCAACTCCTAGGAGTAGAAGAAAGTAATCACTTATGGTGGTAGCTTGTATGTGAACTGGGGTCCCCAGGGGGAGCAGAGCGCGAGCGGTCTCCCCCTGGAGTCTTTCGCCCCATGTACCAGACCGAGGGCAGCGATAGGTCAGGTAGGTACGGGGCAGAGGCGCGCGCTGTGGAACGTCACAGTGCGCGCTGAGAGAGGTTGTGAGGTGGCAGCTGGGTGGCGGGAGGTGTTTGTTTTTAGTAAGTCCTATCCTCCCACCCCCCCAAAAAAAATATAAAAAATATATATATATATTTTGTTACATATAGATTGCCATTGTTAGATAGGTAGCTCCCAGGCTTAAGAAAAGTTGAGGCGTTTGTATTGGGGTGGGTAAGTCTGGAGCGGGCTTGCCCACCTTGGTTTTGGGGAAAAAGAAAGGTGAAAGGAGTAAAGGTAACAAATGAAGAAAAATGAAACACAAGGTTTGGAAAGAATGTTATAACATACTATTGAAGGTTTCGGTCCGAAAATGCTAATATTTTATACGCAGGAAAATATTAAAGGTTTTGGCACGTTTTACTAAATTGTTGATCTTATAAGCACAATTGCCTGAATTTGGAGTTACCTGATCTAAAATAAAGGTGGCTTTTTTGCTGTTTAATAAACATGTGTCCGAGTCTGGTTATTTTGGGCGAATGTCACTCAGATGAAAGATTTAAGTTATCAAAACAATGGTTTGCCTATTGTGCGTCTCAGTACGGTCTCGGTGAGCGGACCTTAATGTGGTCTGTTTATCGTTACGATCCGTATTCGTGGTCCTACTGTTGTCCGCATGCCGTAAGATGGTGTCATTTTTTATGGGATCCGTAAAGAGGGTGGTGTGGCAGTCTAAACAGAAAAGTTGCAGCAATCTTGAAAGTGTGAATACGTGGGGATGTAGCCTACGTATATTATGCATGATCTAGTGTTAAAAAGGTCGATATTTAGATTAATATTTCTTGGCTGATTTAGTTTGGACATTTACGTAAAAAAGCAGATGTATGGGCATTCTGTTCTTTTATATGATTAGAGATTGCGCTTTTATGTACAAGTAATAATTAAACCATATTTTATTAAATAGACTGTGACTTTTAATTCCAGGGTTATGTTGATTTAGAGGGTAGAATAAAGTTTCTTCTTTGACCGCACATATACGGAAGGCCTCGATGGCAGTGGGTTGTAGGCTCATTTATCTCTAGCAGTGATAAATGTGCTTATGGTCTTAAGAGAAATTTGCACAGATACATATTGGGCGGTTTGCAAGTATGTCATATGCTATTCGGTTTTAGGACTAATTGTTCAGATCATATAATTCGTTCTTTGGCTAGAATGAATTGTCTAGTATTCTCTTATTAAAGGGAGGCCCTAACAAACAGTTGTTTTGGGCTCTACGGATACTCCTTCAGGTCTTAATTTTCTACCAATTGCAATCATGCTTGTTATTAAAGATTTTTTATTATTAGAACAAAGTGAGTGTTGAACCTTAGGGCTAGAAGTAGGTAAATCAGATTTACCGATTCATAAATAGAGAATTTTACCGATTCGGTATTCATGAATCGGTAAATCTGATGTAGGTAATTATTTGGTAACACATACCGAATCGGTAGGATTCGGTATTTACCGATTCGGTAATTACCGAATCGGTATTTGCCATTGATTCCTATGGGCCTTGAAGCCATAGGAATCAATGGCAAATACCGATTCGGTAATTACCGAATGTGTAAAAATACCGAATTGCCAAGGGGGACAGGGTGTCACTTTGACACCCTGTTGCACCCCTGTTTCTGGCTTGTGTGCCATGTGGCACACAGACATGCCCTTAGGGCATGTCTGTGTGCCACATGGCACAGGTGTACATGCTCAGATGTGCATGTACACAGGAATTTGTTATTTACCATGCAATCGTATTACATGGTAAATAACGAATTCTTAGGGGCCTGTGGCACTGTTTACTGTGCCACCTACATATTGATTTACAGAATCGATAAATTTACCGATTCGGTATTTTACCGATTCTGTAAATTTACTGAATCGGTAAATTTACTGATTCTGTAAATCAAAGGCCCCCTACATTACAAAACCCAAATACCGGTCGGTAATGGCCGAAATCGGCCATTACCGACCGGTATTTGGTCTCCTACATCTGGCCCTTAGCTCCTTATCCGGGGACAGGGCAAAACCGGATTCTGTTGTAATGAGTACTGCCCACGAGTTATATGGAACCTGCTGGGTGGTATGATGATTTCAACCTGGATCAAAATAGATGGTCTAATTTAGATTTACTATTTGTACATTTTCCCTTTGATCACTGTAGTAATAGACAAGGGAGAGCATCAACAATGAAGCATGAGATTGTTTACAGTGTGACCAGTTTACAGCCAGTAATGCAGTAATGCCATCCAGAGTCTTTGTTCAAGCCATTAGCTACTGTGTCATAGCAAATGATCAAAGCACTTTCTTGTTGACGCAATTTGAGTTCCAGGTTACCTCCTCTTGCATGCATTTTCAATTTGATCAGGTCACAGAACGTAAAATTGCGCTCGTGTGGATGGCAATTCAAGAAGTGGTCAACAAGAGGTAGTTTGTCATCTTTGTGGATGTTACGGTAGTGTTCCTAAATTCTTGGATGTATTGCCTTCCTGTCTTCCAACGGTCCACCCGTAGTCTGTGGTGACTATACTACGTGGTCATTCCTTTAAGCAACCAGCAACTTTATGGTTTTGTGTTGAGAAAATGTAACTCCTTCACTGACACATGGCAGAATTTCAAAAACTATGCTTCTATTTTCCATACTGTGCTGGACCTTGTGTGATCTGTAACATGTATTTGATGTTTTATCTAACGTTCCTACTTGCATTCTCATTTATAATTTTGTATGTGTAGAATGGCGAAATATAACATTGGAAAATGACATCTAAAATCTGTCCTTTTTGTTAAAACTAGCTTTACAAGTGGTGTTTGTTAATAGCCTAGGCTTCCTCAGGTCACCATAGAAGCTTTAATGTGCTTAATGTCTGTAAAACAATTGCTGTTTCAAATAAGCATCAATAGCTTTGTGGTGAAATTTCTCAGTGCTGTCCGACTTCAGAGATTGTTAGGCCCATGTATTATGCATGCATTCCAGACAAGGTTGATCAGATGGGTTACTGGAGGGAGGGAGAGGATTCAAGGGAGGAGAAATATGACACAAGGAGCAATGTGACAGTAGAATAATATCTCAGTACTCAGTGCTTCTATTTCTAACCTGGTGTCATCCATTTCCAGGGCATAATATATTGTAATATGGAAGCCAGAAATGGGACCTTTTACAACGAATTCACTCTCTCAGGACTGACGGATAACCCTGCGCTGAAAGCCCCTCTTTTTACATTGTTTTCAGTGGTTTATATCACCACAGTGCTGGGCAATATTGGCATAATTACATTAATCAAAATGGCTCCCCGCTTGCACACACCCATGTACTTCTTTCTGAGCCACCTGTCATTTGTAGATCTATGTTACTCCACTGACATTGCCCCTAAAATGCTGTTTGACCTGCTTTGCAAGAGGAAGAGGATTTCCATCCCTGGGTGTATGCTGCAGTTTTTCTTTTTTTGTGCATGTGCCACCACAGAGGCATTGCTACTGGCTGTTATGGCATATGATCGCTATGTTGCTGTGTGTCAGCCACTTCGCTATACAACCGTCATGACTAATAGATATTGCTTCTGGCTGATGACTGGAGTATATACCGTAGGAAGTGTGCACTCAATGATAGAAACAGTGTGTACTTTCCGACTATCCTTTTGTCGATGGGAAATTCATCATTTCTGTTGTGACATTCCTCCATTGCTCAAGATGTCATGCACAGACACTTTCATCAATGAGATGGTATTGTTTATATGTGCTGGATCCCTTGTAGTTGCTTCACTACCTGTAATTCTCTTCTCTTATGTTTTGATCATCTCAACTATCGTCCAGATGCACTCCTTAGAGGGGAGACGCCGAGTTGTCTCCACATGCGCGCCTCACTTCACAGGTGTGACTTTGTATTTTGGGACCATCATCTTCACTTATCTCCGCCCCTCATCCAGCTATTCCCTGGAGCAAGACAAGGCCGTTAACCTCTTCTACACAACGGTGATCCCCATGCTGAATCCCTTAATCTACAGCTTGCGGAACAAGCAGGTAAAGGAGGCCCTGAAGACCATCATTAAGAGTACAGTGACTGCCAGGTGAAAAATGCAACTGTTGCACTGTACTCACTGATCAATCAGCAATTAGTTTAAGATGAAATCCCCTGCACAATAACATAAAAAGTCATGATAAACATGATGTGGTTAAATACACAGAATCCATATATATAAACATTACAATTATTTTGCAACTGAACGGATGTTAGTAGCCATTCAGCACATTTGTGAGAGATACTGACCATAGTTAATATATCTCTGCATATCATAAGGTTAGTTAATGTATAGTTTTGGAAATTCATTTGCTAAATTAGTGATCCTGGGACTTGTTGCTTTGGCTTAGTTCAATTAAACTGATTGGGCAATCATACGTAAACACAATGTTTTGGAAAACACCTAGCCTGAAAACAAGGTAGGTTTCCTGTTGATATAGAGTCAAACGGTACCCCAAGAACTAATCATAGTTGTCAGCTAATGAGGGAAGGCTGGAGTACGCTTTCAGATTTATTTTAGGTGCATCAATGGGAAGGCAAAGCCCGATTTTCTTCTACCAGAAGTAAAAGTGGAAAGTCTCACAAGGAAATTATATCACTGACTGCTACTTGGATTAAAATGAAAGACTTTCCAAATATTTAGAGCAAACAGAAGGAAAAAATAGGAGATTTTATTTGGAGTGGGCGTGTTCCAAATGGGATGGCCTTCATTAGATTTGTTGATCCAGTCTCAGATTACTAGTTGAAAGAGGTCAATGCAATGTAAAGGGATATATGACGGTACCACGCGTACTTTTACAACGCGTACCGTTACAACGCTACTTTAACCACGCAAGTCGTTACAACGACTTGCGTGGAGGGGCGCTGGATAGTAAATTTTGTAATTTACTATTCCAACTCCAGTCCCCGTGGACTCTAGGGAAAGGAGTTGGATAGTAAATTAATCTATTTACTATCCTGGAGCTCCCCCCAGCGCAAGTCGTGGTAACGACTTGCGTGGTAAAAGTAGCGTGGTAACGGTACCGCGTTGTAAAAAATGCGTGGTTACCGTTGTATACCAATGTAAAGATCAATATGGCCTATCATTTTCTTATAAACATGCTCTTGTTAATTATTTGACAAGTCTAGACACATCTTAAATGGGAGAAGAACATCACATGCCTGTTGTACCTCTTGAACCAGTTTTGTGGGGTTTCTTAAGCTTAGCAACATATTGTCACCAATGTTTCAAGCAAATCACTATAATTCCTGATACAGGACATTTTGAAGAAATTAACATAGTGTGAACCTTTACTATAGAAACTGCATTTACATCAAATTCAATAGCTCTTATGTTATTTATGTTCATATATACCAGGTCTCGAAAGTGGGAGGTATACAAAGTACCAGAGTGCTTACTTGTACTTTACCTTCCCAAATCGAAGTATTGAAGCTTATCAATTTAGCTGAATAAATGCACTAATTTGAGGAACCCTGGAGCATAGTTGTTTTATTATTTGAGACTTATTTAGATGATAGTGTCCACAGAGAAACGATTGTGAACATTCGAAAAGGTTTGGGTGTTATAAACATTCATAATATCAGTATCTGTGAGACTGGAGTGCCCTAATGCTAGAAAATCAGCTGAAAGTCTGTAGCAATCCCATATTTTTCCTCTCCAAGTGTATGATGCATCTCGAGCTGTCTATGAGGGTATTAAAGAGATTAATTCAGTACTAAGTTTACCTCAATCTCTGTGTTAATAGCCAGAGTTGAGTAAGTATAGAATGATTTAATAAGTAAACTTAATTTGTTAGAGACAGTTTTAAGATTAGTAGTATGATAAATAATACATTACACATCAATTAAAACAATTATGTTATTTTTAAAAGTTTGGTTTAAAACTAGGATACATATACATCACAATATAAAAAAATGTGGTTATAGTATTATGGTAAAAACATAATATAAAGATACAGTTACAGTTTTCTATCTCAATTTGAGAAGTATGCCTAGAAAGCGGCACAAGGTGTACATTTCCAGGCCCATTTCTCGTAATGTCATTACACACTGTAGATATCTGTTCATGGAGAACAGAACTGCATTTTTAACCTTAGAAAAAGTCCTTTCTCTACACCCTTCACAATATGAGGGTCACTTTTATCCCTTTCCATCCTGGAAGATACGTTTTTGTAGCTCCTGGTTAAAGTACTACAGTTATAGGGCAACCATTTTCTACCTAGTTAAGAGGTGGATCAGAGATTGGGAACGCCCACAAATGTTTGTGGGCTTTTTCAAACTACAGAGTCTATTCATGCCTTTAAATGCTCCCTTTCCATCGATTGATTTGCAACCGCAAATTTCTATACGCACATAGAGGATAAATCTAGAGGAAAATCTGTTTGCACCCTTCAGGAATCTTTTGCGGATTTATGACATATATATAACTTGCAATGAAATGCCTCTTTTTTATGGTCATCACCCACGTTTTTGGACTAATGCTGCTACTTTTTGACTCTGAGAGTGCACTGAAGCCAGCTAACCAGACCCTAAACGTGTATGTTGAACTGATTTACACCCAATTAGCATAAGCTAACTTACTTGGCAGTATCTAGTATATGGTACTCATGGTACCCGGGCATATTGCTAGAGGGTCACCCCATGGATTGTTGTGCCAGCATGTGTGTGACACAGTTGAAGCTTTTCTCCCAGTTCAACACAGCAGACTGGAAGTGCAGTTTTAAAATGCTAGCCCATCTTTCCCATGTAAAGCAATAGCAAAGCCAAGCCTCCCCAGAAATGTGCTTAAGTCACATCAATGGCAGGCCAACTGTAATTTTTACTTTAGGAAATAATTTGTCACCCTATTGGTGAGTACAGAGTTACATGCTGACCCCTCAGATGTGCTAACTCCAGAACAATGTGTCCAAAAAAAAATGTAGCTCCACTCTCCACCTGGCCAAGTCAGGTAGGGCATCCTGCCACTGGCCCGCTAGCCTAGGGCCTGTACCCTCAGGCTGACTAGGGGTCACGGGTTGAGGCTCTCCTATCCCTACCCCACCTTCTGGGTTCTTGCAATCTCCTCCCAGGAGAGGCGCCCTCAGAACACAATTCTCCTACCAGTTCAGGACCTCTCTCCAGCAACTGGTCTCCCAACTTAGGGTATAAACCCTTAGGTTGCACCGGGGTCAGAGGAGAGGACTCTCTCCCTCTGTACCCCCTTCCAGAGCGCTGCACCCTCCCTACTGGAGGGGTACCCCTGGAAGCCAAACTGGTCAGGACACTGGTTACAGATGTCCTTCCTTCCAGGTCAGGCAGATCCTGAACCTGGTCTCCCAACCCAGGGACCAATACCCACGGTTGTGCACTTGCCTGGCACATCCGGACTTCATTGGGAGCACATATGCCCCCCTTTGGGGTGACGCACAACTCAGGTGTCATGTGACAGTCTGCCTGGCGCAGATCTCCCGATTCCTGTCCATCTGACAGCGCGGGAAGATCCCCCAGGACAGAAGTGAGGTCACCATGGCTACTCACCAGTGACTCAGGCCTTCTGGCTGGCCCCTGTCCCACTTGTTCTCCCACTGGGGACTCCTTCCCCCTCTCACCCCTCAGTCTGGACTCCTGCACCCTCCCAACCAGAGTGGTACTGCTAGACACCAGAACTGATGGAGGCCTGGTTACAGGCACTCCCAGTTCACTAGACAGTAGGAGATTCTCCACAAATGGCCTACTAGCACCCTCTAGGCCCCCAACCAGGTGTCCCCTTAAGGAACCCTCCAGACCCTGAGACTGGGTTTCTGGCACCTTGGGACACTCAGTCCCACACTCACTCCTTCTCCACTGAGACAGGATGTGAGCCCCTATACCTCTCCTCTGGGGTACACGAAAGTACCCTACACCACTCTCCTGAGATTGGCAACACATTGTACTACTGTCTCTGTCACACAACCCACACTCTCCTGGGTGGTCTTCACACTCACACACCAAGGTTTCTCCCATGGGGGAACCCCTCTCCTTACACCTCTCATCTAGGGTCAGTAGAGTGTCATTCCGACCACTAGGAATATGGTCCCCTGTGTCAGTCCCCCAATCTACTTCAGGGACACCACACACCACCGGAACTACATCATAAACATGTACCACCTGGTGTATGTCGACCCCCCCTCAAGTCAGACTCCACATCTCTGGGTGTTTGTACCTTTCTCTCAGCACTGGAAACTATAATCTTGCTGCCACCATCTGAGCTGGACTCCACCTCCAACTCAGCAAAGCTCACCTCTTGAGGTACCCACGTTTCTTCTTCAACTGAGACACTCATGGCATCAAGCCTCTCGAGCTCCAAATCAAGCTCCCTCATTCTCAATTCCTGGTCCAAGGTCAGTTTCAATTCCTCCAGGGCACGGGCATTTTTGCTCTCCTCCGCCACCCTTTCTCTCTCCATTTGCTTCCGCTTCAATTCAAGCCTCAACATTTCTAATGTATGATCTCTAGCCCTTTGGTTTTCCTGCAACTCCTCTGGGGAAAAACTTTCAGCTGAATGGTTGCTGCCAACCCTGGAGGCTGCTCTAGACACAGGCAGAACCTGTGACCTGAAACCATCCCTTTCGGTATCCTCCTCCACTTCTGCATCATCTGTCTCCCCAACATCTTTGGTCTCCCACCAGACCCTTAAGGTCTTCTGTAGCTCCTCCTTCTTGGAGCGGTGCTTCATGGGGCATCCAAAGCTCCTGCAGAACTGCTTGAGTTGACCTACTTTGTAATCACTTAACATTTCAATATCAAACTCCTGTTTTGCAACCTCACTTGCTGGTTTACCATTCAGAGACATGATGCTTGGAGTCTTTCAGGGTTATGATCAAAAATAGAACCAACAAAAAAACTCAACCATAGTATGCGGTGGCGTAGTGGTCTGCACTCACTAGTGATGTACAGCAGTCACTGTGGGTCTAGTAAAAATACAAGTTCAAGATACCACCGCTGACCAACAATGTTAGAGCTGGGGGTCTCTAGGTGGCAGAGGTAGGTACCACTGTCCAAATAGGGACCCCTGCTTCTAGTCAGGGTAAGGAGGAAACACTCTTTAGATAACCCCTGCTCAGCCCCTGGGTAGCTTGGCACGAGCAGTCAGGCTTATCAAAGGCAATGTGCTAAGTATTTGTACCAACACTCACAGTAACACAGTGAAAACACAGCAAACTGACTCTACAACAGTTTAGAAAAATAAAAGTATTTAATCTAAACTACACAAGATCAAAACAACAAATAATCCAACATACACAGTTCAAGAATATGGTTTCAATTGAGTTCTTAAGGTTCCATTAAAATAATTCACAGTTGAGTCACGTTTTAGCCAACAGTACCTTTAGATGCGACAAAAGTTCCAAGTGAAAGCTGTAGCATTGAAAAGCAAGCGATGCCTCACTCCTGAGACCCTGGGGAGGCAATGCGACAACCCCGCTGGACGCAGCGGGCGTGTTGCGATGACTCCGGTCTGTAAGGGGAGTGATGCGATACCTTGCGTGGATTCCGACGTGATGCAGTCCGCAAGCAAGCAAGCAATCGGTGCAACGATCTCACCCAGTGACAACAGGCTCTGCGACGATACTCACAGCAATGGTAATCTTCCCGCACCGGACTGGTGAGTCCCGCAAACGAAGGATGCGACGATTCTAGCAGCGGCAACAGGCGCTGCGGCGATCTTGGCCTTCGTAGCTGCGGGAATTTCCTCGCACTGATGGGGATGCGCTCCGCAAGCGAGCGATGCGTTAAAACTTGCAGAAAGTCTTTAAAATCTTGGTTTCCAGCTTCCCAACACAGGTACATCTTCCAGAGGCACCAGAACTGGCCCAAGCACTCTAGGAAGGACAGAACTCTCTCAGCAGAGTTCAGGGAAGCTGGTGGTGAAGTACCTTTGTTCCTGGGACTTCTTAACAGGGAGCCAGCTCTTCTTCAGGCCTTGGAGATTCCTTCAAGCAAGGGGACACAGCACAAAGCAAAGTCCTTCCCCTCTCCTTGGCAGCAAAGCAACAGCAGGTCAGTCCAGCAGAGCAACAGCAGGACAGTCTTCCTTCTTCAGTTTCAGCTTTCTCCTTGGCAGAGGATCCTTCTTGATTCCAGGATGATCTAATTTTCTGTAGTCAGGGGTCCTGTACCTATACCCCTAAAAGTCTTTGTTCCCTTTGTGCAGGAGGGCTCTGAGCCCGGTCTGAACCAGTTCTGGGTGTTCCTTGAGCACTTTGTTTTCCTGGCCTCTCCCTTCCTTTCAGAGAGAGGGGCAGGGTCGTCAGCCGCCCAGCAGGTGGTGGAGCCAGCATTGTGGAGGGAAAGCACAGCCCTGGAGTACTTTGTTGACATGATTCCTTCTCTCCTTTCACAGTGCAGGGCAGAGACATCAGACGCACCACAGGGGGTGGACCCAGCACTGTGGGGGGCGGGCACAGTCCTATTCAGGCCCAGGTGCTAACTCCTTCCACCACTCAAGTTGCAAATGTAGTCATTCAGCCTAGGGCTGACTCAGCCAGCCTCCTGGGGAATCCCCAGCCCCTGTCACTCTCAAACCAGACAGTCAATCCACAAACAGGCCAAGGCACACAGAAAGGTCAGACAAGAGAATAGCAACTTTCTAAAAGTGCTATTCTCAAACACAGGAGTTAAAAACCACCTTTCCTAAAAGATGTGTTATTAAATTTTGAGTTCAGGGATACCAGACTTTTATGTCCTGTCTTGTTCCTATGGGAAGAAATGATGGTAGCCACTGTAGCCAGCATCCCCCATGATAGCCTATGGTGCAAGATAGCCTTGCAGCAGTGAAAAACGAAAATGGCTGTAATTCACTAGCAGAGCATGCCACCTGCACCAGTACATGCTCTACCTTTCACATACACTGCACCCTGCCCAGGGGGGTACCTTGGGCCTTCCATAGGGTTGCCCAATGTGCACAAAAAGGGAAGGGTTAGGCCTGGTCAGTGGGGACACTGACCAGGAGGACATGTCAGTTCACAGACTGCACATAGGCACTGCGGTGGCAGGCCTGAGACACCATTTTATGGCTACTCATGTGGGTGGCACAATCAGTGCTGCAGGCCCACTAGTAGCTTTTGTCATCACCAGCCCTGGCACACCCAGTGCACTTTACTAGGGACTTCATGGTGATACAAATATGCCAATCATGTATGTCCAATTACAATACAATTTACACAGAGAGCATATGCACTTTAGCACTGATCAGCAGTGGTAAAGTGCGCAGAGTCCTATTGCCAACAGCCACGGGTCAGGAAAAATAAGGGAGGAAGAAGCAAAAAGTTTGAGGATGACCCTGCAAGAAGGGCCAGTTCCAACACAACCCCCTTCCAGCCTAAAGCCAGGGTAGACCAAACGATACCTTGATGGTATTCCCTGCTTAAGGCGATAGAACACGGAAACTGGCCCACACAGCAGGGCAGTCCTGTTCTACGCCGTCCTAAACCCAGTTCAATCATTCTATCCATACTCTCAGTGTCCACCATGCCAATCCATGTGGAACCCTTCTCCTCACCTGTGGATACCACCTGTGCAGCACCTAAACTTAACTTGCTCACTGGTGTGTCCCAACAGACAGACAGCAAGTCACAGTGACCACCGCCAGTGACCAGGTATGAGACCCAGGCCTTATGCCTCTCAGGGCCCTCAAACCTCTGTGGAACAGAGGGTGGGGGGCAGTAGCCTCAGGTGCTTGGCACCCTTTGTCCACTCCCTCTCTTGTCAGGTCAGGTCTAACATCCTGGCACTGACCCACCAGTCCCGGACCTGTATCCAGCGGCTGGACAGGAGGCTGGGTTGGGCTTCCCCACACACGGTCCTCCTCTTCCTTGGGGCTCTGTACCCTCGCACCTGGAGCGGTACCCCCTTCTAGAATAGCCAGGGCACCTCCACTGTTGTGGAGTCAGTTTGTGGTGTTTTCACTGTGTTACTGTGAGTGTTGGTACAAATACTTTACACATTGCCTCTGGTTAGCCTAGACTGCTCATGCCAAGCTACCTAGAGGGTGAGCAGGGGTTATCTCAGAGGGTTTCCTCCTTGCCCTGACTAGAAGCCAGGGTCCCTATTTGGACAGTGGTACCTACCCCTGCCAACTAGAGACCCCCAGTTCTAACAAAACACAATTAGATGATGGACGGAGCGCTGAAGCTTTTCAGACACACCCCCAGTTACAGATCTGGGTTGGATTTATCTTCGTTCTTTAGCACTCTTTGCCACCCCAGTATAGACCCAGCTATATGCAAATCAATCTTGACCCTGTGCCTCATGGGAATGGTCCAGCTAGAACTGCAAAGCCAGGTCTTCCCTGGACAAGAAAGAAGCATCCTGTGACCGGTTTCAGGGTAATACCACTCATGAACCAGGCTAGCTTGGATCTAGTGGCAAAGTGAGCAAGGGACCCATGCCTGGGCACCTTAGGTCATGCAAAGCAACTACAAGGTCATGTTAAATGGAGCACTGAAACCTAAAGCCAGGTCTTCCCTGGACCGGAGACAAGCATCCTTTGACCGGTTTCAGTGTAACACCCCTCATAAACCAGGATAAATTGGATCCAGTGGCAACGTGAGCAAGGGATCCACACCGGGGCATACCCTGGCAACTTTGGTCGAGCAAAGCAAACACAATTAAATGATGGACGGAGCACTGAAGCTTTTCAGACACACCCCCAGGGATGTATTTATCTTTGTTCTTTAGCACGTTTTGCCTCCCCAGTATAGACCCAGCTATATGCATATCAATCTTGAACCTGTGACTCATGGGAACGGTCCAGCCCGAACTGCCAAGCCAAGTCTTCCCTGGATCGGAAACAAGAATCCTGTGATCGATTTCAATCAAGCAATCTTTTATAAAGCGCACTACATACACGCGAGGGTCTCAAGGCGCTGGGGGGGACCGCTACTGATCGAACAGCCAGGTCTCGAGTATCCTCCTGAAGATCAGCAGGTCTTGGGTCTGTCATAGGCTCAGTGGGAGGGTGTTCCATGTGTTGGCGGCAATGTGGGAGAAGGATCTCCCACCGGTACTTGTTCTTTGGATGCGTGGGACGGTGGCAAGTGAGAGGTCAGCAGACCATAGCTGGCGGTTGGGGATGCAGAAGGAGAGCCGTCTGTTGAGGTGGGCTGGGACAGACTTGTGGAGTGCCTTGTGCGCGTGGGTGAGGAGCTTGAAGGATATCCTCTTGTTGACGGGGAGCGAGTGCAGGTTTCTCAGGTGGGGGTGATGTGGCCGTGGCATGGTACGTCAAGGATCAGTCGTGCCAAGGTGTTTTGGATGCGTTGTAGTCGATTTATGAGCTTGGTTTGGGCTCCAGCGTAGAGGGCGTTTCCGTAGTCCAGTCTGCTGCTGACGAGGGCATGTGTGACTGTCTTTCTTGTATCTGTCGGGATCCATCTGTAGATCTTGCGGAGGGTGTTGAAGCAGCAGGAGGAGACAGCGTTGACCTGGTGTCATCGGTGGCGGCGATGAGGGCAGTCTCGGTGCTGTGGTTGCTGCGGAACCCTGAATGGGAAGGGTCCAGGATTCTGTTGTCCTCAAGGTATCGGATTAGCTGTCTGTTGACAGTTTTCTCGATGACATTGGCCGGGAAGGGGAGCAGAGAGTTGGGCCGGAAGTTCTTGAGGTCTCTTGGGTCTGCCTTAGGTTTTTTGAGTAGGGTGTTGATCTGGGCGTGTTTCCAGATCTCTGGGAAGGTCGCAGTCTCGAGGGAGAGATTGATGACGTTGCGCAGGTGGGGTGGGATGGAGCTGCTTGCTCTGTTGAAGACGTGGTGCGGGAATGGGTCTGACGGAGAGCCGGAGTGGATTGTGCGCATGGTCTTGATGTTGTCATGGATGCTCACGCTGGCCCAGGCTAGCAGGGGGTCGTGGTCGATGGTGTACGGAGGGTCTGTTGTGTTGCTGTCTGTTGGGGCTGTCTGGGTGTTGAAGCTGTCGTGGATGTCTGCTATCTTGCAGTGGGAGAAGGTGGCGAGGGAGTTGCACAGGGCTTGAAACGGCGAGATGTTGTTGGTGTTGGAGCTGGGGTTGGAGAGTTCCTTCACAATGTTGAGGAGCTCCTTGCTGGTGAACAACACTTACATCGCAACTTTTACATCGCAGAGCCTTTACAACGCAACCATTACAACGCAAACTATTACAACACATTGCTCTGGGGGGCGCTCTAGGATAGGGATAGGTTAATTTACTATCCAATAACCTTCCCTAGTGTCCACGGGGACTGGAGTGGGAATAGTAAATTAAACTATTCACTATCCAGCACCCAAAAGCACTATGCGTTGTAATGGACTGCGTTGTAATACTTACGTTGTAAAGGCATGCGATGTAAATGCATGCGTTGTAATGTCATACATCCCTCCTTGCTATTGTGTGCGTTGTTGTCGAGGCAGTCTTTGGAGGACGTCCTCTTGGCCGCCCTGATGAGGTGGTGGTGGTTGCGGATGGCGCCTTTGTGTGCTGCGTGGCTGTCCCGAGTTTGTTCACTGTGCCATTTCTTCTCTAGTTTCCGCCAGGCTTGCTTGGAGGTTAGGAGTTCGGGGGTGAACCAGCTGGCCCTCTTGCTGGTGTCGCTGTGGGGGGGTTTCTTCAGCCCGGCAAGGGTGTTGGCGCAGTCCACGATCTAGCGTCTGAGGCTGTGGGCAGCATCATCGGTTTTAGAGGGTTCGGTGGGTGGGCTGAGAGCGAGGTTTGCGTGTAGTTGGTCTTCGGTGATTTTGCTCCAGCAGTGGCGGAGGATCTGTTGGGTGCGATGGTGTGTGGTGGGTTTCTGGAAGGCAAAGTGGATGCAGCGGTGGTCGGTCCAGAGGAGTTCAGTGGTGTGGCTGACGGAGAAGTACAAGCTTGAGGAGAAGACGGGGTAGAGCGTGTGGCCAGCGGAGTGGGTGGGCGTTGTGACAAGTTGCTTCAGTCCGAGGTTGGCGAGGTTATCGATCAGGGTTGTGGAGTTGTTGTCGTTGTTGTTCTCAGGTTGAAAGTTCAGGTCTCCGAGGAGAATGTAGTCGGTGGAGTTCAGGGCTTGTGTGCTGATCAAGTCGACGATGGAGTCGCTGAACTCGGGACGGGGTCCGGGGGTGGGTAGACGAGGGCGCCTCTGAGGGTGGAATTAGGGTCTGAGTGGATCTGGAAATGCATGTGTTCGGCGGTGCTGAGCGTACGTCGGTGCTAGTCAAGACCCTGATGCTGTTCTTGTGGACTATGGCGATTCCTCCTCCGACTCCGGTGCGGTCTATGCGGGTGATCTTGTAGCCGCCTGGGATAGCTATGCGATGTCGGGTGCGGAGACAGTAGTTAAACCTGGTCTCAGGAAGGTGACGTACGGGGATGTTGTTTTGAGCAGGACCCAGAGCTCGACAGCATGCTTGCGTGCAGAGCGGGTGTTCAACAGTATGCATCGGAGGTGGTTGGGTCATTCTTGGCGGGTGGTTCGTCGGCTCTGAGGCTGGTGTAGCTGCCGTTCTGGCAGGTAAAGGGGCCGTGTGTAAGTTTCAGAGTGTCCTTGAAGCAGGTGTGGCTCCGTCTGGAGTTGAGAGCATGCAGAGTGCTGGCGTCGTAGTGGAGGCGGTCGTCGTGGCGGGTGTAGGGGCCAGGGGTTCTGGCGCTGGCCGTGGTCCAGGCATGGAGGGGCGCAGACGGGCTTGCCTTAGGCGCGCCTTTGGCAGTGCAGCGGCTGGCATATATGGGAAGGTGGGAGGGAGGAGCAGCTGGGAGGCAGGGGCAGCGAATGGGCAGTGGGCAGTCAGGGGGACGGGGCTGCAGGGGACGCAATGGCGAGGGCGTTGAGGGACAACAAAGGTAACAAAAGGAAAAGGGGCACAAAATCGATGAGAAAACGAGTGGCACAGAAGGCAAAAGGGCACAAAAAACAAGTGGAACAGAAGGCAAAAGGGGCTCAGAAATGAGGGAAAAATGAGTGGCATAGAGGGCAGAAGGGCACAAAAAAACGAGTGGAACGGATGGCAGAAGGGCACAAAAAACGAGTGGAACAGAAAGCAAAAGGGGCACAAAAAAGAGGGAAAACCCATTGGCACAGAGGGCACAAAAAACAAGTGGAACAGAGGGCGGAAAAGCACAAAAAAAGAGTGGAATAGAAGGCAAAAGGAGCACAAAAATGAGGGAAAACGAGTGGTACAGAAGGCAGAAGGGGCACAAAAATGAGTGGCACAGAATGCAAAAAGGGCACAGAAATAAAGGAAAATCGAGAGGCACAGAGGCAAAATACAGAATACAGAAATACAGGGGCAGCTAAGACCAGAAAGCAGAACGGGCAGAGAGGCACGGGTGCAGCGAGGGGAACAGAAGGGAAACCGGGCGGAGACACGGGGCAGCGAGGGGTACATAAGGAAAGACCGGGCAGAGAGAGCACAGGGACAGCGAAGGGAACAGAGGGAAGAAAAAGGGGCACGGCAGTCACAGACCCAACAATGAAAATACAGGCAATACAATAAAAGCAATAAAGCAATAAAGCGGAGGATGAACAAACCTACCTATGGCCTATCACTGGCCACCAGGGATGAGGCGCAGGTGGTAGCCTGCGGGTGGTGGAGGGCCTTGAACTTCCTCAGCAGCAGCAGCTGGGGCAGGGAGGCACAGGCGGTGCTGTGCGGAGGAGGAGCGGCCTACCTGGTGGGGTCAAGGGTCACCCATCATCAGCCAAGCTGTCTTGAATCCAGTGGTAAAGTGAATAAGGGACCCACGTCAGGGGCGTAACCTGCCAAGTTAAGTTCAACAAAGCTCACACAAGTAGATGAAGGACGGAATGCTGAACATTTTGAGACACTCACCCCCAGTCACAGATCTGGACTAAATCCATTATTGTTTGTTGCTCTCTTCCCCACCCCAGTTTAGACCCTGCTATATGCAAATCAGTCTTGACCTTGTTCCTCATGGGAACAGTCCACTCGAACTGCCAAACCAGATCTTCCCTGGACCGGAAACAATCATCCTGGGACCGGTTTCAATGTAACACCCCTCATCAACCAGGCAAAATTGGATCCAGTGGCAATGTGAGCAAGGAATCCACACCGGGGCATACCCTGGCAACTTAAGTCGAACAAAGCAATCACAAAGAGATGAAGGCAGTAACGTTGAAACTTTTCAGACACACCCCCAGTCACATATCTGGGTTGAATCCATCATCATTATTCACCACCACAGTATAGACACCGCTATATGCAAATCAGTATTGACCCTGTGCCTAATGGGAACAGTTCAGATCGAACTGCAAAGCCTGGTATTCCCTGGACCGGAAACAAGTATCCTGATACCGGTTTTAGTGCAATACCCCTCATAAACAAGGATAGCTTGGATCCAGTGGCCAAGTGGGCAAGGGATCCACACTGTGGCATACCCTGGCAACTTAAGTCGAGCAAAGCAAACACAATTAGTTGACGGACGGAGCGATGAAGCTTTTCAGACACACCCCCAGTCACAGATCTGGAATGAATTTATCTTTGTTCTTTAGCACTCTTTGCATTCCCCAGTATAGACCCAGCTATATGCAAATTAATCTTGACCCTGTGCCTCATGGAAGCGGTCCAGCCCAAGATGCGAAGCCAAGTCTTCCCTGGACTGGAAACAAGCATCCTGTGACCATTTTCAGGGTAACATCGCTCATGAACACGGCTAGCTTGGATCTAGGGGCAAAGTAAGCAAGGGACTCACGCCTGGGCATAACCCTTGCAACTTAAGTCAAGCAAAGCAACCACTAGGTTATGATAAATGGAGCTCTGAAACCTTTCAGACACTCTCCCAGTCACAGATGTGGTTAACTCCATCATCATTCTTTAGCTCTCTTTGCCACCCCAGATTAGACCCATTTATATGCAAATTAGTCTTGACCCTGTGCCTCATGGGAACAGTCCATCCTGAAATCCCAAGCCAGGTCTTCACAGGACAAGCATCCTATGACCAGTTTAAGGGTAACACTCCTCATTAGCCAGGTATTTATTTTATTATTACATTTATTAAGCGCTCAGCTACCCGTGGGTTTCCCGGCGCTGGGAGTAGAAGACAGTATGCCAAGAATGGGGATGGAGTAAAATCAACGAACTTACATATTAAAAAGCCAGGTCTTGATTCCCTTACGGAAGGTAAGGAAGCACATTTCAGAACGCAGAGGGAGGGGTAAAGAGTTCCAAAGAGAGGGAGCTAATAAAGAAAAAGAGCGACCTCCCATTTTTGCTCTCTTGATGCGTGGTATCCTGAACTTATTCTGGGTGGAAGACCTAAGTGTGCGAGGTGGAAGATATTGTTGCACCAAGCTAGATAGGTAAGGAGGGGCTTTTCCGGTCATGATTTTATGCATGAAGCATAGGGCCTTAAATTTAACCCTGCTCTCGATCCGCAGCCAATGTAAGTTACGCATGTGAAGAGAGGCTGAGGATCTGGCGGGAAGATTACAGATAAGGCGAACAGCCATATTCTGTACTACCTGGAACTTCTTAGTGACCTCCTTACAGGCACCCAAAAGTAAGATGTTACCATAGTCCAGGCGTGAGATGACAAGCGCCTGGACTACAGATTTCAGGGTGTCAACCGGCAGCATCCATGAGATTTTCCTAAGCCACCTGATGATGGTAGTACAGGTGGCAGAGACTTTCACGACGTGCTGCCTAAAAGACAATTGGTTGTCCAAGAGGACCCCAAGGTTCCGGGCAGCAGGAGGTAAGCTTGAATCCAGTGGAGAAGTGAGCAAGGAACCCACATCTGGGCATACCCTGCCAATTTAGGGCAAGCAAAGCAAACATAAGGAGATTATGGCAGAGCATTGACATTTTTTAGACACTCACCTCCAGTCACAGATCTGGGTTAAATCCATCATCGTTCTTTAGCTCTCTTCGCCACCCCAGATGAGACCCAAGTTATATTCAAATTAGTCTTGACCCTGTGTCTCATGTCAAGCCAGGTCTTCCCTGGGCCAGAAACAAGCATCCTGTGACCGGTTTCAGGGTAACACTCCTCATCAGCCAGGTAAGCTTGAATCCAGTGGTAAAGTGAGCAAGGGACCCACATATGGGCGTACCCTTCCAATTTAGGGTGAGCAATGTAAACACAAGGAGATTATGGCTGAGCTTTGAAATTTTTGAGACACTCACCTTTAGTCACAGATCTTGGATAAATCCATCATCGTTCTTTAGTTCTCCTCTCCTTGCCATCCCAGTTTAGACCCAGCTAGATGCATATTAGTCATGGGAACAGTCCAGCCCGAACTGCCAAGCCAGGTGACTGGTTTCAGGTTAACACCCATTTTCAGCCAGGCTAGCTGGAATCCAGTAGTAAAGTGAGCAAGTGACCAGTGGTAAAGTGAGCATACCCTGCCAACTTAGGAGGAGCAAAGCAAACACAAGGAGAAGATGGACGGAGCACTGAAACTTTTCAGACACTCACTCCCTGTCACAGATCAGGGTTGAATCAGTCATCATTCTTTGCTCTCTTAGCAACCTCGGTTTAGACCCAGCTATATGCAAATCAGTCTTGACCCTGTGCCTCATGGGAACAGTCCAGCCCTAACTGCCAAGCCAGGTCTTCCCTGGACCAGAAACAAGCATCCTGTGCCCAGTTTCAGGGTAACACCTCTCATCAGCCAGGCTAGATTAGATCCAGTGGCAAAGTGAGTACGGGATCATCGCCGGGACATCCCTCGGCAACTTAAGTCGAGCAAAGCAAACACAAGGAATTGAAGTACGGATCGCTGAATCTTTTCAGACACACCCCCAGTCACAGATCTGCGTTGAATCCATCATCATTCTTTAGTACTCTTCACCACCCCAGTATAGACCTTGCTATATGCAAATCAGTCTTGACCCTGTGCCTCATGGGAACGGTCCAGCCTGAACTGCAGAGACGGGTCTTCCCTGGACTGGAAACAAGCATCTTGGGACCGGTTTCAATGTAACCCCCTCATAACCCAGGCTAGCTTAGATCCAGTGGCAAAGTGAGCAAGGGATCCACGCCAGGGCATACCCTGGCAACTTAGGTCGAGCAAAGCAAACATAATTAGATAATGGACAGAGCACTGAAGCTTTTCAGACACAACCCCAGTCACAGATCTGGGTGGAATACATCATTGTTGTTTAGCACTCTTTGCCACCCCAGCATAGAGCCAGCTACATGCAAATCAATCTTGACCCTGTGCCTCATGGGAACGGTCCAGCCCGAACTGCCAAGCCAGGTCTTCCCTGGACCGGAAACAAGCGTCCTGTGGCTGGATTGAGGTTACCATCCCTCATCAGCAAGGCTAGCTTGGATCCAGTGGCAAAGTGAGCAAGGGACCAACACCAGGGCATATCCTGGCAACTTAGGTCGAGTAAAGCAAACACAAGCTGATGAGATATGGAGCGCTGAAACTTTTCAGACACTCACATCCAGTCACAGATTTGGGTTGAATCTATCATCGTTCTTTAGCTAACTTTGCCGCCCCAGTTTAGACAGAGCTATATGCGAATCATTGTTGACCCTGTGCCTCATGGGACTAGTCCTGCCCAAACTGCCAAGCCACATCTTTCCTCGACCGGAAAAAAGCATCCTATGACTGGTTTCAGGGTTACACCAATCATCATCCAGGCTTGCTTGAATACAATGTCAATGGGCCAGATTCACAGAACTAACTTAAGACAAAATCCTAAACTTACTACTTTTGGTATTCCCAGAAGTTAGGATTTTGTCTTAAGACAGACTTAAGACAAAATCCTAACTTATGTCTGTCTTAAGTATGTCTTAAGACAAACTTAAGACAAAATCCTAACTTCTGTGAATACCAAAAGTAGTAAGTTTAGGAATTTGTCTTAAGTTAGTTCCGTGAATTGGGCCCATAGTGAGCAAGGTATTGAAGTCTCAGCATACCCTACCAACTTAGGGCGAGTAAAGCAAACACAAGGAGATGATGGACGGACACTCACCTGCAGTCACAGATCTGGGTTGAATCCATCATCTTTCTCTTGCTCTCTTCGCCACCCCAGTTTAGACCGAGCTATATGGATATCAGTCTTGACCCTGTGCCTCATGGGAACAGTCCTGACTTTATTGCCAAGCAAGATCTTCCATGGACCGGAAACAAGCATCCTGGGCCAGGTTTCAGGGTAACACCTTTCATCAGCCAGGCTAGCTTGGATCCAGTGGCAAAGTAAGCAAGGGTCTGACACCAGGGCATACCCTGGAAACTTAGGGCGAGTAAAGCAAACACAAGGAGATGATGGACGGACACTCACCTGCAGTCACAGATCTGGGTTGAATCCATCATCTTTCTCTTGCTCTCTTCGCCACCCCAGTTTAGACCGAGCTATATGGATATCAGTCTTGACCCTGTGCCTCATGGGAACAGTCCTGACTTTATTGCCAAGCAAGATCTTCCATGGACCGGAAACAAGCATCCTGGGCCAGGTTTCAGGGTAACACCTTTCATCAGCCAGGCTAGCTTGGATCCAGTGGCAAAGTAAGCAAGGGTCTGACACCAGGGCATACCCTGGAAACTTAGGTTGAACAAAGCAAACACAAGGAGATGATGGATGGAGCGCTGAAACCTTTCAGACACACCCACAGTCACAGATCTGGGTTAAATCCAGCATTGTTCTTTAGCTCTCTTCGCTACACCAGTTAAACCGAGCTATATGTAGATCAGTCTTCATCCTGTGCCTAATGGTAATAGTCCAACCCGAACTGCCAAGCCAGGTGACCGGTTTCAGGTTCACACCCATTATCAGCCAGGCTAGCTGGAATCCAGTGGTAAGGTGAGCAAGAAACCCCTGTCTAGGCGTACCCTGCAACTTAGGGGGAGCAAAGCAAACACAAGAATAAGATGGACGGAGCACTGAAACTTTTCAGACACCCCCCCCCTGTCTGAGATCTGGGTTGAATCAGTCATTGTTCTTTGCTCTCTTCGCCACCCCAGTGTAGAACCAGCTATATGCAAATCAGTCTTTACCATGTTCCTCATGGGAACAGTCCAGCCTGAACTGCCAAGCCATGTCTTCCCTGGACCGGAAAAAAGCATCCTGTGACTGGTTTCAGGCTAACACTTGTCATCAGCTAGGCAAGCTTGGGTCCAGTGGCAAGGTGAGCAAGGGACCCACACCTGAGCATACCCTGGCAACTTAGTTCGAGCAAAGAAAACACAGGGATATGATGGATGGAGCGCTGAAACTTTTCAGACACTCACCCCCAGTTACAGATATGGGTTGAATCTATCATAGTTCTTTAGCTCTTTTCACCACCCTATTTTAGTCCTAGCTATATGCAAATCAGTCTTGAACCTGTGCCTCTTGGGAACAATGGGAACAGTCCAGCCTGAACTGCCAAGCCAGGTCTTCCCAGGACCGGAAACAAGCATCCTGTGACTGGTTTCAGGGTAACACCCCTCATCAGCCAGGCTAGCTTGGAAGTAGTTCGAGCAAAGCAAACACAGGGATATGATGGATGGAGCGCTGAAACTTTTCAGACACTCAACCACAGTCACAGATATGGGTTGAATCCATCATAGTTCTTTAGCTCTTTTCACCACCCTATTTTAGTCCCAGCTATATGCAAATCAGTCTTGAACCTGTGCCTCTTGGGAACAATGGGAACAGTCCAGCCTGAACTGCCAAGCCAGGTCTACCCAGGACCGGAAACAAGCATCCTGTGACTGGTTTCAGGGTAACACCCCTCATCAGCCAGGCTAGCTTGGATTTAGTGGCAAAGTGAGTAAGGGAACCATGCCTGGGCATGCCCTGCCAACTTAGGGCCTGCAAAGCAGGCACAAGGAGATGATGGATGGAGCACTGAAACTTTTCAGATACTCCCTCCCATCACAGATCTGGGTGGAATCCATCATTGTTCTGAAGCTCTCTTTGCCACCCCAGTATAGACCAAGATATCTGCAAATTATTATTGACCCTGTGCCTCATTGGAACATCCATCCAGAACTGCCAAGCCAGGTCTTCCCTGGACCGGATCAAGCATCCTGCAATCGGTTTCAGTGTAACACCCCTCATCAGCCAGGCTAGCTTGAATCTAGTGGCAAAGTGAGCAAGGGACCCACGTCTGGGCATACCCTGCCAACTTAGGGGAAGCAGAGGAAACACAAGGAGATGATGGACAGAGAAAAATGTGCCTGCAACTGACTGGAGACTGCTTCTGTTATTCCTTTTAATGTTTATTGTTTGATGGCCCTCCAATCATGCAACTCTATGTTTATTATTTGAACTAAAGGATCTTCAACAAGATCATTTTTTGTCTCCAGTCTTTTCTTCTTATAGTCATTTTCTTTGTAAGTATATGTTCTTTTCACTTTGCATTACCTTTTATAGCCCGTGGAAACCATTTCTGGCATTTCTACATTTGATATTAAATCAATAGTTCAGAATTCCATCTTTTGGATTGTAAATGTTATAATTCATCAGAAATCTGGTCACTTTCCAAGCAGTATAGATACATAGCGTGTCTCAAGAATTTGATGAGTTAACTTTTCAGGATTTAGTTGTGCCCACCATATTCTTTTACCCAAATTTGGGAGTACATCACAATTGATGTGTGATAAATTGGTTGAGACAATCTTAGATTTGATAGGAAAAAGACAGTTCGATTTTTATATAGGTATTATCACAGTCTTGTCTTTCTAGGAGGTTAAACTATTTCACTAATTGTACAAAATATATTGTAATAAAAATAAAGGGTATACTGCAGAAAGCAACCTCTATAAGTCCTAACTCAAAAAGTGTAAATTACTCAATAGTTTAAGTTTCCTCCGTGAATCAGGCCCAAAGCCAACTATGTTAGGGATAAAAATGCCCCTACAAGAGGGTAGGGCCCCATGATTCTTCTAAATATGGAACTTTGTAACTTATAACTTTTCAGAAAATCTTGTACAAATCTCCCTTGAGGGTCTCTTTTTGAAAGGACCATTGGGATATCTGGTATGTTTCCAATCAGTTGACTTTCATCGACTGATCACTCTGAGTTTAAACAATAGGCCTCGTTTAGTAACAAAATCACCAGTCACCATTAAGACCAACCGTGTTGGATTAGCATGAGCTCTTGTAGTGATAGCATTATCTTGAAAATCAGCAAGGGTGACCAGATGAAAGGATATACTGGAATCAAAATGATTTCTTCAATAATCAATCATTAAAAGTATGTGTTGGAGAAGGAACATATATAAACCTTTTAATGGCAAGAGTAGCAAAATGATGACACTGCTGAGAGAAAATAAATACACATGCACAAACTACACATTCAAGAAAACATGACAAGATAAGATAATTTTAGTTACTGCATCGTAACAGCATTCAGAAAAGATGTATTTTAATATTCGTGAAAATAATATAAATATAAACATCAACAAGTATTATATTTCATTAACGTGTGCTAGAAATGTGTAAATGGTGGACTCTCTTATTATGAAGTTTATCTCTAATCATGTCTAAAATCACTTATATATTTGTATAACTAATGAAGATTTCTCAAATATTATGATTAAATCTGACTGTGATAGAGTATTTTACTAAAATCTGTATTTGTGTGTGTAGAAGTGTGCACCAAAGTGACAAAAAGAACATAGGCTTTAAACATTTCTAATTAATGCTACATCTGTGTAACTTTCAGGGAATTTCTAAATATATGGTTTGAAATATATTTACATGTTAGTACATTTAATAACTAGTAGTGCATCACACTTACATGTATTATTTGAACCATACTAAATGATCTCAAGTGTATCAGAATTATACTAGAATCATAATATCTTCGAATTTTCTATGATTGTTGGCTTAATAATTCTATATGTTCTATGTTATGTTAGCCTAAATTAATGTGGGCCTGACTGCATACATAAAGCTTCTTGGTTTGCTAAATACACTTTACATGAGAGAATTCCTCAGTATAACCGATAATGTGAAACAGTGATTTCTTTCCTGAGTTCTCATGTATTCTACAAGATGCTTTGCTATACTTTTCACTACACCTGCCTGGGAATTGTCCTCTTAAATTTGCTTATATATTTTTGCTAAACGAGCATTGATCCGACATTTTACATATTGGATTGCTTAAGGACTGTGTTATTGTTCCACCTATTTCTCTACATTTTTTGTCTTTTTTATGCTGCCTGACACTCATCCTGTGCAAACTGACCAATGACTGAGTGGTCTAACCAGATGAGCTGATTTCATCAGGTGTCACCCCTGGAACTTACAAAATATTATATTGCCTGATTTAACGGATGCATTGGAGGTGACCTGTCGGGTGGTGTTGGTGATGGATGAGCTGTACCTGGCTATTTCTTTACTTACGGTGTTCTGCACGCCAGCTGTCAAACAATTCCTAAAGAAGACTTTGCAGAACTTTCCAGGCAATCTTGACTTGTCCGATGCGGACTCACCGGACTTCCTTTCTGAACTGACTCCTATGCTGTGTGCGCTTGTTGGTCTCTTCCTTCTTGGGAGACTGCTTTAACTGGCATTATTTTGTGTAAATTCCTGAAATCTTGAGCTTTTGGTATCATATTAGGATCATACCAAATTGTCTTATAATCTGATGCTAATTTACTGATGCCCTTATATTTCCTTAAACTTTGATTAAATAAACTAAATTAGCTTATTGACTCAGCTTCCATGATTTATTACTATGCAAGTGAATATGCATTCTTAATTTGGGTTTACTAATGATCAGGTGAGATCCTAATAGAGAGATCTCCGAGCATCAAATACTAATGCTATTATTCTGTAAATCTTTAACTGAGCTCTTGGTGTGTATGATTTTGGCACACTAATGTTTATTTCGGATGTTTGGGCTTGCAGTGATGATCTTTTTACTTTACAGCATTGTTTTGCGAGTAATATACATGTGTCTGATTTCTAGTTTATAGTCCAGCTATCAAATTCCTGGTCTTCATTGGATGACTGTTGAAACCCTTAAAATCCAACCCCCTCTTTGCACAAAACAAGGCCAATCGGAGGACCAACGAGAGCGGTGTAAATTTAAAGGGAAAAGCTATTTGAGGGCCAAGAAATGCTACAACATATGAAACAGTTATTGCACTTCTGCTCAGTCATCAGATTTTTTCCGGAGTAAATAAAAGCATTTTCCAATGATATAAGGGCCATCAGACAACCGAAATTCCCTGCACATGGAAAAGATTGGTACCCATACACTAGAGATGGATTAGATAACCAGGTTTCCAGGAATCTCAACCCCATTTTCTATGGTTTAGTCGTGATCAGATATTCCATGAGGCATATCCCAGAAGTGCAGGCTGATATGTAGGTATTCAGCTTTAGCACAATTGTTCACAAGGAACTCATTTGGATCAAAATGTGTTGTTTTCAGCAAGTACCTAATATCTTGCAGCTATTTAAGCAAATAAAGCAATTGATACCGTCAATATGTTCAACACGTATATGTTTCTTTTAAGTTCTATTTAGTTTATGACTTCAGTGAAACACAACAGAACTTCTTATTCAACACTCACTTTAGCCGAAGCGAGTGGATTTCATTTGCAACTTATGTTTATGGAAATAGAAACTATACATAATAAACTTCTACTGTGTATTAACACTATTTACATATTAAGAAAATATTGTGACTTCAGTGACCCCAGTGGAGTGACCATAACCAACAAGTGAATAAAGATATAGTGACACTTTTATAAAAACAATGGGTTGGATATTGGAGTTAAAAGGATGTCCTTTAAGGTTTCAGAGTAAATCATGGGCCCTACAGTGTTCTATTGTTCTTTAGACTATCCTTTATCAATTGTTAACAGCGTTTCGACCTTCTATCATTATCAGGGACTCTTCAGGACTGAGATTCTGGGGACTGTAAATGTGATAGGGGACTAGTGTTGCTGCAATATTGAGTATGGACTGTTATTTTTTCTATTATTATTCTGCAACATACAGCTCTACATATTAACACATAACATTGTCATTTTGAATTGCTCCTTAGACCATATTTTTACAGTTGGTGTGGTGTATAGTACATTTGATGCAAATATTTAAACTGGAAAATATGTAAATTACAATTAGACTTTAGCATATTGTGCACAACATCTTTTCCAGTCTACCTCTTCCAGTGGCTCATATACTATTGCATTCCATTCCTCCTTGGCCTTTCCTGAACTCGGTGTACTTTCCATTTGTACTGCATTGTATAATTTGGTCACTAAGGGCCATATGTATCAACATCCTGATTTGTGATTCTCAAATAGCGATGTTTTAGAAAGAGCTATTTGAGAATAGCAAATAGGGATGTATGTAAAAATCGAAATTTTTTAGCGATTTCTTAATATTCCTTAATTGCGATTAGCAAATTGTGAATCGCAATTAAGGAATACTTTCCCATTAATTTCCAATGGGCCAGGAGGCCCATAGGCATGAATGGGAAGGTATTCTCAATTTGCGATTCGCAATTTGAGCATCGCAAATTGAGAATAAAGTCAAGGGTGCAGGGGTGTCAAAAGTACACCCTGATGCAACCCTGAAATAAGCATGGGTGCACATGTGGCATACATACATGCCCTAAGCACATATATGTGCTTCACATTGGACTTCGAAAAATGCAAAAAAGTGCATTTTTCAAAGAAATCGCAAATTACCACCAACTTGAAGTTGGTGGTAATTTAAGATTCCTTAAGGCCAAATTGCACTTTTTTGGTGCTTCTTACATTGCATTTAAGGAATCGCAAAATTTGCAATTCCTTAAATGGAATCGCAAAATAAGGAATCGCAAATTTTGCGATTCCTTATTTTGCCTTAATACATACCATTTGGCAAAATTGCATTTGCAAACGCCGAAATTCTGCGAATGTCGGCGTTTGCAAATGCAATTTTGCTTGATACATATGGCCCATAGTGTTTCCTGGAGGTACTAGCCAACAGTGCTTGTAGAGTTGTACATGTGGGAGGTTCACCTGGGAAACATGGACTGTATGTTCGCACTGCCGCCCTCAGCCTATAATACAGAAACATAAACAGAAACAAGTTCGTTGTTTGTGCCCCTGCCAATGTTAAAAAAGTCACATTTACATATAGATCCCCCATTGCAGTCAAACCTGCCTCCTGTATCATCTTCAAAGACTTCTCCTCCGTTGTCACCGATATCTGGGTGGTGCTGTAGAGGCATCTCCGGGGCATACACTTTGTCCGCTCCCACTCGTTGCATACATTTCTGCCATGCCTTCCACGCCGTGTAGGAAGTGTTTATTTCTATGCGGGGAGGGGTTTGCGTGTTTATTTGGGAGTACGGCTCTAAGCGGTAATGGGGCCTCTGGTCATGTATGATTGCTACATGTGGTATAAATTCATGTGGTAAACACCAAAAATGTGCAAATTGCGCCTGTGCTCATAAATAATATCGTTTTAGGTCTGGTGCGCAGAAGCTTCCATCTGCATACAGACAAACTAGTACCTCACAGCCAATTATAGGCTTTTTGCCTGCCCACGTCAGGGTTTTTTAATGTGTTCTCAGCTGTTTGTAAGCACTGCAGGCACATTTGTAAAGAGATATAGGAATTGAGGTAGAATAATCATTTTAATAACCGCTATCCTATTTGCCATGGGCAATGGGATCAAGATTCACCGCATCACTTGATCCTCTAGTCTGGTTATAGTGTTAGAGGAAAATATATCTATTAAAGAAACACCAAGAATGACAAGTTAACAATAAAATATGGGTTTATTACAATACTGTAGCGAGAATGAGTCACTACGGGAGAGATCAGTTCATCTCAAGGGAGATACAACTCTTTGTCTCTGTCCCAGCTTAGAATCAGCTGTATTTATTCCTCCAAACCACAAGAGAGAAAAGTTACAAGCATAGGATGTATGTCACAAATGAATAGATTAAAATCAGCAGTTACAACAATTTCCTGAAAACAAAGCACATATAGATATGGGCCACATGGACCTCACATCTCATATTGGCGAAAACCCCCTCAGTGGTTTTCCTGTTCTCAGACTTTTTACACACATCTGTTTTCCTGTGAAGCAAGTAGTTATATTCTTGCCTAATGCTTTTTGGCCACGCTTATCTGACCCCTGGCCTGTGGTTTCATCCATCATGCCTCGCAAAGTGTAAGTGCGACATGTGGTTTTCAACTGAAGCATCATCAATGTCATTATGAGCAGTGGCAAGGCTTGCACCTGGGCCATTCCATCCTGTGTGCGTGCTTAATCTATGTGTGAATGCATTAGTAAAAAGATTACAAAAGACATGATTGACACTTTTCAGCTCAGATAGTTACAACATTTTAAAACACTACTGGTTTCCTGAGTCTGGAAGAAGATATGATCTACACTTCATGCAGTAGCTTATCTTTGTGACTGCAGTCCTTTTCCTGACCTTTCACCAAACCCTGTGATCTGATAAGTTGAGCTAAACTCATTGTCTTTTGTAACATGCTATTTTCTGGCCTATTTCTCGTGCAGAGGACTCGGCCTGCATTTCTTCTGAGGCCTACAGCTGCTTTTCACTTGAAACTTCTGCATAGAAGTTGCAGGCCTAAACTCTGTGTGTGTTTATACAAAATGTATCCTATATTTCCCTATATCAATGGCTCTACCATAGTTCTCACGGAACGCCACCTCTGAATCCCTGTGTACCCTCTCCCCCAAATAATTCACAGAGTCAGTCGCTCATTTGAGCGGAAAGTCCACTGCACATGTTTTCCTCTCCGCTGTAAGTGGTTATACCACTGACTTTGCCCAGTTTATTCTTAGGCCAGAGTGGTAATCAAATTGTATATACTCGTGAATTATGGGCCCCAAATGCGTCAATGGTTCTCTGACACACAACGTCATATCGATGGCATACAGAGATATGATCAAAGGGTGTAGTGAAAGTTTATGCCGCCTCTGCATGTTTCTGTCTTATTTTGAAAGCCAGTGGCTCCATATCTTTTGTAAATAACAGTGGAGACAGTGGCCATGGGCTGTTAGTTAATAAGGATGACATGAGCTTACCCAAGGAACTTCAATGTATGAAGAAGGCACAATATTAAATCAGTCACCTAACATCAAAAAATCAAAAATAGGTGTAGCCTGTGGTGGCCTTCCAAAGAACAGACTGCCCTCAGTGGGTATTGTGTAAAACTCCTGAAAGAATGGTGAACATCATTAGTTTTCACCATGATTATCTTAAAAAATAAATAATGGAAGGAGTAATGGAACACTTCCATACTCATGATGGTAAGGCTTTTACCATAGGTGTATGGAAAGCCTATTGTGGGACACCCCCAACTGAAATGTCCACATTGGGACTTCACCTCATGCATAATGAGCCTCCCAGGTCTAAGGAAAACATTGTCTAGTTTTTATTCATCAACTGTCGATTGATGAGCAAACATAAAAACTAAGGGGCATATTACCAAGCAATAGCGATAATTATCGCTATTGCTTGGTTAGAGACAATTTTATACCGCTGAGCTGCGGCAATTTTTACCACAGATAAACCTTGGTATTACCAAGGTTTATCGTAAATGCGATAAAAACGGCCGCAATGCATGAATATCGCTGAAAAGTCAGCGATATTCATGCATTACCGAGCTAATGCTCTTAGCCATGTTATCCACCTCCCATTGGATAACATGGCTAAGAACTGCTCAGGGCAGGTGTTAGCTTTTGGAGATATTCGCGCTTAGCGCAAATATCTCCAAAAGTTGGTAATAGGAGATAGCGATGTTAGCGACTGTTTCCAGTCGCTAACATCTTGGCATGCCCACTTTGCATGTCATTAGTGATAAATATCACTGACATGCAAAGTGGGGCCCAAGATGGTCGCTATCTCCTACTAGCTGTCGCTAACTGGTGTTAGCGACAGCTAGGTAATAGGGAGAAAATTTTATCTCCGCTTTCTTGGCTTTTAAAGCCAAAAAAGCGGAGATAAACCCCCTTGATAATATGCCCCTAAATTTTTTATATAATTATGGAGAAGCAACCCAATGCCCTTTTTTGACTGAAACCGGGCTCAGTGATATCTTAGATGCAATATTTAACAAAAGAAATATGCTGTTCCTCTGAGAAGAGAGTCAATAACCAGAGAATATAAACCAACCTGACCGAAGGAGTTCAAAGTTGGAAATCCATTTTATTGGATCATAATGCCCGGCCCGGTAGGAGTGGGTATGTCTACAAACTTTGTGTGATTTGCACCAAATACATGAGGAACGCCCGTGGTTATTGACTACCGGGGACTGTGAAGCCTGGTTAGTCCATAGTTCTGGGTAGCACCAGTACTACCAGGTATTCAACGAGTTAGTCTTATGGTTGATATGAGTGTGCTGCCACAACACCATCGTAGTTTTAGTTGTAGCTAGAATACCACTTTCCTTGGTACTGACGAGTCACCCGCAGACTATTCACTTGGCAAGAAACATGTTGACCTACCACGCATGAGAGTGCCACAACCTGAGACATAACCTCAGTGCTGCGCCTTATACCTTTTATTTTTAATTAGCGTAGGAGACCCCTTGATTAAAGTTGTTTTCTTAGGTACTCCCAACCCTATTTTATATTCACTTCAAACACACCAATACACACTCATCTACACTAAGCCTTGCGTAGCAGCACTACACGTAGCTTCACGTAGTATACTTTGAACTTCGCGTAGTACACGTAGTCTGCGTAGCATAGCTGATGACACTGTGTACTTGTCTGCACTGTGAAAAAATTGCAAAAGGCTTCCTGTAGAGGACCAGATATGATAACATAAGAATCTCTATCTCTATATGCTAAAGTGCATTTAGTACTATCACAATGGTGAAACTGAAAAATTAGCAAGCATTGGGAGATGTGATGATTTTGGAATCCTCCCTAACCTAGGGAGAGTACCAAACAGATGCCATGAAAACAAAAAAGCACATCTTATTGAACGATTTAGTGGTGGTCCCATCCTCTTAGGACCAACCCAAACACAGTTATTGGCAAAAAAACATTCCCAACCAAAGGCCCTGCAAAGCATTATGGGATGAGATTAGCAGTGGGCAGTGAATATTATATAGTATACAATATCAAAAGAACTCTACAAAGAGCTGCAGTTCAACTGGTGGTTGCTAGATTATAAAGTGGAACTGAAAAAACAGAAACGGCTAGTTATTCATTGAAGGGATTGTTCTCTATCCTCGAATCACTGTCATCATTAGTCAGTACTACGTAGCACGCGCCAGCATCGGTGGAGATTTGCAATTATTCTGCCCCATGCAGGATAAGATTGTATTGTAGTGTGTTTATCTAGGTACCTGAATCGATATTCCTATTCTTTGCCCTTGTCCGGTTATAAATCAATAATATCCCCACAACGGCATAGAAACCCTGTTCATAATTCAGTCATAGCACATGCTGTCACATGAAGCAAGCCTATTCCTCCAGCCCCCTAGAAAGCACACCGAGTTCTTAAACAAATCCAAGCCTCCAGCAACCTGGGAAATCCCCGCTGCTTTGTTTTGATTTCATCCTAGAACTCCTGTAAAGCACTGTAAGAACGACCAGTTCTTAGTGACATCTTTATTGACGTCTTATGTCCAGCCTTACGTCAAACCCGGCACCTTTCAGGTATAAATATACCAACGTTGCCTTAAGCAAACACACGGTGGTAATCCTGGAGCAGAGCAGCTATCTACTTCGGAAGAGCCCAGCTGATGCGAGAGCCCAAGGACGCTGCCCCTCCCTTTTGACGGGCTGAGAAAGACGCTGTCTTTTCTCTTGCCGAGAAATCCAGCCTCCGGCGTTTCCAGCCTACCCTTGTGGGTTACTGGGATACCGAGTCCTGAGAGAGAGATACCAGCCCTTCTGCCTTCTAATACCCAGGTACTGAACTGACTAATCCCTTACAGAGAATTCTAGAGTCAGATTCTTGGCAAAACAAACTTAACTTAAACTGCTACTTACTTACTCCTTCCCACATATTAGGCTTAGGTCAGGTACACCGGGGTAGGCGTAGTTAGAAGCACCAGTTGAGTACGATTAGTCAATGTATATATGTATGTATCTATTTTATCCATCTTAAAGTATCATATGGCTAAGAAACCATATTAATGCTTTTACAGTTTTATTTCATAATCCTGCTTTTACTGTATGCACTTTACTTAACTATAAGTATTGCAATTGTAGCAATTCATTTCTCTTGTATGAGGAAAGAGACTGCTCAATAAATAACACCTTTTATTGAAAACGCCCGTCTCTCTTTTTCTAAGTACCCACCTTTGACTGAGTGAAATAGCTGTCTTTTGTTTTCACACGACTCTAGAGATATACTCTTATTCTGTAGTGTAGTTCCTATTATCCCAATAGGCTCTGCGCATTGGAATAATACCTTCAATAGTATAGGCCTAGACCAGACGTTAACTAGGTCTTCTATTGTCGATATTAGACTTAAAGTTTTGGGTTTGCCAGCTAGCTCAGAGTTCACTAGAAAATTTCTCGAATAGGCAAGGAGGAGTTGAACCTCCCTGGATAGACAAGAAGGGATTTAGTTTCTGACAACCATAGAACATGACAACTTTGCTCTCCCCTAATCAAGAGTGTATCTCCAGAGTCGTGTGAAAACAAAAGACAACTTATTTTACTCAGTCAGTACGTGCATTCTTAGTCTCACCAGATTGTAGAGAAAAGGAAGAGACAGGCGTGTTCAATAAAAGATGGTATTTATTGATCAGTCTCTTTTCTCATACAAGAGAAATGGATCGATATTATCGCAATACTTATGGTTAAGTAAAGTGCATACAATAAAAGCAGAAGTATAAAATAATACTGTAAAAACATTTATATGGTTTCTAAGCCATATGCAGGTTTAAAATGGATAAAATATATATATACATATACATTTGACTAATCGTACTCAACTGGTGTTTCTAACTACGCCTACCCCGGTGTACCTGACCTAAGCCTTATACGTGGGCGGGAATAGAAAGTAGTAGTTTAAGTTAAGTTTGTTTTGCCAAGTGACTGACTCAAAAATTCTCTGCGAGGGGTTATTCAGTTCTGTACCTGGAATTTAGGATGAATGAGGAATGGTATCTCTCGTCTCTGGTCTCGATATTCCAGGCTGCCTGCGAGGGCTACCCGGAAGCGCCGGAGCTGGATTTCTCGGCAGGAGAAAGCAGCGTCTCGTTCTCAGCGCGTCAGGAAGGCGGGGCTGCGCCAGCGGGGTCTGCTCTGCTCTGGGCTTCGGCAAGTCTGGCTGCTCCGATCTTGTCACCACCGCGTGTGTTTGCTTAAGGCAATACCGGTAATATTTATACCTGTAAGGTGCCGAGATTGACGTAAGGATGAACATAGATACGTCAATAAGGATGTCATACGACTTGGTCGTTAGCACATTCTTTTGCTGAAGTTCTCGATGAAATCAAAACAATGGCCGCAGGGTTTTTCCCAAGTTGTCATAGGTTTGATTTGTTTTGAGAACTCCGTATGCCTTATCAGGGGCTGGAGGAATATCGCTTGTCTAATTAGATGGCAAGCGTTATGACATAATCAGATAACACGTTCCTGTGCCGTGGTGTGGCTTAATCAGATAACGGTTTCTGCATCATGGGATGGCTGCTAGTTAACTTGTTAACCAGAACAGGGTCAGGAATAGGGGGATCGATACAGAACCTATAGGAACACATCACACCCACTCCACGCTAACTATGGCCATATTTACGAATCTAGGCATAGTAAAACATACTGTAGAGTATTGTGTATACCTTACCACCCCAAAATACATATTATGCATTTCGAATTTATCTAATATACGGAAAAAAAATAGTCACATGTATTATATGCCCTCAAGCTGTAGAACAATGCCAAAGTAATCAAGCATATGTATACATTATTACTAATCGAATATGAGAATTACACATGAAATGGCTCTTAAGACAGAAGAAAAAGGTCGAGACCATTCCATCACAGAATAAAATAATTATGAACATACCAGTGGGCAGCTAATGTCTATAAAGTATCTAAAAATAGAAATTTTAGTTCTCTAAGAATAGTTCTTACTTTAAGCAGAAGATAAGTGTCCCGAAAAAATCGTAAAAATATGTTGGGGCGGCTGAAAAAATTGCTGTCCGTGAACTGGAGGGAAAATTGTTCATGGTATTCTGTTATTAAAGTTGAAGGCCAAGTTCAGGGAACGCCGTGTGCTAGCTTGCTCAAAAGTCTCTATTTCTGCTCTGGAGAGAACATCATATCATTTAGACTGTCGAAAAAGCTGTCAACAGCGTCCTGGGAGAGTTCCACTAACTCGGAAAAGGATGTAACCATGCATTCATGTGCATGATTGTCTCCACTGACGTTTTGATTAGTATTGCTGACAGAAGGTCGTACCTGATCGATGCTGCTTTCATCTTGAACTTCACTACCCCTTAATCGTAGCGGTGAAGTCTCCACGAATGCCGTCATCAGGATTGGCAGCCGTTGAGGGCAGCACAAAGCATGAGCCTTTATTGGGCTCAACAATGTTTCTGCATCCATTGGCGCATCCGATTGTAGCGTCAGACAGGTGTCCAACACGTATTCTTCTCCGCACAGCATGCACCTTAATACAGGTAAAACACATCGATGCCACATTGGTCGAAATGAAAGAAACCAAGTCATGTTCAGGTCTCTAAGCCGGGTTAGTCCCAGAATTTTTGATATCCGGTCCCGGTATCCAATGGCTCGGATTGTTTCTTCCCTTGTCGCAGGTGTTTTGTCTGTGACACGGTTTGCCATAACGAAATATAAGGACTAAGAATAGAATTCCTGCAATTAGTCCCAAAATGAGGGGAAGTCCGCCAAAAATCGAATGGACGAAGTCTGGAAAAATACCCAGTATGGCTTTGAATGGTGTTAATGCCATCGAAAATACTGTCTTAAATACTTTTGAGACTCCACTGGTATCAGAAATATTCAAGATTTCATTCAGGATTTCTGCGAAATGTATGGGGGAATTAGTTGATAACAATGAGGGAATCTCTGCAGTCGTCCTTGCGACTAGGAGATCATACGTTTCTTTTGATGACGTGAGCCTGGTTGGCGTCTGAAGAAGCACTGTTTTCATTCTGCTTAAAGTGTCTATTCGAATAGAAGTAATTTTCAAGTTGGGCCATGCACTTGCCTCCCTGTCTGGAAAGGAGCTGGGGAACAATAAGCGTCCACAGCACTTGACCTTCGCAGTCGTAGTTATGAGATGAGGAGTCCCGGGCATAAGACTACAGCATCTGCGGTCCACAATTAGAATGTAACTCCCATTATAGAGTCTTTGAAAAAATGGTTCTATCTCTGTTGCAGGTGTGCCTAGCTGGTGACATGAAAGGTTATTCGAGTTCCCTTCACAGGCTCCATGCAAACTAATTCCATTACACAGAAGTGTACCGCTTAGTGACATCGCACAATTATTGCCACTAAGAAACACTTTCTGTCCTTTATTACTGACACATGCATGTGAATAGGGCAAGTTCCATGTTGTCTTAATGTACCCTTTTCCCAATTTTTCGTACATGCCAGCCTGTATATATTTTTGGCAGTATTGAAACCTGAAGGTTGATATTGTAATATTAATTATCCCATGTATTATCCATTCACTGATAGGTCGTTCTGACATTGTCACTGGTAATCTCTCGAGTTTCTCAATGCTCAGGATTGTATAATCAGCACCCTTTTGTGCCATACTGATTTGTTTATCAGTAAGGTTAAAGATATTGAATAGTGACGTTGTGTTGATTAAACGCCAAGGCACATAGCCTGAACGCAGATTTTGTAACGTCCAGCCAAGCTGTACAATAGAACGCAATTGAGACTGACCGTGTTGTAACAACAGTAAGTCTTGCGATAAAATGTCGATTGCTGAAGACACAATGCTGTCCAAAGAAAAAATTCTGGAGGACAGAGTCATTAACCCATTGTCCACTACAGAAAGTGATTTTTCCAAATTAATACGGTCAATTTCCCGTATTCTTTCTGCTGTCTCAATTTGAGTTACCTTCCAGGCCTCGTTGTAAGCTGCGTATACAGAGGCTGATATGAAGCGTTTTTGACGCTGTTTGCGCGGTCCCATAATGAAATCACGCAAGTCAGCACCATCAGTAAGTAAAGTTAGGTGTTGCTTAATTTCTGTCAGTGTGGAAGTTTGTAGCCATTGAAGGCATAATTTGCCCACACTGTAGGTGGTTATTATCCCTGGGTGTTGTCTTTGGGAATATCTAGGGTCTGGCCTGGTCAATGTGAACCCCTGTGTTTTGTTCAGGAATCTATCTTGACAGTTATTAGTATCTGTGGGCCAGATTAACCATTGTTTCCACTCAGGATTTGTTCTGTTTTGGTTTAATACATAGTTTACGTCTATCTCTTCATCTGTAGAGCTATTGCTGTCCATTGTTGGCTTTGGAATAGACGGTTTATTTAAGTCTTTGATTTTGGCTAAGCCAAGACAGGTGGTTTGTTGAACAGTGTCATTCAAAAATATAATTTGTTCTGGGATCATGCAGGCTCTAAACAATGATTTTATACCTTGTACTTGCCATTCTTTTGTACCCCAAACACTTTTTACTTCAACATTTTTGTCCCAATAATCAAAACCAAAAGTCTTCATTTGTTCAAAAAATTAGTCTGAATATATCAATTTCGTGTTTGTTAGCATGATCTTTGTCCCTGTCTTATTTGACAATTTGAAATAAAATGTTTCAGCATTACTTGTGTTGAACCCTGAAAAGTATGAATATTTGTCGTAAAAGGTTCTTGAGCTTCCTTTTGGAGGGGTTGCACAATGTTCCCATTGATTATAATTTAAAACATTTCTAGGTTGTGCCGATTTATGTAGAAAATGGTTACCATAGTGGTTGTAACAGTACATACTATCATAATTAGTCGAACCCTGCAAATAATCATGTTTGGTAAATTTAGCAGACATCACTAAGTCAGACATCATATCATTTATGTTTTCAAAGTCCCAATCATCAGCAAATGAGCTTGGTTTTACAAAGTCACTTAACGAGATCTTGATTTGGTGTGGATATTTCAGGATTTCTACCGGACCATAAATTTCATAGTCAGTATTGTCCCATGCTACCCCACCTGGTATAGGATTGGCTGTGAAGTTGACTGAAGAAAGTTCTCTTTTCTCGACGTGTGAAGATGTGTGTGGCTTGAGGATCAAGTTGATTTTCTGACTTGCTGTGTCCATTTTAGCATATTTTCCCTCAATGAAGCGTCCCAAAGTTAGTATCATGATGAGCCAAAGTATGAGGATAAATGCACCAAAGCCCACCCAAAATTCAATCCATGGAGAAATCAGATATGTTTCTTTCAGTTGTTTCAAAAGTTCTTTAGCTTTATCTTTAAAGGTTTTTGATGATGGCTGTGTTTTTGATTCACTTAGGTCTTCAGAGGAATCATCGAAGTTTATGAAGTAGCCGGATGCAGTTCTGTCAATTGTTCCAATTGCTTCAGGATTACTGTTTCTTGCATATTCGTTTGTTACTTCATTGTAGGTCGGTGTGTCTCTACTAAATGTTTTTATTTGGGTTGTTAGAGGTCTGAGTTCCAATGCATTGTTGCATAGTCCTTGTTGTTTTTCTGTAGGCGTTTCGAATGTGATTAGCCTCTTAGTTTGGACCTCTGTATTTGTAGCAAACCTTGGTGTTCTGCTACTTATCGGGAGTCCACTTGGCCTACTGTTTGTTATCGGCCACATGATTGTGGTTTTACCAAGTCGATGGATACAACTCGGTTCTCCTTTTTACCAGCAAGCGGCGGTAGTACAACTGATCTTGTCCCGTTGATAGACAAGACAGGAACTGCTTTTCTGTAAGAAGGCCCAAATTCCTTCTTTACCGCGATCTTTTCTCTGACTAGATCCCCGACTTTTGGAATCCAGACAGGTCTTGCTGGGACAGGTGGTGGTTCTTCAGTGGTTGTTGGCTGCTGTTTCAACTTTATGTTGCTCAGGTCTTTTCTTGTTTTGTTTAAGTCCTGTAAAATAGCCAAACGATCTTTGATATCAAAGCTTTTTTCCTTCACCACTGAAGTCTGACTGTCAAGATCTAAGACTAACATCCTAGTTCCAAACAATAATTCGTACGGACTGAATCCCTTCAGAGAATTTCTTGGCAAGTTATTTAGACTACGTTGGACACTTATTAGATGTTTGACCCACCCAGCTCCCGAACCTAATACCTTTGCTGTTATAGATTGCTTTATGTCACGGTTTTTTCTTTCTACAATTCCCTTCCCCTCAGGGTGAAATGGACAAGAGTACCGCAATGCAATGCCCATGCTGGTCATGGCCTCCTTATAAGCTCGAGAGCTAAAAGCAGGACCCTGATCAGAATGCAGCATGCCAATTGCGTATGTGCCGATAAAGACTCGCAGATCTTTTATAACAGTTCTGGCGTCAGCCGATCGCTGGGGCCACATCCATATGAATCTCGTGCATGAATCCACTGCGACCAGGATATATTTATAGTTACCATCCCTTTGTAAGGGACCACAGTGGTCCAGATAAACACAGGCTAATGGTTTATCTGAGATTAGAAGGGGCGTCTGCGCTGGTCGTCTCACCGTTGATACTTTCATTCTTTGACATATTTCACATTCTAAAACATAGTTCCTTGTTTGTCTTCTCATTTGTGGCCACCAGTATCTCTGTTTTAACAATGATACTGTGGCTGAGACGCCAGCATGTACAGAAGCGAGCCCTTCGTGTGCCGCTATTATTAGTCCTAACCTATGTTCCATGTTTGGAATTGCCCTATCCCCCACTCCAGGGATTCGAGCAAACGGAACATTATTTGCATCAGTTATGTATGAGTATTTTACTGGAAAGCCTTTCGGGAGTGTTTCTATCGAATCCTTTTCTGTAGCGCTGACAGCTTGTAATATCTCGCTGTCTATTTTTGTTTTCGACCGTGTGATGGCAGCTTCGGAAGCCGTTTGCACAGCTGCCTTCGCGGCCTCATCAGCCAATGAATTTCCTGCAACGTGAACGCCATCACGTTGATGACTCAGTGTATGTATCACGTGAGTCTTTGGTAGTTCTTTCTGTAAAAGAACTACTTGTTCCCAGAGCATTTTATGCTTGATTGTGCCTCCTTTTGCATCCTTAAAACCATTCTGAAGCCAGATCTGCAAGTATTCATTGTAAGACTGAACGCAATAATACGAATCGCACACTATGAGTGTGGGGAATTCTCGATCGGTATTTTCAAGCGCCATCTTGAATGCCAGTAGTTCAGCTCGCTGAGCTTTACAATCTCCCAGAGATTGTGTTTTGGTGATAGCTGGTTTAAATTTCCCTTCGTGCCAGCGACCTTTAACAATCGCGCACGCAGCACTGTAAGCTTGTTTACCCCCCACTGCGGGTTGTGCTGATCCGTCTGTATATATTATACAGCCGTAATGATCTAGAGGCAGAATTTCGGTCGGCGGAGGACATTCAAATTCGTATTGGAGAAATTCTTGTGTTTTTAAATTGGGATCAAATTCATATACCACGTCTGTTGCAGCAAGAGAGTTAGCCCACTGTATCCACCTTGGATGTAGTGCTTTAGCATTCGGAATGCTTGCCTTTGTTACCGCCTCCAGGGCTGGTATCGGTGTCACGATTATTATTCGTTTACCTTGTGCCAGGGCTCGTTCTTTTGCTATAGCTGTCTGTGTTGCAGTAAGAATTTTTTCCGTTGGGCTAAATTTCATTTCAGCTTTAGTGTATAAGTGTGATTTGAATGCAATTGGTACCTTTTCTCCCTCGTTAGAGGTCAGGTATGTGAATCCGCATCTTCCTGGGATGACTCGAATCACAAGATTGCGTGTGTTATCACGTGTTTCTAATTTTGTTTTAATTAACATATCTGTTTGTAAGGATCTCAGAATTTCTGTGTGTATTTGAGTCCAATTGGTTCTTTTAAAATCTGGTTTTATTAGATCATAAAGGGGTTTGACCCTTTCTGCGTAATTTGCAATGTATGTTCTTCCGAAATTTAGGAAGCCTAGAATTGACTGTAGGTTTTTTAGTGTTCTCGGTGCTTGGAGTACGGCACATTTCTCTAGGAAATTGTCAGCCAGGCTTTTGCCTTCACTTGATACTTCATATCCTAAGAACAGGACTGTTAGATGGGCAATTCTAGATTTTTTAAAGTTGAATTTGTAACCCTCTGCTGCGAACCCAAGTATTATGGTGTTCACTCTCTTCAAGTGAGTATCCAAGTCATCATCTGTTAGGTATATGTCGTCGACATAAGATAATGCCTCTTCGTCATAGGTTTGTAATAATTCTGTTACTCTCGCTGAGAATAATCCTGGGCTGTTCTTGAACCCTTGGGGTAACCGACAGAATTGTTTTTGAGCGCCATTTATTGAGAACGCAGACAAGTATCCGCTCTCTGGTGCTATATTTTGACAGAAGAATCCATTAGAGATGTCTAATGTTGTTTTGTATTTTTTGCGCACTATGTTATTCATTAGTGCTGCACTATGCGAGTTTTGTACTGCAAAAGTTTTGCAACATGAGTTAAGGTGTCTGTAATCCAAAACTAGACGATATGAATTGTCTGGTTTGGAGACAGGAAACAAAGGGTTGTTCATTTGTGAGGTGCAAGTTTCAATCACCCCCTGGTATTCTAATTGGTCTAGGATTTCTTTTACCTGTTTTTTAGCTTCTTGCTTAATTGGGTACTGTCTTTGTGCAGTAGGTTGTGATTTTAACTGGATTTTGTGAGGAGGAGAATCCTCATCCCATCCTACATGATTTTTATATAAAGCAGGAGCTTGAGCTACTGCCCACTTTCTTGCAAGTGTATATTTTTTATGAATTGGGATATGATTTGAGAAGGCAGGCATAATTATTTCTTCGCCATGAGGGCAGTCCCTGACAAATTCTGGTGGCCAGTCTTTTTCAGCTAGAAGGATGTCATAGCCCTTGGAGAGATTATCCCAAAATAGTCCCCTTATTTTTCTAGTCTTATCCCCCTCTATACGTAATGTTATTTCATATATTTTGTGAGGTTTGCTAACTCTGGTGTCTGCAGTTTCCACTTGAAGGTATTCATTCGTGTCCACTGTCTCCAGATGATTCATAAGGACTTTGCGAGCTATGCTCACTTCTGCTGCGCTGTCTAGCATTGTCTGAGCCCACTCTCCGTTTTTCAGCTGTGTCCTCAGTATTCTCGGCATTGTTGAATACTTTAATACTGGCTACCTTCTTTTTTGGAAATTGTAATTTCTTATTTGGATGAGCAGGTTCCTTGTCTTTGGACTTGACGTGCCCTTCCCTGGGTTCCGATCGTCCTCTTCTTTCCGATTCCTGCGAGGAAGTCTGAAAAGATTGAGAGGAACGTGTATCAAAATCTTGATATCTATCCAGTTTCTTTATATTATCCCTATTTCTAAGGTTGTATTTTTTCCCAGAGGGCTCACTTTGGGGAGACCTGTGTCCTTGGTTTGGAGATTTTTCTCTCCGCCGAGGAGACCTTCCTCTGGACTGGAATCTCTTTTCTTTCGGATTGGATTGTTTGTTTCCATCCCAGTTCTTCTTTTGTGATGTTAAATTATTTTTAATAAATATTTTTTCAGGACTTTCAATCAGTTGGGGTTTTACTGGTATTTCACCTAAACTATCTCTACCTAGTTCCTCATAGGATTTTTCTATGATTCTGGCAATTTCAGCTGGTTGGTCTGCTATATCTGTTTCTTTTAACCTCTGGCGGATCGCCACGTTTGCTGCTTCTCCCTTTATATTGGCCAGTAATATAGCCGAGACCTGCTTGAAGTCTTTCAGTAATTTCATACCAAGAGTTAAAGCGGGTTCTGGACCGTATTCGTCTTGAATTTGTTTTAGCACATCTGGTATTACCGAGATGGATGGAACACCATGCGTTTTTGTGTAGATGGAAGCAAAGACTGTACCCCAAGTGTCACAGTCCTCCACGTGTGGTGCGATTCCCATTGGAAGACAGATAGTCAGAATCCTGTGTTTATCCACAGGAGTGGTGTCTGGAAACACCGCCTCTATTTGGGTGATTTTTTGTGCTAACCAGAATGGTATTTGTTCCCTTTTAGCTGGTACCTTACCTAGGCAGGACTGTATGTTCTGTGGTGTAATTTTATTTGTGTTCCCCTGATGAGGGGTCAGCTGTGGAATTTTGATTGCTGGTTGGATTGTTGAAGTCCGCATTACATATTGGACTAATTGTCTATGTATTTTTATTAATTGTTTTAGTTGTATTAAAAAATTTGCTGCAGACATCCCATCGATGTCTGGATGTGGTGTGTATCCGGCTAGGACCGGCCACGTTGCTCCTGGTCTACCTAATGGACCGAGCCTGGTGATGTGATTGTTGTGTTTTAGGGCGCCATTAAACAAGAGCAGGTGCTCTTGAAATTTAAGTGGTACTTCCACCTCCTCGAAAGGAGTGTATTCTTCAGGAGGTTCCTCTGTTTTGTAATGGTGGAAGACCTTTGTTACAGCGTTTGCTGCTGGAAAGTTTATCCATCAATAGAATACCTCTGTCTGCCGATATTCGTGTGCCTCTATTACGAATATGACTGTGCCACCTCTAGGTGTCAGTCCATTTTCTATAAGTTTTAAAGTTATAGATTTTCTTATGTTGACCGCGATGAGTATTAAATCCGGGTCTGCTTCTTGCATAGTATTATCAGTGCTACGAGTTGAGCTGCTACTCTAGCTATCTCTCTTTCTTCTTCAGTATCTGACATTCTACTGTCAGGAAGGTTATTTTGTTTGTTTGCAGATCAGGTTTCTTATGGAAACAAAGATTTAGATGCACAATATTTTGGAACAGTGTATCCTTCAACGTTGACTAAACCAAGAACCATACATAGGAGTTTCCTCCTGCGAGGTTTGGCGGATATGACCTTTCACCCACTCCAGACGTCTTTGGAGTATTATGGGAAAAAAGGGGTCTGAGTGAAAAAGCACGACTGAGTTACTCTAATGTCTTGCGTTAGTTTTATCGCCTTTCCAAACGTTGGGCGCCATGTAGTGTAGTTCCTATTATCCCAATAGGCTCTGCGCATTGGAATAATACCTTCAATAGTATAGGCCTAGACCAGACGTTAACTAGGTCTTCTATTGTCGATATTAGACTTAAAGTTTTGGGTTTGCCAGCTAGCTCAGAGTTCACTAGAAACTTTCTCGAATAGGCAAGGAGGAGTTGAACCTCCCTGGATAGACAAGAAGGGATTTAGTTTCTGACAACCATAGAACATGACAACTTTGCTCTCCCCTAATCAAGAGTGTATCTCCAGAGTCGTGTGAAAACAAAAGACAACTTATTTTACTCAGTCAGTACGTGCATTCTTAGTCTCACCAGATTGTAGAGAAAAGGAAGAGACGGGCGTGTTCAATAAAAGATGGTATTTATTGATCAGTCTCTTTTCTCATACAAGAGAAATGGATCGATATTATCGCAATACTTATGGTTAAGTAAAGTGCATACAATAAAAGCAGAAGTATAAAATAATACTGTAAAAACATTTATATGGTTTCTAAGCCATATGCAGGTTTAAAATGGATAAAATATATATATACATATACATTTGACTAATCGTACTCAACTGGTGTTTCTAACTACGCCTACCCCGTTGTACCTGACCTAAGCCTAATACGTGGGCGGGAATTGAAAGTAGTAGTTTAAGTTAAGTTTGTTTTGCCAAGTGACTGACTCAAGAATTCTCTGCGAGGGGTTATTCAGTTCTGTACCTGGAATTTAGGATGAATGAGGGATGGTATCTCTCGTCTCTGGTCTCGATATTCCAGGCTGCCTGCGATGGCTACCCGGAAGCGCCGGAGCTGGATTTCTCGGCAGGAGAAAGCAGCGTCTCGTTCTCAGCGCGTCAGGAAGGCGGGGCTGCGCCAGTGGGGTCTGCTCTGCTCTGGGCTTCGGCAAGTCTGGCTGCTCCGATCTCGTCACCACCGCGTGTGTTTGCTTAAGGCAATACCGGTAATATTTATACCTGTAAGGTGCCGAGATTGACGTAAGGATGGACATAGATACGTCAATAAGGATGTCATACGACTTGGTCGTTAGCACATTCTTTTGCTGAAGTTCTCGATGAAATCAAAACAATGGTCGCAGGGTTTTTCCCAGGTTGTCATAGGTTTGATTTGTTTTGAGAACTCCGTATGCCTTATCAGGGGCTGGAGGAATATCGCTTGTCTAATTAGATGGCAAGCGTTATGACATAATCAGATAACACGTTCCTGTGCCGTGGTGTGGCTTAATCAGATAACGGTTTCTGCATCATGGGATGGCTGCTAGTTAACTTGTTAACCAGAACAGGGTCAGGAATAGGGGGATCGATACAGAACCTATAGGAATACATCACAATTCAGGGAGAGCAAAGTTGTCATGTTTTATGGTTATCAGAAACAAAATCCCTTCTTGTCTATCCAGGGAGGTTAAACTCCTCCTCGCTTATTCGAGAAAGTTTCTAGTGAACTCTGAGCTAGCTGGCAAAAAACTTAAGTCTAATATAGTCAGTAGAGACCTAGTTAACCTCAGTCCTACGTCTACACTACTGAAGATATTATTCCAATGCGCAGAGCCTATTGGGACTATAGGAACTACACTACATGGCGGCCAACGTTTGGTAAGGCGATAAATCCTAACGCAAGACGTTAGAGTAACTCAGTCATGCTTTTTCACACAGACCCTTTCTCCCGTAAATACTCCAAAGACGTCTGGAGTGGGTCAAAGGTTAAAAATCCGCCGAAACGTAGTAGGAAGAGATTTCTATGTATAGTTTTTGGTTTATTCAACGTTGAAGGATACAGTGTTCCAAAATATTGTGCACCTAATCTTTGTTTCCTTGAAAACTTGATCTGCAAACAAAAAAACCCTCCTGTCAGTAAAATGTCAGACGGTGAAGGAGATAGGGAGACAGCTAGAATAGCAGCTCGTCTCCTAGAGGAAGACAATAGTCTCCTGCAGTCCGACCCGGGTGCAATACTCATCCCGGTCAACATAAGAAAAACTATAACTATCAAACTTATAGAAAATGGACTAACATCGAGAAGTGGTACAGTCATATTCGTAATTGAGGCACATGAATATCGGCAGACAGAGGTATTCTATTCATGGATAAACTTTCCAGCAGCAAACGCTGTCACACATGAATTCCACAATTACAAAATAGAGGAACCTCCGGAAGAGTACACTCCTTTCGAGGAGGTGGAAATCCCAATAAAATACCAAGAGCACCTGCTCTGGTTTAAAGGCGCCCTAAAACATAATAATCACATCACCAGGCTCGGTCCACTAGGTAGACCAGGAGCAACGTGGCCGGTTCTAGCCAGCTACACACCACATCCCGACATCGAAAAAATGTCAGTACCAGAACTTTTAGTACAGTTAAAACAACTGATTAAAATACATAGACAATTAGTCCAATATGTAATGCGGACTTCAACAGACCAACCAGCTATTAACATTCCACAGCTGACCCCTCATCAGGGGAACACAAACAAAATTACACCACAGAACATACAATCATGTCTGGGTAAAGTAAAAAACGGGAACAAATTCCATTCTGGTTAGCACAAAAAATCACTCAAATAGAGGCAGTGATTCCGGATACTACCCCTACTGAGAAACACAGAATTCTGACTATCTGCCTTCCAATGGGGATCGCACCACATGTGGAGGACTGTGACACTTGGGGCACAGTCTTTGCGTCCATTTACACAAAAACACATGGTGTTCAGTCCATGGCGGTAATACCAGATGTGCTAAGACAGATTCAAAATGAATACGGTCCAGAACCTGCTTTAACTCTGGGTATGAAATTACTGAAAGACTTCAAGCAGGTCTCAGCTTTATTATTATCTAACATAAAAGGAGAAGCAGCATCTGTGGCGAACCGTCAAAAATTGAAAGAAACAGATATAGCAGAACAACCATTTGAACTTAGAAAAATCCTATGAAGGACTAGGAAGAGATAGTTTGGGTGGGAACGCAGTAAAACCCCAACTAACTGAAAATCCTGAAAAAATATTTATTAAAAATAATCTAAACACTCCAAAAAAGAGCTGGGATGGAAATAAACAATCCACTCCCAAAGAAAAAAGATTCCAGTCCAGAGGAAAGTCTCCTCGGCGGAGAGAAAGATCTCCGGACCAAGGACACAAGTCTTCCCAGAGGGAGCCCTCTGAGAAAAGATACAACCTTAGAAACAGGGATAATTTGAAGAAACCTGATAGATATCAAGATATTGATACACGTTCCTCTCGATCTTTTCAGACTTCCTCGCAGAAATCGGAAAGAAGAGGACGGCCAGAACACAGGGAAGAGCACGTCAAGTCCAAAGACAAGGAACCTGCTCATCAAAGTAAAAAATTACAATTTCCCAAAAAAAAGGTAGCCAGCATTAAAATAATCAAACATGCCGAGGATCCTGAGGACACAGCTGAAAAACGGAGAGTGGGCTCAGACAATGCTAGACAGCGCAGCAGAAGTGACCATAGCTCGCAAGATCCTGATGAATCATCTGGAGACAGTGGACACGAATGAATACATTCAGGTGGAAACTGCAGATACCAGAGTTAGCAAACCTCATAAAATATACGAAATAACATTACGTATAGAGGGATATAAGACTAGGAAAATAAGGGGTCTATTTTGGGATAACCTCTCAAAAGGCTATGACATCCTTTTAGCTGAAAAAGACTGGCCACCGGAGTTTGTCAGGGAGTGCCCTCATGGTGAAGAAATGATTATGCCTGCCTTCTCAAATCAAATTCCAATACATAAAAAGTATACACTTGCAAGAAAGTGGGCAGTAGCCCAAGCTCCTGCATTATATAAAAACCATGTTGGATGGGATGAGGACTCTCCTCCTCACAAAATCCAGTTAAAATGTCAACCAACTTCACAGAGGCAGTACCCAATTAAGCAAGAAGCTAAAAAACAGGTCAGGGAGATCTTAGATCAACTTGAATACCAAGGGGTGATTGAAACTTGCACCTCACAAATGAACAATCCTTTGTTTCCTGTCTCCAAGCCAGACGATTCATATCGTCTAGTTTTGGACTACAGACACCTTAACTCATGTTGCAAGACATTTGCAGTACAAAACTCACACAGTGCAGCACTAATGAATAACATTGTGCACAAAAAATACAAAACAACATTAGACATCTCTAATGGATTCTTTTGTCAAAACATAGCACCTGAAAGCAGGTATTTGACCGCTTTCTCAATAATGGGCTCGCAGAAAAAATGTTGTCGACTCCCACAGGGGTTCAAGAACAGCCCAGGATGATTCTCAGCAAGAGTAACAGAGTTACTACAACTGTATGATGATGAGGCATTATCTTATGTCGATGACATCTATCTAACAGATGATGACTTGGATACTCACTTGAAAAGAGTGAACACCATAATACTTGGGTTCGCAGCAGAGGGTTACAAATTCAACTTTAAAAAGTCACGAATTGCCCATCTAACTGTCCTGTTTTTAGGATATGAATTATCAAGTGAAGGCAAAAGCCTGGCAGACAATTTCTTAGAGAAATGTGCTGTAATCCAAGCACCAAGAACGCTAAGAAACTTACAATCAATTCTAGGTTTCCTGAATTTCGGAAGAACTTACATTCTAAATTATGCAGAGAGGGTTAAACCTCTCTATGAACTAATAAAACAAGATTTTAAAACAATCAATTGGACTCAAAAAACCACAGAAATTTTGAGATCATTGCAAATAGACATGTTAGCTAAAACAAAATTGCAAACACGCGATAACACACGCAACCTTGTAATCCGAGTCATCACAGGAAGATGCGGATTCACATACCTAACCTCTAATGAGGGAGAAAAGGTACCAATAGCATACAAATCACATTTGTACACAGAAGCTGAAAAAACATTCAGTATTAAGGAAAACATTGTTCATGCGGTTCAAACAGCTGTAGCAAAAGAAAGAGACCAAGCTGATGGCAGACAGATTACTGTTAGAACAACAGAATCAGCCTTTGAGGCATTAACAAGCCCATGTAATTTACCTACTGTGGCATTAAATCCAAAATGGATACAATGGGAAAATTCTCTTGCTACAGACAAAGTGAAATACTATTTTGACCCGGAAATGACAAAATTAAAAAATCTAGAATATGAAAGAGAATATCCTCTGCCAATCGACATTCTGCCCATACAACAGTACGCCTGTGTAATATATACAGACGGACATGCACAACCCTCAGTTTGGGGAAAACAAGCCTATAACGCCACATGCGAGATTGTTAAATACGTGTGGCGCGGAGGTAAATTGAGACCTCTGGTAACAAAATCACACTCTGTAGAAAATAATTCAGATAAACAAACTGAAGTAATAGCATTAAAAATGGCGCTAGATAATGCCGATCGCGAATTCCCGACACTAATAGTGTGCGATTCATATTACTGCGTCAAATCATACAATAACGACTTGCAGAACTGGGTTCAAAATGGTTACAAAGATGACACAGGTGCCACAATAAAGCGAAAATCTCTTTGGGAACAGGTAGTTTTTTTACAGAAAGAACTACCAAAGACTCACGTGATACATTCATTGAGTCATGAACGTGATGGCGTTCACGTTTCAGGGAATTCATTGGCTGAGACAGCCACAGTGAAAGCAACTAAGCCGGCTTCCGTAGCTACAAAAAAGCGTTCAGGAAAATACGTAGACGGGGAAACGATGCTGGTGGTAAAAACGTTATCAAAAGGCGACTGTGCAGCACTACCCATCAACTATCCACTCAATTATACATACGTGATCGATGCAAACTCCGTTCCTTTTGCTCAAATCCCTGAAGTGGGGGATAGAGTAATTCCAAACACGAACAGGAGAAACTTATTAATAGCAGACGCACATATGGGTGAGGATCTAACACACCTTAAGATTAAGGAATCTCTGAAAGAATTACAATCAATATACTGGTGGCCGGGAATGAGCCTGCAAAACTACAAATTTGCATTTTACTGTCAAAACTGCAACAGAGACCGCAGTGGCGAAATGCCCGGAGTATTACCAATGCCCTTCTTTTAGATATCACAAGAATATCAATACAAAATACCCAGGAAAAATGTGTCCCTTTAATATTATTTAAGACTAGTTTTACTTACAATGTAGACCACAGCTCTCGGCTGACGTCTGAACTGTTATAAAAGATTTGCGAGTCTATAGCGGCATAGACGCAATTGGCATGCTACATTCTGTCCAGGGTCCTGCTTTTAGCTCTCGAGCTTATAAGGAGGACAGGACCAGCATGGGCATTGCATTGCGGGAATCTTATCACTTCCTTCCTGAGGGAAATGGGATGGTGGAAAGAAAAAACCGAGACATAAAGCAATCTATAACGGCAAAGGTATTAGGTTCGGGGGTTGGGTGGGTCACACATTTAATAAGTGTCCAACGTAGTCTTAACAATCTGCCAAGAAATTCTCTAAAAGGTTTCAGTCCGTACGAACTATTGTTCGGGACTAGAATGCATATCCAGGATCTCGATAGTCAGACTTCAGTGGTAGAAGGAAAATGCTTTGATATCAAAGATCGTTTGGCTATTTTACAGGACTTAAATGAAACAAGAAAAGACCTGAGCAATATAAAGTTGAAACAACAGCCAACAGACACTGAAGAGAAACCACCTGTCCCAGCAAGGCCTGTCTGGATTCCAAAGATTGGGGATCTGGTCAGAGAGAAAATCGTGGTGAAGAAGGAATTTGGGCCTTCTTACAGAAAAGATGTACCTGTCTTAGCTGTCAACGGAACAAGATCAGTTGTACTACCGCCCCATGCTGGTAAAAAGGAGAACCGAGTTGTATCCATCGACCTGGTTAAACAACAATCATGTGGCCAATAATAAGTAGTAGGCCCAGTGGACTCCCAAGAAATAGCAGAACACCAAAGTTTGCTACAAATCAAGAGGTTCAAACTGAGAGACTAATCACATTTGATAAACCTACAGTGAATCAACAAGGACTATGCAACAAAGCCATGGAACTTATGCCTCTTGAAAACCCAAATTGCAACAATTCGTCAAGAAACACCTGTCTACAACGATGTAGCCACAGACTATGCTAATAAAACAAAGAAAAATCCAGAAGCAATTCCAATAATTGACAGAACTGCATCAGGCTACTTCATCAATTTCGATGACTTTTCTGAGGATCTGAGCGAACCTGAGGAACAGCCAACAACAACAAAAACTTTTAAAGACAAAACTAAAGAACTCTTTCATCAACTACAAGAAACCTATCTGATTTCCCCATGGATTGAATTTTGGGTGGTGCTAGGTGTACTTTTCCTCCTGCTTTGGCTCATCATGCATCATGCTTGGGACACTTCATTGAGGGAACATATGTTACAATGGACACAGCAAGCCAGAAAATAAACCTGGTCCTAAAGCCACACAAGTATTCACACATCGAGAAAAGAGAACTTTCTTCAGTAAATTTCACAGCCAATCCAATACACAGTGGGGCAGCATGGGACAAAACAGATTACGATATATATGGCCCGGTCGAGCTCTTGAAGTATCCTCATCAATTTAAGGTTTCATTAAAAGACTTTGGAAAACCGAGTACATTCTCTGATGGATGGGACTTTGAAAGTATTAATGATATGATGTCAGACTTAGTTATGTCAGCAAAATTTACAGAACATGATTATTTACAAGGTTCATCGAATTATGATCAGATGTACTGCTACAACCATTATGGTAACCATTATTTGCATAAATCTGCTCAACCTAGAAATGTTTTAAATTATAATCAATGGGAACATTGTGCAACTCCACCAAAAGGTCGTTCAAAAACATTTTATGAGAAATTCCCATACTTCTCAGGGTTTAACATAAGTGAAGCAGAAACGTTTTATTTCAAATTGTTAAATAAGACAGGAATGAAAACCATGCTGACAAATACAAAATTAATCTATTCAGAAACATTTTTTGAAAAAATGAATACATTTGGTTTTGAATTTTGGAAAAATAACATTGAGACAAAAACCATCTGGGGTACTAAAGATTGGCAAGTCCAAGGTATAGAATCATTATTCAGAGCCTGCATGATCCCAGAACAAATTATATTTTTGAATGACACAATTCAACAAACAACCTGTCTTGGCCTAGCCAAAATTAAAGACTTAAACAAACCGTCTATTCCAAAGCCAACACCTGACAGTAATAGCACTACAGATGTTGGGATAGACGTATCCCATATTTCAAACCAAAACAGAACACATCCTGATTGGAAAAAATGGTTGATCTGGCCCACAGACACAAATAACTGTCGCGATAGATTCCTGAGCAAAATACAGGGGTTCAAATTGACCAGGCCAGACCCTAGATACTCCCAGCGACAATATCCAGGGATAGTAACAACATACAGTGTAGGAAAACTCTGCCTTGAATGGCTACATACATCCACACTGGCAGAAATTAAGCAACACTTAACTTTACTTAAAGAAGGTGCTGACTTGCGTGATTTCATTATGGGACCACGCAAACAGCGTCAAAAACGTTTCATAGCGGCCTCTATATATGGAGCTTATAACGAAGCTTGGAAAGAAACTCAAATTGAAACAGCAGAGAAAATACGGGAAATTGACCGTATTAATTTGGAAAAATCACTTTCTGTTGTGGACAATGGGTTAATGACTCTGTCTTCCAGAATATATTCACTGGACAGTATTGTATCATCTGCAATCGATATAATAGAGCAGGACATGCTAATGTTACAACATGGTCAGTTCTAATTGCGTTCTATTGTACAGCTTGGCTGGACGTCACAAAATCTGCGTTCAGGCTACGTGCCTTGGCGTTTAATCAACACAACGTCACTATTCTCTATCTTTAACCTTACTGATATACAAATCAGCTTGGCACAAAAAGGAGCAGAATATACAATTCTGAGCATTGAAAAACTTGAGAGATTACCATTGACAATGTCAGAACGACCTGTCATTGAATGGATAATACACGGGATAATAACTATTCCGATAACGACTTTCCAATTTCGATACTGCCAAAAGTATATACAGGCAGGCCAGTATGAAAGATTGGGTAAAGGATACATTAAGTCATCATGGAAATTACCTTACACTCACACATGTTATAGTGAAAAAGGACAGAATGTATTTCTTAGTGGTGATAATTGTGAAAAATCACTAAGTGGTATGCTTCTGTGTCAGGGTATAAATCTACATGGGGCCTGTGAGGGGACTTCAAATAACCTTTCATGTCACCAGCTTGGCACACCTGCAACTCAAATAGAGCCATTCTTTAGACGACTTTTGAACGGGAGCTACATTCTAATAGTGGACCACAGATGTTGTGGCTTGGTGCCAGGAAAAGCTTATCTGGTAAGCGTTTCGTCCAGGGCCACTTGCTGTATGCAAGTATTGTATCCGAACGACACTCCAGACAGGGAGGGAAAGATTTGGCCCAGTTTGAAAATCTCTTCTATTCGAATTGATACTTTAAGCAGAATGAAGTCTGTTCTTCTACAGACGCCTGTGCCCTTGACGTCATCAAAAGAAACGTATGATCTCCAAGTTGCAAGGACAACGGCAGAGATACATAACCTTTTATCAACAAATTGCCCCTTACACTTCGCAGAAATGCTAAACGAAATCTTAAACATTTCTGATACGAATGGCATCGCGAGTATATTTAAGACAATTTTTTCGGGACTGTTGACACCTTTCAAAGCAGTCCTGGGCATCTTTCCTAATTTTGTCCATTCACTCTTTGGCGGCCTTCCACTCCTGTTGGGACTCGTAGCAGGCATTTTATTTTTGATACTCCTGCTACGTTATGGCAAGCCATGTCACAGACAAGACTCCAGCAATAATGGAAGAAACGATCCTAGCTATACGCTATCGGGACTGCATAACTAAAGTTCTTGGATTAGCCCGGCTAAGAGATCTGAATATGACCTGGTTTCTTTCATTCAGACCCATCTGGCAGAACTGTATCTTACCTGTGTTAAGATGTATGCTGTGTGGAGAAGAATGCGTGTTAGACGTCTGTCTTACGCTACAATCAGAAGTACCATTGGATACAGATACTTTGCTAAGTCCAGTAAAGGCTCATGCATCGTGTTGTCCCCAGCGGTTACCCATCCTGATGACGGCATTCGTTGAGACTTCACCACTGCGATTGAAGGGTAGTGAAGTGCAAGATGAGAGCAGCATCAACCAGGTACGACCTTCTGTGAGCACTGCTGATCCTGACATCGATGATAGCAATCATTCTCACGACTGCACAGTTGCGGCATTTTCCAACTTGGTCGAACTTTCACCTGAAGCGGTAAACTGCTTTTTTGAAAGTCTGTCTGAAATGATGTTCTCCCCTGAACAAAAAGAATAAACCTTTAAGCAAACGAGCACTCAGCGTTCCCTGAACTCTGAATTCGGTCTTCAGCTTTGAAAAACAAAAGCTTCTGAAAATATTTGGAACTGTTTTGACTTCTTCCCTTGAAAAACGAAATTATTTTTCCCCTGATTCCAAAATATTTACTTTTTTTTGGCACTCATCCTCTGCTTAAAGTAGAACTATTCTTAGAGAACAGAGCTTCTATTTTTAGGAACTCTAGAGACAATATATTACCTCAGCCTCTAGCATATTTACAAATAACTGTATTTATATGTGATGGAATGGTCTCGCACTTTTCTTTTCTGTATCAAGAGCCATTTCATGTGCAATTTTCGCAAATCATTCATGTTGATATATATATGCATCCTTTTTAATGAATGATTACACTGCTTGAAAGCGTACAGTACCTATACTCATTTTTCGTGTATTTCGCATATGCCATTTCAGATGCAAAATATTGTATTTTGGGGTGGATCGGTATACACATGCTCCGTTAGATATGTTTACTATTGCTTAGTTTAGTAATTATGCACATGAATTCGTGGAGTGGATGTAGTGTGTTTATCTAGGTACCTGAATCGATATTCCTATTCTTTGCCCTTGGCCGGTTATAAATCAATAATATCCCCACAATGGCATAGAAACCCTTTTCATAATTCAGTCATAGCGCATGCTGTCACATTAAGCAAGGCTATTCCTCCAGCCACTTAGAAAGCACACCAAGTTCTTAAACAAATCCAAACCTCCATCAACCTGGGAAATCCCGCTGCTTTGTTTTGATTTCATCCTAGAACTCCTGTAAAGCACTGTAAGAACGACCAGTTCTTAGTGACATCTTTATTGACGTCTTATGTCCAGCCTTACGTCAAACCCGGCACCTTTCAGGTATAAATATGCCAATGTTGCCTGAAGCAAACACACGGTGGTAATCCTGGAGAGGAGCAGCTATCTACTTCCGAAGAGCCCAGCTGATGCGAGAGCCCACGGACGCTGCCCCTCCCTTTTGATGCGCTGAGAAAGACGCTGTCTTTTCTCTTGCCGAGAAATCCAGCCTCCGGCGTTTCCAGCCTACCCTTGCGGGTTACTGGCATACCGAGTCCTGAGAGAGAGATACCAGCCCTCCTGCCTTCTAATACCCAGGTACTGAACTGACTAAACCCTTACAGAGAATTCTTGAGTCAGATTCTTGGCAAAACAAACTTAACTTAAACTGCTACTTACTTACTCCATCCCGCGTATTAGGCTTAGGTCAGGTACACCGGGGTAGGCGTAGTTAGAAGCACCAGTTGAGTACGATTAGTCAATGTATATATGTATGTATCTATTTTATCCATTTTAAAGTATCATATGGCTAAGAAACCATATTAATGCTTTTACAGTATTATTTCATAATCCTGCTTTTACTGTATGCACTTTACTTAACTATAAGTATTGCAATTGTAGCAATTCATTTCTTTTGTATGAGGAAAGAGACTGCTCAATAAATAACACCTTTTATTGAAAACGCCCGTCTCTCTTTTTCTCTACAATCTGGTGAAACTAAGTACGCACCTTTGACTGAGTGAAATAGCTGTCTTTTGTTTTCACACGACTCTAGAGATATACTCTTATTCAGGGAGAGCAAAGTTGTCATGTTTTATGGTTGTCAGAAACTAAATCCCTTCTTGTCTATCCAGGGAGGTTAAATTCCTCCTCGCTTATTCGAGAAAGTTTCTAGTGAACTCTGAGCTAGCTGGCAAAAAACTTAAGTCTAATATGGTCAGTAGAGACCTAGTTAACCTCAGTCCTACGTCTACACTACTGAAGATATTATTCCAATGCGCAGAGCCTATTGGGACTATAGGAACTACACTACAGTATGTGAAGATTTGAGATCTATTATTATTATTGCATTTTGGCATTTAATATGTGGAGTCTTATAAAGTTTGTTGTTTTAGTTTGCCATATATTTTCATATTTTTCTATATTCTAATTTCATGACAGCGTGATATGTGGTGGACACAGTGTGTATGACGATTTTCTTTGTTCCTTCTACTTTACTACACATTTAGCGATGTCATTCTTGGGGGTGCTACTACTTTTTGTAAATTTTATGTTTTTTTCATTTTTTTAATTTTAATCTTTTTTCCAACTCTGTGATCCTTTTAACCTGTAGAACATTGGGGATGTATTCTATAAGCTTTGTACAAATATTTTTATATGTTAGGTCCTACTATTGGGACCTTCCAAGATGGAGCCACTAATAGAGGCTCACTGACAATCGATATGGTCTATGCTCCCGAAGATGGCATACGTCATACGTATGGGGCTCGCTTTAAATTTGACTGGGGTGGCGTGCTGGCGTATATATGGATACAGGCGATTTGACCTGCACCAGGATTTCTCACAGCTCAGGTTTGATATAATGATGTCCCTCTGACCGCTACTGCAGCAATTCTGAGGCTCATGTGGGGGTTATTATGTTGGGGTCATTCCTGTGTTATATGGCATCACAGTGTTTATGAGGGTCTAACTGACTGATATGGGAGGACTTTCATTGTGGGTGTTAGTGTATTGAGGGACACTGTCTTTTTTTAGTTTTTTATTACGTCCCTGAATCATGAGGCATCATGCTATACATTGGGGCCTGATTCACAGAATGAACTTAAGACTCAATCCTAAACTTACTACTATTTTGGTATTCACAGAATACACTTACTACTTTTGGCATTCACAGAATGAACTTACTACTTTTGGTATTCACAGAAGTTAGGATTTTGTTGCGGTAAACAAGCTACGAAATTGACGAATCACTTTTTACAAGTGGGTCATCAACCTTCTGATATCTCTTCGACAGTATTGGACCAACCATGGATCCCTCCTTCTGTAATTGACATCTCTAAATTCCTGTTCAAATGTGAACAAAAATGGGTTTACAGACTTCGGAGTGATGAATGTGGGTTAAACGAAGACATCCCATGGATGTCGCTGTAAATGCTAGGCATTTTTTCATGAATTACATGTTTTCATGAATTCCATCTTTTCAATATGTCTTTCAGTCCCTTAGATATTACATAATATCTTTGTAACAAGTGGCCTGATTGTTATTATTGAGAATGTCATGGCTGATTCCACGAGATAATGTAGTTAATCCATGTACATTCCACCTGTTGGCATGATATGTATAGTGCTATGATTATTACATCGAGTGGAGAAACCTAAATGATTTCGGTTGGTACAATCAGCGAGTAAGAGCATCATACAACTTTCGCCTACTCGGCAACTTTCAGCCAGTCTGAGCCATGATCAGGGCTGTTCCTTCCAGGTTGGGGACTGGTAATGATTGAATATAGTGCATGGCCTCGAGAGATATAATTGTTAACTATTCATGAATAATTTATCATCCCTGACAATTTATGTCCCCCTTCGGGGATTCGAACCGCCAATTTGCATGCAAATGTCCATTCGGAAACTACAGTTCCCAATTGCAATAGCGCGTCCTACAGCATCAGCGTTTTGAGACGTCATCGCGCGTCGGGCACGTTTGTACACGCCCAACGCCTGATGCGGAAGTAGGATAGGCATTTATTCCCCTCCGGTGCACCGAGTCGGTTCCTCCCCACGATAGAGCTTAGAGGGACGACCGGTGTACCGACGGAGAAGTGATTTTTATTTATAACCACCAAGGAATACGAATCTGTGTGTATGTACCTTTTGGGTCTGTTAATAATTGGGCTTTGAGTTACGAGACTGTTAATAACTGGCAAGACTTTCCCTTAAGAGATGAATGCGACCAGGTGGTGTGTTTTTGACATTGGCAGGCGAATGTGGCGCCGTATGTGGCGCAGGTTGAGACTGGTTAGACTAGGAATGTATATAGGTGTAGATACATCTATTTGTCTGTCGTTTTCTTTGTAGTGCGGTGCATCCACTACCTGAGCTCGTGCCAGGTGAGGTGGGGTTTTTCCTTCCCATCAAGTGGGTGAGTGAATTCAAATTTGTAAATTTACGAATTGGTGATTTGTGACTGACTTAGACGGTCTTGATGATGGTCAACAACTATATATGACCAGCACAAACATTATAATGAAGGCACAATGTGCATGTTATATATGATATTTTAATGATTCACAATGTACCCTTATATATACATTTTTCTTCTTATGTTCAGGATGAGAAGATGATCGTACATACACTATCCAGGTGATATGGTTTAATTTGTTTTAATTTAGCAGTAGCACTAATGGTCCTGAGGAAGCAGCAGGGGATCTCGAGACTCCATTCGACTGCAGAAACATGTCGACCTTACATCTTTTTTGAGTGGTCATTTGTTATACCACTTATTTGCACTGCTTTTACTGATTTAGGAGTGTGAGGGTGTATATTAAAATTGTTGTCCCCGATCACGACCTAATTTTAGAACCTTTTTCTCTTTCTTTTCACAACACACTTTTTTTCCAATGCACTGCTACTCAGTTCCCCACTAGACACGCCACTTTTTCACATCTGCATAATTGCTGTGGTTACTCCTGTGCATGGTCTGTCATCTGCCAGTATAGGTGTTTTACCTCTGAAAGCAATATTGATATGTGTATAAGAGATCCCAGATGATGAAGGGCGGTCTCGATGGTGGACTGATGGGAACTCGTTTTTGTTAAACTTTTCCCTGTTGTTATTTTGTATATTCAGGTACATTGTTTACGTGGACTCACTGTTAATTAAGGTTGGTGTCAATTCTGTTCAGGGGGTTTAGCAGGTAGGGTCTTAAAACATACCCCTGGGACCTTTTCTTTGTGTTTAGTTTTTTAACCAACTAACTACACATATCTCCACACATTACTTATATCATCCTACTCAGTCAGGCTTCAGAGCCTTGTATTCCACACAATCTGCTATCCTGTTAGCTACTGAAACTCTAAGGAAGTGTGCGGATGCCGGACAAACAGCTGGACTAGTTCTATATGACCTAAGCGCTGCCTTCAACACTGTTTCTCATAATCTACTCCTTCAAAGGCTTAGTCAATGAAGGGTTGGAGGCAGTGCTTTACGATGGATATGATCATTTCTCCATGAGCTTAGCTTTCAGGTCTCGCAGAATCCTTTTTTATTAGAAAGTCTACCTGTAGCACAAGGAGTCATGCAGGGCTCTATTTTAAGCCCTACTTTGTTCAATTTCTATATCGGCCCCCTTGCGGACATTGTGGAAAGGCATAATGTGACAAGTGTGTCCTATGCTGATGACACACAGCTAATTGTCACCCTATCTCAGGACTCCAAAGCCTCAGACATTTTTTCTCCCTATGCCTAGAAGAGCTAGCTACATGGATGGCCAACTATTGGCTTAAACTTAATGGCAATAAAACGGAGGTTCTGATTGTAGGGAAAGCTCCCTCTCTCTGGACCTCTGCTGGTGGCCTGAATCCCTGGGACAAACCCTCAACCCCAAAACAGTAACCAAAAATCTAGGTGTCTGATTCGACTCAGAAGTCTCCTTTGTTAATCAATGTTAGGAGAGTCCTCAAAGTCCTAAAGAAACTTAGTAATCTCCTCTCAATATCAGCCAGGAAAACTATTGTGCATGCTGTGATCACATCACACCTAGATCATGGCAATGTTCTGTACCTAGAAGTGGCCAAGGGAAGTCTTACCAAATTCCAACGCATTCAGAATGCGGTTGCGCTTTTGTTTCTTGGGCTCCATAGAAGATCCTCGGCCTCTAAAGCTCTGAACGTTTTCCATTGGCTGCCTGTTTCTTACAAAGCTATGTGCTATTGCCATAAATTCTGGTGGAATGGAAGCCCCAGCTACCTTCAACCGCTGATCACCTCCAACACACCCTCTTACACCCTCAAATCGAGTGGAAGCCTTCAGGCTAAGGTTCGCAAAATTCGTAAAGCCAGAAATTTTGCTTGCTCATTCGGCTATCTGGCAGCAAAAATCTGGAACGCCCTGCCCTTGATGTTGTGATATGACTCTGTGGAAGACTCCTTTCGCAAACAATTGAAAACCTGGCTGTTTGTGTTGTAACTTTGGTGGGCATCTTAAACCTTCATTTGGCAACCTATGCTATTTTTCTCTCTTTCCTAGGTCCGATCATAGAGCGGGATCCCACCATTGGCGTAACCAGGTGCTTTACAAATGGCATTTGATTGATTTATTGAAGTTTCCGTTGCCAGTCCAAATGTGCACAGGTACAGTCAATGAGTCTGTGGTTTGCATAGTGACATATATCCATGCCATTCAACACCTAGGAAACAAAGATGTGAATACCATGCAGTTGAACAAAGGAGACCCCTGGGTAAAGGCCGCCAATCAACAGTAGCTGCATGCTGCTCAACTGTTCAAAGACGCCCATCCATTGAGGGGAGTAAAGTTAGGTTTCTGGTCAAGGGCATCTTTGCTGACTGAAGAAGAGGTAGACAGGCCATTCGGCTGAGTATGTCCCAAGCCCAAGCAGTGAAAGCCACAGTGTCCAGGCAGTCCCTCAAATGTGAATGTATCATCGATTTCTGCTTTGTCAATGGTGCTCGACTTATATCAAAAGGGCTAACATCTACTTATCAGACAGACAGTCATTCTCATCTAGCTCTGAAAGAAGTTCAAATCTATGTTGGGAATATAAATTATATGATACTCCTCCAATGACCTAGAAAAACAGGGGTTTCTATTGCTCTCTAATACATGGTTGTGAAAGCAGCATTACGCTGGCCACAGCAAAATTGTTTTTTCAAATGTACAAAATGCAAAATGGGATTCCTGTTACTGAATTGCAATTTCATTTGAGATTTGGTATTTAGAAGGGGTGTGTTTTCAGTGTCCCTTCGAAGTTCCGAATCAGTACGGTATGTATTACTGTTTTGACACCAAATTCCAATTGCAGAACAGTAATAGATGACCACCATTTTAAAAGTGGACAATGTTGAAAAAATATTTTTTTAAGCACAGGCAGTGGTCTCATGGACTACTGTCTACTCTCATAAAATGAAACTTCAAATTAAAATTTTTCTCTTTTAAAATGCAGCCCATTTTGCTTCAATGAAAAGGGACTACATTTAAAAAATAAATATTGCTTCATTAAAAAACAGTTAAAGACATAGGGCCTGATTTTGATCTCGACGGACGGGGTTAGTCTGTCAAAACATGACAGATATCCCGCCCGCCTAATTGCCGTTCCAGTATATCCTATGAAACACAGCGGACGTAATATCTGTCAAGATTTTAATTGGATGAACAATAGTTTTTTAGTTTTAAAACAATAGTGTTTTAGGCTACTCTACTTTTCTAATCTGATATGCAATCCCCTTTTCGGTGTGTTTCCATTTTATTTTTCCAGATATCAGTATTGTATCGGGTAAAATTCATTCTCTTCATTGAGCATGGTAGCTCCCGTCAAACCTCCAGCACCACAAATTTCAAACAAGCAAAAAGCCTCAGGAGCAGATGGGGTTTCAGACTCAAAACAAAAAAGTTCAGACTGCTTACCAATCCTTCTACTATCCAACCTATGTGTTTCTGGTCACACACAAACTGAAATCTGACCCAATCTCTACCTGAAATCAGTGGCAGCTGCTCGGACCAGTGAGGCAACACGAAAGCAGGGTGAGGGTTAGTAGGGAAGAGGTTCTGACAAGGGGGAATTAATACATTTAAAAAAACACTTTGCCAGACGATGCTGTCTCTGCTGCTGTGCACACCGCACAGATGTAATTTTGTGTTACACCACTATTCCATATAATTAATTTGAGACCAGTTTGAGCTTTTAAATGTTCCCTATATTTCTGTTTGGCTTTTTTTTCTTTTTTTCTAAATTTAAGTTCCCTACATCAAAGTCTACAAGTAGAGAGAATTAATGTGGATAAACTTAGCAGGGTTGAGCCGCAGAAACTCTTTAAGGTGAGGGGTACTATGCGCAGGAAAGAAGGCCACAAAGCTAGCCTTTAGGAAAGCCCTCCGTGCCTATGAGGAAGTCACTAGGATGCAATCCCAGCCTGAGGACTCTGAGAATGAGGATTCTAATGCGGAGTTTCCTGATGAGGGTTGGGAACAGAGGATCACCTGGTTATGTCCCCGGAGCAGGAGCCTCCAGAGGAGGGAAGCCCTCTGCCCGTGGAAAGAAAGCCCACTGAGGGGCAGAAAGCAGTGTTTCTTCAAAGGACCTGTCCTCAGAAGAGCTCGAGGACAGAATGTCAGAAAGAGAGCTCAAGCTTCAGTTGGCCAAAATGAGATTAGAGGCAGAGCAAAAGAAGGCTGATAGAGTCTTCTCAGAAGATACATTTGTGGCTGGAGCTTGAGAAAACCCTGAAAGAACTGAGGATTAAAGCTAGACAGAGAAAGCTCAGAATCCAGCAGCAATGGTGTCAGCCTACTTGTAGTGTCTAACAGTAACACGAAGGTCTGCATAGCCAAAGACGTGGTGCCAAATTATGTCATGGAAGACAATACTGACAAATGGCCTGATGCATATGAGGTAGCCATGAGGGTGCACAAAATCCCAGAGGAGTACTGAAGTTGGAGGGCTGCATTGCTCATACTAGCGGTAGATGACCAGATCAAGTATGCCCCCATGAAAGCCATCCTTGTTGGAAAATTTGAGCCTAACTCTGAGAAATACCACCAGAGATTCTGGGACAACTACAAGCTTGCAAGCCAGTCTTGAGTGGATGTCTTAGATTACTCTAGCAAGGCACTGAAGCTGTGTGAGGGGCAGCAAAGTTAATGGTTATGACGGGCTGATTCAGATGGAGCAAAATTCAATATTTGTTTTACAGAGCAGCCCAAGGACCAGCTGGATCACAAGCTGACTGATCTCAGGAATCAAGCTAAGAGGTGGCCTCAGGGTCAGTATCAGTACTAGAGTGCCCAAGTCAGGTGGCTTATGTTCTCTCCTGCAGAGTGAGGAGAGTTAAAGATGACCCAGAGAAGTCCTGGAGTAAGGTGGGGGGATGAAGGGTTCCCAAGCCCCTACTGTTTGTGTGATCCCAGTTGGCACACAAGCGGGGACTCTTTCTGTCCTAAGAAACCACCCACTGGTGGGACCTCCACAGAGGTGGCCAATATGGCCTTAGGGGAAATTAGCCGGAGGCCGATTATACCCTAATGTCATTTAAATGAGAGATAAACTCAGAGAGTAGATTAGTGATCCTGTAGTGTAGCTCCTATTTTCCCAATAGGCTCTGCGCATTGGAATAGTACCTACAGCAGTAAAGGCCTAGGCCAGACGTTAACTAGGTCTACTACTGTCGATACTAGACTTAATTTTGGGGTTTGCCAGCTAAGCTCAGAGTTCGCTAGAAACTTTCTCGAATGTTCAAGGAAGGATTAACTTCCCTGATTAGACAAGAAGGGATTTAGTTTCTGACAACCATAGAACATGACAACTTTGCTCTCCCCTAATCAAGAGTCAATCTCAAGAGTCGTGTGAGCACAAGGCAATTATTTTACTCAGTCAGTACGTGCATTCTTAGTCTCATCAGAATGTAGAGAAAAGGAAGAGACGGGCGTGTTCAATAAAAAGGTGTTGTTTATTGATCAGTCTCTTTTCTCGTACAAGAGAAATGGATCGATATTATTGCAATACTTATAGTTAAGTAAAGTGCATACATTAAAAGCAATAGTATAAAATAATACTGTAAAAACATTGATATGGTTTCTGAGCCATATGATGTTTAAAATGATTAAAATATATTTACATACACATATACATTTGACTAAACGTACTCAACTGGTGTTTCTAAATACGCCTACCCCGTGTACCTGACCTAAGTCTAATGCGTGGGCGGGAATAGAAAGTTACAGTTTAAGTTAAGTTTGTTTTTGCCAAGTGAATAACTAAGGAATTCTCTGTGAGGGGTTATTCAGTTCTGTACCTGGAAGTTAGGATGAATGAGGAATGGTATCTCTTTCTCTGCTCTCGATATTCCAGGCTGCCTGCGAGGGCTGCCCAGAAGCGCCGGTGCTGGGTCTCTCGGCTTGAGATAGCAGCGCGTCTCTCAGCGCGTCAGGAAGGCGGGGCTGCTGCCAGCGGGGTCTGCTTCTGCTCTCGGCTTCGGCAAGTATGGCTGCTCCGTCTTGTCACCACGCGTGTGTTTGCATAGGGCAAGGTCGGCAATATTTATACCTTAAAGGTGCCGAGATTGACGTAAGGATGGACATAGATACGTCAATAAAGATGTCATACGACTTGCTCGTTAGCACATTCTTTACTAAAGTTCTCTGTGAAATCAAAACAATGGCCGCACGGATTTTCCAGGTTGTCATAGGTTTGATTTGTTATGAGAACGTCGTATGCCTTATCAGGGGCTGGAGGAATGTCGCTTGTCTAATTAGATCTCAAGCGTTATGACCTAATCAGATAACACGTTCCTGTGCCGGAGTGTGACTGCGTCAGATAACGGTATCTGCATCATGGGGGTTTTCTTGCCTCATGGGCTGACTGTTAGTTAACTTGATAGTTAGTTTAACCAGAATAGGGTCAGGAATAGGGGGACTGATTCAGAACCTATAGAAATACACGACACCCACTCCACGCTAACTATGGTCATATCTACTAATCTATGCATAGTATAACATAGTACAACATACTATAGAGTATAGTGTATACCTTACCACCCCAAAATACATAAATGCATTTCGAAATTTTCAAATATACTGAAAAATTGCAGTCATATATATTGTATGCACTTAAGCTATGAATTAAATGCAAAAGTAAACACGCATTTTTATGCATTATTGCTTTTCGGTATATGAGAAATACACATGAAATGGCTCTTAATATGGCTATACAGAAAGGAAGTCCGAGACCATTTCATCACATAATAAAAATATTTGTGAACCTACCAGCGGGCAGCTAAAGTCTATAAAGTATCTAAAAATAGAAATTTTAGTTCTCTAGGAATAGTTTCTTACTTTAAGCAGAAGATCAGTGTCCCGGGAAAAAATATGTAGAAAAATATTTTAAGGGGCATGCTGAAAAAATTGCTGTCCGTGAACTGGAGTGAAATTGTTCATGTGACTTTATTTTTAAAGTTGAAGGCCGAATTCAGGGAACGCCGTGTGCGAGTTTTACTCAAAAGTCTCTATTTCTGTTCTGGAGAGAACATCATATCATTCAGGCTTTCGAAAAAACTGTCAACAGCTTCATGGGAAAGTTCCACTAAGTCGGAAATAGGTGTAACCATGCATTCGTGCACATGATTGTCTCCATTGACATTCTGATTCGCATTGCTGACAGAAGGTCGTACCTGATCGATGCTGCTTTCATCTTGAACTTCACTACTCTTCAATCGTAGTGGTGAAGATTCCAGGAATGCCGTCATCAGGATTGGCAGCCTTTGAGGGCAGCACAAAGCGTGAACCTTGGTAGGAACCAACAGTGTATCTGCATCCACCGGCGCATCCGATTGTAGCGTCAGACAGGTGTCTAACACGCATTCTTCTCCGCATAGCAGACACCTTAGTACAGGTAAAACACACCTTTGCCACATTGGTCGAAATGATAGAAACCAAGTCATGTTCAGGTCTCTAAGCCGGGAGAGTCCCAGGATTTTTGATATCCGGTCCCGGTATCCAATGGCTAGGATCGTATCTTCCATTGTCGCGAGAGTTTGATCTGTGACATGGGTTGCCATAACGAAAAATAAGGACTAGCAATAGGATTCCTGCAATTAGTCCTAGGATCAGGGGAAGTCCGCCAAAAATCGAATGGACGAAATCTGGAAAAATACCCAGTATGGCTTTGAATGGTGTTAATGCCATCGAAAATACTGTCTTAAATACCCCTGAGATCCCATTGGTATCAGAAATATTTAAGATTTCGCTTAGGATTTCCGCGAAATGTACGGGGGAATTAGTTGATAATAATGTATGTATCTCTGCAGTCGTCCTTGCGACTTGTAGATCATACGTTTCTTTTGATGACGTGAGCCTTGTAGGCGTCTGAAGAAGCACTGTTTTCATTCTGCTTAAAGTGTCTATTCGAATAGAAGTAATTTTCAAACTGGGCCATGCCCTTGCCTCCCTGTCTGGAAAGGAGCTGGGGAATAAAGAGCGTCCACAGCACTTGACCTTCGCGGTTGTAGTTACTAGATAAGGAGTCCCGGGCATAAGACTGCAACATCTGCGGTCTACAATAAGAATGTAACTCCCATTATAGAGTCTTTGAAAGAATGGTTCTATTTCAGTTGCAGGTGCGCCTTGCTGGTGACATGAAAGGTTGTATGAATTCCCTTCACAGGCTCCATGCAAACTAATTACGTTACACAGAAGCGTGCCGCTTAGTGACATAGCACAATTGTTGCCACTAAGAAACACTTTCTGTCCTTTATTACTGACACATGCATGTGAATAGGGCAGGTTCCAAGTTGTTTTAAGGTACCCCTTTCCCAATTTCTCGTACATGCCAGCCTGTATATATTTTTGGCAGTATTGAAACCTGAAGGTTGAGATTGGAATATTTATGATTCCGTGTATTATCCATTCACTGACAGGTCGTTCTGACATTGTCATTGGTAATCTTTCTAGTTTTTCAATGCTCAAGATTGTATAATCAGCACCCTTTTGCGCCATACCGATTTGTCTATCAGTAAGGTTAAAGATTTGGAATAGTGACGTTGTGTTGATTAAACGCCAAGGCACATAGCCTGAACGCAGATTTTGTAACGTCCAGCCAAGCTGTACAATGGAACGCAATTGTGACTGACCATGTTGTAATAACAGTAAGTCTTGCGATAATATATCGATTGCTGAAGACACAATGCTGTCCAATGAAACAATTCTGGAGGACAGAGTCATTAACCCATTGTCCACTACAGAAAGTGATTTTTCCAAATTAATACGGTCAATTTCCCGTATTCTTTCTGCTGTTTCTATTTGAGTAACCTTCCAGGCCTCATTGTATGCTGCATATACAGAGGCTGCTATGAAATGCTTTTGACGCTGTTTGCGTGGTCCCATTATGAAATCACGCAAGTCAGCACCATCAGTAAGTAAAGTTAGGTGTTGCTTAATTTCAGGCAGTGTGGAAGTCTGTAGCCATTGAAGGCATAATTTGCCCACACTGTAGGTTGTTATTATCCCTGGGTGATGTCTTTGGGGATATCTAGGGTCTGGCCTGGTCATTTTAAAACCCTGTGTTTTATTCAGGAATCTATCTTGACAGTTATTTGTATCTGTGGGCCAGATCAACCATTGTTTCCAATCAGGATGTGTTCTGTTTTGGTTTAATACATGGTTTACGTCTATTTCTTCATCTGTATCAGAGCTATTGCTAAACATTGTTGGCTTTGGAATAGACGGTTTAATTAAATCTTTGATTTTGGCTAAGCCAAGACAGGTGGTTTGTTGAACAGTGTCATTTAAAAATATCATTTGTTCTGGGATCATGCAGGCTCTAAACAAAGCTTCTAAACCCTGTACTTGCCATTCTTTTGTACCCCAAACACTTTTTAAATCAACATTTTGGTCCCAATAATCAAATCCAAATGTATTCATTTTTTCAAAGAATGAATCTGAATATATCAATTTTGTGTTGGTTATCATGGTTTTCATCCCTGTCTTGTTTGACAATTTAAAATAAAATGTTTCAGCATTACTTATGTTAAAACCTGAAAAATATGAATATTTGTCATATACGGTTCTAGAGCTTCCTTTTGGAGGTGTAGCACAATGTTCCCATTGATTATAACTTAAAACATTTCTAGGTTGTGCAGATTTATGTAAAAAATGGTTACCATAATGGTTATAGCAATACATACTATCATAATTTGTAGAACCTTGCAAATAATCATGTTTTGTAAATTTAGCAGACATTACTAAGTCAGACATCATGTTGTTAATACTCTCGAAGTCCCAATCATCAGCAAATGAGTTTGGTTTTGCAAAGTCACTCAAGGAGATCTTGATTTGGTGTGGATATTTCAGGATCTCGACCGGACCATAAATTTCATAGTCAGTGTTGTCCCAGGCTACCCCACCAGGTATAGGATTGGCTGTGAAGTTGGCTGAAGAAAGTTCTGAAGAAAGTTCTCTTTTCTCGACGTGTGAAGATGTGTGTGGTTTGAGGACCAAGTTGATGTTCTGACTTGCTGTGTCCATTTTAGCATATTTTCCCTCAATGAAGCGTCCCAAAGTAAATACCATGATGAGCCAAAGTATGAGGATAAATGCACCAAAACCCACCCAAAATTCAATCCACGGAGAAATCAGATATGTTTCTTTCAGTTGTTTCAAAAGTTCCTTAGCTTTGTCTTTAAAGGATTTTGATGATGGCTGTGTCTTTGATTCACTGAAGCCGTCAGAGGAATCATCGAAGTTGATGAAGTAACCGGATGTAGTTCTGTCAATTGTTCCAATTGGTTCAGGATTTCTGTTTTTTGCATTTTCACTTGGTACTTCAGTATAGATTGGTGTGTCTCTGCTAAATGTCTTTATTTGGGTTTTCAGAGGTCTGAGTTCTATTGCATTGTTGCATAGTCCTTCTTGTTCTTCTGCAGGCGTTTCGAATGTGATGAGCCTTTTTGATAGGACCTCTGTACTGGTAGCAAACCTTGGTGTTCTGCTACTTATTGGGAGTCCACTTGGCCTACTGTTTGTTATCGGCCACATGTTGTGGTTTTACCAGGTCGATGGATACAACTCGGTTCTCCTTTTTACCAGCAAGTGGCGGTAGTACAACTGATCTTGTCCCGTTGACAGACAAGACAGGAACTGCTTTTCTGTAAGAAGGCCCAAATTCCTTCTTTACCGCGATCTTCTCCCTGACTAGATCCCCGACTTTTGGAATCCAGACAGGTCTTGCTGGGACAGGTGGTGATTCTTCAGTGGTTGTTGGCTGTTGTTTCAACTGTATGTTGCTCAGGTCTTTTCTTGTTTTGTTTAAGTCCTGCAAAATAGCCAAACGGTCTTTGACATCAAAGGTTTTTTCTATTACCACTGAAGTCTGACTATCAAGGTCAGAGATTAACATCCTAGTTCCGAATAATAATTCGTACGGACTGAATCCCTTCAGAGAATTTCTTGGCAAGTTATTTAGACTACGTTGGACACTTATTAGATGTTTGACCCACCCAGCTCCCGAACCTAATATCCTTTCCATTATAGATTGCTTTCTGCCTTGGTTTTTTCTTTACACCATCCCGTACCCTCAGGAAGGAAGTGAGAAGATTCCCGCTGGGCTGTGCTCATTTGGCCATGTTTCCCCCCCAGGCTGGATTGCCTGAGTGAAAACAATGGTCGAACGTAGCATGCTCTTAGCGTATATGCCATTTAGACTCGCAAATCTTGTATAATAGTCCGGACGTCAGCCGAGTGCTGGTGATCTACATTATAAGTGGAAACTAGCCTGTATATGTTAATCGCAAGCCATTCTTTTTGCTGGTAATATTATCTGCCTTGATACGACGAGGTATTAAACTGCTTCTCTCCCCACTGCGATCTCTGTTGCAGTTTGGGCAGTTTTTTACAAACATGGTGTAGTGCAGGCTCATGCCTGGCCACCAGTACCGTGATTGTAATTCTTCCAGAGAATCTTTTAATTTAAGGTGTCTGTGACCCTCGCCCATGTGTGCGTCTGCGATTAACAAGTTTCTCCTGTCCATGTTTGGAATCACTCTATCCCCCACTCCAGGGATTCGAGCAAAAGGGACGGAGTTTGCATCGATTATGTATGTATAATTGAGTGGATAGTTGATCGGTAACGCTGAGCAGTCGCCTTTTGATGACGTTTTAACCGCCAGCATTGTTTCACCGTCAATGTATTTTAATGTACGCTTTTTTCGATCTACTGGAGCCGATTTAGTGGCTGCCGCTGCGGCTGTTTCAGCCAATGAATTCCCTACAACGTGAACGCCATCACGTTGATGACTCAGTGAGTGAGTCACGTGAGTCTTTGGTAGTTCTTTTTTCAAAAGAGCTACTTGTTCCCAGAGCAGTCTCTGCTTTATTGGTGCATCTGTGTCATCTTTGTAACCGTTCTGAATCCATGTCTGCAAATCCTTGTTATATGCTTTGACGCAGTAATATGAATCTGACACTATAAGCGTCGGGAATTCGCGATCCGCATTATCTAGCGCCATTTTCAAAGCTATTATTTCAGTTTGTAGTTCTGAATTAGTTTCTACTGAGTGTGATTTTGTTAATAGAGGTCTTAGTTTACCTCCGCGCCACACTTCTTTTGTAATCTCACATGTGGGGTTGTATGCTTGTTCTCCCCAAACGGAGGGTTGAGCATGTCCGTCTGTATAGATTACACAGGCGTAATGTCGTAGAGGAAGAATGTCGATTGGCAGAGGATACGTCTTTTCATATTTTAGATTTTTTAATTCTTCTAGTTCTGGATCAAAGAAGTAGTATACTTTGTCCATTGTGATTGAATTCACCCATTGTATCCATTCCGGATTCAATGTTGTTGTTGGTAAATTACACGGTGCTGTTAGTGCCTCAAAGGCTGATTCTGCTGTTCTGACTGTGATATGTCTACCGTCAGCTATGTCTTTTTCTCTAGCTATTGCGGTTTGAACTGCACGAATGATTTTTTCTGTATTACTGAATTTCTGTTCAGCTTCTGTGTACAAGTGTGATTTGAATGCAATTGGTACCTTTTCTCCTTCATTAGAAGTCAGGTATGTGAATCCGCATCTCCCTGGGATGACTCGAATCACAAGATTGCGTGTGTTATCACGTGTTTCTAATTTTGTTTTAATTAGCATGTCTGTTTGTAAAGATCTCAAAATTTCTGTGTGTGTTTGAGTCCAACTGGATCTTTTAAAGTCTGGTTTAATTAGATCATAAAGGGGTTTGACCCTTTCTGCGTAATTTGCAATGTATGTTCTTCCGAAATTTAGGAAGCCTAGAATTGACTGTAGGTTTTTTAGTGTTTTAGGAGCTTGGATTACGGCACATTTCTCTAGGAAATTGTCTGCCAGGCTTTTACCTTCACTTGATAACTCATATCCTAAGAATAGGACCGTCAGATGGGCAATTCTGGACTTTTTGAAGTTGAATTTGTAACCCTCTGCAGCGAACCCAAGTATTATGGTGTTCACTCTTTTCAAGTGAGTCTCCAAGTCATCATCTGTTAGGTAAATGTCATCAACATAAGATAATGCTTCATCATCATATAGTTGTAGTAATTCTGTTACTCTCGCTGAGAATACCCCCGGGCTGTTCTTGTACCCCTGGGCTAACCGACAGAATTGTTTTTGAGTGCCATTTACTGAGAATGCAGTTAAATATCTGCTCTCCGTGCTATGTTTTGACAAAAGAATCCATTGGAAATGTCCAAGGTAGTTTTGTATTTTTTGCGCACTATGTTATTCATTAGTGCAGCACTGTGTGAGTTTTGCACTGCAAAGGTTTTGCAACATGTGTTAAGGTGTCGGTAATCCAAAACTAGACGGTACGAATTGTCTGGTTTGGAGACCGGAAACAAAGGATTGTTCATTTGTGAGGTGCAAGTTTCAATCACCCCCTGGTATTCTAGCTGATCTAGTATTTCATTTACTTGTTTTTTAGCTTCTTGCTTAATTGGGTACTGCCTTTGTGCAGTTGGTTGTGATTTTAACTGGATTTTGTGAGGAGGAGAATCCTCATCCCATCCTACATGATTTTTATATAAAGCAGGTGCTAAGGCCACTGCCCACTTTCTAGCAAGTGTGTATTTTTTATGAATCGGTATTTGATTCGAGAAGGCAGGCATAATTACTTCTTCGCCATGAGGGCACTCCCTGACAAACTCTGGTGGCCAGTCTTTTTCAGCTAGAAGGATGTCATAGCCTTTGGAGAGGTTATCCCAAAATAGTCCCCTTATTTTCCTAGTCTTATCTCCCTCTATACGTAATGTTATCTCGTATATCTTGTGGGGCTTGCTAACTCTGGTGTCTGCAGTTTCCACTTGAAGGTATTCATTCGTGTCCACTGTCTCCAGATGATTCATAAGGACTTTGCGAGCTATGCTCACCTCTGCTGCGCTGTCTAGCATTGTCTGAGCCCACTCTCCGTTTTTCAGTTGTGTCCTCAGTATTCTCGGCATTGTTAACTACCTTGATACTGGCTACCTTCTTTTTTGGAAATTGTAATTTCTTTTTTAGCTGAGCAGGTTCCTTTTCTTTGGACTTGGCGTGCTCTTCTGATCGTCCTCTTCTTTTCGATTTCTGCGAGGAATTCTGAAAAGATTGAGAGGGACGTGTATCAATGTCTTGATATCTATCAGGTTTTTTAATATTATCCCTATTTCTAAGGTTATATCTATTCCCCGAGGGGTCACTCTGCGGTGACCTCTGTCTTTGGTTTGGAGATTTCTCTCTTCGCCTAGGAGACCTTCCTCTGGACTGGAATTTCTTTTCTTTAGGATTGGATTGTTTATTTCCATCCCAGTTCTTTTTTGGTGAATTATTATTATTAAAAAATATTTTTTCTGGACTTGTAGTCAGTTGCGGTTTTACTGGTATTCCACCTAGACTATCTCTGCCTAGTTCTTCATAGGATTTTTCTATGATTCTGGCAATTTCAGCTGGTTGGTCTGCTATATCTGTCTCTTTTAACCTCTGGCGGATCGCCACGTTTGCTGCTTCACCTTTTATGTTGGCTAATAATATAGCCGAGACCTGCTTGAAGTCTTTCAGTAATTTCATACCAAGAGTTAAAGCAGGTTCTGGACCGTATTCATCTTGAATTTGTTTTAGCACATCTGGTATTACCGAAATGGATGGAACACCGTGCGTTTTTGTGTAGATGGAAGCAAAGACTGTACCCCAAGTGTCACAGTCCTCAATGTGTGGTGCGATTCCCATTGGGAGACATATAGTCAGAATCCTGTGTTTTTCTAATGGGGTGGTGTCAGGAAACACCGCCTCTATTTGGGTGATTTTCTGTGCCAACCAGAATGGTATTTGTTCCCGTTTAGCTGGAACTTTACCTAGGCAGGATTGGATGTTCTGTGGTGTAATTTTATTTGTGTTCCCCTGGTGAGGGGTCAGCTGTGGAAGTTTAATCGCTGGCTGAATTGTTGAAGTCCGCATTACATACTGAACTAATTGTCTATGAATTTTTAGTAATTGTTTTAGCTGTATTAACAGCTCTCCTGTAGACATTCCTTCGATGTCTGGGTGTGGTGTGTATCCGGCTAAGACCGGCCACGTTGCTCCTGGTCTACCTAAAGGACCGAGCCTGGTGATGTGATTATTATGTTTTAGGGCGCCATCAAATAAGAGCAAGTGCTCTTGAAATTTGAGTGGTACTTCCACCTCCTCGAAAGGAGTGTACTCATTAGGAGGTTCCTCTATTTTGTAATAGTGGAAGTACTTTGTTACAGCATTTGCTGCTGGAAAATGTATCCATGAATAGTATACCTCTGTCTGCCGATATTCGTGTGCCTCGATTACGAATATGACTGTGCCACCTCTAGGTGTCAGTCCATTTTCTATAAGTTTTAAGGTTATAGATCTCCTTTTGATGACCGGAATGAGTATTATATCCGCGTCTGCTGCTTGCATGGTAGCATCAGCATCTGCGAGTTCAGTTGCTAATCTAACTGCCTCTCTTTCTTCATCACTGTCTCCCATTTTACAGACAGGATGGTATTATGTTTGTTTGCAGATCAGGTTTCTTTATGGAACAAAGATTAGATGCACAATATTTTGGAACGGTGTATCCTTCAACGTTGACTATACCAAGAACCATACATAGGAGTTCCCTCCTGCGAGGTTTTGGAGGATATAACCTTTCACCCACTCCAGACGTCTTTGGAGTATTTGGGAAAAGGGGTCTGAGTGAGAAAGCACGACTGAGTTACTCTAAATGTCTTACGTTAGTTTTATCGCCCTTTCCAAACGCGTTGGGCGCCATGTAGTGCAGCTCCTATTTTCCCAATAGGCTCTGCGCATTGGAATAGTACCTACAGCAGTAAAGGCCTAGGCCAGACGTTAACTAGGTCTACTACTGTCGATACTAGACTTAATTTTTGGGTTTGCCAGCTAAGCTCAGAGTTCGCTAGAAACTTTCTCGAATGTTCAAGGAAGGATTAACTTCCCTGATTAGACAAGAAGGGATTTAGTTTCTGACAACCATAGAACATGACAACTTTGCTCTCCCCTAATCAAGAGTCAATCTCAAGAGTCGTGTGAGCACAAGGCAATTATTTTACTCAGTCAGTACGTGCATTCTTAGTCTCATCAGAATGTAGAGAAAAGGAAGAGACGGGCGTGTTCAATAAAAAGGTGTTATTTATTGATCAGTCTCTTTTCTCGTACAAGAGAAATGGATCGATATTATTGCAATACTTATAGTTAAGTAAAGTGCATACATTAAAAGCAATAGTATAAAATAATACTGTAAAGACATTGATATGGTTTCTGAGCCATATGATGTTTAAAATGATTAAAATATATTTACATACACATATACATTTGACTAAACTTACTCAACTGGTGTTTCTAAATACGCCTACCCCGTGTACCTGACCTAAGTCTAATGCGTGGGCGGGAATAGAAAGTTACAGTTTAAGTTAAGTTTGTTTTTGCCAAGTGAATAACTAAGGAATTCTCTGTGAGGGGTTATTCAGTTCTGTACCTGGAAGTTAGGATGAATGAGGAATGGTATCTCTTTCTCTGCTCTCGATATTCCAGGCTGCCTGCGAGGGCTGCCCAGAAGCGCCGGTGCTGGGTCTCTCGGCTTGAGATAGCAGCGCGTCTCTCAGCGCATCAGGAAGGCGGGGCTGCTGCCAGCGGGGTCTGCTTCTGCTCTCGGCTTCGGCAAGTATGGCTGCTCCGTCTTGTCACCACGCGTGTGTTTGCATAGGGCAAGGTCGGCAATATTTATACCTTAAAGGTGCCGAGATTGACGTAAGGATGGACATAGATACGTCAATAAAGATGTCATACGACTTGCTCGTTAGCACATTCTTTACTAAAGTTCTCTGTGAAATCAAAACAATGGCCGCACGGATTTTCCAGGTTGTCATAGGTTTGATTTGTTATGAGAACGTCGTATGCCTTATCAGGGGCTGGAGGAATGTCGCTTGTCTAATTAGATCTCAAGCGTTATGACCTAATCAGATAACACGTTCCTGTGCCGGAGTGTGACTGCGTCAGATAACGGTATCTGCATCATGGGGGTTTTCTTGCCTCATGGGCTGACTGTTAGTTAACTTGATAGTTAGTTTAACCAGAATAGGGTCAGGAATAGGGGGACTGATTCAGAACCTATAGAAATACACGACAATCCCTGAGGGTGGGGATCTCTACCTTCTTCATGTCAAGTTGAATGGGGTCCTATTCACTGTTCTGAGGGACACCAGGGCCATCTCGACTAAGGTAATGAAAAGACTGGTTTCCCCAGAGCAGTAATCCAGACAGGTGTGTAGGATTCTGATCTGTATAATTGCTGCCCTACTCTACTGACCTCCTGCCCTCGTGCCTGGGTGAGAAGGACTGGACCTACATCTGTTGAACCCAGGACCCCAGAGTGACCGAAGGTCTAGTTGTCTGGCCTCCTGATTAGAGCTTCAGAAACTGAAGACTTCAGCAACCTTGAAACCAGCACCTGGACTCTGCCATCTGTGAGTCCTACCCTGTCAAGTGATATCACCCAACTCCTGGACCCTTGGAAGTAGGCAAGAAGGTGCTATTCCAGCCCACCTATGGATACTGCAGAACTGATGCATCTCCTATGCTGTGCAGCACAACCTTTTATTATTATTATTATTACATTTCTGTGGTGCGCAGATACCCAGAGGTTTCCTGGTGCCAACCGACCCACACTAGAAGAAAGAGAACCCTATTGGTTAAATTGTAGTGTAGTTCCTATTATCCCAATAGGCTCTGCGCATTGGAATAATACCTTCAATAGTATAGGCCTAGACCAGACGTTAACTGGGTCTACTACTGTCGATATTAGACTTAAAGTTTTGGGTTTGCCAGCTAGCTCAGAGTTCACTAGAAACTTTCTCGACTAGGCAAGGAGGAGTTGAACCTCCCTGGATAGACAAGAAGGGATTTAGTTTCTGACAACCATAGAACATGACAACTTTGCTCTCCCCTAATCAAGAGTGTATCTCTAGAGTCGTGTGAAAACAAAAGACGACTTATTTTACTCAGTTAGTACGTGCATTCTTAGTCTCACCAGATTGTAGAGAAAAGGAAGAGACGGGCGTGTTCAATAAAAGATGTTATTTATTGATCAGTCTCTTTTCTCATACAAGAGAAATGGATCGATATTATTGCAATACTTATGGTTAAGTAAAGTGCGTACATTAAAAGCAAAAGTATAAAATAATACTGTAAAAACATTGATATGGTTTCTAAGCCATATGATGGTTTAAAATGGATAAAATAGATACATATACATTTGACTAATCGTACTCAACTGGTGTTTCTAACTACGCCTACCCCAGATGTACCTGACCTAAGCCTAATACGTGGGCGGGAGTAGAAAGTAGCAGTTTAAGTTAAGTTTGTTTTGCCAAGTGACTGACTCAAGAATTCTCTGTGAGGGGTTATTCAGTTCTGTACCTGGAGTCTAGGATGAATGAGGGATGGTATCTCTCGTCTCTGGTCTCGATATTCCAGGCTGCCTGCGAGGGCTACCCGGAAGCGCCGGAGCTGGATTTCTCGGCAGGAGAAAACAGCGTCTCGTTCTCAGCGCGTCAGGAAGGCGGGGCTGCGCCAGCGGGGTCTGCTCTGCTCTGGGCTTCGGCAAGTCTGGCTGCTCCGATCTCGTCACCACCGCGTGTGTTTGCATAGGGCAATATCGGTAATATTTATACCTTTAAGGTGCCGAGATTGACGTAAGGATGGACATAGATACGTCAATAAGGATGTCATACGACTTGGTCGTTAGCACATTCTTTTGCTGAAGTTCTCGGTGAAATCAAAACAATGGCCGCAGGGTTTTTCCCAGGTCTGTCATAGGATTGATTTTTTTTGAGAACTCCGTATGCCTTATCAGGGGCTGGAGGAATATCGCTTGTCTAATTAGATGGCAAGCGTTATGACCTAATCAGATAACACGTTCCTGTGCCGTAGTGTGGCTTAATCAGATAACGGTTTCTGCATCATGGGGGTTTTCTGCCTCATGGGATGGCTGCTAGTTAACTTGTTAACCAGAATAGGGTCAGGAATAGGGGGATCGATACAGAACCTTTAGGAATACATCACAAAATAACCATGTTTTTAGGTCTTTGCGGAATTTGTAATAAATAGTTTCATGCCGGAGTTGTAAGGGAAGTGAATTCCACAGTGAGGGAGCCAAGTAAGCGAAAGACCGATCTCCCATACGTACTCATTTGATCCTGGGAGATTTTAAATTTTGTAGAGGATCAAAGAAGACACGTAGGGAGGTAATGATGTACCAAGGCACTTAGATACTGGGGCGCTGCACCTGATTTAATCCTATGCATATAGCATAGGGCTTTACATTTAATGCAATTGTCCACCCTAAGCCAATGAAGGTTGCGAAGGGAACCTGAGATAGAGGCCTTTCTAGGTAGATGACACAGTAGTCTGGCCACAGAATGTTGGACTACTTGCAGCTTCCGTATCACCTCCTTATTGGCTCCTAAATACAGGACGTTGCCATAGTCCAGTCTGGACATGATCAAGGCCTGGATAACTGTTTTTTGCGAGGAATTAGGCAGCATCCAAAGTATTTTTTGAGCCATTTTTGTATTGTAAAGCAGGTCGAGGTGACCCTAACCGCTTGCTGTCTCATAGATAGTTGATCATCTATGATTATGCCCAGATTACGTAACGATTGTGATGGTTGGGGGAGATCATCCTTTTCAGGCGGCCAATGTTGGGCACCCCAAAGAGCTTCATTTCCCCTGAGGATTAGAACTTCAGTTTTGCCCTGTTTAATTTCAACCTGTTGGTATGCATCCAGCTAACTATCTTTTTTCACCCTACCCGGAGAGAGGATGCATTGGGTGCTTCCTTAGTAGATAAAGAGAAGATAAGTTGGGTGTCATCCGCATATGAGTATATGGTGAGCCCAGCCTCTCCAGCTATTGTGGCCAGGGGGCTAACATAAATATTAAAAAACAATTTTGTGCAGATTAGATAAATAGCCTCTGCTATAAGGATTCTCCCAGCACAAGGCCTCTGCATCTACTTTGCAGGCCACACCGGAACCTGCTGCACAACGCCTCCCCAATGCAGGCACTTGCATTGCAAAACGTTCAACAGCAGCCACAACGACAATGCATGTTCTGGCATCTAAGCCTCACAGGTCTTCAAAACAAATGCATCGCCTCAGCTGTGCAATGAATCCGCAATGCTGAATGTTGCATTGCAAGCCCTCATCAATGGGAGCATCCACAATGACGCAAGACTTTGCATCGCAAATTTGCAGCACCAAGGAACTAATGCATTGCCTCAAATCACTGCACATCTTTGGGGAAGGACCTCGCAAATGCTCTGCAGCAAGATTTAAGGTTCTCTTGTTAAGTAAGCCTAACTGGGTACCTGTTGCTGTCCCTGGCTCTGTAGCGGTTGGACTGAACTTTTGACTTTGACCCAGTATAGTGCAACCAGATATCCACAGTTGAAGCTTTTAGCCTCATGGAGCTATTTTTTCTCTTTCATTTTTTAAATTGAATAATATCTCTGGTTCTAAAGATTAGGTTTTTGTCTTTCAGGTCACCTTCTATTTCTCAAAGATTACTCTATTTTCTGATCTGGTGTGGGATCCCTCTTATGGTGATCGTTAACTTTATTAGTGTTTGAGGTGTTGCATAATTTCCTTACACATCGCCTTCTCAGTTTAGCCTGACTGCTGCGTGCCAAGCTACTGGAGGGTTAAGCACAGTGTCAATTTTGTGTTTGCTTGTGACTTCACCCTGACATGGCTTGTGGTTACTGCTTGAGTAGGGTCCCCCCCCAACAATTGATCAAATCTCTTAAAAATATAATGGGGCTGCTTCACAAAGGTAATCTGAGCCAAAAGTCTAACTTTAAAAGTTTTTTTATTCACTTACGACTTTTGGTATTCACCAAAGTAATTTCTGACTCGTATCTTTACGTCTGCACCCAGGTCGTAAATTCTGCACTTGAGCCAGAATCTCTGCACCCAGGCCGGAATCTCTGCAGCCCGGCAAGAATCTCCACACCCAGGCAATAATCCTCGCACACGGGCTAAGAATCTGAGCATCCGGGTTGAAAGCTCAGCATCCAGGCCGGATGATCATTGTCACCAATGCTAAACACCTGTGCAAGTATTTACCATCCTCTCTGCTTGGGTTAGAAGAAGTCAATTAACATCACCTGCAAGGCGTGCACCACAAACCATATGAAAAGCAGCACACAAACAAGGAACCGGTTTGCCCACAGAGAGTTCTTGCTTGCCTGCTCTGCGCATCACTTCAGGAAAATGCACCACCAGAGTAGGAAGAAAAATTACACAGTTGAGGAGACCATCATGATCTTGGAGTTCATTTTGAGGCACCACAAGTTGCTCCTGGGTTTCCCCCCTTTCTGCACCAATGGCACACAGAAGGCAGCTCTATGGCAGAATTTAGCCAATGCAGTCACAGCATTGGAGGAGGACATGCGCACTGTCTATGATAAAAACAAGAAGTGGGAGGACTAAAACAGGCGGATGAAGGAGACATACACCAGGGTTGAGATGGCCAGAATTCTCCATGGTGTACAATCCAGACCCTGCCTCCATCTCACCACACTTGAGAAGGAGGTCCAAAATACAATGCACCCCACATGATCGATGGGCTACGTGATGTTTGCCATGTGATACCAGGTAAATATGATGACAAGAACAAGTACAGACAATGACTGTCTGTGTTGCCCCCAATTGTGATTAAGAAAGTTGTCCAAAGTATGTATACAAAGTATAATGAGTCAGAGCCTCATGTGCCTCCTTTGCTAAGCTGCACCACAAGTCCCAGAATCCTCTGAGTTAGAAATGGCAAATCACATTCCCACTATCGAAAACATGGGCCTAGTATTGCCGCCCTATATACCGAACACTGTTAAATAGCAATTGACAAAGTACCCCTTCCACTTAGCGAGATGCGGCTGGGGGAGCCAAGAATGTCAGGGGTGGGTGGGCCGGTGCTGGGGAAAATCGTCAGACAATATAGTAGGGAACATAAAACAAAATTAACAAACAAAACAGCATAGCTTGTGCTTGCCGCCCCAAAAAGCACCAGGTGAGTAAATCCTTATTTTAGGACATACATTTTTCCTATTCCATTGTCTGTCTATTCCCCACTCTGCCCCACCATGCCTCCACCCAATGCCCCACTGCTCCTACCTGCACTGGCTGTGGCTGCACTTAGTAATACTGTTAGCATATACAAGCTCTGGGGAAATTTCTGACAAGTTGCACATGTACATTTTTGATTTGGAGTCTTGTCGCTCTTCTCCCCTATTGACACATTCAGCCAGAGTACAGTCAACCACAGTATCAGATGTCTCTGCATCTGCTGGGAGGAAATGACATCATCCAGAGCAAGGCATACCATCCTCATATACTGGTAAGATAAACTGGTCAGGAGAGGGGCTAAATGCATACATTGTCAGCAGACAACAGAGGGATATATAGAGGCCAATTCTCAAAGGTAATCGGAGATGAAAGTCTGAATTCATGACTTTTGTTATTCCTATAGGACACTTAAGTTTAGCGAATGCCCTTTGTGAATTCCAAAAGTCGAAAAATACGATATTCTGGCAAAGTAAACATTTATGATTCAGCCACATTACATGTGTTCCATTAACAGTTCCAGAACTTTGAACCCAACTCTGGAATCGAGTGCCGCAACAAGTCAGAAAGGAGCGCCCACTAAATTGTTTTGATTCCGGCTCAAAATCTGGAAATCCAGTGTTAACAAATACAGCAATGATGAACAAGAAGTGAGATTTAATTGTCAGGAGTATTAAGAACGTGTCAAACTGTAATTGTTTATTCAATACATGAAATTGTCCAGCCAACCCAAATGGTTATATTTGTTAATATTGGATGGCATGATTTTAGGCTATAAACAAAACAATATAGTGGACCTTTCTTTTTGGAATTGTTGTGGTGTAAATGTATTAGTTGTTGCTTCTAGGCAATGGGGCAATTAATATTTGAGGGTGGGATCACTGATGATATTTAGTAAGCCACACTTCTGCACCGGTAGTGCCCACACTGCCTGTGCTTATTTTTTGTGTCTAAAATTTAGTGCATCACATGTGGCAGCTGGAATGTTGAGTGGCAAACACACTTTTAATTGTAGGCCCAATGATGTCGTCCCGGATTCCAGTACCCCCAGTGACATCTGCTACAAGGTTGGCTGTGACATCTGGTCAGGGACCACACACGCAGCATATGCGGAACCATGGTAAGTAAACCCAAGAACAATGAAAATATATGCTAATACTCATGAAATGTGTCTTTACTGTCCGCAGTATGTTGTATGTGTTCTACATCACTATTGTCCTTCATCACAATATGCCGACATATGGCATTTAACCATATATCATATCACACCATGGTGGATAGTGAAAGCATGACACCGGTTGTATGGCAAGTGAGTGCAGAATGTACATAAAATACTATATTGTGTCATATGAAGTGGAGTAGCCACAACTGGATTGCAACTCAATGATATAAAAACTCTCTAGCAAAATCACAATGGACAAAATGTATTGAAATTGGAGTGTATGAGGGTCGCCAGTTGTGTTCTTAGGGGAGGTGTGTAAGGGCTGCTAAGGTGGATGTTGAGTAAGTGAAGTATTCATATCTGGTGTCTGAAAACCACAACCCAAATCCAGTGTAGGCAGCAACCATCCAAGCAGCTACACTTTCCCACAATGTTGGATCCTAGTCAAATGTAGAATTCAGCTTGCCGCTTCTTCTACCGTATTCTCATATGTAAGTGAGAACATAATATGTGAGGTTAGATTTGTGCTGTACAAATCATCATCCGTTGTCAGCTAAGTTCTACCATGATGTTGTAAATGGATTATGGGAACAGAGGACAAACAAACATTGGACATGATAAATGTCTTATCTCACAGTCCAAAATGAGCGTTGTGACTTCATGGGGAGGGAAGAACAAATGAGCCACAAAATGTACCTGTCTATGGGCGATCTTACATATGAACTCTACAATGCAATATATGATCTGACGTGCAATTGTGAAACTGGTCAGCCTGATGATGTACACTCCTTTAGACTTGTCAACAGACAACATCATACTTATTAAGCATGATGATCATAACGATGAAGGTGTAGTCCAAGTAAGGAGGAGACATCAAGAATATTCATACCCTTCCTTCAAATATCAGTAACCTCTCATACACATTTGTATGTTGGTGTGTAATCTCGTTGATGTCAGTACTGTGTGGAAATAAAGCTGGCAACTCGTGAGCAGGGGCCCACATGTAAAGTCCAGGAGGTAAACATGCTGCACACTAGCCAAGAATCGCATATCAATGCTCGTTGAGAATGACACATACATGTTAGCTCATAGCTATCACCCTTGTACTCAAATATGGACATGTATGTCTCATAACAGCTGCTGACAGGATGCAATCAATGCAGCAGACAACACACTCCCGGACTATGCAAAACATCCTTCTTGCAGCAGTGAAACCCACTGTTATCTGTTCATCAGGTAAGTGGCCATGAAGTGTTTCCCTATCATATATTCCAAAATCAGTACAAATCCCCTTCTACATAGCATCTGCAGTCAGTGTTTACAAAATTACATTCATACCATTTCATAAATGTGAGTGTTACATGTGCCTGTTTGTAAATTAGTAATGCAGAACACTGGGTATGGTGTCACATCGGTCCCCAACTGCAGATTCGGGACTGCTTTCTCAGCTACTCCTATGAGGAGACAGGTTCAGCAGTTGATATCGGGTTGCAGCTGGTGAGTTTGCTTGTGCATTGTACATGTTCATTCAACACCTCAGTACTATGGTGTCTGCTGTCACATGTAGGTGTCCCCAAACAAAGTCATATATGCTTCATCTGTTGATGCAAAGTACATTAGAATCAATCTTTGTGTTGCACCACATCTAATACTAGGTCAATTACTTGTCCTGCTGCATCCTCTGTATTCCAGGTGATGATGTTGATGAAGATGGGCAATCGAAGTGGAGAAGCAGCAATGTCAGTTGCAGTACTGTGCAAGAGGAGGAGGAGGATTAAGTACCTGAGGAGGCTTCTGAATTTGAGGATGAGGGAGACTATCTGGCTCTCCTTAAAGAGGATGATGTGTCAAATGCCCTTGCAAGAACATTTATCACATTGGCCACATTTGACAAGGTCACAAACGCTCCACCCAGCAAAGTGCCTCAGCCTCCAAAAACCAAGATTGCCTGTCCTCATCATAGAGCTAACCAGCCATAGCTCACACACACACCCCAACACAGACATTTCTCCCTTCAAGCCCTCACATCCAAGACAGACGTGGCAGTTCCCCTACACACTTCTCCCTATACGGTGCACACCAGGTATTCTCACTACCATTTGGTATTAACGCTGTTGTGGTGCAGGTATTCCCTGGCAACCAATCTCCTGGCCACAGGCTACCACCTCCCACCCTCCCCTGCTGGTAGACCTGACAGTCTCATCCATGGCCGTCGCCTTCAGAGAGGGCCAGCGGATGGCCATGGTGGCCAGTGGGAGGAGGACTTCTTCCAAAATCAGGCATATGTGAGGCAGGACATTTTTCTGTGGGGGCTACCCTGTCAGACTTGTCTGAGGCCTTGCAGGACATGCAGCAAATCCATCGGGTGGTGAACAGACTGACCCATGTGTTGGACAGGATGGACAAATCTTGGCAAGACATGTCCAAGAATATCAAAGACATTATAACCATCACCACTGCCTTCTGGCCAGGCACTCACCCTACCTGCACTTCCAGCACCACACCCGGTCCAGGCTCTCCCCCACCTGCACATCCACCTCTACCCCAATCCATACACCCCCCCACCTGTACATCCACATCCACCCCCTGTCCAGGCACTCCCCCACCTGCATATCCACCACCACCACCCTCAATCCATACACTCCCCCACCTGCACACCCATCCCCTGTCCATGCACATCCACCAACTGTACAGACACAATCAGCCCTTGTCTATGAACTTCCCCCTGTACAAGCAGATGCACCACACCACCCTGCACCTCGGCGACAACCCAAACATACTCACTCACAGCGATCCTCACCTCCAACAAACACAAGCCCCCTTGATCACATCGCAAATATATCATCTAGTGTGAATATCTGTAAATAAAATCTAAATGTCCTCATAAGTAAGGACTTGGGGCCCGATGTACGACTCACCAATTTGTGTCTTGCAAATTGCATCGCATTTGCGTCTCACAGTTTGTGAAATGCAAATTGGGATGTATAACAGTGACTCAGACACTGTTAGCAATTCCTAGTGGGGTCACAAATTGCATGCCTCATGAATATTAATGAGGCTGTCGAAATTTGCGACCCCATTAGGAATGGCTATCACTCCTAGGGATGGTGGGCTGCTGGGGTCAGTAAACCATGTCTGGCACTGCTTTTAAATAAAGCACTCTTTTTTTTTTTAAATGCGGCCTGTTTACCTCAGAGGAATACTGGATGCATTTAAAAAAAGAAAAATGAAACTTTTCACTTTCAGTTTTTTGAGGACAGGCAGTGGTTCCTAGGACCACTGCCTACACAAATATTTTCTCACATACTCACAAAGGAGAAGGGGTCCCCTGGGGACCCCTTCCTGTTTGTGAGTGGTTTACCACCTTTTTGAAGTAGGTGGTAAACTGCGAAAGTTTTGTGGCCGCAAATGTGGTTGCAAAATAATTGTACATGGCACGGTGACTTGCTATTAGGAAGGGACGTGACGTCCTAATAGCAGGAGTCTCAAATAGAATTTTGCAAGTCAGTCACTCACAAAATAGAATTTGTACATGCCAGTAACCTTTTTTACGGTTGCAAACGGGTAGATCTCCCTTTTGCAGCTGCAAAAAAGTGTTGTACATCTGGCCCTAAGTTGCGTGTTATGTACTGATGGACAAATGTTTACCCTTTTGGTGTCCTAGAGATGTGAGGATGAATGCTTGTGAGTGACACAAGTGAGAAGCTATTATGTGCAGAGGTAATAACAATTCACAAGATATATGTCCATTCTTTGAAAAAGACATTCACAATGAAGTTAAACAATATCAATAAAGTGTTTTTCTTTACAGAGTTTTATATAGCGTGAACTTGACCCCAGGGTATCAAGTGTCAGAGCGCTGAACACAAGCACCAGTTACGTTACCTGAGGACAAATTCATTTTTATGTAAGGCAGAGGGAGATAAAGTGATTTGCCCAGAATCACAGGATGTTGCGTGTCCTTGCCAAGACTCAAAAACAATTCCTCAGAGTTGAGGTCGACCACCATAGCCGTTAGGCCAGGCCCAGTATAGTTCAAAATATAACTTTTTGTAATGTATTTCCTGTCTACCACTTCCTGTATGTCACTCCCTGTATGAAAGAATGGATTCCAGTCAATTTCCGTAACTTCTGGACCGAATGCGTGCTCTCCGCTTGCGGAGGGCAGTCACCATAAACGGTGCGTAGGCTCTGCATACCAGGCCTACACTACACATAGCTGCTCTTTGTCTACTGTCCAGTGTATGGGGCATTTGTGTGGGGAGTTGTCCTCTTGTATTGATGCAGCTCAGTACCTGATGCAAGCACTGCAACTGGTTTGCCTTAGAGATGCCCACAAGGTCATTGGAGGGCTCTTTGGAACAACCCCGTAGCGAAGAAATGGAGACCAGAAGTATCTTGAGATAGGCTGGGATGGCATGGGAGAGACAGGTCACAGAGTTAAGTTCCTGCTCCCACTCATATACCATCTCCAAGATAACATCTAGAGGGAAACGGTATCTGGACCTGACATCTTGGATGGACATCCCAAATAGGTTAATCCTTTATCTGAATATCCTCTCTACTCTCCTCCTTCTCCTCCTACTTAAGTCTTCTTTCCACATGGCAAGTGGCAGAGCAACAAATACATTCAGTGACACAGAAGATTTATGTATGTTAGCTCCGGTTTTATATATGAAGTAACGCTGAGATTGGCTGTTGGGCTGCAGTGTTTCAGCTTGAGCATGGTGGGGGATGGTAAGCACTGGGGTATGGTAAGCACTTGCAGAGGTGTTTAGCAATAGAGGCAATGATCATCTGGCCCGGATGCGGAGACTCCTGCTTGAATGCGGTGATTCCGGCACGGAGATTCTGGCTCGGGTGAGGAATTTCCAGCCTGGGTGCGGAAATTCCGCCTGAGTGCGGAAATTCTGCCCACATGCTTACGTAAAGATATGAGTCAGAAATTACTTTTATGAATACCAAAAGCCATAATTGACCACAGTCGATAGAAAAAGTCATAGAGTTAGACTTTTGGCTCAGATTACCTTTGTGAATTGGCCCTAATGTGTTTAACACACTTTATAGGAGGCAAAACTCACACAATATTTATTTTTACAAAAGGTAACTCCTTCCAGTAGCCATTGTGCCACTTGCAGATAACAGTATGTGTGAAAGGTTAAGTCTTCCATAAGGGGGTCCTAAATAGGAGGAAAACCATGCAAGGTATAAAATCTACTTGGCAATTTACAGAACATTGATTCAAAATGAAGTCAGTCAAGAGAAAAGCAAAGTCCCATTCTCGTCCTAGAGGAAAAAGGTGGAGAAAACAGGCATTATATAGTAAATGTTCCAATTATAAGGAGTATAATTCTGGCTTAAAAATGGAAGCAAGTGGATGAAGAATGTGACACTATAAACTTATGACAGCCTCTATAACTATGGTTGTGACAGGAATTGACCAGAAAAAGGAAATCATCTTGCATTGGAATCCTCAGACAATGCCATATCTCTAACCCCCAGTTTGGAATCGGCGTAATTTAAGGCTGGCTCACAACTTCATTCTGAAGTTATGGTATTCACTTAGGAAGTGAAGAAGAAACTTGAGTTTGACATTTATTTTTTAACCCAGTTCTGCATTTAAGATCCTGCTAACTTCATGCAGATCCTTTATGCCAAACAGCTTACAGAACAAGCCTTCCTGGTTCTGTGAGGACAGAGACACCACAGCAGTACAGACTGTATGAACGCTCAACTATGCTTTGAATGTGGTATCTTCAAAAGTGCCATCTAACAGAGTGATCAATGCTTCTTCCTCTTTGACCAGTAGAAGGCCTCCAGTAAACTCTTACTCTATTTTTGGAATAGCTGTAACAGGATCAAGAAATGAAACTTTGAGCCTGATTTATATTTTGGAGGAGAGGGTACTCTGTTGCATTGGCAATGGAGTTCCCTCCCTGACAACTTAGTGGTCTGTACACCAAATTTAATAGCGGGCAGAACTTAAGCTTGGCCATGGGGGTGACTGCTATGTCTCCGCAGTGACCAAACTTATCCAGTGACCCTGGGGATTAAAGGCCATCAAAGAAACGTATACATGTACACCCGCCCAATTTGGATGGGCAGACATGTATTCATTTTTTATTGTTTTGTACCGTCAGGAGAGAGTAGTATTGCTTTGTTTCTTTTCAAAAAGAAAATCCTGTTTCAGAATTTTCTTACATTTTTTTAAAAAGAATATTATTTGCGATAGAGGTGCGTATTTCTGACGTAACCCCATAGCAAACAGTAAAATGCATTGGCAGGAACCGTTGTGCGAGTGGTTCCTGCAATGCATTTATAATTGACTGCCTGTTTGGTAGGCAGACTCCCTACCATGGGAACAGGGTAATTTAATACATGACGGACCCACAGGCCATTTGCCCTAATTTAAATCAGGCACATTGTTCTTATTGACATCTGGACCTTTGCTTTTCTATTGTTTGTTACCATACTTTGTGTTATTTTGTTCTTTGTTGAGCAAAAATGTTGTGCATACTTTAATATTTTCATTTTAGGCCACCATATGTCTAAGACGAGGGACAAATAGACTGATCCTTGTGAATGAATGTGTACTGGTCCTGCTATCATACAACCTTGTTGGTTACATTGTACATGCTGCTTATCTGAGCCCTTGAGGTAATAGTTGAAATGTTCAGCTTGTGGTCACAGTGAGGTGCACAGAAGGTCATGATAATGTGTTATAGAGCTCTCAGGAACACTGCAAAAACATATTCAATTCATTATTATGCCTCAGTTAAAAAAGAATCATTTTTTCCGAAGATATCGCTAATATGTACTGCTACTTCCATTGCCAAATAGTGCTACCTAGATCTAGTAATCCACCTGAACATTGTAGACGATATACTACAACGGTCAATTAGCAGTCAAAAAAGGTCCTGATTTTAAAGGTTTTGCCTGTCATTCTAGACATCTAACCCTACACAATGAGCATTATGGCACTGGCCACTTTTATGAAAACAATAAACAGAAGCAAAGTATTACATTTTTCAAGGCTTACTACAATGTATGCAATTTGTTCAACTGTTTACAAAAACTAGATAGAATCAATGTTGCACAGCCTGCAAGGCCTGCAGGAAACTGTAACAGGACTGTGTATTAGGTCAACAGACCTTCATACTATAGAGACTAAGTCTACTCATATTATCATTAAATGTTGGTCCAGCTAGCTCACAATACCGCATCTAAACTCCTAAACCTCCAGACTTGTTGATGATGTCAGTAACCTCAAACAGGACCACCCTTATTCCCACGGAATTCATTAAAACAAATATAACTCTTTTGTTTGTCACATTTGCATGGCCAACGTTTTACAAGGAAAAGAGACAATATTACATATTTTCAAATATTTATTGAAAAGATCTAATCCTTGTAAATAAAATGTGAACTGTGCTAATTAGACAGATGAGACACATCATTTTTATAACTACTATTAGCATGGTGAAAAACACAAACTATTCAACAATGTTAATTGTTCCTGATATGTCTCCTATCTATCACTATTAGTCTTACTCTAGTAAGAGATTTTTGGGAGTACTATTCTGCCAGACCCAGTACCAATGATCTAACCCCATACCTTGTTGTAATGTCTTAGGAAGCCAGCCTCCGTATATTAACAAATGCACTCTGTCTGAGTGTGCAAGCCTGCACACATCTCTGCTTGCACAGCTATTTTCCTTCTTGGAATGAATGTCAGGGCCTGTGGGGCTGTATCTCATTCACAGCTCTATGCAGCATTCATGAATACTCTGGTGTGAAGTGGCCCTCACGAAATTCCAAACAGACACGGTTTAAATAATAAAACACCAACTTTATTTCAATCTGCTAGAGATGCAGGAAAACATCTTTACTTAGTCTGGAGACAATGAGTTGTCTCCTATGAACTCATAATAAAGTAAGGACATTGCGTTCTAGTATGCGTGTCCCCGGAACTTACAATGCATATTACTGTACAACGTGTACCAAAAAGAAATGTGGGCATGGCACATTATTGCATTACTAAAAGGATGCTAAGATAAAAAGGAAAACTAAATGGGAACTAAGTATAATCCCTATAAAAACAAGTCTTTTTGTTTGCATCAACTTCATGTTCAATTCAATCTTTGTGATATTGTATTTGTAGGTGAACCACAGTTCAATGTAGATTGTCAAACAAGAAATAGTTCAGCAATATAATAGATCCAAAATTGGATGTGTGCTGTATATTCATCCAGATCTGATCCCCATACATAACATTTTCAAACTACCCTTGGTCAAGTTACAAGTACAATGGCACTAAACATAACATCACCAAAGCAAAATCAGATAAGGACTGGCAATGGTTTTCAAGTAATCAATTGTTGCCACCAACATTGAAAATAAGATGCTACCAGGCTACTAGTATGCACTAATGAAATTATACATTACACATATTTTCTCCTCCATATTTCTGTCACTGTACGGGGTCATGCCAAGAAACAGATGATTAAAAAACTCCTTCCTCCATTGGACATATACATTAAACAGCAAAACCTGTGTTTTCTGGGCATCTTCAAAATCAGGTTTGGCAATTTAAAAATTACACAAACAAGTACCATCATAATTAGTTTCTAAGCTCATGACCTTCTTCCACTCCTCTCTGTGCTAATTTCCGATGCCACTCACAAAGCAGGACATACATTAGACATTATCTTAAGCAATCAAGACTTAACGAGCTTCAAAGGTTTTAATGCATTCTACAGAATGTCTAGTAAATAGTTTTCCTCATTAATATATCAATTCTTCCTAACAACATCACATAAACAAGTGTGGACAATGCAATACACTAAAAATGGAGGAACTCCAAGTGCAACTAAAGTGTAAATCTTGTATAGAGACACGGACAATAGAAGAATTGAATAGGTGGATGAACGCCGTCTTTGATACCACAATCACATAGAATATCTTGGTGCAATTCTGTGCAACAAAAAGATACATGAAATGACACAATGCACGAATACCAATATAAACAGTTAAAATACAAATGCTCACCCTTCAATGACAAAGGTACACATCAATAAAGCATACAAGACAAAATATATCTTGAACAACACAATTTATAAATCTGTCACTAAGCAAGCAAACAAACCTCACCACTTGACCATAGTTACTGAAGGCAAATGAATGATTTTTGCACAATACTGTCAGAATTGGGAAATCCAAACTGGACTACCTGTGTTAACAACCCAATTTCAAGAATTATATGACTTCTTGGCAGACCACTTCATCAACTATTAAAAAGCATTAGAGATGTAATTTTCAAACAAAAGGGTCTGTTACTAAATCAATTGCCAACAAAAGGAACCACTCTAAAGAAAAATAAACTACTCTAATTTCCTTGGAGAAAGGGATGCTTATGGGATACTGTTGGACCTAGGTTTTCCAAGTCTACATAAGGTAGCTTGGCACAGTAGTGGCTACAGCTAACTCAAGGCGTTGGTTAAGTGCTTACAAGTCTCACTCACAGTATCACAGTTATGAACCACTAAAATAAAAGACACAACACCAATGTTTGGAAAAATACCGTTACCTTTTATAAAAATAATATGCTTTTCTCGTTATACCTTTTAGTCAGAGATAAAAGACAATCAAATTACACCTTGTACATGAAATTCAGATCACACTTCAATATTTTTCCTGGTCAGAATTTGAGAATCAAGGGTACCTTTAAGGTCTGTAGTTATTTAGGTCACAATACACTTCACTACTATATGTTTACAGAAGGGAAAATGCAGTCTGACAGTTCAGTACATTTTTAGATAACTCATAAGCAAGTACATTACCCCACAGCTCTTAATTAACTGCTCAACTCACAGAGTGTCCTGGTTGTAGATCTTCACAGCATAACCCACCAGTTATGTAACTAAAAGGAAGACACAATAGTATTAGCAAGGCTCCCCTCTAGTTAATTTACAGGCACACCTATCTGGTAGAGGATCTACTCTCTCAGTTACCAAAATTCTGTAAGGGCTTTTACCCAGGAACCCTGTGGTTCCCTGCACAGCTTCCTCCTCTCTCCTCTGAGCCAATTATTGGGTATTTTAATCTGGTTTAGGCAGTTCACTAGCCCGCTTCCTCAAGTCAGGCTTCCCTGGACTGTTCAGTCAATTGCTTAGGTCGTAGCCCCACTGTCCTGCTTCCTCGGCACTCGGTGCTGCCGCCTCCCGCTCCCACACTACCCGGCTTACTTGGAGGTTTGTAGGCGTATCGCGGGTGTGTCCTCTTCGCGCGATGGAGCCTGGCAGCAGTCGGCTGATGGGGGAAGACAGGGAAGGCTTTCCCGGCCCCAAGGCTCCCTACCGCAACGTCCGCTGTGGCGCTTCTGCCTCCTCCGAGGGGATCGTTCACCTGGAGCTCCGACGCGGTGCTCCTCTGTTGACGCGACCGGCTTTCCTCAGGCGGCACTACTCCACCGGGCATGCGCGGAAGCGCTCGCTCTTCTCCCGCCTCTGCACGGCCGCTCTCAGGAAGGACGCTGTTCTTCTGGACCTGCCCGACCCTAGGCCCCTCCTGCCTCCACAGAAGCGTTCGCGCTCAAGACATGCGCGGAAGCGCTTCCTTCTCCGATTGACGCGGCCGATGCCCCCGGGGTCCCACAGCCGATCGTATCAGCGCCGCTGCTCCTCCTCAGTCACTTCCCACACCGGCTCCTCAGGAAGGATGTGCACACACGGCGCCCTCGCGCTTCAGGTCGCTATGGTGCCACAGACACCCGCCTTCACCACAGCTGCTCCACAACACCGGTAAGCGCAGCGCTGAGTATGGGAAGTCAGGGATACCCTCAGTTAAGGGTGTCCTGAGAGGATTCACTGGGGCTCCAATATAGAAGGGTCTTCTTCCTCAAGTAGCTTAATGTTCTTATGAGCAATTGTTGGATTGAGAGGGATCGGTCAAAGGTTGAAGGGGTCACAACCCTCTGAAGAAACTGTCAGCCTCAGAGACAAACTAGCTGCTCTCAGTGTGTCCACCTCCTCTCACCACTGCCTCACTCCTCTACTCTGGGGTCAGCACAAAATGGCTGCTGGTCACTGGCCTTATATAGGGTGGCCTGAGACCTGCAGAAGTCTCTGGTTGATTCTAGAAAGTTCCCTATGTTAGCCTATGGCCTGTCCTCCAGTAGTGTCCGTTATGGCAGTTGGTGGACACCATTTTAGGTTTCTGGAGATCCCTAGATTTTCAAGGGGCCTGACTAGGCCTCACAGGTTATGAGGGAAAAATGGCGTCATAGCCAAGGAACATCTAGCCCCCTGACAGCATTGAAAAATCCTGATGGACATATGTAAAAAAATAAAAATAGAAACTCTGGGAGGCTAAGGGGGACAAAAATAAATAATAATGGTTAGAGTATCCCCAGAAGCAGACAGGTCTAACACGCGTCCCCCCAGCTGAAAGTAGGGAGAACTACCCAACCCCTTGGGAGTCCTCATCACTAAGGCGGAAGTACCTGGATAGACCGTCTGCATTGGCATGGTCCGTCCCAGGTCGATGTTCCACCCTAAAGTCCATTCCCTGTAGGGAGATGGACCACCTCAGCAACTTGGGATTCTCCCCCTTCATTTGCATCAGCCAACGAAGGGGGCGGTGGTCAGTCTGAACTAGGAAGTGCGAGCCAAACAAGTATGGCCGCAACTTCTTCAGAGCCCAAACCACCGCAAAGGCTTCTCTCTCAATTGTACTCCATCTCCTTTCCCTGGGGAGTAGCCTCCTGGACAGGAAGACCACTGGTTGATCCAAGCCCTCATCATTTAGCTGCGATAACACTGCCCCAATGCCATGTTCTGACGCATCTGTTTGGACAATGAATTCTCTAGCAAAATCAGGGGCCTTGAGAATGGGAGCGGAACACAATGCTTGCTTCAAGGTCATGAAGGCTCGCTGGCAAGCCTCCGTCCAGACTACCCGTCGGGGTTGCTTCTTGGAAGTAAGTTCAGTGAGGGGTGCCACAATAGTGCCATACCCCTTCACGAAGCGACGGTAGTATCCAGTGAGGCCCAGGAAGGCTCGGACCTCTGTTTGAGTCTTGGGGGGCTCCCAGGCGATAATGGTCTCAATCTTTGCCTGGAGGGGCTGCACCGTCCCTCTGCCCACCAAGTGACCTAGGTACACCACCGACCCCTGTCCGATCTGACACTTGCTGGCCTTGATGGTCAAGCCAGCCTGTTGCAGGGCATGAAGAACAGCTTGCAGGTGCTGCAAATGGTCCTCCCAGCTGCTACTGAAGACAGCAATGTCGTCCAGGTATGCAGCAGAAAAAGCTTCCATTCCCGAAAGGACCCTGTTCACCAGCCGCTGAAAAGTGGCAGGGGCATTCTTGAGCCCAAAGGGCATCACACGAAATTGGTAGTGTCCCTGAGGTGTAGAGAAGGCTGACCTTTCCTTCGCCTCCTCAGTAAGGGAAATCTGCCAGTACCCTGAAGTTAGGTCAAAGGTACTTAAGTATTGAGCAGCTCCCAGCCGGTCAATAAGCTCATCCGCCCGTGGAATGGGATGTACGTCAGTTTTGGTTACTGAATTCAAGCCTCGGTAGTCCACACAGAATCTCAATTCAGGTGTGGTGCCTGGTGGGGCAGCTTTTGGTACCAAAACCACCGGGCTAGACCAAGGGCTACCAGAAGGTTCAATCACCCCTAGCTCCAGCATCTTGGCGACTTCACTTTTGATGTTGGCCTTCACCTTGTCCGACAGCCGGTAGATTTTAGATTTCACAGGTGGGCTGTCTCCTGTGTCCACGTCATGGGTACACAGGTGGGTCCTACCTGGGACAAGGGAGAACAGGGGAGAAAATTGCTCCAGGATCTGGCGGCAATCACTTTGCTGTTCAGGAGTCAGGGATGGCGAGAAAATCACTCCCTCCACTGACCCATCTTTTTCTTGGGACGAGAGAAGATCAGGGAGAGGTTCACTTTCTTCTTCCTCTGCTCCATCGGTTACCAGCATTAAGACAACCTCGGGCCTCTCATGATGTGGCTTGAGGCGATTGGCATGCAGCACCCTGTGGGGCTGCCTCGGGGTCTTAAGATCCACCAAATAGGTGGACTTCCCCTTTTTCTCCAAAACCTCAAAGGGGCCTGTCCAACGGTCCTGGAGGGCATTTAGCTCTCCAGGTTCCATTACCCACACTTTCTGTCCAGGCTCCAGTTCCACTGGGTGAGCGTTGTGGTCATACCACTCTTTCATAACTGCTTGGCTGGCCTCCAAGTTGTCTGAAGCCTGCTTCCACAACTTAGCCATTTGGCTCCGGAAGGCCAGCATGTAGCTCACCACGTCCTGGGGAAGCTTCCTGGGAGTCTGTTCCCATCCGTCTTTCACCAGGCTGAGAGGTCCCCTTACAGGGTGCCCGTACAAAAGTTCGAAGGGGCTGAAGCCCACTCCCTTCTGTGGCACTTCCCTGTAGGAAAACAAGAGACAGGGTAGGAGGATGTCCCATTTCCTCCGCAGGCTCTCAGGTAGACTCCGTATCATACCTTTCAAGGTTTTGTTAAACCTTTCCACAAGACCATTGGTTTGTGGGTGATAAGGAGTGGTAAACCGATAGGTAACGCCGCACTCCTTCCACATAGCCCGCATGTATGCTGAAAGGAAGTTAGTCCCCCTGTCGGACACAACCTCCTTGGGGAAACCCACTCGGGTGAAGATCCCCATCAGGGCCCTTGCCACTGCAGGCGCAGTGATGGTCCTCAGAGGTATTGCCTCTGGGTACCGTGTGGCATGATCCACCAAAACCAGTATGAACCGGTGTCCAGCTGAAGTTGGTGGATCCAATGGCCCTACAATGTCGATGCCCACCCTCTCAAAGGGGGTGCTAACGACAGGTAGTGGTTCCAGGGGAGCTTTTAGCTTCACCCCAGTTTTCCCACTGGCTTGGCAAGACACACACGTCCGACAATATGTATCCGACGCCACTTTCATTCGAGGCCAGTAGAAATGGGGGACAAGCCGGGCAAAGGTCTTGTCCTGTCCTAGGTGTCCTGCCAATGGTATCTCATGAGCCAGTTCCAGTAAAAAGGCTCTAAAGCATTGAGGGACCACTAAGGCCCTAGTTGAACCATGTCCAGGTGTCTTGGGCTCACTGTAGAGGAGTCCATCCTCCCAGTAAATCTGGTAGCTCCCTACAATGTTCCCTGCTGCCTGGGCTTTGGCCTGTTGCCGCAGCCCCTCGAGAGTAGGACACTCCTTCTGAGCTTTGCAGAACTCTTCCCGGGAAGGACCTCCCTCCACATGCCATTCAGTAGGGATGGGTAGGTTCTCCAGGGAAGCAACATTCTCCCCTGTGGACTCCAGATCCACCTCCGCAGGTGGCCCGGCGGTCTCACGAGGTGGAGATGTCGAGGCAGGGTCCTCCGGCCTCCTGTCCTTCTCCTCTCTGGCAGCCGGCTGGGCCATTGTTCCAGGCTCCAGCGTCAGTGAACTCCCCCTTCGGGCAGTCGCGGACCTTGTGCTGACACAAGTCCAGTCAGGGGGTCCCAGCATCTCAGAGTGAGTCTGGTACTCCACCCTCCTCCAAGCATTGTGCTCCATATCATTCCCTAACAGGCAGTCAACAGGCACGGCAGGGCTTACGGCAACTCGAAGTGGACCTGCAACCCCTCCCCACTCAAAGGGAACCTCAGCCACAGGGTAGTGGCCCAATCTGCCGTCAGCCATTACGGCGGGATGGAGTACATCTGGGATGACCTGCTCTGGAGACACCAGCTGACTCCTTACCATAGTCATGCTGGCTCCTGTATCCCTCAGAGCCTCCCCTCTACGGCCATTGATGGTGACCCACTGCTCATACTTAGTAGTATTAGAGGGCAGTTGGGTCTTTGGAACCATCTCCTTATCTCCCAGGGACACTAAAGTGACACCCGCCCGCTCCCCTCCGTTACCCAAAGGCATCTCCTCCCCGAGCACTACACTAGTTATTCCCGGGGCTTTTCCTCCAGTGGGAGGGGGTGGTCTTTTTGGGCATCTCACATCTCCTTTATAGTGTCCCACACCACCACACTCAAAACAATGAACAACCCTTGGCTGCTGGCTTTGGCCAGGGGTAGGGTTGCGAGGGGGGTTATTCCTAGGGATGAATCCTCTGCCCCTTCCTTGCGAAGTGTTTTGTGGCCCTTTAGAGAACTCCCTCTTAGTTTCCCCTCCCTCTTTCTTCTGGGGGGCGCCCTGTCCATGCTTCTGGGAATCCCCTCCAGTCCCCTTAGTCGACACCCGGGTACTAACCCAGATGTCCGCCTCCTCAGCAAGCTTCCTGGGGCTGGCCAGCTTGCTGTCCACCAGATGCTGTCGTAGTTCGGGAAGACATTTCTCGAGTAGGTGTTCCTTGAGTATGAGGTCATATAAACCCTCATAGTCCCCTACCTCGCTGCCTCTCACCCAACCCTCCAGGGCCTTCCTGGCGTAATCCAAAAAATCTACCCAGTTCTGCGTGCCTAGTTTGTGGCTGCCCCGGAACTTTTGCCTATACTTCTCAGGGGTCAACCCAAACTTTTTTAACAGCGCTGACTTCATAGCCGGGTAGTAGGTCTGTTCACTACGTTCTAGGGCCAACAAGGTATCCCTGCCAGTGGGGGGCATGTATTTATATAACCCACCCCCCCAGTGGACTTCCAAGATCCCATGGGCCCTCAGTGAGACCTCGTAGGCGGCTAGCCATTTGGCAATGTCATCACTGGGTACATAGCATGCCATAATATCTTTTGGTAGGTAAGGTCTGGGTTCTTTGATGTTGGTCTGGGTATCGCTGCCACCATTCTCTGATTTGGGGGATCCTCGGTTTAGGGCTTGTAAATCCATCTCTTTGATGGTCCGCTCATGCGCCAACCTCTTATCCTCCCTTTCCATGTCCATCCTGGCTAGTTCTATTTTCAACCTCCTCTCCTCCCTCCTATCTTCCAGCTCGGCTTCGGTTAAGCCCCTGTCTGAAACGCTGCTGCTTGCCCTTGAAGGTATCCTGGGACCTGTCAGAAGATTCCCTCTCCCCATTTGGTTCAGCAATGCAGCCTCAGTAACAGTGTCCCCATCACCCACTTCCGTTTCTGGTTCCTCCCTTAGACGAGCTTCTAACCATGCCCTTATGCTTGTCAGCAACTCTCCTTTCTTGGCACCTTTATTAAAAAATACCCCGTTCTGCTGACACCAATCCCTGAGTTGGGCCACAGTATTGGCTTCCAGCTCTTTAAGATTCACCTCCAGCTTTGCCATGGTATAAAATTACTCACAGGAGAAAACCACGAAGTGACCTGAGGTTAACCTCCACCCACCACCAGAAATAAATTTAGAAAAAACAAAAATTAGATTAGGAGGGCCGCAGGGAGAAAACTCCAGGTGGGGTCCCGTGGTTGGCACTGCGTTACTACTAAGTGAGTGTAAGCACAAATCCGTGATCCCACCGCTGAAACACCAATTATGTTGGACCTAGGTTTTCCAAGTCTACATAAGGTAGCTTGGCACAGTAGTGGCTACAGCTAACTCAAGGCGTTGGTTAAGTGCTTACAAGTCTCACTCACAGTATCACAGTTATGAACCACTAAAATAAAAGACACAACACCAATGTTTGGAAAAATACCGTTACCTTTTATAAAAATAATATGCTTTTCTCGTTATACCTTTTAGTCAGAGATAAAAGACAATCAAATTACACCTTGTACATGAAATTCAGATCACACTTCAATATTTTTCCTGGTCAGAATTTGAGAATCAAGGGTACCTTTAAGGTCTGTAGTTATTTAGGTCACAATACACTTCACTACTATATGTTTACAGAAGGGAAAATGCAGTCTGACAGTTCAGTACATTTTTAGATAACTCATAAGCAAGTACATTACCCCACAGCTCTTAATTAACTGCTCAACTCACAGAGTGTCCTGGTTGTAGATCTTCACAGCATAACCCACCAGTTATGTAACTAAAAGGAAGACACAATAGTATTAGCAAGGCTCCCCTCTAGTTAATTTACAGGCACACCTATCTGGTAGAGGATCTACTCCCTCAGTTACCAAAATTCTGTAAGGGCTTTTACCCAGGAACCCTGTGGTTCCCTGCACAGCTTCCTCCTCTCTCCTCTGAGCCAATTATTGGGTATTTTAATCTGGTTTAGGCAGTTCACTAGCCCGCTTCCTCAAGTCAGGCTTCCCTGGACTGTTCAGTCAATTGCTTAGGTCGTAGCCCCACTGTCCTGCTTCCTCGGCACTCGGTGCTGCCGCCTCACGCTCCCACACTACCCGGCTTACTTGGAGGTTTGTAGGCGTATCGCGGGTGTGTCCTCTTCGCGCGATGGAGCCTGGCAGCAGTCGGCTGATGGGGGAAGACAGGGAAGGCTTTCCCGGCCCCAAGGCTCCCTACCGCAACGTCCGCTGTGGCGCTTCTGCCTCCTCCGAGGGGATCGTTCACCTGGAGCTCCGACGCGGCGCTCCTCTGTTGACGCGACCGGCTTTCCTCAGGCGGCACTACTCCACCGGGCATGCGCGGAAGCGCTCGCTCTTCTCCCGCCTCTGCACGGCCGCTCTCAGGAAGGACGCTGTTCTTCTGGACCTGCCCGACCCTAGGCCCCTCCTGCCTCCACAGAAGCGTTCGCGCTCAAGACATGCGCGGAAGCGCTTCCTTCTCCGATTGACGCGGCCGATGCCCCCGGGGTCCCACAGCCGATCGTATCAGCGCCGCTGCTCCTCCTCAGTCACTTCCCACACCGGCTCCTCAGGAAGGATGTGCACACACGGCGCCCTCGCGCTTCAGGTCGCTATGGTGCCACAGACACCCGCCTTCACCACAGCTGCTCCACAACACCGGTAAGCGCAGCGCTGAGTATGGGAAGTCAGGGATACCCTCAGTTAAGGGTGTCCTGAGAGGATTCACTGGGGCTCCAATATAGAAGGGTCTTCTTCCTCAAGTAGCTTAATGTTCTTATCAGCAATTGTTGGATTGAGAGGGATCGGTCAAAGGTTGAAGGGGGAACAACCCTCTGAAGAAACTGTCAGCCTCAGAGACAAACTAGCTGCTCTCAGTGTGTCCACCTCCTCTCACCACTGCCTCACTCCTCTACTCTGGGGTCAGCACAAAATGGCTGCTGGTCACTGGCCTTATATAGGGTGGCCTGAGACCTGCAGAAGTCTCTGGTTGATTCTAGAAAGTTCCCTATGTTAGCCTATGGCCTGTCCTCCAGTAGTGTCCGTTATGGCAGTTGGTGGACACCATTTTAGGTTTCTGGAGATCCCTAGATTTTCAAGGGGCCTGACTAGGCCTCACAGGTTATGAGGGAAAAATGGCGTCATAGCCAAGGAACATCTAGCCCCCTGACAGCATTGAAAAATCCTGATGGACATATGTAAAAAAATAAAAATAGAAACTCTGGGAGGCTAAGGGGGACAAAAATAAATAATAATGGTTAGAGTATCCCCAGAAGCAGACAGGTCTAACAGATACCATGACTTGTTGAAAGACAATGAGCCCACAAATATTTAAGAAAATCCTATCAACATTGGTCGAAATGCTAGCTTTGGGCAATTTAATTGAATCTTTTAGAACAGGCACAATTCAAGAAAATAAAGCTGCAGGCATCATATATATGTCCACTCATTAAAAAAGATAGCCCAGATGAAGAAGACCCTAATGACAACATGTAAGTCCCAAATGGGTCATTCCGCAGAAAAGTAACAGAAAGATTGGTCTTCTCTGAGATTTAAAACTTCCTAGAAACCAATATGTTACTAGCTGATCAAGAAACACATTTACATCCAGGGAGAGTAACTGAATCAGTGCTGATATCCATATGCAATGATTTGGAAACAAAGTGTATAACATGGGGTTTGGATCAATGCTATTTCTCAGCCTACTGCCAGTCTTTTAGGCAATTTTAACTGAAACATGACTACATTGACTAAACTAAGTTGAAATTGGAAGGAAGATACTCAACTGGATGTTCTCCTAATTGATAGACAGAGTAAACATTATCTCAGTACAACTGTTCACTTCTACATGACACAGTAATAATGCAGAAGTTCCTCATATCTTGGTCATATCACTCCTACATTTCAACATATGATTCAGCTGATTCCCGGAACTCATCACCTATCCTCACCTAACAAGTTACAGCAATTCTGATGATACCTAGATAATCATTAATTTGGAGAGGCTGAATGATCTTGAAAATTCAAAGTAGGTGACTGCTTTGGAGCCACATTGGATGACAACTATCCACCTGAAACTCAATACATTGAAAACTGAGATTCTAAGAAGTGAAGATTGGGCAAATGATGCCAGTTTGAACCTAACCCGAAGAACTATCGTCTCTCACTCTCAGGTTAACCAAATAACAAAATGCACATTCATTTCATACCATGCATACTTGAAGGTACAATGTCGGGCAGAAAGGTATCCAACAGCTCGTCGGAGGCTTTCCACCAGACATCAGATGTTTTCCTTTGAACCCGTATTATAATGCTGGTGTTTAGAGGAAAACCCAAGTGGGAATTCCACTCTGCTTCCGACAAGCTCACAGAGCCCGTAGGGCTGGCGTGCGGAATTGTAATCCAAAAATGACATTGGAGCCAGCAATGGCTCCCCCATCGGGATTACAATGTTATTTTCCCCCTGTGCTTTCATGGCGGTATCCCTGTCATGAAAAGGCATGTGGAAAGGGACTTTTGGGGCCCAAGCAGGGCCCCTTCCCCCCCTAGCACTACGCTATAGGGCTTGGATAATCACTGCATGCTGCCTGCCACACGGAGCAGGGATATTTAAAAAGTAACTGTTTCCTATTGCAGCTTGCGGTGCGGCCCTTTCCCAACTGCCACATGTAGGAAGGTGGAATCTGACTGCATGATTGCCCCCACTTTTTTCCTGGTATTTTGATGGTTTTTGACTTAGTTTGGCTGGGATCCCTGCTAATCAGGGTCCCAGCCTATTTGCATTCCTCTTTAAAGTGATTCCATGTACTTTAGGTACACTCCAGATTGGTTACTGGGTACGCTTGTGAGTCCCTAGTATATGGTACCTTAGGTACTAAGGGCATAGGTACCCCAGAGACCTACCAAGGGATGAAGCATATATTATGCCACTCCTGGGAAGCCTTCCAAAATGGCACCACAGGACTGCTGCTGCAGCCTCGGTAAGTTGGTGCATGCACCCCTTACTAAGATATAAACTACCTATATCTACCTTGGTCACTGACTCATATAAACATATGTCACTCCTATGGCAGGCTTTATCAATCCTGAAGGCAGAGTATTTGGTTTTGTGTGAGAGGGTGCCCATGCATGAGCAGGACCCCTCTGCAGTTTTTGGAATATATTCTCTGTAGCTGTTCTGTGATGCAGCCAGACCATATACTCTTAAGTGCATAATACCCTTGCGGTAAATGCTAACTTTGAAATGGCTGCATGGAAACATGTCGTGTTTGGAGTCAAACACTTTGGAATCCAACCCCCTGCGATTCCTGGTGGCGGGGGTAGAATTCCACCCTTTTAGAGGGAGAGACATGTACACACTGACCTAACCGCTATTAGTTTAAAAGAGCCCCAGCATCACAAAACAGATGCTGCAGCCACAGACACGAGTTTGGCCTACTGCTGCTGGACGAAACTCTGGCAGGGGAGGCCTGGACAATAGGTTTCCTGTCACAGGGAGGTGCAACCACCTCCCAGACAGGCTTCAGTGTATTGGGGCTGGGTGGGTACATTCATAGAATGCTTTTCAGACAGTGCAGGGGGCAAACTTGGTGTCCCTGTGCATATCCCAGTTCAAACCGGTTCCAGGGGCACTCAGCCCCTGCTCTGGCATGAAACTGGACAAAGGGAAAGGGGTGTAACCACCCCCTCCCTGGATCCTCCCATAGGTGGGTCCCCAGAGTATGTCCAACCCCCTAACTCAGTATAAGTATGGGAACCCAGTACTTAGGATTTCAGATTACACCTGGACAAAACTCTGCAACATAGATCCTGGAACTTTGACATTCTACATCGACTACAAGATGGAAGAATCTCCCTTGGGGTCAAGGAGTAACTCCCTTGCTTAAGCAGGCCTCACAGAAGCATCTTGCAGGTTTGCATTTCTGAGGCTCCCGCCAGACCCAAATTATTTGTGACTCAGGAAACAGACTTCCAGACTTCTCAGAGGCCGACACGAGATCCCAGCAAAGCTGAGACCTGCAGCCCTCACGAGTGACGTGGGACCGGAACTCCTGGACACCATGCACATTTGGTAGTGCATCCAATTCCCGAGCTTTCCCGAAGTTGTGCATTGGGCTACTTGTAGTTCAATCCCCGAGCACCATCTGCACCGAATATTGTGGGCCTACACTTCCGTGAGCCCGTTTCTAGCATTTCTGCTCGAGGCCCCTTTGCAATCACTGGTCCATCGACTGGTGGGTCCCAACAAAGGTAACTCTTCTGTTTTTTGGGCTTTCTTGGTTGCTCCGGACATGCCCTGACTCTCCTCCAAAGGTTGAGTCCCTCAGATCTTGCTGGTATTCCCCGAAGGCAATCCCTGCTTTCTGAGTGAGTTGCTATTGCCAAAGCTTGTTGGGTCTAATCTGGAAACCGACACAGCAGCATTCAACATCCTTTGTGAGACAGCTTGAATCCAGCTCCTGGTTGTCCTCAACATCTCCTGGTCCTCGTGGCTAAAGAGCCAAGCTTTATCTTCTTCACCTGAAATCACCCAACATCGGTTGGCATCTTCTCATCGCCTTCCTGGTCACTGACAAGTGACCCAGACTCTGTATTCTATGCTTTCAGGTTCTTCAAATCTCCGATCCACCCTTGGATCCACCTGGACACTTTCCACTTGGTAGCCTGCAGGAATTTTCTGCAGCTCGCCATTGAAATCGACGACGAAACCCGACACGGAAAGAAACCTATGTACTTGGCTTCCCGTGGGTGTTGATTTGAGAACCTCGTAGTTCTAAAGGGGTTTGCTCCAAATCCTCTTATAAGTGTCCTTAATCTGTAATTTTCCAACCGCCACTTCCCCCATAGAAGTTAATGGTGATTTACGGCTGTGTTTAGACACTGCACTGTGTCAGTACCTTGAGTGTTCCTGGGAGCCCCAGAAGTTCTAAAGGCTCTAGGCATTGTATCTATGTCAGTCGTGGTTCTTATACCACTTTCTTAATATATGGTTTGGTACACCCCGAGGCCTCAACGTATATGGTGCTAATTTACTGTGTGCTAAAAAAGTTTACTGAATGTACTTTTGCCTCTAACCTCATGAAGAGACTAGAGAGATGTGTTTAGAATAAATACATATATTTTATATATATACCTGGTGTGGTTCTCCTCTCATTTGGTCATTCATGAGATTGTAGACTGGTTAAACAAGCTGCTTTACATTCCTTCAAGACTTGGCCTGAAGGCTGCTCTCCACAGCTACCACTAGGATAACTTTCTATATAGGTTGTCTTTAAACCTACCATCAATAAGGGTTGTTTGGACTGGTGCAAGGTGCCCACTAGAATAGTGGACAGCATATGCCAAGCCAACTTCTCACACCGCACAAGCTGCAATAGAAAAATGGATGTTTCCAACTGCCCATAGGGCGGTCGCATCCTAATTCGGCGGGTGGTTCCATTCCTGCTACGGTATCAGTCAGACGGTCATCCAACTGACATCTTCATCAGGCCCTAGGTTATATCTGCATTTGGGAAGATTCTTACATCCCTTATCATATCGCAAAAGGCTTATGTCATGGGTTTATACCCTGAAGTGTCAGATTAAGCTATATGATGCCTTAAAAGAATGCAGATTAATAGCCTTGTAACCCCTATATGAATCTTTAAGATGTTGTTAAGGCACTGTAATTGGTCACCATAACCAATGTTAGACCTGATAGCCTAAGCGTGGTCTTCCCCCAAACTCCTTAACCACGTTTTCTGAACTTGTTTTTGCCACCCTTAGGTCTCTGAACACTTTGCCACTGTGAGTCTGGCGGTCTGTGGTCCGCCAGACTCATAATAAGACCTAAGCTATCTTAATTAGACTACAAATGTGGGATCTAAAATTACAGGCAATGCTTTGGTGCAGATATATTAAACATCCAAAAAGTTTTGAAAGGACTGAAACTGTGGCCAGTTTCCATGCCAGGTTAAAAAATCTCAAAACTAATCACAACCATATATTTTTCCCCTTTGAAATATAAACGTAAAGCAGCAAATATAAGATGAAAACTTGTGAGAAGTAATTTAGAGCTGTAAAGACTTGTCCTAAATCTTTTTAATGCATAAAGTACCAGCATTTCTATATTAAACAAAAATAATGGTGAGTGCTACTTAACCTGCTATTAAAGTACCATCTCCTGGTCCTTCCATAACGTTTTCAGGCATGGTGAGTATTCTTCTTTGTTAAAGGTGACAACCCTTTTGCTGGCCTTCAAGGAAGATGAGAAACCCCACAGGATCCTCACATTCATGGTAGAACCCAAGTTCACATGCACTCCAATGGCACCAACAAACAGGTACTGAAACTTGTGGGTGAGTAATTCTCCTGAAACATGGGAGTATTCACTTCTCTCCCTCACAGAATAGGTACAGCACACCATCAGTAGTGCAAGCATCACTCTCAGAACAAGCACAGCCAAAAATTAGCAGTGCAAGTTTCCCCCACTCACAGAACAGATACACCCATCTCCACAGAGGAGTGCATCACAGCATCCCATATGCAAAAGGAACAGCTTGGCTTCAGCAGTGAAGGCTTCCATTCCTCGTGGAATAGGTAGAGCATGGGCCTAAGTGAAAGCTTTTCTCCTTAAAGGAACAGGAACATTACTGTAGGCCTCCCTCCCTGACACTACAGCAGGAGTACAACCTTCCTACTTTGACACAGAACCGGTAAAACTGAGGAAGTATTGGTGAAGCCACCTTAATCAAATAATAGATACAGTACATTCTGAATCAGCTGTGCAAACACCTCTGCCTACTTGATGCATACATTTCAGTATGCTTGTGTGGATTATTAGTGAATGGATGGTTGAACTAGAAAAACCAGTAAGTGTGGAAGGTCAAGTATATTCTTCTGTCTTTTGGTGCCAAGAACCTCCAAGGAATGAATAGGTGCCTATACATAGTTATGTACTTTTATGTTACGTCATGTGTTGAAGAGTAAATGGCCGTATTGATACATGACTTAATGGATGAAGAAGTTGGTGGTGATGTAAGTTGGTTGACGGAACAACATTCCTAGTAACACCTGCACTCCCTGCATGAAATTGAGGAAGGATCTGAAGACTTGACTCTTCAGAAGACATTACATCTACTTACAAGATGACCCATCACACTTGTATAATCATATTTATGATCCTGAATAATTTCCTTGGTCTGTCACTCTTGTTCAGCACTCCTTTGCTTGTGAGCTAGGTTTGCACTCTACAAATACCATTACATATATACATAAAAACAGTCTCTTTATGTTGTATTTGTGTAGTGTGGACATAACTGGGAATGAATGACATACTAAACAGCATGTGAGCCAAAGGGTAATATTTAGATTATTTGCTTTGAGGCAAGTTATAGGTAGTCTCAGGGTGTGTGGGGATGTAAGCTATGTCTTTATCTTTTAATCGGAATTACAGGACGGTTGGTATAGTTCTGTTTCTGCAGTCCTAGTCAATTGAAGTGGTGAATTTCTGGGCTTGGGGTTGCACCATCATTTCAGTTGAGTTTTTAGGTATGTTACCAAGTGAAGTATTACCTGGAACACAGCACTTAACATTGATGTATGAAAGAAGACAGCTGACGGGTGAAATCCTGCAGTGAATTTACACCGACCTGCAAACATGAGCACAAATGCTCACATAAGGGAGAGGATGTAGTCTTACGGCTAGAGTGGTCGACCTCGGAGCTTGGGAACCAGGTTTGAGTCTCAGAAATGACGCATAACATCCTGTGATTCTGGGCAAATCATTTAATCTCCCAGTGCCTAACAAATAATGAATGTGTCCTTCTGTAACAAAACTGGTGCTCATGTAAAGCGCTCTGATACCCTATGTCTTGGGCCTAGTTCGCACTATATACAACTAAAAAAACAGTGCACACACACCAAAACACACCTTCGTACAAATTAGATACCAATATGACCACCTATAGTGTGCCTCACTATTGTGTTTAGGGCACTGTAATCCAGTTATATAGTGTACGTTCTGCCCACAAACATAAGAGGGAGCCATACATGCACTAACTATTGAGAGACATCTTGCTAAAGCAAATATTAATGTGTGGGCTCTTTTATCACTTCTAGACAGCGTTCAGGCTTCGAGACCAGTGCAAGCATTTTTACTTCTATAAGTAAAGGGCAATATTTCCTAGTCACTTGGAAATGAGGTAGTATTTCTGTCTCAAATGTAAAATAGGAGGTCCCCAGGTGCTTGCCCCCTGGAACATTGCCTAGTTTTATTGAGACACTCAACTGGCTTGAACTTTGGCAAACCATGACGGAAGCTCCTCCAGTTCTTTAAACATAGAGGACTACAAAGTGAAAATTGGTTGTTGTTACTGCACTGCTGTTCATGTTTTTCTTTCTTTCTTTGTCAATCTGAGTATTATTCTCCATCCAGAACTGTATAGAACCCATCAAGGGCAAGTTGTGACATCTATTTGTGTTGGCATCCTAACTTGAGAAGTATTTTTAAGTTCCTTCCCATGGAGGCACCAAAATAATGTATACAACCTCTCAATGTGTCGAGGCAAGAGCAATACTAATGAAGTACTACAAAATGTAATTCACAAAAGTATGAGTGTAAATCTCCACTTCCAACTCTTGTATCTTTTCCATGGGGAGATCCTAACACAAATAAGTCTACTACATAGTAGTAGTACATTTAGGATGGACCAAAGAAAATGATCAAACTGTGGGCCAGATTTACAAAGGTAATGTACACTTTTGAGAAAGTTTACTACCTTGGACTATTCCCAAAGGGTCTCATTCACAAAAATAGCTGACACTTTTGAGTAATTGCTTGTTCACATGCTACAAGTGTAACTTACTTTAAAACACGATAACTATTAAGTTGAGGCTATTACACGGAGAACCATTGGTACTGCAACAGGCCATGCAAAATATAAAGGTGCATGCCCTACTTTTAGTTACATAGTACCCTGTTCTTAGAGTTACTTAGGGTCTACCTTAGGAGTGAACAGTGGCGGCTGGTGACATTTGAAAGCGGTGAGGCATAACAGTTGCAGGCAGCGCACTGTGGTGATAAAGCATATCGAGCGAGTGGATCACTGAAAGAATATCGACTGAGAGAATATCGACTACCCAAAATATCGTTGCGAAAATATCGACAGTCAAAATATCGAGTTTCTATCTACAAACAGGTAAGTACAAAAATATCGAGTACAAAATATCGTTTACAAAAATATTGTTGTAAAAAATATCGACTTTACTAAAAACAATGTTTAATTACATTAATATAAAAAATTAATTACTAAAATATAATTAACAATACTTAAAATAACTTTTAATAATTAAATAATTAATGAAAGTAAAAAAATAATCATATTTCTTAAAACATATATATATATATTAACAAAATTTAATTAAATATTAGCCAATATTGTATATGTACCCCAGAAACCCAAAACTGACCCTGAACCCTAAAAATACCCCTTTACCCAAAAACTAAAAACTGACCCTGAACCCTAAAAATACCCCTTTACCCAAAAACCCAAAACTGACCCTGAACCCTAAAAATACCCCTTTACCCAAAAACTAAAAACTGACCCTGAACCCTAAAAATACCCCTTTACCCAAAAACTAAAAACTGACCCTGAACCCTAAAAATACCCCTTTACCCAAAAACTAAAAACTGACCCTGAACCCTAAAAATACCCCTTTACCCAAAAACTAAAAACTGACCCTGAACCCTAAAAATACCCCTTTACCCAAAAACCCAAAACTGACACTGAACCCTAAAAATACCCCTTTAATTTAACATAATTAGCAATTAATCAATTAAATTAAATTAATTACCAATTACATTTTAATTAATTAACAAATATTTTTTAATTAACAATTAATTAAATATTACTACCAATTATTAAATTTACATATTTAATTAATTATAATTAAATTACTTCCCACCCTATTCCCCTATAAACCCACAACCCGCTACAGAAAATACATTATTTTAATTTACATAATTAGCAATTAATCAATTAAATTAAATTAATTACCAATTAATTTTTAAATAATTATCATATATTATTTAATTACCAATTAATTAATTATTACTACCAATTAATAAATTTACATATTTAATTAATTATAATTAAATTACTTCCCACCCTATTCCCCTATAAACCCACAACCCGCTACAGAATAAAATTACACAATAATTAAAATAAATCATTAATTAAAAATAATTATAACATAAAATGACACTTTTCACACATATTATAACATAAAAACACTATAAATAATTAAATATTATTTAAAAAATGATATTTTTTACTATCTAGATTATATACTTGGATATTTTCACTGTCTATATTATTTACAGTCGATATTACTTCACTTACCTTAAAAACGATATTTTGGCTGTCGATATTCTGTCTAGTCGATATTTTGTCCAAACGATATTTAAAACTCGATATTCTGTCCAAACGATATTTTGGAGTCGATATTATGTCTGTGCACCCGAGCGAGTCTCAACGTATGAAGGGGTGGTTCTCTCCTCGAGAACATTTAAAAAAAAGAGTGGCCAAATGATGCATTTTCAAGGACATTTCAGAAAGCAAGAATGTTAAAAAAGAAATTGGGTTAGTGTAGCAATTACATTAATATAGAGATTTTGTATGACGATATAATGTAGGTTGCTGCTTATTAATATAACCACAGATCTGTATTACAGACTTTGAGATAAATAACAATGCTGAGTACCTCACCAATTTCTTTATTTATTGATAACTTTAGAAATTATGTATATTGAAACAATACAACCTCTTGAGATTTATTGGACAGGACATGTTGAGACAGGAAGAAATAAACATTAGCAGGTAGTAGGGCCCCCTACAAGGCACTGTATGTCTCATTGAGAGCAACCAACCATAAAGTGAACATTAAACAGATTGCATTTAAGCATAATAAGGCATTTGTCATTAATTTCAGTATCTCCAATATCTGTACAGCAGATAAGAAACAACTGATCAGGTCACAAATGAGCAGCATTCATGAAATGGTCCTGAAATGTTCAAGAAATATCAGGATTAACAAATTGTTCCATTTTTGTAGACAAAATCAGCACGTCTGTCTTTAATAGCAGCTAACTACTCAATAACTTGAATGCTAAAGTCTGAGATTCTTTCAAATAGGTCTCTCTCTATAGAGGGCATTGCTAAAGCATTCAGTCTTTCCTCAATCATGGTGTTCCTCAGGAATGTCTTAATTCTGTTTAAAGTGGAACACATTGTTGCAACTCTCTGTTGTCATAGGAGTGTTAATGACTATTTATAGTAAAGCCACTGTCTCTGTCAGTGATTTTTCCATATTAAGTTTCTGAATTAAAGCCAGCAAGGAAATGGCACCAGTGGCCTGTCGGTATACACACAGTCAACTCAGTTTTCAGGTCCTTTTTGATGATCATAGGATACGCTTTCACAGCCTCATACAGAGCTTGCTCAGGGAAGGATTGATCATATTTTGCAAAGTGTTCACTTTGCAATAATGCGGCACTCCCCAATTTTTTTGTAAACGAAAACTGTCCTCATCATGCACAATTATAATGTCACATACCTCCTTTGCAATTCGGACCAGACTTCTGATGATTTTCCTGTGGTTTGAAAAAGTAGAATCCTTTGGCAGTTTGCTGCCTAAATTGTCAACCGCATCTCTCACTTTACTCATGCAAGTGACAAACAGACTGGTAGCTCTTTGCACAGGGACAGTATCTATTTCTCGTTTTTGTAATTTTTTGTACAAAGTGTTGACATGAGTCATTATTTCGTGAAATAAAAAAGTAAAAACTGAAACTCTCTGTCTTGTAATATTCTAGCAAAGCCACGGGCCTCATTCTGACTTTTGAATTCAAGGTCTTCATTGGCTTCTATTGTGTCAAAACATTTCACAAGATCATCCCAATGTTGATATATTAGGTTGATTGTGCGTATGTTAAAGTGCCAACAAGTTGAGGGTCCCCTTGGAAACCTTTTGACAACAATTTCCTGAAGTACTTCCGTTCTTTTGGGGGAACGTGAAAAGAATGCTACTATGCAAACACAAGATGATGGAGGGAGTGGTGTAACACTCACCTCCAGTTACAGATCTGGGTTGAATCCATCATCATTCTTTAGCTCACTTCAACACCCGAGTTCAGACACAGCTATATGCAAATCAGTCTTGACCCTGTGCCTAATGGGAACAGTCCAGCCCGAATTGCCAAGCCTTGCCTTCCCTGGACCGAAAACAAGCATCCTGGGACTGGTTTTGGGCTAACAGCCCTCATCAGCCATGCTCGCTTAAATCCAGTGGCAAAGTGAGCATGTTGATATTACTCTTCCATCCAAAAATAAAATTTGTGCCTCAGAGATCTTTGATACAGCCTGTTGCATAATAAGATTAAGTTGGTGGGCATGACAGTGCACATAATGAGCATTAGGGTACACAACTCTAATTCTTTTCTGTACCCCGCCATGGCCTCCAATTGTTATGGATGCACCATCAAAGCTTTGTGCAATAACTTTTTATTTGAGGCAGGTCTGGACAAATCAAGTTTAGTTCACGCAGTATAGCTGAAGTAATGGTTTCTGCACTAGAGTATCCTAAATGTCTGAATCTATAGACCCTCCCCACAACTGTACTGTCATTAACAAGGAAACGCTCAAAATGGGGCTGACCGAGGTTCAGCACATTAATTCCCAAGTATGAATAACCAGTAAAATGCTTGCGGAACCACTTCCAGAGCATGATGCAATCCCCCGCCACTGAAAACCTGAAAAGCAAACTTTGTACAGAAGAGAAGGTACACTAAAACAAAGTCAATTTACTCCAAATGTATCCAGAAAATATCTATTTTGTCGTAGAAAGTATGAATTAAACAGAAGCCAACGCGTTCCTTTCCACTGCTGGATCTTCACAAAACACATATATAAAAACAACACGTAAGTCACACCGAACAGAAAAAAGACATTAAAACACATTAAAAGAATATATATACATGTTCAATAACATTAACTAAATGACCCAAGACTAAAGACTTCTAGAAAGCATATATGGGACATTATAAGTTGCAGAACAACACTATAGATTTAAACATTCAAAAGGTGTTGCATTGAAATCACACTTAACACACAATATATTTTGGGTATTGTCCTGTACCTTATGATGTCTCATATATGCTTTGTCAAAGTCTTTAGTCATGGGTCATTTATTTAATGTTATTGAACATGTATGTATATTTTTTTAATGTGTTTTAGTGTCTTTGGTGTGTTCGGTGTGACTTAAGTGTTGTTTTTATATATGTGTTTTTAGCCCTGATGAAGTTCCAGCTGTAGAATGAAACGCATTGGCTGACCTCCAATTCTTACTTTCTCCAACAATAAAGAGATTTTCTGGATACATTTGGAGTAAATTGACTTTTTTTTGGTGCACCTTCCCTTCTGTACAAACTTTACTGTCATTGTCAAAGTACTGAAAGACTAATATGGACTGTGTTTTTGTGGCTACATCAGTAGTGTCTTCAGCCTGAATAGCCAGAAAGTCTGTGTTTTGCAACTGTTGGACAATATGGCTTCTCATAATGTCTAGCATACACTCAAGTAGTTAATTTTGTATCATTTTAGAGGTGCCCACAAAGACTGCAACACCTGCTAAATGTGCTTCCATTTCATTACCTAGGCTTGCTTTTTTATCCACAAGGCCTCTGAGTACCGGAATTTGAGGAACTTTCAGATTCATCATGGCCTCGCAATGTCAGTTCAAAAGCACCACAGAAACTAATGCAATCAATTATTTTTGATAGTATGTGTCTATTACTATTTATTTATTTTGGAATTTTATAAAGCGCTTAGTTACGCTCACTGGCGTGTCCCTGCGCTAAGATTGCTTTAGTAAGGGAGGGAAAGTGAGGGAAGAGGAGCTAGGGCAGTGCTAGGCGGAACAGATGTGTTTTCAACTGCTTCATTGTGTTTCTGTATTGTTTTGTGGTATGCAATGTTTATGTGGGCTTCAAATGGTGTGCGTCCCAACATTCCCAGTCTTGTCAGGTTTTCCATATGGATTGTTTTGCGTGCATGCTTCTTTATTTTGTCTGACAAATGCTTCAAGTTTGTTACTCCTGTTTTTTGTTCAAGGAATGTCACCATCAAACAGCAAGCTGGAAAGCAGAACTGATTTGTTGACCTACACCCTGTAAGCCAATCAACTTTTGCGTACCAGGTGCTTGGGAATGTACGTTTGTAAGTCTTCCCTGAGTCCTGGGAAATATGTTGTAGTTTTAGTAGTGCCTATTATGTCCTAATCACTTTCTATTCTGGTTCTCTCTTTTATCATTGACTAGCCCACTCTATGTTAACCCTGAATTAGATAGGATCTGTTATGTTTGCACTATATGATTTTATGCATATTAGTTTCACCATTTTAATCTTGTTGTGATCTTTTTCCTTCCTCTCCCCCTAACTGTAAAGCGCTCTGATATCCTTCGGGATCAAGTTCACGCTATATAAAACTTTATAAATAAATAAATAGATAAATCAAAGTACAATGTATAAAGTTTGGTGCAATAATAGCAAATTTAAGTAAAAATACATATCGCAAGATATCTCCAACACCTCCCCTTTGCACAATATTACTTCTAAACATACAGCCTTACTGCCTCTGCCTCTGTGTGCCATACTGGTTGCTGAAGGCACTAAAACCGACACTACTTGAGGGCCTATAACAAGGCAAGGGATAGATGGTGCCTTTACTAATCATTGTAGCCCAAAGTACAGGGCTATTAGTGAATTCCATCCACTGAGGGTACAATGTTCAAAATGAAGGCTTACCCCCTCTCTTATTATTCCTGAGCCAAGTTATTGTCTTCAATGGAACTCTCAACCTTCAAATCTATCTTTTAATATTGATTACATAGTTCCATGCCTCGAAATGATATCGATGCGCAAAAGGCCCCACCCACCATGTAGAGTAACCACATACATAGCTCTAACTCCAATGTAAAAACACATAGCATAAGTATTATTACCTTTAACACTGGTGTTTGCTGCGGTATAGGGGTGAAAGAGCAGCAAAGGAGGTTGGGGCCTCTTGTTCTTCGCCCAAAAATTGCCCAGAAATTAGGTAATGCTTTTCAGGCTTTATCAGGCACTGAAAATAAAAATATACCAATTTAGTCAACCAAACACAGTCCTCTCACAGATGAGACAGCGCCCCTCAGCCTTCGCATGCAGGAACCAGTCCGTCCAACAACCCATCCATCCACACCCACCGACTTAGTCATGTTTTGCTCCTCCTTACATAATCCTTGGCAGCAGGCCCTAGACCAATATGGCAGCCTTGCCAGATTTAACGGTGACAGCCATTACATGGGCAATGACACTCGAGTTGAGGTCATGAAACGTCACCAATATGTCCGCTGGTCTTCGGAGTGGGCATAAAGCTGAAGTACCCGGGGGGGCAGCTTGAAACTAGCAATGCCACCCATGGAGCAAGCACTTGCATTTGCAGAGTTTGAGTGCAACACGAGAAAGATGAAAATCAGTTGACCTTCTGCGTATCAAATCTTTCCTTATGGAAATACAGGACATGATTATTTAAAATGAGCCCTTCACTGGCCTTGTTAAGGACAGATGCTAGTTTCCTTTAAAGCATGCTCTCCATTTCTTCCAGTAGATTATATGTTGGGGAATAAAAACGTGCATATTCTGGTCCCATTGGACCAGATGTGGGTTATTTTGCCTGCCAAGTCATGTGTGTGAGAGGCGTGCTTGCGTGTCCCAGTCCGTGCGGGGTTGTGGAAAGGGGTTAAAAATGTACTTTTTATTCTTGAGAGGGTTCAACATTTTACAATGGTCTTCAGCCTGGTGTGTTTCCCCTCAATCCCCTGCTATTCTCCTAACATTTATAATACTTTGCGGAAGATTCTCTACTGCCTCACCCCCTAGTTCCTAATGTGCCTCCAAGATTTCCGATGTCACCTAGTTATGGTGCAAGCAGCACTTGATTAGCGGGTGCATACAATGTTTGTGTGGAAACAGCGGAAGGATTTTAGTGATTCAAGGGCCCTTCTCTCAGGGTGTTAGAGATGGGTCAGAGTCACCCACAAGTCAGGAGCCCTGGGTTCTAAACCTGCTTTTCACACTCAAGAAACACTATGTGCTGTTGAGTGCACCACTTTCTTTATTTTAGGGCCGCATCTCAGTTATCTATAAAGCAGATGGTTCATGATTGCTCGAGATTAGATGTTCCTGCTTTTTGTTTATTTATATAACACACCAGCGCTTAACCTCTCGGCGCTTTAGAAATCCTTTAATATGCCATAAAATAACCACTCCCAATGCGCATAGACTCATACCTCTGGAAAATGGAGCTTATGTAATTTTTGGTTTCCTAGTGATTCTCACTACGGAATTGTGAGTTATGAATAAATGACAAAGTGATTTTAATGTCAAGTGTACTTGATCGCAATCCATTCGTACAATGTGTGAATGGCCTGCCTCCCTCCACTTCTTTTGACAATCAATTAGCACGTTAGTTAGATCATCGAGATGACGGGGTTCATTTAAAATAGACTTGCAAGCAGTACATTGCTTTTTTTTAAATTTATTGTGACTCTTTTTATTATGAATTTTGGGTTTCAAAAGACATGGATTACAATGTGCCTGGTGAGGACATGGTAACATGTAAATCACATGATAATCCCATTGAAGTTTCAGTATCCAACATCAAGGCATAAAAGACCAGTAACATGAATCACCAAAGAGCACATAATGTGAAAAAGAGAATACTGTAAGACAGTGAAATAAAACTAGTAAATCCAAGGGAATCAGATATATCAAGCACCCACCCTCGAGGTTGTTCTACAATTAATTCGTTTATACAGTATTTCAGCCCACAAGCTCACAACAAAGGTGACCAGTGACCAGTTTTGCCCCAAGAAAGAATGCCTACTCTCCAGCGGTTATGCAAACAAAACGAATGTGCGCCATCGAGGAGGAAGCATAGTATTTGGGAGGCCTCAACACATTGCTACACATAGCAGCATCCATTTAGTTGCAAAGCCCAATGTTTATTTAAGAATGTTTCTTAACACAATACCATTTAATATTATTAGAGCTTGGTGATTTGAATCTGAGACAAAATAAGATGCCGCGTTGTATAGCGTTTTAGGACCCTAGTGTAACTTTCCCGATTCATGCCCTTATATAGGTATAAAATACAGTATCCTTATATAGGCATAGAAATCACAACCATATTAAGACATAGCTCAAGTAGTCCTAATATGGCTTGACTACTTCCACTAGTTCCGAAAATCTACAACGATTTCTTGGAAAAGCCCGCCTTCAGCAGTCAGGGACTTCGCCCTGCATGAATATTAAGTTATTCAAGAAATCAAGGAGTTTTCTGAGAATTAAGGGGCATATTATCAAGCCTGTGCGATAAAATTATCGCCGCTTTATCGGCTGAAAACGGCCAATAAAGCGACGATAATGGGCTTGATAATATGCTCTATGGAATTCCAATCGAAGCCCATGTTAGATGTGAAGACATCTAACATGGGCTTCGATTGGAATTCCATAGAGCATATTATCAAGCCTATTATCGCCGCTTTATCGACCGTTTTTGGCCTATAAAGCGGCGATAATTTTATCGCACAGGCTTGATAATATGCCCTTAAGTCTCTGGTGACGTTAATATGTCCAATCTTACGTCAAACTCGGCACATTCAAGGTATAAATATGCCCACACTTGTCCAAACAAACACACAGTGGTTTGGAGCAGTTCGACTATCTACTTGCCTGACGCGCCCTGCTACAGCAAGTGCCGAAGGACGCCGACCCTCCAGCTGACGCACTGAGAGACGCTGTACTTTCTCCTGCCGAGAAATCCAGCTCCAGTGTTTCCAGGCTACCCTTGCGGGTTGCTGGGAAATCGAGTCCTGAGAGTGAGATACAAGACCTCCTACATTCTAAAACCAATGTACAGAGCTGATTAGACCCTAAGAGAATTCTTGGAATAGATTCTTGGTAACTAATACTAAAACTAGGCTACACCTCACTTACTTCTTCCCTTGTACTAGACGTAGGTTAGGTACACCGGGGTAGGCGTATTTTAGAAGCACCAGTTGAATACTTTTAGTCATTATTTATCACTGTATGTATTTTATGCATTTTAGGTATCTTATGGTTTAGAAACCATATCATGCTTTTACAATATTATTTTATAATACTCTTCTTATTATATGCTCTGTACTTTACTTTTTTTTTTTTGAATATTTTTTTATTTTTTCCATCAACATCAGATTTACAGATTCATCATACATTGCCAGATAAACAGAAACAAAAAAACAAAAAAAATTATAAAAAGAATTGTATCTTACAATTCAGACAGCATTATCGTCAGGTTTAAAACAAATATAGTATTTTTTTCCAAAAACACACAAAGAGCTTTAGACTGGGTAAGATAGGCTGACAGATGGGAAAAAAATTGTCTCAGAATTAATAGAAGGCCATCAATAAGAAATATCTTGTAGTCTTAATTGCGTCTGGCTTTCCCCTTAATTCATCTTAAATCTCTCCCAGTCTCCTTTTCCATTCAATTATTGGGGCCCAATCCGCCGACCAGCCTCTTTTTTTTCCCTCCCTCTTTTTTCATATAAGGCCATTTCTAGGATATATATCGCCAGTACACGTGAGATCCATTGCTGTAATGTTGGGGGGTTAGGATCCTTCCAGAGTGTGGCTATACATCATCTGCTAAGGGTCATAGCTAAATACAGAAACTCGTGGTGAAGAACATCTACACCCGCCCTCGCTACACCCAAAGTCATAACTTCATCTGTCAAAGTTAAATGTATCCCCAGAGAGTCGGCAAAAAATTGTTCCAAAGATTTTTTATATATATCCAAAGAGGGGCATGATGCAAACATGTGTATTGTATCTGCTTGCGTGGATTGGCATCTCGGACAGATTCCCCCGCTATTTCCCCCCCATTGCGCTATTTTATGAGGAGTATAGTAGAGTTCAAACATATTCTTGTAGTGTTGGGATTGTAAATTTGTCACACTTAAGACCGAATATGATAGTTTTAATGACTTTTCTGCCTCATTTCCTGTTAGACCTAATTTGTCTCTCCACTTCTCATACATTCTTTCACAATCATCCTTTTTATGTTTACAAATTTCTTTGTATAATTGCGAGATGGAGGTTCCCCCTTCATCCCTTACACATTCCAGCAATTCGATTGTTTGAAAATTCATGTCTCCTCCCTGTTTCTTTATCAAAACTGACCTCACTTGTAGGTACTTAAAGAAGTCTCTGCGCCCTAGGTTATATAAACGTTGTGCCTGCTCAAAAGAGATCAGACCGGTTGCCCCTATAAGGTCCCCAATAGTTTTAACCCCTAATACATCCCAGCCCTTCATAACTGAGTCGAGAAATACCCCCGGCAGTGATGGGTTCCCATACAGAGGGGTATAATAATTCATTCTCCCTAGTTTTAATTTTCTCCTTATCCCAGACCAGACTGATCTTGCGGCCACCAAGGTCTTAATCCTTACTTTTTTGTGATAACTCCTCTCCTCATATGTGAGTAGCCATTGATTAGAGTTCTTCACTACTAATTCATATATGTCTGGGACACCATCTCTACCTCTCCATCTGTCTAAAACGCTGCCCCCCAGCATACCTCTGATGTATTGTAGGACCGTTGCCCAATAATATGTTTTAAAGTCTGGTAGCGCCAGCCCACCTCTTTCTCTTGGGAGTGACAGAAATTTTTGGCTGCGGCGTGTTTTACCCTTGGCCCAGATAAATCTATTTGTCACCTTTTCTAGCACCCTGAACCAGCTATTGTTAAAGATTAGCGGTATGGTCCTAAATAAGTAAAGCACCTTTGGCATAAACACCATTTTAATAACGTTACAACGTCCAATTGTTGTTAGGTGTAGGTTATTCAGTTTGTCAAAATCAATTTTGGCCTTATCTATAATGGGGATTAAGTTCTTAGATACTACTTTAGAAAGGTCTGAGGTTATGCAAACCCCCAGATATACTGCTGTCTCTACCACTCTTGGATCGACTAAAGATATTTCCTGGTTTATTACTACTTGGGTTTTGTTTACATTTAATTTATACCCTGACAGTCTTCCAAATGCAGCCGCTTCCTGTTCTATTTCACTTAGGGCTGACATTGGTTCGCTTGATGTTATAGCCAAGTCATCCACATATCCTAGTATTTTAGTTTCATGCCTATTCAGTACTATGGGCAGAATGTTTCTATTCTGCTCTATCCTCCTATTAAATGTATCTATATATAGAGCGAAGAGTAGCGGGGAACAAGGACACCCTTGCCTGGTTCCTCGTCCAATATCTATTATACCACTCAGCTCCCCCATGGTTCTAACTCTTATTCTTGGATTGTTGTATAAGGCTTTCAGAGCTCCCACAAAGCACTCCCCCAGGTTCAGCTTCTCCAACACTGCCCAGAGAAATCCCCACGAGACTCTATCAAATGCCTTCTCAGCATCTAAAAGGATCAGCGCCATAGGGTCTCGTGAGGATGCCGTTCCATCAAATAACGTAAGCACTCTTCTGACATGTTCCGCTGTTCCTCTCCCAGGTATAAACCCGTGCTGCCTTGGGTAGACGATCTTACCAATTACTGCTCCTAGCCTATTTGCCAGCATCTTTGAGTAGATTTTCACGTCGCTATTCATTAGGCTTATCGGCCTATAAGATCCAGGATTGGTTGCTGGCTTGTCTTTTTTCAGAAAGACTATCATGGTTGCCTCTCCCCATGACTCCGGTGGTATCGCACCCTCTTGTACATTTACAGCCAACTCATATAGTTCTTCTTCTATCTCGGCTAAAAATGTTTTGTAGAACTCCAAGGGTATAGAGTCTGGGCCTACTGCTTTCCAGATGGTAAGTCATAGACTGCCCTCTGTATTTCTGTTTTATTAAATTTCATCTCCAATGCCCCCCGTCCTCTATCGTTAGTTTCTCTAGTCTAACACTCTCAAGATACCCCTCTATATCCTCGATAGATGCCGTATTGTCTTCTTCATATAGTTTCTGATAATAGTCCTGAAAGCTAGCACATATACTCTCGGGTGTTGTTGCGACACTTCCGTTCTCAGACCTAATCTCAGAAATATCTCCTTTAGTAGCAGCCTGCCTTGTTTGGACAGCTAGCATGCGGCCTATCTGCTCACTATACTCATATTGGTCCTTTCTCCATGCCAAATACTTCCCTGCTGCTTTAGAAGCAAATAGCTCCCCAACCGCTGCCTTAGCCATAGCAAGCTCATATGTTATACTAACAATATCCTGATTCGCCCTGATTGCTCTACTAAATTCATGTTCTAGTCTAGCAGCTGCCCTTATTCTCGTTTCTACTTCCTCCCTCTCTGCCTTATTCCGCCTAATTGAATACCTGATTGTCTCCCCCCTTATACCTGCTTTCAGGGTATCCCATACTACTGCTGGTGGAGCAGAGCTTTTGTTTAGTACAAAAAAAATTCTTATCCATTCTTTCATTAGAGCGGTGTACTCTGAGTCCTGTAACAAGGCTCTCTCAAATGTCCAATTTGTAACCTTCTTTTGCTGGACAGCGGTTGTAATATCTAAGATGAGAGGGTTATGGTCAGACATTACCCTGGGTAGTATGCTAATCTTTGCTGTGGATGCTCTGTACTTTACAGCAAGTATTACGATTGCAGCAGTTCATTTCTTATGCTTGAGAAAGAAGACTGTTCAATAAATACCCTTTTTATTGAAAACGCCCATCTCTCTATTTTTCTGCACCTCTGGTGAAATGAAGCATGCATGATTGACTGAGTGAAATAACTATCTATTGTTTCCGTGACTCTAGAGATATATTACTTATTCTTGGGGAACAAAGTTGTCATGTTTTAAGCAGTTGTCAGAAACTAATCCCTTCCTGTTTATTCAAGAAAGTTTCTAGTGACATCTGAGCTAGCTGGCACACACACAATTAAGTTTAGTATATTCGGTAGAGACCTAGTTGACTTCAGTCCTACGTCTAAACTACAGGATACACTATTCCAATGCGCAGAGCCTATTGGGAATATAGGAACTACACTACATGGTGCCCAACGTTTGGTAAGGTGATAATGTAACGCTAGATACTAGAGTAACTCAGTCGTACTTTTCACACAGACCCCTTTTTCCCGTAAAATACTCCAATAGACATCTGGAGTGGGTTAAAGGATAAAATATCTGCTTTAAACTGAGTAGGACAGAAAAATCCTATGTATTAGTTTTCAGTTTGTTCAAAGTTGAAGGATACAGTGTTCCAAAATATTGGGCACCTAATCTTTGTTTCCTTGAAAACTTGCTCTGCAAACTTTCATTAAACAATGCCAGATAACGGCGACAATAACGCAACCGGTGGAGCTGCAGTAAATGCAACCCAGCCGGGTGTAGACGTTACAGGGTTTAATGAAGAAGAAGATGATGCTATAATCATGACAGAAAACTTAAGGAAAACCATTGCTATAAATCTTATAGAAAATGGTCTATCACCCAGAGGTGGTAGAGTTATATTTGTCATAGAGGCACATGAATATCGGCAGACAGAGGTATACTATTCATGGATTATCTTTCCACAAGCAAATCCAACAACACATATGTTCCACTACTACAAAGAAGAGGAACCTCGAGCAGAATACATTCCTTTCGAGGACGGTGAAATTCTACTAACTTACCAAGAGCATCAGCTCTGGTTTAAAGGCGCCCTACAGCATCAAAATCATGTTACCAGGCTCGGTCCACTAGGTAGACCAGGAGCAACATGGCCGGTACTAGCCAGCTATACACAACATCCTGATATTGAAACAATGACAGCTCCTGAATTGTTAGCTCAGCTAAAACAGCTGATTAAAATACACAGGCAGTTGGTTCAATATGTCATGTGTACTTTAACAGTCCAACCAGCTGTAAGAATTCCACAGCATGCCCCTCACCAGGGGAATACAAACAAAATTACACCACAGACTATACAGTCAGTCATTGGTAAATTGCTCACAAAATGAGAACTAATTCCGTTATGGTTAGCACAAAAAATTACTCAAATAGAGGCAGTATTCCCTGATAGTACACCTCATGAGAAACAAAGGATTTTGACAATCTGTTTACCAATGGGGATTGCACCACACGTAGAGGACTGCGACACTTGGGGTACAGTCTTTGCTTCAATCTACACAAAAACACATAGGCCCTCATTAGGATAGCGTTTTTTCCGCATCCTCCGGGCCGGCGGAAGAGACCGCCGGCCCGGAGGATGCGGAAAAACCGCTGCGGAGCCTTCACAGACCCCCCGCCAGATTAGGATGGCTGGGGGGTCAGGAAGACCGTCCGCAGCTTTTCCGCCGCGGTCGCTTTCCGACCGCGGCGGAAAAGCTCTAACATGTCTGGCGGTGTCTATCAGACACCGCCAGGCATATTAGGATGTCAGCATTTCTATGCCTTTCCACGGCGGCATTTCTGCCGTGAAAAGGCATACAGACTTTTGTTTGGGGGCCCGTTGCGGGCCCCCAGGGGTGAAGGGGGGTTGAGGGGTGCACATGGGGGGTACCTATGGTACCCCCCTGCATTTGCGTGCGCGAAGCGGCAGGCACCTCGAGGTGCCGGCCGCTTTGTGCATGCAAATGCACTGCTTTCATTTTTAACCTTGCGGCGGGTGCTGCTTGAAGCAGCACCCGCCGCAATGTTAAAAATACAGGATGTGACCGCCACCCTGGCGGTCACATCCTAATTGAAAAGGAGGGACCGCCGCTGCGGACGGTCCCTCCTACTCTGGGGTGGCGGACGGACGCAGGTCCGTCCGCCATCCTAATCGACCCAATAGTGTCTCATCTATGGCGGTAATACCAGACATTCTAAGACAGATTCAAAATGAATCCGGTCCAGAACCGGCCTTAAATCTGGGTATGAAATTACTGAAGGATTTCAAACAGGTCTCTGCAATACTATTAGCCAACATTAAAGGTGAGGCAGAATAAGTGGCGATCCGCCAAAAACTAAAATAAACAGATATTACTGAGCAACCGTATGAGCTTGCCAGAATTATTGAAAAATCCTATGAAGAACTATGTAGAGATAGTTTGGGTGGGAAACCATTAAAACCCCAACTAACTGAAAAATCCTGAAAAAGTTTTTATTAAAAATAATCTCACTACTCCTTAAAAGAAGTGGGAAAGCACTAACCAGACACTTCCTAAAGAGAAGCCTTCCCAGTCCAGAGGAAGGTCGCCTCAGCAGGAGCTCTCCGAAAAAAAGGTACAACCTTAGAAATAGGGATAATTTGAGAAAACCTGATAGATATCAAGATAATGATATACGTTCCTCTCCTACCTTTCATACTTCCTCACAGAAATCCAAAAGAAGCGGACGTTCAGAACAAAAATAAGAATGAGTGAGGTCCAAAGACTCATAGGCCGTTCCAAAAAATAAGATGAGATAAATTCCAAAAAAGAAGGTAGCAAGTCTGAAGATCAGACATGCCGAGGATCTTGAGGACACAACTCAAGAACGGGGGGCCCGATTCACGGAATGAATTTAAGACTCAATCCTAAACTTACTACTATTTTGGTATTCACAGAATGCACTTACTACTTTTGGTATTCACAGAATGAACTTACTACTTTTGGTATTCACAGAAGTTAGGATTTTGTCTTAAGTTTGTCTTAAGACAAACTTGAGACAGACTTAAAACAAACTTAACACAGACTTAAGTTAGGATTTTGTCTTAAGTTTGTCTTAAGTCTGTCTTAAGTTTGTCTTATATAAAGACGGATCAGCCCAACCCGCAATTGGGGGTAAACAAGCCTATAGTGCTGCGTGCGCGATTGTTCAAGGTTGCTGGCGCGAAGGTAAATTCAGACCTATGGTCACTAAAACTCAATCACTCGGAGACTGTACAGCTCAGCGAGCTGAGCTACAGGCTTTCAAGATGACGCTTGAAATTACTGATCGCGAATCCTCCACACTCAAAGTGTGCGATTCATATAACTGTGTCAGGAATTATAATGAATATCTGCAGACCTGGGTTCAAAATGGTTTCAAAAATACAAAAGGTGGCACAATCAAGCATACAAAGCTTAGGGAACAAGTAATTATTTTGCAAAAAGAACTACAAAAGACTCACGTGATTCATACACTGAGTCATCAGCGTGATGGCGTTCACGTTGCAGGGAATTCATTGGATGACGAAGCCGCGAAGGCAGCTTTGCAAACGGCTTCGGTAGCTGCAATCACTTGTTCAAAAACGAAAATAGACGGTGAAACAATGCTAGCAGTCAAAGCCTCAATCCACTCGGTAATACATACATAATTGATGCAAACTCCGTTCCTTTTGCTCAAATCCCTGGAGTGGGGGACAGAGTAATCCCAAACAGGAACCAGAGAGGTGCTTTGGTACACAAAGCACATATGTGAGAGGGTCTGAGACATCGAGGTATCTTAGAATCTCTAATAGAATTAGAAGAGATGTACTGGTGGCCGGGAATGAGCGTCGAGGTTTGCAATATTTGGAATTAACTGTCACACTTGTTACAAAGATCATAGCTTCGAAAACCACCAGATACCTGACTACAGTATAGCCAGCCCAGTCCAAACACCATTGTTAGACAGCATCAGACTTTCTACACACAGACTTCACCATAGACGTACGCGGTCCCACAAATATTAAGACGAGCTTCATTTGGATGTGGCCCCAGCGCTCGGCTAACGCCAGAACTGTTATAAAAGATTTGCGAGTCTTTATCGGCACATACGCAATCGGCACGCTACATTCTGACCAGGGTCCTGCGTTTAACTCTCGAGCTTACAAGGAGGCCATGGCCAGCTTGGGCATTGCATTGCAGTTTTCGAGTCCCTTCCATCCTAAGGGAAATGCGGTGGTGGAAAGAAAAAACCGTGACATAAAGCAATCTATAACAGCTAGGGTATTAGGTTCGGGTGACGGGTGGGTCACACATCTAAATAGTGTCCAAAGAAATCTTAATAATCTGTCAAGAAATTCTCTGGGGGGAATCACACCATATGAATTATTATTTGGTACTAGAATGCTTATCCAGGACCTTGATTGTCACACTTTAGTGGTGGAACAGAAACCCTTTGATATCAAAAACCGTTCGGCTGTTTTACAGGACTTAAATGAAACAAGAAGAAGTCTGAGTAACACAACACAAAAGCCGACGACCACTGAAGAAAAGCTACCTGTCCCAGCAAGACCTGTCTGGATTCCAAAGATTGGGGATCTAGTCATGCAAAAGATCACGTGGAAGAAGGAATTTGGGCCTTCTTATAGAAAAGCAGTACCTGTCTTAGCAATTCTAGGAACAAGATCAATGTTACTACCGCCGCTTGCAGGTAAAAGGGAGAACAGAACAGTATCAATTGACCTGGTAAAACCACATCATGTGGCCGATAATAAGTAGTAGACCCAGTCGACTCCCAAGATTTTGCAGACAGCCAAATCTGGTTACTATTCAAGAGGTTCAAACTGAAAGACTTATCACCTTTGATAAACCTACAGTGAGAAAAGAAGGACTAAGCAACAAAGCTATGGAACTCGTCCCTCTTGATACCCAAATATCAGTTCTTCAAGAAACTCCTGCCTACAATGATGTAGCATCTGACTATACAAACATGTCAAAAGAGGAAGCAACTCCACTGATTTCAAAGAATTCGGATGCGACACCAACTATTGACAGAACTGCCTCTGGCTATTTTATCAACTTCGATAACTTTTCTGGGGAATCCCAGTGAACCTGAAACAACGCCAGCTAATGAAACTTTCAAAGAAAAAATAACAGAACTCTTTCATCAACTTGAGAAAACATATCTGGTTTCGCCATGGGTTGAATTTTGAATAGGATTAGGTGTATTTTTTCTACTAATCTGGCTCATTCTGGTTTTAAGTTTGGGACGAATGATAGATGGAAAATACAGTACAATGGACACAGTAAGTAAGAACATTAACTTACTCCTGGAACCTTACAAATCATCTCATCATGAGCGAAGAGACCTGTCATCAGTGAACATCACAGCCGTTCCTATACCTGGTGGTATAGCATGGGACTCAACTGACTATGACATTTTGGTCCCGGTGTAACTGTTGAAAATTCCACACCAGTTCAAGGTTTCTTTAAGTGATTTTGTTTCATCAAGCACCTTTTCAGATGATTGGGACTTTGAAACTGTTAATATTATGATGTTAGGCTTAGAAATGTCAGCAACATTTAAAAAACTTGAACACTGAGAAGGTTCATCAAGGTATGAGGAACTGTATTGTTACAATCACTTTGGTCACCATTATTTGCACAAATCTGTTAATCCTAGAAATGTTTTTATTTATAATCAATGGGAACATTGTTCAACGCCACCAAAAGGCAGCTCTAAAACATTTTATGAGAAATTTCCATACTTTACAGGTTTTAATGTGACAAATTCAGAATATTTTATTTTAAAAATATAAATAAGACAGGAATGAAAACCATGTTGACCAATACTAAACAAATTTATTCTGCAAACTTTTATGCTCAACTGTCTACATTAGGTTTTAACTTTTGGAAAGACAACATTGAAACAAAAACTGTCTGGGGCACAAAAGAATCGCAGGTGCAGGGTTCAGAAGCCTTGTTCAGAGCCTGCATTATACCAGAACAAATCATATTTTTGACCAACACCGTTCAACAAACATCATGTCTTGGCTTAGCTAAAATAAAAGATTTAAACAGACGGTCCATACCTAAGGCCACACCTGACAGTAATGGCACTGCAGATGAGACGTAAAACAGATTTTAAAACACAACAGAATCAATCCTGATTTAATCTAGCCCATAGACACAAATAACTGTCAAAATAGATTGCTGAACAAAACACAGGGGTTCAAAATGAATAGGCCAGATCCAAGGTCCTCCCAGATACAACATCCAGGGATAGTCACCGCATACAGTGTAGAAAAATTATGCATTGATTGGCTACAGAAATCCACACTCCCAGAAATTAAACAACACTTAACTTTACTTAAAGAAGACGTTGACTTGCGGACTTCTTACTTGGGCCTCGTAAACAACGACAAAAACATTTCAGATACGCTTTTATATATGCTGCGTACAACGAAGCTTGGAAAATAACGCAATCATATTAATTTAGAGAAATGGACAATGGGTTAATGACTCTGTCCTCCAGAATTTATTCTTTGGACAGCATTCTATCATCTGCCATTGACATAATAGAACAATTGCTTTCTATAATGCTACTAGGCTGGACGTTGCAAAATCTCCGTTCAGGCTATGTGCCATGGCGTCTAATCAATACCACGTCATTGTTTACTGTCCTTAACCTTACAGATAAACAAATCTCTTTGGCACAAAGAGGAGCAGACTATACGGTGCTGAGCATTGAAAAACTGGAAAGATTACCATTGACAGTTTCTGAGAAACCTGTCATTGACTGGATAATACATGGCACCATCTCAAAACCAGTGACAATTTTCCAATTTCAGTATTGTCTACAGCACATACCAGCTGGCCTGTATGAAAGGTTGGGTAAAGGATACATTAAGTCGATCTGGAATTTACCATATACACACAAATGTTGGAGTGGGGAAAGGAGGTATTTCTTAGAACAAAGAACTGTAAAAACTCACTAAGCGGTACTCTTTTATGTAAAGGTATTAACCCCTTCGCTGCGGCCACAATTTTTCCGCTGTGCGGTAAACAAAAGAACAGGGCGGGGCCGTGACCAACCCCAGCCTTCATCCGCACACGCCCACCGCGGGGCGTGACGGCTGGGGCTCGTCACCAGCATGGGAGGGGTTAATTTACATGGAGCCTGCGAAGGTTCTTTAAATAACCTTTCTTGCCACATGCAAGGTACTCCAGCGGCCGTGTTATAACCAATTTTTAGGCAGCTTTCCAATTGTAGCTACGTTATTCTAAACGATCACAGCTGTTGTGACCTGTTGCCAGGAAGAGCCTATCTGGTTAGTGTGTTAGCCAGGGTCACTTGTTGTATGCAAGTATTGTATCCAAAGACTACTACAGACAGGGAGACGGCGTTATGGCCTTCACTGAATATCTCTTCTGTACAAATTGATACTTTAAGCAGAATGAAAGTCATTCTTTTACAAAAAACTGTGCCACTGACCTCGTCTAGAGAAACGTATGATCTGCAAGTTGCAAGGACTTCTGCAGAGATACATGCATTATTATCAACAAACTGCCCAGTACAATTGGCAGAAATGTTAGGTCAAATCTTAAACATATCTGATACCAGTGGCATCACACATGTATTTAAGACAATCTTTTCAGGACTGTTAACACCATGTGAAGCAGTCCTCTGCATTTTTCCAAATTTCGTGCACTCTGTGTTCGGGTGTCTGCCTCTTATTTTGGGACTCGTAGCAGGAATTCTATTTTTATTTCTCCTACTCCGATATGGCAAGTCCAGTCACCAACGATACCCAGATTACCATGGAACAAGCTCTCCTAGCCATGAGGTATTGTGACAGAACTACACAGATTCTTGGCTTGGCTCGTTTAAGAGATCTGAATACCACTTGGTTCCTTTCATTCAGACCAATCTGGCAAGATTGCATCTTACCTGTTCTACGATGCCTGCTTTGCGGAGAAGAATGCGTGTTAGACATCTGTCTTACACTTCCATCAGCACTGCCAACGGATGTTGACCCCTAGCTAGGCCCGGTAATGACTCATGCATTGTGTTGCCCCCAACGGCTGCCAATACTGATGACGGCATTCATTGAGATCTCACCAGCGAATCCAGCTCTTGGTGAGGTACGTGGAACAACAGGCACACAGGTACCATCTACATCAAACATTGCTAATGTGACTGACGCTGACGGCGATGCTTCACATCTATGCACATTTGATCTACTTGATGAAGTATTTCCACTTTCACCAACTATGGTAGATGGTTTCTTTGCCAGCTTAGATGATTTGATGTTTTCTCCCGACACTGAGAATATCTTTTGAACGTGCACACAGCGTTCCATGAACTCTGAAATTCGGCTTTTGTTTTTCAAAACAAATACTCTAACTTGGGAACTCTATGTTTCTACAATCTACATTTGAAAACTTTTTCTCTTCATCCCAGAATAGACCCTTTTTTCACTTGGCACAAAGTAATCTGCTTAAAGTAGAACTATTCTTAGAGAACAAGAGATTCATTTGATACTTCCTATAGACAAATATTTGGCATTTTCTCATAAAAACGTTAACTGTTTATATATTATGCTATGGAATGGTCTCGACCCTTTTCTTCTGTAAATTTAGAGCCATTTTATAACTGTCATTTCATATTTCATTTAGATAGCATTTTTTAATGACAGCCATTGCTTGTACAATGCGTATAAGACAAATACTCATGTATGTGTATAAGCCATTTTTAATGTATTTCATGTATTTTGGGTGGGATTATGAACACATGCTTTAGTTATGTTTCTTATGCTTATATATTTAGTAATATTAGACATAATACGCGGAGTGGGTGTTGTATAGCGTTTTAGGACCCTAGTGTAATTTTCTCGATTCATGCCCTTATTATAGGTATAAAATACCGTATCCTTATATAGGCATAGAAATCACAACCATATTAAGACATAGCTCAAGTAGTCTTAATACGGCTTGGCTACTTCCACTAGTTACGAAAATCTACAGCGATTTCTTGGAAAAACCCGCCTTCAGCAGTCGGGAACTTCCCCCTGCATGAATATTAAGTTATCCAAGAAATCATGGAGTTTTCAGAGAATTAAGTCTCTGATGACGTTATTATGTCCAATTTTACGTCAAACTCGGCACCTTCAAGCTATAAATATGCCCGTACTTGTCCAAACAAACACACAGTGGTTTGGAGAGGTTCCACTATCTACTTGCCCGACGAGCCCTGCTATAGCAAGTGCCGAAGGAAGCTGACCCTCCAGCTGACACACTGAGAGACGCTGTACTTTCTCCTGCCGAGAAATCCAGCTCCAGTGTTTCCAGGCTACCCTTGCAGGTTGCTGGGAAATCGAGTCCTGAGAGAGAGATACAAGACCTCCTACATTCTAAAACCAAGGTACGGAGCTGATAAGACCCTAAGAGAATTCTTGGAATAGATTCTTGGCAACTAATACTAAAACTAGGCTACACCTCACTTACTTCTTCCCTTGTACTAGACCTAGGTTAGGTACACCGGGTAGGCGTATTTTAAAAGCACCAGTTGAGTACTTTTAGTCATTATTTCTCACTGTATGTATTTTATGCATTTTAGGTATCTTCTGGCTTAGAAACCATATCATGCTTTTATAGTACTATTTTATAATACTCTTCGTATTATATGCTCTGTACTTTACAGCAAGTATTACGATTGCAGCAGTCCATTTCTTATGCTTGAGAAAGAAGACTGTTCAATAAATACCCTTTTTATTGAAAACGTCCGTCTCTCTATTTTTTTTCTGCACCTCTGGTGAAACGAAGCATGCACGATTGACTGAGTGAAACAACTGTCTATTGTTTCCACAAGTCTAGAGATATATTTCTTATTCTTGGGGAACAAAGTTGTCATGTTTTAAGCGGTTGTCAGAAACTAATCCCTTCTTGTTTATTCGAGAAAGTTTCTAGTGACATCTGAGCTAGCTGGCACACACACAATTAAGGTTTGTATATTCGGTAGAGACCTAGTTGACTTCAGTCCTACGTCTAAACTACAGGATACACTATTCCAATGTGCAGAGCCTGTTGGGAACATAGGAACTACACTACATCGGGGTCTCTAAGCTTTCTGTCCCACCCGCCTTCTTTGTACTGGGTACATTTTGCTATACAGTCAATATCTCATGTTAAATCTGAACAGCTTGCCAGTACAGGTGGAGAAGTGTGGCTCACTGGTTAGAGGAGGCAGACCTGGAAGCAGAGGTCAGCCCGGGACCAGGGTTCAATTCCCGGCTCGGCGGGGTCTTGAGTCCTAAAATGTCCATGGACTCGACAATTCTCGCTCCGGTGCCTACTTGATTCACGGGCTCACACTCTGCGACTCTGGGCAATAGCTTGCTTAATCTCCACAACGGCCCCTCGCGGCTGATGCCTGGCTTTCACCTTGCGGATACCCTGCTGGGGTTATCTCACAGGGGAATACCAGGACGGGTTCCCTAAGCAAGCGCTTAGAAACTGCTTGGTGATTTGCGCTATATAAATTCCTGTACATTTACATTTACATTACACATTCACTGTCTTTACTTCGATTTTTTAACAAATTTTAGCAAAGAAGGCGGGCAGCTTTAGAGACATTTATATGGCTAATGGAGCAGGTCAGGCACAAATATTGGTATATAGGAATGATACCATCCTCTCAGTCCTATGGAAAGCCCAGACCTGCAAGCTAACGGTAAATTGTTTGTGAAAGTGCCAACTGTGCCACGGTGACACAGTAGTTATTGAAGGCGCTACGGATACGGATGACATAACATTTCTTATGCCTCTTACCTGCTGCAACGCTTAATTGCACGATAGGGCTGGTTGCTTCCGACAGACTGCGGCACCTGGAAGAACATAGAAACCTTCTCAGGGGTCTCACTGATACTTGGTCCTTTCAAACTAATAAAGAGGAAATTGGCACAGAAGCTGAAATATAAAAAGAATGCATTTATTCACCTCAGATGAGGGAGACTACTTCACACAGAAGCCTTAGCAACTGAATGAGGCAGTCTAATGGAGTACAGACAACTGGGGCCTTATATATGCTTAGGGTTACCTAGTCAGCATAAGACCAAGGGGCAGTCCTGACACATGTAAGCATGCAAGATCTGCTTGCTCAACAGAGTGGGAGGAGAGTTACTTCTCCATACAGCAGCAAAAATAGCCTGACAGTTGTAAAGGAAGAGCAGGTGCATTCGACTAGCTAGGCCCTTCTGAGCACGTGAAAGGCTCTGAAGAGGGAAACAGCACATGACGAGCACATTGCTTACTAAAATGGCTGCCAAATACAAAATGGCTTTCAGCTCATGCTAACCAATCCCTGCAATATTTAACAACCTGACCTCCTGCATGCGTCTCACGGTCAGATGAATAAATACTGGCAATAAAGGAGCCACCTCCCCACCTTTCTGAGGTGACTCCTTTATTGCCAGTATTTATTTTAATCTCCACGCCACCTCTGCACTGATAGGGCGCTGCGCATGAGGGGAGACAAAACGAGACAGGGCTTCCTGCTCCCTGGCAGCAGTGACTGCTATCTAAGCAGAGGCGATACAAAAGGGGGCGATGGACGGAGCGTTTGAGCAAATCAAACACTCACCCCCAGTCAACTGATCTGGGTTTAATCCATCACCATTCTTTAGCCCACTCAGCCACCCCAGTTCAGACATGGCCATATGCAAATCAGTCTGACCCTGTGCCTCATGGGAACAGTCCAGCCCGAACTGCCATGCCATGTCTTCCCTGGACCGGAAACAAGTATCCTGGGACCGGTTTCGGCTTCATAATCCTCATCAGCCAGGCTATCTTGAATCCAGTGGCCAAGTGAGCAAGGGACTCACGTCTGAGCATACCCTGCCACACTTAGGGCGAACAAAGCGATACAAAAGGGGGTGATGGACGGAGCGTTTGAGCAAATCAAACACTCACCCCCAGTCAACTGATCTGGGTTTAATCCATCACCATTCTTTAGCCCACTCAGCCACCCCAGTTCAGACATGGCCATATGCAAATCAGTCTGACTCTGTGCCTCAAGGGAACAGTCCAGCCGGAACTGCCAAGCCATGTCTTCCCTGGACCGGAAACCAGTATCCTGGGACCAGTTTCGGCTTCATAATCCTCATCAGCCAGGCTATCTTGAATCCAGTGGCCAAGTGAGCAAGAGACTCACGTCTGAGCATACCCTGCCACATTTAGGGCGAACAAAGCGATACAAAAGGGGGTGATGGACGGAGCGTTTGAGCAAATAAAACACTCACCCCCAGTCAACTGATCTGGGTTTAATCCATCACCATTCTTTAGCCCACTCAGCCACCCCAGTTCAGACATTGCCATATGCAAATCAGTCTGACCCTGTGCCTCATGGGAACAGTCCAGCCCGAACTGCCAAGCCATGTCTTCCCTGGACCGGAAACAAGTATCCTGGGACCGGTTTCGGATTCATAATCCTCATCAGCCAGACTATCTTGAATCCAGTGGCCAAGTGAGCAAGGGACTCACGTCTGAGCATACCCTGCCACACTTAGGGCGAACAAAGCGATACAAAAGGGGGTGATGGACGGAGCGTTTGAGCAAATCAAACACTCACCCCAATCAACTGATATGGGTTTAATCCATCACCATTCTTTAGCCCACTCAGCCACCCCAGTTCAGACATGGCCATATGCCAATCAGTCTGACCCTGTGCCTCATGGGAACTGTCCAGCCCGAACTGCCAAGCCATGTCTTCCCTGGACCGGAAACAAGTATCCTGGGACCAGTTTCGGATTCATAATCCTCATCAGCCAGGCTATCTTGAATCCAGTGGCCAAGTGAGCAAGGGACTCACGTCTGAGCATACCCTGCCACACTTAGGGTGAACAAAGCGATACAAAAGGGGGTGATGGACGGAGCGTTTGAGCAAATCAAACACTCACCCCCAGTCAACTGATCTGGGTTTAATCCATCACCATTCTTTAGCCCACTCAGCCACCCCAGTTCAGACATTGCCATATGCAAATCAGTCTGACCCTGTGCCTCATGGGAACAGTCCAGCCCGAACTGCCAAGCCATGTCTTCCCTGGACCAGAAACGAGTATCCTGGGACCGGTTTCGTATTCATAATCCTCATCAGCCAGGCTATCTTGAATCCAGTGGCCAAGTGAGCAAGGGATTCACGTCTGAGCATACCCTGCCACACTTAGGGCAAACAAAGCGATACAAAAGGGGGTGATGGATGGAGCGTTTGAGCAAATCAAACACTCACCCTCAGTCAACTGATATGGGTTTAATCCATCACCATTCTTTAGCCCACTCAGCCACCCCAGTTCAGACATGGCCATATGCAAATCAGTCTGACCCTGTGCCTCATGGGAACAGTCCAGCCCAAACTGCCAAGCCATGTCTTCCCTGGACCGGAAACAAGTATCCTGGGACCGGTTTCGGATTCATAATCCTCATCAGCCAGGCTATCTTGAATCCAGTGGCCAAGTGAGCAAGGGACTCACGTCTGAGCATACCCTGCCACACTTAGGGCGAACAAAGCGATACAAAAGGGGGTGATGGACGGAGCGTTTGAGCAAATCAAACACTCACCCCCAGTCAACTGATCTGGGTTTAATCCATCACCATTCTTTAGCCCACTCAGCCACCCCAGTTCAGACATGGCCATATGCAAATCAGTCTGACCCTGTGCCTCATGGGAACAGTCCAGCCCGAACTGCCAAGCCATGTCTTCCCTGGACCGGAAACAAGTATCCTGGGACCGTTTCGGATTCATAATTCTAATCAGCCAGGCTAGCTTGAATCCAGTGGCCAAGTGAGCAAGGGACTCACGTCTGAGCATACCCTGCCACACTTAGGGTGAACAAAGCGATACAAAAGGGGGTGATGGACGGAGCGTTTGAGCAAATCAAACATTCACCCCCAGTCAACTGATCTGGGTTTAATTCAACACCATTCTTTAGCCCACTCAGCCACCCCAGTTCAGACATTGCCATATGCCAATCAGTCTGACCCTGTGCCTCATGGGAACAGTCCAGCCCGAACTGCCAAGCCATGTCTTCCCTGGACCGGAAACAAGTATCCTGGGACCGGTTTCGGCTTCATAATCCTCATCAGCCAGGCTATCTTGAATCCAGTGGCCAAGTGAGCAAGGGACTCACGTCAGAGCATACCCTGCCACACTTAGGGTGAACAAAGCGATACAAAAGGGGGTGATGGACGGAGCGTTTGAGCAAATCAAACACTCACCCCCAGTCAACTGATCTGGGTTTAATCCATCACCATTCTTTAGCCCACTCAGCCACCCCAGATCAGACATGGCCATATGCAAATCAGTCTGCCCCTGTGCCTCATGGGATGTGTGTGAATAGTAGCACAATTCTAACAAGCAAAAGGGAAGGTTATTGACATGAAAAGATGCAAAAAATAAATTTTTTCAGATATAAAAACTTTGTTCCTTTTAATAGGTATTCAAATAAAAAACACATACATTACATACATAAATGTTACTTAAAAAATAATCACAAAGACCATGGGGACATAATTTATACAATTATCATAAAAAATATAATCACGTATATTTAAAAAAAGGATTAACAAGTTGCAAGCAATACTTTCTCGACGCGCGTTTTGGCGTTATTGCAAACGCCTTCTTCAGGAGACACAAATTATATCAGAAATATACAGTTAAAGGAAATATCAAAAATACATTCAATTACATTCAATTACATACAATTAAAAAAGTTGTCATTTACTAACAACCTGAGCAAGGGACTCACGTCTGAGCATACCCCGCCACACTTATGGCGGCCAAAGGGGTACAAAAGGGGGTGGTGATGGACGGAGCATCAGAACCAATCAAACACTCACACCCAGTCAAAAGATCTGGGTTTGAGCCATCACCGTTCTTTAGCCCACTCTGCCACCCCAGTTCAGACATGGCTATATGCAAATCAGTCTGACCCTGTGCCTCATGGGAACAGTCCAGCCCGAACTGCCAAGCCATGTCTTCCCTGGACCGGAAACAAGTATCCTGGGACCGGTTTCGGATTCATAATCCTCATCAGCCAGGTGATGGATCAAACCCAGATCTTTTGACTGGGTGTGAGTGTTTGATTGGTTCTGAGGCTCTGTCCATCACCACCCCCTTTTGTACCCCTTTGGCAGCCATTAGTGTGGCAGGGTATGCTCAGACGTGAGTCCCTTGCTCACTTTGCCGCTGGATTCAAGCAAGCCGGGCTGAAGACGGCTGGAATGCCAGAAACCGGTCCTCGGAAGCTTGTTTCCGGTCCAGGGAAGGCATGGCTTGGCAGTTCGGGCTGGACTGTTCCCATGAGGCACAGAGTCAGACTGATTTGCATATAGCCATGTCTGAACTGGGGTGGCAGAGTGGGCTAAAGAACGGTGATGGATCAAACCCAGATCTTTTGACTGGGTGTGAGTGTTTGATTGGTTCTGATGCTCCGTCCATCACCACCCCCTTTTGTACCCCTTTGGCCGCCATAAGTGTGGCAGGGTATGCTCAGACGTGAGTCCCTTGCTCACTTTGCCACTGGATTCAAGCAAGCCGGGCTGAAGACGGCTGGAATGCCAGAAACCGGTCCTCGGAAGCTTGTTTCCGGTCCCGGGAAGGCATGGCTTGGCAGTTCGGGCTGGACTGTTCCCATGAGGCACAGGGTCTGACTGATTTGCATATAGCCATGTCTGAACTGGGGTGGTAGAGTGGGCTAAAGAAGGGTGATGGATCAAACCCAGATCTTTTGACTGGGTGTGAGTGTTTGATTGGTTCTGATGATCCGTCCATCACCACCCCCTTTTCTACCCCTTTGGCCGCCATAAGTGTGGCAGGTTATGCTCAGACGTGAGTCCCTTGCTCACTTTGCCACTGGATTCAAGCAAGCCGGGCTGAAGACGGCTGGAATGACAGACACCGTTCCTAGGAAGCTTGTTTCCGGTCCAGGGAAGCCATGGCTTGGCAGTTCGGGCTGGACTGTTCCCATGAGGCACAGGGTCAGACTGATTTGCATATAGCCATGTCTGAACTGGGGTGGCAGAGTGGGCTAAAGAACGGTGATGGATCAAACCCAGATCTTTTGACTGGGTGTGAGTGTTTGATTGGTTCTGATGCTCAGTCCATCACCACCCCCTTTTGTACCCCTTTGGCCGCCATAAGTGTGGCGGGGTATGCTCAGACGTGAGTCCCTTGCTCACTTTGCCTCTGGATTCAAGCAAGCCGGGCTGAAGACGGCTGGAATGCCAGAAACCGGTCCTCGGAAGCTTGTTTCTGGTCCAGGGAAGGCATGGCTTGGCAGTTTGGGCTGGACTGTTCCCATGAGGCACAGAGTCAGACTGATTTGCATATAGCCATGTCTGAAAAGGGGTGGCAGAGTGGGCTAAAGAACAGTAATGGATCAAACCCAGATCTTTTTTTTTTTTTTTTTTTTTTTTTTAAAACCTTTATTGTACAAAGAAAGCTCACAAATACGGGCCTACAACCCCACGGGCTGGCCACCACACGGTAAAAAACGTAGCAAAGGAGAATAGGTTCCTCACAGGATATGGCACCAGGAGCACAGGAGAAACCACAAAGGCCATCGAGCAATCAGCACAAACAGGATAACAAAAGGTTAATTTTCTAATACGGGGCGGGGGAACAGAAGAAAAACGGGCCGTGGAAGAAACAACAAGGGAGGGGCCGCGGCAAGCCGCCATTTTATAAACACAGGATGAAACAATAAGCCATACAAACATAGCTACCAAAGAATATACACATAATCGGAGTACAAAGAAGCTACAATGGCATCAGTCAAACCGCGGTCACCCGTCACCGCCCCCACCCAAATTGAGGAGACAGAACCAAAAAGGCCCCAATTGCAAAATACAATACGATACGCACCCCAACGGAAATAAAGAGACCCCCACAAAGGAGGAAGGGGAAGAGGGAAAAAGGGGACAAAAGAAGGGACTCCCACCCAATCACGCACCCCCAGGAGATAAGACAGAACAACATGACCCGGCAAGTGATATACCAAAAAGTCGATACCAAAATAACCAGCGGGCCACAATCAGACACCCACCGGAATACGAACGCCACAGAAACTCCCCAGGGGGACACATGAGGAGACAGAGTCCCGAAAAGGTGAATACACAAGAGCCATAGAACAAAAAAGGAAGAAATAAGGGGGGAAAAAGACCCCCCAATAGAGACAGACCCCCCCCACCCACCCCTAAGCCCACCCTGCACCCCTGCAGAAGGCTACGGCCTACCCCCCCGCAGCGTGCCTGTCGCCCTAATTAGAACCCGAAATATAGCGGAGCAAAGTGAAGTCGGAAACAGAAGACAAAAACGGGAAGGGCAAGGGAAGGGAACACGGGATGGGAGACACATACATACACATACACGGGGGAGGGCCGGGAAACAGGAGGAAACGCACCCGGCCACCCGCCTGAGTCGAAGGTCCGAGACCCCGGGAAGCCAAAGATTATCAGGTTACAGTCCAAGAGCACCAAACAGTCACACATAACCATACCAGGACACGTTGACCATCCAAACCAGTACAAGACTACCGCACGCAGATGCCAGTGCACATCAGCCCTGTCCCTGTTTGTCCAAAGTGGGAACAGTCCGGTCCAGCGAGGTCCAGGCCACGAAGAACAGAAGGCAGACAGCAGGAAAATCCAACGGCAGTCCAGAAAATACACGTGAAGGACAACACGGAAGATCCAGGAAAGTCACAAAGTGTAGCAAACGAAGCAGGCACAGGTCCAAGGATATGTCCAAAGAAACCGACCCATCTGGGCCAGCACAGGAGAGATCGCCGGGCAGCGGCGGCAAAAAGGAACCGGGAGAGTCATGAAGGTCAGGCCGAGCAAAATCCAGTTCCCGGGCCAGAGGCAAAGGAGGCAAAGCCGGAGGAGGAGGCACCATCAAGTTCCGCACACCCACGGACGCGGTCGTAGCCGGAGCCAAATCTGCCAGGATAATTCCAGCCGCACCCCGCAACGGCGAAGCCACATCCGGCCGTGGGGGCCCGGGAGGCCCGTAACGAGGAACCATCTCCGAAGTAATGACAGGCGCGGCCACCAAGAGTCGCCAGGAGAGCAGGGCATCCAGGACCTCTTTAAGTGTAGGAAAACCTTTACAGTATTCGTCACCCGGGCCATGCGGCGGGCCTCCAGCGCTCGTCCAGGCCCGGCCAAGACAATTGGGGCCGTTCGCCATTTGAGAGCCCAACAAGGCCGCGCGGCCGCCAACCTCCGCCGGAACGACGGCAAAGCAAGTGTAGTCGCGCCGACCAGCGGCAGAGCACCCCGGGCAGGAAGGGGGGCCACCAGAAGAAAGGGACCTCACCAGCCACCCAACGCCGCCGGTCCCGTTCTCCGAGTCCGGGCGGCAAAATCAAAATGGCCGGACCGGAGAACAAAGGGGGAGCAAGCCGGATACACGAGGAGCTCCGGCAATGGAAGGCAGCGCCTCCACCAAAGGCCTCCTCCCCACGGGAATCAGCCAGGAAGGACCTCCGGCCCACACGAACAACGGCCTTCCGACCACCTCCACCGCGCCCCGAAGGGCAGCACCGCGGGCTCCGTCCGGGCCGGGAGCCAGCAAGAAGATCCAGGCCAGTCCGCCTCCGACTCCCCAAGATTATCGTGGGCACCGCACCGGATCCACAGCAGCCAGGACCACCGGAACAAGAGGTAAGTGCCTGCAGGGCTTCGTAGCACTACCACACAGCAAAGAGGGCTTCCCGGGGCAGGATAACAGCAGGATAAATGTGAAAATACAGGCGGGCGAACAGAGCCGAGCTAAAGCGCGGCCATCTCGGTCGCGAGCTAGGCTCCTCCAAACCCAGATCTTTTGACTGGGTGTGAGTGTTTGATTGGTTCTGATGCTCCGTCCATCACCACCCCCTTTTGTACCCCTTTGGCCGCCATAAGTGTGGCAGGGTATGCTCAGATGTGAGTCCCTTGCTCACTTTGCCACTGGATTCAAGCAAGCCGGACTGAAGACGGCTGGAATGCCAGAAACCGGTCCTCGGAAGCTTGTTTCCGGTCCAGGGAAGGCATGACTTGGCAGTTCGGGCTGGACTGTTCCCATGAGGCACAGGGTCAGACTGATTTGCATATAGCCATGTCTTAACTGGGATGGCAGAGTGGGTTAAAGAACGGTGATGGATCAAACCCAGTTCTTTTGACTGGGTGTGAGTGTTTGATTGGTTCTGATGCTCTGTCCATCACCTTTTGTACCCCTTTGGCCGACATAAGTGTGGCAGGGTATGCTCAGACTTGAGTCCCTTGCTCACTTTGCCACTGGATTCAAGCAAGCCGGGCTGAAGACAGCTGGAATTCCAGAAAGCAGTCCTCGGAAGCTTGTTTCCGGTCCAGGGAAGGCATGGCTTGGCAGTTCGGGCTGGACTGTTCCCATGAGGCACAGGGTCAGACTGATTTGCATATAGCCATGTCTGAACTGGGGTGGTAGAGTGGGCGATAGAACGGTGATGGATCAAACCCAGATCTTTTGACTGGGTGTGAGTGTTTGATTGGTTCTGATGCTCCGTCCATCACCACCCCCTTTTGTACCCCTTTGGCCGCCATAAGTGTGGCAGGGTATGCTCAGACGTGAGTCCCTTGCTCACTTTGCCACTGGATTCAAGCAAGCCGGACTGAAGACGGCTGGAATGCCAGAAACCGGTCCTCAGAAGCTTGTTTCCGGTCCAGGGAAGGCATGGCTTGGCAGTTCGGGCTGGACTGTTCCCATGAGGCACAGGGTCAGACTGATTTGCATATAGCCATGTCTGAACTGGGGTGGCAGAGTGGGCTAAAGAACGGTGATGGATCAAACCCAGATCTTTTGACTGGGTGTGAGTGTTTGATTGGTTCTGATGCTCCGTCCATCACCACCCCCTTTTGTACCCCTTTGGCCGCCATAAGTGTGGCAGGGTATGCTCAGACGTGAGTCCCTTGCTCACTTTGCCACTGGGTTCAAGCAAGCCGGACTGAAGACGGCTGGAATGCCAGAAACTGGTCCTCGGAAGCTTGTTTCCGGTCCAGGGAAGGCATGGCTTGGCAGTTCAGGCTGGACTGTTCCCATGAGGCACAGGATTTGACTGATTTGCATATAGCATGTCTGAACTGGGGTGGCAGAGTGGGCTAAGGAACGGTGATGGATCAAACCCAGATCTTTTGACTGGGTGTGAGTGTTTGATTGGTTCTGATGCTCCGTCCATCACCACCCCCTTTTGTACCCCTTTGGCCGACATAAGTGTGGCAGGGTATGCTCAGACGTGAATCCCTTGCTCACTTTGCCACTGGATTCAAGCAAGCCGGGCCGAAGATGGCTGGAATGCCAGAAACCAGTCCTCGGAAGCTTGTTTCCGGTCCAGGGAAGGCATGGCTTGGCAGTTCGGGCTGGACTGTTCCCATGAGGCTCAGGGTCAGACTGATTTGCATATAGCCATGTCTGAACTGGGGTGATAGAGTGGGCTAAAGAACGGTAATGGATCAAACCCAGATCTTTTGACTGGGTGTGAGTGTTTGATTGGTTCTGATGCTCCGTCCATCACCACTCCCTTTTGTACATCTAAGCAGAGGCAGCAGATGCAGATCTTGTCTTCAAGGCTAGCCCAAGTGACAAGTTTTAGAAGTTCTCTTCAAGTGTTTTCATCCCTAAAGAGTGGCTCAAGCCCTCCCCGAGAGACTCTAGTCCCTGCCCATGCCTTATTAGGCCATATCTAATGAAAGCAAAATATGGCCTATCGAATATGCATTATGCTCAGCTCAGACTGTCAGTACTCACTGCCTGAATTTCTGATCTCACTCTAGTCTACTTGATCAGTTCTTCGCAGTTCCTCATGACTGATCGATTGATTCAATCAAATCAAGGGTGAGGCCTGCGGTGGTCAGGAGCAGAGACAAATATACACCTGAGCACAGGCAGTAGCACTGAACACAAGGAGGCATATTATCAAGGGCTGGCGATAACATTATTGCGCTTTAGCGAGAAGCGTCGATCATTTTATTGCTTTATTAACAAGGACATGCTAGCGTGTGTTTCCTTGCCTTAGCACCGGGTTTCCTATCGCCTCGCCTCACATCGCTAATGACATGCAAGGTAGGCGTGCCCCTTACAACGACACTATAAAATATTGATAACGGTGCTTCGTTGTATTTACAATGAAGCCCCGTCCGGTTTAGTGCTGATTTTTTTCGTTCTAACTGGGCCTTAACGCTGGAATTTTACGTCTGTTAAATTCCAAACTAAGGCATACCTAACATGGGAGGTGGATTGTGTGGCTAAGATCACAGGCCCTATCATCAAGGATATCGCCGTTTTCCATGGAACATCACTGGAAAACCAGCGTTCCAAGGAAAACTGTGATATCCATGCTATCGCTGGAATATTTATCACCATAGCGCTAAGCGTTGTTAATACAGTGCTAACATAGCGATAGCGATAAGTTCCAGTGATAGCCGGTGATAGGAAAATGTGTGGCAAGCGCGGTCAGTGATAATTATCGCACCCGCTTGATAATATGCCCCGAGGTGTGGTGGCCTGCTCAGATGTCATATTCATGCCCGCTCCCAACCTTAGGGGGAGGGACTGACAGGCAACAAAGCCCAGCAATGTAAACATGGCCAATCACTGCATGGCGTCACAATATAAACCATGACAGTGATAAGTCATACACTATAGCGCCACTCATAAGTGGAGCCTAATACTAAGACTGCAGAAAGGCCTGGTAGATGCTTTCCTCTCAGCCAATCCAGATACTGCTCCAGCATTGCCAGGATTGGCTTGAGTAGGGACACTCGCCGCTCATTAGGAGACTTGGGGTTGCGAAATGAAACAATCCTCGCTCTCCTTATGTGCAGCCTAGTGCGCATGTTTGTGCTAGTTGGAAAATTATGAGCCCAAAATCGCACGCACATGCGCACTCTTGCTGCTGTGCACTACACCACCCTTGCCTGCGATCATTGTGATGAATCGCAGTAAAACCTGACTCCTGACTGCCTCGGGCATGGCACGGTGGCCGACCGGCCAGGATTAATTCCAAATTAAGTTTAGTGATGGTGTGCGATGCGACTCTGAATATGGCCTCAAAATATTAGTGGGGCAACGCCTCAGTGCCCTAATGGTCGCACTGTTACTGGGGGTGAAATAAATAATAATAGGGGAGTTTAAGGCTTGACAATCAGGCAACTTGAAGTGGCAGTAAACTGTACACACAGGCACTGCAGTGGCAAGCCTGAGACTGGCTTGAAAGTGGGTGGCACAATCACTGCTGCAGCTCACTAGAATTATTTGATGTACAGGTCCTGGGTATATGGCACCATTAACTCATCAGATCCACCAAAAGGACTTTCACCCAAAACAAGATGCTTGCCAACTCCAGCAACTCAAAGGAACTTTTCAGCATCATCCAGGAATTCACAAACCTCCGAAGCGAAACCGCGGACATCATCCCTTCCCAGAACCTCTACAACAAGCTTGGATCCTACTTCCATCTGAAAATCAAGGGCCTCTGGGACAATTTCAACCAGAAGATGCCTGACCCCAAAACCACATCCTCCTCCAGCAACGTTAGTCATCCCACCACATCCTCCTCCAGCAACGTTAGTCATCCCACCATCTCCTCCTGGACTCCAGTCACCACCGAAGACACCACCTCAAACATGAAAGGCATCCACTCAGGAGACCCCATGCCCGCCGCACATCTTCCACAGAGTTGCCATCGCTCCAGAACTACGACACACCAACAATGCCCCCTTCAAGAGCGGCATCTATCCCGATGACTGGAAATGCTCAGAAGTCGGACCCCTACTCAAAAAGCCCTCAGCAGATCCCACGGACTTCAAGAACTAACGACCCATCTCCCTTCTCCCGTTGGCAGCCAAAGTCACTGAGCAGACCGTCAATGCCTAGCTGACAAAATTCATTGAGGAACGCTCCATCCTCGACCCCTCCTAATCAGGATTCCGCAGCAACCACAGGACCGAGACAGCTCTACTCGCCACCAGAGATGACATTTGCACGCTCCCCACCAAGGACACACCGCTGCCTTGATCCTACTTGACCTCTTGGCAGCGTTCAACACCGTCTCCCACTGAACACTCTCCACCAGACTCCGCAACACCAGAATATTGTAAACCGCCCTCAACTGGATCCGCTCCTTCCTCACTGCCAGAACCCAAAGAATCAGACTGACACCCTTCCTCTCCAAACCAACGGAAATGAACTGCAGAGTACCCCAAGGATCGTCGCTCAGGCCCACGCACTTCAAAATCTACATGGCCCCGTTCGCCGCCATTGTCGGACAGCACGGACTCATCATAGTTTCCTATGCTGATGACACCTAGCTCATCCTCTCCCTTCCAAGAAGAAATGAAGGACGTCGCATCCTGGATGAGTGGCAGCTGACCGAAGGACAGAGGTCCTCATGCTCTGACCCCCCCTCTGCATGGGACAACACCTGATGTCCCACCGCCCTCAGCAGCCCTCCCACCCACAAGGACCACACAATAACCTCTGCATCGTACTGGACTCTGCCCTCTCTATGAACCGACAGGTCAATGCCATCGCCTTCCGCTGCTTCACCAGCCTCTGCATCCTCCGAAAAAACTTCAAATGCAAACCCTATTGGCTTAGGAGAAGGCTTAACTCATTCCCTCCATAAGCCACTATCAACCAAATTCATGGTATACTCAGAGATGTGCATATAGACAGGAGTATGAATAGTGGTAGTAAGCTGTGACTTGCTACTCCGCCTTGATGCTGTTTTTGATTTATGGACCGGTGCTTTATAGTACCCTTTTTGTGTTTTTGTAATTGTCCTTTGATTACACACAACTTATCAATGTATTATACATATTTGCAAATACTATTTCATATCTGTTAATTGTTTTTGTATTTCCTATGTTGAAAAATGTCATCAGTCTGTGTTGTTCTTAATGTTTGACATTAATTGAATGTTGTTGCATTTACGAAATAACCTAGAAGAATTGTGAAATAAATCTCAAGAGCCTATGAATTTATTACATTGCCTCTTTTCTTGATTAAACTTTAAATAGTAGCTACTGGATACTTTCAAGTATACAATTATTAGTGGCGTAATCCAGTTAGCTTATGACCCAAGCCTTCCTTAGGTTACAAGATCACAGGATTAGTGGCAAGCTAGGACCAGCAGACCGATGTTATCACATTGAAATAATGTACATTTATTTTTTAAATGGTGCCCATTTTTTTGCATTTACAAAGAAACAGTACTTTTTTATTTCAAAAAAATGTATTGAAATGTTGTTAAACAAAAGGAACAAGTGAAAAAATTATAGTTTATTCATAGTGAAAAGCATAGAAGTAGTATGCATATACAAGTGTGGCTCGAGGACACTAAGCTGTAGTAATCAGATATCGAACCTAGGTGGGTCACATCAAATCAGGACTAATGAAAATATACATGTAATGAAATGAGAAGTAGGTAAGTAAACAAATAAATAAACAACCAGCTGACAATAAGAATGATGAATAATTAGGAAGGGAAACAGCCATTACAATGAAACCATTATAAAGCAAGTGGCATTACATCACATGCTATCAGAACGCATGCCATTACAATGCATTTGCTTTTACCACGCATGCCTTTACAACAAATTTCGTTGTAAAGGCATGAATGTTAAAGGTATAAGCATTATAAATGTAAATATAAGGTAAGTATTTTTAGGGTTCAGAGTTGGTATGGGTTTTGGGTTGCCAAGGGTATTTTTAGGACTCAAGGTGGGTATGAGTTTGGGGGTGCCAAGGGTATTTTCAGGGTTCAGGGTGGGTATGGGTTTTGAGGCGGCAAGGATAATTTTAGGGTTCAGGGGGGTATGGGTTATGGGGTGGCAAGGGTAATTTTGGGGTTCAGGGTGGGTATGGATTGAGTGGTGGTAAGGGTAATATTGGGGTTTAGGCGGTATGGGTTTTGGGTGTTAAGGGTAATTTTTGGGTTTTAGGGGGCAATGGGTATTGGGTAATAAAGGTCATTTTATCGTTTTAGGAGTATTATATATACTAATCAAGACTGTGAGGAAACGGTTGAAACGCGTCATGCTGGACACTAGCCATGTATCGACTGGTTGCTATGAACTTTGAATCCTGAAATGAAGCACTGCAAGATTGAAACTACACCTGGTGGTCCGTACCTGTTTTCCTTGCCTTTGGATATGGCGAGATGGGATTCTGTTGTTGCATATTTATATTTATTTACCTACCTTAATCACTTTTACGAGGTGTATGCCTTTACCACGCGTGCCTTTGCGTTGTAATGGCGTGTGTAGTAAAGGCATGGTAAAAGTTTGAGTTGTGACGGTAGCTCTTGTTAAATGTATTTGCCTAGTAATACCCCTGTTGTAATGGCATGAGTGGTTTTAGTAAGCATTGTAACGTGACCTATTTGATCAGGAAATGTGCTTATGGTGGCTCATCCCATAGCGCTAGAGACCTGGAGCAAGTTGCCAGTACAGCTCTTTTTGGCATATACAGTAAAGCGGTTACAGATATATTACTGCATACATATATTTTGTGAATCAGCCAGTGGTTACAGAGACCTGAGAATTGGCATCAGGTGGCAATGTAGTTCTTATAAACTACATAGAGAGGCATGGTAGATATGATTCAAACATGCAGTATGCACACCATGCATTGTATACAAAGGGTTAATAGCATTGTGGTGGTAGTAAAATAGTTATCAAGAGACTTCCATAGAGAGGTGCTACATGATTTCCTTTAGGAGTTTTGGAGGGAAATGTTGTCTGCTCTCTCATGTAGGAAACCCAATTTTACCAGGAACGAAATGAGGTGGATTCTGTGTGTTTCCAATTAGCAAGCACTGATTTACAGGCAGCAGTTAGAAGAATATCTACCAGAAGGTTATTGTTATGTGATTTGATTTGTGGGAATAGGAATCCTTGAATTAGGAAGAGGAAATTTCTTTCTAGCTGAGCCCCAAACAGAGCGTGTATACAACTGAATATGGAATCCCATAATAGGAAGATCGCGCTGCAATGGAAGAGTAGGTGGGTGAGGTGTCCTGTCTCACTGTTGCAGTTCCAGCAAGGTGGGATCTCTCTGAGGGACAGTTTATGTCTTATGAAGGCACCGGAATTTGTCTTGGAGAGGAAATGAGAGATTTTGTGGGCGATAACTGATTTCCAGATTAGATGCTAAGAGTCCAGGGAGACAGTCTCAGAAGAGTACCATTCTGTTTGAAGTTTTAGCAGGTGATAGAACTTGGAAGATTGCTGGCCAGGTTTACTGAAGATCAGTATGGTTTTGAGGAGGGAAGCATCTCCAGCTGGGGGCTTGATTTTGGATAAGCCGACTTTAAGTTTGAGTGAGTCGTAAAGGTCTAGATCTGGCGGGTTGAATTGAAGTCATTGAAGTCATAGTTATCTGAATGTGAGAGGTGTCATTGGTGAGCCAGGTGTTTCAAAATTAGAATGCCTCGGGAGGCCCAATCAGTTTGGGATCATTCCACAGAGAAATCCAGAAGCCTGTCAGTCTTCAAATGGGCTCTTTTGTCATTGTTAAAGATATATTTCCCAGATGAAGTCGGATTCAGTTGCTGGTCAACAAGGTTATGGGGTGGAGGTCGCCTTTTAATTAGTAACCAAGTGGGGATGAAATGTGGCATTTGAGAAAACCAGAGGGAGCCCTGTCTTGCAAGAAAGGCATTTAGATTAACACCCGTCCTAAGATGAACAGGCAGATGGAGTTTCTTCATAGAAATTCTAGGACATTTATTTTTCATAAGGAACTTGTTTGTAGTTCTCAAGCTTCTGGTGAAAGTCTACAGAAAAAAACCTGAGGCACCATGTTCGTGAGATAGTTAGTTAAAAAGGTGACCATCATTTTGACTGTCTGCTTACGACCCCATCAAGTGAGGAATTTAGGGCTCCAACCTTCTAATAGGGATTCTTTTATTCTCAGAGTTAGGGCTTTATTGTATTGTAGTGATTCTAGTAAATCTCATTTGAAATCAAGACTCAAATACTTAATAAACTTAGGTTGCCAGGATAGGCCAGTGTTGTTGAAGAGGTCGCTAGAAAAGAGGATCTTTTGATCTCAGATTTCAGACTTATCCTTATTAAACGTGTAATTTGCAACTCCAGCATACTCGAATATTGTCTGTAGTAATGCTGGGAGTGAATGGGATGCATTTTCAGTCATTATGAAAATATCATCGCGTAGGCCTATAGCTTCATTTTAGAGTTCTTGGAGCAGACGCCATTGATGCAAGGGTTAGATCTGATCTTCTGGAGGAAGGGTTCTAGGCATAGGATGGATAAAGAAGGGGAGAGGGGATAGCCATGTGTTGTACCTTTTACTAGACTAAAAGCTGAAGATAATAGACCTCCAGATTTCACTTTTGCAGGAGTCCCACCTTAAAGCCCAATGAACGTTTTAGTAAAGGACTCCCCTAAATTATATCTCAGGAAGGACTCACAGAGAAACGTTGAATGCTTTTTCAACATTGAGGGTAACTGCAACAGTTTCGGTGGATGCGGTCTTGGCCTTTTCAGTGATGTCACACATGAGGCAGATGGTATAATTAGAACTTCTATTCTTCATGAAACCTACCTGTGTTGAATTAATCAGTGAGGGAGAAGAGGTTCGAGCCTCTTGCATAAAATTTTGGCATAGATATTTGCATCCAGATTATTTAGGGAGATTGGTCTATAATCCTTCACCTGTCTTGGATTCATAAAATCTTTTGGGATTACCACTATAGTGGCTTCACTGGTTAAACCAGATATGACCCAGAGTCAGCAAAGTGCTGTTATTGGACCAAACAGACTGGTTCAAATAAAGGAGCGAATGCTTTGTGGAAAGTAGTCATCTGGGCCTGGTGTTTTATGCAGTTTTAATGACTGTATGGCCAAATCTAGCTCTTTGGCTAAAACTAGGGTGCTAAAATACAACTTTTGTTGATCAGTGAAGTAGGGAGGCAGTTGTATTTTCATTATGCTTTGCAGGAAGCTGCAGAGGTAGCAGAATCATCTTTGTATACGGATTGGCAGAAGGCTGAGGATTTCTAATATTTCTGGGGGACTTGTGTGGGTGACATTTGTTTTGTCTGGGAGAGAGTTGATACCCTTATGGTTCTGCTTGTGCTTTAAGTAGGAAGCAAGGATTTTGCCAGCTTTAGTTATCTTACATAATTTATAGCTTTTATATTTGTTAATCCATACTCTAGCCCTCTCACTTAGGCATCTAATGCATTTGTATTTTTTATTAAGGAGGGAGGAGAGAGTTTAGGGGTCTGACCGGGAAATGTGGGCAGCTCCAGTAGCTTTGTTGGACTTGGCCCTTTTTGCAGGGTCATCCCTGAACTTTTTGCTTTCCTCCTGGTATTTCTTCTGTCCTGGTGTTGGTGGTTTTAGGACTCTGGGCATATTATCACTGCTGTTCAGTGTTAAAGTGCATGTGCTCTCTATGGTAAACTTGGTAAGATTGGTCTACACCTGTTTGGTGCATTTAATTTACCTTGTAAAGTGGTATCTCATATATCCAGGGCCAGTAAATGAAATGCTACTGGTGGGCTTCCAGTGTTGCTTGCGCCACCCTCCAAAGTAGCCTTTCAAACCTATCTCAGGACTCTGTCATTGTAGGGCCTGCACGCGCAGTTTACTGCCTCTGTAATATGGCACATTAAGTGGTTGCCACGTCTGTGAGTCCCCTTTTACCACATATCAGTCATCTCTAAGGCAGGACCTAGCTATTCCTATGGGCAGGGTGGGCTGTAGATTAAGGTTGGACATGTGCCTTAACTGTGTGGCATGTCCTAGTAGTGACAAACAGTCTATATGGTTTCTCACTACTGTGAGGCTGCCCTCTCGTAGGAATGCATTGGGGATTCCCTGATATGTGTTTCAGTGGTAATTCCTGACATGAGAGAAGTAACGTGATCAAGTTTGGTATGTTTGGAATTGTTGTAAACTTATCTAGGACCCTATTTAAATATTCCCGATTTATGCCCTTATGTGGTTATATCAAATCATATCCTTATAAAGGCATAATAATCATATCTTTATTAAGTCATAGCCAATGCAGTCCAAATACGGCAAGGCTACTCCCATAGACTCCTAGAAAGCACAACGCGTTCTTAAACAAACCAAGCCTCCAGCAGCCCTGGAATTCCCTCTGCTTCTGTATTGATTTGTCCTAGAACTCCTGGAGTCCTAAAAGAACTGCGAGTTCATAGTGACGTATTATGTACAACCTTACGTCAAACTCGGCACCTTCCAAGGTATAAATATACCAGCATCTGCCCTAGCAAAAGACACGGTGATTTGGAGCAGATCGGCTATCTACTTGCCCGACGCGCTGCTGAAGCGAGTGCCGAAGGAAGCTGACCCTCCCATTGACGCACTGAGAGAGACGCTGTCTTTTCTCCTGCCGAGAAATCCAGCTCCAGTGTTTCCCGGTCACCCTTGCAGGTTGCTGGGAGATCGAGTCCTGAGAAAGAGATACAAGACCTCCTTCATTCTATAACCAAGGTATGGAGCTGATTAGACCCTTAAAGAATTCTTGATTCAGATTCTTGGCAGAAACTATCTTAACTAAAACTGTAAGTTCACTTACTCCTTCCCACATACTAGGCTTAGGTTAGGTACACCGGGGTAGGCATATCTTAGAAGCACCAGTTTAGTACGTTTAGTTATGATTTTATCTATGTATATATTTTATCTATTTTAAATACCGTATGGCTCAGAAACCATACCATGCTTTTACAGTATTATTTCATAATACTCCTTTTACTGTACGCACTTTACTTTAAAACAAGTATTGCAATTGTGGCAACTCACTTCTCTTGCATGAGAAAGAAGACTGTTCAATAAATAACCTCTTTTATTGAAAACGGCCGTCTCTCTGTTTCTCTGCGCTTTTGGTGAAACTAAGCATGCACGATTGACTGAGTAAAATAGTTATCTATTGTTTCCGCAACTCTGGAGATATACTCCTTATTCTGGAGGGAGCAAAGTTGTCATGTTTATGCCGTTGCCAGAAACTAATCCCTTCTTGTCTATTCAGGAAAGTTAACACCTTCTTGTTTACTCGAGAAACTTTCTAGTGACCTCTGAGCTAGCTGGCATTCATAATTAAGTCTAACATATTCAATAGAGACCTAGTCGACCTAAGTCCTACGTCTAAACTATAATTTATGTTATTCCAATGGGCAGAGCCTATTGGGAATATAGGAACTGCACTACATGACGACCAACGTTTAGTAAGGCGATAATTCAACGCTAGGTACTAGAGTAACTCAGTCGTGCTTTTCACACAGACCCCTTTTCCCCCTAAATAATCCAATAGTGGAGTGGGTGAAAGGTTAATATCCGCCAAAACTTAGTAGGACGAGAATACTATGTATTAGTTTTTGGTTTAGTCAACGTTGAAGGATACAGTGTTCCAAAATATTGTGCACCTAATCTTTGTTTCCTTGAAACTTGCTCTGCAAACCTTCAGTCAATATAATTACGGGAAGTGAAGACGAAAGAGATGCTTTGGCAGCTCAACTTTTAACGGAGGACACAAGTCTCCGGCAAGATGACTCGGACGCTATAATAATCCCGGTCAATGTAAGGAAAACCATAACTATAAAACTTATAGAAAATGGAGTATCATCGAGAGGTGGTACAGTATTATTTGTGGTAGAGGCCCATGAATATTGGCAGACAGAGGTATTCTATTCATGGATACATTTTCCAGCAGCAAATGCTGTGACTCGCGATTTCCACTACTACAAAATAGAGGAATCTCCAGAGGAATACGTCCCTTTTGATGACGTTGAAATTCCACTAACTTACCAAGAGCATATGCTCTGGTTTAATGGCGCCCTAAAACATCAAAATCACATTACCAGGATCGGTCCACTAGGTAGACCAGGAGCCACATGGCCGGTCCTAGCCAGCTATACACCACATCCTGACATTGAAAAAATGTCAGACAGAGAACTTTTAGTTCAGCTAAAACAATTAATTAAAATACATAGACAATTGGTCCAATATGTCATGCAGACTTTAACAGTCCAACCAGCAATAAAAATTCCACAGCACACCCCTCACCAGGGGAACACAAACAAAATTACACCACAGACTATACAATCAGTCATTGGCAAATTACCCGCAAAACGGGAACAAATTCCGTTCTGGTTAGCTCAAAAAATTACTCAGATAGAGGCAGTATTTCCTGATACTACACCTAATGAGAAACACAGAATTCTGACAATCTGTCTACCAATGGGGATCGCTCCACATGTGGAGGACTGTGACACTTGGGGAACAGTCTTACTAAGACAGATGTACTAAGACAGATTCAAAATGAATACGGTCCAGAGCCTGCTTTAAATCTAGGTATGAAATTACTGAAAGACTTTAAGCAAGTCTCGGCTATACTATTAGCCAACATAAAAGGAGAAGCAGCATCTGTGGCGATCCGACAAAAATTGAAAGAAACAGATATAGCAGAACAACCTTTTGAACTTGCCAGAATAATTGAAAAATCCTATGAAGAATGAGGTAGAGATAGTTTTGGTGGGAAACCACTAAAACCCACAACTAACTGAAAATCCTGAAAAAACCTTCATTAAGAATAATCTTATTACTCCAAAAAAGAAGTGGGAGGGTAATAGACAAACCACTCCCAGAGAAAAACAGTTCCAGTCCAGAGGAAGGTCTCCCCAATGGAGAAAAAGATCTCCAGAATGGGGGGGTCAGGTCTCCACAACGGGAGCCCTCTGAAAAAAGATACAACCATAGAAATTGGGAGAATTTAAGAAAACCTGACAGATTTTAAGATAATGATACACGTCCCTCTCGATCTTTTCAGACTTCGTCACAGAAATCGGAAAGAAGAGGATGGTCAGAACATAAAGAAGAGCGCGTCATGCCCAAAGACAAGGAAGCTGCTCATCAAAGTAAAAACATTACAATTTACCAAAAAGAAGGTAGCCAGTATTAAAATATAACATGCCGAGGATTCTGAGGACACAACTCAAAAATGGAGATGGGCCCAGACAATGCTTGACAGCGCAGCAGAAGTGACCATAGCTCGCAAGATCCTGATGAATTTTCTGGAGACAGTGGACACGAATAAATACATTCAGGTGGAAACTGCAGACACAAGTGTTAGTGTACCCCATAAATTATATAAAATAACATTACGTATAGAGGGGGACAAAACTAGGAAAATAAGTGGTCTCTTTTGGGAGAATATATCTACAGGCTATGATATCCTGCTAGCAGAGAAAGACTGGACACCAGAGTTTGTCAGGGAATGCCCACATGGCGAAGAAATGATTATGCCTGCCTTCTCAAATCACATTCCAATTCATAAAAAATACACATATGCTAGAAAATGGGCAGTGGCCCAAGCCCCTGCATTATATAAAAATCATGTAGGATGGGATGAGGATTCTCCTCACCATAAAATTCAGTTAAAAAATCAACCTACTGCACAAAGACAGTATCCTGTTAAGCAAGAAGCTAAAAAACAAGTCAGGGAGATCTTAGAGCAACTTAAATATCAGGGGGTGATTGACAAATGCACCTCACAAATGAACAATCCTTTGTTTCCTGTCTCCAAACCAGACAATTCATATCATATCATCTAGTTTTGGACTACAGACACCTAAACTCTTGTTGTAAAACATTTGCAGTACAATACTCACACAGTGCAGCACTAATGAATAACACTGTGCGCAAAAAATATAAAACGACATTAGATATTTCAAATGGTTTCTTCGGTCAAAACATTGCACCAGAAAGCAGGTATTTGACCGCTTTCTCCAGTATGGGGGCCCAAAGGCAATTCTGTTGTCTCCCCCAGGGATTCAAGAACAGCCCAGGATTATTTTCAGCCAGGGTAACAGAAATACTACAAATGTTTGATGATGAGGCATTATCTTATGTCGATGACATCTATCTTACAGACGATGACCTGGAGACACACTTGAAAAGAGTAAACACCATAATACTTGGGTTCGCATCTGAAGGGTATAAATTCAACTTTAAAAAGTCACGAATTGCCCACCTCACTGTCCTATTTTTAGGATATGAGTAATCAAGTGAAGGCAAAAGCCTGGCAGACAACTTCTTAGAGAAGTGTGCAGTATTCCAAGCTCCAAAAACGCTGAAAGACTTACAATCAATTCTAGGTTTCCTAAATTTCGGAAGAACTTACATTCTAAACTACGCAGAGAGGGTTAAACCTCTCTACGAATTAATAAAACCTGATTTCAAACCAATTAATTGGACTCAGAAACACAAAAATTTTTTACGATCAACACAAACAGACATGTAACTAAAACAAAACTGCAAACGAACGCAAACGAACGCAACCTTGTAATCCGAGTCATCCCAAGAAGATGCGGATTTATGTACCTGACCTCTAATGAGGGAGAAACGGTACCAATAGCTTACAAATCACACTTGTACACACAAGCTGAAATGAAATTCAGTTCTACTGAGAAAATTTTGACTGTGGTCCAAACTACTGTAGCAAAAGAAAGAGCCCTCGCACAAGGTAAACGTTTAATAATCGTTACACCGGTATCTGCCCTAGAGGCAGTAACAAAAGCCAGCATTCCGAATGCTAAAGCTTTACATCCAAGATGGATACAATGGGTTAATTCTCTTGCTGCATCAGACGTAGTATACGAATTTGATCCTAACTTAAAAACGCAAGAATTTCTCCAATATGAATATGAATGTCCTCTGCCGACTGAGATCCTGCCTCTAGAACACTACGGCTGTATAATATATACAGACGGTTCAGCATAACCCGCAGTTGGGGGTAAACAAGCATATAGTGCTGCGTGCGTGATTGTTAAAGGTCGGTGGCACGAAGGAAAGTTTAGACCCCTGGTCACTAAAACTCAATCACTCGGAGATTGTACAGCTCAGGGAGCTGAACTACAGGCTTTCAAGATGATGCTTGAAGATACCGATCGCGAATTCCCCACACTAATAGTGTGCGATTCGTATTATTGCGTCCAGTACTACAATGAATATGTGCAGAACTGGGTTCAAAACGGTTTCAAAGATGCAAAAGGTGGCACAATCAAGCATAAAATGCTTTGGGAACAAGTAGTTCTTTTACAGAAAGAACTACAAAAGACTCACGTGATACATACACTGAGTCATCAATGTGATGGCGCTCACGTTGCAGGGAATTCAATGGCCATTGAGGCCGCGAAGGCAGCTGTGCAAACGGCTTCCGTAGGTGCCATTACCCGGTCAAAAACAAAAATAGACAGCAAGATAATGCAAGCTGTCAGTGCTTCCGTAAAAGATAGTGGTAAGCCACTCCCGAAAGGCTTTCCAGTAAAGTACTCATACAAAACTGATGCGAATAATGTTCCTTTTGCTCTAATCCCTGTAGTGGGGGATAGGGCAATTCCAAACATGGAACACAGGTTAGGACTAATTTTAGCGGCAAATGAAGGGCTCGATTCTGCACATGCTGGTGTTTCCGCCACAGTATCGTTATTAAAACAGAGATATTGGTGGCCACGCATGAGAAAACAGACTAGAAACTATGTTCTAGAATGTGAAATATGCCAAAAAATGAAAGTATCAACAGTGAAACGACCTGCACAGACGCCCCTTCTAATCTCAGATAAACCATTAGCATGTGTTTACCTGGACCACTGTGGTCCCTTACAAAGGGATGGCAACTATAAATATATCATGGATTCCTGCACAAGATTCATTTGGATGTGGCCCCAGTGCTCGGCTGACGCCAGAACTGTTATAAAAGATTTGCGAGTCTTTATCGGCACATACGCAATTGGCATGCTACATTCTGACCAGGGTCCTGTGTTTAGCTCTCGAGCTTACAAGGAGGCCATGGCCAGTTTGGGCCTTGCATTGCGGTACTCTAGTCCATTCCATCCCGAGGGAAATGCGGTAGTGGAAAGAAAAAACCGTGACATAAAGCAATCTATAACAGCGAGGGTATTAGGTTCAGGTGATGGGTGGGTCAAACATCTAATAAGCGTCCAACGTAGTCTTAATAATCTGCCAAGAAATTCTCTGGGTGGAATCACTCCGTATGAACTTTTGTTTGGTACTAGAATGATAATCGAAGATTTCGATTGTCAGACTTCAGTGGTGGAACAAAAAACCTTTGATATCAAAGATCGTTTGGCTGTTTTACAGGACTTAAATGAAACAAGAAGAAGTCTAAGTAACACAAAGCTAAAGCCAACGGCCGCTGAAGAAAAAACACCTGTCCCAGCAAGACCTGTCTGGGTTCCAAAGATTGGGGATCTGGTCAGAAGAAAAGATCGCGGTGAAGAAGGAATTTGGGCCTTCTTACAGAAAAGCAGTACCTGTCTTAGCTATCAGCGGAACAACATCATTGGTACTACCGCCCCTTGCTGGTAAAAAGGAGAACAGAGTTGTATCAATCGACCTGGTAAAACCACGATCACGTGGCCAATAATAAGTAGTAGGCCCAGTGGACTCCCAAGATGTAGCAGAAGACCAAATCTTGCTACAATTCAAGAGGTTCAAACTGAGAGACTAATCACATTTGATAAACCTGCAGTAAATAAAAAAGGACTATGCAACAAGCCATGGAACTTGTGCCTCTTGAAACCCAAATCTCAACAGTTCATCAGGAAACACCTACATTGATGTAGCCTCTGACTATACAAATCCAAAGATTAATGAAAATCCTGAAGCAATCCCTACAATTGACAGAACTGCATCTGGCTACTTCATCAATTTCGATGAACATGAAGAAACGCCAGCAAATAAAACTTTCAAAGAAAAAATAACTGAACTCTTTCATCAACTTGGAGAAACATATCTGATTTCACCATGGATTGAATTGTGGATTGTGTTAGGTGTACTTTTCCTCCTACTATGGCTCATTTTGATTTTAAGCTTGGGAAGAATGATTGATGGACAATACATTACAATGGACACAGCAAGTCAGAACATCAACTTCGTTCTAAACACACAGATCTTCCCACATTGAAAAAAGAGAACTATCGTCAGTAAACATCACAGCCATTCCTATACCTGGTGGTGTAGCATTAGACACTACTGATTACGACATCTATGGCCCGGTTGAACTCTTGAAATATCCACATCAGTTAAAGGTTTCATTAAGTGACTTTGTATCACCTAGTACTTTCTCTGATGATTGGCACTTTGAAAATATTAATAATATGATGTCAGATTTAGAAATGTCAGCAAAATTTACAGAACATGATTATCTAGAAGGTTCGTCAGATTATGAAGAAATGTATTGCTTTAATCATTATGGGCATCACTATTTGCATAAATCTGCTAATCCTAGAAAGGTTTTTACTTATAATCAATTGGAACATTGTCCAACACCGCCAAAAGGCAACTCGAAAAATTTTATGAGAAATTCCCTTACTTCTCAGGGTTTAATACAATTGATTCAGAATGTTTTATTTTAAAATGATGAATACGACAGGAATTAAAAACATGTTGACAAATACTAAATTGATATATTCTACAAAATTTTATGAAAAAACGTCTACATTTGGTTTTGAATTTTGGAAAAACAACATTGAGACAAAAACTGTCTGGGGTACAGAAGACTGGCAGGTACAAGGTTAGAATCGTTATTCAGAGCCTGCATGATCCCAGAACAGATAATATTCCTGAATGACACCATTCAACAAACAACCTGTCTTACCTTAGCCAGGATAATGGACTTAAACAAACCGTCTATACCAAAGTCCATACCTGATAGTAATAGCTCTACAGATGCGGAAATAGACGTATCCAATATTTTACACCATAACAGAACTAATCCTGATTGGAGAAAATAGTTGATCTGGCCCACACACACTAATAACTGTCAAGATAGATTCCTGAACAAAACACAGGGGTTCAAACAGAACAGGCCAAACCCAAGATATTCCCAGAGACAACATCCAGGGATAATTACAACATACAGTGTAGGAAAACTATGCCTCGAATGGCTACAGAAATCCACACTACCTGAAATTAAGCAACACTTGACTTTACTTAAAGAAGGTGCTGACTTGCGAGATTTCATATTGGGGCTTCGCAAACAGCGTCAAAAACGTTTCATATACGCCGGTATTTACGCTGCTTACAACGAAGCTTGGAAAGTAACGCAAATTGAAACTGCAGAAAAAATTCGAGAAATTGATCGTTTCAATTTGGAAAAATGGTTAACGACTCTGTCCTCCAGAATTTATTCACTGGACAGCATTGTATCATCTGCTATTGATATAATAGAACAGGATGTGCTAATGTTACAACATGGCCAGTCCCAATCACGTTCTATTGTACAGTTAGGCTGGACGTTACAAAACCTCCGTTCAGGTTACGTGCCATGGCGTCTAATCAACACAACGTCATTATTTTCTATCTTTAACCTTACAGATAAACAAATCTCTTTGGCACAAAAAGGAGCAGACTATACGGTGCTGAGCATTGAAAAACTAGAAAGATTGCCATTAACAGTCTCTGAAAGACCGGTCATTGAATGGATAATACTTGGCACAATCACAATTCCAATAACGACTTTTCAGTTTCAATATTGCCAAAAGCACATAACAGCGGGCCTGTATGAAAGGTTGGGTAAAGGTTACATCAAGTCGACCTGGAATCTACCTTATACACATAGATGTTACAGTGGGGGGGAAAAAGAGGTATTTCTTAGTGGTAACAACTGTAAAAATTCACTGTGCGGTACACTTCTCTGTCAAGGAATTAACTTGCATGGAGCCTGCGAAGGTTCATCAAATGACCTTTCATGCCACCTGCACGGCACCCCTACTACACAAATAGAGCCTTTTTTCAGACAACTTTCCAACGGCAGTTACATTATAATAAGTGACCGCAGCTGTTGTGGCATGGCGCCTGGAAGGGCCTATCTCGTCAGTGTAGCTTCCATGGTCACTTGCTGTATGCAAGTATTGTATCCAAACAGCAAACCAGACAAGGAGGCAACGATATGGCCTTCTCTGAATATCTCTTCTATTCAAATTGATACTTTAAGCAGAATGAAATCCATTCTTTTACAAACAACTGTGCCTTTAACCTCGTCTAGAGAAACGTATGATCTGCAAGTTGCAAGGACAGCAGCAGAGATACATGCATTATTGTCAACAAATTGGCTGTACATTTCGTAGAAATGTTAAATCAAATTTTAAACATGTCTGATACCAGTGGCATTTCACATGTATTTAAGACAGTTTTTTCGGGACTGTTAGCACCCTTTGAAGCAGTCCTGAGTATCTTCCCGAATTTCGTGCACTCTGTGTTCGGCGGCCTGCCTCTCATCTTGGGACTCATAGCAGGAATCTTATTTTTCTTCCTTCTGCTCCGATATGGCAAGTCCAGCCACAGACAAAACTCAGGCTACAATGGAAGAAACGATCCTAGCAATGAGATACCGAGACCGGATAACTAAAGTCCTCAGCTTGGCTCGGCTAAGAGATCTGAATACTACCTTGTTTCTTTCGTTCAGACCAATCTGGCAAGATTACATCCTACCTGTTCTACGATGCCTTCTCTGCGGAAAAGAATGCGTGTTGGACGTCTGTCTCACACTACCATCAGCAGTACCCATGGATATCGATACTTTGCTTGGTTCGGTAACGGCTCATGCAACGTGTTGTCCCCAGCGGCTACCTATTCTGATGACAGCATTCGTTGAGACCTCACCATTACGATTAGGTGGCGGTGAGGTACCAGATGAAAGCGGCACACAGGTACAACCTTCTGTGACCATTGCTGATCTAGACACCGATGACGGCAATGCATCTCACATATGCACTATTTCTACTTTTTTCGGACATGGTCCAACTTTCACCTACTGTTGTAGATGAATTCTTTGCCAGCCTATCTGAGTTAATGTTCTCTCCTAACAACGAGAATAGCTTTTGAAAACATGAGCACACAGCATTCCATGAACTCTGAATTTGACCTTCAGTTTTGTTAAACAGAACTTCTAAAAAGACTGCGAAACTATTTTTTCCCTGTTCCCAAAATATTTACCTTTTTTGGCACATGATACTCTGCTTAAAGTAGAACTATTCTTAGACAACAAGATTTCTATTTTTGAATACTCTAGAGACAATATTTCGACTTAGCCTCTAGCACATGTACAGTCTTGTATAAATATGTGATGAAATGGTCTCGACCTTCTCTTCTGTATTAAGAGCCATTTCATAAATGTAGTTTAGTAATTAATTAAGTCGACATTTCAACTTACTATATATGCATTATCTGAATGATAACACTGCTTGAAAACGAACAGTATAATACTCATTTTTCGTGTATATACCATTTCAAATGCATTTTATGTATTTTGGGGTGGGATGGAAAACACATGCATAGTTATATATTTAAAATTGCTTAGTATTTAGTAATGATGGACATTATACGTGGAGTGGGTGTTGTAAACGTATCTAGGACCCTATTTAAATATTCCCGATTTATGCCCTTATGTGGTTATATCACATCATATCCTTATAAAGGCATAAGAATCATATCCATATTAAGTCATGGCCAGTGCAGTCCAAATACGGCAAGGCTACTCCCATAGACTCTTAGAAAGCACAACGCGTTCTTAAACAAACCAAGCCTCGAGCAGCCCGGGAATTCCCCCTGCTTCTGTATTGATTTGTCCTAGAACTCCAGGAGTCCTGAAAGAACTGCGAGTTCTTAGTGACGTCTTATGTCCAACCTTACGTCAAACTGGGCACCTTCCAGGTATAAATATACCAGCATCTGCCCTAGCAAAAGACACTGTGGTTTGGAGCAGATCGGCTATCTACCTGCCCGCCGCCCTGCTGAAGCGAGTGCCGAAGGAAGCCGACCCTCCCATTGACGCACTGAGAGAGACGCTGTCTTTTCTCCTGCCGAGAAATCCAGCTCCAGTGTTTCCCGGTCACCCTTGCGGGTTGCTGGGAGATCGAGTCCTGAGAAAGAGATACAAGACCTCCTTCATTCTATAACCAAGGTACGGAGCTGATTAGACCCTTAGAGAATTCTTGATTCAGATTCTTGGCAGAAACTATCTTAACTAAAACTGTAAGCTCACTTACTCCTTCCCACGTACTAGGCTTAGGTTAGGTACACCGGGGTAGGCGTATCTTAGAAGCACCAGTTGAGTACGTTTAGTTATGATTTTAACTATGTATATATTTTATCTATTTTAAATACCGTATGGCTCAGAAACCATACCATGCTTTTACAGTATTATTTCATAATACTCCTTTTACTGTACGCACTTTACTTTATAACAAGTATTGCAATTTTGGCAACTCACTTCTCTTGCATGAGAAAGAAGACTGTTCAATAAATAACCTCTTTTATTGAAAACGCCCGTCTCTCTGTTTCTCTGCGCTTCTGGTGAAACTAAGCATGCACGATTGACTGAGTAAAATAGTTATCTATTGTTTCCGCGACTCTGGAGATATACTCCTTATTCTGGAGGGAGCAAAGTTGTCATGTTTATGCGGTTGTCAGAAATCCCTTCTTGTCTATTCAGGAAAGTTAACACCTTCTTGTTTACTCGAGAAAGTTTCTAGTGACCTCTGAGCTAGCTGGCATTCATAATTAAGTCTAACATATTCAATAGAGACCTAATCGACCTAAGTCCTACGTCTAAACTATCGTTTATGTTATTCCAATGCGCAGAGCCTATTGGGAATATAGGAACTACACTACAGAATAGTGGTAATAAATGCTCCGTAATGGTGTTTGCAGATTTATTATCACTATTTTAGAAATGTCACTTTTAGAAGTGGGTAATTCTGTGTGCCTGCCTGTTGTGTATTGCATGTCTGGCTCTGGATGACTGGGGCTGGAGAGGTGCAGTGGCTCTAGAGGGGCTGGGTGAGTCAGCGCTAGGCTGAATAGGCCAATCTGCATTTGAAGTAGTGGGAGGAGGAGCACCTGACCCTAAATAAGACTGCGCCGGCCTTCCAAAATGCTGATTCCACCCCACCGTGGTGTGTCTGGGGCCAGATCCTACACTCACAATGGGGAATGTTGTGCACTTGTTAAGTGCCCCCAGAACTGGACTGGTTTGGACTAGGTCCAGTGCCCTGCACCGGGGCAGAACAAAGACTGAAAGTGTTATAAATATTGGGGCTATGACCCCATGAAGGTGTGCTTACTTGACCAGGACAAAGAGGACTGCTGGGCAGCTGGAGGAACCCCCACGATGGACTTCCCCTTTGCTAGAGGGCCCTGTGAGCTGGCCTGCCTGTGCCCAGCTCTGCCCCTCTGGACTTTGGGGCTTAGCGCCTGGTGAGCGCTTGAACTGTTCACTTCAAGGCTTTGGGGATCCTGCCATGCAGCACTCAGAAGTAGCACTGGGTGAGGGGAAGAGCTCTTGGTGCCCTGCAGCGTGGGGAGAGCCTTCCTCCCTTTGACTGCCTGAGCAATGGAGGGGAGAGCCAAATCATGGGAAGCGCTCTCCCGCTCCTGACTGTGCCCCCTATTACGCTTCCAGTTATTGGACGCCAGGGCTTTGCTACTTGGCCCTGGACTCTGAGGAAGCATCAAAACCATTAGGAATCCCTGGCCGGGATTGCCTGGTAACATCAGAAGGAGGGCGGGAGCCTAACCCGCATTTTTGTCCTCCTTGAAAGCACCAGCGGCACAAAACCAAAAGTCAGGCAAAGTCGCTAGCCTGACTGTGGGTGAAGCTTCCCCCCAGGGAGGAAGTCAGGCAGCTGCTCTGCCTGTTTGTGGGCGGGGCCCACTGCTGCAAAGAGCCAAGCGAGGAAAAGCAGAACCTCCCGGCCTCTCATCAGCACGGGGCTGCCGGAGCTCTGTGAGGAAGAGTGAAGACTATGTGTGTCTCGCTGAAGGAAGGTCCGTCTAGCACCGCAGCACTGATGGAGTCAGTGCAGCTCGAGGCGGTGGGTGAGAACGGAGCTTCTCACCTCTACAGCCCTTGTGGAGCAGCTGCCTGGGGCAATTGAGTTATTTTCTGTGGAAGGGAGATTGAGTCAGTGTCTCCCCTTCCCCTACCTCAAAGGAGAGTTGCTGACCTTGTTGACCGGATGGAAGCCTCCATTAACTCTCTTGTGATACTACCCAATCGATTCCTACTGGTTAGACAAATTGTAAGCCTCCCCTATTACCATTTGTGTGTTTAATGTAACGCCCTAAGGGTATACATAGATGTGGGTCCCATGCTCACTGTGCCACTGTCACCAAGCAATACCTGGCTGATGAGACCTTATTAGGGCAAAATCAGTCCTAGGTTGCTTGTGTGCCAATGAGGACCTGACCTCACAGTTTAGGCTTCCACTGGCGGCTGCTGCAAATCTGAACTGGTAGGGCAGGGTGGGTGTTCGAATGAATAATTAAAAGACAAAAATGTACCCGTTGCTGCTGCCAAGGCTGACACTGCCAGCCTCCATGGTGCTCCTCTCCGCTCATCAGAAGCGTCTGGATTTATCTGAGCGGGCTGTACTGACGCTAGCTCAAGCACAGGGACCTGTGCTATTTCTCCACTTAGCTGTGCAACATAGCCAGGTTGGACACTGTAAGTGTGAATTTCGGTTTAGCTGTCCTAAGATGGCCGGCAAAACTGACATGCGCACTTACAGTGCCCATCACTCCTCCTCCTTGCCATGGCCCAGCCCTACCCTAAATTCCACGGCTCACTTAGTCAGTGAAAAATAAAATGATAATATTGTTTTATCATCATTTTATTTTTTGATGACCACCATCATGGGGAAGCCCCCCCCAGGCGGGACTGTTTCCAGGAAGAGCAGGATCAAAGGTGATTTGCCTATGGCTGCATGCAAACTGATGTTAGCAAAATAATGATGGGTAGAATTCTACTCCAAGCAATTGCAAGTGCTTAGACTTCTTGTAAAATCCTCCCATCTACGTTTGTGTATTTGATGTTCTGCCCTAAGTGGCCAAGGGTAGAACCAAGCTGCACCTGAATGAAGAACTCTAGGAAACCGGGCTTCGGTTGGTTGTTCTCAAGTTTAGAGAAGACCTGGCTTTGCAGGTCGGGCTAGACTGCTCCTTTTGGAGCTGGTCAAGACTGGTGTGCATATGGCTGGGTCTAATCTGATATGGCATGGTGGGCAAAAGACTGATCGGTTGTAATGCTACCCCAAGTGATTGCCAGCCGTTAGACTTATTACAAGCATTCTCCCATCAACTTTTGTGTGTTTTCGATGCTTCTACATGTGAAACCATTTCATGGCTTTACTTGTCCACCCAGTCTAGACTTTGGGGGCAGATTTAAGAAAATTTCACACAATGCAATAAAGCAAGCTTAGTTGATGCACTGCATGACAGGGAAAAAACAGGAATGTGCCATACCTACTAAGATATGGAACATTCCTGCTCTCTCCTGTTCTGGCGTACTGAGTGCTGCCTAGCGCCAATGCAAGCACTCTGGTATCATGGTGCCAGGGTGTCTGCATTACAGGCAGATTTTTTTGGTGCAGGATTGGACTAATTTCAGCACAAAACAATCCTTAGAGGCATTCTCCAAACAGGAAATAAGTAGATGAAGTAAATATATTTTCCCTCGTTATGCTCTGCTGTAAAGGAGTACTACTATTTTGACACATTGAGTGCACCAAAATCAATGGGCGAATGCATTGGAACGCCCATGTTTCACCTATGGGACCCCTTCCCTACCTTGTGTTACTCTGGATTTACTAAGCCATACAGACTCATACAAGGTAGCTTTGCATAACTTAGTAAATCTCATGAAGGGTCTTGCGCTGCCTTGTGTCACCTTGCGCGAAGCAAGGAAAGTGCAAGAGAATAATGAAAAATACTATTTAAGGCCCATTTATAATTTCTATTTAAAATCCACCTCAATGAGGAAATCATATTTTTCATAAATATTGATGGAAAGGTTCCTTAGAAAATTACCATTTCCCTACCTGAAGCTCCTGGAGGCTAACTTGCATGAGCCTCCAAATGTCACCTATGCTGTAAATGGCGATGGGGATGTGTTTAAACTGCCTTCATATCAGAAACAATGAGTGGGTTTGAGGAGGTGTTTTGCTACTATAGGAGAAAAACCAGTTGCTAAGTGCTCAGGAACTTAATTTACTTTGAAGGGGCCCTCTCCACCACAAGCAAATGTCAGATGACAGCAACACACATCTTCATTGGCACAAGGGGAGAATGATTTTGCCATTTTGAATTCGAGTAGGGGTCACTATGAAATTGTTTGCTTCACATGCCCCTCCTTAGTCAAAGGTTACCACAAATAAACCCACTCACATTTGCAGTGGCGCTTGGGTACCCATCTCACACAAAACACTGCAAAAGTGAGTAGGTTCACCCCAGGAAACTATTACCCCGTTGGTTAGGGAGGGGTATGAGTCACCCCCACCGATAAGCGAGTGTGAGACTTAAAGGTGGCATCACCTGGCACTTCTTACTGAAACTGTGGAAGAAGAAAAGAAGGACTGCAGCTGCTGTTTAAGACCTGTGAGGTGATCTGCAGAGCTGGACCTTATTCCCTAAGTTGGCTGGCCTTGTGGGTAAGCCACAGAGCCACAGTAAGCTGCAATAGGCCTCTTCCTTAAGTGTCCAGCTCCCAGTACCAACTGGCCCTTTGCTTGACCCTGCTTGTGGCCTATGCTGGAGTTAGTTCTGACCTCCAATGGTCTGAAATGGAGAAAGAACTATAAAAGAAACATCTAAAACAACTTGATCTTACTGTTCTTTTACATTCTACTGCCAGCATTAAGAAGGTGTTAGATCTGCACTTTTTGAATTATTATAAGTATTTGAATGCATTATTAGTTAGGTAATATACTTACTGTAAATAACTGTTATTTTGGAATCAATCTAAAAGTGATTCTTATTTTAGGTGTGCTTGGAACAGATTTTGCAAACCAAAGAATGCAATAAGTGGGAAAACGTCTTCAGAAATGTGTTTGGTATTTGGTCACTATGAATTTAGAATATTATCCTCCAGATCATCTAAAGCTGAGGACAATGTTTTCATATTTCATTTATTCTCTTTCCTGATATTGTAAAGATGTACCTTTTCATTAAGAGGTCTCAAGAAAGGTTTCAGACAGCCCAAAAGATGTGGCTTCGAAATGGTTTCCTAAGAGTGCATTGGCGATCTCTGGAGAGAGGAAGGACATCAACCGATAGAAGAAGGGTGAATAAGAGATGAGACTTTAGCTGGAAGGTGCATGAACAATGAAGGTAGGACATTCAGCGGGTGGTATAGAAGCAGGTAAGACAATCTGCGAATTTTCTGTGATATCACTTCAACAATACAATGCACATTCACAAACATATTTTTCAGTTCATTATAATGTTTACCCTCTATCAGTGGCACCAAGGAATGATCAGGTTTGTAGCACTACTGCAGATGAACATTTTACACCCTCTGCAAATGAATGTGCCCAAGTGGTGCATTGAAACCAAACTTCACAACCCCATACATTTCTGTCCAATTAATCCACCTCAACACTGACTTCTGCAGTTGGCAACAGGATACCACATTTTCAGTTTCATCGATGATTACTCGCAATACCTGTCATCTGTATGCCAGAACAGTACATGAGTTAATCTCAGCACTATTCAAGATTTTGTTGGACAGGGCACCATACCACTGCAGTTCACCATCCCAAAGTCACCCAATACACAATCCAGTTCATTTTCCATTATAAGTTGATTATTTCCTAATGGCCTTGTGACTTTTAGGAAGCTGAATACATCATGCACGTATGTAAATGTCATGATTACTAACACAATAATACCAATGCTGCAACCATCCCACTACAGAAGACTTATGGATCCATTCTGTCTGCCACACCCGGTGAACCACCTAAAATGTCAATGCACTTTTCCTGCACAAGTTCTGCAAATGCTTCACCCCCTCCAACAGGCTAGTGTACATTAAAGGGACTAGGGGCTAGATGTAGGTATATAATATTTACCGACTCTTAAATACCGAATTTTACCGATTCGGTATTTAAGAGTCGGTAAATATGAAGGGGGGAGATGTAGGACAATCCAGATGTTTTTTTACCGAATCGGTAAAATTCGGTATTTACCGATTCGGTAAATACCGACCGGTAATGCCCATTCATTCCTATGGGCTTTGAAGCCCATAGGAATGAATGGGCATTTTTGGGGGTGCTAGAGGGTGTCAAAGTGACACCCCCTGCACCCTTGTAAAATTCGGTATTTACCGATTCGGTAATACCGAATCGGTAAATTCGGTAATACCGAATCGGTAAATACCGAATTTTACAAGGGTGCACGGGGTGTCACTTTGACACCCTCTAGCACCCCCAAAACAGGGTTGGGTGCCATGTGGCAGGCATACATGCCCTAAGGGCAGGTCTGCCTGTCATATGGCACAGGTGTGCATGCACACATGTGCATGCACACCGGAATCAGTATTTTACCATCAAATTGAATTTGATGGTAAAATACCGATTTTGTAAGGCTTGTGGGACTCAGAAGAGTCCCACCTACATATCAAATTTACCGACCGATTCGGTATTTTACAGAATCGGTAAATTTACCGATTCTGTAAAATGACTGGCCCTACATCTCAAAATCCAATTACCGGTCGGTAACGGCCGAATTCGGCCGTTACCGACCGGTAATTGGCCACCTATATCTGGCCCTAGGTCATTGTGTCAAGCTTTATACAACCATCCAAGTCGGACCATTCTCTATACTATGTTTGTTTCCATTCCCACAGGGAAGCCATAGTGGGTTGTGTAAATCCATTAGCCCGGAGCAGACAATATATGAAAAACTAGTGTGGTCAGAGAATTAACTTCTTCTGAATGGACTAGTCATTAAATGTATGCATTTGTGAAATTGTTAAAGGCAGTTGCAACTGACTAAACAATGAATCTAACGAAAAAGCTTGGAGAAAATATAATGAAAATAGTCAATTAAACATTAGTGCTTTGTCTGGTCGTAATTTACATCTCACCTGGATTTTCTAATTGCTTCTTCTTTGTGCCTGTGAGAATTAGGTCTTCAAGATGATGGAGCTGGATACATTCCCTGGAGTCTCAAACCAGTTTATAGGTTCCCCTTGCCTCCATCAACAGTGAAGAAACGCTTCTGACATCTGCAGGTAACCGCTTGCCACGGGTGTATTATGTATTCTTTTGATAGAATATAATTCCAGTAGGACATCGAGGCATAACTTGGATCTTTGCTTGAGATACATTGTAAGAAACGAATCTTGAGCAGCAAAAAAATATGGAAATATAGAAAAACGTGTTGCAAACTTTAGAGAGATCAATTACAAAGAGATCATTTGAAACTTCGAGTAAATGCATCTCATTGCCAATCTGGCAATCTGGCACGGTTTGCTCTGTGGAACCCATTTATATTTGGACGCTGTTTGGTGTGATTGCGTGCAGTCAATATGTGACGATTTAGTTTTTTCCTGTACTTTAGGCAGCTTTTTTTATTTCTTGCATCGATTGTAGTGTTATGTTCTTTGTTGTGACTGTCCAAGATATTGAGACTCGTAGACGTGATAAAAAAGATGCAAGGAGTGTACACCTGCCACCCAAAAACATAAGTCAATTACCGACCTGCTGTGTACCTATGTACATGGAGTAAATCCTTCTTAAATGTGCCTTTTCTGGTACTTCTTTAATAGATGAACTCATCTGTGGCAGTTTTAGATTCCACATGGCCGGGGGTGATGGACGCTGTGGTGGAAACGGTGGTCTCTGAATAGCAAGGGCTCAGCATTAATGTAACCACCAAGCTAACAAGTAGGGTTTGTTTAGTTATGCTAAGCTTTATTGCTTTTCTTTTGATCAGAATGAGCGCCTGTGAAGAAGGGCTGTCCTATTCAGATCAGGAGGAGACCTACTGAATTCACAGGTGCTGTGCACTTGATTCTGCCTTCATGCCTTCTAGTCGTGTGGTGCTGTACCTTGGTCTTTTAAGTCTATAATAACATACCTTTATTTATTTATTTATTTATATGCTTATAAAGCGCCCGAGTCAATTCCCGAAGGGATATCTCTGCGCTTTTTTTGCTTGCACTGGACAGTTAACTCTAGGGATACAGCTTTGGAAGAGGGGATAGGCTAAATTTATGACAGTAAAAAGAGGTGTGTTTTAAGTTTTTTCCTAACTGATTCTAGATTCCTGATCTGTTTCAATGCGGAGGGTAGGGAGTTCCAAAGGATTGGTCCTTTATATGACAGAGCTCGACCGCCTTGGCTAGCTCTTTTTATCTTAGGGACCTGTAGCAACTGGTGGTTGCTTGAACGTAGAGTGCGTCCAGGTATGTAAGGGACAAATTTTTCTTTTAGGTATTTGGGGCTAGTTCCAAACAGGCATCTGTGTATTATACTGCATATTTTAAATTTAATGCGCTGCTTTACCGGCAGCCAGTGTAGTTGACGGAGTAAAGGGCGGGAGGGTGTTCTGGGAGGAGCATTGAGGGCAAGTCTTGTGGCCGTATTTTGGACCACCTGTAATTTATCCAGCTGTTCCTCATTTGCCGATAGATACAATCCGTTGCAGTAATCCATTCTGCTTATAATTAAGGTCTGAATTAATGTTTTTCTGTGATTGTCCGGCAGGAATGGGAAGACGCGTCGGAGTAACCCCACCACATGAAAACAAGCACCAGCCACTTGGGTGGTGTGTTCCTTCAGTAGGAGCGCTTGGTCTAGTTTGATACCAAAGTTTTTTGCTGTTGGCTTGGGGTTCGGGACTGGACCCAGTTCCAGGGGCCACCATTCTGGGGACCATAGCAAGGTCGCCCCCCGAATAACATGACCTCGGTTTTGGATACATTGCATTGGAGGAAGTTCTGAGCCATCCAATGCGCCACTGCTCTCATCCCATCCGCAAAAGTTGATTGAATTGCCGGTGTGAGAGTTTGGAATGGGAACAGGAGTTGGGTGTCATCAGCGTATGACACCGGGGAGAAACCATAAGATCTTATCAGATTTGCTAAGGGTGCCACATATATGTTGAAGAGCGTAGGGCTCAAGCATGAGCCCTGTGGCACTCCCTTAGTTAGCTCCCTTGAGGAAGAAGAATGGGATCCCAGTCTGACAACCTGAGTGCGGCCTTTAAGAAAGCTTTGCAGCCATGACAGGGCTGCTCCTTCTACCCCCACATCACTCAACCTTTCGATATGAAGTTTATGTGACACCGTGTCGAAGGCAGCGGACAGATCTAACAGCACTAGAATCACTAGAACGTTTACTTTGTATACCTGCACACATGCCCAAGGCAAAGTGGGCTACTATGCAGAGATTTAGTTAGTGCCAGTATCTTTGACTGTGCCAGCAGCTATTTATGACTATCTGGAGGATTGTAGCTTCAGCATAGCTCCTCGATAGGGGCTTCTGACGCTATACACAGGCTACAGTACTATGCATCTGTCTTCAAAACTTCAAGTTATACAAACACAGCAGTGGCATACCCGTTATTATCAGTTCTGCCAGTTTTAATGTATTAGGAAAAACATTGGTTTGTTGTAATTGCAAGAAAAAGCTCACACATTGTGCGTCAGTGCTCTCGAAGAATCACTGCTGTGTGAGCATATGTTGTTGTTGTATTTTGTTTCTTCCAATAGCATGTTGCATCCACATCGGTGATGGGCCTGCTCCATCCGAGACGGATCACTCCGTTCACAAGTTGTTACTCGCATATCCTAGTTCTTTGTCACCAACACTTTTTTGTCCCTATCAGCAAATCAGCCTTTTGTTATGTTTAATTCTCAAGCAGGTATGTGTCAGGCCAAGGACACAGTGTTTGCTTTTTCCCCCTTCAATCCCATACAGTAAGGGGACCAGGTCATTGTGTCAAGATTCATGCACCCTTTTGAGAATACAAAGACACAGAACCCAATGCCATTGGCAGAGGCAGACACAGCTTTTCAGACAATACATGCGCCTTCTGGCCTGACAGGAATAGGTCAAAGGGGAAGTGAGACATCTTTTGTCCGAGGGCAAACATCGGACACATGAATGACCTGCGGTGGGGAGATGGTAAGCCATCTGAACATCACTGAGCATCGCCTTGCAAATCGAACATCATTAAAAGTTGACCAGAGCCAATTTGACTGAATCTGTGCAATAGAAATACAACAGATGTTCTTACATTACCATGGGCTACTTGATATTGTTGCCCAAAATATACCTGAGCAGCCAACAATGCCAATCTCCCCATCCCCCCAGTGCCTTGTGCAGACCCACCTGCTCCCTTGGCCCCCTTATGCAATGCTCACTCGTTCACTCCCTTCCTCAGGTCCTGCATATCCATGTTTGTCAGGGAAGGATGTCATGTATACACAAGTCACAGTCATGTGAGTGCACAGCCAGCCGATAGAAGGGTAGCACATAGCAGTCCTTTCAAAGCTCACTTTACTGTGTGTGTGCTGTGTGTGAGCAAAAAACACCGCTGTGCTCCATACATTGGAAAAAATACTAGCAGGGGTGGAGATTTCCAGTCTATTGTTCATCTATGTACATAACTGTATTTTGTATGTACAGAGAAAAACTAATGGTAGTTAGAGAATTACTGTTTTGTAAATGTATACATTTGTGAAATTGTGAATGGCAGTTGTGATCGACTGAACATTTAAGCTAATCATAAAGCTTGGATAAACTAAAATGTACATAGTCCAACACTGAAGCCTTCTCTGGTTTTAATTTCCATCTCAACTGGATTTGCTATTTTTTACTTTGTGCCTTTGAGAATTTGGGTTTGAAGATGCTTGAGCTGGGGGAGATACCAAAAGTCATGAAGGTAGTTTATAGGCCCCTGTGCTGCCAGTATCAACGGAGAGAATGTGCCTGTCCTCTGCAGTAGTTTGCCACTTACGTTTTGTATAATATTGTAATTGTTTAGTTTTCATTTATCCATCCTTAAGAAGCAAAGAAACGATTACAGGATGGCATCCAGACAGAGTTTGTGTCTCTTCTTTGGGTGGAAGTAGTTTTGCTACTCCTAGACTGCCCCAAAAAGATAAGAAAAAGACGGGTTCTAACCTTTACGGAGGTCAATTACAAAAAAATTTAAATAATTATTTTATGCAGAGGAGTGGTATTGGGTTGACGTGGCTAGAAATAGATTGCACCGGGGAAATTTTGCACCTGATTTTCTTGATTGCACAGATTCACACTGGTTCCGGTTTCGCGCACTTTTGCAGCTACATTTACACTTATGTTTGCAATGTCCAAAGTTACTTGTGCCCTGAGCAGTCAGAGCAAATTCACTGAGTAAATGTCAGCATCAGTGCGCTCCTGATTTTAGCACGGAATATTGAATCCCAAATATCGAAGGGCCATAATATTGTGACGATAATATCAAGAGACAAAACATGTAAGTTCACAGATGTACTACTGTTAAACCCAATTCTACATACCTTGAAGACATAGACATATTCCCACATTACATATGTGTGGAGATAGAATGTTTATAGGAAGCTATTGTTTAATACTTTGTCCTCGAGATTGTGGTCATAATTCTGTAACCTGTCACTATGTCGGATTCAATATTCCTAGCCCACATCAACACCCCTTAACATCTGGACGTAGTAATTTAGAACAGCATATTCGAAGGGGGTTGAAATCTTTATTTCTGCTAACTTCACTAAGACTTATGGGAATCTTGCAAACCTGGCAAAGTTTGTGGTCCATTTTGGACCAGATCTTTTGCAGAACTGTAGATCGAGGTAGATATAACTTTTCGTTTATATTTGTGGCTCTGAAAATACAGATTTATTTTTTAAATCATTTTTATTGAATTTTACAATTACAATGAAAAAACCATCCGATAGCTCAATACTGCTCCTGTTGTCAATGATAAGTAGGCATGTATTATGACACCTGGCTTAGCAGTACAAAATAGTGAGAAATGATTGAAGACATGCATATTTGCGAGAGCCACAATCTCCAAACTAGTAAACAGTTTTAGTGTGACATACCACACTTAAGGTAGATGGGTACCTGAAGGTGCATTTGCTCTGCTGTGAAGGGCTCAGCAAAGTGGGAGCTAAGATTATTTGATAAATGCTGCATATTTAATTCTGGAGGGGGTAGGTTGAGGAAATGTGAGATCTAGGCCTATAATATGTTGCACTAGAGGTGCTATTATACACCAGATCTGCCTGGGATGGCGGCCATGGTCCTGAGAGTCACATAGTATGTCCATCCAACCCTCACAAAAAAGGGGAAAACATACATCACAAACCAGAGGGTCATGGATGAGCACCCTGGAGTAACACAATCAGTAACTTATGAGACTGTGGCCTCGTCTAGCCATGGTGGCAAAATATAATCTCTGGGTGCATACCTTATATCTGCCTAGTAGCCGTTCATATCTCTAGCTATTGGGTGTTTATAGATACCTTTGGTCTTCTCTCTGTGGAGTATTTTATTTTCTACTCAGGCACATATCAAGACACCCAGCCACCGTTTTCTGATCTGGGTGGCATCATGGCATTCCACCATGAAGTAATCACATGCTTTGCCAAGAAGAGGCCCAGGTGTAAAAATTGAGTTGCTGCTTTCCAATTCGGCCATTGAAATATGCCCAAGGCGAAGACCTCCCAGGTGTCCAGGGTGGGTAAGCCTGTTGGGCGAGCCAAAGTCTGTGTAACATTTGCCCCAAACATAGACGGGGACGGGTACCTACACACTGAAAATCCTCTGCTGGAAGCTCGTTCCTATGTAGGAGAAAAAATTATATTAATTTAAATGTGGCATTTCAAGAAATTGTTGGCGGGCACTCTAGTACCTTGGACTATTCTTTCTCTGCATAGATCTACAAAATTCAGCCTCTCATTGCTTACTTTGGTGTTGTAGTAGGGTTGGTACATGGCTCTGCAGTGCCTTGTAAAGCCAACAGACTTGCTTCCTCCCAAGCCCAACAGTGTAGATTGTTTGTGTGTCGGAATGTGTTTAGGCTCTACATCTAAGACCACCCACTTGGTTCTAAGTATATGAAGTATTAAGCCACTTTTAAGTTACTGTCCTTCATGTAAAGGGAATTGAGCTTCGATTGACTAAAATGGTAACAGCTTTTTATCCTTAAATAGATCTCCTACAATGTGTCTTCAGGCCCTAGTCAATTAAGATAGGATTCTTTTATCAAATAATCTCTGATGCCCAGTAGGCCTAGTATTTGGTATTTTGGGAGAGTAAGGGCCCAACTTGTTTTGTAAACATCCAGCTGTGCACCAGACACCAGTCTAAGGAACTTAAGGCTCGGTTTGTTTGCATGGAGCGCCAAATGTTAAATATCAATAAGATACAGTCAAGGGTTGGCTGCATGTCTCATCAGGGGCAATGCGTGCTAGCCAATGAGAAAGCCAATATTTCTGACCTCTCCTGCCAGACGATTTGAGGCACCCTACCTCCTTGTGCAGCGGCCGGGCTTGGCTCCGCCACATCCTTCCTGCAATCGACCGGCCGGGCTTGGCTCCGCCGGTCGAACCACAATTCCCAGCAGCCTTCAGGGGGAATTGACGACGCGAGTATCCAGCGCGCCAGGAGGCGCATAAAGCACCGGCAGGTCCCTCGTCCCACGAGGACGCGCGCGGGATGCGCCGGGCAAAGTCGTTCAGCAACAGGTACTGTGGACGAGGGTTTACTGAGTTATAAATTCCAATTGTGGTAATATTGTTATCTAAAAAGCCAGCCAGTAATGTCCAAACATAAAACATCACTTCCACCTAGTAATACCATGGATAACTATTTGGTACAGGTTGTTGCAAAAATAAACAACGACAGAAGGTCCTCATTGGGACTGAGCCCATCTCCCATTACCAATTTGGCTTACAATATCCCAGACAACTCACTGGAGCAGGACCTTACTAATGAAGCCACTGCATCTTCCCAGGCTATTGTGGTAAATAAAATATTACCCAGGCATAATTTCTAGGCATTAACAATTAGCATGTATCAAATGAGAGGCAGAGAGTCCGTGGTGTCCAAGTTAAAAGGGCTTTATTCCAATAACTCGAGTTAAGGGAGAATCTGTTCCATCACCACTGAGGTTCAGGAAGGGTCTTCTAACATTATTTACAAAGAACAACACATATATACATTTTTCCTTGTACATAGGGAGGAGCGCTCCAGGCAGAGCATGAAAGAAAGAGATAAGAGCATGTGGGCGTGCATGAGGGTGTACACTTGATGAGTCACAGGTGGGTGATAGGTGGGTGGCTACATAGAGGAGGAGTTACATGGCAGGCTGGAACTTTGCCCTACTTGTGCACGCAATTTGAGCATGACGTGCAATTGACGTGTACCTGGGAGGAGAGCTGACTTTCAGTCTAGTAGAGAGATCTTTAGTGTCAAGGCGACCAGCACGTCTGGTACTAACTGATATCTTAAGTCAGGGAATGTATTCTCTGAAGCAAAGGCTGCTCATCGCTAAGAATCAGAAAAAGCATATATTTCTTCGTGCATTGCATGGGGGCTGTGAGCTTTCAATGGATGCAAGCACTGTGATTTACTTCAATGGAGACAGAGAGGCGAGGCCCTATCTTCCGCGGACGGGTTCTGTTTACCTTCCTCACTGGGCAGGATTGTGACTATGTACAGCAGGCAGATAACTGTTATTCATAATACAGTCTTGGCAACCCTTGCTGGGTCTCTTTCGGCTGAGCTAGAAGTATGCGAGGTCAGAGTTACGTCACTGCAGCTTGCAGTGTGTCAGGAGTCATGAAAACCCTAATTTAGAAACTGGCTCAGGCTGAACCACAAAAAGGGTTCATCGTGACTTATTTAAAAGTGCACAATGCAAATACATGGGCCTTAAATGCTAACTTAATATTTCTTACATGGGAGACTTGAAGACAGGCATCCTAATGCAGGACGTAAATGCAGAGGCCTTGTGATTCAAGCCACTAAGAGAAATATGCATGGGTGACATGCACAGACATGTAACATAGGGTACATGTAACATAGGGTACACGTAGGGGGCATCTTGGTCAGGCAAAATTTCATTTTCCTCATTCCCTCCTTGTCCCCTACTTAACCCTTCAGGATACATCTATATTCATGAGACCGTATAGTTGATCATACAGCATCATTTGTTCGTCCTTAACCCTTTGTATACTTGGATGTGGAACACATGCAGTTGCACACAGGCCGCAAATGGCCGGGCCACACTGCAGACAGAGACAGCAACCAAATATCATAAGTAGGATCATTCCTAGGAAGGACAACACTTTCCATCCCCAAGCAGATATCACACCCCAGAGCCAACTGGACCAAGTCCATGTGCCTGGGTCTTGATGTATGCCATGAGCAATCTTGTGGAGCCTTGTTATCGCTGCATACACAGATGGCGCATTATTTGGGATGAAAACGCAACAACTAGATTGGATCACGCTACAAGCTCCGCCCCTATCCGCCAAGATGACGTCTAGAACGAGACGATTTTGAAGAACAACAAGTCTCATAGCAGACTGTTCCTGGGTCAAGTTCGCCAGGGCAGATGCAGTCACAGTCACTACTGCCTCAAGAGTCCTTGTTAACTTGCGTATCAGTTTACTGTTTTGGACGGGACCTATGAAGAAAAAGAATCCTTTGTTGAAATCTGTATATTGCTCCCAAGCTGTTTCAGTCTGATCAATCCCTGAGGCATCTGTCTCTCTCCTTACTCTAACATGTTCTAGTCGTGAATCTCTATGATAATGGGATGGGGCCAAGAATACAGGTGGCAATAGGAATGCTATATAACAAGTCCCACCCCAGTCTAAGGGCAGATGTACATAGGCTGTCTGACCGCAAATGAAATAGGTATGGCGTGATGTTTTGAAAGAAGAAAGTCCTTTATCATTAAACTCTACTACAACTTTACACTCGCTGTGTCCCATATGTACTGAGCCTTTCTTAGTAACACATAAATCACCTTTTGCTGGTAGAACTGAAATAAACGGTGGACCTGTATTTTGCTTGGGCTGAACGTTTAACATTATAAAATTAACGGATGCATTTCCCTGCTCGTACTCTTCATTCTCTAGATCGGTTCCCTTCCTTTGGGGAAATCCGTCTTTGTCTGGAAAACATGCTTCATTCATTACTTTATTCAGGTTTCCCTATATCCAGCCACCTGGATAAGCTATGTACTTTCTATCTATTGAGGTCATTAAGGCAAACCATGCTCCACATGAACCATTGTGTGAGAACGGTAGAGGATAGAAGGGCAGAACTCCCTTCGCCCTTTGATAAGGTGGCAGTTGGCCACATACCCAGCAATCAGTCGCATTGCTGGTCTGGTGAGAATGGTGTAACATTTGAATAAAAGTATTGTTACGCAATGCAAGTCGATATGACAATTCATGAGGTGGCAGTTCACTAAATGTATGCTCTATGGTGCTGTTACTGGAAGAGTGTATATGTGAGGAAATAGGAAAGAAAACATGTAGTAATAAACTGACACAGATTATAACAATGCACAGAATAAAAAGAATGATCAATGTAACTATACATCTACTGTGTAATAACTTGCAGTATTTTGCTTTCATCTTGTTTTTCTTACTATTCTCGTCTGTGATCTTATACATGTCAGAAATCTAGTCTAACCGATTCACCACCGAGTGGACTTAAACAATTAAACTACGTCTGACTTACTAGATCTTAACTTAGACCTATACTCCTGCTGTGGAGTCTTTTCTAGTAAAGGCGGCGCAGGCGGCGCAAGCGGCGCAAAGTCTGTATTGTCTTTTACTGAAGTACCAGATTGTCCAAAGTGTCTTCTACAATGCTGAGCGTGAAGCCATCCTTTGCGTCCCTCCACTTTTATTGCGGTCCTCGTGGTCAGTAGCACCAACTTCGGCGTCTTCCAACGTGGCTCAAGGGGGCTTGATCGATCAAAGTTCCGCACAAAAACGAAATCACCAGGGACTATGGCGTGTTCCTTGACCTGGGTGTTGTCAGGGAAGGCGTCAGCAACCTGTGAACGACAAGAGAGTAGTGCAGACATCAAGGAAGCCAGGTAATCTGTCAGCATGTTACTGTCAACATCAGTTATTCTTTTAGGCATAGGCGTACCCCACATGTTTGGCGGTCTACCGAAGACTACTTCATACGGGGATAGGCCTGTTCTGGAATGAGCTACCATACGCATGTAAAAGAGGGCAACCGGTAAAGCTACCATCCAATCCACGACTTTTTCTGCACATATTTTAGCAAGTTTTGTTTTGATTGTCTGATTATGTCTTTCTACAAGGCCTGCTGCTTCAGGGTGTCTTACACAATGGAATTTCCAAGTATATCCTAACAGAAGAGACACTTGTTTAATTAATTCAGAGGAGAATGGCTGACCGTTATCGGAATATACGACCCGAGGCAATCCATCCTTGGGGAAGTACTCGCGCACTAATTGCCTGGCTTTTGTCACAGCAGTGTAATCTGGAACTGGATATGCTTCTGTCCATCTAGATAGTGCACACACAACTACCAAGACATACTTGTAACCTCTACATCTGTTCATTTGGATATAATCCATCTGGAGGACCTCAAAAGGGTGGTCAGGAGGATGAAATCCGCCTTGTTCCACTGGCCTGCCTTTACCTGGATTGAACTGACAACAGATCATACATGTTCGTACTTTCTGCTTCGCTGCTGCACACATGTGCTTGTTAAACCAGATATTCTGCAAGCTGTCTATCATTGCCTTTTCTCCCAAGTGTGCTGGACTATGTGCTGTGTTTATGATTACTTGTACCATAGAATCTGGAAGAAACCATGTACCTTTTCCCTTAGTCATCCAACCTTGTTCAGTCTGGACCCCTCCTTGTTCAGTCCATTTCTTTATCTCATCTGCAGTGGCATGTGTCTGTATGTCGAGTACATCTTGAGTGGGATCCCTGACTGTCATACATGTTGTCAGTAATGGTACCTCTGTCCTTGTCGTGTCTGTTGGTGTCTGGGCTGTCTGGGCTGTAAGTTTAGCTGTTCGGTCTGCCAGGTCATTAACCTGGGAAATGGTGTCTGTAACTTTGGTGTGAGCTTTGCACTTCAGGATAGAAATGGCTGTAGGTAAATGTATTGCTTCCAACAGGGCTTGAATGAGCTGGCCGTGCTGGATCTTGGTCCCATGGGAGTTCAAGAAACCTCTCTCCCTCCAAAGTACCCCGAAATCATGAACTACGCCAAAAGCATATTGTGAGTCAGTATAAATGTTCACTCTTAAGTGCTTAGCTCTTATGCAGGCTTGTGTCAGAGCGATGAGCTCTGCTGCTTGTGCTGATAGTGTGTCTATTTTCTGTGTCTCTATGACTTTAGTAGCAGTGGTCACAGCATATGCTCCTACTAATTCTCCTGCACTCGTTCTCATGCATGATCCATCTACATAGAGCGTTAAGTCTGGGTCTGGAAGTGCAATATCTGTCAGGTCTTGTCTTGGTTTCGTCACTATATTCATTATTTCCACACAGTCATGTGGTGGTGCATTTACTGTACTTGAGGGCAAAAGTGTTGCAGGATTCAGAATATTACAACGTCTGATCTCTATGTGTGGTTGAAATAATGTCAGTTCATATCCTGTCAGTCTTGCTACAGTCAAATGTTGTGTCTGTGTCCTGTTTAAGAGAACCTCCACTGCATGTGGAACCTGTACTGTCAGAGGGTGACCCAACACTATCGAGTCACTTTGTCTGATGGCTAGGGCTGTTGCTGCAACTGATTTCAGGCACGCAGGCAGAGCCTGAGCCACTGGATCTAGTGTACTAGAAAAATAAGTGCAAGGCTTGTGTTTTCCTGCTTGATCTTGTGTGAGGACAGATAACGCTGTTCCATCTCGTTCAGTTACGAAAAGCATAACAGATTTGCTGTTACATGGAGTCGCTAAAACTGGTGCTTGACATAATGCTCTTTTTAATTCTTCAAATGCCAAGGTGTGTTCTTGTGTCCAAGGGAGGACAGTCGGAGAGGCTGCCTCCTGTGTTGTCAATTGTATGAGTGGTTTGGCTAGATAGGCATACTGGGGAATCCATTGCCTACAGTATGAAGTGAGGCCAATAAATGCACGTACTTCTTTCTGTGTCTTGGGCTGTGAAAGGTTAGAAATGAGCTGTATGTATACGTTCTTGTGTTAGCTGTCACCCATCCTTGGAAAGCAAGTGTCCAAGATACACCACTTGTGTTGGACTTGGGCCTTAGGGCAGGTTCACCCCTAATCTTTTTGCTTTTATTTGTGACCCAGTGTTAGTGATTTTTGGGTCTTGGCGCACTTTTTCCCTGTGCCCCAGAGTAAAGTGCGTGCGTGTAGTATGGCCGGCCTGCCCTCCCATAGGAATGCATGGAGAATGTGTGTGTCCATGTTAGTTCCTGATGTGTGGGGAGTGCAGGCTCGAGTTTGGTATGTGTGAACTCGTGAGAATGAATGCTGCGCAATGGTATGTGCGGCTTGTATGTGTCTAGAAGGGAAGTGCTACTTCTGGACATTGATGTATGTGTGCAGTGAGGATACTGGAGCGTGATTGGCTGGAGCTGGCTGGCATGCCAGGCTCCAGGAAGTCTGGATGGGTCTGCCCGGTGGTGAGTGTGAGATCAGCATGAGTGATGTGTGGGAGGAGTGCACCTGGGTCCTGGATGGGCTGGGTTTTCCCCACACAATGCTGGCTCCGCCCCCCTGTGGTTTGTCTAACGACCCAAGCCTCCCCAGTGAATGAAAGGGGTGGTTGGGCCATCAAGGGTACTCCCAAGCCAGCTGCAACTGGTTTCCCCCCACCCTGCACCCTGGAAACAAAGGATTTAGCAGTATAAAAATGGGGCTGTGTCCCCACAGAAATGGTTCTACTTTTGGATCCTTGCCAGAGGGGGCTGCTGCTGCTGCTGGGGCCAGGAGGACCACCACTTGGCTTGTCTCCCTGCCTGGAGACCCAGTGTGCTGGCTCTGGCCCTGCCTTGCCCCCCTGCCTGCCTCCAGACCCTGCTGGAGCCTTTGCTTTACTCTTAGCGCTTGGGAGCGCTTATTTGCCTGCTAGCGCTGTGGAGCGCTTTTCCTTTTGCCCCTAGCGCTGAAGAGCGCCTCCTTTGTGCTGCCTAGCGCTGAGGGCGCTTTATCTTTGCTGCTAGCGCTTCGAGCGCTTTATTTGGATTCCCAGCGCTTGGGAGCGCTTTTTGTGCAGCCGGTGCCCACCCGGCATTTGGCCGCCTGACTTGCCGATTTCTGACCGAGCGAGTGCCTACCTCGCTTTCTATTTTTATTTGAGGCCGGTGCCCACCCGGCATTGCCCCGTTTCATTGAATTTGAGCGGCTGCCCACGCCGCATTTGCCCGGGGAATCACCGCCGCAGCCCGGAGGAAGCAGCACCCGCCTTCAGGCCCCGGCCGCGCTGGGATTGGCCCAGCCGGCCGAGCCCCTTCCGCGTCATCACGGGGGAGGAAGAGATCGCCGAAGGAGCAGGAAGTGGTCTGCCGCGTCTTGCCGAGGCTTCCCCGGAGTAAGAGGAGCCTCGCCCGCAGCACCGGACATCCGCCGGAGTGCTGCAGGGAGCGAGGCTCCCATGTGAGGAGGAAGCGCCGTGGCACCCGAGAAGCGGAGAGCCGGTGAGTGGGGCAGGGAAAGCGAGTGCAGGGAGGAGGGCGTCGGGGCACATTGTCGGTGCCCGCCCCTCCCCTGCAGTACACGGGCCTGAGAGAGGCCAGTAGCGTCCAAGCCCAGAGAGGCTCGTGGGACCTTCCCTTTTGTTCTGAGTCCCCCGTGAGGAACTCCAACGTTGCGCCCAGATCCGTGCCAAGCCCCAAGAGGCTCAGGGCAATTTGTATATTTCGAGCCCCGAGAGGCTCTTGCGGCCACAGTGAATTTACAAGCCTGCAAGGCTTGAGGGGGCATTGCTTTGTTCGTTGAGCCTGAGAGGAAGGCTCCCAGCGCCCACCTTTGTTTTAGAGCCCCCGAGAGGCTCTGGGGCGCTATTCATTGTCCGGAGCCCTGAGAGGCATCGCCCCCATCATTGTTTTAGAGCGCTGAGCTCTTTAGTGCCCATTTGCGAGCCAGAGAGGCTCTAGGGGGACACAGGCAGCGAGTTGGTTAGAGCCCCGTGGCTCCCACGCTGTGTTCCCCACCTTTGTTCTTGAGCCCACGTGGCTCCAACGTTTGCCTACCCGCTATTTACAACTGTCCAGCACTTAGTGGACAGTTGCTACGTTTAGGCTTTTGTGTGCTGGCTGCCTGCGCAGCCTTCCCTGACTTTGAGACTCAGGGCATTTCAGCCCCTTTCGAGGCCAGTTGGCCTGAGGGACCTTTCTAGTGTTGTGCCATGTGCACCCTGCGCAATTTATGATTCACGTGCTAATTTGATTTCTGCGCAAATGTTCTACCTGCACCTCTGAATGTGTTTTAATGTTTCATGTGCAATTGTTTGTTATTACCTTTGCTAAAAAAGACCTGCTTAGGTGATTCTTTGTTCTTTTATTCCCCTTTGCTAAAAGTGACCTGCTTAGAGGAATGTTTGTTTCTACCTTTGCTAAAAGTGACCTGCTTAGGTAATTCTTTATGTTTTTATCCCCTCTGCTAAAAGTGACCTGCTAAGAGGATTGTTTGTGTCATTACCTTTGCTAAAAGTGACCTGCTTAGGTAATGCCTTGTGCTTTTATTTCCCTTTGCTAAAAGTGACCTGCTTAGAGGAATGTTGATGTTTTATTGCCTTTGCTAAATGTTACTTGCCTAGGTGATTATTTTAGGTTTCCTTCCCTTTGCCAAATGTGACTTGCTTAGGTGATAGGTTTACCTTCCATAGGTCCTGATGATAAGGTCCTAGTTCCCTGCGTGATTTCCCTACAGTGTTTAGGGTGGCGTAGGAGGTATTTTCCCTTTACCAGTAGTTACTGGTTGTATGCTACATTAACTATTTTCTGTGTTACAGTCATTATATGTTTATGTGCCAAGTGCTATTTCTAAAAAGTGCATACCCCTGACAGTGGTCCAGGTGGCCCTGTCCTGTACATAATCCCTTGTAAATCTTGCCCGTGCCTGTTGGCACATTGTAAAGTATGTGTGTTATCTAATGTGTTTTTATTATTATAATACAAAGGCTATTTTTGATATAACCTTGTGTGGAGTTTCCTTTGTGGTGGGCCTTTGGTTGTTGTCGCTGGGGTGCGCGCGCAAACGCTTTACACATCGCCTCTGAGATTAGCCTTGCTGCTCGCGCCACGTTACCTAGAGGGTGAGCTGGGGTTATCTTGGTGTGTCACTCCCTTGCCCTGACCTTAGAGGTGGTGATCCCTGACTGACCTTGGCGCGAGCCTTGGCCAGCCATAGGTCCCGTTTCTAACATTGGTGGCTAGCGGTGGGATTGGACTTGCGTTTGCGCTGTACCACAGTGGCGACAGGCCACACTTCAAAACTCTGCAATTTTAGATAACCACATTTTGGGGATTATTGTTTTTTAGGGAAGTTCAGTTTTGCTTCTCCTGAAAGGTGTCATTTTGTAATTTCTGTCCAGTACATTTGTTCCCCGCCCTGCTTCCAGAGTTTGGTACCTGTGTCACTTGTGGTCAGGTTGAGAAAATCAGGGGTGGTAGAAACTGCCTTACCGGTCCAAGGGGAGGGTTGTGTGTGAATGAGTGGTGTGTTACACTGGACAGTGGAGTGCAAGTTCTTTGAGATAGGAATCTTGCTGAATTTTGTAATTGTGTACTCCTGTGTAAGCTCAGACCCCCAGGTTCCCTGTGTCAAACTCTTCTTGAGAACGTCCGCCAAAATGGAGCCTGTTTTTAATCTCTGTTGTCTTTTTAGGTACAGTAGGTCAGAGCTGGTCAGATTCTGTGAAGAGGGAGGCATGGAGGTGAGTGAGTCGGACACTCAGTCCCAGCTTAGGGACAGCCTGATCCAATGGCAGACGGGTCAGTGGGATCTTGAGCACAGTGAGAGAGATAGGGCCCGGGCCGCACGTCATGAGGATGGTGAGTCTGTTGGGAGCCCTGAAGAATGTGAAGTGAATGAGGATGACAGTGGATGGGTATCAGCAGATAGTGAGGACCCCATAGATAGGGAGTCCCTTGCTGGGTCCAGTGTCAGCGCCCCATCCCTTTCCCTGTCCCCAGAGGAGTGGTTGGATAGGAAGGAGGAGAGGGCCTTGTTCAGGGAGAGTAGGTTATCCCCTGAGTGTAATTGTAATTGTCTGGATTCCCCAGGAAGGGTGGAGTCCAGTGGGGGCAGCTTTTTAAATATAAGTGTAGACAGTCCCACTCCCAGTTCCCCGAGTATGGTACCTGTTTCCCTAGAAGAGGAGTATAGGTTGCAGTTCAGGGACAGTAGGAAACTGTCTCACCAGTCTTGGGAGGAGTTTACAGAGGACTGTCAGTGTGCACTGATTGAGTGGTTAGAGGTTCCCACGGAACATGATTTTGACAAACTGTTTTGTCTTATTCTCAAGGAAAAGGTGCTCAGTCATTGTCGGCCGGAGTTGCGGCAACACCTGTTGGGGTTGACCTTTGATCCTTGGGAGCTTGCAAAGGAAGCAGATCACTGGGACAGTGCGAGAGGTTCTTTAGAGTCACTAGTGAGTGATTCCAACAATAGTGGGTCAGGTGTCTTCCAGCCCAGTGTGGTGGAGGAGGGTGAGAGTAGCCCAGCTAGGTCCTTGGTTAGTGAGAAGGGTGTAGGGGCTGACTGCCTGTCTCAGTGGAGCGGGAGTGAGTGTGTGACCGAGAGTCCCCAGACGCCCGAAGCCCTGTCACAGAGCCTGGATGGTTTCTTTAGGGAACACCAGGAAGGGAACCTAGACTTGCCTGTTAGTTCACTTGAGGGAGATCTCCTAGTGGGTAGAGGACCTGGAGCATCTGTAAGCGGAGCTTCTATGGTTCTAGAGTCTGGCAGTACCGCTCCAGTAGGGAGGGTACAGGAGTCCAGTACAAGGAGTGATTGGGGGATAGGATGTGAGACCCCAGAAGTCCTGGAGTGCCAGGCATTGGTTCCACCAAAGGTTGTAGACCGGAGGTTGGAAGGCCAGGTTCAGGATCCGCCTGACCTGAAGGGTGGGACTACTGTAATCAGTGTCCTGACCAGTTCTTTTTCCAGAGGTACCGCCCCGGTTGGGAGGGAGCAGGACTCTGGAAGGGGGTGCAGAGGGTGGGAGAGCCCACCTCTGACCCCGGTGCCACCTGAGGGGTTAAACCCTAGGTTGGGACAATGTTGTTTAGAGGGGACCCCTCGCAGGAGGAGGAGGAACCCTAGGAGAAGAGGTAAGGGGAGGAGAGCCTTCCCTGAGACTCCTGGTCCGCCTAAGGTTATAGACCCTAGGCTGGAGAACCAGTGGCAGTCTAGCCCTGTCTTGCAGACAGGAAGAGTGGAGCATGGCTATTATGTGCCAGGGGTTACTACCCCCCACTTTGTGAGTAGGCAGGATCCAGTGGTACCTGGGTGGCCTAGGGCCTGGTCCTGGCCGAGGGCAGCTGGAGAGTACCAGTGGGGTACCCCAGTTAGTCACTACAGTAGTTTTAGAAAGAACCCCAGGGGTTCACCGTGGCGTAAAACAGGAGGGTGTCCCTGCAGTTGTGGGCCCGCGTCCTTGTTTTATCGCCCCAAGCAGGGAAGTCCATCACGGTGGTGATTGGTCTGCCCTGCGTTTTGGCTGGAAGGGGGTCGTGTTGGACTTGGGCCTTAGGGCAGGTTCACCCCTAATCTTTTTGCTTTTATTTGTGACCCAGTGTTAGTGATTTTTGGGTCTTGGCGCACTTTTTCCCTGTGCCCCAGAGTAAAGTGCGTGCGTGTAGTATGGCTGGCCTGCCCTCCCATAGGAATGCATGGAGAATGTGTGTGTCCATGTTAGTTCCTGATGTGTGGGGAGTGCAGGCTCGAGTTTGGTATGTGTGAACGAGTGAGAATGAATGCTGCGCAATGGTATCGGCGGCTTGTATGTGTCTAGAAGGGAAGTGCTACTTCTGGACATTGATGTATGTGTGCAGTGAGGATACTGGAGCGTGATTGGCTGGAGCTGGCTGGCATGCCAGGCTCCAGGAAGTCTGGATGGGTCTGCCCGGTGGTGAGTGTGAGATCAGCATGAGTGATGTGTGGGAGGAGTGCACCTGGGTCCTGGATGGGCTGGGTTTTCCCCACACAATGCTGGCTCCGCCCCCCTGTGGTTTGTCTAACGACCCAAGCCTCCCCAGTGAATGAAAGGGGTGGTTGGGCCATCAAGGGTACTCCCAAGCCAGCTGCAACTGGTTTCCCCCCACCCTGCACCCTGGAAACAAAGGATTTAGCAGTATAAAAATGGGGCTGTGTCCCCACAGAAATGGTTCTACTTTTGGATCCTTGCCAGAGGGGGCTGTTGCTGCTGCTGGGGCCAGGAGGACCGCCACTTGGCTTGTCTCCCTGCCTGGAGACCCAGTGTGCTGGCTCTGGCCCTGCCTTGCCCCCCTGCCTGCCTCCAGACCCTGCTGGAGCCTTTGCTTTACTCTTAGTGCTTGGGAGCGCTTATTTGCCTGCTAGCGCTGTGGAGCGCTTTTCCTTTTGCCCCTAGCGCTGAAGAGCGCCTCCTTTGTGCTGCCTAGCGCTTCGGGCGCTTTATCTTTGCTGCTAGCGCTTCGAGCGCTTTATTTGGATTCCCAGCGCTTGGGAGCGCTTTTTGTGCAGCCGGTGCCCACCCGGCATTTGGCCGCCTGACTTGCCAATTTCTGACCGAGCGAGTGCCTACCTCGCTTTCTATTTTTATTTGAGGCCGGTGCCCACCCGGCATTGCCCCGTTTCATTGAATTTGAGCGGCTGCCCACGCCGCATTTGCCCGGGGAATCACCGCCGCAGCCCGGAGGAAGCAGCACCCGCCTTCAGGCCCCGGCCGCGCTGGGATTGGCCCAGCCGGCCGAGCCCCTTCCGCGTCATCGCGGGGGAGGAAGAGATCGCCGAAGGAGCAGGAAGTGGTCTGCCGCGTCTTGCCGAGGCTTCCCCGGAGTAAGAGGAGCCTCGCCCGCAGCACCGGACATCCGCCGGAGTGCTGCAGGGAGCGAGGCTCCCATGTGAGGAGGAAGCGCCGTGGCACCCGAGAAGCGGAGAGCCGGTGAGTGGGGCAGGGAAAGCGAGTGCAGGGAGGAGGGCGTCGGGGCACATTGTCGGTGCCCGCCCCTCCCCTGCAGTACACGGGCCTGAGAGAGGCCAGTAGCGTCCGAGCCCAGAGAGGCTCGTGGGACCTTCCCTTTTGTTCTGAGTCCCCCGTGAGGGACTCCAACGTTGCGCCCAGATCCGTGCCAAGCCTCAAGAGGCTCAGGGCAATTTGTATATTTCGAGCCCCGAGAGGCTCTTGCGGCCACAGTGAATTTACAAGCCTGCAAGGCTTGAGGGGGCATTGCTTTGTTCGTTGAGCCTGAGAGGAAGGCTCCCAGCGCCCACCTTTGTTTTAGAGCCCCCGAGAGGCTCTGGGGCGCTATTCATTGTCCTGAGCCCTGAGAGGCATCGCCCCCATCATTGTTTTAGAGCGCTGAGCTCTTTAGTGCCCATTTGCGAGCCAGAGAGGCTCTAGGGGGACACAGGCAGCGAGTTGGTTAGAGCCCCGTGGCTCCCACGCTGTGTTCCCCACCTTTGTTCTTGAGCCCACGTGGCTCCAACGTTTGCCTACCCGCTATTTACAACTGTCCAGCACTTAGTGGACAGTTGCTACGTTTAGGCTTTTGTGTGCTGGCTGCCTGCGCAGCCTTCCCTGACTTTGAGACTCAGGGCATTTCAGCCCCTTTCGAGGCCAGTTGGCCTGAGGGACCTTTCTAGTGTTGTGCCATGTGCACCCTGCGCAATTTATGATTCACGTGCTAATTTGATTTCTGCGCAAATGTTCTACCTGCACCTCTGAATGTGTTTTAATGTTTCATGTGCAATTGTTTGTTATTACCTTTGCTAAAAGTGACCTGCTTAGGTGATTCTTTGTTCTTTTATTCCCCTTTGCTAAAAGTGACCTGCTTAGAGGAATGTTTGTTTCTACCTTTGCTAAAAGTGACCTGCTTAGGTAATTCTTTATGTTTTTATCCCCTCTGCTAAAAGTGACCTGCTTAGAGGATTGTTTGTGTCATTACCTTTGCTAAAAGTGACCTGCTTAGGTAATGCCTTGTGCTTTTATTTCCCTTTGCTAAAAGTGACCTGCTTAGAGGAATGTTGATGTTTTATTGCCTTTGCTAAATGTTACTTGCCTAGGTGATTATTTTAGGTTTCCTTCCCTTTGCCAAATGTGACTTGCTTAGGTGATAGGTTTTCCTTCCATAGGTCCTGATGATAAGGTCCTAGTTCCCTGCGTGATTTCCCTACAGTGTTTAGGGTGGCGTAGGAGGTATTTTCCCTTTACCAGTAGTTACTGGTTGTATGCTACATTAACTATTTTCTGTGTTACAGTCATTATATGTTTATGTGCCAAGTGTTATTTCTAAAAAGTGCATACCCCTGACAGTGGTCCAGGTGGCCCTGTCCTGTACATAATCCCTTGTAAATCTTGCCCGTGCCTGTTGGCACATTGTAAAGTGTGTGTGTTATCTAATGTGTTTTTATTATTATAATACAAAGGCTATTTTTGATATAACCTTGTGTGGAGTTTCCTTTGTGGTGGGCCTTTGGTTTTTGTCGCTGGGGTGCGCGCGCAAACGCTTTACACATCGCCTCTGAGATTAGCCTTGCTGCTCGCGCCACGTTACCTAGAGGGTGAGCTGGGGTTATCTTGGTGTGTCACTCCCTTGCCCTGACCTTAGAGGTGGTGATCCCTGACTGACCTTGGCGCGAGCCTTGGCCAGCCAGAGGTCCCGTTTCTAACAACTTGCTTTTCACAGAATTGCAACTTGGAAGGGGACACCTTGTGCCCCTTGTCAGCCAGAAAATGTAAGACTGTCAGTGATGCATTCGCGCATTCTGGATCTGAACGTGCTGTAATTAGGATGTCATCTACGTACTGAAGTAGAGCAGTGTTGGGAGGCATGTGAACACTGTCTAGCTGTCTTTTCAATGCTTGACTGTAAATGCTAGGGCTTTCTGTAAACCCTTGAGGAGCTCTTGTAAAGACAAAGCTACGCCCTTTTAAACTAAATCCAAAAAGGTATTGGCTATCTGGATGAATGGGTACACTAAAGAAAGCATTCTTCAAGTCTATGACAGTGAAGACTGTGGCCTCAGAATCAATAGCAGTCAATAATGAAGAAATGTCTGGCACCACTGGATATTGTGGTACTGCACATTTGTTCAATTCTCGTAGGTCAATAATTAGTCGGAACACTGGCAGTACACCAGGGTCAGATCGTTTAAGGATAGGGATGACAAGCGAGTTACATACATTCGAGTCAGTCTCTACCACTACTCCTCGTGCAATAAGTTCGTCAACTAATTTCAATAAGGCTGTTTCGGCGTCAGGTGGTAACTTGTATTGTCTAATACGTGGAAGTACTACTCCTGCTTTGAGTGTGACATGGTGTGGCGTTATGTCCATGTAACCTACGTCAGTCGTGGCACATTCTTGAGTCTGTGGTCAAAATCAGTCAGTACATAATGACCTTTAAAATCACGTAAGAACAGGCGTACTCCTTCTGGAGAGCAGCAGATAACTGCTCCTAGGTCTTGTAATGTCTTCATACCAAGTAAGTTTTCTGGACATGACTTAGTAAGTAGCAAGTCTGTAGTCCGTGACAGTGGACCAACCCCGAGGGAAACTGGTTTCGATACTTCATTAACAATAGGCTTTCCTGAAAATCCCAGGGAAACATTCTGTGAGCCTGAGAGAGGTGCCCCTGGAACCTCGTCATGACTGATGGTAGTCCTGCTCGCCCCTGTGTCAATCAGAAATTTTCGGTCTTGTCCTAGTACACGACTATGTACATACGGACCCTCTTGATCTACAGGAACCTCAATAAGGGGCAAGCCTACTTCCCTCTCAAGGCTGTTTCATGAGAACTGTTGATACTCAGGATAGTCAGACTGTGTGTACTGATACATTTGTGGTGTGCCCTGTACAGGCGGTGGTGGAGGAAAATTCGCTACTGTTTGTTGTGTGTTCTGTTGCGTGCTATTCTGTCTAGGAGTCTACTGTCGTTCTTTTGTCTTGCCTGTAGCTATATTGTGTTTCAGAATAGTGCAGTCCTTTACAAAGTGACCTGGTTGTTTGCAATAATTACAGTTCCCCTTGACAGGTGTCGTGCTATGTTTGTTTGAATTTGCCGGTACCGTCTGGGCAACCAGCACTTTCATTTTTGTCTCTTTCATGCGTCTCTTTTCATGGTCCTGCTCTTCTCTAATCCTGTTCTGGTGATATTGTAGCATCTGTAACATTTGTGAAGAGCTGTTTGCTTGCCAAGTACTCTCAACCTTCAGTACTCTATTCTTGATCTGGGGCAAGGAATTCTCAACTAATTTGCTCACAAAAAGGTGTGGATATGATTCACTACCTGGCTTAAGGCCACTATTAATAGTAAAGCATTTCTCAAATCTAGAATAGAAATCACTTGTGTCCTCGTCTTGCTTTTGTTTACATGCTGAAATAGCATCCCAGTCTTCCTTTTTAGTAATCAATAATCTCGGTAAAACTTGTATCAGGAGTTCAGGCAGTTCTCTAGCTTTTTCCCCAAGACCAACCCTTGGGAGCCTACCTTTTTCTTCCGTTTCCAGTGCATCCCAGCTTAACTTTTTCTCGCCTACCTCCCAGTCTTTTTCCTTAAGCTTTTCATAAATACCAGCAGGTAACAGTACTTTTAATAACTTCAGAATGTCAGCGTACGTATAATCTCCTATGCGGAGGATGTCTTTTAATTCTCGATGAAACCCCCCCGGGTCTTTATCATGGAAGGGCAGCATCTTTTTCATTTCTAGTATTTCTATTTTTGTTAAGGGGGTGTAAACATACACCCGTTGCAACACATTGTCCGCATCTTTGACGGGATGTACCTCTCGTAGGGGGTTCTGTCTGTCTACGTGTAAGTTATTTCCGCCGTGGTGTGAGGTTGGAGGCATACATGTGGTCAGAGAATTTATGTACTTATGTCGTTGATCCACGATAACATTAATTAATTCAGTACCTAGACCTGTCCATCTGTCTAGAAGCAAGTCGTCTAATAATTTATACAGTTTACCGGGATCGGAATATTGACTCTCATACAACGTTATTAAGTGTTGGACCATGTAAATACCAGCCAAACGCTGTTCGTTCGGTGGAAGGCTTAAGAAAGTCTGAGCCACTATATCACTGCTGTATATATTGGAATTGGACACCCACTGGGTGGCTGACCGGGCCAACTCTATTTCGTGTGAGGTTGGAGGTCTCTCACTCCCTATCCGCTTTTTCAGGGCTTGTTCAGTAGCTTGGAATAGAGCTTCAAGGGAATACCTTTCTTTTATAGCTGGCCCTTGTTTACGGTAATCAAGGCACTTGGGTCTGTCAAACTGTCGCGCTTTTCCTACATAATTAATCTTGCCTATGGAGGAGCCTAGCTCGCGGCCGTAATGGTCGCCCTTTAGCTCGGCTCCCGCAGCCCTCCGTCCTGATTGCCTATCCTGTCTTCTATCCTGTCCGGGGACGACACATTTTTGGGGCATTGGAAACATAACGGCTTGTTTGTACTTACCATCCGACCCCGGGGTCTCGGTGTGCAGTGGCTCCGGAGTTGTGGCCTCTGAGAGATCGGGGCCTCTGCGAGACTTGGACCGGGACCTGGCCGGTGGGATCCGACGGCTCTCGGCCTCGGCCGAGAGCGAGAACCAGTGTTGGGAGCCGATGTGCGAAGATCCCGGCGATCCTGACCCGGGCCTGCCCTGGTGGCCGCGCGGCCGACGTGGGTGAGAGGCCCGGGGACCTGAGTCTGTGAAGGGGTCTCTCCCCGCCGCTGCTTTGTCCGGCGGCCCTGGTCCTCGGGGCCCGGACTCCGCTTGATTGGGGCACCGGTGCTGGTGCTGGCGGAGACCCGTCTTGGGCGGACATCCTTTTGGCATCGAGGCCGCCCTTGCTGGGACCCCCGGAGCTTGTAAAGTCCTACATTTGAGAACTGTTCTTTCCGGGGGTCTTGGTGAGCGGCGATTGGGCTGATTCACGAAATGGCGGCCGACCCTCTGAAACGAGAATCATCCTGTGGCGGCGGGCCTGTGTTGCCTATTGGTGTGGGGAGCGGATCTGGTGGACGTGAGCCGACGGTCAGAGATATCCTGGAAGCCCTGAGATCCCTACACGCTTCCCTGGCCCTGGGCGTCTCGGTGGGTACGCCACGATCTGCCGCCATTTTGGGTGGCCATTTCTTCTTGTCGCCCTCTGGTTTCGAAGACTTCATTGCCTCGCCCCCCTCGATTGACTTGAGTGTCTCCGCCACTGATCGAAGATCGTGTAGTGTGTCGGTGACTTTGGGGCGCCCTGCTTTTCAAGGTTCGGACCCCGGGGACTTGGATGCTGTAATGCGACCCTGTTCGACATTGTCGCCTGAAACTATTGGTGGACTGCCTCCTGTGCCTGCTTCGATGACTTTGCCTGTGTCTATAATTGGGGCCACCTCGCCCGCTCCAGTGGCGCAACTGAACTCCTGTTTTTCATTGCTCGTGCTGCGATATTTGATGCATCGATACTTTCTGTTTGGACTATTGCTCCCTTGTGGATCTATCTACCCCCCACGTAACTATGCTAGTCACCATTCCACTCGATTATATGCTGATTTAGTATTTAGTATGTGGTTTTACATTGCCATGTGGTGGGTGGGGTTTGTCGCTCGAAAGGGTTGGGGGTGAAATGTACGACTTCCGTTTGATTCCCGGTATACGATTTAGTAGCATAATTGTTTTTAATCGTAGAAAGGTGGGAGGTCCCCTTCTCCTAATGTTTTGTGGCGAGTGATGGGGTGTCGTCCTGGTCTGTTTTTGACTGTGCTTGTCTGGTTGGGCGGAGGGCTGCGGCCGCCCGTTCGGATTATGTTTATTCTGCTCCTCCCTCCTGTCTTCTTTTCTCCACTTTTGTTGCCTTTTTGTCTCTTTCTTCTTTCTTACTTCTCGCTATATTTCGGGTTCTGGTTTAGGGCGACAGGCACGCTGTTTGAAGGGTGGGCCATAGCCTTCTACAGGGGTGCAGGGTGGGACGGGTGGGTTGGGCTCTATTTTTTGTTTGTCTTCTGGTTCTATGGCCCTTTTGTATCTCTTTTTCGTGAGGCCGCGTCTGTCCCGACCTCCTATGGTGTGTTTCGGGTGGGGGGTGTGGCGTCGTTAATCCTCCTGCTATGTTTCGGCTGTCTTTCTCCCCGATCGCCATACCCCCACTTGGGCCGCTACTCCTTTTGTCTCCTGTCTTCCCGCCACGGGGGGCCTGTGTCGGCGTGTCTTCTTCCTTTCGTTCTTCATATTTTCTTATTTTCTTTTTATTGTTTTATTTTGTCTTCCCTCCATTTTGCTTTCCCTTCCTCTTCCCCTTCCCCACTTCGTCCCCCCCCTTTTTTTTCCTTCCTGTGTCCCAGAGGTTACTATGACGGGCTGGTTTTGATGCATTGTTTTTCCGATCCCTCTGTTCTGGCTTGGTAGTGTCTTGGGTGGCGGGCATGTTACGAGGATAATGCTCAGGGGCTGATTGTGTCTCACGTATCCTGATTTTCTTGAATGCATTGTATTTTCCCCCCGATATTTTACCCCCATGCCCCCTTATTAATGTTGAGGTTTGTTTGGGATATCGGATGCCTCCGTATTGAAAGTGAGCCTGTCATATGTCTTCTCCCCATATTATAAAATTAAGCCTTATTTATTCCTGTGTTTTAGCCCTTTTGGTTTCTGTATCTCTTCTCCCCTTCTGCGATTGTACGGCCTCTGCTTTGTATTGATTGATTATGTAATATTTGCCTGGTGACTCCTGATTATCTTGCACATTGCGGCCGGCCGGCTTGGTTGTAGGCCTCGACTTGTCTTTCCTTTTGATGTCAATAAAGGTTTTCAAAAAAAAAAAAAAAAAATCTTGCCTTTCGGATCCTGATGATCCTCTACCTCTTCCGCTGATGACTCGCCCTTCTCGTCAGACTCTTTTCTGTGTCTTTCTATTATTTCCTTTCGTATTTTCTTGTACATGGCATCTATCTGTCCCTGTTTATCATGTCTACCGGCATCTATGTGCTCGCTCCATTCTATCAAACCTTGTTTTACATCTCCATCTCCTTCGTCTTGTTCCCTGATCAGGCAATTAATAATAAAACGTAGGATATGGTTCTTAACCCCTACCTTTCTTTGTGCCATGGCTTGTGCTATACTTTCTGGTCCCTCCCCCATTCTAATAAAACGGTACATTTTATCTAGGTGTTCTTTCATGTCTGGTAATGTCTCTAGATATGCAACGGCTTGTCTTAGCCTAAGTGAAATCACGACCATTGAACCTTTTCCTGGTTCTGGATCATATACACAAAATGGAATGGCTACATCTACAGTAGGCACCCCTCCCACTGCCCCGGGACCTATGTCATCTTTTACTAGCTGCTGCTGAAGTTGCTGGAGCTGATCTGCTGGTGGGGGTGGAGGGAAACCTGCATTAACGTAGTCCGGAAGGGAATCATCTAGATACGAGGAAATGAACGCCTCTGATGCTGTCGGCTTTACTCTACGTTCTCTATATGGTACAGGTGGTGGCGTTCGCGACCTACTGGGTCTCTCTGAGGTGGTCACTCTAACTAGTTCTTCAGCCAGGACGGGATAAATACCAGTAACAACGGCGTTTCTTTCTCTATCAGTCTGTTCTGTTTTGACCCGTTCCCCCTCCTCCCGCAATTCTTTTTCTTGGCTCTTTCCCCTGCTTGTTTAGTTCTCTCTACTTTATTGAATTCTTTCTCTGTTCTCCTGTGTGACTCTTTGCGCCATAACTCGATGGCATCTTTCTGAGAGGGTCTTGATTTCTTTTTCCATAGCGCTTCTTCTACTCTCATAATGCATTCTGAATCCCATGTTCCTGAGATAGGCCATCTATACTTTTCCTCCAGGTCCTTTGTATAGTCTACCCATAAATCTAAAAACAAGATGGCGTCTAATCCATGCTTATTATACATAAAATGACCAGGTGTGTCTCTAGGCGGGATGTTAACGGACTCTTCTAGTATACCTTTTCTGGTCCCTATCTGACGCAATTTTGAAAACAGTGGCATGTTGAAACCAACACAATGGAAATACAATACACAAAAATAGACTGAAACAATCAACAATCATTCACACTAAAACATCATAACATTAAAACAAACATGATCTAAACCAATACAGAGTACTAAACATGTACTTGAAAAACTATATGCACTGGAATACAGTACAACCAAACCGGTCTCAAAAATGAGACACGTCTTTACCGTGCCCACGTTTACCATGGACCCGTCTTGACCGTGCTCGTGTGAACGAACCCGTCTTTACCGTTTTCACGAATAACGTGAACCCGTCTTTACCGTTTCCACGAATAACGTGGACCCGTCTTGACCGTGTTCATATAAAATGAACCCGTCCTGAAACTTTATGCATTCCCCATAGTGGTACTCACCGAGAAGCAAAACTTGAAACTTGAAGGCCTCGGACTTCTACGCATCTACGTCTACGTCTACGCATGCGCCTCGGAACGGGTGGACCTCTGGAAACCTCGGACCTTGCTCTCTCACAGGTCGGGCTCTGGTTGAGATGATCCGCAATCCTCACCGCCTCGTATGGATGCCTGGTCACAGTCCGTCCTCCTCCTGGGCCTGAGGGAGTAGCGGGAAATCCCGATGGCGTGTACACTTTAAAGTCCGTCACGGCTGTAGAAGGGGGCAAAGCTGGACCTACAACTCCGGCGCGTGGGGAAAGGGATATGTCCCTGTAAGGGCGCCAAATTAATGTGGTAAGTAAAATATTACCCTGGCATAATTTCTAGGCATTAACAATTAGCATGTATCAAATGAGAGGCAGAGAGTCCGTGGTGTCCAAGTTAAAAGGGCTTTATTCCAATAACTCGAGTTAAGGGAGAATCTGTTCCATCACCACTGAGGTTCAGGAAGGGTCTTCTAACATTATTTACAAAGAACAACACATATATACATTTTTCCTTGTACATAGGGAGGAGCGCTCCAGGCAGAGCATGAAAGAAAGAGATAAGAGCATGTGGGCGTGCATGAGGGTGTACACTTGATGAGTCACAGGTGGGTGATAGGTGGGTGGCTACATAGAGGAGGAGTTACATGGCAGGCTGGAACTTTGCCCTACTTGTGCACGCAATTTGAGCATGACGTGCAATTGACGTGTACCTGGGAGGAGAGCTGACTTTCAGTCTAGTAGAGAGATCTTTAGTGTCAAGGCGACCAGCACGTCTGGTACTAACTGATATCTTAAGTCAGGGGATGTATTCTCTGAAGCAAAGGCTGCTCATCGCTAAGAATCAGAAAAAGCATATATTTCTTCGTGCATTGCATGGGGGCTGTGAGCTTTCAATGGATGCAAGCACTGTGATTTACTTCAATGGAGACAGAGAGGCGAGGCCCTATCTTCCGCGGACGGGTTCTGTTTACCTTCCTCACTGGGCAGGATTGTGACTCTGTACAGCAGGCAGATAACTGTTATTCATAATACAGTCTTGGCAACCCTTGCTGGGTCTCTTTCGGCTGAGCTAGAAGTATGCGAGGTCAGAGTTACGTCACTGCAGCTTGCAGTGTGTCAGGAGTCATGAAAACCCTAATTCAGAAACTGGCTCAGGCTGAACCACAAAAAGGGTTCATCGTGACTTATTTAAAAGTGCACAATGCAAATACATGGGCCTTAAATGCTAACTTAATATTTCTTACATGGGAGACTTGAAGACTGGCATCCTAATGCAGGACGTAAATGCAGAGGCCTTGTGATTCAAGCCACTAAGATAAATATGCATGGGTGACATGCACAGACATGTAACATAGGGTACATGTAACATAGGGTACACGTAGGGGGCATCTTGGTCAGGCAAAATTTCATTTTCCTCACTATGACTGATAGTCCCATACTGAATGTTTCAGAAAATGTGATTGTGGACATTGTGGACTATACTGATGAGGCTGATGTTGATGCTACAGATCTTGAAATTGTCGATAAATCTCCACCACCAGCGCCTGTGCCTGCTCCTAGAGCAACTAGAGGGAATACCAAGAACCTACCCAAACGAGGGGGGTTGCGTTCTAGTAGAAAAAGACCAGCTTCCCCACCTAGGAAATGCGAGATAGATGGCTCTGGGGGTGAGGACACGGTGGTTTATTTAGGGATGATGCTCAATTAAAAAAATTAGTGGGTCTCCTAGATTTAAAAATGAGGGGGATTATCAAGCCATTACTTGCTAAGATCGACCAGTTACATGATAAGGTCAATAGATTAGAGGGTCTTTTAAAAAACACCTGTGACAATATAGGAAATTTACCAAATGAGGTGGCAAACAAAATTGAACAATGTAAAAAAAGGGAGGAGGCAGTGGGGGGGGGGAACTGTAATGCCAGCCACGAATCCTCCCCTTATCCCCGACCCATTAGGAGATAATGACTTACCAGCAGAGGGTCCCCTATTAAGATCAGAGGGGCATACTATATCTGGATTAGAAGTAGGTCCGGTGGAGTTAATAGTAGAGGCCTCCCCCTTGGTGTTGGTTTTGGCTAATGTGCCTCCTCTGAAATCTGGACAGACTGAATCTCCCCAATCCTTACTAAGTAAAGCGTTGCACTGGTTGTCAAACAATATGTCCATGTCCCCGTGGGGCAAGCAACTGCTTTCAGAAGAATTAGTCTCAGCAAGAAGAGTGGAGTGGATTGGGAATAGTCGTAAAAGATTTATTGGTGACTGTGTGGTATTGAACTTTATAGGGCCCGAAGTATTGCCTAATATCCTGCCAAATTTGTTTCCTCCACAACGTAGAACCGCATAAATAATTCCACTTACCCTTGACTTTTTCTATAGCAGAAGAGGAAATGCCACTAATTCAAGTGTGTTGAGGACCAAATGGTCTGTTGTACCTAACAGGAAGGCAAGGGGTGGCCAAAGTAGTGACTGGGGTTTGTGTCTGGAAAATAGGTTTGCAGCACTGTCCAATCTAAATGAGTGTGATTGACTCGAAGGGAGCACATCTTTGGAACATAGGGGCATATTATCAAGGGGGTTTATCTCCGCTTTTTTGGCTTTAAAAGCCAAGAAAGCGGAGATAAAATTATCTCCCTATTACCTAGCTGTTGCAAACACCAGTTAGCGACAGCTAGTAGGAGATAGTGACCATCTTGGGCCCCACTTTGCATGTCAGTGATATTTATCACTAATGACATGCAAAGTGGGCGTGCCAAGATGTTAGCGACTGGAAACAGTCGCTAACATCGCTATTTCCTATTACCAACTTATGGAGATATTCGCGCTAAGCGCGAATATCTCCAAAAGCTAACACCTGCCCTGAGCAGTTCTTAGCCATGTTATCCAATGGGAGGTGGATAACATGGCTAAGAGCATTAGCTCGGTAATGCATGAATATCGCTGACTTTTCAGCGATAATCATGCAATGCGGCCGATTTTTATCGCATTTGCGATAAACCTTGGTAATACCAAGGTTTATTTGCGATAAAAATCGCCGCAGCTCAGCGGTAAATTTTTGTCTCTAACCAAGCAATAGCGATAATTATCGCTATTGCTTGGTAATATGCCCCAAAATTCTTTTAAGACTCCCACCAGCCTAAGTACAGCTAAAAAGATGTGTTTACCGGTTACGGCACAGTTAGTAAGAAGGAGGGGAATCCCTGATATTCACATAAGGGACGGGGGGATGGATGTCCTTGAATGGCATAAAGTAAATAGCCCTGAGTGGACAACTGGTTTGGTCCCCGGGTGCCAACTAACTAATCCCTCTGGCACCCACCCGGAAATAGAGGCCCCAAACATACCTCCGCTTATTGAAAATCTAGGAAAATCTATTTGCCCAGAGGAATCAAGCTCAAATATCGCTAAACCCAAACTCACTTTTATCTCCTGGAACCTTGCTGGCATAGTAAATAAATTGGTATCACCGGAATGGTGTGATTTCATCGACCATTACGACATCATATTACTACAGGAAACTTGGTCTCTGACGCCAGTATTCCACCAGGGATACCTAATTTTTTTTATCCCGGCTACAAAAAATCCAAAAGGTAGACCATCAGGAGGCCTGGTGATTTGGATACGCCAGTCGTTACACTGTACAATTGAGCAAAGACCCATTGTAACAAATAATATATTGGCAGTTAACATAAAATGGGCCAATGGTCAGGGGCTGGCTATTTTCAATATATATGCGAGGGGAGTAGGGGGGGGGAAGACTTCTGATGTTATATCCATCCTTGACCAAGAATTGGAAGGGTTGCCCTTGGAGTTGTCAAAAATAGTTGGGGGGGACTTTAATACCACCTTTGAACCTTTGGGTGAAGAGGACAAGTGCCTTGCCCAGGAGGAGGACAGCAAATGGGAAATTCCACAGTTCAAGGTGGCTGTGGTTAAGAGATGGAGTGCCGTGGCTATTCAAACTAAGAGCCTATGTCTGGCAAGGGGTCTGAGAGCTGCAAACGGGCGCACATCCTCTGATCGCCAAGGGAGTAACACATTTGACAACGGCAGGGCAGCTAGTAGAATAGATTACTTCTTGGTGGACATCAGAGTCTGGGATAAACTGCTAGATATGACTGTGGAAAAAAGGGTTGAAAGTGATCATAACCCTCTCTGCCTGGACTTCCAATCCTATCAAGAGGCCACAGAAAAAAGTAGTGAGGAGGCCAGGATGACCCTAGATGTAGTCTGCACAAACAACCAGCGTCGCCTAAAGTGGGCAAAGCTAATAACAGACCCTGAGTGGGTTGATGAACTCAAGAGAGTAGTGGTAGAGGAAATAAACAACCTAAAACCTTATACTAACAAACCACACTTCCGAGAAATCGTGATGGAGGTTCACACTAAGTTTTTTAAGAGACTGCAGGGATTCTTCCTAAAAACAATAAAACCAAGCAAGACTACTAAAAACCAACCAACCCAGGGGTGGTATGACAAAAACTGTAGATTAGCTCGCCAGAATCTGAGCAGTGAACTCAGATCAGGGAAAATCAAATTAGTAAGGAAGGCCAGGGGCACATATAGAAATGCGCAAAAACTAGCCAAGAGACAGTGGGACGAGGAATATTGGTGTGAGTTAAAGCTAGCATGTGCAGCTAAAGATTCAAAGCAATTCTGGGCCATTGTAAAATGGGACAGGGGAGGGATTGCTGCCCCCCCACAAAATCATGTTCCCAAAAACAAGTGGATAGAGTTTTTTAAACCCCAATATGCTTGTAATCTATCTCCAGATTGTTATACCCTGCCACCCACTGTTTATTACAAACATCATGTATTCAATGTAAAAGATATTAGCATTGCCTTGGATTGTGTAACAGGAGGGAGAGCGCCAGGCATGGATGGAATCCCTGCTGATGTCTTTTTAAGTGATCAAGAATCATGGTGCCAGTATTTTGTATGGCTAACCAACTCAGTGGCCATGGGTGCAGATGTACCCTCTTCTTGGAAGGGAGCTGAAATAATCCCAGTAAATAAAAAAGGCGATAAATCCCTTCCGAATAACTATAGACCCATCAGTCTTATAGATTCAGCTCAAAAACTGATGGGTCGATTAGTACAGAATAAGTTACAAACTTGGATAGTGGAAAATAACATCTTGTTGCCGTATCAAGCGGGTTTTCGACCCTTAACCAGCTCCATTGACCAGGTTTTCTTTTTTATTGCTCTTTACTGGAGGAATGTAACCTTGATAAATGGTCCCCTATATGCTGTCTTTGTTGACTTAAAGTCAGCTTTTGATCTAGTCCCAAGACCAAAGCTATGGGGGGTTCTTGCTGAAGCTGGGATAAGCCCAGAACTCCTTACACTCCTGGTTCGCCTGCATGAATATAACTATGCCAAAATCAGGGTGCCCAGGGCGAAGTAACTGAGCCCTTCCCTGTGGAGCGTGGGGTCAGGCAAGGGTGTGTCCTGGCCCCAACATTGTTTTCAATATATATTAATGGTATTGTGGACTACTTAAAAAGAACACCGACTGATGCTCCAATATTAGCTGGTGTTCGCGTGCCCGTCCTCATGTTTGCGGACGACACGCTAATACTCTCACGCACCCCGTGTGGTTTACAAAAGGCAGTCAATGCATTTGGCGAATTCTGTGAGATGCGTGGACTAGAATTGAACGCTTCAAAGACAAAATTTATGTGCATGAACCAACGGTCTATATTTAAAGGTGTAATTACTTATAATGGCCCTCCCTTGGAACAAGTAGAAGCTTTTACCTACCTAGGTGTGACTCTGCAGGCCAATATGAGATGGAACACCCATATTGATATGGCAGTTCTAAAGTTTAACCAGTTAGCAGGCGTAGTAGCACTTAAACATCGTGCCTCTCTGACTAAACCAGTAAATTGTGCCCTGGAGATTTACAACATGAAGGTAATTAGCGCATCCCTTTATGGTTCTGAACTATGGGGGTTTTCAAAACTAAAGGATCTGACACTAGCGGAGAATAGATTTCTACGGCGGCTAGTGATGGTACACAAAAGTACTCCTATAGTCCCTCTACTGCTTGACCTGGGAAGGAAAAGTATAGAGGATTTAGCTCGTCTGCGCCCTCTGCTATATTGGAGACGTCTAATGGTGACTCCTGAACTAGCCCATTATGCTGCAGCACTGGCTGATGTCATCACTATGGACCGATTTCATACAATTCCATGGCTAAAAGAACTGCGAGGCTTGCTGGCCAAGCTGAAACTAGATCATCTTTGGGGAAATCTGGACATGTCATGCTTTCCCACAAAGGCAATTTTGAAGAAAATATATTGGGAGATGGTCTATTCCACAGCTTTTCATTCTGGAGGCAGTTCTAACCTAACTGGTCGCTTTTTAGATACAAAAAGGGTCCCACTGTGTGAAACATACTGGGACATTATTGAGAAACCACACGACAGAAAGTTGTATTTCCAATTTAGGATGGGAACACTTCCAGTTAATGCATTCACGAAACATTGGTCAACAACAAGGGATGAATATTGTCATCATTGTACAGATCAAACTGAGAATGTCTCTCATTTGTTATTTGTTTGCCCCATATATGCAGGCCCACGCCGGAAATGGCTAAAACCAGTGTGTCGTAATCTTGGGACTCGTAGGCAAATAGCTGCACTTAGAATATTAGAATCAGATTGCACACCCTATTTTGCAATTGCAGTTGCAAAATTTCTCGGCAGGGCATGGTTAATTCGTACACGCACGCTATTGGGCAAAGCAACCTAATGATTCATGATAACCAGGTTTCTGTTTTTACTAAAATTTTTATATCCACTTATCAAATTCGTCAGCATCAATTGTTGAATACTTGTCTTATCAAAAACCTATGGATTGTAAAGGAGTGTTGTTAAATCACTATATTAATTGCGTACCGCTATTTGTATAAGATTGTCTTGTATGTAATTATTTTAGATTTAGTATTTATTGTATAGGGTTAGGGTGAAAATGCTTTTATGACTGCTGTCGAATAAAGCTTTGAAAATGAATGAAAGCCATTGTAGTTGGGTAGCCAAGAAATAGTGTCAATATTAGCTACTCCTAGACTGCCCTGGTCCACCAGTAAGGGCACTTTAGCAATGGCCATACAGCAGTGCGTATTGGACTATACCAGGGCTCCCAAACCAGCGTTTAAGTCTGCAAAACTGTAAAGTAAGGTAAGGTGGCAAGCTTTCAAAATAATATGAGTCTGGACAGAATCACCATTTTTGATTTAGAAAGACTTATCATCATGGACAGAGTGAGCATCCTCTAAAAATCACCTTTTTTCTCTCAGGGAGCCTACCGCCTTGATTACATTGTCCTCTAATAAGTTATCAATGGAAAAATCGAAATTGTAATGACTATTAAGAAAAAGACACTTTTAGAATGTTACCCTTTCCGCGCCTAATGTCCCTGGATGGCCATTTGCATTTCTTCTTCCACTTTTGCCAGCTTTTAATTAGAATTTGAAAAGGTGTGAATTGTTGTGAAATGCCTCCCAGAAGCAAACTTAGGTTGACCAGAATTGGCAGAGATAACACCCCTGAACCTAACTGAATATGCACAGTGGGGCTGTGAGCATCCTTTACACCAAAGTGTCAAATTGTGCTTGAATTTCACATTCTGCTTGACAGAACTTCTGGGGGTTTTCAAATAACACTTGGGGCGCTCTTTAAAAAGGCCTTCCCTGTCACAGGCAAATGTTAGCTAACACCTGGCAGGGCCCTTCCTTTGTCCCTCCAGCCAGTGAGGTTGCAACAACAGTGGGCCTCTTTTTGACATTACAATGCCAACGCTTGGTTTACATGTAACATTGGGGGTGCACTTCAAAGGGCGAAAACGGTGTGCCAAAACAATTCTTGTTTTTCCACCATCTGGTTGCTAGAAAGTTAGCTTCTGTTTTACCAGACTTCTGTCCCGGAGTTTATTGTGGGTACATGACTTGCTTCAAACTAGAGTTTAGAGTTAGATGTGAGAGTGCAAAGTCCTTAAGGTCTGACTCCATCTTAGGCAGGCCTGACTGCATCTTAGCTCGTGGAGGCTGCCATCTTCCTCAGCTTAAACAATTGGACACTGCCATACTTCCTGTTTAATGCAGAATCATTAATATGTATGCATTTGAACGGAGTTGTTGTAAGACCGTATCTTTCTAGGAACTGTGATATTGTCTGGTTCTTCAATTATAAGCATAGATAGAACATCTAAGGCGACATACTAAGAACACATACAGACATATATAAAAAATAATGTGTTCTAAATTGACGTTCTTTTGCCATATGTGTCCATGAGGAAACATCTGAAATGCGTACCTTGATGCACATAATGTATGTCAGACATACACACACTTATGACAGAAAATCCAATCTCTGATAAGATTTAGGATGCAAGGACTGTAACTTGACCAGTTGTTGATAGAAGTCCTTTGCCCAGATTATCACCCAAGATGCTGCCAGGGATGGTCTCACCCACTGACACTGTACTTTGCATCTTGCAGATGATACATCTCGTTTGAAGTCTGAAGCTGATAAAACCACATCGTGGAGGACTGACTGCAACCACAGTGGTTGTTTTCCATCGCGGGGACAACTATCTTCAGTTTTCCGCTGATAAAGACAGCCTTTGCTGTCAACAAGGTATGCAGTGCATCTCTTCTCCATAAGAGCCCTAGACTACAAGTTACTATGCTTTCAAGTTCAAGTTCAAGTTCAGCATTTGTATAGCGCACTACTCACCCAGAGGGTCTCAAGGCGCTTGAGGGAGGGAGGTGTTTTACTTATTGAATCCTTTATAGAGCACAGAAGCAGGAATTAGGGTTTTAGGTTCTACATATCATTTTAAATTAAATTTTAGCAATGCTGGAAATGTTCAAATTGTTCTAGTTATTTAAAACATATCTGTAGCTGGTTTTATAATATTCTGTGTAATTGTTTTAGATGTGCTACGAAACAGGTTGTTTCTTTAGTAATAAATACGTTTTACTGAAAGTGCTCCTTCTACTTAGTACAGTTTGTGTGACACTGTGAATAACATAATGAGGTTTGTTGCTGTTTCCACTGTGCCCCTGATCCCATTGTAGGATTATTTGTAACTCAAAACCAAGACATCTATCTCAATTATACGTTGATAGTGTCTTGCAGGCCTATAATAACCTGTCTTTCACATGCACCACTGGTGCATTGAACCAAGTTCACCTGTTTCACCTGTGGTTGGGAAAGTATCCCTTGTACAGTAAGCCCAAAGTTGTAATTAACGCAACACAAGGGCACCTGAATTACCATAGTACACTCCCACACAACCCCAGGCAGCAGAGCTGATGTTTAAGGTGGTCAAAGACCTTCACTATCTTGAAAAGGCCCAAAGCGGGCATAGTTAGTTCTGGGAAACTTTACCCCATTGGTATGGATGCGCTTTGAGGTTTTTCCCACTCACTAGCTTGCACCAGGCATAAATGTGGCATCGGCAAGCACCCACTCCAGAACACTTGTGGACCTGTGGAAGTTCAGAAGATGACTGAACCTTCTGTCTGAGATCGAAAGAGAAGGACACTCTGTCCCTCTTCTGTCGAGGGCAGAGAAGAGGACAATAAGGATGGCTTCCTGTTCAAGAAACACGGATGCAACAAAATGCAAAAGGTCTTTCCTGAAGCTGCCTGGCTGACAAGTGGCAACTTGACTTGGACTGTTCCCTGCTGTTGTCTTCTTCATGACACCAAGTGAGTCTCTAAGTGCCTCCCCTAAGGTCTTGGGGGGCTTCTGAAGTGTACTCATTTAGTGGATTGAGACTAAGTCAGAAGGTACACTTTTTTGTTTAGGATGAACCTGGTTGATGTAAGAGACTCACACTCCATTGAGATCAGCATCAAATTGCGCCTAGGACCTGTTGCACCACAACCGCTGACTAACATTGGCACTTTGTACTTCCAAGCATAATTTCTACTTAAAACTTTTAAAAGTAATATGTCCTATTCCACATATTGGATTTTTGTCATTTAAGTGTCATTGTGTTGACACACATGCACAGGTAGACTGCCCAAGAGGCCTTACTAGACTAACTGTACTCTCACAGATTGTTTTACATGGGAAGGCACTTACAGACTCCAAACACCTACACTTGTTCTATTGAAAAGGGGGAATTACTGCACTTTTCTTCAGAGCTGAACTTCATTTTGAATTAAAACTTTAGATAATTTAAATATGTTAAAGAAAATCATATCTTTTTTTGAAGATTAAATTAAAAAAAATCCCACCTAAGGAAATTATTTGAAGTGATGTATAGAACTAATGAGAAGTTATTCAATTATATTTTATTAAACCATAATGTCACATTAATTTATAAAATCAAAAAGAGTTGTTAAAATATTTTCTAATTGCATAACTATATTTTATTTTGAGATTTATTTTAACATAACATTCAATTGTAGTTGTTTATATTTTTTACTATTCTAAATAATTTTATTCAGTTTAACATTATTCAGGAATTAATTTTAAACCCATACCTCTATTATTTTCCATTGAAAGATGTTACAGTACCAGTAGTTGGCCATGTGTGATGCTGGACTTACCCTAGCTCTAAGCTGACTATTTTATTAGTACTAATATAGTAATGCTACATGTACTGTGAGAAACAGGGTTCTTGCTGCAGTATCAACCCCACTTTTTGCAAGTTTTTTTATGCAACTTTGACTGAGGTGTACTGGGTCCCTGTACCAATGTTCATTCCTAAAACTGTACCATACCACGATTGGCAAAAATTCAGCAACCCCTTTAACTTGCTAGTAAATGGTACCCCAGGTACCTAGGGCATTGTTACTGAAGCGGGTCCACTAGAGCTGCAGCACAAATTGTGCCACCCTAGGGACCTCGCGCCAAGACCATGAAAACTGCCATTGCAGGATGCGTGTCTTGAAGCAGCCATGCTCACAGACACCGCATGAGGTATAGGTAAGTTACCCCTACTGCAGGCCTTACTGCCCTAAGGGTGTACTATATCCCATGTGTGGACATATCGGCATGGGCAGATATGACCCTACAATATTGTAACTGCCCAGGGAAAACATAGAGTATACATGGACGGAATACTTGTTATTGCGAGTTTCCTATTTATTTTATTTATTTATTTAGTTTTGCGATTTGTTAAGCGCGAACGTATGCCCGAGGGCGTCTTGGCGCTAAGAAACTCGACTCATATCTCTACCCATATGGTTGCTGCATGATTTACTGGGATAATCACATCTTTACGAAAAGAGTAAAGAGAGTGGCTCTAATTGAAAGCAGGAGTGAATTCCAAAGTCTGGCTGCCGTGACTGAAAAACGTCTGTCTTCCCAGGAGACAGTCTTAGTGCGAGGCACCGTTAGTTGTTGCAAGGTCGTAGATCTTAAATGCCTTGCCGGAAAATAGAGTTGGAATTGATCCCTAAGGAACTGCGGGCCACAGTGATGCAGTGCTTTGAACACCAGACAGAGTGTTTTATATTTTATCTGTTTTTTATTGGTAACCAGTGGTAGTTCCGAATAATATGGGCAATGGAATTGAATTTGGGTGTTTTGGATAGTACTCTCGCAGCAGCATTTTGGACTGATTGCAATTTGTTGATAACCCGAACTTGAGCATTAGCAAGAATGCCATTGCAATAGTCAAGTGAGGATAATACCAAAGTACTGACCAAGGTTTTAGCTGCACTTTCAGGCAGAAACGGGATGAATTTTTTAATCAATTTTAACTTATAGAAAGCTGTAGCTGCTGTCTGGTTAGCATGGGCGGAGAAGTTGAGATGTTCATCAAACATAACTCCCAGATTCCTGACCTTTGAAACCGGGTTGGGCAAGGTTCCAAATGATACAGGCCACCAAACGGAAGACCAGCGAGGGAAGAGTTTTCCAAAGATAACCACCTCGGTCTTCTCGGAGTTGAGTTTCAAGCAACTTGAAGACATCCAATCTCCGATTGCTTGCATACCCTCCTGGAAGCGCTTCGCCATCTCTTCCCCGTTGTTATTGATGGCGAGGACTAGCTGGGTGTCATCAGCGTAGGAGGTAAGGCCCATCCCTTACTGTTTGATGACTCTAGCTAGGTCCGACACATTGATATTAAATAGTGTCGGACTCAGGGATGAGCCTTGAGGAACCCCACAAGGTAATGACACCTCAGCTGATTGGAATGGTCCTAGCGTAACTGTTTGGGTTCTGCCGGACAAAAAAGATGTAAGTAAACTTATGGCTCCCGATTGCAGTCCCATCCTTCCGACACGGTCGATCAAGGTGGAATGATCGACCGTGTCGAAAGCCGCAGAGAGGTCCAGCAGTACCAGTACTGCTGTGCCCCCTTGGTCTCTAATGACCCTGATGTCATCAGCGGCTTTAATAAGGGCGGTTTCCGTTCCATGATGTTTTCGGAAGCTAAACTGGGTATTGTCCAGCAGTTGATGTTCCTCCAGGTACTCAGACAGCTGCTGGTTTATAGCTTTCTCTGCCACCTTGGCCAAGAGCGGCAGACTGGCTATTGGTCTAAAAATGTTTGGCTCATCCATAGCCAGATGCTGCTTTTTTAATAGCGGCTTTACAAGAGTGTTCTTCAAAACTTTAGGGTAGCTCCCTGAGTTAAACATACGGTTGCAAAGTTGAGTGACTATAGGAACTATTGAGTCCAACACAGGTAGAAGAACTTTAGGAGGACAAGGATCTAAGGCCGATCCTGATTTTATGGAATTAATAATATCCATGGTTTGTTGCTCCGTTATTTCTTTGAATTGGGAGAGAGGGCTGTCGGATGGTTTGAGGCAGGTAGGATGTGTGGAAAGATCGTCTTTGGCAGCAAAGGCTACATAAATGTCATTGACTTTAGTGTAAAAAAAATTAGCTAGTGCGTCGCAAAATGATTGAGACGGGGGTGGAACCAGATCAGGGTTGTTACCGGCTAGTTGTTTGACAACCTCATATAGTTGTTTATTTGAGTTTTTTGCATTCTCAATCTGGGTGCTAAAGTAATTTCTTTTTGTCTCAGTGATAATTTTTTTGTAGTTCGCCAAAGAAACCTTATACCGAGATTTATTTTCTGCGTCGTAGAGTTTACGCCAAGCCCTCTCCCTGTTCCTACATATTTGTTTTTGCGTTCTTAACATATCCGAGAACCATGGAGCAGACGGGGTTGATCTATTTCTGGATATAGTCTTTTGGGGTACCAGTTTTGTTATAGCATTGCCTAGCCAGTCAGTATATTGGCTCATGGCAGTGTTAGGGTCATCTGCAATAATTGGGCGGGTGTTGTCCAGCAATTCTCTAAAATCTTCATTGTTTAGATCGCTCCACGCTTTAAAGGTAGTACGGCAGGAGTTGTTTGGTCTGCCTAGTGAAATCTCATTAATAGTGATATCACAGAGCACTGCATGATGGTCGGACCAAATAAGCGGGAGACTATCTACAAGAGAGATCCCATTGAAGCTGGAAAAGATGCCATCTAGCGTATGACCTGCCTCATGTGTGGGCAAAGTGATCAATTGAGATAACCCTAAAATTTCCATGTCCGACAATAAAGTCTGAGTTTCACTGTCGTCACATTTTTCTAGGTGGAAATTAAAATCGCCTAGGACCGTAAAACAGTCCTCCAAGGCTAATGATTCTAGTAACAAATTCAAATTAGACAGAAATTGAGCGCGGGCTCCTGGGGGTCTGTACAGGAGAATCCCTTTAAAATTATGTGAAGGTGTTAGCAAATGATGGTTTCACAATGTCACCTTTGAAATGCAACCGCATATCCAGATAGTGGAGGATGTCAACCCCCCGATCCTGCTCCACAGTTGGAAGTAGGACAGACAGGAAAATTAATTAGTTTAGAAGGTAGGTCCACACTCAACCAGCAACACCCCTAAATTGGAGCAGGTGATATGGACACTACATTTCCTACTGATCCATCCTGAGATTAAAGGAATTAACCTATCAGGGATAGTGTAGTACCCTTTTCCCCAGAAAGTGGTTTCTTAGAGGGTTTAGACACCCTAAAGGTAAGTATCCCAATGGCTACTTCCTGTCACTCCCTATAAAGCCCCACATCTAATACTTAGGTTGCATGCCTGGACCCTGATGGTGATTTGATGGATGCAAAGAAGACACAGGAGAAGGGCTGCTGACTTGAGAACCGCAGAACGGCTCTAGAATGTTGGCACAAAAACCCTGCCCGCTTGTCCCAGGACTCAACCATCAAAGTGTGCTGTCTCACCCTGCAACTGTGAGGCCTCCAAGAACCACAGAGCCCATCCAGCCCTTCCCCAATTGCCAGAGAAATCACTTAGGGTAGAGGAACTACTACCCTGCAATCCACAGGGACCGAACCCTCCACATCTGGTTTACTAACTTACTGCTCCCTAAACAACTCTGAAGCAGAATCCACGCAAGAAGAGGTACATCAGCTCTGGAAGGTCAGATCTGTCTCCACGGCGAGAATGATGACACTAGGACCTACCGGAGCCGTGCCAGACCAATAACCGGGGTACTGGACCCCCTGCAACCTACACTGAGACGAAGAGTCCAATCTGGACTCCAACTTGCCAGGAATTAAGCACCCATATCAAGGGATGTTGAGAACCTTGAGATTTAAGTGTGGCCCAGATTTCCTAGAATCGTCCCTGCAACCTAACTGCTCCTGACAGCGAAAACATCTTGACACACACCGCCCAGCTGACCTAACTGCTCTGCACGAAGCCTGCACGGCCTGGGTACTGATGAACCAGCTGTGCTCCTGTGTGCCTGAGTCTCTTGAAACCTGCTCCCTCAAATGGGACCCCTCAAAATTACCTTTAAATGCCAATGTGTAGCATGTTTTCTGGTGACTCCCTTTTCCACAGCGCCTGGTACCAATGACCTCAGCACCTTGCTCCCGGATGAATCCGGGACGCTCCTGAAAATCTGCAAACTTTGAAAATCCATATCTCAGTTATTGGGCTGAAAAATTACATTAAAATCGTGTTATTTTTACAAATTGGCTTCAGATTTTTCTTCAGTGTGTATCATGTATTGCCTCTGTGAGTACAACAGATGCTTAGCACTACCCTCTGATAAGCCTAACTGCTTGCCTACACAACCACAAATAGAGCGTTAGAGTTTTCTACTTTTACCTCTGTATACCAATCTTGGATCCACTGGAGTCTCTGCACAGTGTACTTCATTTTAGTGCACTATACAGAGAGCCAGCATCCTACATGTGCTATAAAATGCAATATGTACCTAAGGTCAGTACCTTCTGTGTACCTAAGGTCAGACTTGCTAGGATGGGCGGGAGGTCCTTTGCCGCCATGGGTCCTAGGCTCTGGAATTCCCTCCCGCTTGCCATTCGTGCGGAGAGCTGCTACGGCCGTTTTCGATAAGCAGTTAAAACCTGGTTGTTTAATCAATAACCTATTACCCACTGTATGTTGCTCCTGTCTCCATTAGCACCGGGAAACCCTACCTGGGTAGCTGTCGCGCTCTATAAACTGAAATAATAAATAAATAAATAAGTAAATAAAATGTAAATAGGCCTCCCTGTCTCTAAATGGATAATCGTCACCTCCAAGGGACATAAACAAAGCAGGCCATCGAATGCAACAACTTAGCCAAACATACAATTATTACGCTAGTGACTTATAATATTACTTCAGCAGAAACCTTTTTGCACAGTGAATGTATTCTTCCGGTATCAGCGTCCTCAAAATTTATCATTGTCAAAATAGACAGTATCTCTTAACTCCTCCACTAAAAACACAAACCAAAAAAAAAGCAAATTTTTTACGATAAATTCTTTGGTAAGACAGCTCTCTGATTGCTCTAAATGATTGCATGGCTGTTTTATTTCCTTGGATATTGAAGCTCAAGGCTCCATTCCTTTGAATCATTATCTTAATTTGTTTTATTCCCAAAGTAAGTGCCAATTTGCTATCTGCATTGTGCAGCTGCTGTTTTCTAGAATGTATTATATTGTGTGGTTTTATCTCCCACACTTCTGTTAGTTTGTGTTATCCTAATATCCACTGCATATACAGGGGAGCCCTGACTCCATAATGGAGCATCTGGACTCCTGTTCACCTTTTAAGTTGGCCAAATATTCTAGGCGTAAGCAGAGTTGCTATGACGACCAACTCCATTCTACGTCTTTGATATTATAGTCAGAGGATATTTTGGAATTAAAGCTTAGGTGAGATACCCTGACAAAGCTGATGAATCACCATCAAAGTGGAACAAAATAGTATCCTTAACAGACAACATAAAATGAGTTAGAAATAGGAAATAATTTCAATGGAATGCATCTTCAAAGGAAAGAGGTATGTCAACTCTGAGACTGTTTAGAAGAAAAAGGTTGGAAATAGTATTTCAGCTCCATGGATTTTACCACCTTCAGTTGTTGTAGGAAGATTAATATTGATAGAAAGTGCGGAGAGAAGAAGTCCGGTGTTGGATGATGGTGTTGAAGAAAAGGACAACACTCCCCATGAAATAAGAGTTCTTTTGGAATATAATAAAAACACAGGAAGGGGTAGTTGAGGTTAGTAGGCCAATAAAGACTGTGTTAGAGGTAGAAGGAGAAATAATATACGTGTTAGAGCATTAGGGTCACCCTACACTAAAACCACAATCATGTTTACAAGAATTTAGGATAGCAAAGAAGGCACTGTAAAACATCCAAATATAAATTCTGATTCATTTGAAGGGCACATCTAGGAATAAATAGATATGTGCCAGTAAAGTACTATTGTTGAGATGCAAATAGCAAATACACCTGTTCATAAAGTAACATTCTTCTACACGTGCCCAGTGCATGAAAGGAAAGGTAGAGAATATAGAAGGTGTTATTCAATAATCTCTAAATATATTCAGTGGGAAATAGGGCAGTTTATGTTTTTTCTATGAACAAGGCATCATTTTCAGTAAACATTGTGTGGCACTTACACGCAAGGAGTAAAGTTCATGTTGCATGTTTACTTGGGAGAAGTAAAGGCAAGTATCAGGGTAGATTCTCAAACCATTACCCAAAATAAATAAACAGTAAGCATGCTAGGTCGTGCTCCAGTGTTCTCGACCTTAGATTTACAGTGTAACATTAGATGGAGCTACTTCCAAGTCTGAGACAGGTCACTGAAATTATAACACATGATGGTTATTTAATTCAGAAGGATGCTCTTTTGGCTAGCATTGGCTTGAAAGGTCTGAAATGAAATCGTTAAAGCTGTAGGGTCTGATTTATATCTTTGCGGGATTCCCGCCATCCATCCGCTGTGGCAGTTACAAGTAAAAGTACTCCATTGAGCATCTTTAATGTCAGAAGACCGACCACGTGAAAGGCTGCCACAAAGAGGCTTACCGTGGTCTGACCAGGAATCTTCACCAAGCCGGGCACAATTTGCAGAAGGCATATGTGGTGTGAACTGCTGACTGGCAACCTGTCACCAGTATAAGGAAGCTGGCACGCAGATTCAAGGTATAATTTATTTGGTAGTTAGTAAGACAGAAACTGCCACCGGTAGACACGGAGATCCACTTCTAACTCCTTTCTCCATTTATCACACAACTTCCATGTATTCTTCAGTTGCGTGTGGCAGAACAGCGCAACCTAATACCCTACTCCTACTTTTACTAAATATTTCTCTTTTTTGGAAGGGTAAATGTAAAATAATGACATGATGGAGTTATCTCACTTATTTTTTTTATATATTTATATGCAGAAGTGGAATTTTTCTTCTTGGACGGTTAGTACAGGTGTTTCTTATTTTACTGTACAAATAAGGAAAAATAGCAATTTCAAAATGCCCATGGCAAATTTCCACACTGAATTCATAGAAAAACAAGTGAAAAAGAAGCTTACGTTTGATTCTGATGACAATGACATGGCGTCATGGTCAAATAGCCCCAGTAAAGTATGAACTTGCATAATCAGGTTCAAGACGGAAACCAAAAAAGGTACGTCTTTAACTCATATGCCTTCAATTCCGTCGACTCAGGTTTGGGGGTTTACCCTGCAAAGTATCCTCAATGGAAAGGCTCATCGTAATTGGGCCAGCAGTAATCTTGGCTGGACTCTCTCTGATAGCCACTTTTGCCTTTTTTGCCGTCAACATGAGAGGAAACTTCTGGCAGAGTCTGAAGGATTTGGACGGACTATCGTTCATAGACCCGCCAACATCTACATAGAGGAGGTGGACTGCCTAGTTGGAGTATGGTGAATCTGCAGCAGGACCAGATCTGCAAAGATCTGAATCAAGCCCTTAGAGAGGTGTGTACAATCAATTCATGATAATAAACTGATGTGAATGGTTGGGAAACAGCAAGATAGTGAATGAAGTCTATGGAAAGTATAAGGTTAAAAGCCAAAGAAAATGTTTACAAAGTTGAGGTAGAACATATGGATTAAAATATTTCTAAAGGAGATATTGAACCCAATGGTTCTCTAATGCAAGCAGTAAAAATTAGATATGTCTGGTAAATACACACCAATCGCTCTCATTCTGTGGGCTACTACAGTATTACACAGTCTCTTTGATTATTTTACAGACATAAGTGGAGGCTATTCCGAATTCTCAAGAAAATGCGACCTACGTGTGGGTACAGGATCAGTTTATGACAGAACACATTGTCACTGCATTAACCCTTAGGTCATCTGATCAATTAAGTGAGAATATAACAGCTACAGATGTTTAAGCTTGAAAATGTGGGTGATGCTAACAAGGGTGAAAGGTAAGCACATGTGGAATGTGATGTATGCTTCTAGGATGCTAATTTAAACATTTTAGTGATACAATATTCAATCGATGAAAGGCAATTATTTGATGCAGGTATTTATGCAGTATTTTATGATCACATGTGTAATGACAGTTTCAAAGGCAAATGTGCTATGATGTCATGAGCATCAGTAAAAGCCCCAGCATTCCATTACATTGTGTGTTGCACAGCCAGTTCAGATGGATTTTCGTAACTAATAGCTGGAGCATCAGAATGTAGGCACAGAGAAGGCGCCATGTTTCTGCTTAAGTGAACGCATGGCAGCTTTAATACCCTGTTAAGTGCATACATTATTTATCTGAGCTGCAATGTGTAAGCTAAAGGAACTTTAGCAGGATCCACTAAACCGCATTTGCCTCCTCATGCTTACTCTGGAATATTCTGGAACATTCCTTTGAGCTCGTGACATTTGCGGCCTCATAAACATTTCAGAACCTTGTGGCACATTCTTGAACCTTCTAGAGCACTCCCACAAACTTCAGTGAGCCTCTTGGATCCAAATGGTATTTGCATTCACGCCCTGGTTGGCAATTGACTCTCGTTAGTGAACCTGACTCTTACCTGTCAGCTTACCTTGAAGATCGTTCCGGCCATCCGGTCCAGTCCTGATGGTTTGTGTCGGCCAGCAACCAGTGTGGTGATTTAACTGAAGATCCTTGGCATTATACAGAGTGAGAGGCAAGGTTGATAAGTTGGATAATGAAAATAAACATGCCATGAGCACTGCAGTCTGCTTGGTAATAAAAGGGTAGCAATGGAAGTTAGCCATTTTCACAGGATTCAGCAGAGATATTTATAAAGTGGGGCCTGGTGAAGCGTGTTGCCATGTTGCGACCTGCAGAAGCTTTGAGCTTAATTTGTAATTGTTCAAAGTGGTGAGGGGGCAATTCATGAAAAGTCTCATATCTGACAGAGATTCAGTGAAAGAGTGTGGTTGAGTGTGACAGGAGGTATAGGGTCTAGGAGAGGCATTTGCTTAATAGTGACATGACACTGACATGTGTTATATTTATTGTTATGTGGTTCATCACTTTATCATTACTCACATGTTTCTCTCATTAGAATGTTGCATCCTTATGATGCCGTAGATGGTTCTAAGATGATGTCATGCCTGTGGCTTCAGTGAGCAGTTGGTCCAGCTGTGTCTGGCATGAAGATGTTCAGGTCTTCCTTTGAAGAATAATTCCACTTGGAAATATTACCAGATCTACTTGGTTTATTTATCATAACAAATTTGGCGACGAGGGTGGGATTGAGGAGGGTGGTGTAGTACAAAAAGGTAAATGGAGAAAAATGGAGGGTAGGTATGATAATGAACAGTGTTCACCATGGATGCTGATGAAGTATGGGAAATTTTCGAATAAACAAGGTGAAGAGTCTTTGCTTTGTGATGAGGCAATTGCATCTGATAGTGATGCCATGCCTGCAAGGCAGGGAGACGGGTCTGGTGCTTCACGTATTTTGAGGGATGGAAGTGAGAGAAGGTTACCTGCTTATTGGAATGATTATGTTTCTTGATTTTTCTTTTGTTTATATGTTATGTTTCAAGCTTTGATTAATACATGTTATTTTTATATTCATTGTGTTGATAAAGGGGGGAGATGTGTTATATTTATTGTTATGTGGTTCATCACTTTATCATTACTCACATGTTTCTCTCATTAGAATGTTGCATCCTTATGATGCCTTAGATGGTTCTAAGATGATGTCATGCCTGTGGCTTCAGTGAGCAGTTGGTCCAGCTGTGTCTGGCATGAAGATGTTCACGTCTTCCTATGAAGAATAAATCCACTTGGAAATATTACCAGATCTACTTGGTTTATTTATCATAACAACATGGTTCCTAGGTGCTGTGATAAAAAGCAATAAACCTTGTGAATTTGGTTGAATTGAGGAAGGAACAGGGGCATGGTAAGAATGGTAAGTGGCACAATCGTAGAAGGGTAGCCTCGTGGGCGAGGATCAGTTATGAGTCTTAGACTTAGAGATGATTGGGATGCTGGTCATAACCTTATTGGGAGTGTAATGGTGAAAGTTAAGAAGGACTCTCCTATGAGGAGTATACTAGTTAAGTGAAAGGAGTTTGGTATGTCATCAGTTGTTGCAGGAGTTGATTGTTTTCAAGAACTCGTCTTTTGCTAGTCATTGTATGCTTGTGAATGGGTTGAGGGGTGGTGTGGGGGTGCTGTCAGTATTGGTTTTGTTGTCATATTTAAGGGGAAGAACAGATGGTGTACTTGGTGCATTAAAATGAAGGAAACGTGTTCAGTGCCTTGTGTGTTGGGTGGACGTCACTATGGTTGGTGTCACCTAGTGCGGGTAACTCATGGTGTCACCCCTCACGACTTACCCCGTGAATCCATGATGGACCTCCTCAAGGAGATGTATTCATCTGAGGCTCTGAGAGCTGGACTGCCAATTCATATGTTATCCATCCTTTCTGGCAGACATCGCATCTGCAAAGTAGATGATGGCGGCTTCGTGGACCGTCGGAGCTGTGGAGCTGGGCCCGCAGCAGGCAACTTGTGCTGGGCAGAGAGGGGGGGAGAGCGCCGTGTGCATCTCGGCGAAGGTGTGCACCCCAGCCAGAGAGGCCCGGGCCTGATGGAGAATTGGGCTGAGTGATCTGAGGCAGAGCGCCTGGGGTAGTTCCACCCACGCAAGCCAGAAAAACAGAGAAGGGAGAATCTGGTAAAGAGAACAATACGGAGCCCACCGGAGCTCCGAGAGACGCAGACCACTGCCTTACAGGCTTAGTCGGAACGTGAAGGACGTTGCCAGATGGCCTAAATATAAGCCTCAGGATGAGAAATACAAGGACTCCCTGTTGTGGATTGCGGGCAGACTCAGTGGGACCTGACCTCCCCTTCCCCCCAGCACCTAAGTAATTAACAGGCAATAATCTACAGGTGAGTCTGCAGTAAGCTGCTATTCCTGTTGGTGGAAAGGCCAGTGACAGGTGGGGGCCGGATCCGTGAGAGCGACACCGGGGAAGAGGTCTTAGGGAGGGGAGCATCAATGGGATAGGTGACCTTTGGGGCATAGTGTGGATGACCTTGCAGCAATTGGAGATGTCGCGGCCTCCTGTGGTGTCTAGGGAGCACCATGGCTGAGCAGTCGAATAGGGATATCACCCGGGGGGTGGTCGCCGCCACTGGACTCCAGGGTAGACAGTATCAGGGGGGGCTTAACTGCAGGGACTGCAGCTGCCTGTGCGACGTGACAATGACATCATGCACTCAACCTCAAAAAACATCAAAGGGTTGGCCTTCAGGTACATTTTAGGTGCTCCACAGCCACCAGTTTGCTGGCAATGGTGTTGGTGATCGTCAACAGAGGAAATGCTGCCAGTCAGCAGGGCTCTGTGAACCTTCTTTACTTTAAGTTCTGCTGCCTCCTACATTACCCGAGGGCAGTGAAAGCACGGACAGTGCCAATCACAACTATATGGGGGCAGCAGCTGCTACCCTTGCCTACTGGTTTGATTGAATAAATCCCCATTTATTTGAGACACTCGCTGCACCTCCCACTGCCACCCCCCCCCCTGTTTACATGGGCTCTCTTGTATTTAACAACACTGAGAGATTTAAAGCACCAGTAAAACATTCACACTCCCGCTCATTCGATGAGCATGGAAAAAAAGGCTAAATGAGTCAAAGGACAGTTACCTCCCTCACAGTAATATTTTGCATTTTGGTCATGGACCGGTGTCACGGTGTCACCCAGAGGCGCAACTAGAGTCAAATTTTGGGGGGACTAAGAAGAAATTTCGGGGGGGAGGCTGAATCTTTAGTTTAGGCAATCTGCAGAGTCGAGCTGCAGGGGCTCTTAGAAGGGGTAAAACAACAACAAAGCCCCATTAACATGCACAAGGTCTTTAAAGACCTGTGAAGTGCTCGGGTGCTGCTGTGAGCGTGCTAGGGAAGTGTCTCATCCCAGGCTGCCGCACACAACGGGGGGGGGGGGCTGAAGCCCTTTGAGGCCAATGGGTGTTGCTCGCCTGGTGTCACCCCATGTGACGGTGTCACCCGGTGCGGTCCGCACCCCCGCACCCCCGCACCCCCTAGTGACGCCGCTGAGTAGATGAAATATTATGAGGTGAACTGTTGTAACAAGTGCTGAGGCAACGGAAAAACATGTTTAGTTTGCTTGCATCTTGCCACTTGTCCAATCTAGATTCTTAGATTGTATTTGCACTATGAAACACTAGATAAATGATAGTTCTCAAATTCTGAAGTTTTCTGACTCTGTAGCCTCGACTACTGTCACTCTCCAAACTTCTTTCCGTATCATTCCGCTTGAGTCCTTGGGCTTAGTGTAGCAAAAGACAGGCTGCAAAAAGAGGTCACAAATTGCACCCCAACATTTTGCTACCGGTCTCTGGTTTTGTGACGTGATCTCTGTACTAATAAGTAGCATCCCAAAAACTCCCATCACTGGGGGTCACAGAAGAACCTGTCTAATGAATATTGATCACACAGATCACTATTTGCTTGGTTGGAGCTCTGGAAGAAACAACAGGCCATGAAACTGGGTGTGCATTTCGAAATGGGAACATTTTTCTGTTTTTCTAAAGCAACCTGTTCCTTACAAGACCTGATACTTGTACTTAAAAACTGTTTCTCTTTTGGGAAAACATTGTGGGAGTAGGCAACTCAGCCAAAAAAAAAATTTAAGTTGGTACGGCCAAGAATAACAGATTCATAAAGCCTGGCTTCACTGGGCACTTTCCTTGTTTTAAGACCAAAGAATATTGATTGTATGTTAAGCAAACCGCACTCCTTCACTGACACATGACTGGATTTTAAAGTTATACTTCTATTCCACTTATTGCTCTGTAACATACATATTAAATTGTTATCTACGATTCCTACTTACAGTATTATTGGTAGTTGTGTGTATGTGGCGTTGGGAAAATAACATTAAAAGATAACAGCTAAATACTGTGCTTTTTGTCCCCCCAGCTGTTGATAGCCCAGACTTTATCTGGTCTAATGTGCTCAGATGACCTGTGAAAAAAATGATGATCTGTTTTAGATAAGCCTCAGTCAATATTTAGTGGGATTCCTCAGGACTGTTCCAATTCAGAGACTGTATGTCCCATTCATAGTTCATGCAATCCAGACATGTCAGATAGGTCACAGGAGAGAAGAATGGAATATGAGGGAGATGCAATATGACAGTGGAATAATATCTAACTGTGCCATCTATCCATGTTTCTTCTACTTCTAACCATATGTCATCCTTTTCCAGGACGTAATAAGCTGGAGAATGGAAGCCAGAAATCGAACCCTGCCTAAAGAATTCTCTCTCTTAGGACTGACAGATGACCCTGCACTAATAGCTCCTCTCTTTATATTATTTTTAGTGGTTTACATCATCACGGTGCTGGGCAATATTGGCATAATTACATTAATTAAAATGGCTCCCCGCTTGCACAAACCCATGTACTTCTTTCTGGCCCACCTGTCATTTTTGGATATATGCTACTGCTCTGCTATTGCCCCAAAAATGCTGGTTGATCTGCTTTGCAAGACAAAGAGGATTTCCATCACTGGGTGTGTGGTGCAACTTTTTGTTTATTGCAAATGTGGCACCATGGAGGCATTGTTACTGACTGTTATGGCCTGTGATCGCTATGTCGCTGTGTGTCGGCCACTTTCCTATACAACCATTATGACCAATACATATTGCTTCTGGCTGGTGATTGGAATGTATATGATAGCAATTGTGCACTCAGTGACAGAGACATGTTGTACTTTCCGACTATCCTTTTGTCAATGGGAAATTCATCATTTCTGTTGTGACTTTCCTCCATTGCTCAAGATGTCATGTACAGACACTTTCATCAATGAAGTGATATTGTTTATATGTATTGGTTTCCTTGTATTTGCTTCTGTTTCAGTAATTTTTTTCTCCTATGTTTCAATTATCTCAACCATCTTCAAGATGCGCTCCTCAGAGGGGAGACACCGAGTTTTCTCCACATGCGCACCTCACTTCACAGGTGTGACCTTATACTTTGGGACTTCCCTCTTCACTTATCTCCGCCCTTCATCCACCTATTCCCTGGACCAAGACAAGGTTGTTAGTTTGTTCTACAGTGTGGTGATCCCCATGCTGAATCCATGGATCTACAGCCTGCGGAATACGGAGGTAAAGGAGGCCCTGAGGACAATCATTCAGAGAAAAGTGACTAACAGGATTGGTACTCACTGATTATTCAAGAATTATTTGAATTAGATAATACCTGCACAAGAAAACAAAAAGTGATGTAAAGTATGATGTGCCTAAACACTCCGATTCCATGTATGTAAAATTAGAACATATTTCCAAATTAATGGATGTTTAATGTGCAATTGATGAGATGTGCAACCTATTTCGAATGCTGGGTATCTATTTTGCTAATGTAGTGTACCCTGGGACTTGTTGTCTTAGTTTAGTTCAGTTGACCAGCTTAGACAAATAAACATAGAAACAGTCCCATAGGGAACATCTGCTATTGGATGATACTTTGATATAAGTGAAAGTGCACTAACATAATGAGGTCGAAGACAAGGAAAAATATGGGATATTTTATGTGAAGTGGGTGTGTTCTAACTTGAATGTCCTTCACTATTGTAAAGGTCTATTGAGCCAGTCTTACATGGCTAGTTGAAAGTGACGCCTGGTCTAATATAAAAAATTCATTAGGGAATAACAAAATATTTGCTAAGTCGAGAGACATATGAAATGGATGATGCACATCACATGCCTCATGTATCTCTTCTATCAGTGTTGTGAGGTTGCCTAATACTGGGAACATATTGTCAAAAATGTATTTAACCAATTATTCTTACTCCTGATTCAGGACATCTCGATGAGCTTAACACAGTGTAAACATTCCTTCTGGTAACTGGATTTACATAGAAGTCAGGAGCTCCTATGTAATTTACGTTAATATGAAACAAGTTTCGAATGTGGGAGGAAGTACCTAAGAGCTTGCTTGTACTTCTTTTCCAAAGTGAAGAATGAAATCTTAGCAAGATACCCAAATAAACAATACTATGTTGAATAACCCTTGCCTGTCATTCTCCTAAAATGATTTAGATGATAGTGTGCACATGGAAATATATGTGAAAGTTTTAAAAGGTTTGGGTGTCATGAACATCCACAAAATGAGCTTTTCTCAGACTGGAGTGACAGTATATGGCTTGGTGCAGTGCTTGGACAACGGTGAGGTTTTATTTCATTGTAATAAAAAACACAAAGCAAATATACATCAGTTATAACAAAAGATACACCTTGAATTGCGTTTTATGGCTCCGTGCATTGTCTTTAAGGCCATACATGACATAGGGCCCAGTTTCCTAAAACAGAATTTACTACCCTATATTCCAGTCCACCGTCTCCGTTCATCCTTTGCCCATGATCTGATAGTTCCCAGTGTCAAAAAATGTTCCTGGGGGGAAGAAGTTTTCTGGTTGGCATGACCAAATTATGGAATTCCCTTCCAATGAGATTGAAACAAGAAACATATTTGTTGGCTCTTAGGAAGGCGTTAAAGACATGGCTGTTCAGTCTTTAAGGTGCTCCGAACCTCCTAGCTTAAATCCTGTTTTTTGAGCAAGCGCATTGACACCCTCGGGTTAATGTATTACGCTTTATAAATTTCCTTTTCATTTAATTTAATTTCATAATATTTTGGACAAGCTCATGGTAAGGTCATATCATCTTTTCAGTTTTCCTCAGAGACGTCATATGTGAGATCACAAGCACTCAGCTGATAAGTAAGATATGGTTAAACAAAACTGGTATCTTTACAGATTACATCATTTAACTAAACTTTTCAATCAACGTCTGTTAACTATGTTAACAAACATTCATGTCTCATGAACAATATTAACCATAACTTACTTCTATAAATGTGTTTTCAGTGTTTGCAAAAATATGCTCCACCCATTGCAGGGTGATAGATCTCCTTCACCCTAGAGCAGGATTCAAATTGGAATGCACCAAAACATAAAATTGGCACTATCACTGACACCCCCTTTCATGCAAGTACTGGCTGTGCTGCATTCCTATGCTGGTACTGGTCCATAGCACCGATGAGCAGGACATCTGCCTTGCAGTTCACAGCCTGTTGGCTCTAAAGAGTCGAACTAGGTAAAGGGTACACTCCTTGTTTAACTCTCTTGTGATATTGCCAAATCAATTCCTACTGGTTAGACAAATTGCAGGCACCCCTCCTATTACCTTTTGTATCTTTAATGTACCGGCCTAACGGTATGCCTAGACGTGGGTCCCGTGCTCACTGTGCCACTGACACCAATCTTTACCTGGCTGATGAGACTTTATCAGGGCAAAATCACTCCTTGGTTGCTTGTGTTCCATTGAGGACCTGACCTCACAATTCAATCTAGCACTGGCGGCTGCGGCAAATCTAAACTGGTAGGGCGAGGTGGGTGTTCGACGAATAATTAGAAAGCAAAAGCGTACCTGTTGCTGCTGCCAATGCTGATGCTGCCAGCCTTCACGGTGCTCCTCTCCTCTCAGCAGTCACCAGGGCACCATGCACAGGCTACCCACCGAATCCAGACACTGTTCTCATGTTATACCAGGCATGAGAGAAGCATCTGGATTGGTCTGAACGGGCTGCACTGATGATCGCTCAGGCACGGGGACTTATGCCATTTCTCCACTTAGCTATGCAACACAGCTAGGTTGGGGAAATGTAAGTGCGCATGTTGGTGTGGCCGCCCTAAGACGGCCGGGAAAACTGACAGGTGAACTTACTGTGCCCATCACTCCTCCTTGCCATGGCCCGGCCCGGCCCTAGGATCCATGGGTCAGTTAGTCAGTGGAAAATAAAATTATAATATTGTTTTATTATCATTTTATTTTTTGATGACCACTAATATGGAGGAGCTCCCGCAGGCTGGACTGTTCCCCGGAAGAGCAGTATCAAAGGTGATTTGCATATGGCTGGGTGCAAACTGGTGATTAAGCCAAACATGGGCCTTGCCTTACTATCTAAGTTCAGCTAGTATGGTCTTTTATTTGCCTGCTGATAGTGTCGAGGTGAAGAAACACCTTAAAGTTATACTTACAATGTAGTCATGCTGTAAAGACCACAAATACCGATTTTCATTTATGTATTTTTATTATAAGGCCACAAATAATTGGATATAGACACACCGCAAAATCAGTGAATATAGGTACTTGAAAATCAAGACAGAGCCAAATCTGTGCATATAATTGATTCGGCAAAAGAGACACAAAACTATAAACTCCAAGATTAGTTAGCAACCCAAGATGGAGGCGGTATCCAAATCCCTTTTCATCAGGAAAGGAAGAATGAAATATCTTTCCATACACTCCTCTCATAATTGATGGTTCTATCTGGTTCCCCTAGTTTAATTCTAAAAGGTGTCAGCACGTGTAGACTTCCTTAGAAGTACTCACGTCAAATGGGTCAAATAGCTTAAAGCTATGGAGCTTGTTCTCAAGATGCTCCTTCTCTTCCGAAAATCTAGAAGTCTGCCCTTTCTATCCCTGCGCACAATACAAAAAGGATAAATTCAACCCCACTCCTAAATGTATCACGTGACAAATTATTTCATTTTCTAGCACACCAGTGATTTTCGACAATGTCTTCAAATAAATCTTCTTTGCTTCTTTGAGACATTGGAGTGTAGATAGGCCAGGCACAGACAATATCCTCCCTTCTCGCTTCTCAGACTGTTCAAAGACATTCCAGTTATCTCCTTAAACTAAAATTAATGAGGATAAATTCCTTTTACCTAAAATGCGATACCATTGTAGCACAAACAAAGATACATTCAATTAATTCTTCAGTAGCCGAGGAAGTGAAACCGTAAACAATCTGCAACTTCGGGTATAGACTGCAGGCAACTTTAACACATACGATTACATGCATAAGAATATAGTATGCGTCTGTATCTGTGTATACGATTATAATGGTGTCTTCTGATATATGCAAGTTCTATATAAGGTACATATATTTCATGTTAACGTATAGAATACAAGCCTTTAAACACATAATAACTAATAATATTTGAAAAACATGTGGATGCGTTTAAACTATGAATATGATGCACCCCTACAATTAGAGCGCTATATGCGCTCTATCAGTACCCCCCTCTTATGACTAGTGTCGAAACACCAACATCTCACATTCTTGTCACTTGTAGAAGAGAGCGATCTAAACTGAAGTTGTAGCCTGCCGTCCATGTCTGAATTTCTCGAACCCCTTAAGATGCAGATAATGACTGTCCTGCAGTCGTTCTAACTGCTGTTCTCGTTTCTTCAAGGAGTTTTCAGCATGACGTGCTTTTTGCCATTTGTAAGCCTTAAGGGCTCCCAATATCACAATGATACAAACAACTGCTATTATGAAGAGTTTTAAGATATATTCCATTATCCCTTGTCCTAGGCTTCCAAATCAGTTTCCAATATTCCCAAATCCCTTGCCAAGTTGTTCCCATATGCCAGATCCAGCCAAATCACGCAAATCCGGATGGATTTCTGAGATGTTACTGATATATTTGCGTATGTCCCAACTATTATCTGAAATATATGTGCAAACAACTTCTCCAGCACTTACCCCACATTTTCCTCTGTGAACTTTTTCACCTCCTAAGGGCCTTACTGCTAGATGCGTTCGATTTTGCGAGTCCTTAATTGCGAAGTTTAAAGATTCTCATTTAGGGACTCGCAAAATCAGATGCATGTAGGATCTGCTAAAATATGAGCAATTCCTAAATATTCCTTAGCTGCGACTCGTAGAGTGCGATTCGCAAATAAGGAATGACACCTCTCATTGATTCCTATGGGCCAAGAGGCCCATAGGAATGAATGGGGAGGAATTCTCAATTTGCCATTAGCAATTAGCTAATCTCAATTTGAAAATGCGATTTCAAGGGTGACGGATGTCCTTTGGACACCCTGTTGCACCCCTTAAATTGACCTGGACACTGGTATTGCCTTGGGACATGTGTGTGTATAACATACAACTTTGAAAGATGCCCTTTAGTGCATTTTTCACAGTTTTCGCTATTTACCATGAAGTTTGATTTCACGGTAAATAGCGACCCCTATCAGCGAAATCGCTAGCTATTTTACATTCATGCATTGCATTTAAGGAATCTCAATTTGAGATTCCTTAAATGCAATCACAAATAGGTATTTATGCATTTGGGATGATGCACCCAAATGCATAAATATCGGTCGCAGAGGGGCAGATTCTGAGAATCTGCCCCTTTGCGAACGGTATTTCGCTTGATGCATCTAGCTGATAGATCCTCTACATGAAATATTTTAGGAAATACCACTGCTAAGTAGCAGGTGCCATACCAATTCTTGGGCAATTTCAAATAGGCACTTTGTTCACACACAAAATACACATTCAGCACTATGGTCAACTTATCCGTTAATGCCTTTCTTATTGCTTCTTTGATTAAGAAAATATGTTCACAATCACTCCTACCCACAGAGATCTTATCATAGTAGGTTGACGGGTGTCCAATGCACAACTTCCCTTTTTGCTTTAAGTCTAACGCTATGGGCCCATATGGGTGTCCATGGAATAACCTTAAGCATTGGATCTGGTCTCAATAGTGTTTTATTGTGTCAATCTTCTATTTGATCTGCAAGTTTCTTTTCAATGTCAGTTAGCATACAGGTTAAGTTGTGCCTGTGAGCATGCAAAGTATCTAATGTAATGGTGGACACAAAATATGTAGACAACCTCTCTACCTCCTTATAATAATCATATTTATTCATATACTTTAGAACTGGTACTTCTGAGATTACCATATCTTAATTGGAGAAATAATACTCAAAGTGGGCTTCACTGTAAAACATAGTGAGCAACACACTACATGTGATGCCATAAGTCAAAGGTAAGTGGCGATATTGGATGCCCTCTTCTACTGATGCGGGTAATTGCAAGCACACATAACAATCTTTCGCTTCCATCGTGTCCACGTACTCATACAACCGAGCATATGCATTTAGGGGAAAATCTTCATTTGATAAATCTACTTGTAGCATCCGGCTAGTTTCCCTGATCATGTCTCTCTCTTTGGCAGATGCACCCTCACCTAAGTCTGCAGTAGATGAGGTAGGTGTCATGTTATTCTTTTCTTGGGACCCCACCAGAGATGTAACAATTACCACAGTTATGACAATAATCACCACAACAATAACCAATTAGGCATTTCTGTCTGCGTCCTTATTTCTTGGGCTTCATCTTAAATTTTGATTAAATGTAGTTGTTTCTTGCAACAAAGTCTCCGATTATTTTGCTTTTTTAATTTGATTTGTTTACAATATCTGTAATGTCCTTTCTTTCGATTCTTTTCTCAATGTTCAATTCAATGACACTAAACCTATTGAAGAGATGTAGTCAAACCTACTCTAAATTATTCTCTCTAGTGAAAAGACCCTAATTTTAAGTCTTCTTCCTCTTGGACTAGGGTATCTTCTTTCTAAGGCTAATATATATCTATTTTATAGTTCATTCTTCGTCATTTATGATTTTTGATCCGAGCATAGTTAGAACAATTTGCAATATTTCAGCACAAATTTCTCCCATTTTGTGTGCAGTTGTCAATCAAAAGTAGGGAAATGAACTTGGTTGAGGATCAAAAAGCGCAATGTAAATGTGTTGGATTTGTACAGCGCACGGCTGCCCGTAAGTGTCCTGGCGCTGGAGACCGCTGGGGAACCCGTCCTGACTTTCCCTGTGAGATGGTCCCTTCTGGGTATCTCCAAGGTGAAACCAGGCATCCCCGGTGTCTGTGGGGGGCCGTTGTAGAGATGAGGCAAGCTTAATGCCCAGAGTTGCCGAGTGTGATCCCTGGTTAGAGTAGGCGCCGAGGCGAGAATTGTCGTGTCCACTGACCCTGGCGCGTCGGGAATTGAATCCTGGTCCCGGCCGTTCTCTGCTTCCGGGTCTGCCGCCTCTAACCAGCGAGCTACACCACTCCACTCAGTCTTGGTGGATCAGGAACTGTTAAAGTCAGTATTCGGAATGTATCAATTCCAGGGACTATTAACTGAAGATTAATGGTCAGGGTGCTCTCTCCGTGACTCACTGTGCCTGTCCCCAGTCTCCCAGATCCTTCCGGTCTCTGCATCTGCAGCCAGGTACGTCCACTCAGGAGATGCGTATTTTTGAGACAGTACTCTCTCCCTTCTGGATCGTCCATCCGGTCTTTCTTCGGTTTCCCTTTGATGGGATTCAGACATTTCAGGAACCGTAACAAGATCTTTCTCTGATATAAGCCTTAGATTCAGCATTCTTTCTTTGTTGGCCACTTTGCTGTTGCAACATCTATTCTCCTCCATTCTTCCTCTTGATCTGATCCTTCTGCACCCGACAGTTCACTCTGCTCTGGTTCAAAGTTCACTTCCACTATATCATCTATTTCAGAGTCTGCATTCGCTTCAGGAGTTGCCTGATTTATTCTGTCTTGCTCGATTTTTCTGCTTCATCGCGAGCTCTCGCTACTGAGCTGGTTCTTTCAGTTTCTGTTGCACCTTCGATTGCACTTCTCGGAACAAGAGGCGTCATATCTTCCACAGGTTCTGGGACTCTGCGAGTATGGGAAGCGTGTATCCAGTTTGTCAATCCTCCACACTTCACCGCTGCACTTGTGACTAGAAGCACCTGATACAGTCCGCTCCAATGGACATCAAGGCAGCTTTTCCTCACATGTTTTCGGATAAGCACCCAGTCACCAAGGCTTAGATCATGCAGCAGGTCTCTCGAGGTGGATGCAGTTATAGCCTCGACCTGGTGGGACACAGAATTACCACATCAGCCAGTCCTTTACAATAATCCATATTCAAATCATCTGTGATGTGTATCAATGCTATAGCTGGCACCGTAGGCAGTCGCATAGCTCTTTCCATCAATATCTCGTGGGGAGAGAGCCCTGTTCTTCTATCAGGTGTACTACGCATACTCATGAGAACTAACGGGAGAGCATCAAGCCATTTCAAGGAAGTCGACAAACACACCTTGGACACCCTCATTTTGATTGAGCCATTTACTTGTTCCACTAGACCAGAAGCCTCAGGCCTGTAGCTGCAATGTAACCTTTGATCGATTTTTAAAGCTGCACATAACAATTTCATAAGTTCATTATTGACGGGCGTTCCTCTATCTGTTTTCACCGAGGTTGGAATTCCAAACAGTGGTGTCAGTTCCCTTAAGAGCAGCTTTGCCCCGTGAGACTGTCACATCGCCTAGTTGGATATGCCTCACCCCATCGTGTAAAAATACAGACCACCACCAGTACATATCTCAGCCTATTGCATCTTGGCATCTCAATGAAGTTTAACTGTATTCTATTAAAGGGACCTCCTGACCTTCCAAAGTGACTTATTGCAACTACAGTTTTCTGCCCCACATTCATTTGCTGACATGTAACACATCTGTGACAAACAGCTTAAGCATGCACACAGAATCGGGGGTTAAACTATGTCAGCCTAAACACACGCACCATGGCATCTCTTCCAAGATGAACTGCTCTGTGAATTTGCCTTGTCATTGGGCTCAATAAACAGTTTGGTAATACTGCCCTTACACCTGTTGACACCCAAAAGCCATCTTCTCTCTTTTGACAACCTGCTCTAACCCATGACGCTGCTTCCTCTTCTGAAACCTCATCTTGCAGTCTCTTCACCTCATCCCAGGTATCAGCCACAGCCAACATCATGCTGAGCTCGGTCTCTTCTGCACTTTCTCCTACGTATCCTCCATTGAAAATACAAACATGTAGCACAAAAATGAGCTACTTCATCAGCATATTATTACCCTTGGTAACAAAATCTTCTCCTTTCCCATGGGCTGCACATTGTACTACTGCTATGGCTGTCGGTTTCTGTAAGGCTTCCAATAAGTGAGGTCTGTTAGTAACAAGGACCCCCAGATACGGATCAATATCCTGGGACAGGGTAAACAATGTATGAAAAATAACACTCCCAGGCATACAATACGAAAATTTACACAATAGATTAAACAAACAAACTAGTTCAGTTTAGAAAAAATACATTTTTTTAATTTGATTAAAAAGAAACATTAAAATTCAGTACATTGCTCAAAATTGATAAAAGTAACCATATAATGATACATATGTGTTCACAAATGAAGATTTAAAAAGAGGTTAGATGGCATCCGGTCGACGCGTTTCGACATGCAATTTAGGTCTTCATCAGGACATATACCATCAAAATTCTGTAAAAAAAATCATAACATGATTTTAATGTTATTGAATTCCTATCGTGACAAGTCACAACTGAACTAGTTACAGGTTTGTTACACCATTCTATTGGTAAGAATATAATATTCTTTTCACATTCTTGATATACTGCTTTACATAGACATTTTAAAAACCTATGCGTATACATTAATTTTTTTTAAAAAAACCTGGGATGGTGTGATTAATGTTCGTAAATCTGGCAGGGGAGACCTGACCAAACAATCTTTTTCCTAATCATGGAACATTAGACCCAATTCAACTAAAGACATGTTAAAAAGTTAATACAATTATAACCAGTCCCTTGTTTTTGTGCATTCCAATCTAGAGAAATAAATCAGATAAAGTGATTGATAGTCTTCTTATATTTTGCACCATATATGTTTCAAAAATGGGTACAATTGAAAACAATACTGTTTTATAATCAAAATCACATGATTGCTTGGTGCATAATCTACAAAATATAATCACAATCCTCTTAAGTTTGTTTACATATGGCTGTTTTTAGACAATGAATAGGGCCTATTCACTCGTGATTACTAAGGTAGTGGGGAAAAAAAAAAAAAGAAAAATGAAAAGACAGAAAGTGGAGAATAATCTTTAAAACACTCCTTAATTCAATGGTATTTCATATATCCATTGGTTTTGTCCAAAACACTATCAATTCCTTGAGATTAATTGGGAGGTGCTCTTAGTAAACACCACATGTTAAGTTGACCCATCTTAACCCAAACCATGTTCTCATATTAATTATTGTCAAAACTACTATAGCTCCTATTTAAATTACCAACCCAACGCACGTTCTTATAATTATTGTTTTCGTACCTAAAGTAGTATTTTTATCCTTCGACACTGCTATGATTCTTATCTACTGAGACTATGATGTATTTATATGGTAGGGTTATTTAGGTCCAGGGCGCAGTCACGTCCCTGCAAGTAGATAATATGGTTGCATTAGTAGCACCCTATTACTATTTATTTTTTAATTTTTTAAGGGGAGAAAACACACATATCATTAGTTATCTTACCCTTTTATAAATTTTGATATGCCTTTCCTCTGGGGTCTAATTAGTCGATTCAGCAACACCATAGAACAATAATATATTAAAAGAATCCTACCAAAAGATACAGAAAACAAATTTAAGTGGATGATCCGAAAAAATAAAGTCATATTACACTCTTTCAGTGTAGCCGCTTACCTAAATCAAAAGAGACGCCTGCTGATAGTTATAGTCCTTTCTCTTTTCTTTTGATGAATTCACAATACAAAACGTGCGCAGGGTGGGCGTTAATATGCCGCAGCCGTTCAATAAAAGGGCTCCTAATGCAAAGATATTAGCTCAATGTAGATCATTGTGTTTTAATATAATGGCAGCCATTGGATGCGTAAAAACAAGATTTACCTTAATTTAACGGGGCACTTTAAGCAATGACGTCGTGTTCGCCTCGTGGTCGGGTGTGCAAAAACTCAAAACCGGCGTCTTGATATCGACTGTATGTCCGGCGGAATTTAAAAGCCAAACGCACGTTACTCCTATTAAATAAGCGGCAGACCATTAGCATTTAAATGGCTATGTGCATAATTGCAGTTAGTTTTAGGCTACTCTCAGCTAAACTCGCGTTCTCTTACCGTGAGCGCTATGAGCTAACAACTGCATCCGGATACTCTGCCAACGGGTCAGGTTTTCAAAGAAGAGCGACTCTGATTGGGAGTTCAAACGCGCTTTTATGTGCGCATTTTCTATTGGTTCTTGCTCCACCTGTGATTATTAAAGGGCACTACTCTAATTTGCACTATGCGGGCCGTAATTCTAGTGTCAGTAAGTTTAAATGTAAGGATATTTTTACGGAACTAATAGTTAACTATCTAAAAGGGAATAATAGATCTAATTAAATTATATTTATATCAAATATATGGCCAAATGCTTAATAAATTATGAACGAGTTATCAATCAATTGGAACTTTATAAATCAAGATTTTTGAAGTCTTCACATGATCGCATTCTCCCAGGGTAATTCATTATTAAGGCCCTGGGTGAAGGTCTTAAGGGAAAAGATCCAAAAAACTTCACGTTTCTTTCTTATCTTCTCTCCTCCTTTGGTATTGGGTGTATGGATCTTTTCCAGAATACGCCACCTCAGATCTGATGGAGCATGCTGGAAATCCATAAAATGCGCGACAAGTGGTGCTGACAGTTTTTTTGTTTTGATTGCTGACTTATGTTCGGTCAGCCGGATTTTAATTGCTCTAGAAGTTTCGCCCACGTAACCCAAGTTACAGGGGCATACGAGCAGGTAAATCACATTGGTAGTGTTGCATGTCCACAGCTCATTAGCTGTAATGCTATATCCATTCAGCTGGAATGTCTCTCCTGTTATAATGCTATTGCAGGATTGGCAAGAGCCACATCTGGAAGTGCCTTTCACAGGGTTTGCACCTTGTATCGATTTTTGTACAAATGAGGGCCTTTCAGAATTGCCTGTATGTCTTGATCTTACCACATAGTCTTTTAAATTTTTGTTTCTCCGATGTGCAAACATCGGTTTCTTAAGTTTGGGTTTGGATGGCTCTATGTTTAATAAGTGCCAGTTTGCATTCACTATCTGTCTAATGGTTGCATTCATCGTTGAATGTCGTGTGACACAAACCAATTTAGGTTCCTGGACTTCATTTTTTGGTCTTAAGAGTACGTCCCGGTCATAATATCGGGCTCGCTTGTAAGCTTCACGGACTAACCTATGAGGGTATCCTCTGTCAAGGAATTTTTTCTTCATCTTTTCAGACTGGATATCATAGTCTTTAATGTTTGTGCAGTTACGTCTCACCCTGAGAAACTGCGAGAAGGGTATTCCATCCTTTTGGCTCCTCGGGTGATAGCTCGAAAAATGGAGCAAGGTGTTCCTTGAGGTGGGCTTAGTATACAGGTCTACTTCCAATTTATTGTTTGCATTTCTAATATATACGTCCAGGAACTCAACCTTGGTAGCATTGACATTGGCAGTAAAATGAAGATTTTCATCCGCAAGATTTATCCACTCTAAGAATTCTTCAAGAGCCTGTTCCCCACTGGTCCAGATGAAAAAAATATCATCAATATACCTGTGCCAGTGGGAAACAGACTCATAGAAAGGGGCCATCTCATTGTATATATTACGTGCCTCAAAGAGAGCCATGTATATATTAGCTATGGACGGAGCCATGGCTGCCCCCATGCTCACGCCCTTAATTTGCTGATACATGTGGTTTCCAAATTGGAAAGCGTTTTCCTGCAATACTATAGACAGGCAGTCGTAAACAAACTGCTTGTTACAGGGTATCTGATGTAAATTTATGAACCACATGGTGGCATCAAGCGCTCCTTTCTGTGGGATATTACTATACAACGCTTCAACATCAAGCGTAACCAATAGATCCCTATTCTCGTTAAATGATAGGTTTTCCACCTTGGCTATTATTTCACCGGTATCTTTGATGTGTGATGGGGATAGTGAAATATAAGGTCTCAGTATGTTGTCTACATACTTTGAGATGGCCTCAGTGGGGGTACCAATTGTTGAAACTATAGGTCGGTAGGGGGGGTCCTGTTGATTCTTGTGCATTTTGGGCAACCCATAAATGCACGCTAGTTTCCCTTGAGAGGTGTTTAAGAATTCATATTCTTTTTTAGTTATTAAATTCCTATCGAATGCTCTCTTTGTTGTTTCACGGATTTTTCTCACTACTCTATCAGTTGGATTGTTCGTGACTTCTTTATAGAAAAGAGGGTCATTCAGCATATTAAGCATGTTAGTTTCATATGCATTACAATCTATGAGGACAATACCGCCTCCCTTGTCACTGCTTTTTATTATTAGTGATTTATTATTTTTTAGATTGACTAAAGAATCGTGTTCCTCTCTCGAGATATTATATTTTGATTTGGGGACAAATCTTGAGGCATGATCTAATTTAGAAAGGACAACTATCTCAAACATCGCCATCTCCGGGCCAAGTTGGTCCAATGATGGTGTGAATGTTGAGGGTAGGGCTACAATATTATTTGTTGTATTGTCCTGATCCATTTCCACTCTATCCATGAAGAACTTTTGAAGTCTTATCTTTCTGAAAAATGCATGCACATCTTGATACAATTCAAATAAATTAACATTTGCATGAGGGACAAAGGTCAAACCTTTTGAGAGTAAAGATATGTCTGAGGTATTTAGGTTATGTTTGGAAAGATTGAAAATAGGGATCACATCCATTGTCTCTGGTACTGCCTGCTGCGAGTCTCCAAATAATGTTGAGGCTGAGCTTCCATGGGGTGTTGATAGGACTGATGTTGACCCCGGGTTGACGGTTGAAAGCGTACTCTCTGCCGTCCCCGTTTCCCTCCTCGGTATCCTAAAAAAGGCTGGCGCATATTTCTACGGCCATTTTGGGGGTTATAATGACCATCATCCTGGTAATTTTGTTCGTTATCAGATTCTGGGTCAGAGGAGTCAGAGAAATTGTTTATTCTTTGGTGATTATAACTACCTTCAACCTGCTGGTTATCTTGTTTATAGAAACCTTCACCTAGGTAGGGGTATGCACGTTCTAAAGTGTAGAACCTCTTGTCCTTTGCGAATTTTTCCTGTTTCCTCTTGGTCAGATATTCAGCAAAGGATAGAATATCCTTATTTAGAGATTCCAGTTGCTTCTCTGCGTCAGTTATTATAGTAGATGTTTTAATCTTATTTTCTAGTTCTTCTATTTCTTTTTTGATCTCAGAGGCTAAATCTTTAGAGGTGGAAATGATAAGGATCATGAGGTCCCTAGAACACCTGCTAGCTATCATGCTCCACTTGTGTATGAAAGACTTTATATCTACGAATAGCCCCGGGATATTTCTGACACGTAAACCTAGCGGGATGATAGCGGATTTCAAATAATTCAACATAAACTCTCCATGAGCCTCTATCCTTATTAATTTCTTCTTCAGGTTTGAAAGCTTCACTAAGTCACTGTTATTCTGTGGTTTTGACATAAAGCTAGAACCCGATGGTACAGAGATACCAACTAGGGTGGCAAAATCATCGTCCGAGAAACCAAATGTTTCCATGTGGGCCATCGTGAAAATTTCCAATAAGGAGTTAATAGGATAAATAGGAAGAGGCAAAGACAGAAATAATAACAGAGAATACTAGCGCATAGGTACAAAAAAGCAGTAGATTAATACAAAGAAAAGCAGAACGGTCCCACACGGAATTCCGTGGGTAGTAGTCTGTTAGTAACAAGGACCCCCTGATACGGATCAATATCCTGGGACAGGGTAAACAATGTATGAAAAATAACACTCCCAGGCATACAATACGAAAATTTACACAATAGATTAAACAAACAAACTAGTTCAGTTTAGAAAAAATACATTTTTTTAATTTGATTAAAAAGAAACATTAAAATTCAGTACATTGCTCAAAATTGATAAAAGTAACCATATAATGATACATATGTGTTCACAAATGAAGATTTAAAAAGAGGTTAGATGGCATCCGGTCGACGCGTTTCGACATGCAATTTATGTCTTCATCAGGACTTATACCATCAAAATTCTGTAAAAAAATCATAACATGATTTTAATGTTATTGAATTCCTATCGTGACAAGTCACAACTGAACTAGTTACAGGTTTGTTACACCATTCTATTGGTAAAAATATAATATTCTTTTCACATTCTTGATATACTGCTTTACATAGACATTTTAAAAACCTATGCGTATACATTAATTTTTTTTAAAAAAACCTGGGATGGTGTGATTAATGTTCGTAAATCTGGCAGGGGAGACCTGACCAAACAATCTTTTTCCTAATCATGGAACATTAGACCCAATTCAACTAAAGACATGTTAAAAAGTTAATACAATTATAACCAGTCCCTTGTTTTTGTGCATTCCAATCTAGAGAAATAAATCAGATAAAGTGATTGATAGTCTTCTTATATTTTGCACCATATATGTTTCAAAAATGGGTACAATTGAAAACAATACTGTTTTATAATCAAAATCACATGATTGCTTGGTGCATAATCTACAAAATATAATCACAATCCTCTTAAGTTTGTTTACATATGGCTGTTTTTAGACAATGAATAGGGCCTATTCACTCGTGATTATTATGGTAGTGGGAAAAAAAAAAAAAAAGAAAAATGAAAAGACAGAAAGTGGAGAATAATCTTTAAAACACTCCTTAATTCAATGGTATTTCATATATCCATTGGTTTTGTCCAAAACACTATCAATTCCTTGAGATTAATTGGGAGGTGCTCTTAGTAAACACCACATGTTCAGTTGACCCATCTTAACCCAAACCATGTTCTCATATTAATTATTGTCAAAACTACTATAGCTCCTATTTAAATTACCAACCCAACGCACGTTCTTATAATTATTGTTTTCGTACCTAAAGTAGTATTTTTATCCTTCGACACTGCTATGATTCTTATCTACTGAGACTATGATGTATTTATAAGGTAGGGTTATTTAGGTCCAGGGCGCAGTCACGTCCCTGCAAGTAGATAATATGGTTGCATTAGTAGCACCCTATTACTATTTATTTTTTAATTTTTTAAGGGGAGAAAACACACATATCATTAGTTATCTTACCCTTTTATAAATTTTGATATGCCTTTCCTCTGGGGTCTAATTAGTCGATTCAGCAACACCATAGAACAATAATATATTAAAAGAATCCTACCAAAAGATACAGAAAACAAATTTAAGTGGATGATCCGAAAAAATAAAGTCATATTACACTCTTTCAGTGTAGCCGCTTACCTAAATCAAAAGAGACGCCTGCTGATAGTTATAGTCCTTTCTCTTTTCTTTTGATGAATTCACAATACAAAACGTGCGCAGGGTGGGCGTTAATATGCCGCAGCCGTTCAATAAAAGGGCTCCTAATGCAAAGATATTAGCTCAATGTAGATCATTGTGTTTTAATATAATGGCAGCCATTGGATGCGTAAAAACAAGATTTACCTTAATTTAACGGGGCACTTTAAGCAATGACGTCGTGTTCGCCTCGTGGTCGGGTGTGCAAAAACTCAAAACCGGCGTCTTGATATCGACTGTATGTCCGGCGGAATTTAAAAGCCAAACGCACGTTACTCCTATTAAATAAGCGGCAGACCATTAGCATTTAAATGGCTATGTGCATAATTGCAGTTAGTTTTAGGCTACTCTCAGCTAAACTCGCGTTCTCTTACCGTGAGCGCTATGAGCTAACAACTGCATCCGGATACTCTGCCAACGGGTCAGGTTTTCAAAGAAGAGCGACTCTGATTGGGAGTTCAAACGCGCTTTTATGTGCGCATTTTCTATTGGTTCTTGCTCCACCTGTGATTATTAAAGGGCACTACTCTAATTTGCACTATGCGGGCCGTAATTCTAGCGTCAGTAAGTTTAAATGTAAGGATATTTTTACGGAACTAATAGTTAACTATCTAAAAGGGAATAATAGATCTAATTAAATTATATTTATATCAAATATATGGCCAAATGCTTAATAAATTATGAACGAGTTATCAATCAATTGGAACTTTATAAATCAAGATTTTTGAAGTCTTCACATGATCGCATTCTCCCAGGGTAATTCATTATTAAGGCCCTGTGTGAAGGTCTTAAGGGAAAAGATCCAAAACACTTCACGTTTCTTTCTTATCTTCTCTCCTCCTTTGGTATTGGGTGTATGGATCTTTTCCAGAATACGCCACCTCAGATCTGATGGAGCATGCTGGAAATCCATAAAATGCGCGACAAGTGGTGCTGACAGTTTTTTAGTTTTGATTGCTGACTTATGTTCGGTCAGCCGGATTTTAATTGCTCTAGAAGTTTCGCCCACGTAACCCAAGTTACAGGGGCATACGAGCAGGTAAATCACATTGGTAGTGTTGCATGTCCACAGCTCATTAGCTGTAATGCTATATCCATTCAGCTGGAATGTCTCTCCTGTTATAATGCTATTGCAGGATTGGCAAGAGCCACATCTGGAAGTGCCTTTCACAGGGTTTGCACCTTGTATCGATTTTTGTACAAATGAGGGCCTTTCAGAATTGCCTGTATGTCTTGATCTTACCACATAGTCTTTTAAATTTTTGTTTCTCCGATGTGCAAACATCGGTTTCTTAAGTTTGGGTTTGGATGGCTCTATGTTTAATAAGTGCCAGTTTGCATTCACTATCTGTCTAATGGTTGCATTCATCGTTGAATGTCGTGTGACACAAACCAATTTAGGTTCCTGGACTTCATTTTTTGGTCTTAAGAGTACGTCCCGGTCATAATATCGGGCTCGCTTGTAAGCTTCACGGACTAACCTATGAGGGTATCCTCTGTCAAGGAATTTTTTCTTCATCTTTTCAGACTGGATATCATAGTCTTTAATGTTTGTGCAGTTACGTCTCACCCTGAGAAACTGCGAGAAGGGTATTCCATCCTTTTGGCTCCTCGGGTGATAGCTCGAAAAATGGAGCAAGGTGTTCCTTGAGGTGGGCTTAGTATACAGGTCTACTTCCAATTTATTGTTTGCATTTCTAATATATACGTCCAGGAACTCAACCTTGGTAGCATTGACATTGGCAGTAAAATGAAGATTTTCATCCGCAAGATTTATCCACTCTAAGAATTCTTCAAGAGCCTGTTCCCCACTGGTCCAGATGAAAAAAATATCATCAATATACCTGTGCCAGTGGGAAACAGACTCATAGAAAGGGGCCATCTCATTGTATATATTACGTGCCTCAAAGAGAGCCATGTATATATTAGCTATGGACGGAGCCATGGCTGCCCCCATGCTCACGCCCTTAATTTGCTGATACATGTGGTTTCCAAATTGGAAAACGTTTTCCTGCAATACTATAGACAGGCAGTCGTAAACAAACTGCTTGTTACAGGGTATCTGATGTAAATTTATGAACCACATGGTGGCATCAAGCGCTCCTTTCTGTGGGATATTACTATACAACGCTTCAACATCAAGCGTAACCAATAGATCCCTATTCTCGTTAAATGATAGGTTTTCCACCTTGGCTATTATTTCACCGGTATCTTTGATGTGTGATGGGGATAGTGAAATATAAGGTCTCAGTATGTTGTCTACATACTTTGAGATGGCCTCAGTGGGGGTACCAATTGTTGAAACTATAGGTCGGTAGGGGGGGTCCTGTTGATTCTTGTGCATTTTGGGCAACCCATAAATGCACGCTAGTTTCCCTTGAGAGGTGTTTAAGAATTCATATTCTTTTTTAGTTATTAAATTCCTATCGAATGCTCTCTTTGTTGTTTCACGGATTTTTCTCACTACTCTATCAGTTGGATTGTTCGTGACTTCTTTATAGAAAAGAGGGTCATTCAGCATATTAAGCATGTTAGTTTCATATGCATTACAATCTATGAGGACAATACCGCCTCCCTTGTCACTGCTTTTTATTATTAGTGATTTATCATTTTTTAGATTGACTAAAGAATCGTGTTCCTCTCTCGAGATATTATATTTTGATTTGGGGACAAATCTTGAGGCATGATCTAATTTAGAAAGGACAACTTTCTCAAACATCGCCATCTCCGGGCCAAGTTGGTCCAATGATGGTGTGAATGTTGAGGGTAGGGCTACAATATTATTTGTTGTATTGTCCTGATCCATTTCCACTCTATCCATGAAGAACTTTTGAAGTCTTATCTTTCTGAAAAATGCATGCACATCTTGATACAATTCAAATAAATTAACATTTGCATGAGGGACAAAGGTCAAACCTTTTGAGAGTAAAGATATGTCTGAGGTATTTAGGTTATGTTTGGAAAGATTGAAAATAGGGATCACATCCATTGTCTCTGGTACTGCCTGCTGCGAGTCTCCAAATAATGTTGAGGCTGAGCTTCCATGGGGTGTTGATAGGACTGATGTTGACCCCGGGTTGACGGTTGAAAGCGTACTCTCTGCCGTCCCCGTTTCCCTCCTCGGTATCCTAAAAAAGGCTGGCGCATATTTCGACGGCCATTTTGGGGGTTATAATGACCATCATCCTGGTAATTTTGTTCGTTATCAGATTCTGGGTCAGAGGAGTCAGAGAAATTGTTTATTCTTTGGTGATTATAACTACCTTCAACCTGCTGGTTATCTTGTTTATAGAAACCTTCACCTAGGTAGGGGTATGCACGTTCTAAAGTGTAGAACCTCTTGTCCTTTGCGAATTTTTCCTGTTTCCTCTTGGTCAGATATTCAGCAAAGGATAGAATATCCTTATTTAGAGATTCCAGTTGTCCAGAGTCATACATTATTTTTCATACATTCCAATAAGTGAGGAACATACTCTCCATTGCGAATGGGGGATCCTGAGGATGTCCTGAGCAAAAGAGCGAAAACGCTTTATTGTACTCAGGCATTCCCTGGGCTGGAGCGTGACATAGGCTCTCTCTCAGCCCATAGAAGGCACTGAAGCTGTCGTCATCCCAGGGTACCAGATTACTAATATCTTTTTGAGTCAACCTCAAAAGTGGGTTTGCCTGAAAGGAAAACTTTGGGATCCACTGTCGACAATAGCCGACCATTCCCAAAAACATGCGGAGTTCTTTCTGTGTTTTCGGAGTTCCCATTTGTAGAATTGTTTCTATGTGATCTTATGACACCCTTCATTTTTGCTTCTTAATTCTATGTCCCAGAGACTGTACTTCTGTCTGACAGTACTGAAGCTTATTTGGAGACACTTTGGGGCCTATTAGGATCTCAGGCGGATCTCCACCTCCCACATGGTGGTGGCAATCCTCCTGAGATCCGTCCCCACCCACCACCCATTTCCCCCCACCACATTACTATGGCAGGGGGGACCGAGGCGTACGAAGAGTCCGTCCGCCGCTTTTCCGCCCGGTAAGCAAGTCGACCGGGCGGGAAAGAGTTTAACATGGTTGCAGTGTCTGTTAGACTCCGCCAGCCATATTATCACGGGGCGGAAACATGCCTTTCTGTGGCAGCAATGCATGTGGGAATTGCTTGTGGGGGTCTGTTGCGGGTGGGGGTGCTCATGGGAGGTACCTATGGTACCCCCTTCAGTTCCATGCACAACATCATGTTGTGCATGGAAGTGCACAACATGCCTTCCAGTCATTATGGCGGGCGGTGCTGAGTGCACAGCACGCCACAATGTCAGCAATGCAGGATGCGCCTGCCACTGTGGCGGGTGCATCCTAATTTCTCCCACAGGACCCCCGCCCTAATGGCGGGCGTCCTATTTCCTGATAGGATGGCAGGCGGACAAAGTCTGCCTGCCATCCTAATGACTCCCTTTGTGTCCATTCTCTGCCAGATGATTGAGCAAAGCCACTGTATCGATCCTGCAAGTACCTTCAGTCTCTGATGCGACCAATAGGTCATCAATGTATTGAACGAGAACTGAGTTTTGGAGCATTACCAATCCTTCCAGATTCTTTTTCAAACACTGGCTAAATATAGAGGGGCTTTCTGTATACCCCTGAGGGATAAGACACCAAGTTAACACACAATCGTCTATCCTGAACGCAAAAATATCCTGGCTATTTTCGTGCATTCGTATAGAGGAAAAGGCTTGGCACAAATCAATGACTGTGAACCATTCGGCTTCACATGGTATTTGAAATAGTATTCAAACTTCAAGTTTTGCAACCTGACCTCTGTGTACTGTTGCCCTATTAAGCAATTGCTATAATTGCTTTACAATGTAACTTTAACATTCATGCTCATTAACTCAAGACCATGACATATAAAAATGACTCTGAAATAAAGCCATTACAAACGTGGATAAATATCTTACATGTACTATTTTAATTTGTTCAAATCATATATCAATATCTTCTGTGGAATTTCATGCTTTTCATCACAAAGTTATTCTTTCAAGAAAACCACCCAATGCATTTCAGGCCCCATCAGCCCTTCTTCAGGGGCTAATCTGTAAATAATGTAAACAATATTCTCATGTAATTACAGCTAATTTACAGGGTGAGCAGACAAATCCTGATCAGTGTAATTCAGATACCTGGCAACAACCTTGTTTTTGTCAAATCCACCTCATACTGTTGTGCCAGTTGTACCAATGCCTCATGAGCGCGCTTTGCTTTCTTAGTAACATCTTTAGTTATAAATAGCAATTCACTGGGATCATATGTTTCAATCCTTTCCAATGGCAGATTCCCTTCTATTACTTCATCTATCTCAATTTTCAATCTGACCACATCTAACAGCGGTGCCTTTATTGCCACCTGTATCATTCTTTGACTCTGCTCACTTCCAAATTCTTCCCTGCCACAACTTTGAGCCCTTCCAGGACTTGTACCTTCCTCCATTCTCACCATTGACTTTCTCTTTCACAATTTCAACTTCTCCAATGATTACCCTCGCACAAACCTTGCGGTGGAAACGTTACTCTAGGGGCTTCTTGTCTGATATCCCACTCATCTCTTGGTAGCATTGATTCCCTCACTGGCTGAATCCACATTCTAAGGTCTGACTTTGAATTTGCGAAAGCTCCTGTACGTCTTCGTTCTGACCCACTGTCCATCCTTGATGGATCAGCAATAGCTGGTAAAGGGGTGCTAGTTTCCACTGGCCCCTGAACCATACCTGTCCCGCTCATAGTAAGACTTCCCCGTCATTGTTTCTTCCCTTTCTCTGATCTGCTGTTGTTGTCTTTCATCTGCCCTCATTAGGATTATAATTCAAAACCACAGGTCCAACTGTAATGGGTACTGTTAGAGAGTCTGGCAACTGTCTAGCACAGGCACTTCCAATTTGCTCGGTGTCCACAAATCCTGGCCCTCCAGAACCTCCTGGGATTCTGATACCTACTGCCAATCTCCCTTGCACTCCTGCTGTCTGGTCTACCCTTGATGCTTCCCCAGGCTGCAGCATTCTTTCTTGCTCTGACCTGGAATCAATAGGTGGAGGACGAGCTGCTAACAATCTCTCTAAAAAGCTATCATCTGTGTCGCTCTCTTCTTCTGTCTTACTCTGTCCTTTAGATCCTCCTTCCCTCTATGGTGTCTACTCTCCATATCTTTAACTGTGAGTCCCACCTAGCATCCTGATATGCCTTTGTTGCCCTCTGTATCCTTTCCTGTGTAGCTTCTCTTTTCTTTACCATGGGTGCTCTCATCCACGCATCTAAAGCTTCAAGTTGCGTTGGTCTAGGCGGAGACTTCAGAGCATTCATCGCTCCTCCGAGCTAGTACAATGCCTCCATCTGAAAGTACCCATAATGAGGAAAAGCCAAGTCTCCCTCTTTCTCTGTAATCTTGTGTCAATTCTGCAACCACACCTGTTCCTGGCCTGCTCATTCAAATGCAGCCATGGCGCAAGCTAATCGGCTTTTGGCACATTAATTGAGGACTCCCCTAAGCATTAGTCCCTTAGATTGCACTGTGCTTTTTATCATTTTTAAGTTGTTTCGAATTTTAAAACTGAATCTGTACTGACATAACGAGAGATTTTTGATTTGCAACAGTGCTGACCTCATTTTCTGTGTGGGAACTTTAGCTAGGGCTAATTTGGACTTGCCATGTGCCTAGAGCAGTGAGCTCACTAGTTTGTGCCCACATCAGGTCTTCTGCACTTAGTCTGCTCACTTAACTGTGGCCTAGACGCAGCCACTAAAGCAAGCCAGTCTGTGCCTGCCTGCTCCTGAATGGCACCTAGGGTCAGGGATGCTGCTCTTCTGTTCTGCTTCCTTTCTACACGCTCTTTGTCCTCATACCCCTGAAGAATGTGGCTTATCTCTTAAACTTGATTCAGGAATGAGGAATTTCTTATAAGGCCCATTTCAGATAGCCTAACCTCATACCAAGTCTGTGGCTTATTCCAATGGGTTTGCAGTGCATTATCCAGCTAAATTTAGGCACCCACACAGCCATAAATGTATCATCAAGGAATCTAATTCCACTTGTTTTAATTTTTTTAAATCTAAATTGTAATTCTTTGGTTCGATCCCTATTGGACCTTTTTGAGTTTTAACTGAATATAGCCTTGGCGCCATTTTCCAAATGGAAACGTGGCTCAATAACACCTCAGTACCGGATAGTGTCACAGCTCTCACCTCTGATTTTTGAATTCTATTCATAAATTGCCCAGATAGAAAGGGAGGTAGCATTGCCAATATTTTTTAAAAATAGATTGACGTGTAAAATAGACAACTTAATCTTCCCGGATTGTGAGGCACTTCTCTTCTCTCTCTGTCAAAAAAGTTTACTATTTCTGGGACATTAATCTACTGTCTGCCATGATCCTCCAACAGTGAATGTAAGATCTTATTCCGCTGTATTTCTCCTAGCAGGGAATCACAACGTGGTCGTTACAATGACCGCGTTGTGATTCCGCATACCATTACTCCACAAGTCGGAACAACGACTTGCGGAGGGTGGGCGCTGGACATTAAATTAGTATAATTTACTATTCCAACTCCAGTCTGTGCGGTCAATAGGGAAGGTGTTGGATTTTAAATCCAACACCCCCCCTCCGCAAGTCGTTGTTACAACTTGCGGAGTAATGGTATGCAGAATCACATTGGGTCATTGCAACGACCGCGTTACGATTCCCTGCGGGGAGAAAGATTCATGATAAACGTTGTTTACCTCCAGCAGTTGGTGTGCTAGCATGATGGAAAGTGTTTCCCCAGCAGTTCTTAAATACCCTAACCTTAACATTCTGCAGGATCTTAATCTCCATCTGGATGATAAATCCTGCAGCACTGCTACTTCTTTGACTGAAAAGTTTCAGGCCTTGGATATCCAACTGGTTAACGAGGCCCATACTCACAAAGCTGGTAATTTTCTGGACCTGGTTTTTACCAATCTGAGGAAGTTACATCTGAATCCTCCTATACCTTTCAATTGGCCTGATTATTTTGCAGACCCTTTACACTTTTTATAGGAACCAGCTTACAAATTTGTTAGAATTTTCCAGCAGGAATGGGAAAATACTGGATGTCCCATTGTGAAATACCATCCTAGAGTCTAACCCCCCCATATTGTGTGATTCAGTGGCGTTAGAGTCTATACTGTGTGATTCAGTGGTGTTAGATTTCCCCATAATAATGCCTGGCTCAGGTCCTAAGTGGATACTCTTATTCCTGTCTTCAATAGAAAAACAACTACTGAACCCCCATCCCAGCCCGCCCCTGCTCCATGGTACAGTGACTCCTTGTGCAATAAGAATAACCTATGTAAACAGCAAGAGTGCATGTGGAACAAACCCTAATGCTTTGAAGACAAAAGAAATTATAAAATTGCCTTAACGTTTTAAAAAGAAAAACTATTGTGAAGCTAGAACCTCGTTTTATACAAGCAAATTTATGGCAACCCAAAGTTGCCCTAAAACACTTTTCAAGGCTGTTAAAACTTTTTCTGACCCCACTAGCACTGCACCAGTAACTCCCCTCTCACAATCCAAGAGTGATGAGATAGCTTACTTAAAAAACAAAATGACCGGCATTCAGGCTGCCTTTCCTGTTACAGGTCAGGTAAGGAGCACGTGTACCCCCTCTAAGGTAGACAGCTTGATGCATGGATTTCAGCCCTTAGATGTACCTCCTCTTAGGGCAATCCTTGTGGCTATTAAGTCAGGATCTTCATTGGATCCTTGTTCTCCGTCAGTACATGAGAGACTCCCTAATTGCGGCCTGAAGCAACTTACACAACAAATGAATTCAACATTCCAGGTACATACTAACCAACACAGATCAAAATCCAATCCCTTAATTTCAGGCATGCCTGAGGGATCCACTTTGAGCCCTTTGCTCTTCAGACGATACGTACGTCCATTAGCTGAGATGGTGGAAAATTGTGGGTTCACACTTTTCTCATATACGGATGGTACACAAATTGTTGTATCTTTGTCATCTAAGTTCAATCGCAATGTAAAGATACTAAATTTTTGTCTACCCTAGTCTCACTATGGATGGCTGCCAACTCCCTGAAACTGAATGGGGACAAGACGGAGTTCATGGTGGTGGGCAATCTTCTCAACAAAATATACAACAATTAACCCCTTACCAGATTGTTTACATCATTCATTAATTGACAATAAATAATGTCCCACAGAGGAGCAGGTAATTTCTATTATTATCAAAAGCAAAACATGTTTTATCTCTTTTTTTAAATATATCATTTATCATGTACAGCAAGTTAAACATACAAAATATTTGAAATTCATATCAAACATGGGAGCCCTATCTAATAGAGAGAAAACAAAACACATGAACAGACCAAAGAAAGAACATATAATCAAGAGTAAAGGGAGCGCTGGATTTCGAATTGGACTGTCGGTGGGTTGAGAGACTCCGCATCTCACGGGGGCCACTTGAGGAGTAACTACTTACACCAAGTGTCGCATATCACAGGGCACACTGGCTCTTTGAAGAACGTCGATAGCTCTAAGACGTGGAGCTTTTAAGCATTTGTGCACCATCCTTTGCAAAGCATGCTGCTTTCAATTGAAAATCTCCCGGGAGAATACTTACTTGATGGATGGGATACCTTTGTGAGAAGCTTTTATCATATTGACCTGATATATCAGAGGTCACCACAACACTGGTTGACTCAGCTTTATGCCCTGAGGAAGCCCTATTTGGGCAAAACGAGTTGGCTGCACTGTGGCTGTTGAGTTTGATCATCTTGCATCAAGAATATTTCAAGGATGTATTAAAGAGATCGTTTTCTTGACATCAATGAAGGACACTCTTTTTTCTTTAGTGTGTTGAAGCATCTTGAAAGATATTTGCTTTGTTTCTTCTCTATGTGCTTGTTTCCGGACCTAGTGGATAACCTGTTTATCTTAGAGTGCCTTGTGGTAGTGTTACAAGAAAACTGTTTTGAATTTGATAAGTCCATCTACAAACAAACTCTGGGTATAAGCATGAGGCCTGTGCCCCGAATATGGCCAATATTTATATTTTATTATATTTAACAAGATTGCTTCCTTTTTTGAAAACATCTCACATTTGAATCGATTCATTGAGAACATTTTCTTCATTTGGAGCGGGCCTGAAGAACAACTCATTGAATTAATTTTATGGCTCAATCTATGCGACCCACATATAAAATTCAACCCTAATTTTATCAAGGACAAAATAGAATTCTTAGACATCTGGATTTAGGAGGTGGATCAGCACATTGAGGTTTCACTTTATACAAAACCCACTGCAAGAAATACGATCCTGCAATATGAGAGCTATCATCCTTGTAGCCAGAAGGACAGTATATCATTCAGTAAATTCCTGCGTCTCCGCAGGAATTTTACTTGTATGAAGAATTTTGATCATCACGCTGAACAACTAAAAATGAAACTCCTTAACTGAGGATACCCACACAGAATTATCAAAGAGTCCTACAAAAGGGGTAAATACTGTAATCGAGACCCTCTTCTCCAAAATAAACCTAAGGAGAAACAGAATACCCTGATTTGTATCCCTAGGCACTCAAACTTTAATAACAAGTTACGCCAGGCTATTAATTCTTTGCTGGCACATCCATAATTCAGGAAATCAGACCAGTATCCTCTCAAAGGCTATTTTTGCAATTCGCAGGAATAACAAAAAGGTCAAATCCACAGTACCAGAAAGAAACTGTTCAAAGTTCCATTACTGGAATAAACCCCATCCTAGGCACTCATAAATGTGGCTGTTGCCAAGCTTGTAACTTTGCCAAAGTCACCTCTAGTTTGGAATTGGGAAAGCAGAAATTTCTATTTAAAGAAATGATGAACTGCAGGATGACCAATGTGGCGTATGTTATCCTATGCCCCTATGTTAAAGGATATGTTGGAGAAACCAGTAGAGAAGTGATGGTGAGATTTAGCGAACATAAGTCTGCGATTAACAACAAACGTATTGGAGCCCCTTTGGTCAGACATTGGTTTGAGAAAAAACATTCCGTCAAGGATCTTCAATGGCTCATATTGGAGTGTGTCAATTCCCCCAAAGATGTTAATACGGACACCTTGAGACGAAAAAGGGAGGTCTTTTGGACGTACACTTTACAGATGGCTTAGACAGGTCTCAATGAATTTCTCCCATGGGAGAATGTGGTTACTTGAGTCTACCCTACAGTCCATATTACCATGTTTAGGAGTGACCATAACTCCGATAATTCAGATCCTGTCGAACTCAGGTTGATCCTGTTTAGAACTTGTAGAACTCTGGCCAACCCAGTACTTGGATCATAGTAATAAAAGTCTAAACGAGTAAGAATAATAACCCTTCTTGATCCATTATTTGGATAAATGTACCACGAGTGGATACTAGGTGATTCTCATTTAAGATCCCTCACGTATGCTCTGCTATGATCTTTTTAATAGTTCATTTTTTCAGTACTATTGAGTTTTAATGATCATTATTTTATGAACTACCTAGTAGGGTGCTCCCTTCTTTTTTCTCCATGCTGTGTCGGGCCTCGTGATTCCCAGACCATTTAGTATTGAATATTTGCATTTACTTGACGTCTATAGTTAACCGGAATAACCCCCATGTTAGCTTTATATCGAGCAGTACTTGATTATCCTATTGTTTTATCTTTTGTCTGGAAACTTTGAGAACAATTAGTGTCATTAGCCTCACATTAGTTTTTACATATATGTAGATTTTATCTGCGTTTAACGCTATGGCTTTCATTTTGTGCTATTTGCGTTAATTCTTTTCTTAATTTTATCCACTGCAAGATGGCTCCCATTCTGGTCGTTGACGTACGCGCTTGCGCCTACTTGGCTCATCACTATTGCGAGTTTGTTGTTAGATTCAAAATGGCGACATTGCTTTCTTTGCTTTATGTCACGGGCTGTGCCTTTCACCCACAGGTGATACGTATTCGCACGCTATACTAGTATGGTACAACGGGATATAACTCTCTACTCACGCTTGCCCAGGTGAACCACGTACGAGTTTGATGGCGCTCTCATAATTTCAGAGAGAACTCTGCTCCTTTCGTAGGAGTACTCTGTGACTCAGGTGTTTTCTAAGGCAGGATCATTTTGATATTCTTCTCTATAGTCCATTATGTGGTGCTTGCCGATGCCATTTAAGCTATAATATTTATTTTACAGCTTCTGTGTCTCCGTATAACTTGCTGACTGAAACGGGGACCTTAATATTGAGACATCACTCGAATAACTTAGTGATAGGCTACATGTTGCAAATGATTTAGATGCTGTAACGCCTCTCTCCACTCTATAAACCCTAGGCTTTTTAACAACTTAGTGCTGGGCTACAAGTGGCGAATTGGTAAAATGTTGTAATGCCTTTCTCCACTCTATAAATGGAAGGTTTTTTAACCTGCTCCTGGGGGGATCGATGACTCATATATGTATATACCTCTTTTATTCTTTCCAGTTTTTTTAATCCCATTGTCATATCGCAGAGCATTAACTAACTGAAGGATCGGACTACGGAACTGTATTTATATATATGTCCCACGCAACCATTTCTAAATCTGTAAGTCAGAGTGTATTTAGTATCTCTTTGCCTCTTAATATCGGCGTGTTGCTGAGTTGAATCACTTATCTGTGTTTATTTCATTTCCTTATCCTCTAAAAATCGTCTTTGGAAATGCATTGAGATCACCTTCTAGAATCCACAAGTGTGTACATATGGACTTGTTACCTTATATTCTCTAGATAAAGCATAAGGGCACGGGATAGTGATTCACTTCCTGTTCCTTTGTATTACAGCTTGCATTACGTTTTTAATCTGATGACCGCATCGTGGGTCCAGCTATTACAGGGTATCCATTGTGCCTTTACCTAGAAAGTAGGTATGCCATTTTCAATTATTATTCTTTTGAAAAAAACTTCTAAGGAGGTTAGAATAAGTCTCTAAGCCCCTAACTTTTTCCACAGACTTTATTCCAAGCTGCGGGATAGGCTGTTGAAATTCTAAGGTACTTTAAGAGCCCTGGTGATCCCTATAATCGTTTCAGAATCTGAACATCTTTTGAAAGTATGTTGAGTAGCCTTCTGGTTATATTCTCTACGTTTTTCTAAAATCTAAGATTATTTCTTTTTGTATTTATACTTTTCTGTCACAAGGTACTTTCTCTCTACACTGGGTTATTACATAACTTTTCTTGAATAGTGTTTATGTGTGGTGATGGAAACTTTTTCCTCTTTGGCACTTGCCTGGTTTTTTGGGACTCACAATTGAATTAAACTTGCTCTTTTGTGTTTTTATGTAATGGTTACATGAGTAAATTATGTATAGAATTATTCATAATGCTCTGTTTGTTCCCACAGACTTTTGTTTACATATCATATGGACCCTTCAAATGTATCTGAATATAATTATAAATAAAATGTTAGATAGAGTGTTTTTCTGATTCTCGAGAAACACATGAATTCAGCACCCTGATGACGGATGGTACATGGTATTTCCGAAACGCGTGTCGGTGCATTTGTGTTGGTTTTCTATTGTATACCTTAAATATGTTGTGCTATTTGTAATTGTGTCCTTAGTTGGAGTGTATTGTAACACTGTTAGTCTTTGTAACACTGTTAGTCTTGATTATATGTTCTTTCTTTGGTCTGTTGATGTTTTTTGTGGAGAAATGTACCAACATTATATGGTTTTCTCCCTATTAGATTAGGGCTCCAATGTCTGATATGAATTTCAAATAATATTTTTGTATGTTTAACTTGCTGTATGTGATAAATAATACATTTAAAAAAAGATATAAAACATGTTTACCTTTTGATAATTGAAGAAGTTAACTGCTCCTCTGTGGGACATTATTTATTGTCAATTAATGAATGATGTAAATAATCTGGTAAGGGGTTGATTGTTGTATTTTTTTTGTTTCTTCCCTGGTTCTCCCCTTACTGATCTGCTTTACAGGGACCCTCTTCTGTGTATTTTGGGTAACCTTCTCAATCTTTGGGTACCCCACATGTGGCCTACAACTAAGGGCAATACCCCTAGCCAATGCCAGTCGTAAATATCCTGGGAGTCTGGTTAAATGACAAACTTACCATGAGACTTCAGATTAATTGGGGGGCAGGTACCTGTTCAAGCATCCTAATATTGCTCAGGAATATCCTTTACTGCCTCCCTGCCTCTGCCTAGAGAATCGTAGTCCATGCCCTAGTCATTTCTAGGCTGGACTATGGAAACATCTTGTACCTGGGGAGGCAAAAACATTGCTTAAATGCCTCCAGATTGTTCAAAATGCAGCTGCACACTCCAAAATTCACCTCCACTGCCAATATGCTACGGAATCTGCTTTGGTTGCGAGTTGAATATCATTTGAAGGCTCTGTCTTACATGCACAAATGCATATCAAACACTGGACCTCTTTATCTCAGATTCTTGGTGTCTTTTTATACACCAGGACAATTGTTACATTCCAGCCATTTTAGGCTGGCCATAATCCCAAAAATTAGGAATCCCACCAAGGAAGCTGAGCGTTCTCTTTTCTGGGACCTAAATTCTGGAACAATACGCATTTGACATTGAGAAAATGGCAGTCATTCTCTTTGTTTCGCACATTACTAAAAACCTGGCTGTTTAAAGCTCCGAATTTTCAAAAAATGTCACACCTCTTTCCGAGCTAGAACTCTGGTACGACCCTCTTTCCATACCAAGCTTAGTGCTGGAAACCCTTTTTTAGGTAGCCATGTGCTTTGCAAAATATGTACAGTAATAATCAATCACTCAATCAGGGGTCACATGGCGCTGGGGTGAGGGCAGGCTCCGTAGTCATCTGAAGAGCCAGGTCTTGAGGTCCTTCCTGAACTGGAGCAGTGTAGGGCTTTGCTGGAGGTGGGGGGAGATTGTTCCAGGTCTTTGCTGTGAGGTAGGAGAAGGACTCCCCCCCCGTTCTTGTCTTGTAGATGCGTGGCAAGGTGGCCAGAGACAGGTCAGCTGATCAGAGGTTTCTCTTGGGTGCGTGGAAGGAGAGGCAGTTGTTTAGGTTAGCTGGTCCGATTTTGTGAAGGAAACCTTTTGAGGATTTGTGGCATAAAGAAATACATACATTTTTAAATAGGGCAAATTATTTTTACATTATTTATTTCCCTGTTGTAGTCTCAATATACTACTACACTACACAATTCAATATGTTTAATTCTGTTTAACAATGAAAATAATAACACTCCTGGTCCCCTCTTTTGTTGTCTGGAAAAGCCTGCACTGTAAATATTGTTATATTTAGATTTATTGTTGTAAATTCTCTCTGAGTTGATTAGTATCCATGGAAAATCCATCTTAATTAAATAATGAAGTAAAAGCCATTAAATACTTATTGTATTTTGTCATGCTTTTTTTTAAAATGGTATTGTTTGGAAAGCATCCGGACTTTCATCGGTCTAAAAATAAAATGGCTGAAAGCAAAATTATATTCTACTCCCAATAAACTCTCCTTGCTATAGTAGTTGTTGGCACTGCAGAGAACAACTTGATGTGTGATTGCGTTCCTTAAGAAATGGCAGAATGCTGCCACTCACTGCAATCACTTATGCCACATAATCAAGGCCACAGATACCATGGAAAGCACATGCCCCAGCTGCCGGCTACACCTCCCCATGTCCCTGATGTTCCTGTCACTGGTCTGGGTGTTAGATCAGCTAGGAAAATAAACACAACGGACATAGGTCCTCTAAAATGCATTTTATTAAGTGACAGATCGTTAATTAAACACAGTATGGAATGTGCGTTATTACTGTACCTTCAAAGGTATACTGCTTTACTGTCCACCTGGCCCAAAAATGTATTTCTGGATAATTCAGGCACCCTGCTTGAGGAAAGGCTTTGCAGAGACTCCTACACAGTGCTAGGAAATTTCAATTTCCATCTTGAGGTCCCCTTGGATCCAGACACTTCTCGACTGAAGCAAATCATGGGGGTTGTAGATCTTAAGCAGCTGGTGAAAGTCCTGACTCATGAAAAAGGGCACACCCTGGATGGGATATACTCCAATAACCAAGACCTAGTTTGCACCTCAGTTCTCCCTCTTCAATGGACGGATCACTGTGCTATTCAATTTGAATTGAAGAGTTGCAGGGGCCATTTAGCCAGTGAAAAATCAGTCCAAGAGATTGTCACTAGGACCTGGGGAAGAGTGGACATTAAGGTATTAGAAGAAACATTAAGGCGATATATGCGCCCTCTCCCTCCTGAAGTAGAAAAGGCTACTTCAGTCTATATGCAATGGCTGGGTTCTAACTGTAACGATCTAGCACCCCCAAAAAAAGTGGACCCCCAAACGGGCTCAACCCTCAGCGCCCTGATATTCTGAGGGGTAAACACCCAAAGTAAAGAATTAAAAATATCGAAAGGACACAATTTCGAATCAAAAATATTGAGAGGACAGAATATGAAATAGACATAATATAGTTGGAAATAATATCAACAAATAGGTAAGTAATATAGAATGTCATTATATTGAATGTCATTATATAGAATGTCATATCGAATTTTTTTAAATTGTATTATATGTTAGTTATGTGTTAAAAGTATATAATATTTTTTAACGTATGTTACAATTTTTTTAAGATAATGAATTTTATGTTAATACATTTTTTCGTATATTAGTTCTGTAATGTGTTGTGGGTTTATGGGGAAATAGGGTGGGAAGTAATTTATTTAAATTAAAAAAATATATATATATATATATATTAATTAATAATATATTGTTTAATAATTCATATTGTTAATTCATTGTTACGTATATTAGTTCCGTATCGGGTTGTGGGTTTATAGGGGAAGAGGGTGGGAAGTAATTTAATTTAAATGTATTTTTTTTTAATTAATTCATGAATTTATGGTTAATAAATAATATTGGTAATTACATTTTCCGTATATTAGTTCTGTAGTGGTTTGTGGGTTTATAGGGGAATAGGGTGGGAAGTAATTTAGTTTAAATTTTAAAAAATAATAATTATTAATGTTATGGTAAATAATTAATATTGGTAATTAAGTTAAATAATGTATTATTAAATATTTAAAAGGTTATTAAGTGTGTATTAATTAGTATTTACATAAATATGAATTATTAATAATTAATGTATTAATATGTTAATTACGTTCATTCTTTGAGAAGTGTGTTGAGTTTATAGGGGAGTATGGTGTGTATTAAATTAATGGAAAATACATTTTTACTAATATATATATAATATTTAATCAGTCATTTTATACTGTTAATTGTGTTAATTAATTTAGATGTCATTGTCATTATTTGTTTTTGTTAATTGTGATTAGCTTATTAATTAAATGCTAAATAAGTATGTTAATGTATTAATATTTTAGACTATTGGAGGTGACCTTTATAGTGGAGAATAGTGGGTAGGAAATTTAATTTATTTAATTAATTATTTTTTAATTAATTTTAATTAAATTGTAGGACTGGGTCTACTAAATTATTCCTCTACGCTCTCCAACACTTTCCCTACTGTTTCACTCGTAGGAGTGGGAATAGTAATATTTCCCCCTCCCGCTATCCAACACTTTCTCTACTGTTCCACTCATCGGATTGGGAATAGTAATTTTAATTCTCCCGCTATCCAACACTTTCCCTACTGTTCTACTCGTAGGAGTGGGATAGTAATTTTTACCCACCCGCTATCCAACATTTTCCCTACTGTTTCACTCACTGGAGTGGAAATAGTACTTTTCATCCTCCCGCTATTCAACACTTTCCCTACTGATCCACTCATTATGTTGTGTAGCATTTTAGAATATGAACGAAATTACAGATTCATGCCCTTATATAGGTACAATTCACCTTGCCCTTATATAGGCATAGAAAGCATGCCCATGTTTAGACATAACCTATCCAGTCCAAATACAGGCATGGCTACTTCCACTAGTTCCAAAAAGCCACAACGATTTCTTGGAAAACTCAGATTCAGCAGTCAGGGACATCCCCTTTCTTGAATATTGATTTGTCGTAGAAATGGTAGAGTTTTTAAAGAACGACCATTCCCTTGGCGTTCTTTGGTGACGTTATTATGTCCAACTTTACGTCAAGCTAGGCACCTTCAAGGTATAAATTTGCCTTCACTTGCCCTAGCAAACACACGGTGGTTCAGGAGCAGCTCGACTATCTACTTGCCCGACGCAGCTCGCTACAGCAGGTGCCAAAGGAAGCCGACCCTCCAGCTGACTCACTGACAGAGAGGCTGCCTTTCTCTTGCTGAGACTCTAGCGCAAGTGTTTCCAAGCTCCCCTTGCGGGGTGTTGGGAAATCGAGTCTCGAGACAGAGATACCAGACCTCCTTCATTCTAAACCAAGGTAGGGAGCTGATTTGACCCTAAGAGAAATCTTGGATAGATTCTTGGCAAAGAAAAACTAAACCTATGCTACACCTCACTTACTTCTTCCCTCGTACTAGACTTAGGTTAGGTACATTGTGGTAGGCTTATTTTAGAAGCACCAGTTGGGTAAGTTTTAGCCTGTGTTATTTATGTATGTATTTATCTATGGCTTAGAAACCATACCATGCTTTTACAGTATTATTTTATGATACTCTTCTTGTTGTACACATCATACTTTACAGCCAGTATTACGTTTGTTGATAAACACAACCGAAATGCCAATACTGAAAAACTCGTTAATCACTGTCTTTCAATGTACTTCCTTAACATGAAACCAGATTCAAGAAAGGGAATTTGGCTATTTAATAGCTTTTTATTATAAAGTTACTTTTGTGCATTTTTCAAAATCAATACATAGTACAATAGCACTCATTATTAAATACAAATAAACAATGGAGTTACTAAACATGCATTCAAGCAATCATTCAAAGAACCACACATATCACAAACGACCAAAAGCAATTCATGCATTTAAACCAAAGAGAAAAGGATTAAATAAAGTGCAATAAGGTAACAAAAAAAGGAAAAGAAAAAATAATCATAAGGTACAAGAAAGCCAAAGCCTACACAAGTTTTCAATGGGAATAAGATATCAATAAGAGCTGTACATTCCTATGTGTCAAGCATTTTCTTTATAGTTCATTAACACTTTATATTGTCAGGTAATGTACACAAGAATGGGTCCCAGGCTGAATTATTTGGAACACCTGGATATCCAAGTAGACTATAGATGGCTGGGCCTACGCGTTTCGAATCCCTCTTGGAGTAGCATGGGGGATTCTCATCAGGGCCAAAGAAAAGAATCTGCAAAAATTAGAAAAACAAGGGAAGATTCAGTAGGTCAACCAGTTATGGTTTGTTAAATAATACACAAACGGAGCACACCGGGACAAGCTGCTCAGCAATGCAACAACGGTCATCGACCCAGCTTACCGGGTTTGTAGTTAGAGCGGTGGCTTTACAGTGATGAAGGGAGTTGAACCATAGGTGTCCTATCCTAATTGGTGCAAGAACGATAGTAAAAGTGTTATAAGGAAACCTCAAACTCATAACGTTCTAGCGCTCGCGATGTCAGAAATACACAGGGTTTATTACCAACCTTTAAAGATTCTTTTTGCGTGCATCCCAGCTGCTGGGTTGAAGGCGCTATTTCAATGCGCTCTGGATTTTCCGCTATGAATGATGCCTAAAAGCAGGAATACATTTATATTAAGTTCTATCCGCTAAGAGTGCCTTACTCAATTATCAGCATGCTAGCTATTGTCCACCTCGGCTAGAAGGGGCGATGGGAACAATATTATAAAACTGTACGAATTACCACCCCAACAGACATCGGGGGTTTAAGGCTCGTTACAGCCTGGAGTGTAAATAACAATCTTTTAGAAGACGGCAAGAAGCCTAGGCTAAAAGGCTAAAGGTTGTAAACCCTGATGTCTTGGGTTGTGCTTAGAACAGGCTCGGGTAGACCGATAATAACAGCAAAGAGCAATGAGTCTTACCAGTTAAAATAGTAACGTGGCATCCGCCATATCTTGACTTTAAATTAGATCGTCTCACAGAGGTTATGGCTGGGGGTGTAAAAATCAAGGAAAACTCATTTATTACTTGAATCTAGGAGCGAACAACAACCGTCTACACTGATAGCGATTATACATACCGTAAGGGGTGAGGCTATCACGTCTTTCGTGTGTAACTCCCAGGGATTACAGAACTAGCGGCGAGTCTGGTCTGTCTTCAGTTAATTTCTAACCCATCGCGATGGAGATGTAACGACAAAAAAGGAACATCCATTAGTGGTTTGGTATTAAAAGCGGAGGGCCGCTAAAAGGCAGAAGGCATAGGGGCGAACTTACTGTCGGATGCGGCGGTCGCGTTCACAAACGGCGTTCAACCGAGCACTGATTTTTCGCGCACGCGCAGTGTCTTTTAAGGCTGTAACGGAGAGGGGCACTCCCACTTAGGGCGTGACTGATAGCTCATTCAGTAGCATATGCGGCCGTGTTATTCGTTCAACATATTTTAAGCGCTGATGGTCTGCGGCTTACTAAAACCTAATCAAATGTTAAAAGCGTTTCCTAGGAACCACAGATTAGGTACAGAGAAACTGAGGGGGAAAGGGCGGACCTATTCTAATGAATTACATGATTGGGTCCGAGGCACATCAGATAGGAGTTAAAAATCTGGGGGCCTGGGAATCCACCATTCAGTCTTTAGCAAGTGGGATCAGTGCGTGTTCATAGATTGTAGATCTCGCTCAGTTCATTCAGGCCTGATAGAGCTGTATTAAATTTTACTATTAGATAGGCCTCTCGTTGTGCTAGTTTTAAATTCTGGTCACCACCTCTAGGGTCTTTCTCTACTTTGGAAATTATAGTCCATTTCAGGTCACTGATCTTATGATTGGTCTTGATCCAATGGTTGACCAAAGGGGCATTTTCCACTTTATTTTTTAATCTAGATTTGTGCTGGGAAATGCGTTGGCGCACTTCTTGATTGGTTTTACCAATGTAGAGACTGTCGCAAGGACAGATTATCCCATACACTACAAATCTCGATTTACAATTGCTGAATGCATTGTGCTTCCAAGAGACTCCCTTATGTTGGAATAGGGATCCTTCCACTGTGGCTTCACAGCATAGACACGTGCTACATTTGTGGTGTCCAGTCACTGGCGACATCCCTAAAAGATGGCGCAAGGTTGGTGAGGATTCAGATGGCATGGCAGCTCGGACTATGTGGTTAGCTATACTGTTTTCCTTTTTAAAGGCAAATAAAGGTAGTTCTTTTAAGGAGGGATCTAGGTTTTTTACAAGATGCCAATTATGTCCGATTATACGTTTCAACTGATTGGCATTGGGGCAGAATGTAGTAACGCAGACTTGGCGTTTTAAAGCTGGTTTTGGTCTCCGCTCTAAAAGGGTTTCCCTTGGTGTCCATCTTGCCATTTTCTTGCAATTTTTTACCAGCTTTTTTGTGTACCCTCTATCACACAATTTAGACATAAGGTTTTCAGCATGGTATTCGAAATCGTCAGTGTAAGTGCAGTTTCTGCGGACACGCAGAAACTGTCCGTATGGAAGGTTTTCTTTAAGACTCTTGGGATGGTTACTGTCAAATAAGAGTGCCTTATTGCGATCAGTCTGTTTAATGAATAAAGTGGTTGCCAGTGATCCTGATCTGGGGAAGACCTCTACGTCTAAGAATGGAATCTTAGTGGTTGATTGAGCAAGACTGAACTGAATGTCTAGGACTCTCGCATTTAGCCATTGATGGAACTGGGACAGTTTCTCACTACCTCCAGTCCACACCATAAAGACATCGTCAATAAAGCGGAGCCAAACACGGATGTGCTCACTGAATGGATTGTTGTTATGTACATAGGTGTTTTCGTAAAAGGATACCCCATCGCTACCCCTTTCGTTTGGTAATAAAAGTCTTTGTTGAAACAAAAATAATTTTTACGTAAAGCAAAAGATGCTAAAGAAACTAGAAAATGAGTAGGTACTCTCATAGGTCTTTGTCTAGATTCAAGAAAAAATGTGAGTACGGCTATCGCCTCATCCTGTGGGATCTGGGTGTACAGCGATGTTACATCAAGTGTCACCAATATGTCCGTATCTTCACAAAATTGGACAGTCTCTAGCTTCATAATGAAGTCTGTTGTGTCTTGCAAGTATGACAATACTTGACTCATAAACTCTTTGAGAAAACAATCCACATACTTAGCGATTGGCTCAAGCAAAGAACCACATCCTGCCACGATGGGTCTGCCTGGCGGATGTTCTGGATTTTTGTGGATTTTTGGGAGTATATAAAACATCGGTGTTTTGGGATGTTTTATTTGGAGGTAATCAAGTTCTTTCGGACCTACAAAACCTTGATCAAAGCCGTCTTGAATCAATTCAAACAGTTCATTCTGTAACTCTCTTGTGGGATCTTTTCCTATTTTTCGATAACAGTTAGGATCCTGCAGTTGACTCATGACCTCCGCGGTGTATTCATTGATCCCCCATACTACTATAGCACCGCCTTTATCGGCTTGCTTGACTACAATGGAAGAGTCGTTTTTTAGATTGTTGAGAGCAATCCTTTGCTCCTTAGTGATGTTAAATTTAACAAATTTTTTTGTATGTTCCATGTCCGTAATAGCAGATAGTACACTTTTTTCAAAGGTCACAAGTTCTTTAGGAATCTTGTTTCCTGGAGGGCAAAAGTTAGACTTATTTCTTAAACCTGTGGTTTCAAGGTGACGAACCTCTGGTTTGTCAATGAAGAACATTGTAAGTCTGAGCTTTCTACAGAATTCAATGAACTCTGATTTCATTTTTACAAAGTCTGTCCTACGGGAGGGTACGAAGGACAGGCCCTTGGTTAAAATGTTTTCTTCTTCTGCTGTAAGCACCTTTGTAGACAGGTTGAAAATCGGTGATCTATCTAGTTTTTGTATTGTTGTCTCCGTGTTTTCATCTCCCACGGAATCGTATATCTGACCCTGCCTTTGGGGCGAGTCTGGCCCCTCGATAAAAAAGACTGATTGGGAAGGGGGTTTTGCTGTTGTTGGTTGGAGTTCCAATTTCGATTCCTATTAGTACAGGTAACCAGTACAATCGTCCTAATAGGAATCGAAATTGGAACTCCAACCTGGAGTGTCTGTTGGGGTGGTAATTCGTACAATTTTATAATATTGTTCCCATCGCCCCTTCTAGCCGAGGTGGACAATAGCTAGCATGCTGATAATTGAGTAAGGCACTCTTAGCGGATAGAACTTAATATAAATGTATTCCTGCTTTTAGGCATCATTCATAGCGGAAAATCCAGAGCGCATTGAAATAGCGCCTTCAACCCAGCAGCTGGGATGCACGCAAAAAGAATCTTTAAAGGTTGGTAATAAACCCTGTGTATTTCTGACATCGCGAGCGCTAGAACGTTATGAGTTTGAGGTTTCCTTATAACATTTTTACTATCGTTCTTGCACCAATTAGGATAGGACACCTATGGTTCAACTCCCTTCTTCACTGTAAAGCCACCGCTCTAACTACAAACCCGGTAAGCTGGGTCGATGACCGTTGTTGCATTGCTGAGCAGCTTGTCCCGGTGTGCTCCGTTTGTGTATTATTTAACAAACCATAACTGGTTGACCTACTGAATCTTCCCTTGTTTTTCTAATTTTTGCAGATTCTTTTCTTTGGCCCTGATGAGAATCCCCCATGCTACTCCAAGAGGGATTTGAAACGCGTAGGCCCAGCCATCTATAGTCTACTTGGATATCCAGGTGTTCCAAATAATTCAGCCTGGGACCCATTCTTGTGTACATTACCTGACAATATAAAGTGTTAATGAACTATAAAGAAAATGCTTGACACATAGGAATGTACAGCTCTTATTGATATCTTATTCCCATTGAAAACTTGTGTAGGCTTTGGCTTTCTTGTACCTTATGATTATTTTTTCTTTTCCTTTTTTTGTTACCTTATTGCACTTTATTTAATCCTTTTCTCTTTGGTTTAAATGCATGAATTGCTTTTGGTCGTTTGTGATATGTGTGGTTCTTTGAATGATTGCTTGAATGCATGTTTAGTAACTCCATTGTTTATTTGTATTTAATAATGAGTGCTATTGTACTATGTATTGATTTTGAAAAATGCACAAAAGTAACTTTATAATAAAAAGCTATTAAATAGCCAAATTCCCTTTCTTGAATCTGGTTTCATGTTAAGGAAGTACATTGAAAGACAGTGATTAACGAGTTTTTCAGTATTGGCATTTCTGTTGTGTTTATTGAATTGTAGGCTCAGCCTTACTGAATAGAGCCAACCCCCAGTTGTTTGTTATAGTATTACGTTTGTAGCAGCTCATTTCCTTTGCATGAGTAAGAAGACTGTTCAATAAATCCTTGCCTGTCTCTCTATTTCTCTGCACCTCTGATGCAACGAAGTATGCACAATTGACTGAGTAAAATATCTATCTATTGTTTCCACGACTCTGAAGATCAGTCTTGTTCTTGGGGAAACAAAGTTGTCATGTTTATGCGGTTGTCAGAAACTAATCCCTTCTTGTGAATTCGCGAAAGTTTCTAGTGACCTCTGAGCTAGCTAAACACACAAGATAATCAGCCAGGATAACATGACTCCAGTGGCGTACTGAGCACGGGACCCACGTCTGGGCATACCCTTCCCACATAGGGTGTACAGCGAAACACACAAGATGATGGACGGAATGTTACACAATGGCAAAACATTCACCCCAGTCACAGATCTGGGTTTAATCCATCGTTATTTTGCTCACCAAGTTGACCCAGTTCAGACATGGCCATGTGCAAATCAGTCTTGACTCTGTGTCTCATGGGAACAGTCCAACCCGAACTGCCAAGCCATGTCTTCCCTGCACCGGAATCAAGCATCCTAGGACTGGTTTCTGGCTATCAGCCTTCATCAGCCAGGATAGCTTGATTCCAGTGGCGTAGTGAGCACGGGACCCACGTCTGGGCATACCCTTGCCACATAGGGTACTGGAAAGAAAAAACCGAGACATAAAGCAATCTATAACAGCTAGGGTATGAGGTTCGGGTGACGTGTGGGTCAAGTGTCCAACGTATTTTAAACAATCTGCCAAGAAATTCTCTGGGTGGAATTACTCCATATGAAATCCTTTTTGGTACTAGAACGGTTGTCGAAGACCTTGATCGCCACACTTCAGTGGTAGAACAAAATCCCTTTGATATCAATGACCGTTTGGCTGTTTTACAGGACTTAAATGAAACAAGAAGTTTAAGCAACATAATACAGAAGCCAATGACCACTGAAGAAAAAACCACCTGTCCCAGCAAGGCCTGTCTGGATTCCAAAGATTGGGGATCTAGTCAGAGAAAAGATCGTGGCAATCCATGGATCAAGAACAATGTTACTACCACACAACTTGCTGGATGAAAGGAGAACCGGTTCGTATCCATCGACCTGGTAAAACCACATCATGTGGCCGATCATAAGTAGTAGGCCCAGGGGACTCCACAGATGTAGCAGATGACCAAATCTTGCTACTATCCAAGAGTTTCAAACTGAGAGACTCATCACCTTTGAAGAATCTGCAGTAAGAAAAGAAGGACTATGTAACAAAGCCATGGAACTTGTGCCTCTTGAGACCCAAATAACAGTTCGTCAAAACACTCCTGTCTACAATGATATAGCCTCTGACTATACTAATATGACAAGGGACCAAGCAGCTCCAGCGATTTCAAGTAATCCTGATGCAATAACAACAATTGACAGAACTGCCTCTGGCTATTTCATCAACTTTGATACGTTTTCTGAGGATCCCAGTGAGCCCGAAACATCGCCAGCAAATAAAACATTTAAAGAACAAGTAACAGACCTCTTTCATCAACTTGAAAATACATATCTGGTATCACCATGGGTTAAACTTTGGATTGTGTTGGACGTACTTTTTCTCGTACTTTGGCTAATTCTAGTATTAAGTTTGGGATTGCTGATAAATGGGAGATACAGTAAAATGGACACAGCAAGTAAGAACATCAACTTGCTCCTGAAGCCTCACAAATAATCTCATCGTGAACAAGAGTCTAGTCATCAGTGAACATCACAGCCGTTCCTACACCTGGTGGTATAGCATGGGACAGAACTGATTATGACATTTATGGTCCTGCCGAGCTGTTGAACATTCCACATCAGTTCAAGGTTTCCTTGAGTGACTTTGTTTTACTCATCACATTTTCTGATGAATGGGACTTTGAAACTATTAATAATATGATGTCAGACTTAGAAATGTCGGCAACATTTACAAAACATGAGTAATTAGAAGGTTCATCAGATTATGAACAAATGTACTGCTATAATCATTATGTCATCATTATTTGCACAAATCTGCAATCCCTAGAAATGTTTATACTTTCAATCAATGGGAACATTGTCCTAAGCCACCAAAGGGTAGCTCAAAAACATTTTATGAAAAATGTCCATACTTCTTAGGTTTCAATACCACAAATCCGGAAATGTTTTACTTTAGAAATGTTAATAAGACAGGAATGAAAAGTATGTTGACTAATCCAAAGCAAATTTATTCTGCGGCCTTTTATGCTCTGCTGTCTTCATTAGGTTTTGACTTTTAAAAAGACAACATTGAGACAAAAACTGTATGGGGCACAAAAGACTGGCATTTATTTAGAACCTGCATGATCCCTGAACAAATAATTTTCTTGAATGACACTGTGCAGCAGACATCCTGTCTTGGCCTGGCCAAGATAAAAGATTTAAACAAACCGTCCATACCTACACCTACACCTGATAGTAAGAACATTTTTGAGGGAGGGGTCAACATAAAATCACTTTTACTTAAAAACAGAACTAATCCTGATTGGAAAAATGGTTAATCTGGCCCACAGACACAAACAACTGTCAAGATAGATTCCTGAATAAGACAAAGGGTTTAGAGCAACTAGGCCAGATCCAAGATATATCCCGAGACAACATCCAGGGATAGTAACAACTTACAGTGTAGGAAAACTGTGCCTTGAGTGGCTACAAATATCTGCACTTACAGAAGATAAACAACACTTATCTTTACTTAAAGATGGCGTTGATTTAAGGGACTTCTTACAAGATCCTTCAAAACAAACATCATAAACGTTTCATATACGCAGGTATGTATGCCATTTATAATGAAGCTTGGAAAGCGACCCAAGCAGAGACTGCAGAACGAATACGAGAAATTGATCGTATTAATTTAGAGAAAGCCCTCTCTGTAGTTGACAATGGGTTAACGACTGTGTCATCCAGAATTTATTCTTTGGACAGCATTGTATCCTCTGCCATAGACATAATGGAACAGGACTTGCTCATGCTACAGCATAGACAGTCACAATTACGTTCTATAATGCTTTTAGGCTGGATGTTGCAAATTCTTCGTTCTGGATATGTGCCATGGCGTCTAATCAACACCACGTCATTGTTTTCTGTATTTAACCTTACAGATAAACAAATCACTCTGGCACAAAGAGGAGCAGACTATACGGTGCTGAGCATTGAAAAACTGGAAGGATTACCATTAACTGTTTCTGAGAAGCCATCAACGGAATGGATAATACATGGGACAATCACTCTGCCTGTCACGATTTTCCACTTTCAATATTGTTTGAAACATATACCAGCGGGCGTGTATGAAATGTTGGGTAAGGAATACATAAAGTCAACCTGGGAATTACCATACACACACAGATGTTGGAGTGGGGGAAAAGAAGTATTTCTTAGTGGTACACAATGTAAAAGCGCACTAAGCGGTACAATTCTATGTCAGGGTATTAACTTACACGGGCCTGCGATGGTTCTCAACCAACTTATCCTGCCACCTGCAAGGTTTTCCGGCAGCAGTGATAGATCCTATTTTTAGTCAGCTTTCCAATGGGAGTTACATAATGTTGAATGATCACAGCTGCTGTGGATTGATGCCAGGTATAGCCTATCGCATAACTGTGTCAGCCAGGGTCACTTGTTGTATGCAAGTATTGTTTCCTAAAGCTAAGACAGGTGGGGAGTCGCCGGTAGGACCTTCACTGAACATCACTCCTATTCGAATTGATACTTTAAGCAGAATGAAAGCCATTGTTTTACAAAAAAACTGTGCCACTGACCTCGTCCAAAGAGACGTATGATCTGCAAGTTGCAAGGTCCTCTGCAGAGATACATGCCCTTTTATCCACAAACTGTCCAATACATTTCACAGAAATGTTAGGTCGTATCTTAAATATGTCTGATACCAGTGGTATTGTACATGTATTTAAGACGATTTTTTCGGGACTGTTAGCATCTTTTGAAGCAGTCCTATGCATTTTTTCAAACTTCCTACACTCTGTGTTTGGCGGCCTGCCTCTCATTTTGGGACTCGTAGCAGGAATACTATTCTTATTTCTCCTGCTCCTGATGACGGCATCCATTGATGTCTCACAGACGCATTCAGCTGACGGTGAAATACGTGGATCAACAGGCACACAGGTACCATCACCATCTACTGCGAACATTGCTAACGCGGCTGACGCTGAGTGTGATGCTCCACATTTTTGTGCAATTGATTTTCTTAATGAAGTAGTCCAACTTTCACCTACTGTGGTAGATGATTTCTTTGCTAGCTTAGAAGATTTGATGTTTTCTCCTAGCAACAAGAATGACTTTTGAAGTAAGCACACAGCGTACTACTCTGTATTCGACCTTCATTTTTCAAAACAAAAACTTCCAACTTCAGAACTCTACTTTTCTACGATTACACTTTTTCCAAAATTATACTTTTTTTTGGGCACAAAGTAATCTGCTTAAAGTAGAAATATTCTTAGAGAACAAGAATTCTTTGACACACTTCCAAATGACAATATTTGATCTTGTCCACAACCTAAAACAGTTTATATATACTGTCATGGAATGGTCTCGATTTTTTTCTTCTGTGTTTAGTAGCCATTTCATAAATGTTATTTCATGATTCATTCTAATAGCATTTCCGATGTCATACTATATGCTTTGAATGAAAACATTGCTTTTACAAATACGTACAGCACTAATGCTAATTTTCGTGTACAATTTTATATGCATTTTATGTATTTTGGGAGGGATCTTTACACATCATGCTTTAGCTATGTTTACATATGCTTAGAAGTTAGTGGGTGTTGTGTAGCATTTTAGAATATGAAAAAATTACTGATCCATGCCCTTATATAGGTACAATTCACCTTGCCCTTATACAGGCATAGAAATCATGCCCATGTTTAGACATAACCCATCCAGTCCAAATACAGGCATGGCTACTTCCACTAGTTCCAAAAAACCAAAACGATATCTTGGAAAACTCGGCTTCAGCAGTCAGGGACATCCCCTTTCTTGAATATTGATTTGTCCTAGAAATCATGGAGTTTTCAAAAAACGACCATTCCCTTGGGGTTCTTTAGTGCCGTTATTATGTCCAACTTTATGTCAAACTAGGCACCTTCAAGACATAAATATGCCTTCACTTGCCCTAGCAAACACTCAGTGCTTCAGGAGCAGCTCGACTATCTACTTTCCCGACGCAGCTCGCTACAGCAAGTGCCGAAGGAAGCCGACCCTCCAGCTGATGCACTGACAGAGAGGCTGCCTTTCTCTCGCTGAGAATCCAGCTCCAGTGTTTCCAAGCTCCCCTTGCGGGGTGTTGGGAAATCGAGTCCCGAGACAGAGATACCAGACCTCCTTCATTCTAAACCAAGGTAGGGAGCTGATTAGACCCTAAGGGCCCGATTCACAGAATGAACTTAAGAATCAATCCTAAACTTACTACTATTTTGGTATTCATAGAATGCGCTTACTACTTTTGGCATTCACCGAATGAACTTACTACTTTTGGTATTCACAGAAGTTAGGATTTTTTCTTAAGTTTGTCTTAAGACAGACTTAAGACAGACTTAAGACAGACTTAAGACAAAATCCTAACTTCTGTGAATACCAAAAGTAATAAGTTCATTCTGTGAATGCCAAAAGTAGTAAGTGCATTCTGTGAATACCAAAATAGTAGTAGGTTTAGGATTGAGTCTTAAGTTCATTCTGTGAATCGGGCCCTAAGAGAAATATTGGATAGATTCTTGGCAAAGAAAAACTAAACCTATGCTACACCTCACGTACTTCTTCCCTCGTACTAGACTTAGGTTAGGTACATTAGAGTAGGCGTATTTTAGAAGCACCAGTTGAGTACGTTTTAGCCTTTGTTATTTATGTATGTATTTATCTATGTCTTAGAAACCATACCATGCTTTTACAGTATTATTTTATAATACTCTTCTTGCTGTATGCATTATACTTTACAGCCAGTATTACGATTGTAGCAGCTCATTTCTTTTGCATGAGAAAGAAGACTGTTCAATAAATCCTTTTATTGAAAACGCCTATCTCTGCACCTCTGATGAAACAAAGCATGCACAATTGACTGAGTAAAATATCTGTCTATTGTTTCCACGACTCTTAAGATCAGTTTTATTCTTGGGGAAACAAAGTTGTCATGTTTATAAGGTTGTCAGAAACGAATCCCTTCTTGTGAATTCGAGAAAGTTTCTAGTGACCTCTGAGCTACCTGGCACTCAATATTAAGTCTAATATATTCGTTAGAGACCTAGTCGACATAAGTCCTAAGTCAAATCTATTGGATATGTTATTCCAATGCGCAGAGCCTATTGGGAATATAGGAACTACACTACAATTGGAGTAATAATAGTAATGTTACCCTCCCGCTATCCAACACTTTCCCTACTGTTCCACTCATAGGAGTGGGAATAGTAATTTCTACCCACCCGCTATCCAACACTTTCCCTACTGTTTCACTCACTGGAGTGTGAATAGTAATTTTTATTCTCCCGCTATCCAACACTTTCCCTACTGTTCCACTTACTGGAGTGGGAATAGTAATTTTTACCCACCCGCTATCCAACACTTTCCCTACCGTTTCACTAACTGGAGTGGAAATAGTAATTTTTACCCTCCCACTATCCAACATTTTCCACTCACTGGAGTGTGAATATTCATTTTTACCCGCCCGCTATCCAACATTTTCTCTACTGTTACACTCACTGGAGTGGGAATAGTCATTTTTATTCTCCCGCCATTCAACATTTTCCCTACTGTTCCACTCATTGGAGTGGGAATAGTAATTATTACCCTCCCGCTATCCAACACTTTCCCTGCTGTTCCACTCATTGGAGTGGGAATGGTAATTTTTATCCTCCCGCTATCCAACACTTTCCCTACTGTTCCATTCACTGGAGTGGGAATAGTAATTTTTTCCCTCCCACTATCCAACACTTTCCCTACTGTTCCATTCACTGGAGGGGGAACAGTAATTTTTACCTGCCCGCTATCCAACACTTTCTCTACTGTTTCACTCACTAGAGTGGGAAAAGTAATTTTTATTCTCCCGCTATTCAACACTTTCCCTACTGTTCCACTCATTGGAGTGGGAGTAGTCATTTTTACCCTTCCGCTATCCAACACTTTCCCTACTGTTCCACCGTAGGAGTCGGAATAGTAATTTGTACCCATCCTGCTATCCAACATTTTCCCTACTGTTCCACTTATTGGAGTGGGAATAGTAATTTGGACACACCCGCTATCCAACATATTCTATACTTTTGCACCTGTTTTAGTGTGAATACTATTTTTATTCACAATGCTATACAACATTTTTATTATTGTTCCATTTACTGTAGTTTAAAATATTAATTTGCATACAACATATGAATATTAATATTTAAATTATTGTATATTATATATTACCTACTGGCGGTCGCCAGTAGGTATATATAGTTAGGATTTTTTCTCTATGGGATTTTTGAAAATTCTATGTCTAATAACTTTGGCGTTTGTGGACGGAATTGGCTGAAATTTTCAGGAAAATGGCACATTTTGTTTCTGAGTAGCCCTTAAAAATTTGGGGGGGGTTCGTCAAGGGGGGGCCGAGAAAAAAGGGGGGTCCCAAAACGTGTTTTTAACATTGAGTTTTCCATAGGGCGGTTGGCCTCACTTTTAGCCCGAACGGCTGAATGGATTTGCACGAAACTTGGCAAAATTGTAGGGACTGGTAGCCCGATGTGCCTTTGCTAGGTCTCAATATATGTGCTTAAGTGGATTTTGAGAAATTAACGTTCAAAAAAAGATATATATCTGTAACAGCGGACCGGGCAGCGCTCCGGTTCGCGGACTTTTCGCGGTACGGAGCTTTGTGAAGCGAAGCTGATTGGTTCTCCGGCGTCTGTGAACATTCCAAACAGTCCGTAGCGGCCGCCATCTTGTCTCTCGGTAGGATCGAGAGACAAGAGGAGGCCAAAGCGAAGGGGCAAATGACCATAAGGGGGCATAGTAGATCCTCGCTGACCCCCTAGGTTTGATGTGGAGGTTTTAAAAGGGCCCCGCGGGGCAAAAAAAAAAAATAATAATAATAATCGAACGGCTGAATGGATTTGCATGAAACTTGGCAAAATATTAGGGACTGGTAGCCCGATGTGCCTTTGCTAGGTCTCAATATATGTGCTCCAGTGGATTTTGAGAAATTAATGTTCAGAAAAAGATATATATCTGTAACAGCGCTCCGCTTCGCGTACTTTTCGCGTTACGGAGCTTTGCGAAGCTGATTGGTTCTCCGGCGTCTGTAAACATTCCAAACAGTCTGTAGCGGCCGCCATCTTGTCTCTCGGTAGGATCGAGAGACAAGAGGAGGCCAAAGCGAAGGGGCAAATGACCATAAGGGGGCATAGTAGATCCTTCCTGACCTCTTAGGTTTGATGTACCATTTTGCCAAGTTTGGTGTAATTCCGTTCAGCCATTCAGGCTGTAGACGTATGTAAATGTCCTATGGAAAATTGCATGGGGAAAACACATTTGAAAGTGTTGAAATTTAGAACCAATTAAAATGTTACTTTGGTTTTGTATTTGTGTGTGATGAAAGTTAATTGGTTATGTATATATCTCAAATGAGAGGAAACCACAGCCATTTTGTGATACTACTGTCTGAGGTACATTTGTGAGGAATTTTTGGTGGTGAATTTCTGGTGTTTGATTTACACAGTACTAACACTTCTCCTACTTTTAAAAAGGTGAGTTGTTAATTTGTAAGGGGAACTATGTTGTACACTTGAAGATAATTTGAAAAATGTTTTCTGTTATTTATTTGCAGTCCTTCTGTTATACTAAATACTTGATAAAGTTAGTTTTATATTATGTATTACTAAAAACGATAAATGAAAGTGATTATTTTTTTCTGCAATTTACAGCAAGCAATTTCAAAATAAAATGGCTGACAATGAAGAGACCGTGGCAATTTCTTTTGAATTGTCCACTACATTGATTGAAATTGACAGCACTAATAATGAAATATTGTCACAAGGAGGAGATGACTTGAATGATTCCACTACATTGATTGAAATTGACAGCACCAATAATGAAATATTGTCACAAGGAGGAGATGACTTGAATGATTTTTTGGATCAATCTGTTGATGGCGAATTTATCGAATGTTTGGAGACCATAGAGTTACAAGAATCATCATTGCAGACTTTTAATGAGGAGATTCCAGATGAGATGATTGAAGAGGAAATTTCTGATGAGGACGTGTTAGTAGTTCTTTCAAATTTAGAAAATTCAGAAGAATAAATTTATATTTAGAAATCAAAAATTGTTTGAGACATTATTCATTTTTATTTTTAATTTATGAGGTTGTAGCGAAGTGATTGTAGTATAAAATGAGACTTATAGTATAGAGTGCAACATTTTTATGTTACATGGTAAGTTTACTCATATTTACTTCCCTTCTCCCACTATATTATCTCCAATGTGTATTTGACATCTCTTCTTCATCTCCGGCCTCCTTTCTCTCACTGTGTGTCTCTGATGCATCTTATCGCTGCTATTTTGTGTAATTACAGAAGAGAGTAAAATAAAATAGTTCGGAACGTGAAAAGGGGGCAAAGTAGAGTACCCCTCACCCCCTAGGCCTTCTCAGGCGGTCCCAAAAGGATCAGTTTCTGCTTTCCTGAGAGATTATGGTATGAGTTCCATATACCACAATAATTTGCATTACAACATGCAAGATATATATCTCCTATTACCAACTTTTGGAGATATTCGCGCTAAGCGCGAATATCTCCAAAAACTAACACCTGCCCTGAGCAGTTCTTAGCCATGTTATCCAATGGGAGGTGGATAACATGGCTAAGAGCATTAGCTCGGTAATGCATGAATATCGCTGAGTTTTCAGCGATATTAATGCATTGCGGTCGTTTTTTATCGCATTTGCGATAAACCTTGATAATAGCAAGGTTTATCTTCGATAATTTCTGACGATGCTTAGCGGTAAAAAAATTGTTGCTAAGCATCGTTAGCGATAAATATCGCTTAACTTTGGTAATATGCACCAACGTCTGTTAACGTTCGATTCGAAGGAAATGAGGAAGTGTTGAAAAACATTGTTTGCGCCATCTTGCCTTTTTTGAAATGCCACACTTTTGTCGTGCACGGCAGCCATTTTAGATGCCTTGACCAGACCCACTCCCTGCACGCTGTCGATTCGTAGCATGGCTCCCCACCCTCGCAAGCATCTTCCCCAGGCACTGGTCACCCCCGCTCTCTGTGTTATGCATGGGCAATAAACCTCTCCCCATCTGCGCTGCTCTTCCCTGAGAATCACACTCTGTGCCCGCCCGACACCTCCCTTTCGCCCTATTCACTACCGCACCCTCTGACACTCCTCTTCCTCTGTGTCCGATTGTCCAGGCTATCAGCTAGCCCTGCAGATGTAGTTTATGGCCCCAGCTGTAAAGAATCACCCCTCTTCAAAGGAGTTATAGTAGATCAAGGCCCACACCCGATGAGATCCGTCACACCACACGTGTTCCTACTATCTGAAAACCATCCTGTATTGTGATTGGGGAGGGGACCGAGCCTGAAGCGGAAGATTCCAGGGATGACTCTTTGTACATCAAAGTTTTAACATTTATGTGTCACATTAAAAATATATAGCACTCCAACAAAGTAGTAGGATTATAAAACTTTAATAACTTATAAATATATACAACAAAACAAAAACAGTAAAAACATTTAAACAACGAAGAGACCGTGGCAATTTGTTTTGAATTATCCAATACATTTATTGAAATTGACAGCACCAATAATGAAATATTCTCACAAGGAGGAGATGACTTGAATGATTTTTTTGATCAATCTCTTGATGGCGAATTTATCGAATGTTTGGAGACCATAGAGTTACAAGAATCATCATTGCAGACTTTTCATGATGAAATTCCTGATGAGGACATGTTACTAGTTCTTTCAAATTATGAAAATTCAGAAGATGTTGCCTGGGGGTGGGTCGTCAGTAGCAGTCTGTTGTGCGAATAGTTCCAAGGCAGCAGAACGCGCTGAAATCTAGATGGCACGAAGGTGATGTCTAGTAAGTTGCCGCCCAGCAAATAACGGCGTGGGGCGCCGCGGGGGTGAGTGAGTCCAGTAGGCACCACAGCTATTCTTACCGGCATTGCAGAATTACTGCTGGGGACAATGCCTGTGCTGTAGCAGGGTCACAGCAGAAACAAAAAGGATTCTGTTGAAGATGTTGTTGGTTTTCAATTTGAAAACAGTTCTGGTGTCAACTGCTATGCTAATGTAGTGGTTAATGTTTTGTTTTCTCTAGAAAATGTAAAAGAGGGGGAGGCAGTCCAAAGTTCTGGTAAAAGGGCAAAGGAAAGGATCGGTGGTTTGAACTATCAGTCAAAAAGGGGAGGGGGTGCCACAATTTTTCCTACCGGGTCACAGTGTGCTTTCACCGGAACTGAGGTTTGCAGGATTCTAGTAATTCAAAGTGAGGCTGGCGCCAGCATGGGAGCGCCGACGTCCCGCGGATACAGTTTCGTCACTCCAAGGGCGATCATGGCAGTCATTCCCCATCGGGGGTGTCTGCGGGGGTCGGAGACTCCCGCGGCTCCTCTAGAATCTTCAAGGTCGTGGAGGACTACGGTGGTGGAGTCAACCAGTGACCGGGCCATTTCTTTATGCTGGGCCCGCTCTTGCCAGGTCGATCGCCATTTTGAGAGTTCGGTAGCTACTGGCGATCGCGGGGTCAAATGAGCGGACGGGCTCCACCCTGCCGGGCGAGACGTTGCAGCATCGCCACAGTGGAAGAACCCTTTTCCGGGCGCCTGGAGCGCTGAGGGTGCAGGTGGGAAGCCTCCACTGGGGAGGCGGGAGAGGCCTGTTCGCACCGTCTCTCCCTCCCAGTGCACCCCACGGCGTCTCGCCTGAGATTTGTTATGGCCGGACCAGGCGATGAGGACGAGGGGGGGGGTCGGAGGCATGTGCAAGACATCCCCCCCAGTGTTGTCAAAGCCATTATTCAAGAAAGAAGAAGTGTCCCGTCCGTCTTCGGGCCGGGCTTCCGGTGGATGTCGGCCGGACGCCCCTTGCTCTGGCCCCATGAACGGGTTCCTTGGTTTATCGGCTGCAGCCGGATCCCATCGGCCCCGGCCGTTGGTGGCCGGACCGGTAGAGAATGTGGCGGGACTACCTGAAACTGTCAAGGGCCACCGCGGCCGGACTGGGAGAGAGAGGGGAGGGTCGAGGACACGGACATTCCCCCCCCTGCAACTCTCCAGCGTTGTCAATCCCCCTGGCCGGGTCCGGCTGGCCTCGGCCTCGGCCTCTCCTCCGGCTACACCCTACGTGATGATCTCCGAGGCGTGGCAGCAGGACCCGCCTTATATGTGTTGCTTCCGGCTGGGCGTAGCCGAAAACCTGTTGCCCTTTGGAAGTTTCTAGAATGGGGCGGATGTCTGCTGACTTCTATCTTTCCCAGTTTGCCGTTATTTGGCCGTGGCAGGCGGTGGGACAGACACGTTTTGGGGCAGTGAGGGGCGATGTTTTCAGGTTTCTTATTACGGGCTTACTTCTAACGTTTCTTGTTTCTAGGACAATAATAGGTTTTATCATTACGTATTGTTATCGTTTCTTTGTTTGTTATTTAATAAAAAGTTCATCAGTGGCCTACTGATTTTCGTTTTCCTACTCTTTTCTTTCCAGGTTGTTTCATGCTAAAGTTTCTGTTAACAGGATACAGTGATCACTTCGTTATTATTGCATATGTCCTTTTCACTAGGGGTGCTCTCTTGTTGGGCCAGATGACCTATCTCTAGTAAATGGTCCGGGTGAAACAGGTGCATCAATCAGTGGGGAGTAGATAGGCATGACAGATTACAACGGGGGAGAAAGGTCCGCATTACCTACCCTTTCACTACTTGCAAAGATTTTCCTACGTTTATTTGCAAACAGGGAATACCTCCAAAAAGAACTAATTCCCAAACAGTCAATGTTCGGACAATCAATCAATCAATGAGGAATGAAATAGGTACGACGTGTTAAAGGCTTGCGTTACCTACCCTTCACTATCTGCAAAGGGAGAGAGAATATTCCTATTCTTCCTCGTTTGCAGGCAGAGAAGATCCTTAAGAGAACCAACTTCGAACAATTCAATGCTCGATTCAAACAATCAACAAGGGGTACTGTGAACACAAATGAACGCCGCTTATGTACATACACATTGCTATTTTCAACAGGTTGTTCCTAATGTTTCTATTTTAGCGAGGTCAAAAAGAGATCCCATTAGTGGCCTACTGATTTTGCTCGATTCCTTTTGTTTTTTTACACGATTTTTCGCTATCTGCAAAGACTAAACAGAGTATTGCGACTCTGTGCTTGTTTGTAAATAGAGAATGAACCAAAGAGAACAATCAATCAAATGGAGAGAGAAGCAGGCACGACGGATTACAACGGGGGCAAAGGCCTGCGTTAACTACCCTTCACTATCTGCAAAGAGAGAGTACTCCTAATAGAAATGAGGGGTGGGGGGCAGCATTCAAAGCAGATCAGTGTGCATAAACACGAAAATGTTTTTACTTACCACGTACTTGACATTCGACAGCTTATGATATTTGCTATTAAAAAAACATTGAAATTCACTGAAAAAACCATAGGTTATAGACCATATATAGTTAGGAATTAGCATTTACAAAACCTTGAAAATTCACTGAAAAAACCATAGGTTATAGACCATATATAGTTAGGAATTAGCATTTACAAAACCTTGAAAATTCACTGAAAAAACCATAGGTTAGAGACCATATATAGTTAGCTGGACATTTTATTGACATAAAACCAATGAAATTCCATATATAGTTAGTTGCACTAACTATATATCGTGCACCCGCAATCCACTGCTGATGATGTCACATATTACATCATTCATGACATGGTCAGTGACATCACTGATGACATCACTGATGACATCTCAAATGACATCACTGATGACATCACTGATGACATCTCATTTGACATCAATGACCACATCACTGATGATATCATTCATGTGACAATACAATGCATCTCCTCACATTTTAATATAACCTCTGTTTCACCCAGTGTTAAATACAGAGTATAATTTTTGAAACCATTGACACACCAATACTAGTTACTACATACGCACTCACTGATTGCTACGTCTACACACACCTTCACTCATTCACCCATACAATCATTCATACATACAATCACTCATCTTTACAACACTATCATATGCACTCATACACCTATACAGACACTCACAGTCTGCCACTCATCCATGGAGTTACTCACACACCTAGTCAGTCCTGTAAAGAATCAATGACACTTCCATTTTCTTGTCGATACAGTTAAACATAGAGCACCTTACATTTTCAAACATATACTAACACATACTTACCTTCTTATACAATCATTGATACAAGTACACATTGATCTGCACAGAGTCACACACCTCCCAGCTAGCCACACACACACTCAGTCTCCCATACAAATACTTGGGCAATCAATCAATAACCCATATAGTTACTCATATAGCTACTGATCAACACATGCAGCAGTTTACAGAACAACAGACATAATGATGCACAAATTAAGACAGTTTAGTCACTAACCCATGCACTCAGTGAGACACATTTAATCACTCACTCATACAGTCAGTCATGCACCTACTAAATCCTTCGTCCAGACACTTACACATCCACTCATTCTTCAATATGTAAGACATATTTAAACTTTACAGAAACAAAAAATCACTGGATGTTGTTATCAGTGATGTCATCAGTGATGTCATTTGAGATGTCATCAGTGATGTCATCAGTGATGTCACTGACCATGTCATGAATGATGTAATATGTGACATCATCAGCAGTGGATTGCGGGTGCGTGATATATAGTTAGTGCAACTAACTATATATGGAATTTCATTGGTTTTATGTCAATAAAATGTCCAGCTAACTATATATGGTCTCTAACCTATGGTTTTTTCAGTGAATTTTCAAGGTTTTGTAAATGCTAATTCCTAACTATATATGGTCTATAACCTATGTTTTTTTCAGTGAATATATATATATATATATATATATATATATATATATATATATATTCACTGAAAAAACCATAGGTTATAGACCATATATAGTTAGGAATTAGCATTTAGAAAACCTTATTTTACTCACACAAAACCATTGAAATTCCATATATAGTTAGTTGCACTAACTATATATCGCGCACCCGCAATCCACTGCTGATGATGTCACATATTACATCATTCATGACATGGTCAGTGACATCACTGATGACATCACTGATGACAACATCCAGTGATTATGTGTTTCTGTAAAGTTTAAATATGTTTTACATATTGAAGAATGAGTGGATGTATAAGTATCTGAATGAAGGTTTTAGTAGGTGCGTGATTGACTGTATGAGTGAGTGATTAAATGCGTCTTACTGAATGCACGGGTTAGTGACTAAACTGTCTGAAAGTGTGCATCAGTATGTCTGTTGTTGTGCAAGCTGCTGCATGTGTTGATCAGTAGCTATATAAGTAGCTATATGGGTTATTGATTGGTTGCACAAGTATTTGTATGGGAGACTGAGTGTGTGTATGGCTGGCTGGGAGGTGTGTGACTCTGTGCAGATCAATGTGTACTTGTATCAGTGATTCTATAAGAGAGTAAGTATGTGTTAGTATATGTTTCAAAAATGTAAGGTGTTCTGTGTTTAACTGTATAGATGAGAAAATGGAAGTGTGATTGATTCTTTTCAGGACTGACTAGGTGTGTGAGTAACTCCATGGATGAGTGGCAGAGTGTGAGTGTCTGTATAGGTGTATGAGTGCATATGATAGTGTTGTAAAGATGAGTGATTGTATGTATGAATGATTGTATGAGTGAATGTGTGTGTTGACATAGGAATCAGTGAGTGCGTATGTAGTAACTAGTATTGGTGTGTCAATGGTTTCAAAAATTATACTCTCTATTTAACACTGGGTGTAACGGAGGTTATATTAGAGTGTGAGGAGATGCATTGTATTATCACATGAATGATATCATCAGTGATGTGATCATTGATGTCAAGTGGGATGTCATCAGTGATGTCATTTGAGATGTCATCAGTGATGTCATCAGTGATGTCACTGACCATGTCATGAATGATGTAATATGTGACATCATCAGCAGTGGATTGTGGGTGCGCGATATATAGTTAGTGCAACTAACTATATATGGAATTTCAATGGTTTTGTGTGAGTAAAATAAGGTTTTCTAAATGCTAATTCCTAACTATATATGGTCTATAACCTATGGTTTTTTCAGTGAATTTTCAAGGTTTTGTAAATGCTAATTCCTAACTATATATGGTCTATAACCTATGGTTTTTTCAGTGAATTTCATTGGTTTTTTAACAGCTAATATCTGTAGCTGTAAAATGTATTCTTCTTTAAATCCAAAAATATATTTTATATGTTTATTAATAATTTTTTTTTTTTATATATTTTTTTCTTCGTTCCCGCTTCGCGAATTGGGAAGCTTCCCGTTAGCTGACCTTGATGCCGCGAAATAGACCGCGAGCCGGTAAACGTTTCTTTACCGCAACTGCCGCGTTAGAAAACAACATCGTGACGCCTCCCGTCCGCATGATGTTTCGCGTTGTCGCGTGATACGTCATATGACGTGCTACGTTAGCGAACTGGTACGCTTACCGAGTCGCAAAGCACAGGTTTCTGGAAGCAAACCTGGAGGCCCTGCAAAGCGCTTAACGTAAACACAGCAGGTCATGTGACTTGGTAATAACACTTTTCATTGGTTCATTTCGCTTTTGGTTTCCTAATGATGTAAGACTAGGTCATATAATCTAAAATGAACACTTTTCATTGGTTGAGAACTATTGTTTTTCCCAAATGATGAAAACCCCTCCTTCTTTCCTCACTCTGACTTTCATCTTTGTGAGAGAAAGACCCTTTGTTACCAGTGAGCAATGGCTTCTTTAGTAGCTTCAGCTGGTGCTTCCCCACCACCTCCACCACATCCAAGGAAGAGTGGACCACCTGCTCAAGTTATAATTCAGCAAGAAGAGGAAGAAGAAGAACAGGACGACGAGCACGAAGAGAGGCACTTTTTGCCTGAGGAGCCCAGGACGTCTCACCGGAAAGAAAACTTCATTTGGCAATTTTTTAAAATTCCCAAAGGTCAGAAAAAAGTAAATGCAAGATACGTAACTTGCCTTATATGTCAAGATAGACTGTCCAGAGGGACCGACAAAAAATACAGTTTCGGAAACTACACAATGCATCGCCATATGACTAGGTGGCATCCTAACAACTACAGTGCTGCACAGTTTCGTAACGACCTAGATAATCTCCCTATTATGGCCAGAAGATCTGTTGTACCGGAAGTAATGGGACCAGAGGGCAGGGAGATGGTGCCAAATATTCAAACGAGATTTCATGAAGTAAAACACGTCTGCGTACATTGCAATGGATTCATTTGCTACGGAGAAAGAAGCATCACTCTGATCAACAGAGCTATTGACTATCATATGCAAGTTTGTACGAAACGCCCCAAATAATAAATACTTTTTTTTTGTTTTGTTGCTCCTGTTGAGCCCTTTACAATGAATCGTTTTCATTGCCCCCTGCAAGAAAAACCCCAAAAAATATAAAACTGTTCAGAAAAATTCAAAAAAAGTAAAAAAATGTTCAGAAAAATAATAAAAAAAATATAAAACAACAAAAACAATAAAAAAAAAAGTTCTTTTCAGAACTACCTCCCCGTTATTAAAAAATTGGTACAATATTTGGAACTGTGCCAACCTCTATTTCTCGTAGTTCGCTTCCCAGTTCGCTCGCCGGTACGCGAACCGGAAGTGAACCAAAAATTAAAAAAAAAACAAAAAACAGTAAGTATAAGGGAAGGAAACAGACACTTATGTTAAAAGAAAGACAGCTATAGGGGAGTAAACTAGAGATACTATTACCCGTAATCCACTACTGATGATGTCACATATTACATCATTCATGACATGCTCAGTGACATCATCAGCAGAGGATTGCGGGTTTTTTGGCAACGTGCCTTATCCACGGTTTAATAACGCTGCCTTTTGCTTTATATAAGTTTTCAAATTGTATGAAATATATACCAATAGGTCGTTATGAACCTTTAGGTAGTGCTTTTCTTCATGAGGTCTGGTTGCTTCCATACACATACAGATGTTTCAAAGATGATCAAGAAGTTTATCTGAATGGAGAGGAATGCACTGAGACGCCAGATCATTCACTAATGTGTAGGCACATACAGTTACACGGTTCATGCAACAAACACCGACCAAATATGGCTTCCGTGTTGCAAGGCATGCCAGTTCCTGCTATCATCCCCACGTTCAAGTTGTTGGAAAATGGTAGTTATTTGATGCTCAATAATGAAGATTGTTCTGGGTTAATTAAAAGTATTCCTTTTATCGTAACAGTAAGTGAACGGGTTATTTGCTGCAGAAATGTTCTATTTCCTCCCACACATGAACATAGGGAGTTTTCAATCTGGCCACAAATACCAACCTTGGGAGCACATTTCAACGGCATGGCAAGAATAAGAGCTCTTTTGTCTCAGAGAGAGGTGGCCTTGAGTTCGGCCCGTGAAACTTTCGTGCTTCACATAGCGAACACCCGTACAGAGGTGCAGACCCTTTTAAATACTGATTCGCCTTTGCATTTCAGCGACATGGTTCGGACTATCTTTGACGCGTCCTCCACAAAGGCCCTGGCGCACTTTTTTAAAGTTGTTACCAGTGGTCTCGTGACTTCATTTGAGAAAATCTTTGGAGTCATCCCTGCTTTCTTTCATTCTATTTTTTCCACTCTGCTTCGTGGATTCCCATTTTTACTTGCATTACCAGCGGACGCTCTTGTGCTTTTTTACATTTTTAAATATGGATGTCCCTCCTGTGCAAGCTCCCGCCCTGCAGCTGCTGACACTGTTCCGCAATCGCATGCTAGAATATTATGGCACAATGCCGTTGGCGATATTAAGCACGGCATATGGATTATCTTTTCGATTCTCCTACTTCACCTGTGTCCAGCCTGTATTTCACTGCCTGACCTGTGATTTCGATTGGGCCATTGATTTGTGTCTCTGCGGACCGGTTTCTCCTGACGTCGACTTTAATCAGCTGATGACTCCTATCATTACTCACGAGTTGGTTTGTCCTGGCGAAAGGATTATGGCTGTGGCATTGATGCATGGACTAATTGGTCCCTGGAATTTACTGGCGGCAACACAGTCTTTCTTGGAACAGAGCTTTCTTGAAAACCCACCGAGCTGTCCTCTGATGGTGATAGAGGATCCGGTGCTGGGAGAGCACGTATGTTCTTTTCCGCTTTTAAATTGGATGGCTGAACTCTTTTCGGATGAAGACGGTGACTTCCTATTGGAGGCTGTTGCAGCTTATTTTGCATACACAGTTATGTCATAGACCTTTTTCATGTTTGATATGCTGAGTACTAGCATTTCATTGACAATTCATTGACTTATTTGTCAAGTTTTTATTATTTAGCTTGCCTATTGGCTTAAGACTCGATAAAGTACTTGGCTGTTTTATTTTTCTTTAGCATTAAATTTTCCTAATTTTTAATGTTTTACCTTGCGGACCGTCCACATATAAAGTTGCAATCTGCTCTCATGAGATGGCACTTCTATTATCTTATTCAGTTCGTTTCCAGATCATGGGGAGGTGTCATCTAGGTCCTGGATATCTTTACACCGTGTTAAGTTAGCATGGGCTCATTACCGGTTTAAACGCCATTTTTCCTTTTTTGCAACTTCTGCACACGACACTTAGTTGTTGCTTTAGCTTTCAACCTAGTAGTTCATCGTGGTTTACATGAGAATAATATGTTATTGCTCTACTATCTGCTTTGCTTGTTAAACTATATCTGTACAGCGAGTGCTGAAGTTTCAAGAACAACACGATACAGAATTGTTATGAGGTCTGATCTCCACGACTTCATACTCATAACATAAGTGCAGCTTCTGCCAATTCTGGGCATGAGGCGGGTTTTATATTGCTTTGCCGAACACACATACACAACAGTTGATGCGGTTCACATGAAGAGAGAGCTGGTGTATGCTGATGTGATTCCTTCAAATCTAAGACACTAAAGTATGGGCACGCCCTAAACCAACACAAACAGACCTTCTTAGCAAATAATATAATATGTGTATTAGGGAGGGTGAGATATAAGCAGCCGCGGGCCGTGGAGGGAGTTACGGTGGGGCAGGGAGGCGGGGAGGGGGAGGGGCAGGGTGGAGCCCTCTCCACCCTGCCCCTCCCCCTCCCCGCCTCCCTGCCCCACCGTAACTCCCTCCACGGCCCGTGGCTGCTTATAAGTGTTGCTAACTCTTATTCATTTACAGCATGTTAACATACTGTCACCATTCGCTTTTTATGTACTAGTAACTATGCTGGTAATTTTGCTACTGATAATATGTGTACTTGTATTATCTAAGATACTACGCCTGAGAAGACGGCATTAGTAAATAAACATTTCAAATACACATGTGTTCTTCTTAACTCCATGTTCTGGATTCTAAGAAATATATAACGACCGACTGTTCATGAGTTCCACGTATCCTGAGGTACTATAAGTTCATATTCTGGATTAAACATTGAGAGTTTGTTATATCCAATGTGACACTGTACCTAGCTTGCTAAGGGGTTTTTGATTACTAAGGTGAGTTTTGGGACACCCTAATTCGCCGAGGTTCCAATCCTCTGTCCACAGTTCTGTGTGAGAACAGAAACCCTGCGACAGGGGCACCCCCGACCCTTGCTGGAGCTTCATCACACTTGCGATACAACTCCAGCAATGCGCCACCTTTACGGCACAGATACATCACGCATCTGTGCTGTTTTTGCCCCATGATGCGCCGCATTGTAAATGCAGCACACCATAGGTGACGGAACAGCGGCACAGAATGACTAACACATCCCTGGTGATGCGCCAGTCATCATAAATCTATCCCTATGCTTCTTATCTTGTTAGAGATGAACCGCCATATGTATCATCAAAGTTTTTTGCATTTCCTAAATAGCGAACTTTAAGGAATAAATAGCGATTCTTTACCATTCCTAGTTTGCGATGAGCTATTTGCTAATTACAAATTACCCATTCATTTCCTTCATTTCCATAGGGCGGTTGGACTCACTTTTAGCTCGAACGGCTGAATGGATTTCCACGAAACTTGGCAAAATTGTAGGGACTGGTAGCCCGATGTGCCTTTGCTATGTCTCAAGATATATGCTCCAGTGGTTTTTACGAAAATTAACTTTGAAAAATATATATTGGGCTACATTGGCCTATATATATGTTGGAGCCCAAATGTAGCCCAATGTAGCCCAATGAAGCCCAATGAAGCCCAATGTAGCCCAATGTAGCCCAAAGATGGCCGCCAGAGACAAAAAAAACAAATGTAGCCCAAATATCAGCCAGATGTAGCCCAACTATAGCCCAGTGGCAGAATGACCAATCAGCTTTGCAAACCTCCGTTACGCGAAGCGGAGCGCTGTTACAGATATATATCTTGTTTTGAACGTTAATTTCTCAAAATCCACTGGAGCACATATATTGAGACCTAGCAAAGGCACATCGGGCTACCAGTCCCTAATATTTTACCAAGTTTCGTGCAAATCCATTCAGCCGTTCGATTATTATTATTATTATTTTTTTTTGCCCCGCGGGGCCCTTTTAAAACCTCCACATCAAACCTAGGGGGTCAGCGAGGATCTACTATGCCCCCTTATGGTCATTTGCCCCTTCGCTTTGGCCTCCTCTTGTCTCTCGATCCTACCGAGAGACAAGATGGCGGCCGCTACGGACTGTTTGGAATGTTTACAGATGCCGGAGAACCAATCAGCTTCGCTTCACAAAGCTCCGTTGCGCGAAAAGTACGCGCACTGGAGCGCTGCCCGGTCCGCTGTTACAGATATATATCTTTTTTTAAACGTTAATTTCTCAAAATCCACTGTAGCACATATATTGAGACCTACAAAAGGCACATCGGGCTACCAGTCCCTACAATTTTGCCAAGTTTCGTGCAAATCCATTCAGCCGTTCGGGCTAAAAGTGAGGCCAACCGCCCTATGGAAAACTCAATGTTAAAAACACGTTTTGGGACCCCCCTTTTTTCTCGACCCCCCCTGGACGAACCCCCCCCCCCAATTTTCAGGGGCTGCTCAGAAACAAAATGTGCCATTTTCCTGAAAATTTCAGCCAATTCCGTCCACAAACGCCAAAGTTATTAGACATAGAATTTTCAAAAATCCCATAGAGAAAAAATCCTAACTATATATACCTACTGGCGACCGCCAGTAGGTAATATATATATATCTGTACAGTACTCCTACTGGTCGGCACTTGACACCGACTCCCCAAACGTAGGTACAGACCACAAAACAGCGCTCGGATTATTTCAAAAGTGGTTTAATGTTCATCTGTCCCCAGCATGATGCGTTTCGGCTGCGACACGGCAGCCTTGATCACATGACCCCAAGAACCAATAGGTGCATTATATACTGTGAGTATCCCATTACAAGAAACGTCAGCAAAGCATAGACATAAAGAGAATACTACATGATAGGAGATATTACATGAAACCACATATCTATCGGTCTATATACAGAAGGAACAGGTAAAGTGATATATTTACAACAAACTTTTTTTACAAAATATCATACATTACGTTTTACACCATGGCACTGATTATAATAATACAGCCATTTTATCCTCCTTTCTCCTGCTTATCAACGGTAAGCATATTATCACTCTCCATAATCTGACTATAATGCAAGTCAATAACCCAGCGAACGTTTCAAGACTTTGGAAAAGTGTTCATATTATAAAGTGCTAAATTTGTGCAAATGTGCAAATCAGTGAATCTAAAATCAAGAATTATAAATTCATATATACAGGGGAGTGCATTGGTGATGGCATGATCGCTGAAACCTCTATTTATGAAGAGTTACATGCCACCAACCTACAGAAGTAGTTATACTGATAATTCTATCACAGCTGAAAACCAGATCCGATCATGCTCATAATAAGGCAAAAAACAGAACATTATGGCATAGTGCCCTTGTTACTACACAGAAACAACCTCATGGGTCATGGCATTGTCAAAACCTTTTAACCTTTTTTTTACTATCCTAGAGAAACCAATGGGATAATACAGGGTAGATGAAATTTTCCCAGAACCACATATAAATACTACACATCCTAACCGGGCCATTTGGACAATGCAATGTTCTAATACAAGTAACCTCTGTCTAATCAGGTCACTACAAAATAGTAACGCAGCAGGTGGGTGTCCCAAATTATTGTTAATCTACCCGGCTATAGGAAGCAATGGAGATCTTCTCCTGTGTTTAATCCATTAGGGATCCTGGTATCTAAAAGCAGAATGTATTTGCTTTCAAGTTGTCTTAAGACTTTCTCCCTGTTTCCCCCCTGATGTTCTTGGGCACCGCATCAATAACAAAATACCTCAAATCATTGAGATTTTTATTATGGATCAGTTCAAAATGCCGGGCGACAGGGTAATTGACATCAGAATTTACCACGGCACGAAGATTTTGCAGAATGCGGTTAAAAGCCTGTAATTTTGTGCTACCAACGTACCTGAGCCCACAGGTACACTGGAGCACATAAACTGCAAACTCCGTACGGCAGGTGAAATGTTCCTTGATCTTGATAGGATTGGGACCAAAAGCAGAAAGATACTCGCTAGTATTCACGCCAAACTTGCAGGCTCTGCAAGAAATGCATTTGAAGAAACCACATTTGTTGGAAATCCGTTGAGGTTTAATTACCACCTCAGGACTGGATTTAACCAAAACGTCCCTCATGGACGGGGCTCTTCTAAAGACCACCGAAGGCTCATCTGATATAAGTGGAGCTAAGCTGATATCAGTTTTCAAAAGTGGCCAATGCTTTTTCAAAATCCCTCTCACCTTTTTGTGCTCTTCATTGAACGTAGTTATCAAACAGATGTCCCTACTCACTGTCTGATCTTCCATATCAGCTAGGCTTGATGTGACATCTGTGTTAATTGAGGAGAGATAACTCTCCCTGTCCAAAAGATTAGCTCTATCCTTTGCTTCTAACAACAGAGAAGTATCATAACCTCGAGCACGGAATCTTTCAAACGCCTCATTCTGACAGCGCTCTAGATCTGTTGATGTACTACAGATCCTCCTCATCCTTAAAAACTCCCCGTAGGGGATGCTCCTAATCAGATGCTTAGGATGGTAGCTACTCTCGTGCAAGATTGCGTTACCCGCTGTGGTTTTTCTGTGCAAACGGGTATGTAACCCCCCCCCGCAATGTAAATTTCCACATCAAGGAATTGAATAAGATGGGTACTGATCTGGGAGGTGAAACATAGATTGAGATTGTTGACATTGATCTTATCAACAAATTCGTTCGTTGATTCCACTGAACCTCTCCAAATTATGCAGATGTCATCAATGAATCTCCAAAAATGTATCATACAATTGGGGGAAAAATCATCAAGTGTTCCCTTGAGGACATGCTCCTCCCACCACCCTACATGTAAACATGCATAGGTGGGAGAGAAGCATGCCCCCATTGCCACTCCTCTTAGCTGTTGGTAAACCTCTCTGTTATACAAGAAGTAATTTTTATTGAGACATAATTCAAGCATTTTCAGTAACATGGTGCTATGCTGACTGTAAGAAATACTACGTTTACTCAAATAGTATCCCGCTGCATTCAGCCCATCCACATGAGAAATACTGGTGTAAAGTGAATTAATGTCTAAAGCAATGAGTACATAATCATTCTCCCATTTGATACCATTGATCTTAGAAAGAAAATGGCAAGTGTCCTTAATGAAGGATGGCAAGTCCTCCACAAATTCATGCAGGAATTGATCCACATATCTGGAAATTGATTCTAACAAGCTCCCCTGGGCAGAAATGATGGGTCGTCCAGGAACAGAAGACGTTTGTTTGTGGATTTTCGGAATTAAATAGAAAAAAGGAGTGACTGTAAATTCATTTTTCAGAAAAGCATGTTCTTGCTTACTCAATAAACCCAATTGTCTCCACTGATTTAATTCCTTGTGGGTTTTCTCTTTTAAGCACTTGATGTCATTGAAGCTACCCTTTTTGTAGCAGGTGGTGTCACTTAAATGTTTTTCTGCTTCCTCCATATAAAGGCTGCGGGGCCAGATGACAGTGTTGCCACCCTTATCAGCCTTATTGATAATGAGGTTCGAATCACTCCTTAATTTTTTCATCAAAATGTGGTATTGTTTTTCCATATATTTAAATCTTTTCTTTCTACGAGTGATGTTGGTCTGGAGTCCTTTTAAATCTTCCACCACTATATCACAAAAAGCGTCGATATTGTCTTTTGGCATTATTGGATAGAACGTGGAAGGAGGCTTGAAAGTGGTCACACATGGATGATTCATAGAAATCCCCCCAATAGCTAAGTTTTGCTGGGTGGTCCCTGGTTCAAAAGTTTCTTCACGTGCCAATTCATTCGCCACTCGGAGAGCTTTAATATCCGCAATTTGAAACATACTGGATGGTTGAGTATTCTTTGAGATATTCGATGCCCGAGGCTGAGCATTATTCAATTTGAAATGTTTCTTTAATTTAAGTTTGCGAATGAATTTAAACACATCTATGCGTGTTTGTACATACTTGAATGAATTCTTTGGACAAAACGACAATCCCAATGAGAGGAGCTGTATTTCCGCTTTGGACAATGCAGTATCAGATAGATTAATAACTGTGTTATCCTGTGAACCCAGTACCTTGGTTTCATTCAGAATAGCAGATGGATCTAAATCCTGAATTTCCCTTGAATTGTCAGTGGTCGAGTTTGCTGTTGCTATTACCACTTCTTCCCTTTCCCTCTGCCTCTCTTTACAAAGCCTCTGCCTCCTGAGTTTCCTCCTTGTGCTGCGCTTTTTGTTTGCTGTTCTTCGTTTATTCTCCGCTGTTGGCGAGTCAGCGGTCGCAGGGTTTTGTATCTGTCCTCCACGAGAAAACCCAATTCCTCAGAGGGTGTATATTTGGTGGGTACTCTTCCTAGGTTTGAGCCACCTGCTGCTCCTTCATCTGAGTCACAACTACTCGCTACTGAGCTGAATTCCGTTTCCGACACTTCCATTCTTTGATCAATACCAACTGTGGGATCCACATTTTTAGCTACCTAGGCTTGCCTCTTTGCATTGTCAAATTTGCGCGCGAACGTGAAGATCCTTCCTGTCTCATAGTCATTCTTATCACGCGCAAACTTGTATTGCTTACGAGTACTAATTGTCTCCTGGTGCTTTGCCAATCTGACCTCAATATCCTCTCTTTGTTTTTTGTTGAAATCTTTATCTTCTTCACCTTCCAAATCCTTATTTAATTCCTCTATTTCCTTAAGGATCTCAATGCGGTCAATTTCCGCATACTTTATAAGTAGACAAACCATGTTCATGGAAGCGTCTAAATTCAAAGTGGCCCATTCTTTCAAAAGCAGGGGATTGGGATTTACAAAAGAAGGCGCTATAAGCACCCTCAATCCCCTCGGAACTCGTCCCACATCTTTGTATTTCTGCAACGACCGGTGCTCCCACCACTTGGTGGTTTCAGTTCTTAACAATTTCTCCAAGCGTTTCATTTTGCTTTTTAAATCGGTTGTTTTTTCAATTGCCTTAGTGGTGTCATTTCTGGTTTTCAGCGCTGGCAGATTCACAAACATTGCTTCTGCCAATGCCCCCCGGTTCTTTAAAGCCTCTGCTGGCGTGGACATTATGGTCGAACAGAAAACCCAATGCTCTTAACCCGGAATCGAAAATACGACTCCCAGTGGTTACAATAAATGAAAGCGCTCAAATTCTTTCTCCCACAAAATGGTGTGCCCTTAGATCGGCAACAGCAAACTAGTCGGCTTACCCGTCAGGAACCTCACGGTGCTTCGTGGATGTCCTCCGACTTCTCCAAAGCTCCGATGCGGACACCTTTAGGCACTCCGGCACTTTGCTGTATCTTTCACCAACGCGGGGGGCTGTATGCTTGTTTACTCCTTCCGGGTTAATGTTGCTTCGCTTCCGCGTTCGGCCGCATAGCACAGCAGCCCAAAAGTGAAAGGAGGGTCCGTAAAGGCGGCAACGGCCGTTAACCGCCCAATAGTAATCTGTACAGTACTCCTACTGGTCGGCACTGGACACCGACTCCCCAAACGTAGGTACAGACCACAAAACAGCGCTCGGATTATTTCAAAAGTGGTTTAATGTTCATCTGTCCCCAGCATGACGCGTTTCGGCTGCGACACGGCAGCCTTGATCACATGACCCCAAGAACCAATAGGTGCATTATATACTGTGAGTATCCCATTACAAGAAACGTCAGCAAAGCATAGACATAAAGAGAATACTACATGATAGGAGATATTACATGAAACCACATATCTATCGGTCTATATACAGAAGGAACAGGTAAAGTGATATATTTACAACAAACTTTTTTTACAAAATATCATACATTACGTTTTACACCATGGCACTGATTATAATGATACAGCCATTTTATCCTCCTTTCTCCTGCTTATCAACGGTAAGCATATTATCACTCTCCATAATCTGACTATAATGCAAGTCAATAACCCAGCGAACGTTTCAAGACTTTGGAAAAGTGTTCATATTATAAAGTGCTAAATTTGTGCAAATGTGCAAATCAGTGAATCTAAAATCAAGAATTATAAATTCATATATACAGGGGAGTGCATTGGTGATGGCACGATCGCTGAAACCTCTATTTATGAAGAGTTACATGCCACCAACCTACAGAAGTAGTTATACTGATAATTCTATCACAGCTGAAAACCAGATCCGATATATATATATATGTACTTATATTCTTAATAAAGTTTAAAATATTTTACCATTAAGAATATTAATTATTTTTTAATAATAATAAGTGAATATATATGTTAAAAAACAATAAAAAAATGTTTTAACATTGCATTTATTATCTTCACATTTTAAGCTTTTGTATATTATTTTAACTATTTTTACCTAATTGCGTTTATCATTTATTTACTTTTATATTAGTTTTAATACAATTTAAAAAATCGATATTTTAGTTATCTATATTTTTAACAACAATATTTTGTAGGGACTCGATATTATGTCCCTCGATATTTTGACTTCGAAATTATGGACACTCGATATTGTGTCCCTTGATATGTAGTCACTGATCCATTCAGGAACTCAGAGCCAAAAAATCGGCCTGTAAGCAATCATAACAGGCTTGGAGTAGAGGGTATGCCAGTGCTGACAGGGATATTTACAGACACTGCATTACCTCCTACAAACAGCTTTTACTAGAAGCCAAAAGAAAGTTTTTCACAAGGCAAATAGCATTAGCCAAATCCAATTCGAAAGAACTCTTGCCACTGCTAATGTCCCCAAAAATCAGAGTAACCCTGTACTCTGTGGTGAGCTGGCCGATTTTGTTAAACAAAAAGTTGAAACTATTTTTTCCTCATTCACTCAAGCTGACAAAAGGGCACTAATGCTGCGAAACATGGACAGACTTGACAGTCCCTGCCCTTTATCGGCCAATCTCATGGCTTTCATTTCCTATGTGGCACCCCTGGCAGGAGTCATCAGATCCTTTGGGTTCCAACGTACTACCTATGCAGACGCCACTCAAATAGTGTTGTCATAGACTGAGGGGGCGGAAAATGAAACAGGGGCTGGTTTACATGATTGAATGTTGGCCATCTCCAGTTGGAAGTCTTCCAACTGTTTAAAACTAAACTCTAACAAGACCAAGGTCATAAGTTTTGAAATAATCCACTTATTTGGACTCCAGACTGGTGGCCGGAAGACCTTGGGCCCTGCCCCCTACCAACTAAGAAAGATAAAAATCTTGGGGTAGGCAGGAAGAGACCTCGTAGCCTCTTGGCTAGTTAATCGCCAACACCCCCTAAACTCATAGCGGGCATAAATGTGGCAGACCTGGCAGCCAGGCCTGAGATCACTAATGTCCTGGGCAGAAGATCGAAGAAGGGCTCCCTGCTGTTCCCTGGACCCAGCAAAGAGAGGCTGCACCAAAGACTTCACTGCACCTACTGAATCTGAGAATGACCTAAGAGAGGACCGTGCCTGTGCTATCCCACTGCAAGACCAGTTGCCCACGTGTGCCAGATAGATGAAGGAACTCAAAGCATTGCACCTACTAAAATAATAACATAACGACCGCAGAGCACACAATGCAATAACACAGGACAAGTACTAGGAAGTTAGCTGACTCCCTGTTACACCCAAGCTGGACGATATTGACAAAAGAATCACTTATGGATTTCTAATTCAGAGCATGATGTGCACAATCACTGACCGCGAACATTAAGCACCAGAGGAGGGATTGCAGTGGTTGCTGACTAAAGTAGTTAGTGGTGTCACAAAATAAACACTAAAGAGGAATAATTATGGCTTTAGCGCTATAAAGGTGTTCCGTTTTCTTGGTAATCAACTAATTTTAATATAGATTGATTTAAAACAGACACAAAAGTATAGTTTGCAAAAGCTGAGGCTGAAATACATTTACAAGCTGGCTTTTGTCCTGTGCCCTACAACAAGGCACAAGTCCCTTGTCATGTGCCCTACAAAAGGGCCTACAACAAGGCATGCAGCAGGTCAATCGCATTACCTTCCCCATCACCGAACCATGCTAACCCTTTTGTCTCCTCTCTTCCGGGCCCGGCCTCCCTTTTCTGCATGCTGGTCCCAACCACAGGGATTGTGTCAAGCATAATTCTAAGAGATATGACTCCAAATTCTAAAATCTTTCTCATACAAACATAAGCATTCCTTTCGACTGTTGACAACATCATAAACCATACCTCAAGTTTGCCAAAATCCAATCCAAATTAGTAGTAACCGAGCATCACCTCTGCAGAATTCCCCAGACCTATGTCTCAATAGGCCCATGTCTCAAAGCTTAATAATTTTGGTTGCCACAACCCCTTCAGACTGGCCCAGCTGTGGAAACCATCTCCGGTTTTATATCTCTCACTCTTTTCATCTCATAATCCTTTACTCACATCCATAAGCATGATAAGCTTACTTGCTATTGGAGGAAAATCTCACTTTCAACAATTCATCCTTTTTAAGAAGGCTCCTTCGATCTTAACCGCCTTGGTCATGCTCCTTCTCCTAAGTATAAAAGTCACTGCAATTGGATCTCTAACAGCCTAGATTTTCTTTCCTCCATTAGCAATAGGTTAATCAAAATTCACGCTAAATATGCCCCTTGGTACAATGACTCTTTGCATAATCTATAAAGCACTTTAATATAAGGTGAAGATTAGGGCACTCAAATTATGGCACTTCCCCTAGAAGAATGCTTTAAACAATTATACATTTGCTATTCGTGAAGCTCTCTCAAAATACAACTTTGCAAAAATTCTCAACTTCCGCAACAACAGAAAGACATTTTCATGATTGTGGATGAACTCTCTTCTGTCCCCCATCGTGCCACAGCTGTCTACTCCTCTCAGTCCTATAGCAATGAACTCACCTCTTTACTTACCTTCAAAACAGACAACAGAAACACAAGTTCCAAGGACTTCTAGCACTTCTCAAAACATATCCAATACAGGTATTTGTTGGGAAGCTTTTGCCCCCACCACACAACCCTTGGACCTGATGTTCTTGAGAAATATATGATTAGCAGCACACATGGTTCTCCATCCAACCATATCCCTGTTTGTTACTTGCCCCTTTTCTAAGACACACTGAAAACTTGGCTTCTTGATGTCCTTAGTTGGTCGCTCACTGAAGGAGTGATGTCTGTCCCCTTGGCACTTTTATCCCATTGCTGAAGAAAACTATTTTCAGCTCCTCCTAATAATCACTGTATTACCGATTTCCCGGCTGCAGAAAAACAACTTGAATCCCACTTCTATAAGCAATGATGCTCTTTTCTGGAATTTTCAAATGCGTTGGATGCTGAATTGTGCCATAAGATGATCTTTTCCAGATGAAAGGGGAATTGATTTGAATGCATCTTCACCCAGATGCTCCTTGTTGCTTGGGGAGGCTACAGGCTGAATTTCAGGAGTCTTGTGCATTTGTGCGTATCGCGGTAGGCACATTTTATTTCTCCTCAGAAAGGGCTCTTGTCTATGTGATCTGTGAGGAGGCAGGCATATCTTCCTTGGCACCTCCTCTCTCCAGAAGCCTTCCACCGCCTTAAAGGGATTGTTCTGCCTCTTGGTTTGCTTTAATTCATCACTTTCACAAGCTTAAAAGGATTTTTTTTCTTTTCTATGCATTGAATCTTTATTGAAACCTTGTTGAAGACTTTCTGGATATTTTTTTTCTTCATCACTTTTAATAATTTGCCAGGAAAGCCGTAGCATACTTCAAGGTCTCTGTTTACTATATGCTATTTGCTTTGACATTTATTTACTATAATTTGCCTGCTCTCTGTCTAACAGTATGGAGTCAAAAACGGTGTCAAATAAGCGTAAACAAGCTGTTTCAAATACCCCCACCAAATCCAAAGCTACAAGATAATTCACTATCAAAAGTTTGGAGAAAATTGAAGCTGTTCATATAAATACTGACAACATTTCTTCAGATATTAAAAAACATTCAGAGAGATATGGCTTCCCTATCTATGAGAGTTGCGGCTAATGAGATAAACATTTGTGACAATACTAAAGTTATTACTAATATGGCTCCACATATGTCTAGCCCTGGGCTTAAAACTATGTATCACTAGCATCTAAATCAAAAATACCCTCAGATGCTTTGAAAAAGCAATTTTACACGCTTAACAGCCTATACTCAATTCACAAAAAAAAAACCTTTACAATGAAAACATTAGGCTAAGAAAGAGCTGATGATTTTGGGGTCCCACCTAACCTAGGGGGAGGACCAAGCAGATGCCTTGAGCACAAAGAGCATAAACAAAAAGCACATTTTGTTGAACTTCAGTGGTGGTCCCATCATTTTAGGACCACCCCAAGCACAGTTATTGGCAAAAAAACAATAACAACCAAAGGCCCTGCAAAGCATTATGGGACGAGATGAGCAGTGGGCAGTGAATGATATAAGGCCTCATTTATGAGAAATGACGCATCGCTGCGCCAAACCAGCGATGCGTCACTTCTCAGTGCACACTCCTTGCGACATTCCTGATGCGTCATATTTAATGTATGACGCATCATGTCGCAAGGAGTTACGGATACGTCAGTATTTCTGACGTATCTGTAAGCGCAAAAGTGACGCATTGCTGGAGTGTGTCACAAAAGTGACGCAACTCCAGCAATGCGTCCTTTCACATGGGGAAAGCCCCATGTGAAAGGGCCTGCGTCAGTCTTACGCCTGCTGTGAGGCAGGCGCAAGATTTTGACGCAACGGCGTCCTAAAAGTGACGCAGTGAAATCTCATAGATTTCACTGCGTCACTTCTACGACCCTTCCTTGCGCCAATACGCCCCCCTTGCATACATTATACCTGGCGCAGGTATAATGTGGCGCAGGGGTTTACAAAGTGACGCATCTACCTAGATGCGTCACTTTGTAAATATGGAGCAACGAGGTGCATTTTGTACGCCACAGGTGCGTCACAAAAAGTGACGCACCGGCGGCGTAAAAGTGAAGCACAGCCTCATAAATGAGGCCCATAGTATCCAATATCAAAATAATTCTACAAAGAGCTGCAGTTCACCTAGTTGTTACTAGATGTCCCTCACGAGTCAAATGCAAAGCATTGAAATTATTCTTAAATCAAGCTGCAGTTCCACAAGTCGTTACTAGATGTCCCTCACGAGTCAAATGCAAAACCATTGAAACCCTTTCATCAACCATTTGCATTTGACTCGTGAGGGACATCTAGTAACCACCAGTTGAACTGCAGCTCTTTGTAGAATTCTTTTGATATTCTATCCTATATAATATTCACTGCCCACTGCTAATCTCATCCCATAATGCTTTGCAGGGCCTTTGGTTGGGAATGTTTTTTTGCCAATAACTGTGTTTGGGTAGGTCCTAAGAGAATGGGACCACCACTAAATCGTTCAATAAAATGTGCTTTTTTGTTTTCAAGGCATCTGTTTGGTACTCTCTCTAGGTTAGGGAGGATCCCAAAATCATCACATCTCCCACTGCTTGCTATTTTTCCAGTTTCACCATTGTGAAAGTATTATATGCACTTTAGCATATAAAGATAGAGAGACTTATTTTATCATATCTGGTCCTGTACAGGAAACCATTTGCAATTATTTTGTGCTTTTTTCACAGTGCAGACAAGTACACAGTGTCATCAGCTATGCTACGCAGACTACGTGTACTACGCGAAGTTCAAAGTATACTATGTGAAGCTACGTGTAGTGCTGCTACGCAAACTACACCCAGGCTTACATATGTCTCAGGTTGCTTCTCTCCAACGCTCATTACTTGACTTGGAAAATAGAAATTGACAATGTAACCTATGTATATTTAATGTCCCAGAGGGAGTTGAGGGACAAAGTTGTCGTCTTTTCTTGGAAAATCTTCTACCTAAACTTTTAAAAGTCAAATTTCCAGAACATTTTGAGATTGATAAGGCTCACAGAATCCCCTCTATTCGTAAACCTCACCAAGGCAAACCGAGACAAATCATATTTAAAGTTCTGAGGCATCAATACCTCCTACTCTTATGGAAGGCTGCCACAGAGATCCCTTCTCTCCTAATTGAAGGCAATACAATCTTTATTCACCAGGATTTTGCAAAGGAAACAGTTCAATTAAGACACCAATTTGGGGATTTGAGGCCTTGTCTACGAGAAGCTGGATACAAGTATGGCCTCTTTGAGCCTTCCGTCATGCGCATCTGGAAAAATGATGTCTCCAAGGGTAAACAACCGTTACAACTGAACTTTTACAACGGACTACTTTTACAACGCAACTTTTACAACGCAGGATCCATTACAACGAAGTACCATTACAACGCATTTTTTTACATCGCAGATACCTTTACAACGCATGCCATTACAGCGTAAGTATTGGTAAGTATATAATTATAGTAAAAATTTTATAGGTTTGGGTTTTTGGGTAAATGGGTATTTTTAGGGTTCAGGGCTAGGTTTGGGTTTTTGGGTAAAGGGGTATTTTTAGGGTTCAAGGCTAGGTTTGGGTTTTTGGGTAAAGGGGTATTTTTAGGGTTCAGGGCTAGGTTTGGGTTTTTGGGTAAAGGGGTATTTTTAGGGTTCAGGGCTAGGTTTGGGTTTTTGGGTAAAGGGGTATTTTTAGGGTTTAGGGCTAGGTTTGGGTTTTTGGGTAAAGGGGTATTTTTAGGGTTCAGGGCTAGGTTTGGGTTTTTGGGTAAAGGGGTATTTTTAGGGTTCAGCGCTAGGTTTGGGTTTTTTGATAAAGGGGAATTTTTAGGGTTCAGGGCTAGGTTTGGGTTTTTGGGTAAAGGGGTATTTTTAGGGTTGAGGGCTAGGTTTGGGTTTTTTGGTTAAAGGGGGATTTTTAGGGTTCAGGGCTAGGTTTGGGTTTTTGGGTAAAGGGGTATTTTTAGGGTTCAGGGCTAGGTTTGGGTTTTTGGGTAAAGGGGTATTTTTAGGGTTAAGTGGTAGGTTTGGGTTTTAAAAAAAATTAAATTAAAATTAAATTAAATTAAATTATATTAAATTTAATAACTTACATTTTTAAAAATATTATATACTTACCAATACTTACGTTGTAATGGTATGCGTTGTAAAGGTATTTGCGTTGTAAAAAAATGCGTTGTAATGGTAGTTCGTTGTAATGGATCCTGCGTCTTAAAAATTGCGTTGTAAAGGTATGCGTGCTAAAAGTATGCGTGGTAACGTCATACATCCTTCTCCAAGTCTTTTTCAGTTCCTTCAGCCTTAATAAGATTGCTGGACCAGCATGATCCTATTCTTGAGGATTCTCAATCATCTGTATCTACAGCCTAACATTTCCTCCCCTTATTAAAGGATGTTATTCTTTTTTCTATAGCAGGTGCGCATAAGGTGGTTTTCTTGCTTTGTACCTCCGTCTCCACTGTTCTATTGGTATGAGATCTTGAAGATTGACCTCCTTATATGTTGTATGGCTTGTTTTCGTCTTTTTTTATGTGGGCTACTTTCTTTTCTTTCTCTGTTTTTCTCTTATCCTTTTCAGCTATTTACAAGGTTATATGTCCATGCCGCAAAAGTTAGTAGTTGCTTCATTAAATGTCAAGGGTTTGAGATACCCTGTTAAAAGACAAACATTTTTAGAATATCCCAAAAAATCTAATGTAGATATTTTTTATTTTACAAGAAACGCATGTGGATGATAAAATGTTACATACTATGTCCAAGGGCTCGGTAGGGCTTATAGTTTCATCTCCATGCTGCAAAAAGTAAAAATGGGGTAGTTATACTTTTCTCACATAGAGCTCATGTACAAATGTTGTCTCATCACCATGACTCAGTTGGTAGATTTGTTTATGCTCAAGTTAACATTGAAAAACTAATTTTAAATTTGGTCAATATATACGCTCCTACATCTGATGATCCTGCCCTTTGGTCATACCTTTCTGCAGAAATACTTCAAATCAGTAATATGTCCCTTATAGCGGTTTTATTTTTAATCTCATCAGGGATCCTTTGTTGGACCATTCTTTTGTATGTAAATTTCAGCCTAACAAAGCGTTCTTTGCTTTGAAATCTTTTCTTTCTGGTACTAAATTGATTGATTCTGGAGATTGGAACGTCCTACAGACAAAGAATTTACTTTTATTCTAATGCACATTCTTCTTTTTCTAGGATTGATTACCTATTGACTTCACATTATTTATGCTGCATGATTAGTGAGTCAGTTATACACCCTATTACAGTTTCTGACCATACTCTAATTTCTTTTTCCTTATGTATTTCTGACCCTCACACTCCTAATAAACAATGGAGAATAAAATCTAAAGTAGTTCTTAATCCAACTAATTCTAAAAAAATTGCCTCAGCCATTAGTGAATATTTTTTTAATAACAATCTATGTGATAACTCCAGAATTATCCATTGGGATGCTTTTAAAGCTTATATTTGAGGAGTTACAATTCCTGTTATGGCGCAAGAGAATACATCATTTTACTCCCACCTCTCCAATTTAAAGAAGCATATAGCAACTGTGGAAACACTTTTCATTTCATCTAGAAACCCGCAATATAAGTCTCAACTTCAGAAATATAGATATGAATATAATTGTATGCTCAGTAAAAGAGCAGGTTGACTTATTTCAAAAGAAAAATCAAGCTTTCATTTAATTGCAAACAAATCTGGCCGACTATTAGCTAACTATATAGGCATCAAGCGAGACAGAATTAAAATCCCGGCCATCAAAACAAATAATGGTACTCTATTGACAGATGTTGAGGAAATACTGAGAGAGTTCCTATCCGTTTACTCTCCTTATACCATGAACCTCTCGCCCCTCATAATAATGTCATCATTGACTTCCTTAATTCTTGTCAACTGCCTCAGATTTCTGATGCTGACAGATTAATTTTAGACAATCCCATTAACATTCAAGAGTTAATTGCAGCTATTAGTGGGCTTAATTCCAATAAAACACCTGGCTCTGACAGTATTCCGGCTGAATTCTACAAATGTTATCAAGACCAATTATCTCCTATCCTACTTTCTCTTTTTATAGACTTTCAGCGCACTTCCATGTGGGGAAGCTCTTTCAATGAAGCCACTATCATTGTCCTCCCCAAGCCTAATAAAGATCCTACTTTGGTATCGAACTATCGTCCCATATCTCTAATTAATCTGGACTGTAAAATATATGCCAACATTTTAGCAAATAGATTATCTCCCTTGCTTTCCAGTAAGGACCACCCTGGGCACCTAGCAGGAAATCATGAAGCAGTGGCATGACCTGAAGAGGATGGTGAAACAGAAGAACTGCAAGAACCGTCAGCTGGCTCGGGTGACTGGCGATAGCCCTCCCATTCCACCAAGAACATTCACAGCATGGGAGGAGAAGGTGCTTGTTATACTTCATCCAGAGATTCTCACAGGGGTAACTGGGGGAGTGGAGGCTGGTAAGTACAAACAGATGTCTACCATTACACTACTATGTACTGTCGTGCACAACTACAAAGCTACACCTCCTAGGTCCAACTCCATTCATCTGCACCACACACTCCAGTACACATGTCTCACATATGTAACATTCACTCCATCTGAATCACCCCCAAAGTAGCCAGCAACAGGGTTGCATGTGTACAGGCAGCCAGCACTACAACTCCCACAAGGCCCCCTTGTACCACAGCTCAGAAAGATGGAACACTCCCTCCCAGAAGAGTATGGCAGCCATTGTATTACACCAACCGAACTCACAGGTACGTAGCCATCTTCCCAGGGAGGGGTGTTTGGGGGTGGGACGCCTGCACTACAACTCTCACCAGACACCCTTGTCCCAACCCTGAGCAGGATGTAGCACTCCCCCCACCCAGACGCATGTAGCAGCCATTGCATTGTTTACCTTCACCTAACAGGTAGGTAGCAATCTTCCCATAGAGGGGTGTTTGGGGATGGGAGGCCTGCACTACAACTCCCACTGGGGAACAGCCATTACAACACGGGTTTTACCACGCATTGCTTTTACATCGCATGCATTACAACGCATGCGATGTTACAACGCGTGGTAAAACCACGCATACCATTACATCGCATGCGCTTTTACAACACATGCGTTGTAATGTGTAATGGCGGCAGCGGCGGCGGGGGCGGCTAGCCACGTCATTGTGAGGAAACTTAGGCTGTTTCCTCACAACAACGTGCAGCAAGCAGGAAGGAGGAAGCAGGATCCGACGGCAATGCTGGAGAGGAGAGAGGTAAGGGGGTTTGTGCATGGGGTGGGGGTTAATTTTGTAGGGTTTAGGGTCATTTAAAAGTAGTGTGGTTATGTTTGTGTTTTGTGTGTTTTTTTAAAAACGTTTTAGTGTGTGTTGTGGTGTTGTCGTGTTTGTTTAGTGTAGTTTATTAGGGAGGGTAGTGTAGTGTTTATGTAGTGTAGTGATTTAGGTTTTAGGGTAGTGTAGTGTTTAGTGTAGTTTATTAGTGTTTAGGGTATTGTTGTAGTGTTTATGTAGTGTAGTGATTTAGGTTGAAGTGTAGTAGTGTTTGTGTAGTGTAGTGTTCAGGGTTTAGGGTAGAGTAGTAGTGTTTGTGTAGTGTAGTGTTTTAGGGTTTAGGGTAGTGTAGGGGTGGGAGTAGTGTGGGAAGCGTAGTAGTGTTTTAGGGTTTAGGGTAGTGTAGGGGTGAGGGTAGTGTGGGTAGCGTAGTAGTGTTTTAGGGTTCAGGGTACTGTAGAGGTGAGAGTAGTGTGAGTAGCATAGTAGTGTTTTAGGGTTTAGGGTAGTGTAGGGGTGAGAGTAGTGTGGGTAGCGTAGTAGTGTTTTAGGGTTTAGGGTAGTGTAGGGGTGAGAGTAGTGTGGGTAGCGTAGTAGTGTTTTAGGGTGTAGGGGTGAGAGTAGTGTGGGTAGCATAGTAGTGTTTTAGGGTTTAGGGTAGTGTAGGGGTGAAAGTAGTGTCTGTGTAGTGTAGTGTTTTAGGGTTTAGGGTAGTGTAGGGGTGAGAGTAGTGTGGGTAGCGTAGTAGTGTTTTAGGGTTTAGGGTAGTGTAGGGGTGGGAGTAGTGTGGGTAGCGTAGTAGTGTTTTAGGGTTTAGGGTAGTATAGGGGTGAGAGTAGTGTGGGTAGCGTAGAAGTGTTTTAGGGTTTACGGTAGTGTAGGGGAGAGAGTAGTGTGGGTAGCGTAGTAGTGTTTTAGGGTTTAGGGTAGTATAGGGGTGAGAGTAGTGTGGGTAGCGTAGAAGTGTTTTAGGGTTTACGGTAGTGTAGGGGAGAGAGTAGTGTGGGTAGCGTAGTAGTGTTTTAGCGTTTAGGGTAGTGTCAGGGTGGGTAGCGTAGTAGTGTTTTAGGGTTTAGGGTAGTGTAGGGGTGGGAGTAGTGTGGGTAGTGTAGTAGTGGTTTAGGGTTTAGGGTAGTGTAGGAGTGGGAGAAGTGTGGGTAGTGTAGTGTGGTAGTGTTTTTGGGTTGGGGTAGTGTAGGGGTGGGAGTAGTGTGTTGTGTAGGTGTAGGGGTTGGGATGTCACTTACCTTGCATACTTTTACCACAAGTATGGCTTTACCACGCATGCCTTTGTGTTGTAATGGCATGCGTGGTAAAGGCATCCTCGTGCTAAAAGTATGCGATGTAATGGTATTTTATTTTATTTTTATTTTTTATTTATTTTGAAAGTTTTATATAGCGCGAACAAGATCTTTGCAGATATCAGAGCGCTTTACAGACGAAAGGAAACAGCGTGTGAGTAAATAACAATTGGGGTGGGGAAGGTACATGTGGGAACATAGTCAGCCAGATACATCACTAATGAAACAGATACAAGTAATTGAAAGCGTAAACACTCAGGCAGGTCAATAATACGAGTCATACAAAAAAAGCATAAAGGATCAGTATAACTGAATGGTACAACGTCTGTAGAATCATCCCCAAGAATAATTCAAGTGTATTTAGCCATGAGGATAGCTTTTACTTCTTTCTTAAAAAGTATGGTAGAGGAGATGAGCCTGATTTCAGGGGGGAGTGAGTTCCAGATCCTGGGTGCCATTCCTGAGAAGGAGCGTTTATACGTTTTTTCCTTGCGGAATCTTTGGGGCTTTAGCAGGAGATTGTTTGTGCCTCTGGTCTTTCTAGAGCCTCCGGAGATCGTCAGCTTCTGGGCGAGGTATCCGGGTGAACTCAGGTGGACAGCCTTGTGCGTGATGCAGGCGATTTTTAGATGTATTCTGGCTTCAAGAGGCAGCCAGTTCAGGGCTCTCAGGTCAGGGGAAATGTGTGAATGTTTTTTTGATCCGGTGATGAGTCTCGCTGCGGCGTTTAGAGAAGCTCTTATGGGTGCCGTGGTAGTTAGTGGGAGACCGCAGAGGGCGATGCTACCGTAATCTATTCGGGGGATGACTAGAGCTTGTACCGCAGTTTGGAAATCTTTGGCTGGAAGGAAGGGTTTGAGTTTCCTTAAGGTATTGATCTGATAGTTTGTCCCCTTAGTTGCTTTGTTGATATGTTCCTGCATGTTGAGGTTGGTGTCAAGTGTTATGCCTAGAGATTTTGCTGAGTCCACGATGGTGGATTGAACATTGAGTGCGGTTAGGTGTTTAAGCCAGATTTGAGTGGTATTGGACTTCGCAGGAGGTGAGATCAGGAGGAACTCTGTTTTAAGAGCATTGAGTTTGAGATGGTTAGCGGCCAACCATGATTGGGTGCTTCTGATCGTTGAATTCAGGAGCATAATGTCTTTGGGTGATTGTACTTTGAGATAGAGTTGGGTGTCATCGGCGTACATGTGGAATTGAACATTGGATGCTTGTAGTAAGGTGGTGAGAGGTTCCATAACTAAGTTAAACAAAGTTGGGGATAGGGAGGATCCTTGTGGGACGCCTAGCGATACCGGTATAGGAGAAGACATCAAGTTGTTACTCTTGAATTTCTGCGTTCTGTTGTGTAGAAAGGACGTGAACCACTTGAGCACAGTTCCAGATATACCCATTCTTGTGTTTAAGAACTCGAGTAAGTTCTCATGTTTGACGGTGTCGAATGCAGAAGAGAGATCAAGAAGGATAAGGAGGCATGTATCGTTTTGATCCAGGATTTGGAGGGCGTCGTCAATTATGTGAATCATAGCAGTTTCTGTACTGTGGTCCGCTCTGAAGCCTGATTGATGAGGGTTGAGTAGATCAAACTGATTAATGTGTCTAGTCAATTGAGTTTGTGCGCATTTTTCCAGCAGTTTGGCAAGGGTCGGAATATTGGTAATGGGACGGTAAATATTTAGATCAGAGGGGTCGACTGTAGGTTTCTTTAGTAGTGGTGAGACTTGTCTAACTTTGAGGGAGTCGGGAATGGTCCCTTGTTGGAGTGAGCTGTTGATAATTTTAGTCCAGAGTGGTAGGAGCGACGGGGTAAGGTCTTTGACAGCGTTGGCAGGAATGGGGTCCGTGAGGTGGTTGGCTGGTTTCACAGTGCTGAGCAGTCTACCAATTTCTTCTTCCGAGTAGGTGGCAAAGGATGACCATGTAGCATTGTTTTTTGGTTCAGTGGATGCTGTGCAGAGGGGTTTGGGGTAGAGAAAAGTCAATGAGGAGATCGTTCTTTATGTTGTCTGTTTTTTGGATAAAGAAAGAGGCGAAGTCTTCACAGGAGGGTGCTTCGCCCAGGGTGCTGAGTGGTTGGGGTTGTTCCTTGGATTGTGTTCTGATTAGGTCAAACAGCTTTCTCGGACGATTTTTGGCTTGGTCAAGCCGGCGGCTGAAGAAATCTGATTTTGAGCGTTTTATTTTCCTGAAGTAGGCATTCCTCTTTTTCTTCAGCGCTTTTAGATGCAGTGCGGAGGGAACTGATCTCCAGGTGCGCTCTGCCATTCGCACGGCCCGTCTATCGTCATTGAGACTCCGGTTGTACCAAGGATAGGACATTTTTGTAGATGCTCTTTTTAGTTGCATAGGTGCAGCTTCGTTAACTATAGAGGTCATAGCGTTGAGATAATGATCCGTCAAGGATTGTACATCCGTAACGCCATTGGGAGGAAGTAATATATTGCAGCTGTTGGGGGTAGAAAGTTTGGGTTGAGTTTTTTCAGGTCTCTTTTCCAGACTTTGGGCTTTAAGGATTGAACCGGGTTAAATTTGACTTTTTCGTTGATGAAGAACGTGACAATGTGATGATCTGACCAGTCACAGGGTTGGATAGATTCGAGTTGGATAGAGTCCTCTTTGGAGATGATAAGGTCGATGATGGAGCCTTTCTCGTGGGTCGGGCTGTTGCAAATTTGGGTGAGGTCAAGGGCGTCGAGGAAGTTTTTAAGACTATTTACCACCGCGTCATTATGATCGTTCCAGTGAAGGTTGAAGTCACCAAGGTATATTTGTGTGAGTTGTCGCCCTGAATTGGTTGTGATCAAATCCATGATTTGTTGCGAGAAGGTAGAGTTGTCCACTGGTGGGTGGTAAATGCCGTGAAGAGAGCATATCGGTTTGCCCCCGCTGATAATATCGAGGCAGATGTATTCACAGGAGGTTGGGGAGGGTAGGGAAGTAGAGGTTACTTTCAAGACAGAGAGGTTACTCCTGTGTATACATGCGATCCCCCCACCTTTTTGACCAACCCTGTCTAGTCTGGTGATGTGGTAGTTGGGGGGAACCAGTATGTCCAATATGGGTGTAGAAGATTCAGTTAGCCAGGTTTCAGTCATGATGATTAGGTCACGGTCCAGTGATATTATGAGATCAGCGATTGCAGAGGAATGCCTAGAGGCCGATCTGCAGTTGAGGAGGGTGCATTTGAGACGGGGTGTGTCGAGGGTGGAAGGGTGTTCTAGAGAGAGGGGGACTTTTCTCAGGTTGCTCAGGGTAGAAATTCTGTTGTTTTGCGTGGGGGGTTTAAGGGGATTTGGATGAATCGTTGGAATGGCGTGGAGTGTGGAGGGTATGTTGGTAAGGGGAGCTGGGTCGTAGGAACGGAGGAGGGTAACTGTGTCGAGGCCCGATAGTGTGTTGCAGGAGCGATGCGGACGGTTTTCCCGATTGCGAACAGGGATTGAGGTCCAGTGCGGGGGGCGTTGAGTGCGCGAGTCAGCCAACCAAGTGGTGGTCCTGTTAGGAAGGGTGGAGCTGGTGAAGGCGGGTGCGGGGGTCTAAGGGGATTTGGATGAATCGTTGGAATGGCGTGGAGTGTGGAGGGTATGTTGGTAAGGGGAGCTGGGTCGTAGGAACGGAGGAGGGTAACTGTGTCGAGGTCCGATATTGTGTTGCAGGAGCGATGCGGACGGTTTTCCCGATTGCGAACAGGGATTGAGGTCCAGTGCGGGGGGCGTTGAGTGCGTGAGTCAGCCAACCAAGTGGTGGTCCTGTTAGGAAGGGTGGAGCTGGTGAAGGCGGGTGCGGGGTGTCTGGGATGTGTGCCGAGTAATTGTTTGATGATGTGAATATCTTGTTTGAGCTTGAGGAGGGTGGTGGGTGAGGAGTGACTGGAATGCGTGCAGAGTAGTTGTTTGATGATGTGAATGTCTTCTTTGAGCTGGAGGAGGGAGGCTATAACGTAGTCTAGTGTGGTATTTGTGTTGGTAGTGGGTATTGGAAGGTTGTGGGAGGATGACATAGTATGGAGGAGGGTATTGGTGGTAGGTGGAGAGTGCATGGTGGAGGATGGGCGTGTGTTAGTGGTGATGGGGACGCCTGTAGGGTGATGGGGGGTGAGAATGGGAGGGGAAGTGTGAATGTACGTTGTTCTATTTTGTGGAGTCGAAGTTGGATTGATAGAGGCGTGCTCAGTATGGGTGGTTAATGGGTGGAAGTGGGGGCTAAGAGTGGGGAGGAATAAGGGGTGGGGTTTGTCTGTGTGCGTGTCGGTCTGGTGCTGAACTCGGTTGGGCGTATTGTGGGTGGGAGCTGTGGTGTCATGGGTGAGAAGAATGGGAATGTGGGCTGGTGAAAGGGGGGAGGGTGGACAGTTGGTGTGTGTGGGTGACCTAACTGTGTCTGTGGTTGAGGGGGGTGAGGTATCAACCGCAGGTGGGTGTATGACTAAGGTGCCAGTGGTAGAGGAGAGGTGCGTGATCTTTTGTGGCAGAGGTAGGTTAGAGGCGTTGTGGTTGGGGGCTGTGTTGTCAGGGGAGGGAGGAATGGGAGTGGTATGAATGGAGGTCAGGGTGTTGGTGGGACGGGAGGGGGTGCGGCTGGTGTGTGCCGGGGAGACATCTGAGTCTGTGATTGAGGAGTGTGAAGTGGTTGCAGTAGGTGGGTGGATGACGGTGGTACCGGTGGTGGAGGAGAGGTGCGAGTCATTTAGTGACTGAGTTGTGTTGGCATCGCTATGGTTGGGGGCTGTGAGGTCAAGGGTGACCGGACTGAGTGGGGTCCGTGTATTGGAGAGGTGCTGTACGAAAGTGGGGAACAGGTTGTCTAGTAGTTCCAGGTTCCTGTCAGTGGATTGGATTAGGACAATCCCGTTGTTATAGATAGTGATGGAGGTTCTGCCTGGGAAGAGTAGGGATGGTGTGATGGAGAGTGTTTGGCCATGAGCGGATTTCCTGGACTTGGATACGGTGAGTAGAGAGAGGAACGTTTTTCTCCATTGAGCTCTGCGTGCGGTGTGGAAGATGATATCAATGTTTACGTCACCAATGACTGGTGAGTAGTAGGTATCTGCAAAGGGTGTTTCAGGGTGAGACCTCAGTAAGTTGTGTTTAAAGCGTTTAGCTGCTTTTTTGGTGAGTGCGGGTGGGTAGTTGATTCTGTATGTGTGCTTGCCGATGAGCTCCATGTTGGGGTGTTGTAGTCGGTAGGTGTGGGAGGGTGCCCAGTAATCGCAGGTTGCATGGAATGAATGTGACACTAGTGGACAGCTAAAGTGTATGCTGTAGTAGTCAATGCAAATAGGGATAGGATCTGTAGTGGGTACGGGTTGCACAGGTGTAGGATGCACAATAATGATATATGCAGAATACAAACACATAAACTAATACCCAATTGCATATAACAACAGTGACATTAATGAGCAGCCAGAGTATATGAGGTAGTAATTGGTGTCTAAAGGAATGAAGCTGGAAATGGGAGCAGGTTACATAAGTGTGGCAGGTCAAAATGAGCAATTATTCGGAGCATTACAGTGAGGTCATAGTGGGTCACACAAGTACACCATAAAATATAGGTATAACACTGATGATATGTTGTAAAATGCCTGAGTCAAAAGAGACAATAGTGAAAAGTCAAAGATGGGTGTTTCAAAATAAATGAGGTACATGAATCAGTAGCAAGATAGAGTTGCAACAAAAGTTATGTGCTATAAACAATAGTGAGTAGTCAAAAATAAGTGAGGTATATGAATCAGTAGCAAAATACAGTTGCAACCTAAAAATTATATGAGATCTAAAGTGACAATAGTGAGCAGCCAAGATATATGAGGTAGCAATTGGTGCATAGAGGTGCAGAAAAAGTGGGATGTGCAGTATACCATTAAGAAAAAAAGACATATAATCCCACCGTAAGAGGCAGACACCCTATCATTAGGATTATAGACATATAATACCACCGTAAAAGGCAGACACCCTATCATAATCTTGCGTGTAAGCATATGATGCAAAGTCTGGGGTAACGTCAGTGCATTACAGTTGACTAAAGAGTGAGGTGTGCAAGATACAAATACAAATACAATACAATACAAATAGGCATATACATATACATATACAAAAAGTACCACTGTAGTAAGGCATTTAATCGTGGGGGATGACTAGTCCATGATGGTCGCCAAGGATAAGGATAGACAGTCCAAGATAGACAGTCCAAGATGGCCGAACCGCTAGGGGAGATAGAGAGATTAGTCCTCTGTCTGCTGCTATTCCTTTGAGCACAGGGAGGGGCTGTTTCACTTTCCGTTAGAGCAAGCACTGCTCATAGCATGCTGAGAGGGAGGCTTATCTCTACTTCTGGTGAACTTGTATGGAGGAGTTGAGCAGGAGAGCCTCGTGGACATCAGGGGCGTCGGTAGGATTTATTACTACAGTTTTATGGCCCCAGCCATTTTGAACAATGGAGATAGTTTAAAATGTGGGCAGGCGGGAGGGGTGGAATAAATACCTTATATACCAGCTGCACCGTGTGTATGTTGAGTTTGCCAGCCGAGATTGTCCATTTGCTGTTGCCCCAAATTGTATACAGGGCTGGAGGGGGGTCCCTCTCTCAGCCCTCCGCTGACTCTGTCACTCCAGCCTCCGATGTCAGGCTCCACTTATCAGGCGTCCCTGCTGATCCCACCTGGTCCCGTTGGTGTGCCGCGTCCGAGGTCTGAGGTGCAGGCTGATAGCAGCACCGGTACACCAGCCCCCATCTGCCGAGGAACGAGGAACGAGGGGGGGGGCCCTCTCACAGCCCTCAATGCCGCCACGCTTCCCCCGCTGTTGAGCCGGCGGCACTGCTTGAATGCTTCCCAAGTAATCCCTGCTCCACCGGCACAGCAGCCCACGTCACTGCCGCGGGGCGGGCGGGGGTGGAGGGGTCTCCCGGTCCACCGAGGGCGCCGCAATTATTATGTTGTGGTGCGGGCGGCTCCTCTCTGCCAATCCCCGCCAGTCACAGCAGCCGGCGCACCAACTCGCGCCTCTGCCTTGGAGCGGTCGGGGGGAGGGGGGCCTCACTCACCTCCCCAGTGCCACTGCGAGTCCTCTGCTGTTGTGCGGGCCGATCACCAGGCCATCCACGGTGCAGGTAGCACGGTGCACTCCGCAGGTTCCCGGAGACCCAGCCGCCCAGTCCCGGCAACGCGACGGGGGGAAAGTCCAGAGGCAAGGTCGATGGGCTTTGCAGACACCCAACACCAACCTCCGCCACACAGCCTGACTCTTCAGCCCGCTCTGGCTCTGCAGTCTCCCGGCGCCCCAGCCGTCCGGTCTCGGCGTCGCGATGTGTCCAGTGGTAGGTCACGGTGCTCCCCAGGCTCCAAGCTCCGTCAGACCATCGATCAGGTCAGCAATCCAGTTACTTGTAGTGATCCAGTTACTTGTTGAATATTCCAGTTACTTTTTTCTGCTTCTGATGGGTGCTAACCGGGATAAAGCCCGAAGCGGGGTCCCAAGCACTGGGAGCTCTTCACAGGAGCTCCTACCAGGCGGCCATCTTAGCAAGTAATGCGATGTCATTGACATTGCGTAGTAATACCTGTGTTGTAATGGCATGCGTGGTATTACTATGCGATGTATTGACATACATTCCTCCCACCAGGCACCCTTGTCCCAATCCTGAGCAGGATGTAGCACAGGGAGGGGTGTTTGGGGGTGGGAGGCCTGCACTACAAGTCCCACCAGGCACCCTTGTTCCACAGCTCAGCAAGATGGAGCACCCCCCGCCGAGAAGCATGTGACAGCCATTGCATTGTTCAACTTCACCTAGGAGGTAGGTAGCCATCTTCACAGGGAGGGGAGTTTGGGGGTGGGAGGCATGCACTATAACTCCCAAAAGGCCCCCCTGTCCCACCCCTGAGCAGGATGTAGCACTCCCCGCTCCCAGAAGCATGTGACAGCCATCATATTACAACAGCCAAGCATACAATTAGGTAGTCATCTTCAAGGGAGTGGTCTTAGGGGGTGGGAGGCCTGCACTACAACTTCCACCAGGCAACCTTGTTTCACAGCTCAGCAAGATGTAGCACTCCCCACACCCAGAAGCATGTGGCAGCCATCATATAACAACAACCAGGCATGCAATTAAGTAGTCATCTTCCCAGGGAGTGATCTTAGGGGTGGGAGGCCTGCACTACAACTCCCACCAGGCAACCTTGTTCCACAGCTCAGCAAGATGGAGCACTCCCTCACCCAGAAGCATGTGGCAGCTATTGCATTGTTCACCTTCACCTAACAGATAGGTAGCCATCTTCCCAGGGAGTGGTGTTTTGGGGTGGAAGGCCTGCACTACAGCTCCCACCAGGCACCCTTGTTCCACAGCTCAGCAAGATGGAACACTCCCCCCACCCAGAAGCATGTGGCAGAAATTGTGTTACAACAACCAAACATACAGGTAGGAAGCCATCTTCACAGGGAGGGGTGTTTGGGGGTGGGAGGCCTGCACTATAACTCCTAACAGGCCCCCCTGTCCTACCCCTGAGCAGGATGTAGCACTCCCCACACCCAGAAGCATGTGGCAGGCATTGTATTACAACATCCAAAATTACAGGTAGGTAGCCATCTTCCCAGGGAGGGGTGTTTGGGGGTGGGAGGCCTGCACCACAACTCTAAGCATGGGCTGAAAATTCGTTCCGCTCGCGGAATTTGCCAATTTTCCGCGATTTCGCGATCCGCGAATCTCGCGAAATCGTAGTAAAATCCGCGAATCAGCGGGGACGAATTTTCAGCCAAGCACTTACAGGGTTACAGCAGCAGGTGCAAAAGTTCAAGCTAATTTTTTGTAACCTTTTACAAAAGGGTTACAAAGAAATTAACTTCAACTTGGGCACCTGCTGCTGTAAGCCTGTAAGTGCTTCCTGGAGCCTCGTTGCCTACTTGCAACTATTCTCTGACCCTGCTCTGACCCTTGAAGCAGGGTCAGAGAATAGTTACAAGTAGGCAATGAGGCGCCTGTCACGAAAATTAAACCTCAACAGGAAGCACTGACAGATATAAAAACAAGCATTTGCAATGCAATAGGTCTCGCATTAGGAAAGTTTGAGCTATTGGTCTTGTAAATGACAATTTGTTTTATTTATGTGTTGGTTTTGAAAATAGCTAAATTAATAGCTTTGTCATTTACAATGGAAAGTTATAACTTTCGCAAATGTGACACCTATAGCATTTGTAATGCAACATGTTTTGTATTTACGTGACTTAGCTGTATTGATATTACAAATTACAATGGCTTTTAATTTTTTTAAATAATTAATACTTAAATAAAAGTGATTTTAATTTATAATGGCAATAGCTTAAACTTTTGTAAATAACTTTTGTGAAGATTATGTTCAGTGTATTTTATTGTGACGAAAAACCAGGAACAGAAGTGAAATATTAACATCTTTTTGTGACATTTGTAATAAAGTTTGAAACATTGAGAGAACATAATTGAACCAGTTGTTGTTAAATGGTTGCGCAGATTGATGCTGGGGTGGCGCTGAGTGGTGCTGTGGTGGTGCTGAGTGGTGCTGTGGTGATGCTGAGTGGTGCTGTGGTGGTGCTGAGTGATACTGGGATGGTGCTGAGTGATGCCTGGGTGGTGCTGAGTGGTGCTGTGGTGGTGCTGAGCGATGCTGTGGTGGTGCTGAGTGATGCTGTGGTGGTGCTGAGTGGTGCTGTGGTGGTGCTGACTGATAATGTGGTGGTGCTGAGTGATGCTGTGGTGGTGCTGAGGGGAAACAACCTTTACAACGCAACTTTTACAACAAACTACCATTACAACGAAACTTTTACAACGCAAAAACTTTTACAACGCATACCATTACAACGCAGGATTTTACAACGCAAGTACCTTTACAACGCATACCATTACAACGTAAGTATTGGTAAGTATATAATTATTTTTAAAATATTATATGTTTGGGTTTTTGGGTAAAGGGGTATTTTTAGGGTTCAGGGTCAGTTTTCAGTTTTTGGGTAAAGGGGTATTTTTAGGGTTCAGGGTCAGTTTTCAGTTTTTGGGTAAAGGGGTATTTTTAGGGTTCAGGGTCAGTTTTCAGTTTTGGGTAAAGGGGTATTTTTAGGGTTCAGGGTCAGTTTTCAGTTTTTGGGTAAAGGGGTATTTTTAGGGTTCAGGGTCAGTTTTCAGTTTTTGGGTAAAGGGGTATTTTTAGGGTTCAGGGTCAGTTTTCAGTTTTTGGGTAAAGGGGTATTTTTAGGGTTCAGGGTCAGTTTTCAGTTTTTGGGTAAAGGGGTATTTTTAGGGTTCAGGGTCAGTTTTGGGTTTTTGGGTAAAGGGGTATTTTTAGGGTTCAGGGACAGTTTTGGGTTTTTGGGGTACAGGGTTAATTTGTAAAAATAAAATAAAATGATATTTAAATTAAATTAATTAAATGTAATTAAATAAAAATTAATTATATTTTAATAATTTAAATTAATTTAAATTAAAAAAAATATTTTAAGGGTTCAGGGTCAGTTTTGGGTTTTTGGGGTACAGGGTTAATTTGTAAAAATAAATTAAAATTATATTTAAATTAAATTAATTAAATAAAATTAAATAAAATTTAATTATATTTTAATAATTTAAAATAATTTATATTAAAAAAAATATTATATACTTACCAATATTTACGTTGTAATGGTATGCGTTGTAAAGGTACTTGCGTTGTAAAATCTTGCGTTGTAATGGTATGCGTTGTAAAAGTTTTTGCCTTGTAAAAAATTCGTTGTAATGGTAGTCGTTGTAAAAGTATGCGTTTTAACGTCATACATCCGGTGCTGAGTGATGCTGTGGTGGTGCTGATTGGTGCTGTGGTGGTGCTGAGTGATGCTGTTGTGGTGCTGAGTGATGCTGTGGTGGTGCTGAGTGATGCTGTGGTGGTGCTGAGTGGTGCTGTGGTGCTGCTGAGTGATAATGTGGTGGCGCTGAGTGATGCTGTGGTGACGCTGAGTGATGCTGTGGTGGCGCTGAGTGGTGCTGTGGTGGTGCTGAGTGGTGCTGTGGTGGTGCTGAGTGATGCTGTGGTGGTGCTGAGTGGTGCTGTGGTCGTGCTGAGTGTTGCTGTGGTGGTACTGAGTGATGCTGTGGTGGTGCTGAGTGGTGCTATGGTGGTGCTGAGTTATAATGTGGTGGTGCTGAGTGATGCTGTGGTGGTGCTGAGTGATGCTGTGGTGGCACTGAGTGGTGCTGTGGTGGTGCTGAGTGATGCTGTGGTGGTGCTGAGTGATGCTGTGGTGGTGCTGAGTGGTGCTTTGGTGGTGCTGAGTGATAATGTGGTGGTGCTGAGTGATAATGTGATGGTGCTGAGTGATGCTGGGGTAGCGCTGAGTGATGATGTGGTGCTGCAGAGGGCAGAAAGGCACAAAAAGCAGTCTAACAAAGGGCAGAAGGGCAGAAAAACAAGGGAAAAACGAGTCTAACAGAGGGCAGAAGGGCACAAAAAACCAGTGTAACAGAGGACAGAAGGGCAGAAAAACAAGGGAAAAACGAGTCTAACAAATGTGTGGTAAATAAATAATTAATTACCGGTACTATTTTTCATATAATCAATAAAACAGGTAGCTCAATAAATAAGAGTCAGGATTCGAGGTATCTTGAGTCGACAGGCTTTAATCAGGCATAAGGACAGGAACAGGACAGCCTGCAATAGTACGGGATGGCAGCTGCCAGGGAAGGGAAATGGCATGTAATGGGGATCAGGCGGTAATGGGTAAAATGGGGTATAGGGTAGCTCTTTGTAACAGTGCAATATATATATATATATCAAAACAATTGCATTACATTCAATACAGTAGGCGTAGCAGTAGGCGTGACTCGTAGCAGTCGCGAAAGATAAGGGCAAAATGATGTAACAAGAAGGCGTGTACAGGGCGTATACATAGACATGTGATGTAAACGTAACAGAAGTGTCATAAACGGGGCGGAAACATGGAGGGGGCTACCTGAGCAGCTGGGACCTCTAACCTAGTGGTGCGCGCAAACGGGCAATGACGTGTTACCAGGGAGAACTGGGGGCTATGACTTCTGCGCTAGAAGAGGAGACTAAAGTCTGGAGTGTCAGAGCGACATGTACCCAAGGCATATCTGGTATCTGGTGTTTAGAGTACATGTTGATAGAATCCAAAAGTTATCAGGGCAAAAGCTAATAGACTCTAAGACTGGTGCATGCATAATTCTACATGTATTGCGTGTGCGAGGAATATTCTATGAATATTAATACAGTATTTCTCTTACATGGAGACATAAAGGCTAGACCATGACGGAAACTATTGTTGCGATTCAGTAGCTTAGGAATGCAGAGAAGGAGGGCCGGACTGATAACTAGAATCATAACGTACTCTTGGCAGACTGGGAGGCAGAGCCAGGCCGGGCCGGGCACTGCGAGGCATGAAAGTAAGCTAGGGGTCAGGGATGCAGGTGGGGGCTGTATCGCTCCTCGGAGAGGGTTCAGGAGACAGGAGCTGAATCTGAGTCTGGGCCCTTTTGAGGCCTAGAAACGGGGACAATTCAATGAATCAACGTGTACACTGTAAAATGTGGCAACGTAGGTTTACATAGGCTTAATATTCGTTGCTTTCACAAGGACTGGAAACTGGCATACTAGAGATGGACACAACTTGTAATTGCGTCTTTAATCGATCAGAGGGGAATACATGCATATCGATCATGCACATATAGCATAAGATGGGGAACACGTAGGCACATACAACATGGCAAAATTTACTTTTCCACATTCCCTCCTTGTGCCCTACGTTTCCATCAGGAAACATCAATATTCATGATACCATCTATCATTTCATATAGCATCATTTGCTCGTCTCGAATTGTCTTGGAACGGGACTTAGGACTAGGAATACAAGAGGTAGCGCACATGCCGCAAATCGCAGGGCCACATTGTATACAGAGGCAGCAACTGAATATGATCATTACTGCAATACCCAGGAATGACAGTACTTTCCATCCCCAGGCAGATACAATACTCCAGAGCCAACCGGACCATGTCCAGGTGCCTGGATTCTGGTGCAACTGATGGGCAATTTTATGAAGTCTGGTTATAGCTGAATAAACAGACGGCGCGTTATTAGGAATGAAAATGCAGCAACTAGATCCGATGACTCTACATGCTCCTCCTCTATCGGCCAGTATGACGTCAAGAACGAGACGATTTTGGAGCACGACAAAACGCATAGCAGATTGCTCTTCGGTTAAGTTACCTAGAGCAGAAGTAGTCTCATTCACTACTGCTTCAAGGGTTCTGGTTAACCTACGTATTAACTTACTATTCTGGATAGGTCCTATAAAAAAGAAGAAACCTTTATTAAAGTCTTGATACTGTTCTAGAGTAGTTTCAGTTTGATCGACAATCGGGGACTCGATCTCCCTTCTATGTCTAATGTGTACTAGATGTGTGTTTCTGTGATAATCAGATGGGGCTAGAAAAACTGGTGGCAGTAGGAAGGCAATGTAACATGTTCCATCCCAATCGAGGGGCAGACGAACATATGCGGTCTGACCACAAACAAAATAAGAATGACGTGAGGCTTTGAAAATAGATTTCCCGCTGTCACTATACTCGACAGTAGTAATACAATCACTATGTCCTACATGTGCGGAACCATTCTTTCTGACACATAATTCGCCTTTGACTGGTAGTACTGAAATAGCAGGTAAATCTGGAGTAGTATCTGACTGAACATTCAGGACCATGAAATTCGAAGAATAATTACCTAAATCATATACTTCATTTTCTAGATCTAACCCTGTTCTATGGGAAAGACCCTGATTGTCTGGAAAACATGTTCTATTCAGAAGGGACATATCAGTTGAGGATGACGTTAAAGTGGACCATGCTCCACACGAACCATTATGTGAAAATGGATAAGGAAAGAGTGGCAGAACTCCCTTCGGTGTCTGGAAAGGGGGAGTCGACCACATACCCAACAATTAGTGGCATTGCTGGTCTGGTGTGAATAGTGCAACATCCGGATGAATGTATTATTTCGCATAGCAAGACGATAGGATAGCTCGTGAGGAGGCAGATCACTAAATGTGTGCTCTACTGTATCATTAGAAAACATATGTACATGTGAAACTGGAAAACATAAATGTAAAGCATAACTTGTGCAGGTAACCATAAGACTTAAAAATAATAGAAAACTTAGAACAATAATACATATTTTAGAGTTTTGACTAACTCTCTCACTGTGGGGGTCTATCTCATACATGTCAGGAACCTGTCTAACCGTTTCACCCGAGAGGGACTTAGACAATTAAACTGGCTGACCTATTTTACTAGACCGGAGCTTCTGTTTATACTCCTGTTGCGGAGTTTTCTCTAACAGGGGAACTTTGAGTTCAGAGTCTGTTTTTAGGCAGTCTTTCGGAATAAGGCAGTCCTTAGCAAAAGTCTGTTTACGTATTCCATGGAACTTCTTTATGTGGCTCAGGTGGACCCACCCCTTCCGGCCCTCGAGCTTTACGGCGGTCCTTGTTGTTAGTAAGATCATCCGAGGCTCCTTCCAGCGGGGCTCCAGCGGACTTGAACGATCAAAATTTCGGACGAATACGAAGTCACCGGGGACGACTTCATGCGGTTTCACCTCGGTGTTGTCTGGAAATGCGGCGGCAACCTGTGAACGACAAGAGTGTAGGGCAGACATCAAGGAAGCTAGGTAATCTGTCAGCATATTACTGGAAACATCTGTAATACTGCGGGGTCTAGGTGTACCCCACATGTTTGGGGGGCGGCCGAATACGACCTCATACGGGGACAGACCTGATCTGGAATGTGCAACCATCCTCATATAAAATAAAGCAACTGGCAGAGCTACTAGCCAGTCTACACCTTTCTCTTTACATACTTTTGCAATGCGTATTTTCAGAGTCTGATTATGTCTCTCTACGAGACCGGCTGCTTCAGGATGGCGTACACAATGGAACTTCCACTGGTACCCTAACAGAAGGGAAACATGTTTCATAAGCTCAGATGAGAATGGCTGGCCGTTATCTGAATACACGACCCTAGGGAGTCCATAGCGGGGAAAGAATTCACGAACCAACTGCCTGGCAGTGGTCGCGGCTGTGTAATCTGGAACTGGATATGCTTCTGTCCACCTGGACAAGGCGCATACAACTACGAGGACATACTTGAAACCTCGACATCGCTCCATCTGAATATAATCCATCTGGAGGACTTCAAAAGGGTGGTCAGGAGGTTGGAATCCACCTTGTTCCACCGGGACACCTTTACCTGGATTGAACTGACAACATATCATACAGGTACGGACTTTCTGCTTGGCTGCAGCTCGTAAATGTTTGTTGAACCAAAGGTTCTGAATACTGTCTAACATAGCTTTTTCTCCTAGATGTGCTGGACTATGTGCGGTATTAATAATAACTTGAACCATAGAGTCGGGGAGAAACCATGTGGCCTTTCCCTTCGTCAACCATCCTTGATCTGTCTGGACCCCTCCTTGTTCGGACCATTTCTTGATTTCTTCGGGAGTAGCATGTAACTGTATGTCTATGACATCTTGTGTAGGGTCCTTAATTGTCATACAAGTAGTCTGATCTTAAGTGAGTGTCTGTGTCGTGTTAACTGGAATGTCTGGAGTCTGAGCTGTAAGCTTGGCTGTTCGATCTGCTAGATCGTTACCTTGGGAAATGATGTCAGTAACTTTCGTATGTGCCTTGCACTTCATGATAGCGATAGCTGTCGGTAAATGTATTGCATCTAACAGAGCTTGAATGAGGAGACCATGCTGAATCTTGGTTCCATGAGAAGTCATGAAACCTCTCTCCTGCCAGAGCACTCCAAAGTCGTGTACGACTCCGAATGCGTAACGTGAATCTGTATATATGTTTACTTTCAGGTCCTTGGCACGTATGCAGACTTGGGTCAGAGCTACTAGCTCTGCTGCTTGAGCAGACAAGGTGTCAATACGATGTGTTTCTATAACTTCGGTTTCAGTAGTCACTGCATACGCGGCTACTAGTTCTCCTGTACTTGTTCTCATACATGAACCATCCACATAAAGTGTCAGGTCAGGATTAGGTAATGCAATGTCTGTCAGGTCTTGTCTTGGTTTTGTCATAGTGTTAACAACTTCCACACAGTCATGTGTGGCAGGATTTGAAGTAACTGACGGTAACAGTGTAGCAGGATTTAGAATATTGCAGCGTCTGATTTCTATGTGTGGCTGGAACAGTGTCAGTTCATAACCTGTTAAACGTGCAATTGTCAAGTGCTGAGTCTGTGTTCGGTTTAAAAGAACTTCCACGGAGTGTGGAACTTGTACTGTCAGGGAGTGTCCTAACACTATGGAATCACTTTGTCTGATAGCTAGAGCTGTGGCTGCAACTGACTTGAGGCACGCAGGCAGAGCCTGGGCTACTGGATCTAATGTGCTCGAAAAATAAGCACAGGGCTTGTACTGTCCTGCTTGATCTTGTGTGAGAACAGATAATGCAGTACCATCACGTTCTGTGACAAAAAGTGTAAAAGGCTTACTGTAGTTCGGTGTCGCTAGAACAGGTGCTTGGCATAAGGCTTTCTTTAATTCATTGAATACAAGTGTATGTTCCTGGGTCCAAGGGAGGACAGTCGATACGGCTGCCTCCTGTGTCGTTAACTGTATCAGTGGCTTGGCTAGAAATGCATACTGTGGAATCCATTGTCTGCAGTAAGAAGTGAGGCCAATAAAAGCTCGTACCTCCTTCTGTGTCTTGGGCTGTGGAAGACTCGCTATTAACTGGATACGGTCTGGTGTCAACTGCCTACCCCACTTGGACAGTAAGTGTCCTAAGTATACCACTTGCTGGACACAGAATTGTAATTTGGAAGGGGACACCTTGTGCCCCTGCTCGGCCAGAAAATACAGAACTGTAAGTGACGCACGCTCGCAGTCACGTTCAGAACGGGCTGTGATCAGTAGATCATCGACATACTGGAGCAGGGCAGTGTCAGTTGGCATGTGAATATTGTCTAGTTGTCTCTTAAGTGCTTGACTGTAAATACTAGGACTTTCTGTGAAACCTTGAGGAGCTCGTGTGAATTTATAGCTCCTTCCATTTAAACAAAAACCGAAAAGGTACTGGCTGTCTGGATGAATGGGGACACTGAAAAATGCGTTCTTGAGATCGATAACTGTGAAAAATGTAGCTTCAGAATCAATGGCTGTCAATAGGGAAGAAATATCTGGGACTACTGGATACTGAGGAATGATACATTTATTAAGCTCTCGAAGGTCAATCACTAATCGATATACTGGGGGTGCATTTGGATCAGTACGTTTCAAGACTGGAATGATAGGAGAATTACATACATTGGAGTCAGTTTCTACAACCACTCCTTGAGCAATAAGCTCGTCAATAATTTTGGATAAGGCTGCTACAGCCTCAGGTGGCAATCTGTACTGTCTGATTCGTGGCAAAACTACACCTTGTTTGAGAGTCACACGATGGGGTGTGATATGCATACAACCTACATCAGTTGGACCTTGCGCCCATAAATGCTGTGGTACATTCAGTAATCTTGGATCAAAATCACGTAATACATAGTGACCTTTAAAGTCTCTCAGGAACAATCGGACCCCTTCTGGGGAGCAGCAAATTACCGCTCCTAATTCTTTTAGTGTCTTAATGCCTAACAAATTTTCTGGACATGATTTCGTGAGTAACAAATCAGTAGTTCGGGACAATGGACCAACTTCTAGAGTAACTGGTTTCGAAATTTCATTAACAATCAGCTTTCCTGAAAATCCAAGGGAAACATTTTTAGAGCCTGAGAGCGGAGCCCCTGGAACCTCGTTGTGACTGATAGTAGTCCTACTTGCCCCTGTATCAATCAAAAACTTTCTGTCTTTCCCTAATACTTGACTGTGTACATAGGGACCCTCTTGATCTACAGGTATCTCGATGAGAGGCAAGCCTACCTCCCTCTCTAGGCTGTTTCATGGATAAGGCTGATAATCTGGATACTCTGTCTGAGCATACTGGTACATTTGCTGTGTAACATGCTGTGTTGCAGCAGTAGGCTGCGGTGCTGGAACTGTCTGTTGTGCATTCTGTGGTGGCTGAGAAGTCTGTGAAACTTGTTCATGTCTAGGCGGACGTGGTCTTTCTTTAGTCTTACCAGTAGCTATGTTGTGTTTCAGAACTGCACACTCATTTATAAAATGACCTGGCTGTTTACAGTAATTGCAAGTCCCTTTAACGGGAGCTGCAGGATGACTGGCTTGATTCGGACCCCTCTTCTGACTGTCTTGTGGAACAGATTGTGCAACTAATACTTTCATTTTTGTGTCTTTCATACGTCTCCTTTCGTGTTCTTGCTCTTCCCTGATTCTATTCTGGTGATACTGGAGCATCTGTAACATTTGTGACGGAGTATTAGCTTGCCAACTACTTTCGACTTTCAATACTCGATTTCTAACTTGTGGACTTGAATTCTCGACTAGTTTGGTAACAAAAAGATGAGGGTACGATTCACTACTTGTTTTCAGACCACTGTTAATAATAAAACATTTTTCAAATCTAGAATAAAAATCACTAGTGTCTTCATCCTGTTTCTGTTTACAAGCTGAGATTGCATCCCAATCTTCCTTTTTCGTGGCTAGTAACCTTGGCAAAACCTGTATCAATAACTCGGGCAATTCTTTAACTTTACCCCCAAGACCGGTACCTGGTACTCGTGATTTATCTTCAGCTTCTAAAGCTGTCCAATCTATCTTTTTCTCTCCCACCTCCCATTCTTTTTCCTTGAGTTTTTCATATACCCCTGCGGGCAACAGGACCTTTAACATTTTAATGATATCAGGATACGTGTATTCTCCCATACGGAGCATGTCTTTTAATTCTCGATGGAACCCTGCTGGATCTTTGTCGTGACAAGGAATTAACTTTTTCATCTCTAAGAGTTCCATCTTTGTGATAGGGGTGTAAACAAATACTCGTTCTAGCTCACCACCCGCTGTCCTAACTGGGTGTACTTCTCGTAACGGATGCTGTCTATCTATGTAAAATGATTTACTTTCTGGAGGTGAGACATGAACAAAATGCGGATTCAAAAACGTTCGATATTTGTGGCGCTGTTCTAGAATGATACTAATTAAATCGGTACCTAGACCTCTCCATCTATACTGGAGTAACTCGTTCAAAACATCATGTAACGGACCTGGATCAGAATGCTGTCCCTCATACAGTGTAATGAGGTGCTGGATCATATACATACCCACCAGTCGCTGCTCGGCTGGGGGCAGTTTCAGAAACATTTGTGCCATTATTTCGTCTGGAAAAGTGGTAGAATCAGTAGTCCATCGGACTGCTGATCGGGCTAGTTCTTGTTCATGCATGGTACTAAGTTCACTATAACCGATTCGCGATTTCAGAATGTGATCGGTAGCTTGAAATACTTGCTCAAGAGAACCTTGTTCTGGTGCTGGAGGAGGGAAAACTTTCTTGTGATCTAGGCATGAATGTCGGTCGGGAAGTCTAGTTCTACCTACATACGCTATTCTGGAAGGATTCTCGTCGTCTACCTCTTCAGTAGAAGAGTTGTCTTCTTTCTCGGTTACTTGTGCTGCTTCTCGTTTCTCGTGTATCTTTATTATTTCCTTACGGATTTTCTTGTACATACTCTCTATACAGTTCTGTGTCTTGTGTCTTCCCTCGGCTATATGGTCACTCCACCTGGTCAGGACTTTCATTTCTTCCGGATCTTTATCCGGATAATCTTGTTCCCTTATTAAACAATTAATTAGAAACTTTAAAAGCATGAGTTGAATCTCGACTTTTCTCTGAGCCATGGCCTCGCCAATACTTCCTGGATCTGCTCCTGTACGGATAAAACGATATATTCTGTCTAGATAACCTTTCATATTCGGTAGGGTGTCCAAATATTCGGTCACCCGTCTTACACGTAATGAATACAGGACCATATCATCATCGCCTGGGACCGGATCATAACGGCTTTCGGTAAGGGCTCGCTTGATATCTGCAACTGACTGAAGTTTGGGCGAACGCTGTAACGCTCGTGCATGTAGCTCGAGTAATGTCAGACGTCTGTGTTGAGGCGGGGTTCCAGGAGGACTTCCCCCCGCTGCTCCTAGACTAGAATCGTCGACGGGTATTGTACGTGCTGGGAGAGTGACGGATGTAGCGGGTACATGTACTGTAGGCTGAACCGGGGGTACCGTAACAGGTGCTGCAACGGGTGCCCCGGTGGCTGGAGGAACAGGAATTACATTATTTACGGGAGCTGGCGGAACAGGATTTGCATATGCTGGGACTGTGTCGTCCAAATAGGACGAGAGAAAAATATCAGCTGCGGTCGGTTTGTGACGTAACTTAATCGGAACTAATGGCGGCGGAAAATTACATGGTGCTTCCGGGGTTGCTCTCGGCAAGCCCTCGGCCAGAAGAGGATACATACCCTTAATAAGGGCATTTCTCTGTCTGTCTGACTGTTCGGCTTTAACTCGTTCACCTACTTCGATCAATTCCCTTTCTTGGGCTCTTTCCGAGGATTCTCTACTTAATTCTGTTTTTCTGATTTCTTTTTCGGTTCTTCTATGAGATTCTTTGCGCCATAACTCAATGGCATCTTTCTGGGACTGTCTGGATTTCTTTTTCCATAATGCTTCTTCTATTCGCATGATGCACTCGGCATCCCATGTACCTGATACGGGCCATCTATATTTCTCCTCTAATTCCTTGGTGTACTCCACCCATAAGTCTAGATATAATATGGCACTTAAGCCATGCTTATGATACATAAAATGACCTGGACTGTCCCTAGGCGGGACAGGAACTGCTTCCTCTAATAACCCTTTTCTGGTTTTTAACTGACGTAACTTCGAGAATAGAGGCATAGTTTAGGCTGGAGTCTGGACACAATACAATACACGATAAATACAATAATAACTGGGAAAACAAATCACTCATACCACGACATTGAAAACACATGGAATAACATTTAAAATAACAGTTCGGACAGAATATTACCTGATATACTGAGAACAGAACACATGAATTTCTCGAGAACGGAACTTACTAGAATTACTAGATGCACTGCTAAAACAGCACGAAACTTACCGGTCCCATAAAGAGACACGTCAGGACCCGCGTCCACCTAGGTGAACACTTCGTGTTGGATCTGTGTACCCAAACCCACGGACCAGAGACAAATTAATTGACCCTGTCTAGATACTACCCCAGCAACGGTACTCACCGGGCAGCAAGAACGGAAGGCCTCGGACTGGACTGGACTGCTACGACGACGGACTACGAACTTCGGACTTCAGTTACAGGTGGGCCTCCGGATACCTCGGACCTTGGACTCTCGGCTTGGGCTCTGGTCGGGACTCGCCGCGTTCCTCACCGCCTCGTCTGGATGCTGGACCGCAACCTCCGTCTCCTCCGTGGGCCTGAGGGATACTTGAAGCAGAAATATCTGCACGTGCACGGTATGGTTCCGTCACGGCTGCAGAGGATCAGGGGGCCTGCGTGGCTTCGCCGGCGCGTGGGGAAAGGGCAAGTCCCTATTCGGGCGCCATTATGTGGTAAATAAATAATTAATTACCGGTACTATTTTTCATATAATCAATAAAACAGGTAGCTCAATAAATAAGAGTCAGGATTCGAGGTATCTTGAGTCGACAGGCTTTAATCAGGCATAAGGACAGGAACAGGACAGCCTGCAATAGTACGGGATGGCAGCTGCCAGGGAAGGGAAATGGCATGTAATGGGGATCAGGCGGTAATGGGTAAAATGGGGTATAGGGTAGCTCTTTGTAACAGTGCAATATATATATATATCAAAACAATTGCATTACATTCAATACAGTAGGCGTAGCAGTAGGCGTGACTCGTAGCAGTCGCGAAAGATAAGGGCAAAATGATGTAACAAGAAGGCGTGTACAGGGCGTATACATAGACATGTGATGTAAACGTAACAGAAGTGTCATAAACGGGGCGGAAACATGGAGGGGGCTACCTGAGCAGCTGGGACCTCTAACCTAGTGGTGCGCGCAAACGGGCAATGACGTGTTACCAGGGAGAACTGGGGGCTATGACTTCTGCGCTAGAAGAGGAGACTAAAGTCTGGAGTGTCAGAGCGACATGTACCCAAGGCATATCTGGTATCTGGTGTTTAGAGTACATGTTGATAGAATCCAAAAGTTATCAGGGCAAAAGCTAATAGACTCTAAGACTGGTGCATGCATAATTCTACATGTATTGCGTGTGTGAGGAATATTCTATGAATATTAATACAGTATTTCTCTTACATGGAGACATAAAGGCTAGACCATGACGGAAACTATTGATGCGATTCAGTAGCTTAGGAATGCAGAGAAGGAGGGCCGGACTGATAACTAGAATCATAACGTACTCTTGGCAGACTGGGAGGCAGAGACAGGCCGGGCCGGGCACTGCGAGGCATGAAAGTAAGCTAGGGGTCAGGGATGCAGGTGGGGGCTGTATCGCTCCTCGGAGAGGGTTCAGGAGACAGGAGCTGAATCTGAGTCTGGGCCCTTTTGAGGCCTAGAAACGGGGACAATTCAATGAATCAACGTGTACACTGTAAAATGTGGCAACGTAGGTTTACATAGGCTTAATATTCGTTGCTTTCACAAGGACTGGAAACTGGCATACTAGAGATGGACACAACTTGTAATTGCGTCTTTAATCGATCAGAGGGGAATACATGCATATCGATCATGCACATATAGCATAAGATGGGGAACACGTAGGCACATACAACATGGCAAAATTTACTTTTCCACAAATGGCAAAAGGGCACAAAAAAACGAGTCTAACGGGGCAGAAAGGCACAAAAACGAGTCTAACAGAGGCCAGAAGGGCACAAAAAAATGAGTCTAACAGAGGGCAGAAGGGCACAAAAACAAGATAATAACAGAGGGCAGGAGGGCACAAAAAAAGAGTCTAACAGAGGGCAGAAGGGCAAAAAATCATGGGAAAAATGAGTCTAACAGAGGGCACAAGGGCACAAAACACGAGTCTAACAAGGGGCAGAAGGGCAGAAAAACAAGGGAAAAACGAGTCTAACAGAGGGCAGAAGGGCAGAAAAACAATGGAAAAACAAGTCTAACAGAGGGCAGAAGGGCACAAGAAACGAGTCTAACAGGGGTCAGAATTAATCCCGCCCTGCGTGTTTGTCCACGAAGAAACCACCTTTTTGTGCAATACCTCTACTCAACTGGAGTACTTTCTACTGTCTAATCAGTAAGTGCTCCCTCGTTGGCTAAATGTATAGGGGCAGATTTACAATAACTGGCGCATCCCCGGTGAACCAGAGGGTGACAGTGCTGAACCAGAGGGTGACAGTGCTGAACCAGAGGGTGGCAGTGCTGAACCAGAGGGTGGCAGTGCTGAACCAGAGGGTGGCAGGGGTGAACCAGAGAGTGGCAGTGATGAACCAGATGGTGGCGGGGGTGAACCAGAGGGTGACAGTGGTGAACCAGATGGTGGCAGTGGTGAACCAGAGGTGCTGTGATGAACCAGAGGGTGGCAGTGGTGAACCAGAGGGTGACAGTGGTTAACCAGAAGGTGGCAGTGGTGAACCAGAGGTGCTGTGATGAACCAGAGGGTGGCAGTGGTGAACCAGAGGGTGGCAGTGGTGAACCAGAGGGTGACAGTGCTGAACCAGAGAGTGGTAGGGGTGAACCAGAGGGTGCTGTGATGAACCAGAGGGTGTAGTGTAGTTCCTATTATCCCAATAGGCTCTGCGCATTGGAATAATATCTTCAATAGTATAGACGTAGGACAGAGGTTAACTAGGTCTTCTACTGACGATATTAGACTTAAGTTTTGTGTGCCAGCTAGCTCAGAGTTCACTAGAAACTTTCTTGAATAAGCGAGGAGGATTTTAACCTTCCTGGATAGACAAGAAGGGATTTAGTTTCATAGAACATGACAACTTTGCTCTCCCTGATCAAGAGTATATCTCTAGAGTCGTGTGAAAACAAAAGACAGCTATTTTACTCAGTCAATACGTGCATACTTAGTTTCACCAGATTTGCAGAGAAAAGGAGAGACGGGCATTTTCAATAAAAAGTGTTATTTATTGATCAGTCTCTTTTCTCATACAAGAGAAATGAATCGCTACAATTGTAATACTTATAGTTAAGTAAAGTGCATACAGTAAAAGCAGGATTATAAAATAATACTGTAAAAGCATTGATATGGTTTCTTAGCCATATGTTACTTTAAAATGGATAAAAGATATATATACATTGACTAATCGTACTCAACTGGTGCTTCTAACTACTCCTACTCCGGTGTACCTGACCTAAGCCTAATACGTGGGAGGGAGTAAGTAAGTAGCAGTTTAGGTTAAGTTTGCTTTGCCAAGAGTCTGACTCAAGAATTCTCTGTAAGGGGTTAGTCAGTTCAGTACCTGGGATTTAGAAGGCAGGAGGGCTGGTATCTCTGTCTCAGGACTCGGTATCCCAGTTACCCGCGAGGGCAAGCTGGAAACGCTGGAGGCTGGATTCCTCGGCAAGAGGAAAGGCAGCTTCTTCCTCAGCGCATCAAAAGGGGAGGGGCAGCGTCCGTGGGCTCTTGTATCAGCTGGGCTCTCCGGCAAGTAGTCGCTGCTCCAAGCTCATCACCACCGTGTCTTTACTTAGGGCAGCGTCGGTATATTTATACCTGAGAGGTGCCGGGTTTGACGTAAGGATGGGCATAAGACGTCAAATAAGGATGTCATTAAGAACTGGTCGTTCTTACATTCTTTACAGGAGTTCTCGAACGAAATCAAAACAATAGCAGCGGGGATTTCCCAGGTTTGCTGGAGGCTTGGTTTGTTTAGAGAACTCGGTGTGCTTTCTAGGGGGCTGGAGGAATAGTGCTTGCTTAATGTGACAGCATGCGCTATGACTGATTTATGAAACGGGTTTCTGTGCCGTTGTATGGATATTAGTGATTTATAACCGAACAAGGGTCAGAAATTGGAGTATCGATACAGGTCCTTAGATAAACACACTACACCCACTCCACGAATTCATGTCCATATTAACTAACCTAATCAATAGTAAACATAACTAATAGTGCAATTGTATACCGAACCACCCCAAAATACATCTTTTGCATTTGAAAAATGGCATATTCGAAATACACGAAAATGAGTATAGGTACTGTATGCATTCAAGCAGTGTAATCATTCAAAAAAATGCACAATTTATATCAGCATGAATGATTTGCGAAAATAACACATGAAATGGCTCTTAATACAGAAGAAAAAGTGCGAGACCACTTCATCACATATAAATACAATTACTTGTAAATATGCTAGAGGCTGAGGTAAAATATTGTCTCTAGAGTTCCTAAAAATAGAAGCTCTGTTCTCTAAGAATAGTTCTACTTTAAGCAGAAGATAAGTGCCAAAATGTAAATATTTTGGATTTTGGGAAAAAAGTTTTCGTTTTCAGGGGAAGAAGGAAAAAAAAACTCTCAGTAGCTTTGTTTTTAAAGCCGAAGGCCAAATTCAGAGTTCAGGGAACGCTGTGTCCACGTTTGCTTAAAGTCACTCTCTCTGTTCTGGTGAAAACATCATTTCAGACAGACTTTCAAAAAAACAGTTTACTGCTTCAGGTGAAAGTTCGACCAAGTTGGAAAATGTCGCTACCATGCAATCGTGCGCATGTTCGCTTTCAGTGATGTTTTGATCAGCATTGCTTACAGAAGGCCGTACCTGGTTGATGCTGCTTTCATCCTGTACTTCACTACCCTTCAATCGTAGTGGTGAAGTCTCCACGAATGCCGTCATCAGGATAGGTAGCCGCTGGGGACAGCACAATGCATGAGCCTTTACTGGACCCAACAACGTATCTGCATCCAATGGTACTTCTGATTGTAGTGTAAGACATGTGTCCAACACGCATTCCTCGCCGCATAGCATGCATATTAATACAGGTAAGACACAATTCTGCCATATGGGTCTGAACGAAAGAAACCAGGTCATATTCAGATCTCGTAGCCGGGCTAATCCAAGGAATTTAGTTATGCGGTCCCGATAGCGTATAGCTAGGATCGTTTCTTCCATTGTTGCTGGAGTCTTGTCTGTGACATGATTTGCCATAACGAAGTAGGAGTAGCAAAAATAGGATGCCTGCTACGAGTCCCAACAGGAGTGGAAGTCCGCCAAAGACAGAATGGACGAAATCGGGAAATATTCCCAGGACTGCTTTGAATGGAGTTAACAGTCCCGAAAAAATGGTCTTAAATACACTCGCGATACCATTTGTATCAGAAATATTTAAGATTTCGCTTAGCATTTCTGCGAAGTGTAGGGGGAAATTTGTTGATAACAATGCATGTATCTCTCCCCTTGTCCTTGCAACTTGGAGATCATACGTTTCTTTTGATGATGTCAAGTGAACTGGCGTCTGTAGGAGCACAGTCTTCATTCTGCTTAAAGTATCAATTCGAATAGAAGAGATTTTCAAACTGGGCCAAATTTTTCCCTACCTGTCTGGAGTGTCATTCGGGAACAATACTCGCTCACATCAAGTGACCATGGAGCTCACGCTTACTAGATAAGGTTTTCCTGGCAGTAAGCCACAACATCTGTGATCTACAATTAGAATGTAACTCCCGTTAGAAAGTCTTCTAAAGAATGGTTCTATTTGAGTTGCAGGTGTGCCGAGCTGGTGACATGAAAGGTTATTTGAAGTCCCCTCACAGGCCCCATGTAAACTTATACCCTGACACAGAAGTATACCACTTAGTGATTTTTCACAATTGTTACCACTAAGAAATACACTCTGTCCTGTATTACTATAACATGTGTGTGTATAAGGTAAGTTCCATGTTGACTTAATGTATCCTTTACCCAACCTTTCATACTGGCCTGCCTGTATATATTTTTGGCAGTATCGAAATTGGAAAGTCGTTATCGGAATAGTTATGATTTCATGTATTATCCATTCAATGACAGGTCGTTCTGACATTGTCAATGGTAATCTCTCAAGTTTTTCAATGCTCAGAATTGTATACGCTGCACCCTTTTGTGCCAAGCTGATTTGTGTATCAGTAAGGTTAAAGATACTGAATAATGACGTTGTGTTGATTAAATGCCAAGGCACGTAGCCTAAACGCAGATTTTGTAACGTCCAGCCAAGCTGTACAATAGAACGCATTTGGGTCTGACCGTGTTGTAACATCAGTAAGTCTTGCTCTATTATATCGATTGCAGATGATACAATACTGTCCAGTGAATATATTCTGGAAGACAGAGTCATTAACCCATTGTCCACAACAGAAAGTGTTTTTTCCAAATTAACACGGTCAATTTCCCGTATTTTCTCTGCTGTTTCAATTTGAGTTACTTTCCAAGCTTCGTTGTAAGCTGCATATATAGAGGCCGCTATGAAACATTTTTGACGCTGTTTGCGTGGTCCCATAATGAAATCACGCATGTCAGCACCTTCTTTAAGTAAAGTCAAGTGTTGCTTAATTTCTGCTAGTGTGGATGTTCGTAGCCATTCGAGGCAGAGTTTTCCTACACTGTATGTAGTTACAATCCCTGGATGTTGTCGCTGGGAGTATCTAGGGTCTGGCCTTGTTAATGTGAACCCCTGTATTTTGTTCAGGAATCTATCTTGACAGTTATTTGTGTCTGTGGGCCAGATCAACCATTTTTTCCAATCAGGATGTGTTCTGTTTTGGTTTAAAATATGGGATACGTCTATCTCAACATCTGTAGTGCTATTACTGTCAGGTGTTGGTTTTGGAATAGACGGTTTGTTTAAGTCTTTAATTTTGGCTAGGCCAAGACAGGTTGTCTGTTGAATTGTGTCATTCAAGAATATAATTTGTTCTGGGATCATGCAGGCTCTAAACAATGATTCTGTACCTTTGACCTGCCAATCTCTTGTACCCCAGATTGTTTTCGTTTCAATGTTATTGTTCCAGAAATCAAAACCGAATGCATTCATTCTGTCAAAAAATGTCTCTGAATAGATTAATTTTGTACTTGTAAGCATGGTTTTCATTCCTGTCTTATTTAACAATTTGAAATAAAATGTTTCTGCATTACTTATGTTAAACCCTGAGAAATATGAAAAAATTTCAAAAAATGTTTTCGAACTGCCTTTAGGTGGAGTTGCACAATGTTCCCATTGGTTATAATTAAAAACATTTCTAGGTTGGGTAGATTTATGCAAATAATGGTTACCATAGTGGTTGTAACAGTACATCTGGTCATAATTAGATGAACCCTGTAAATAATCATGTACTGTAAATTTAGCTGACATCACTAGATCTGACATCATATCATTAATACTTTCAAAGTCCCAATCATCAGCGAATGTGCTTGATTTTACAAAGTCACTTAATGAAATCTTGAATTGATGAGGATACTTCAGGAGCTCGACAGGGCCATAGATTTCGTAATCAGTTTTGTCCCATGCTACCCCACCGGGTATAGGATTGGCTGTGAAGTTTACTGAAGAAAGTTCTCTTTTCTCGATGTGTGAAGACTTGTGTGGTTTCAGGACCAAGTTGATTTTCTGACTTGATGTGTCCATTGTAACATATTTTCCCTCAATAAAATGTCCCAAGTATAGTACCATGATGAGCCAAAGTATGAGGACAAATACACCTTGTGCCACCCAAAATTCAATCCATGGAGAATTCAGATAGGTTTCTTGTAGTTGATGAAAGAGTTCTTTTGCTTTGTCTTTAAAAGTCTTTGATGGTGTCGGCTGTTCCTCAGGTTCGCTCGGATCCTCAGAAAAATCATCGAAGTTGATGAAGTAGCCTGATGCTGTTCTGTCAATTGTTTCAATTGCTTCTGAATTCCTTTTTGTTTTTGGAATTTGCTTTGTTTCATTAGCATAGTCTTTGGTTACATCATTGTAGACTGGTGGTTCTTGATGTAAGATTTGGATTTGGGTTTCAAGAGGTTTAAGTTCCATGGCTTTGTTGCATAGTCCTTGTTGATTCACTGTAGGTTTATCAAATGTGATTAGTCTCTCTGTTTGAACCTCTGTGTTTGTAGCAAACTTTGGTGTTCTGCTATTTCTTGGGAGTCCACTTGGCCTACTACTTATTATCGGCCACATGATTGTGGTTTAACCAGGTCGATGGATACAACTCGGTTCTCCTTTTTACCAGCAAGGGGCGGTAATACAACTGATCTTGTCCCGTTGATAGCCAAGACAGGTACTGCTTTTCTGTAAGAAGGCCCAAATTCCTTCTTTACCGCTATTTTTTCTCTGACCAGATCCCCAATTTTTGGAATCCAGACAGGCCTTGCTGGGACAGGTGGTTTTTCTTCAGTGGCTGTTGGCTGTTGTTTCAACTTTATGTTGCTCAGGTCTTTTCTTGTTTCATTTAAGTCCTGTAAAATAGCCAAACGATCTTTGATATCAAAGCATTTTTCTTTAACCACTGAAGTTTGACTATCGAGGTCCTGGATTAACATTCTAGTCCCAAACAATAGTTCGTACGGACTGAGACCTCTCAGAGAATTTCTTGGCAGTTTATTAAGACTACGTTGGACACTTATTAAATGTTTGACCCTACCAGCTCCCCAACCTAATACCTTTGCCGTTATAGATTGCTTTATGTCACGGTTTTTTCTTTCCACAATTCCGTTTCCCTCAGGATGAAAGGGACAAGAGTACCGCAATGCAATGCCCATGCTGGTCATGGCCTCCTTATAAGCCAGAGAGCTAAAAGCAGGACCCTGGTCAGAATGTAGCATGCCAATTGCGTATGTGCCGATAAAGACTCGCAAATCTTTTATAACAGTTCTGGCGTCAGCCGAGCGCTGGGGCCACATCCAAATGAATCTCGTGCAGGAATCCACTGCGACCATGATATATTTATAGTTGCCGTCCCTTTCTAAGGGACCGCAGTAGTCCAGATAAACACATGCTAATGGTTTATCTGAGATTAGAAGGGGCGTCTGTGCTGGTCGTTTCACTGTTGATACCTTTATTTTTTGACATATTTCACATTCTAGAACATAGTTCCTGGTTTGTCTTCTCATTTGTGGCCACCAGTATCTCTGTTTTAATAACGATACTGTGGTTGAAACGCCTGCATGCACAGAAGCAAGCCCTTCGTGTGCCGCTATAATGAGTCCTAACCTACATTCCATGTTTGGAATTGCCCTATCCCCCACTCCAGGGATTCGAGCAAATGGAACGTTATTCGCATCAGTTATGTATGAGTACTTTACTGGAAATCCTTTCGGGAGTGTTTCTATCGCATCTTTTACCGTAGCGGTGACAGCCTGTAATATTTCGCTGTCTATTTTTGTTTTTGACCGGGTGATAGCAGCTACGGAAGCTGTTTGGACAGCTGCCTTCGCTGCTTCATCAGCCAATGAATTCCCTGCAACGTGAACGCCATCACGTTGATGACTCAGCGTATGTATCACGTGAGTCTTTTGTAGTTCTTTTTGTAAAAGAACTACTTGTTCCCAAAGCGTTTTATGCTTGATTGTGCCACCCTTTGCATCTTTAAAACCGTTCTGAACCCAGATCTGCAAATATTCATTGTAAGACTGTAAGACACTATGAGTGTGGGGAATTCGCTATCGGTATTTTCAAGTGCCATCTTAAATGCTAGTAGTTCAGCTCGCTGAGCTCTACAATCTCCTAGAGATTGTGTTTTAGTGACCAGTGGTCTAAATTTTCCTCCGTGCCAGCGACCTTTAACAATCGCGCACGCAGCACTGTAAGCTTGTTTACCCCCAACTGCGGGATGTGCTTATCCGTCCGTATATATTATACAGCCGTAATGGTCAAGAGGCAGGATCTCGGTCGGCAGAGGACATTCAAATTCATATTGGAGAAATTCTTGTGTTTTTAAATTAGGATCAAATTCGTATATCACGTCTGTTGCAGCAAGAGAATTAGCCCACTGTATCCATCTCGGATGTAGTGCTTTAGCATTTGGAATGCTTGCCTTTGTTACCGCCTCCAGGGCTGGTACTGGTGTCACGATGATTATTCGTTTTCCTTGTGCTAGGGCTCTTTCTTTCGCTATAGCAGTCTGAACCGCGGTTAGAATTTTTTCCGCTGGGCTAAATTTCATTTCAGCTTTTGTGTACAAATGCGATTTGTATGCTATTGGTACTGTTTCTCCCTCATTAGAGGTTAGGTATGTGAATCCGCATCTTCCTGGGATGACCCGAATCACAAGGTTGCGTGTGTTATCGCGTGTTTGCAATTTTGTTTTAGCTAGCATGTCTGTTTGCAATGATCTCAAAATTTCTGTGTGTTTTTGAGTCCAATTGATTGTTTTAAAATCTGGTTTTATTAGGTCATAGAGAGGTTTAACTCTCTCTGCATAATTTAGAATGTAAGTTCTTCCGAAATTCAGGAAACCTAGAATTGATTGTAAGTTTTTCAGCGTTCTTGGTGCTTGGATTACAGCGCATTTCTCTAAGAAATTGTCTGCCAGGCTTTTGCCTTCACTTGATAATTCATATGCTAAAAACAGGACAGTCAGATGGGCAATTCTTGACTTTTTGAAGTTGAATTTGTAACCCTCAGCTGTGAATCCAAGTATTATGGTGTTCACTCTTTTCAAGTGAGTATCCAAGTCATCATCTGTTAGATAGATGTCATCGACATAAGATAATGCCTCATCCTCATACAGTTGTAGTAACTCTGGGCCCGATTCACAGAACTAACTTAAGACAAAATCCTAAACTTACTACTTTTGGTATTCACAGAACTTAGGATTTTGTCTTAAGTTTGTCTTAAGACAGACTTAAGACAAACTTAAGTTAGGATTTTGTCTTAAGTCTGTCTTAAGTCTGTCTTAAGACAAACTTAAGACAAACTTAAGACAAAATCCTAACTTCTGTGAATACCAAAAGTAGTAAGTTTAGGATTTTGTCTTAAGTTAGTTCTGTGAATCGGGCCCTCTGTTACTCTCGCTGAGAATAATCCTGGGCTGTTCTTGAACCCTTGTGGCAAACGACAGAAATTTTTCTGCGAGCCATTTATTGAGAAAGCGGGCAAATATCTACTTTCAGGTGCTATATTTTGACAAAAGAATCCATTAGAGATGTCTAATGTTGTTTTGTATTTTTTGCGCTCTATGCTATTCATTAGTGCTGCACTGTGTGACTTTTGTACTGCAAAAGTTTTGCAACATGAGTTTAGGTGTCTGTAGTCCAAAACTAGACGATATGAATCATCTGGTTTGGAGACAGGAAACAAAGGATTGTTCATTTGTGAGGTGCAAGTTTCAATCACCCCCTGGTATTCAAGTTGATCTAAGATCTCCCTGACCTGTTTTTTAGCTTCTTGCTTAATTGGGTACTGCCTCTGTGCAATTGGTTGAGATTTTAACTGGATTTTGTGAGGAAAAGAGTCCACATCCCATCCCACATGGTTTTTATATAATGCAGGAGCTTGGGCTACTGCCCACTTTCTTGCAAGTGTATATTTTTTATGAATTGGAATGTGATTTGAGAAGGCAAGCATAATCATTTCTTCGCCATGTGGGCACTCCCTGACAAACTCCGGTGGCCAGTCTTTTTCAGCTAAAAGGATGTCATAGCCTTTGGAGAGATTATCCCAAAATAGACCCCTTATTTTCCTAGTCTTATCTCCCTCTATACGTAATGTTATTTCGTATATTTTATGAGGTTTGCTAACTCTGGTATCTGCAGTTTCCACCTGAATGTATTCATTCGTGTCCACTGTCTCCAGATGATTCATCAGGATCTTGCGAGCTATGCTTACTTCTGCTGCGCTGTCTAGCATTGTCTGAGCCCACTCTCCGTTTTTCAGCTATGTCCTCAGGATCCTCGGCATGTTTGATTACTTTAATACTGGCTACCTTCTTTTTTGGAAATTGTAATTTTTTACTTTGATGAGCAGGTTCCTTGTCTTTGGACTTGAAGTGCTCTTCCCTTTGTTCTGACCTTCCTCTTCTTTCCGATTTCTGCGAGGAAGTCTGAAAAGATCGAGAGGGACGCGTATCAATATCTTGATATCTATCAGATTTCTAAGGTTATATTTTTTCTCAGAGGGCTCCCTCTGGGGAGACTTGTGTCCTTGGTCCGGAGATCTTTCTCTCCACCGAGGAGACCTTCCTCTGGACTGGAATCTTTTTTCTTTGGGAGTGGATTGTTTATTTCCATCCCAGCTCTTTTTTGGGGTGTTCACATTATTTTTAATAAATACCTTTTCAGATTTTTCAGTTAGTTGGGGTTTCACCTGTTTCCCACCCAAACTATCTCTTCCTAGTTCTTCATAGGATTTTTCTATGATTCTGGCAAGTTCAAATGGTTGTTCTGCTATATCTGTTTCTTTCAACTTCTGGCGGATCGCCACAGATGCTGCTTCTCCTTTTATGTTGGATAACAATAAAGCTGAGACCTGCTTGAAGTCTTTCAGTAATTTCATACCCAGAGTTAAAGCAGGCTCTGGACCGTATTCATTTTGAATCTGTTTTAGCACATCTGGTATTACCGCCATGGACGGAACACCATGTGTTTTTGTGTAAATGGAAGCAAAGACTGTGCCCCAAGTGTCACAGTCCTCCACATGTGGTGCGATCCCCATTGGAAGACAGATAGTCAAAATTCTGTGTTTCTCAACAGGGGTCGTATCAGGAAATACTGCCTCTATTTGAGCGATTTTTTGTGCTAACCAGAATGGAATTTGTTCCCGTTTAATGGGTACTTTGCCTAGACAGGACTGTATGTTCTGTGGTGTGATTTTATTTGTGTTCCCCTGATGAGGGGTCAGCTGTGGAATTTTAATAGCTGGTTGGACTGTTGAAGTCCGTATTACATATTGGACTAATTGTCTGTGTATTTTAATCAGTTGTTTTAGCTGTGCTAAAAGTTCTGGTATTGACATTTTTTCAATGTCTGGATGTGGTGTGTATCCGGCTAGAACCGGCCACGTTGCTTTTGGTCTACCTAGTGGACCGAGCCTGGTGATGTGATCATTATGTTTTAGGGCGCCTTTAAACCAGAGCAGGTGCTCTTGGTATTTTAGTGGTATTTCCACCTCCTCGAAAGGAGTGTACTCAGCCGGTGGTTCCTCTATTTTGTAATAGTGGAACTCTTTTGTGACAGCGTTTGCTGCTGGAAAGTTTATCCATGAATAGAATACCTCTGTCTGCCGATATTCGTGTGCCTCAATTAAGAATATGACTGTACCACCTCTTGGTGTTAGTCCATTTTCTATAAGTTTAAGTTTTATAGTTTTTCTTATGCTAACCGGGATGAGTATTGCATCCGGGTCCTGCTGTAGGAGACTTGTGTCATCCGCTAGGAGTTGAGCTGCTATTCTAGCTGTCTCCCTCTCTTCTTCAGTTTCTGACATTTTTACTGACAGAACGGTTTTTGTTGCAGATCAGGTTTTTCAAGGAAACAAAGATTAGGTGCACAATATTTTGGAACACTGTATCCTTCAACGTTAAATAAACCAAAAACCATACATAGGAGTCTCCTCCTACTAAGTTTGGCGGATTTTTAACCTTAGACCCACTCCCGACGTCTTTGGAGTATTTATGGGAGAAAGGGTCTGTGTGAAAAAGCACGACTGAGTTACTCTAATGCCTTGCGTTAAATTTATCGCCTTACCAAACGTTGGGCGCCATGTAGTGTAGTTCCTGTTATCCCAATAGGCTCTGCGCATTGGAATAATATCTTCAATAGTATAGACGTAGGACAGAGGTTAACTAGGTCTTCTACTGACGATATTAGACTTAAGTTTTGTGTGCCAGCTAGCTCAGAGTTCACTAGAAACTTTCTCGAATAAGCGAGGAGGATTTTAACCTCCCTGGATAGACAAGAAGGGATTTAGTTTCTGACAACCATAGAACATGACAACTTTGCTCTCCCTGATCAAGAGTATATCTCTAGAGTTGTGTGAAAACAAAAGACAGCTATTTTACTCAGTCAATACGTGCATACTTAGTTTCACCAGATTTGCAGAGAAAAGGAGAGACGGGCGTTTTCAATAAAAGGTGTTATTTATTGATCAGTCTCTTTTCTCATACAAGAGAAATGAATCGCTACAATTGTAATACTTATAGTTAAGTAAAGTGCATACAGTAAAAGCAGGATTATAAAATAATACTGTAAAAGCATTGATATGGTTTCTTAGCCATATGTTACTTTAAAATGGATAAAAGATATACATACATATATACATTTACTAATCGTACTCAACTGGTGCTTCTAACTATGCCTACCCCGGTGTACCTGACCTAAGCCTAATACGTGGGAGGGAGTAAGTAAGTTGCAGTTTAAGTTAAGTTTGCTTTGCCAAGAGTCTGACTCAAGAATTCTCTGTAAGGGGTTAGTCAGTTCAGTACCTGGGATTTAGAAGGCAGGAGGGCTGGTATCTCTGTCTCAGGACTCGGTATCCCAGTTACCCGCGAGGGCATGCTGGAAACGCTGGAGGCTGGATTCCTCGGCAAGAGGAAAGGCAGCTTCTTCCTCAGCGCGTCAAAAGGGGAGGGGCAGCGTCCGTGGGCTCTCGCATCAGCTGGGCTCTCCGGCAAGTAGTCGCTGCTCCAAGCTCATCACCACCGTGTCTTTACTTAGGGCAGCGTTGGTATATTTATACCTGAGAGGTGCCGGGTTTGACGTAAGGATGAACATAAGACGTCAAATAAGGATGTCATTAAGAACTGGTCGTTCTTACATTCTTTACAGGAGTTCTCGAACGAAATCAAAACAATAGCAGCGGGGATTTCCCAGGTTTGCTGGAGGCTTGTTGTTTAGAGAACTCGGTGTGCTTTCTAGGGGGCTGGAAGAATAGTGCTTGCTTAATGTGACAGCATGCGCTATGACTGATTTATGAAACGGGTTTCTGTGCCGTTGTATGGATATTAGTGATTTATAACCGAACAAGGGTCAGAAATTGGAGTATCGATACAGGTCCTTAGATAAACACACTACAAGGGTGGCAGTGGTGAACCAGAGGGTGGCAGTGCTGAACCAGAGGGTGACAGTGGTTAACCAGAGGGTGGCAGTGCTGAACCAGAGGGTGACAGTGGTTAACGAGATGGTGGCAGTGGTGAACCAGAGGTGCTGTGATGGACCAGAGGGTGGCAGTCGTGAACCGGAGGGTGGCAGTGGTGAACCAGAGGGTGGCAGTGCTGAACCAGAGGGTGACAGTGGTTAACCAGAGGGTGGCAGTGCTGAACCAGAGGGTGACAGTGGTTAACCAGATGGTGGCAGTGGTGAACCAGAGGTGCTGTGATGGACCAGAGGGTGGCAGTCGTGAACCGGAGGGTGGCAGTGGTGAACCAGAGGGTGGCAGTGCTGAACCAGAGGGTGACAGTGGTTAACCAGAGGGTGGCAGTGCTGAACCAGAGGGTGACAGTGGTTAACCAGATGGTGGCAGTGGTGAACCAGAGGTGCTGTGATGGACCAGAGGGTGGCAGTCGTGAACCGGAGGGTGGCAGTGGTGAACCAGAGGGTGACAGTGCTGAACCAGAGGGTGGCATGGGTGAACCAGAGGGTGGCAGGGGTGAACCAGAGGGTGGCAGTGGTGAACCAGAGGGTGGCAGTGATGAACCAGAGGGTGGCAGTGGTGAACCAGAGGGTGCTGTGCCTATACACAACCGCATGGGTAACTTCACCATGCAAGCAGCCCGCGAACACGCAAAAAGCCCCGCGAACATGCAAAAAACCCTGCGAACACGCAAAAAACCCAAAAATCCGCAAATTCGCACAAATTCGCGGATTTTGCGGATTGCGAATTCGATTTCGCGCGAATCCGTGAAACGCGAATTCGCTAATTTCGCCCATACTTACACAACTCTCACCAGGCACCCTTGTCCCACAGCTCAGCAAGATGGAGCACTCCCCTACCCAGAAGCACGTGGCAGCCATTGCATTGTTCACCTAACAGATAGGTAGCTATCTTCCCAGGGAGGGGTGTTTGGGGGTGGGAGGCCTGCACTGCAACTCCCACCAGGCACCCTTGTTCTACAGTTCAGCAAGTTGGAGCACTCCCCCACCCAGAAGCATGTGGCAGCCATTGTGTTACAACAACCAAATATACAGGTAAGTAGCCATCTTGACAGGGAGGGGTGTTTGGGGGTGGGAGGCCTGCACTATAACTCCTGACAGGCCCCCCTGTCCCACCCCTGAGCAGGATGTAGTACTCCCCACACCCAGAAGCATGTGGAAGCCATCATATTACAACAACCAAGCATACAATTAGGTAGCCATCTTCCCAGGGAGGGGTGTTTGGGGGTGGAAGGCCTGCACTGCAAATCCCACCAGGCACCCTTGTTCTACAGCTCTGCAAGATGGAGCACTCCCCCCACCCAGAAGCATGTGGCAGCTATTGTGTTACAACAACCAAACATACAGGTAGGTAGCCATCTTCCCAGGGAAGGGTGTTTGGAGGTGGGAGGCCAGCACTACAACTCCCACCAGGCAACCTTGTTCCACAGCTCAGCAAGATGGAGCACTCCCCCCACACAGAAGCATGTTGCAGCCATTGCATTGTTCACCTTCACCTAACAGATAGGTAGCCATCTTCCCAGGGAGCGGTGTTTGGGGGTGGGAGGTCTGCACCACAACTCTCACCAGGCACCCTTGTTCTACAGCTCAGCAAGATGAACTACCCCCCCCCCCCACCCAGAAGCATGTGGCAGCCATTGTGTTACAACAACCAAACATACAGGTCGGTAGCCATCTTCCCAGGGAAGGGTGTTTGGGGGTGGGAGGCCAGCACTACAACTCCCACCAGGCAATCTTGTTCCACAGCTCAGCAAGATGGAGCACTCCCCCCACACAGAAGCATGTAGCAGCCATTGCATTGTTCACCTTCACCTAACAGATAGGTAGCCATCTTCCCAGGGAGGGGTGTTTGGGGGTGGGAGGCCTGCACTACAACTCCTACCAGCCCCCTATCCCACCTCTGAGCAGGATGTAGCACTCCCCTCACCCAGAAACATGTGGCAGTCATTGTATTTTTCACCTTCACCTAACAGGTAGGTAGCCATCTTCACAGGGAAGGGTGTTTGGGGGTGGGAGGCCAGGCCCCCTTGTCCCAACCCTGAGCAGGATGTAGCACTCCACCACACACCCAGAGAGATGTGTCAGAAATTCCACACAAAGGTGACAACAGAACAGGTAAGTAGACAATGCATGCACCCCTCCATTCCTCTCAAAAAGCATGGAGCCATTTGACAACACCAGCCCTCACATCCCGTCAAAATGTACACTGATCCAATAGCCATTTACAGAGTGCAGACAGCTAAGCATATGTAACTGTTGCAGCCACCAAAGTGTGACTCACCAAATCACATGTTGAAGAAATTCGGGGCACAATCATGCACAGCACTGAATGCTATCTGTAAGTGCAGAGCTTGAGGGACCATATTAAAACAAAGTAAGCACGGTCTGTAGTACAAATAAAGCAAAGCACATGACTTAACAAAGGTATGCATGAGCTAGTTCATGCTCAGATGTAACATCTGCCAGGTAGAGTAATCAACGAAGATGCTTCACATAAAGTTGTTGTGCCGCTAGTCGTAAGATGACAGCACATCCTTGTATTCACAAAATCTGCCTCAGAGGATGACCACTCCACCCCACCAATTGAGAGGGAGAGCAGGGGGGTGCATAGATAGTGTCACCACAAGTCTGTGACAGCAAGGCAGGTGGGAGGGCAAGTGGGAGTCATACAAAACCGGACACTGGGACCGAAGCCCTGGCCAACATTGCCAGAGTCCTTGGGGTCTATGAACAAGCCCAGGGACACATGGGCCAGGCTCTGGAAGATTCCTGTGAGCTCCGCCTACTGCTGAGCAAGCATGGGCCAAATCGTGGACCTCTTGGGCCAGCTTGTGGTTGTTCTGAGAGACAGGCCTGTGGCCCAAACAACAGCTCCACCTCCCTCCTGTGGCCCGTAGGATGACAGTTCCCCAACCTCGCCTGCGGTCACAGAGAGGGGGTAGTCCTCTATCCCCACTGAGCCCACAGCAGAAGGCCCCCAAACGATCAAGGGGCCGTCCAAAGAAATCCCAGGGAGGATCCTGTGGCAAAGCATCAGCCACAGGCCAGTTAAGGAGCCAGCCATGATGGCACTCCTCTTCACTATTGCATTGACTTTGTTGACTGTCCTTGCCCACACTGCCAGGTTAATGGCATCCGTCTGTTGGACTGGGTCACCACATCAATTTGGTGACTACTTGATTGTAAACGCAATGGATGGTGACTGGTCCTAGAAAAAGAGCGAACTCTCTAACCTATTCTGGTTGTGATATGCTGTCTCCAAGATAAAAACAGTAATCAGTGGGACCAAGAAAAAGAAATAGGTGGGGGAATTCGTCCTTTTAGAATTGGTGCCCTCACACACCGTTGTGGGTGTCGTGCTTCATCATCAGGCTTACCTCCTCATGGGGGTGGCACTGCAGTCCCCCACGGGCCCTGTGAGAGAGCTCTTTGTCGGAGATCTTTTGTTAGCAGGTGCCGCTGTTGTGAGTGCGAGTGTGTGGGCCTCGTAAAAGTGTGTGCGTGTGAAGATAAAATTATCTGACCAGATCCCCAATACAGCTTTATTCAGGGGTCCATGAGATAAGTTAAAACATTAAGGGCTGGAGATAATCCTAGATAGCAAATATATAAGGGGGATAAGTATGCTACCACTGCTCTCAGTCTGTGAAAGTAGTGCAAAGGTGAAGTGGGGTCAGCATGTTTCGCGCATAAAAACTGGTCGCTAATGGATCCTCTGTGCGCGTCGTCAGGACCGTGGAAAACGTGAGTATAAAAACCATGGGAGTCATGGAAACGCACCCTATACTCCCACCATACCTATAATAAGGTCAGTATGCATCTTAGAACTAAAAGATACATATTATCCGTATCTTCATGATCCCAACCTAATGGACATATAAGGAAAGAAAGGGGAGAGATATGACACAAAGCAGAGTATCAAAAAAACATTCAGTATTATTATACTACTGTGAATTCCCATATTGTAAGTGCGCTCCTTTGAGTATCAATGGCAAGTGCAAGATAACAAGGCAATGGATATTGAGATGCTTCTGCATGTGGTAGTGAATATCATGAGAAATGGGCCAGAATGTAGGCGGAATAACAAACACGGAGCTTCCGCTGTACAACATGCCCATATTAGTAATGTATGACCAAAACTAATCACATGTTGGACATATTAAAATGATACATGAACAAAAAGGCCCATGAGCAGAATGTGTGCAGCAGCAGTTTGAAAAATACACGAGTTGACAGAGACCCATAGTTCAATGCAGTAACCAATTGGCCACCCCTTTGCGATTATACAGGAGGTTGATGTGATGCGAGTATCCTCGGAGAAACAGTCATGTTAATTTAAAAGTATCAACAACCGGTCGGTGAGATACAGGGTTTCTTTTGTTAGTGGTGCAAGGTAGGGAATGAGACAGCGTGGTCAGTTAAAAAGGCAGGGAGGGAAAGAGAAATCCTACCCTTCTTTCAGTGCAAGTTGGTCACGTCGGCGTAGGCTGTGGGAGAGGAGACCAAGGCCAAACACAACAGAAAGAAACAGAATAACTTTGTGAGCCCTTAGTTGTGAATACATAGTAAACATGTCTGGACTGAAGCAGTTGCAGCCTACTTACTGTGTCCCCTTATCGTGACAGCATTTGTACCTGCCCTTCCCATCAGAATCGCCGGTATCGAGTGAAGGAAACTACCCTCTAGTTATAACCAGCTCATTTCCAGAAAGTGATCATATCATGACGAGGTGGGTGTGTCACATGACGTAGGTAGCATCATGGGACATAATGTTTATAACTCCATAAATCCCTCTTCTTTTCCATCTACTTTTTATGATAAATTACATAAACTATCTGAAGTGCATCTGAAATAATAAACCTGCACAAATTAGTCTTAAAAACCTGCAATTGCCCAGATGTGATGGAAGGGATGCTCTTCCAGATGTAAAAAAAATATCATTTTCCATTGCTTGTAGTACAATGTTTGTTATGGTTTCATACTATTTCTACTTCTAATGCACCCAAGTGGCTTATTCCGGAGAAGAATATTTTGGCACCATATCCATTAACTGCATTCCTTACTATGGCAAATGGTTCATTTAGCAAACGGTTCCCCATTATTGCAAACTCTAAACTTGCCATTTTATCATTTGATGGTAGATTTTCTATTGCATTACATCCACTAAAAAAGTTTCACTTTGGTTCAATCCCAAACTCCAATATGATAAGCATATTTCTTTTTGGAATTTATGGATTGCTGCTGGTATTTTGTTTGTTGATGATATAGGTCATTATGATATGTTTTACTCATTTGATGATATTCAAGCTAAATATAACTTACCTTTATCCGACTTTTCCAAATATACATTACTATGTAACACTGGGCCCGATTCACAGAACTAACTTAAGACAAAATCCTAAACTTACTACTATTTTGGTATTCACAGAAGGCACTTACTCATTTCGGTATTCACAGAAGACACTTACTCATTTCGGTATTCACAGAAGTTAGGAGTCCTAACTTTAGGACTCCTAAATGCCTTCTGTGAATACCGAAAGTCTTAAAGTTAGGATTTTTCTCAATTTAGTAGTAGTAAAGTTAGGACTCCTAACTTTAGGACTCCTAAATGCCTTCTGTGAATATCGAAAGTCTTAAAATGAGGGTTTTTCTCAATTTAGTAGTAGTAAAGTTAGGAGTCCTAACTTTACCACTACTAAATTGAGAAAAATCCTCATTTACACACTCCAGCAATGCGTCACTTTTGCGCTTACAGATACGTCAGAAATATTGACGTATCTGTAACTCCTTGCGACATGATGCGTCATACATTAAATATGACGCATCAGGAATGTCGCAAGGAGTGCGCACTGAGAAGTGACGCATCGCTGCTTTCACACAGCGATGCGTCATTTCTCATAAATGAGGCCCCAGGAGTTCCCTAATTCTATGTCAATCAAATCTGTCACTTCTAATTGGAAAAATGCGACATTACTTTCAGTTAATGCATGTTGGGAATTGATTATTTTTCTTAGACGTGGGCACTGCTTATTTCCACATTCTCCTAATGATTAATTTCCTTCCAGGTCTAACACGTGGTCCAGTCTTGATTCCTATACTATTGAATGTTCTTCAATTTAAAGTATGTATTTTAGTCTTTACCAGTCAGTATACGTTCAATATAGCACCTTTTTTGTTTATCTTATTATTTATATGTCTTATGTATTCAATAATTTTGTTATAGATATTATATTTAGATGCACATTGTTGTTTTTATTCCTTGTATTTGCAATGAGTTTTTATAATTCACAGTTCGGTGTTATTCTCTGTATTGTGTTTAATATCTATGAAAACTTAATTTAATAAAACATTTTGAACACATAAAAAAAAACATGATCTCATCCTGGAAGATCATCATCCCAATATTCTCTTTGATGGACTAATGTAGCAGTGCTTTGGCATTAAATTCCCCTTACTCAACCAGATTTGATCGCTTCAGAACCAAACAACCTAAAATCTCTGCTACTCAGTTCAGCAAATCATCCATTACAAACTTTATTTGCTCCTGGTTGATGTCAGAACTTCATTCAAAGTTCTGTGCACTTTACACTGCACCCTATTTCATCATTACTTCTCCATTCCACAAGACTAACTTTTTATATTCTTGCCCTATTCTCTATGGAACTCTTCCCTCGTGAGCTATGTGGAATCATTTCCCATCTTGGGGTAAGACAAAAACTGAAAACGGAGGGCCCGATTCACAGAATGAACTTAAGACTCAATCCTAAACGTACTCCTATTTTGGTATTCACAGAATGCACTTACTACTTTTGGCATTCACAGAATGAACTTACTCCTTTTGGTATTCACAGAAGTTAGGATTTTGTCTTAAGACAGACTTAAGACAGACTTAAGACAAAATCCTAACTTCTGTGAATACCAAAAGTAGTAAGTTCATTCTGTGAATACCAAAATAGTAGTAAGTTTAGGATTGAGTCTTAAGTTCATTCTGAGAATCGGGCCCCTACATTTTAACCTACTCATCATAATTTGCTTGATCGACGCTTTTTCTCTCTTCAGGGATAGTGCGCCCTATTAATTCTTGAGAGTGACGAAGATCGCGACTGGACAAGTTGCTTAGCATAAAGTTCCCGGTGTGGCCCGCCTGTGATAACAAATCTACAGAGTTCAAACTGCCCCACCATGATAGTTTGGGGTCCGGGCAGATGAGGTGACCTACCCCTCGGAACATACTGAACTGAGTCAGACTCTGTAGGCCCATGAACATTTTGCCAAGCCCGTGATCTGGGGGCTATCATAAGCAGTTTTCCTTCCCTAAGGAGAGTCGGTGCCTGGGAACTGCCACAGGGCGCCACGGCATACCTTGTAAATTGGGAGGTGTGGGACAGCGGCTTGAGCTGGGTTCCCGTCCACATTGCTGCTTTTGGATTCTGACCAACAAGCTTGCTTCAGCAGTGCACTGTGATGCAACTAGGTGGTGTCTTCCACCCAGTGCAAGGATGCCAGAGTGGATTGGTTGTATTCAGGCTACACATGATCCATAGGTAGACCTACATTTGGGTCTGAGACAAATGGGGACCGAAGGCCTCGTAGACCAACCCATGAGGTGGACATGTGAGAATCTGTGGAGGGGAGTCTGACTGTTGGCTGTGGGTGGTTCTCAGAGGTGGGGCCGTAGCTGGGGGACACCATGGGTGCCTAAATCACTGCTGGGTCTCCTAACCTGTTTGTGTTTGTTCCACTTCTGTTTACACTCAGCCTTGGTCCATGGGGCTGGTCTGCTGTCTCAGATGGGCTACAGCGCATGATATATGGACATCTACAAACTTGGACCACGAGTGGGGATGGGGGCTTTGTGATGCCCACCTATTCTTGATTTGAATGGTGTGTGCCTCGCCTGACACCTATTTGTCTTGGCTTTATCCAGGGCCCCACCCATGTAGGGGTACATGCACATTCATCTGCAGGGGACTGGGGGAATTGGGCCTAAGACTGTACATGTGCAGCGTCTGGGTGGTCCAAACAGAAACTGTATGTCCTCCGACATGGTTACAACAAGCATTTGCAATGCACTAGGTTCCGCATTTATATGAGTATAAGCTATTGGCATTGTAAATGACAATGCATTTTATTTATGTTTTAAAAACGAAAACAAAAATAAATGGCATTGTCTTTTGTAATGTTAATAGCTCAAACTTGCTTAACTGCGAGACCTATTGCATTGCAAATGCTTGTTTCTTTTTATTAATGGTTTCCTAATGCTTTACAATTGGTCCTTTGATAAAGCCTGAGTGCTCTCTGCCACAGCTACCCAGTGCTGAGCTAAGGTTTTCAAAACTAACCTAACAGGACCTGATACAGAATTGTGATAGCATTACACAGTAAGCTTGCACACTTACACCCTATATTAATCCACATCCTCATACTAAGCAAGCCAGTATGACAACGCAGTAGCTCAATGTACAATTTTCAAAAACCTGTGTGTAACTAGAAACTCACCCAAGCTGACGCAGACTTTCATTTGTCTGGATGATGCTATATTTGCCAGTGTGTTTGATACAACCAGAATCTACAATTGATTTTACCCAACTATAACATATGGAAAAGCGGTATTTTGCTATTAATGCCTACTTTCTTTTTTTTTTATTACTGACATATTCTGACCTGCAATAAAAAATCGCATCATTATTTGCTTATATGTAGTTTTCAAATATGAAGCAATTGTATGCTTCAATGTTTATTGTTTTGGAACTTCTGTTCACAGTAGCCAAGTGACTCCTTGTCTGATATCACACACTCAGCCAATCTGTTATGCTTAACCCAACAACACTTGCATTATAGGATGCAATGTTTGCATTTTAAAATCGCAAATGTCGCCATAAATGTACCAGCATGCAAGAACTCTTAAAAACGAGGACCCAAGCTCAATGTTTCACAAATGCGAGCCCGATTGCATTGCACATGCTTGTTAAAATATAGCTGTTTTTTGTATTATAGTTGTATAAAGTATTGTTTTTTAATTAGTTTGATAATCATTACTTATTTTAGCATTATAAGTTATTCGTATTATAATAAGATTTGTCTTTCATTTGTTTTAGTATAGTTTGTCTTTCGATGAAATGGATGTTTTTTATTTTAATTATCTATTGTTAGTTTAGTAGTGGGGATTTGAGTGGGATTTTTTTTATAAAATGCGAATTATCATTTTATATTTACGAATAATTGTTTATGTAATTTGATTTTATAATTAATAATTTTGTAAATTAATGTATTCATTATTATTTTTATTATTTGTTCAGTTTTATTATGGGCATCCTTGGCTTCTTGCAAGCAAGCCTCATCTCAAGGCGTTCATGGTATTCATGGCATAAAGTGGGAAACCATCACAAATGACTGAATCTCTTTTTTGAAGGCAACCAATGATTCTTGGCGCTTTTCTAGCATAGGTTGGGTGATCCCTGACATCAAGTTTACATCCGTCGCATCTGAGTTAGGCAGTATTTTTCCACGTAGGGAATTAGTAAGTATTAAGTCTTTGATAAGCATGAGAAGCTGATACTTTAGGGTGAAGTACACATTTACTAACTATTAAAATGTGATTATTGATCACACGTAGCCTTTTTTTTTCTCCCAAAAAATGACCTTTTTAAATGGAGGAAATATACATTATTTCTGAAAAAGGAAATCTGTTCTTTGAGGGTCAAACACATTTATTTTCCAAAAGTGGCATACTGGTGTTTTAAGAAAATTAGCTAATTTATCAAAATTGAAGAGTAAGTATTTGACAACTAACTCTTTATAAATTATACTTTTTATCGTTATGTTTTCATAACAAGATATTAAATATTAAAAAACAAATATGTTCAGTTTCCAAATTCTCCGTCCATCACCACCCCCTTTTTTACCACTTTGTTCGCCATAAGTTGGCAGGGTATGCTCAGACGTGAGTCCCTTGCTCACTTTGCCACTGGATTCAAGCAAGCCGGGCTGAAGACGGCTGAAATGCCAGAAAGCGGTCCTCGGAAGCTTGTTTCCGGTCCAGGAAAGGCATGGCTTGGCAGTTCAGGCTGGACTGTTCCCATGAGGCACAGGGTCAGACTGATTTGCATATGGCCATGTCTGAACTGGGGTGGCAGAGTGGGCTAAAGAACGGTGATGGATTAAACCCAGATCTGTTGACTGGGTGTGAGTGTTTGATTGGTTCAGATGCTCCGTCCATCACCACCCCCTTTTGTACCACTTTGTTCGCCATAAGTTGGCAGGGTATGCTCAGACGTGAGTCCCTTGCTCACTTTGCCACTGGATTCAAGCAAGCCGGGCTGAAGACGGCTGAAATGCCAGAAACCGGTTCTCGGAAGCTTGTTTCCGGTCCAGGAAAGGCATGGCTTGGCAGTTTGGGCTTGACTGTTCCCATGAGGCACAGGGTCAGACTGATTTGCATATGGCCATGTCTGAACTGGGGTGGCAGAGTGGGCTAAAGAACGGTGATGGATTAAACCCCGATCCGTTGACTGGATGTGAGTGTTTGATTGGTTCAGATGCTCCGTCCATCACCACCCCTTTTGGACCAGTTTCCAAATAGTAACACTAAAACCTCTTTCAACAACTGAGTATTGGCATAACTATGAACACATTAAGTGACCACTGTGGGTCGTCAACCACCTTCAGCGAGCAAATTCCTATTTGCACCTGTTGAGAAGTTACATGGTTTATCGGTAGTCATTCCCAGTTTTACATTTCCTTTTGGGACTCAGCAGCTGGTAATCTAGAACTCAAACTCTGGGGCTCTGCAATCCAGTGCCCAGTGTATGTGCTCACACCCCTCCAGTATGTTATAATTGGCTGAAAAATCTGAATGCCAGATTTAACTTCGCTAGAAGGCCAAAGAATATGATGCAGAAAATCACCCATGGTCTGGAAAAGGAAATGCTGCTTGTCGACTGCAGCACCTATTTTGAGCTTTAAAAATCACCATTTTTAACAGGTAGGAAAACTTGATATTGAATAAGTCACCCCTAAGCACCCTTGTTGTCCACTAGGTAAGGTAGCACATATATTACAATAGCAATGGCATATTCCCCAAGACAACAGTCACTAGTCAGTCTATGGTACACAGGTATAGTTGAAGTACAGATTATATACTTATAGCTGTAATGTTTTGTCTGTAGCAGATACAGACTCCATTCAAAACCTTTTTTTATATTTAACAAAAATCCAATTGAATGATTTGTATTAAATATGTTGGAAGTATACTTTTTATAATGTTAGCTTAACTCTGAATGAGGCTGCTGGAGGCTAATTTGCATCACTCCTCCAGCAACTTTCTGGTATGCACTTGGCCTAAATTCTGCGTGAAGGATGTGTGAAAACTGTTCCCTGGGGAGAGGCAATGGCATGGGAATGGAGAGGTGTTTTTTTCCCCTGCAGTAAGACCAGTGGAGATGGGCCAAGAAACTTAAGATGCTGCAAAAGGACCTGCTGTTTCACAAGTGTTGGACCTGACAGCCTCAGGGTTGGCGGCCGCCCCCAACGTTATCTCTGCCCTTACCCCCCAACTTTATCTCTGCCTCTTACACTTTTCTGACCTCGTTTTTGCAGGCATTGGGACTCTGTGCACTTTACCACTGCTAAGCAGTGCTAAAACGCGTAGGCTCTCTCCCCTAAGCATGGTAACATTGGTTCATCCCCAATTGGCATATTTAATTTACTCATGAGTCCCTAGTAAAGTGTACTACGTGTGTCCAAGGCTAATAACTTAAAAGCTACTAGTGAGCCTGCAGGCTGTTAGAGAAGCTAATGTTAGACAGAATTATTTCAGTGAGCCTTTGTTGACCTGTACTTTCCAGTTCTAAGGTCACAAACAAAACTATGACTCCGTAATTGTGTTAGTCATATGACTCAATTTCTGATAATAAATTATTTACAGTGCTTCAGAGTGACAGAACATGAAGTGCTCTAACAAGGGGATGCCAGTGAGATGTCAGTGCAATGCACCAATTTGTATTATTATTCACTGAGTAGATATAGTTCTAATACACACATTGGCCGTCCTCATATGTTGACCACTGTCACATTGTTATGTTATTCCTATTTGTAGAGTGTGGTATCACCCGAAAAGGTATCCTGGCGCTGAATTGCAGGATCAGATGTTTGACAGCCCTGGTAGAGCTTAAGGGAAATGGGTTGTGCAGTACTAATGCTAGGGTTTGGAAGACTCAACTTAAAATTGGTGAATGTGAACAAAGTTGGATTTTGTTAGGACCCAACAACCACAGATAAAATCATTGGCATGCAGATCCTATACCTGATACTTCTCATAAAACCAGTGGATTTAGGTAGAAGAAAACCACTGCTGCAGCTGATTACACATTCTTTAAGAGCCAATTTCAATTGCTGAAGCACTGTGACCCAAGTGTCCAAGCACAATATATAAGGCCGGAGAGGGGCATGAAGCTCTAATACTCTGCATTGATCGAACACTCTGGCCATGATCCCAGGAGGCCAGTGCTTGAGGTTGGGTGAAAATGATGAGGCGTCACTAAAAGGGGCATTGGTAAAGTAGTACAATTCGGAAAACCCCTCTAATATGTTCAACCTATGTATTTAAGTATGTGGCTTAAAACATGCCATCTAAAATTCTGTGCTTTACAAGCATGCTACCTGTCCAGTGTTTTGGTATCTCTCTGTGCTTTGTATGTTATTGCATCCAGACATGTAACCCAACAACAGTCATACATCTACTAATTAATAAGTAGCAATGATTATTTTTGTGAATAATTGAAAATGTTTCAATTCTGCAAAATTCAGACTGTATTAAACATTGCTAAATTCTGTGGAAGGAGAGGTAGTGTTCAAATTATTTGAATAACATCTATTTTTCTTCATGCCACTTTCTTCTGCCATATCTTACTCTGTTAGATACTTAATTCCTTTCTCTCCCCACTCCTTTCTGAAATCCTCCATCTGCATATCTCAATCATCATAAATTTTCTCGTCACACTCGTGTATTACTCTCGTCCTCTGTTCATGCCTTCCCTTCAGCATTTCCCACAAACAACTACCCAACCCAGCTTCAAGCACTGCATTTTATTTATTTTTGTTTGGTGCAGTCATTATGTTGTGTGCAACTCCTTCACACACTTTACTATTAAATAGCAAATACAATTGCCACATGTGATCATCGCTTTCTGCCCTCTGCAGCAAGAAATGCATATGCATGAAGTCTGAACACCTTTATGTCACACGAAAGGCACTGTGAGAAATTCACACCACCTTCAGACTCCTCTCCAGAGCTCTCACTTGTGCCCCATTATGAACATTCACCCAGACACCTAGAGGTGACGTTTCACATCAAGCAGTCATTTGTTACATGAAAACAAATACAAAAAGGCAACATATGAAAAAAAACAGATACCTGTAAAGAATGCAAGATGAAGTTAAAATTAAGGGGCCTATTAGGATGGCGGACGGAAACGGGTTCCATCCGCCATGGTCGCGGCAAAAGTACTCCCGACTGCACCGCGGATAATTCGCGGTTGCGATTCGGATATTTCTGTCATCACACACCGACCGCGGGGGATGGATCACAGCAAAGACCGCCGCAAGCGGACGGTACCAGAGAAATACCGTCCGTCGCAGGCGCATTGACCGCGGAAACAGGCCCAACCGCCGCCAGATCTGTGGAGGGTCCGGCCGCACGATTAGGATAACCCCGCCATCCCAGCGGAACTCACCACCTTCCTCGACCGCCGCGGAAAAAGGTATCGACAAACGGAGCATGACTGCGGAAGGACCAAACAAACATCACCCCTGTGGTCAAACCGATTCAAAAATGGCGGACGGAAGTAAATAGAAAACACCAAAAACAGGACACACACCCACCTGAAACACCCACCCCCAACAACTCCACGCCCCAATGACCCCCCCAGCACAAACAAGAGCACCCAAGTCACCACAGCCACAGAACACCTGACTGCCAACAACCATTGGGACACAACCACCACACAGACTATAAAATGAATCCCTCCCATTACCACAATCCTTTGCATCACAGCACAGCTGCAAGAAAGAGGCAGAATAGCACAAACAGCAAACACACACAAACACACATACAACCTGCACACCAACACACCCACCACACAAACCCCCACAACACCGTCCCTACATACCACACACCTGCACACCCCACCCCACCAACACCTTGCACATCACACACCATGCACCCAAGAAAAACCCCAAGTTCACAGACAGTGAGTTGAAGGTCATGGTGGATGAAATCATCCGTGTCGAACCACATCTGTTCGGTAACCTAGTCCAGCAGACCACCATGGCAACTAAAACCACCATGTGGGATAGGATAGTGACCAGAGTGAATGCTTCAGGTACCGTGCCAAGCACCAAACACGAGATCCAGAGGCGGTGGCACGAACTCAAGGCAAGGGTGAATCCTATCCCATACACCCAATGGGAGGAAAAGATGCTAGCCACCATGCACCCTGAGAGCCTGGAAGGAATAGAAGAGGGACTTGAGGCTGGTAAGTACAAACCAATGACCACTATCACACTATCATGCTCTGCCTTACACAACTGCGAAGACACATCTCCCAGGCTCCAATTCATGCATGTGGACCACACAGTCACCCAAATCTGAAGTCCTGGGCTCAAATGCACCCACCATGACCAACCACAAATGTTGCTTCCTACCTTCCCAGGCTTGCATGTAGTCAAAGAAGCCAACACCACAACTCCCAACAGGCCCCCATGTCTACAGGGAGGGAGGGGTGGGTGGGTGAGAGTCCAGCACTACAACTCCCAACAGGCCCACATATCCACAGGGAGGGTGGGAGTGGGTCCAGCACTACAACTCCCAACAGACCCCCATGTCCACAGGGAGGGTGGGGGTGAGTGGGTGAGAGTCCAGCACTACAACTCCCAACAGACCCTCATGTCCACAGGGAGGGTGGGGGTGGGTGGGTATGAGTCCAGCACTAAAACTCCCAACAGGCCTCCATGTCCACAGGGAGGGTGGGTGTGGGTCCAGCACTACAACACCAAACAGGCCCCCATGTTCACAGGGAGGGTGGCGGTGGGTCCAGCACTACAACTCCCAACAGGCCCCCATGTCCACAGGGAGGGTGGGGGTGGGTCCAGCACTACAACTCCCAACAGACACCCATGTCCACAGGGAGGATGGGGGTGGGTAGCTGAGAGTCCAGCACTACAACTCCCAACAGACCACCATGTCCACAGAGAGGGTGGGGGTGGGTCCAGCACTACAACTCCCAACATACCTCCATGTCCTCAGGGAGGGTGGGGGTGGGTGGGTGAGAGTCCAGCACTACAACTCCTAACAGACCCCCATGTCCACAGGGAGGGTGGGGGTGGGTCCAGCGCTACAACTCCCAACAGACCCCCATGTTCACAGGGAGGGTGGGTGGGTGAGAGTCCAGCACTACAACTCCCAACAGACCCCCATGTCCACATGAAGTGTGAGGGTGGGTCCAGCACTACAACTCCCAACAGACCCCCATGTCCACAGGGAGGGTAGGGGTGGGTCTAGCACTACAACTCCCAACAGACCCCATGTCCACAGGGAGGATGGGGGTGGGTCCAGCACTACAACTCCCAACAGACCCCCATGTCCACAGGGAGGGTGGGGGTGGGTGGGTGGTAGTCCAGTACTACAACTCCCAACAGACCCCCTTGTCCACAGGGAGGGTGGGGATGGGTGGGTGAGAGTCCAGCACTACAACTCCCAACAGACCCCCATGTCCACAGGGAGGGTGGGGGTGGGTCCAGCACTACAACTCCCAACAGACCCCCATGTCCACAGGGAGGGTGGGGGTGGGTGGGTGAGAGTCCAGCACTACAACTCCCTACAGACCCCCTTGTCCACAGGAAGGGTGGGGGTGGGTGGGTGATAGTCCAGCACTACAACTCCCAACAGACCCCCATGTCCACAGGGAGGGTGGGGGTGAGTGGGTGAGAGTCCAGCACTACAACTCCCAACATACCCCCATGTCCACAGGGAGGGTGGGGGTGGGTGGGAGTCCAGCACTACAACTCCCAACATGCCCCCATGTCCACAGGGAGGGTGGGGGTGGGTCCAGCACTACAACTCCCAACATGCCCCCATGTCCACAGGGAGGGTGGGGGTGGGTCCAGCACTACAACTCCCAACAGGCCCCCATGTCCACAGGGAGGGTGGGGGTGGGTCCAGCACTACAACTCCCAACAGGCCCCCATGTCCACAGGGAGGGTGGGGGTGGGTCCAGCACTACAACTCCCAACATGCCCCCATTTCCACAGGGGGGGTGGGGGTGAGTCCAGCACTACAACTCCCAACAGACCCCCATGTCCACAGGGAGGATGGGGGTGGGTAGGTGAGAGTCCAGCACTACAACTCCCAACAGACCACCATGTCCACAGAGAGGGTGGGGTGGGTCCAGTACTACAACTCCCAACAGACCCCCATGTCCACAGGGAGGGTGGGGTGGGTGGGTGAGAGTCTAGCACTACAACTCCTAACAGACCCCCATGTCCACAGGGAGGGTGGGGGTGGGTCCAGCACTACGACTCCCAACAGACCCCCATGTTCACAGGGAGGGTGGGTGGGTGAGAGTCCAGCACTACAACTCCCAACAGACCCCCATGTCCTCAGGGAGTGTGAGGGTGGGTCCAGCACTACAACTCCCAACAGACCCCCATGTCCACAGGGAGGTTAGGGGTGGGTCTAGCACTACAACTCCCAACAGACCCCCATGTCCACAGGGAGGATGGGGGTGGGTAGGTGAGAGTCCAGCACTACAACTCCCAACAGACCACCATGTCCACAGAGAGGGTGGGGTGGGTCCAGTACTACAACTCCCAACAGACCCCCATGTCCACAGGGAGGGTGGGGTGGGTGGGTGAGAGTCTAGCACTACAACTCCTAACAGACCCCCATGTCCACAGGGAGGGTGGGGGTGGGTCCAGCACTACGACTCCCAACAGACCCCCATGTTCACAGGGAGGGTGGGTGGGTGAGAGTCCAGCACTACAACTCCCAACAGACCCCCATGTCCACAGGGAGTGTGAGGGTGGGTCCAGCACTACAACTCCCAACAGACCCCCATGTCTACAGGGAGGGTAGGGGTGGGTCTAGCACTACAACTCCCAACAGACCCCCATGTCCACAGGGAGGGTGGGGGTGGGTCCAGCACTACAACTCCCAACAGACCCCCCATGTCCACAGGGAGGGTGGGGGTGGGTGGGGGTGGGTGGGTGAGAGTCCACCACTACAACTCCCAACAGACCGCCATGTCAACAGGGAGGGTGGGGGTGGGTCCAGCACTACAACTCCCAACAGACCCCCATGTCCACAGGGAGGGTGGGGTGGGTCCAGCACTACAAGTCCCAACAGGCCCCCATGTCCACAGGGAGGGTGTGGGTGGGTCCAGCACTACATTTCCCAACAGGCTCCCATGTCAACAGGGAGGGTGGGTCCAGCACTACAACTCCCAACAGACCCCCTTGTCCACAGGGAGGGTGGGGGTGGGTCCAGCTCTACAACTCCCAACAGGCCCCCATGTCCCATCCCAGAGCAAGATGGAGTCTGCCCACCATTTGCTGACCAGTGCATTACCTCCTTCAAACCTACAGGTAGGTAGCCATCTTCACAGGGGCACCATCCAATAGCAGGACCGGACCACACATATACAAGTATTGTCTTCCCATCTCCACACCACCATAATGCACAGTACTGTCTACCACACCAACATGATGACACCAACAACCATGTCCTGATTCCCTATTAATTTGTAATGTAACAACAACCACCTGTCATGTCCACAGCATTGATTCTTAAATTCTTGTCCCTCAGGTGATCGCAACTTGACAGGCGAAACCAGGAACCCCCAGCACCAGTCGCCCCCCTCCCAGCCAGGACTCTCCGGTCAAGATTCCATGGACACCTCGGGTGCAGAGGACGATACTGGCCCAAGTAGACTCCAAGGTCCATCAGGCTCCCAGGAAATCCCTGCCTCCACCACCTTGGCCAGTGTAACAACACCAACACCTGCCATTGTGAGCTGTGCAGCTACCACCACCACCACCTCCACCACCACTACCACCACCACTCCTGCCAGTGCATCCCTGCCTGACCTATCGTCCGATGATGGGCCATCAACATCTCAGGCTAGCAGGGAGAGTGGACGGGGGAGGACACAGGTGAGGCCACAGCTCACAAACAGGAGTGCAGGTGCAAGGCGAGGTCGGGAACAAGACCCAGCCCATCCTGAGACCGAGACCCTGGATGCCATTGCCAGAGTGCAAGCCTCCTACGAGCGGTCGCAGGAACAGGCGGATCGGGCACACCAAGACTGGCAACAGACCTGCCAGCTGGTGCGGTCCATGGACACCCACATGGGACAAATTGTTGACCTCATGGGGCAGCAAACAGCTCTTTGGAGGGAGTGGTTATCCCGCGCCACACCACCTCCCCCTCCCCCAAGTGGCCAGCGGGACAGGGCACCAACACCACCGCCACCATCACCTGAGGCTACTGACTGGGAGGTGGTCCCGGAACAACCAGCCCCCACAGCTGGCTCTGCTCTGGCTCCAAGACGGAGGGGCCGTCCGAGGCTGGATCGAGCAGAGAGCAGTGGCAATGCACCATCCACCAGCTCGGAAAGGGGCCGCCAACGACTTCACCCTTCCTTGAGCCTGGCATTCACTCTGTGAACTATCTTGCCCCACAATGCCAAGCATTGGCACACGTCTGTTGGACTAGGTGTACATCACACAATGTGGTGTTCCCACGGTGTTGTCATCTGACATGACCTTCAACTCACACTTCCCCCCAACACCTATTTGTAAATATGCACTAACAGTAATCCACACCCTGTAAATAAACACCACGGAAACACTCAAGGCTGTGTGACCTCCATGTTTTAAACACAGGTTTGTCTTAGTAGTTGTCATTACCAGGTGCAGGGATTAATGTTCTTCAGAATCATGGCTCTGTGGGAGTGACCTAGGGATAATGAGAGAACAACAAGCACAGGTCAGGAAACTGAATCACACCCATCACAACACACCGTACTGCAACATCCCACAAACCACACTCATCACCAATTAGGCGGATCACAGGACACACATCAGGGAGCATTGCTCATACACCATGTCCAACACCCATGTGCAAACAGAACATAACAGGCAGAATTCACACACCACATCCACCCATCACCAGCAGTCATACATCACGCATTGAACTGCAGCACAAGAGGTAGTTACTCACATTCAAGGAAAGTAGCGAGCAATGAGCTGACGCCTCTGGTCCACACCATTTTCCTTCCCACTATCCTCATCACTGGACATGGGTGGTATGAGAGGCGGAGCAACCTGTTGGTCTGCAGGGTCCATGATCAGTTCAATATTCTCGCGTAAGGCCAGGTTGTGGAGCATGCAGCAGGCAATCACTATTTTGCATACTTTGACGGGTGAGTATGGCAGGGCCCCTCCGGTTCTTCGAATGCGCGGAACGGCGGCGAGGGCGTGGCTGGTCGATCGTAGCTGGCGGGTGGGAGTGTAGAAGGTCAGGCGGTTGTTGAGGTACCTGGGGCCCAGGTCGTGGAGGGCCTTGTGTGCGTGGGTGAGGAGTCGGAACGTGATTCTCTTGACGGGGAGCCAGTGCAGGTCTCTCAGGTCTCCGGAGATGTGGCTGTGTCGGGGGATGTCCAGGATGAGTCGTGCGGAGGCGTTCTGGATGCGTTGGAGTCTTTTCTGCAGTTTGGCTGTGGTTCCGGTGTAGAGGGTGTTTCCGTAGTCCAGTCGGCTGGTGACGAGTCCCTGGGTGACCGTCTTCCTGGTTTTGGTGGGGATCCATCGGAAGATTTTTCGGAGCATGCGTAGGATGTTGAAGCATGATGACAAGACGGCGTTGACTTGACGAGGAGTCCAGGATGAAGCCCAGGTTGCGGGCGTGGTCCGTTGGTTTGGATGCGCTGCCCAGGGCAGGGGGCCACCAGGAGTCGTCCCAGGCAGAAAGTGATGATCCAAGGATGAGGACTTCCGTCCTGTCTGAGTTCAGTTTCAGGCGGCTGTTCATCATCCACTCGGCTACGTCTTTCATCCCTTCGTGTAGGTTTGTTCTGGCGGTGGCTGGGTTGTAGGTGAGGGAGAGGATCAGCTGGGTGTCGTCAGAGTAGGAGATGATGTTGAGGTTGTGTTGGCGTGCGACGGCTGCGAGGGGGCTCATGTAGACATTGAAGAGGGTGGGGCTGAGTGATGATCCTCATGGTACGCCGCAGATGACTTCGGTGGCCTCGGATCTGAACGGGGGAGACGGATTCTCTGGGTTCTTCCGGCGAGGAACGAGATGATCCACTCTAGTGCCTTCTCTTGGATTCCGATGTTGCTGAGGCGCTGCACTAGGGTGCGGTAGCTGCGATGAGGACGGTCTCGGTGCTGTGGTTGGCTCGGAAGCCGGACTGCGAGTGGCGAGGGATCCGTTTGTCTCGAGGAAGGTGGCAAGCTGTCTGTTGACGGTCGTCTCGATGACTTTGGCAGGAAACGGGAGGAGCGAGATGGGGCGATAGTTCTTGAGGTCGGTGGGTCTGCTGATGGTTTCTTCAGGAGTGCGCTGAGTTTGGCATGCTTCCAGCTCTCCGGGAAGGTGGCGGTGTTGAAGGAGTAGTTGATGATGTCCCGGAGTTGGGGTGCGATGACGGAGTCGGCTTTGTTGAAGCCGTGGTGGGGGCATGGGTCGGTTGGTGATCCGGAGTGGATGGTGTTCATAGTGTGGATGGTGTCTTAGATGCTGATCGGGGTCCAGGCGCGGAGGCTGGTGGTGGGGGACGTCGGTTCGGTGGTTGGGTGCGTGGTCTGTGCGCCGAAGCTGTTGTGTATGTCGGCGATCTTGCTGTGGAAGAACGAGGCGAGTGAGTCGCAGAGGTCTTGTGAGGGAGTGATGTCGTTGTTTCCAGCGCTGAGGTTGGAGAGCTCTTTGACAATGCTGAAGAGTTCCTTCCTGTTGTGTGCGTTGTTGTCTAGTCGTTCCTAGAATGCTGTCTTCTTGGTGGTGTGGATCAGCTGGTGGTGTTTGCGGGTGGCGTGCTTGAGGGCGGACATGTTGTCTGTAGTCAGGTTTTTTCGCCAGGCTTTCTCGAGGGTACGGCAGTTCTTCTTGGAGTTCTTGAGGTCGTCGTTGAACCTGGAGGCTTTCTTGCTGTCGGGCCTGCTGGGATGGTTTTTCAGAGGTGCGAGGTCGTCAGCGCAGTTGGTGATCCACTGTGTGAGGTTGTTGGCTGCTTGGTTGGGGTCCGTTGAGTTGGCGGGGGGTTCTGGTTCAGTGATGTGGTGAGCTGGTTGGTGGTGATCTTGTTCCAGCTCCTGCGGGGAACCTGTTGCGGGTGGTGGTGAGTCGTGGTCCTTCTGAAGCTGAAGTGGACGCAGCTGTGGTCTGTCCAGTGGAGTCCGGTGGAGTGGCTGAAGGAGATGTGCTTGCTGGAGGAGAAGACTGGGTCAAGCGTGTGTCTGGCGTAGTGGGTGGGGGTGTTCACCAGTTGCTTGAGTCCGAGGTTGGCGAGGTTGTCCAGCAGGGTGGTGGTGTTGTTGTCGTTGTTGTTCTCCAGGTGGAAATTGAGGTCCCATAGGAGGATGTAGTCAGCGGAGGGGAGGGCGTGCGGGCTGATGAAGTCTGCGATGTCTTCGCTGAATTGTGTGCGGGGTCCTGGGGGTCTGTAGATGAGGGTGCCTCTGAATGTGGTCCTGTGGTCGGTGTGTATCTGGAAGTGAAGATGTTCGGCGGCTGTGAGGGTGTCGTCGGAGTTGGTCGTGATGCGGATGGTATTCTTGTGGACGATGGCGATGCCTCCTCATGTCTGTTTGACGCGGTCCCTCCGGGTGATCTTTTATCCGTCCGGGATGGCGATGGCGATGTCGGGCGCTGAGTTTCCGTGAGGAAGGCGACGTCTGGAGATGTGGTGTAGAGCAGGTTCCATAGTTCCACGGCGTGTCTGTGGACGGAGCGGGTGTTGAGGAGGATGCACTTCAGGTGGTTGCTGCTGGTGCTTGGCTTGGTGGGTGCAGTGCAGGACCGGATGCAGTTGAACTTGTAGGATTTGCAGGTGAAGGTTCCGTGGGTGCGTCCCGGGGTGGCTCGTTAGCAACCGGGGATCCGGCCGGTGTTGAGTGCGCGGAGGGTGGCGTCGTCGTAAGTCCGGCGGGTGGGTTGGCATCTGCGGGGGACAGGGGGTCTGGCACTGGGCGCGGTCCAGGCGTGGACGGGCATAGACGGGCTTGCCTTTGGCGCACCATTGGTGTACCCGCTGCGCGTTTGTGTGGACTCTGCCATAACTGGAGAGTGGGGGGGCGGAGCGAGGGAGGAGCATCTGGGAGGCGGGAGTGGGGTGGCGAGTGGGGGGGGAGCAGTGCGGTGATGGTGGAGGAAACGGGGGTGGGGCCGCGGGGGAGCAGCGGCATGGAGCGGGGAGCGGTGTGGAGCAGCGGGAGAAAAACGGCAGTAAAGGCACAAAAACAATCAGGGGCACAACAGTGGACGAGAAAAAATAATTACTGGCACAACAGTGGAGAACGAGATCAGGGGCACAACAGTTGACGAGAAAAAACAATTACTGGCACAACAGTGGAGAGCGAGATCAGGGGCACAACAGTGAGGCAGATACAATATTGGCAGCGGCGGCGACAAACGGAGACCGGGCACACTCAGGATGGGCCACGCGGCGGGTGGAGCGACCGGCTCTGACCAGGTCAGGTCAGGTTCTGACATAGGCCTCATTATATCGCATTTCACCTGGGGTAGTAGGATTCCGTAGGGGGCTTAGCAGCCACGGGAGGTTTGGGTATGCAGAGTCGCCTAGGTGGGGGGATGACAGACACATACATCATTACCAGGATTGGTGGGAACAGCATGGCACACATACAACACAGTAGTCATCACAGCACACTCACCTACAAGCCACGCACGTTCTTGACGCAGATTAGCCATCAGTTGAGGGACAATGCTGTTCCGCAGGTTGTGGGAGTCATATGCGGATCCGGGAAATCTGGCACACACATTGGAGATGATGTTGTCAGCCAGGCACACCACTTGCATATTGATAGAATGGTAGTGCTTCCGATTGCGATAGACGGCTTCACATGCCTGGGGTGGAATCAGACCAATATGTGTCCCATCAATGGCACCCACTACATGTGGAATCTGGGCCAGGGCATAGAAGTCACCTTTCACTGCAGCCAGCTCTGCCGGACGTGAGAAATGGATGCAATCATCCTTTCTATAGCATCATGGCTTGCAGCACATCCAGCAGTACCATGCTGAACATGGATTGGGACATCCCCCCGGCATGACCAACTGTGTACTGGAAAGTGCCTGTCGCGAAGAAGTGAAGTGCCGCCATCACCTTTGCTGTGGGTATAATTGGTCCTGGATATGGCCTGCATGGCTGCAGATGAGGTGCCAATTGGGCTACAAGGTCATGCAATGTCCGACGGTCAAGCTGGAATTTTCGGATTACCTCCTCATCAACCATGTCCTCCAGCACACTGTATGGTCGATGCACATTTGGAGCCCTCCTGTGTGGGAGTAGATGGGAGCAGATGTCAATTGACCAACACCGCACAGCTATGCCACACTAGCACATATTGACCAACACAATACAAATAATACATGTTGCAGACACTGACTGTATGTGTGACGTGACAGAAATATAAGGCTATACAGCTAACTACACACACAATGTTCACCCACAAACAACATCCTGTGTGCAAACATGTCCAATGGTACGTGCACACATGTTGAAAGAACAGTCAACATCACATGACTGAGGGTCCATGTGTGGACAAGCGGCCACACAGACACACATGGACGTGCACACACAACATGCACATGGAACACACACTCCTTGTCTTCATGCACCCATGACCCCACCTACAATGCTGTGCATCCTCACATGACAGGCATGGACATACAACAGGCGACACACAGACGCATACACAGAATGCATGTATACCCCCATCATTGCTACTTGCACACACAAATCACACAGTCACGACAGATTCAAAATGTGGGTACACAGCCTTGATGTACTGTGTAGATGTGTACAATTAGAAACGTATGACCTCAAAACCAAGACGTCACCACATAGCCATGTACATCTGACGCAACTTGGGCTCACATCACTGGCCTTTGTTAACCACTGGCAAGGTCAATAGTATGACCACACATGTAACTAATGGACACAAATGAGACACGTGGATACGGGCCATTGACATGATATAATGATTCTTGACGCATTCCCGACATGGCTTGACACACATGTACACCTATAAACATTACATGTGTGCGGAGACATGCAGTGTGTGTACACACGGCATCCGGGTACGCCTTCCGCCCACACAGAAGATGATCCTTGATACTGCAATTGTGCGTAACATTAGCTGCATGCTCAAGGACCATCACGGTCACACCCCGCCAACAGCATGCGCGCACTACCGCGATGGTGCATCTTTTGAAAATCATCACTCACTGGCATCGCAATGGCGGAGCACACCTTCCGCAAGGGCGGGGCAGGCTAACACATACATTTAATGTGCACGTGGTAATGGCAGTTGGTATCCCCCCTTAAAGTCACATAGCAGCACCCAATGCTGACCGCCGGGTGCGGGCAGTCACCCACCGCCGGGTGCGGGCAGTCACCCACCGGCGGGTGCGGGCGGTCACCCACAGCTGGGTGCGGGTGGTGGGTGACCGCCCTGTGTAATGATGTTACCCTGGCATGGATGGCCATGGCTGGTCATCCACCGCCGGCCATGTCCGGTCACCCACCGCCAGTTGCGGGTGGTGGGTGACCGCCCTGTGTAATGATGTTACCCTGGCATGGATGGCCATGGCTGTTCACCCACCACCGGCCATGTCCGGTCACCCACCGCCGGGTGCGGGCGGTCACCCACCGCCGGGTGCGGGCAGGGGGTGACCACCATGTTTAATGATGTTTCCCTGGCATGGGTGGCCATGGCCGGTCACCCATCGCCGGCCATGTCTGGTCACCCACCACCGGGTGCGGGCGGTCACCCACCACCGGGTGCGGGCCATGGGTGACCGCCCTGTGTAATAATGTTACCCTGGCATGGATGGCCATGGCCGGTCACCTACTGCCAGCCAGGTCCGGTCACCCACCGCCGGGTGTGGGCGGTCACCCACTGTCCGCATCCGGCGGTGGGTGACCGGCCATGGCCATCCATGCCAGAGTAACATCATTAGACAGGGCAGTCACCCACCACCCGCACCTGGTAATGGGTGACCGCCCGCACCCGGCGGTGGGTGACCAGACATGGCCGGCGGTGGGTGACTGGCCATGGCCATCCATGCCAGGGTAACATCATTACACAGGGTGGTCACCCACCGCCCACCCGGCGGTGGGTGACCGGCCATGGCCATCCATGCCAGGGTAACATCATTACACAGGGCGGTCACCCACCGCCCACACCTGGCGGTGGGTGACCACCCACACCCGGCGGTGGGTGACTTCCCGTACCCGGCAGTCAGCAGTGGGTGCTGCTATGTCACTGTAAAGGGGGATACCAACTGCCATTACCACTTGCACATTCAAATGTATGTGTTAGCCTGCCCCGCCCCCGCGGAATGTGTGCTCCCCCATTGCGATGCCAGTGAGTGATGATTTTCAAAAGATGCAGCATCGCGGTAGTGCGCACATGCGGTTGGCGGGGTGTGACCGTGATAGTCCTTGCACATGTATCCAATGGAAACAGGTAACGCGGGGCGCGTACGCAATTTCAAAAATAGCGGAAGCCGTGCACCGCCACAGCAGGGCCAGTCATTGGCTCATTTTGAATGAGGCAGCCCGGGAAAACCAATTGCTGCAGACATGTGCCACTGATATCAGCTCAGGGCCTGATAAATGTGTGAATTTCAGCAGCACACATCCACTGCTTCCAGCCACTGCTGCCTGCACCCATCACCTCTACCTGCTGCTGCTGAGCAATCCAACAACTGCTGCCTGCACCCATCACCTCTACCTGCTGCTGCTGAGTAATCCAACAACTGATGCCTGCACCCATCACCTCTACCTGCTGCTGCTGAGCAATCAAAAAACTGGTGCTGTTGTGCCACAGTCCAGGACCTACAACGCATCCAGAACGTCTCCGCCCGACTCATCCTGGACATCCCTCGACGCAGCCACATCTCCGGCCACCTGAGGAACCTGCACTGGCTCCCCGTCAACAAGAGGATCACGTTCAGGCTCCTCACCCACGCACACAAGTCTCTCCACAACCTGGGCCCCAAGTACCTCAACGACCGCCTGACCTTCCACACGCCCACCCGCCAGCTACGGTTTGCTAGCCTCGCCCTCGTCGCCGTACCACGCATCCGAAGAGCCACCGCCGGAGGCAGATCCTTCTCCTACCTGGTGGCCAAGACATGGAACTCCCTCCCCATCCACCTCCGGCTGACCCAGGACCACCTCGCCTTCAGGAGACAACTCAAGACCTGGCTGTTCGAGCAGTAGCGACCCCCTTCCCCCAAACGCCTTGAGACCCTTCCGGGTGAGTAGCGCGCTATACAAGTGTTATGATTGATTGATTGATTGATTGACCTTGCCATGCCGAGAGTTCGAGAGATCCGGTCTCGTCCCTTCACCGCAGCGGAGCTGGAGGTCCTTGTGAACGGTGTGCTCTGCCACTATGAACGGCTCTATGGTGCCCCCAGACAGGTGGTAAGTGCAGTGGGGGACATGTTGGTGTGCATGAGGTGGTCACTGACTCCTGGCTTCTGCAATCTTGGCGGTGTGCTGTGGGACCTTCACATGTGTTGTACTGTGCATGGCTGCTGAAAGATATGTGTTGCTCCTATCTGTGTGAATCGCCAACTGTCCACTGACTTGCCCCCTCTTGTCTCCTGTTGGAAGTGGGATCCCCGGCTGGCCAGGGCTTTCGCCAAAGTCAGTCAGAGACCACCACACCCAAGTCAGGGCAAGGGAGTTACACGCCAAGATAACCCCTACTCACCCTCTAGGTAACGTGGCGCGAGCAGCAAGGCTAAACTTGGAGGCGATGTAGGCTAAGTATTTGCGCACGCACCCCAGCAACAACAACCAAAGGCCCACCACAAAGGAAACTCCACACAAGGTTATATAAAAATAGCCTTTGTATTACACCAAAACACATTAGATAAAACACACACTTTACAATGTGCCAGAGGCACGGGCAGAATTTACAAGGGATATGTACAAGACAGGGCCACCTGGACCACTGTCAGGAATCAGAAGTAGCACTTTCAGAAATAGTACTTAGTACATAGAATATAGCACAAAATAGCACACAACCAGTAATTACTGGTAACCAGGATCTCACTAGCACCACCTGTACTAGGGAGAAAACAACCACCTATGTATTACAATACCTGTAGGGGTGTAAGAGGAAAACACATGATGCAATGCATAACATTCATTCAGAGGTGTAAGGGGGAAAACACATGATGCATCACAATACATTCAGAGGTGTAAGCAATAACAATTGCGCCAATCTCACAAGTCACCACCTGTGACTGTCCATGTGTCCCAATGTCAGGGCCTAAACGTGGCAGCTGCCCACGAAGTGCTGGGCAGCTGGAGATGAGGATGGGGCCAACGTGGGAGCCTCTCTAGGCTCTGCCCCACTGACTGTCTCCTGAGCCTCTCTGGGCTCGTGAAATAAATGGCCCCTGAGCCTCTCTGGCTCGCAAACCAATCTGGCGCCTCGAGCCTTCTCTCCGGGCTCACAACAAGGTGGGGGCAAGGTGGGGCCTTCTGGGGCCACTCCCCCACAGACACCAAATGCCCTCTGAGCCTCTGGGGCTCGTGAATACAACTTGCCTCTGAGCCTCGCAAGCTCCACAGAAATCACTTGTGCCCCCTAAGCCCCTCCGGGCTCTGAAGCAACAATGGCCGCCGTTGGAGTCCCCCTCCTGGGGACTCGAGCACAATTGGGGCACCTGGAGCCTCTCCTGGCTCTACATAAGCAGGATGCCCCCTGAGCCTCTCAGGGCTCACCAACAATTCCTCGCCGGAAGGGAGAAGGGACCCAGGTCACGGGGGCGGCACCGAAAGCGTGCCCGACACACCCCCCAACCGCCTCACTCAGAGCCCCACTCACCGGTCTGGCAGGCAGCTGCGTCACGAGAGCTCCCGCTCCTCGGGGCTCACAGCAGACTTCTTCCCTTTCTCCTGGACTGGTGGAAGGTCCGGGGCTCTCCCGACACTTGGGAGCCCCGGGCAGGATGCTGTGGCTGCTTCCGGCTTCTCTGTCCTGCTCACCGGATCCCGGGGTCGGCTCCCGGCAGCTTCTGGCTTCCTCCTTCCTGTCCCGGGCCGGCAGCCAATCAGAGCGCGGCCCGGGGAATGACGAGTGTCCCGCAGTACCGCCCCCGGCCTGCCTGACTTCCTGGTCGCGGCCGGGCGGCTACGGGGACAATCTCCGCGGTAATGCCGGGTGGGCACCGGCCTTAGAGATAAATGAAGCGCTCCCACAGCGCTAGTGGCAGAGTACAGCGCAAGATCCTTGGCAGGGTGGGCACCTGCCAGGGGACTGCAAACTCGGCGTGGGCAGCCGCAAAAAAAGGAAAAGTAAAGCGCTCTCAGCGCTAGGGTGAAGGCACAGCGCTCCCAAGCGCTACCAGCCAAATAAAGCGCTTTTAAGCGCTATAAATGAAATAAAGCGCTCCCAGGTGCCCTCAGCAAGCAGGGCAGAGTCCCAGCAGTCCTTGGGCAGGCAGGGGAGGGCAAGGCTGGGCCCAGAGCCAGCACACTGGGTCTCCAGGCAGGGAGACAGTCCAAGTGGCGGTCCTCTGGCCCAGCGACAGCAGCAACAGCCCCCTCAGGATCCTGGAAGAGAACAACTTCAGTGGGGACACAGCCCCATTTTTATACAGTGCATTCCTTTGTTCAAGGGTGCAGAGTGGGGGCGGAACCAGTCGCAGCTGGTTCTTGAGTACTCTGTTTACCTCAACCACCCTCTCTATTCACTGGCAGGGCTTGGGTCATTAGACACACCACAGGGGGGCGGAGCCAGCATTGTGTGGGGAAAACCCAGCCCATCCAGGACACAGGTACACTCCTCCCACACATTACTCATGCAGATCTCCCACTCACCACCGGGCAGACCCATCCAGACTTCCTGGAGCCTGGCATGCCAGCCAGCTCCAGCCAATCACACGCCAGCACCCTCACAGCACACGTACAGCCATGTCTAGAAATGGCGCTTCGCTACTAGACACATACATGCTGCATACACCATCTCGCAGCATTCACTCTCACGAGTTCACACATACCAGACTCAAGCCTGTACACCCCACGCATCAGGAACTACCAGGGACACATACATTCCCCATGCATTCCTATGGGCGGGCAGGCCTATCTCAGCACATGCACTCAGAGTGCGCCCGCACTTTCCACTGGGACACAGTGAAAGTGCGCAGAATCCCAAAATCACCATTTCAAGCAAAAAGTCTAGGGGTGAACCTGCCCTAAGGGCCAAAGTCCAACATAACCCCCTTCCAGCCAAAACGCAGGGGAGACCAATCACCACCGTGATGGACTTCCCTGCTTGGGGCGATAGAACACGGACGCGGGCCCGCAACTGCAGGGACACCCTCCTGTTCTATGCCACGGTGAACCCATGGGATTCCTTCTAAACACACTGTCTGGACCAACTGGGCTACCCCACTGGTACTCCCAAGTTGTCCGCGGCCAGGACCAGGCCCTGGGCCACCCAGGTGCCACTGGTCCATGCCAATTCGCAGAGCGGGGGGTAGTAACCCCTGGCAAATAGGAGCCATTCTCCACTCTTCCTGTCTGCAAGACAGGACTAGACTGCCACTGGTACTCCAGCCTAGGGCCTACAACCTCAGGCGGACCAGGAGTCTCAGGGAAGGCTCTCCTCCCCTTACCTCTTCTTCTAGGGTTCCTCCTCCCTCTGCGAGGGGTACCCCTAGAACGCCATTCCAACCCAGGACTTATCCACTCAGGTTGCACCGGGGTCAGAGGTGGGCTCTCCCACCCTCTGCACCCCCTTCCAGAGGTCTGCCCTCTCCCACCTGGAGAAGTTCCTCTGGACGAAGAACCGGTCAGGACACTGGTTACAGTCGTCCTACCCTTCAGGTCAGGCTGACCCTGAACCTGGCCTCCCAACCTCTGGTCTAGAACCTTCGGTGGAACAATTGCCTGGCACTCCAGGACTTCTGGGGATTCACACGCAATCCCCCTGAGGCTAACAAATGTCACATCTGTTGCGTGACTGTCTGTCTGGCGCAGATCTCCCGCCCTCTGTCCACCTGACAGTGCGTGACGATCCCCCAGACCAGAAGTGGTGTTACCATGGTCACTACACGGGAACCTAGCCCAACTGGGTAGTCCCTGACCCACTGGTCCTTCCACTGGGGAACTCCCCCAATCACTCCTCACTCTGGACTCCTGTACCCTCCCTACAGGAGCGGTACTGCCAGACTCTAGAACCACAGGAGCTCTGGTTACAGACACTCCAGGTCCTCTACTCACTAGGAGATCCTCCTCAAGTGGACTAACAGGACAGCCTAGGTCCCCAACCTGGTGTTCCCTCAAGAAACCACCCAGGTTCTGAGACAGGGCTTCGGGCCTCTGGGGGCTCTCAGCCACCCACTGACTCCTGCTCCACTGAGCCAGGCAGTCAGCCCCTACACCCTTCTCACTAACCAGGGACCTAGCTGGGCTACACTGAGCCTCTTCCACCACGCTGGGCTGGAAGATCCCTGACCCACTACTTTTGGAGTCACTCACCAATGACTCTACAGAACCTCTGGTCCCTTCCCAGCGGTCTGCTTCCTCTGCCAGCTCACATGGTTCAGACAATCCACACCCTAACAGGTGTTGGCGCAACCCTGGTGAACAACAACTGAGCAACTGCTCTCTGAGAAGCATATCGAACAATAGGTCCCAATCACATTTCGTGGGCTCCCGTACCCAATCACACAGGGCTTCACAACAGTCATCCTCAAAGTCTTCCCAAGACTGATGAGACGGTTTCCTAAGGTTCCTAAACCTCAACCTATTCTCCTCCTCTGGGGAAACAGGAACCATACTCTGGGAACTGGGACTTTCTAGACTGAGATTTAAATAGCTGCCACCACTGGACCCAACCCTCCCTGGGGGATCCAGAAACTCAACACTGCGCGCAGGGGATAGTCTACCCTCCAGAGCTACTTCGCCTCTGGTGGAGGCCCTCTCAGCCTCCTCTATCCTTTCCTGCGCTAAGACCCTCTCGGTCTCTAGCTGTTGCTTTCTAATGCCCAGCTGTGCCATAGCCTGGGCATGCTCCAACCTGAGCTTTTCTAAAGCCAGCTGGTGCTCCCTTTCTCTCCTCCTATCTTCCAGCTCCTCTGGGGACAGGGAAAGGGATGAGGCGCTGCCTCCTATGCTGGACCCAGCAAGGGACTCCCTATCTATGGGGTCCTCACTATCTGCTGGCGTCCCTGTGCTATCATTTTCTTCCTCCTCTTCTGAATCTTCAGGGCTCCCCACAGACCCACCACCCTCCTGGTGTGAAGCCCGGGCCCTTTCCTCACTGCGCTCAAGGTCCCACTGACACTTTTGCCATAGGATCAGGCTGCTCCTAAGTTCGGACTGAGTGTCTAACTCATCCACCCCTATGTCTCTCTCTTCACAGAACCTTACCAACTCTCCCATACTGTATCTAAACAGAACACAGAAATCAAAAGCAGGCTCCATTCTGGCGGACGTTCTAAAAGAAGAGATCACACAGGGAACCTAGGGGTCTGAGCTAACACAGGAGTACACAATTCACAAGGTATCAGCAAGCTCTCTACCCCAGAGAACTCACACTCATTTGCCTAGTGCCACACACCATTCATCCACACACAACCCCCCCCTCGGACTAGTAAGGCAGTTTCTACCACCCCTGACTTCTCAACCTGACCACAAGTGACACAGGTACCAGACTCTGGGCGCGGGGCAGGGGAACAAATGCACTGGACACAATTGCACAATGATACCTTCAGGAGAAGAAAATATGAAACTTCCAAAAAAACAATCCCCTTAAAATGTGGTCATCTAAAAATGCAGAGCTTTGTGGTGCAGCCAGCCGCTACTAAGGTACAAGGCAAACACAAATCCTTATCCCGCCGCTTGCCGCCAATGTTGGAAGTGGGATCCCCGGCTGGCCAGGGCTTTCGCCAAAGTCAGTCAGAGACCACCACACCCAAGTCAGGGCAAGGGAGTTACACGCCAAGATAACCCCTACTCACCCTCTAGGTAACGTGGCGCGAGCAGCAAGGCTAAACTTGGAGGCGATGTAGGCTAAGTATTTGCGCACGCACCCCAGCAACAACAACCAAAGGCCCACCACAAAGGAAACTCCACACAAGGTTATATAAAAATAGCCTTTGTATTACACCAAAACACATTAGATAAAACACACACTTTACAATGTGCCAGAGGCACGGGCAGAATTTACAAGGGATATGTACAAGACAGGGCCACCTGGACCACTGTCAGGAATCAGAAGTAGCACTTTCAGAAATAGTACTTAGTACATAGAATATAGCACAAAATAGCACACAACCAGTAATTACTGGTAACCAGGATCTCACTAGCACCACCTGTACTAGGGAGAAAACAACCACCTATGTATTACAATACCTGTAGGGGTGTAAGAGGAAAACACATGATGCAATGCATAACATTCATTCAGAGGTGTAAGGGGGAAAACACATGATGCATCACAATACATTCAGAGGTGTAAGCAATAACAATTGCGCCAATCTCACAAGTCACCACCTGTGACTGTCCATGTGTCCCAATGTCAGGGCCTAAACGTGGCAGCTGCCCACGAAGTGCTGGGCAGCTGGAGATGAGGATGGGGCCAACGTGGGAGCCTCTCTAGGCTCTGCCCCACTGACTGTCTCCTGAGCCTCTCTGGGCTCGTGAAATAAATGGCCCCTGAGCCTCTCTGGCTCGCAAACCAATCTGGCGCCTCGAGCCTTCTCTCCGGGCTCACAACAAGGTGGGGGCAAGGTGGGGCCTTCTGGGGCCACTCCCCCACAGACACCAAATGCCCTCTGAGCCTCTGGGGCTCGTGAATACAACTTGCCTCTGAGCCTCGCAAGCTCCACAGAAATCACTTGTGCCCCCTAAGCCCCTCCGGGCTCTGAAGCAACAATGGCCGCCGTTGGAGTCCCCCTCCTGGGGACTCGAGCACAATTGGGGCACCTGGAGCCTCTCCTGGCTCTACATAAGCAGGATGCCCCCTGAGCCTCTCAGGGCTCACCAACAATTCCTCGCCGGAAGGGAGAAGGGACCCAGGTCACGGGGGCGGCACCGAAAGCGTGCCCGACACACCCCCCAACCGCCTCACTCAGAGCCCCACTCACCGGTCTGGCAGGCAGCTGCGTCACGAGAGCTCCCGCTCCTCGGGGCTCACAGCAGACTTCTTCCCTTTCTCCTGGACTGGTGGAAGGTCCGGGGCTCTCCCGACACTTGGGAGCCCCGGGCAGGATGCTGTGGCTGCTTCCGGCTTCTCTGTCCTGCTCACCGGATCCCGGGGTCGGCTCCCGGCAGCTTCTGGCTTCCTCCTTCCTGTCCCGGGCCGGCAGCCAATCAGAGCGCGGCCCGGGGAATGACGAGTGTCCCGCAGTACCGCCCCCGGCCTGCCTGACTTCCTGGTCGCGGCCGGGCGGCTACGGGGACAATCTCCGCGGTAATGCCGGGTGGGCACCGGCCTTAGAGATAAATGAAGCGCTCCCACAGCGCTAGTGGCAGAGTACAGCGCAAGATCCTTGGCAGGGTGGGCACCTGCCAGGGGACTGCAAACTCGGCGTGGGCAGCCGCAAAAAAAGGAAAAGTAAAGCGCTCTCAGCGCTAGGGTGAAGGCACAGCGCTCCCAAGCGCTACCAGCCAAATAAAGCGCTTTTAAGCGCTATAAATGAAATAAAGCGCTCCCAGGTGCCCTCAGCAAGCAGGGCAGAGTCCCAGCAGTCCTTGGGCAGGCAGGGGAGGGCAAGGCTGGGCCCAGAGCCAGCACACTGGGTCTCCAGGCAGGGAGACAGTCCAAGTGGCGGTCCTCTGGCCCAGCGACAGCAGCAACAGCCCCCTCAGGATCCTGGAAGAGAACAACTTCAGTGGGGACACAGCCCCATTTTTATACAGTGCATTCCTTTGTTCAAGGGTGCAGAGTGGGGGCGGAACCAGTCGCAGCTGGTCCTTGAGTACTCTGTTTACCTCAACCACCCTCTCTATTCACTGGCAGGGCTTGGGTCATTAGACACACCACAGGGGGGCGGAGCCAGCATTGTGTGGGGAAAACCCAGCCCATCCAGGACACAGGTACACTCCTCCCACACATTACTCATGCAGATCTCCCACTCACCACCGGGCAGACCCATCCAGACTTCCTGGAGCCTGGCATGCCAGCCAGCTCCAGCCAATCACACGCCAGCACCCTCACAGCACACGTACAGCCATGTCTAGAAATGGCGCTTCGCTACTAGACACATACATGCTGCATACACCATCTCGCAGCATTCACTCTCACGAGTTCACACATACCAGACTCAAGCCTGTACACCCCACGCATCAGGAACTACCAGGGACACATACATTCCCCATGCATTCCTATGGGCGGGCAGGCCTAGCTCAGCACATGCACTCAGAGTGCGCCCGCACTTTCCACTGGGACACAGTGAAAGTGCGCAGAATCCCAAAATCACCATTTCAAGCAAAAAGTCTAGGGGTGAACCTGCCCTAAGGGCCAAAGTCCAACATCTCCCATCATGGTAGGTCAAGGTGCACCTTCGCAAGGCCGTGTGGAGGACCAGAGCACGTGACGCACGGGCAGTGGGGGTGTGCAATAAGCGACACACACACTCCCAGAAGCGCTGGGACGACATCTCCAGGCTCATCAAGAATGTGCCGGAGATGACACTGAGGCAGATTCCAAGATCATCCCGGCTTGCATGATGTACCATGACCCCTCTAATGCTCCGTATCATAGCTGTGACGCATCCATACCTGTCCGCCGGGTTGAGAGGGGAGCAGCAGCAAACTAGCGTAAAGCAGACTGAATGTGTTTGTGACTTGTGAGTGCATGCATGTATTGCTGCTCAGACACAGTAGTGACATCCGTGGTGTGTATGTTGCGCTGCAATTGCATGTTGGTGCCATTAGCGGAGAGAGCGTTAGCATCCATGTCAGCCAGGACATGCCGTTGAGGTCTGTGGTCCCATGGCATCACATGTGTGGTGGTCTGCATGCACTTGCCCTGCTTGTTTGATGTACATGTTTCACAGGCACCCCCAGTTCTTTGACATGAGGATGTCTGGTAGGGGTGGTTCGTGTGCAGGATGGGTGCTACATGTTGGTCAGCAGTCAAGGAAGCTTTGATTTTGTAACTTTCAGTACGTGAGTGTGGCACTTAGGTATACCTCTTTTCTCTCTCTTTCAGATTTGGCCGAGGGCACTGACCCACAAACGACGGAGCTCAGTGGTGGCAATGCATCTGGATCCGAGATCACACACACGCAGACTGCGACTCAAGAGAGCAGCCCCGGAGAGGGCGACAGAACGGTCCCTGAGGACTCACATGTGGAGACACCATCGTCCTCATCTTCAGACAGTGGTGGTGAGTCAGCACTGTTGGTAGACACAGGGAGTGGGCAATATAAACCTTCAGTTGGTACACAGCACACAGGGTCAACACTGCCACCAACTGCAACAAGTACTGCTCATGCTCCCCAGAGTAGGGGGAGCAGAGTGGCCTTCGGTGCAGGCACCGCTGCCCCTGCCCCTGTGACACAAAGTGCCCTTTGTGCTGAGGCGGTTGATCTGCTGCCACAGCTGTGTGTAGGGCAGACCAACATGATCAATGCATTCCTAGACCACGATAGGAAGTTGGGGCAGGTGGTAACATTCATGGAGGGGATGCATGGCGATGTTGCAGGTCTCCACAGAACAGTTCAGTCATTATCCAACACAGTGTCTGCAGCCATTCAACAGTCGCATGGACAAGGTTCTACTTCAGTTCCCCCATCCACACCACTTGATGACCCAGGGGAGAGTGACATACCTGACCAAGCCTCATTTTCTGGGTATTGCACTAGAAGCAGCCATAGGCAGCAAGGCAGGGCACGGTGGGCACAGACACCATCCCCTAGGACAGGGAAATCTTTCACAGAACACGACATCAGCTACCCTGGAGTTGACACACAGGATCCTCAAGGGGTGTTGGGGGACAGGGATTCACATGTAACACAGGCATCCCCCTCAAAAGGTTCTCCCAAGGCCAGGGACACTCCCAAGGACAAGGACACTACAAAGGAAAGGGCACCTCCCAAGGCCGGGGACACTCCCAAGGACAAGGACACTTCAAAGGACAGGGCACCTCCCAAGGCCAGGGACACTCCCAAGGACAAGGACACTTCAAAGGAGAGGGCACCTCCCAAGGCCAGGGACACTCCCAAGGACAAGGACACTTCAAAGGACAGGGCACCTCCCAAGGCCAGGGACACTGCCAAGGACAAGGACACTTCAAAGGACAGGGTACCTCCCAAGGCCAGGGACACTCCCAAGGACAGGGCACCTCCCATGGCCAGGGACATTCCCAAGCACAGGTACACTTCAAAGGACAGGGACACTACAATGGACAGGGACACTACAAAGGACAAGCCAACTTCCAGGTACAGAGCACCGCCCACAGATAAGGCACATTCCAGAGACAGGACACCTCCTAAGGCCATAGCACCTCCCAGGGCCAAGGGTTCTCCCATGGACACGAGCTCCACCAAGGCCAGGCATACATCACCCCTGCGTCCCCTGAGGCTGGTGTTGGTGAAGGAACGTAAAACACATGTGTCAGCGGTAGAGTCCCCCCATACCCATCCACACCCCGCTGAAGCAGAGGAAGGAGTACACTGTTGTTGCATCCCCCATTACACATGATACAGAGGGCAGAAGGCAGGGCCAGAGCAAGCATCAAGCAGGGTCCAGCACGTCCCCAGAGAGCAGACCACCACCAGCACATGATCCACCTTTGATGGGTGATGTTTCAGATGAGCCCGCACCACTTACCAGTCCAGTCATGTCCAGGGTGCCCTTACATATCTAAAAGAAACAGAGACAAACACCACTGACACCTGACCACCCCAATGTTGCTCCAGTACAGCTGTCCCCAGCTCCCAGAGCCACCCTGCCTCCTGGCCCATACAGCCCTGTGGCTCATCATTTCAGTGGTCCTAGTAGGTCAGCTGCAGTTCACTCTCATGTGTCAGATAGTGGCACTGTGTCTGTTGTTCGCTGTCATGCCTCATGTAGTAGCACTGTGTCACTTGTGCCCTCTCTTGTTTTAGGTACTGCCACTGTGTGTGTCCACCACTCTCATGTCTCAGATGCTGGCATGGCATTTGTTAGTCACTGTACAGGGACATGTCCCGGCAGTGTGTCTGGGTCTATAGCTCATGTGTCAGTCACTAGAGCTATGGCTGTGTCTCACACTCCTGTTTCTGGTGCTGGTAGTGTGTCTGGGTCTATGGCTCATGTGTCAGTCACTAGAGCTGTGGCTGTGTCTCACACTCCTGTTTCTGGTGCTGGCAGTGTGTCTGGGTCTATGGCTCATGTGTCAGTCACTAGAGCTGTGGCTGTGTCTCACACTCCTGTTTCTGGTGCTGGCAGTGTGTCTGGGTCTATGGCTCATGTGTCAGTCACTACATCTGTGGCTATGTCTCACACTCCTGTTTCTGGTGCTGGCAGTGTGTCTGGGTCTATGGCTCATGTGTCAGTCACTAGAGCTGTGGCTGTATCTCCCAATCCTGTATCAGATCCTGCCACTGTGTCCGAGGCTACTAGGTCAAGCAGTCTACCAAAATCTGTGCTGTGAGGTGTAGTTCCCATCACTCACATGTCATTGTACTTGGTGTCTAGATTGTCCATTGTAACCACCCTTTCATTATTAATGTCCATGGGACGGGGCGCTTGACACACGTCCTTGTGTTGCCTCAGATGTACCTGTTCTGCTATGAACACTGCCCTGTTGCTGTTATGATACTGAATTGTGCCCTCTCATGTGCTGCCTCAGATGTACCTGTGTCTTGCCATGGACTGTTGATGCTCTGTGCCCCTCTCATGTGCTGCCTCAGATGTACCTGTGCCTTTCCATGGACTGTTGATGCTCTGTGCCCCTCTCATGTGCTGCCTCAGATGTACCTGCTCTGTGCCATGGACTGTTGATGCACTTAGCCCCTCTCATGTGCTGCCTCAGATGTACCTGTTCTGTTATGAACACTGCCCTGTTGCTGTTATGATACTGCATTGTGCCCTCTCATGTGCTGCCTCAGATGTACCTGCTCTGTGCCATGGACTGTTGATGCACTTAGCCCCTCTCATGTGCTGCCTCAGATGTACCTGCTCTTTGCCATGGACTGTTGATGCACTTAGCCCCTCTCATGTGCTGCTTCAGATGTACCTGCTCTTTGCCATGGACTGTTGATGCACCTAGCCCCTCTCATGTGCTGCCTCAGATGTAGCTGCTCTGTTATGAACAATGCCCTGTTGCTGTTATGATACTGCATTGTGCCCTCTCATGTGCTGCCTCAGATGTACCTGCTCTTTGCCATGGACTGTTGATGCACTTAGCCCCTCTCATGTGCTGCCTCAGATGTACCTGCTCTTTGCCATGGACTGTTGATGCTCTGTCCCCCTCTCACGTGCTGCCTCAGATGTACCTGCTCTGTTATGAACACTGCCCTGTTGCTGTTATGATGCTGCATTGTGCCCTCTCATGTGCTGCCTCAGTTCTATCCAGTGTGCATGCTCCTGGCTACTCTAGGAGTCTACCCCTATTATGTGCAATAAAGCAAGTAATTCGTGTGTAGTGGTTTCTCTGTGTCATTCCTGGTTGTCTCCTTGCATTGTTGATATGTTTGTGGCATCGTAAATGCTGTTTCCCCAACATGCCCCTCCCCCTCCCCACGTCACGGCCCCGGCAGGTACGCCCCTTCCGACAGCAATTGGTGTGTTTGCGACGGTCCATGACTTGCTGGTGGTGGAGCACAAAGAGTATCGGAAATGCATGTAGAGCTGGGTCCATGACGGCGATCTGCCTGTGGTGGGTATTTCTGAAATGTTTTGCCTCTCCGCTGTGGTGTAACCGCCGTGTTCAGGCTGGTGGTTTTTCCGCTGCGATTTGCTGTGTCATTTCCGCCATCGTGATTTGGAGGACGGTCGGAGACGTCATTCCGTACAGCGGTGTCTCTGGATTGGTTACGTCCGCCGCGGGGTCGGGTGTTTTTACGCGGCGGTGCATGTTCTTCCACGGCGTACGGGCATTTGACAGTGCTTCCCATCCTAATATGGCAGACGGACTGGCCGCGGCTGGCGGACTGTAAAAAGGCATTTTCCGCCTACTCCAGGCCGGCGGTCGTCCTTCCGTCCGCCATGGTAATCGACCCCTAAGTGTCAACATGGACTATATAGCTGTTATGGACTGCCTCAAGGCTTTTGAAGGAGTCGGGTTCCATTTCTAGATCTGCTCTTGAACCTCAGCCGATGGAACTTTTTATCAGCATGAATGAGAAGGGGGGAAGAAATAGTTTGCAGATCAAACATTTCAGTTCCACTTTTCCCATGACTTTTAAGAATCACAGACTCCCAATTATGTTTAGTGGGTTTATTACAAAGCCAAAGATAACTGGACATACAGGTACCTCAAAGTGAGGGTGTAGAAGTACATTGGAACAAACACAAAGCCAAACCTACTGAGGAAATTAAGGCGGTGCAACATGCTCAAGATAATTAGTTCCAGAATCAGGATACAGAAGATTATGGAGCAAAGATCTAAATTCGCCTTCATTTGAAGTTCGTGGTTATGAAGCATTAGCCTGTCCCTACACTAGCACGAATGTGACATCCCTACATAGCATTTTCCAAAGCAAGATCAGTTAAGGTGTCAGCATATGAAGCCTTCCTAAGAAGTCTCTTCACATCAGTTGGGTCAAATGGCATAAAGATACAGAGCCCGATCTAAAATGCTCTCTCTCTCTCAAGTCAGAAGTCCCTGGACACTTTCCCTAGTTACAATACAATAATACCACAGGTACTATCTAATGGTATTTTGAAAATCACGTCATCCCGTAAGGCCACCTCCTCATAGGTCACTTTCCATTAGGAAGTAATGCTCTCAAGCTTTGGTGAGATGACCTTGATTATCTGCATTCAATGTATCTTCTTCTTCATAAGCCTAACTCCTAAAACAAAGATATTATTCTAGTTAACAAGGATTATTATTCCACCTACAACAGAAATGTGAGAAAGAACAAATCCAATATGCACATGAAATTCAACTATTAAATAAATGCGAGAGCCTCCAGGGAAAATGCATTAAAGGCCTACAGAAATCAGCCAACACGTGGAATAGCATACATGCCTTATGAAATTACATATAAATGAACACTTTAATAAGCACTTCCATATCAAGCACATCAAATATGTAAATAATTGTGAGCAGCATACACAATTTCTGCACATTCATTTTTCAGCTTCACACATATAAATTCAATGTTCATTTCTTCATGTTTATATGAAAAATCCCTACTACACCACAATTCACAGTAATACATGTTCTACTGTCCAAGGTTAATATGATAATATGCGAGTGTGGACTACTCGTGATTATGATGCACCCCTACAAATGAAAGATAGAAATTTGCACTACATAACTTTCTACAGCCAGCATTGGGGATTGAAGAATTGTTTTTGTGTGTTAAAGACATGAATTTAGGATCCAATTAATTATTGCTACAACTGAAACCCGACAGAACCTGACCCACTTAAACACTGCCGGTAACTCAGTGGTGTTGAGTGAGTGATAGGCAGGGGCCCTATCAGATATGTGCTATTGTGCCTACTTGCTAATCACATAGGCATACTCAAAGGCAGACAGTGTATTGCTTAACAAATGATGTTTTTGAATGATTAATCACACACATCTGCGTCGGTCACCCTAATAATCCAGGTCCAGTGTTACAGCACAAATTTCGATCTTCCTTTTGTTGGAGTGCATTATAATCATAGCTATTTAACACCTACACATATTTCTTTGTTGCATTAACTTAGAGCCTTATAATGTGGACTGTAATTACATGAATGGGGATGTGTTTGGGATATATTCGATGTAAATGTGAAGAAATTCACGTTTCAACTACGTGTGTTTAGCTATTAAACATTAACTTGCAGAATTTGTACAAGCACACTGTTTATGTGCCTATGTAATGTGTTAATCTAGATGTACTCATTAAATAAAGTTTATTTTACATGTGTAACTTCATGAGACCTTCTGCCGTTTCTTATGTTGTCTGATTTTTACATGCCTGAAATGAATTTTTCCCCCAGAAGATCTCGCATGAGATTTACCAGTGAAATTCAAGTGCATGTTGGAGTTGTTCTTTCTCACGTTTCTGTTGCAGTTGAATAATTCTTCCTTGTTATCTAGAATAATGTCTTTGTTTGAGGAGTTAGGGTTAGAGAGAAGAGGATACATTGAACATTGATACTGATGATAAAGAACTGTGGTACTTTCGCATCGGAGCAAGCCTGGGAATCAAGGTCATCTTGCAGAGGCCTGTGAGCATCACTGATGGCAAACTACCTACGAGGAAGTGTCTTGACTGGATGGTGTGATACTGCAATGCATATTGGGATACTACCTGCGAAAGTAAAGTATCAAAGTTAGGGACAGTATCCGGGGACTTCTGCCTTGCCTTGATAGAGATAGCATCTTAGAACGAGCTCTGTAGCTTTATGCTACTTGAGCCATCTGATGTGAAGCGACTTCTTAGGAAGACTTCACATACTGACACCTTTATGTAGGAATAATGCTATGTAGTAATGTCATGCTAGTGGTAGTGTATGGCTTGACTACTGCTTTATAGCCACAAACCTCCAATGAAGGGGAATCTCGACGTTGGTGCAATAATTTTCTGTATCCTGATTCTCGAACTGATTAGTCTGTTCATGCTGCACTGACTTAACTTCACCCATAGATTTGGCTTTGATTTGGCTTCAATGTATTTCTAGACCCTCATCTTGAAGTGCATGTATGTTGAACGATCCTTGGCTTTGTAATAAACTAACTAACTCAAATTGGGAGTCTGTGATTCTTTGGAGTCATAGTTTATTGGAACTGGATGACTGATTGGCTAATGATTTCTCTCCCCGCAACGCTTTCGTGCTGATAAAAGAGTCATAAGCCAGGGTTCCAGAGTAGTTCTAGAATGTGGAGTAGTGTTCAGTAGTTTTCAAGTTGGGCAAGCCACTGAAAGCTCTGACCAGTTTCTAGCTTTGGTTCATCTCAGTGTCCTCTTGCAACCTTAACTCCAAAAGGAGCTGAGCTTTCACGTGGCTTCTGCCTGCCTCCAGTTCTGTTCAAATGAGCCAAGAATTATGACAAAGCAATAAGCTTTGATGAAAAACAGGCAAAAAAAGAAATACCCATCTACTAACTGAGTTGCACAATGTCAGACCAGAAAACCTTGAATAAGTCCCAACTTCCTGTCTTTCACAAATCGTGTGATACTAGGCAAGTATTTTATTTCAACAATCCTCCTTGTTCTTCATTAGCACATGTGAGAGTACCTTCAAGTGTGTGAGTTGGAAAATGTTTTGTACAAACATTTATGAACTTTGACCTGGGAAATGCTATCTAGAGATGTCATGCTAGTGGTAGTGTATGGCTAGACTACTGCTTTATAGCCACAAACCTCCAATGAAGGGGAATCTCAACGATGGTGAAATATTTTTCTGTATCCTGATTCTCGAACTGATTATTCTGTTCATACTGCAGTGACTTTAACTTGCACCGTAGATTTGGGTTTGTATTAGTTTCAATGTATTGCTAAACCCTCATCTTGAGGTGGCTTTGTAATAAACTAACTAACTCAAATTGGGAGTCTGTGATTCCTCTGAGTCATAGTTTATTGTAACTGGATGACTGATTGACTAAGGATTTCTCTCCCCTTCACGCGTTTGTGCTGATAAAAAGAGTCGTCAGCCAGGGGTTCCAGAGTAGATCTAGAATGTGGAGTAGTGTTCAGTACTTTTCAAGGTGGGCAAGCCACTGAAAGCTCTGACCAGATGCCTGGCTTTGGCTCATCTCAGGGTCCGCTTGGAACCTTAACTCCAAAAGGAGCTGAGCTTTCATGTGGCATCTGCCTGCCTCCATGTTCTGTTCTCATGAGCCAATAATTAATGACAAAGCAATGAGCTTTGATGAAAAACAGGCAAAAAAGAAATACCCATCTACTAACTGAGTTGCACAATGTCAGACCAGAAAACCTTGAATGAGTCCCAACTTACTGTCTTTCACAAATCGTGTGATACTAGACAAGTATTTTATTTCAACAAACCTCCTTGTTCTTCATTAACACATGTGAGAGCACCTTCATGTGTGTGAGTTAAAAAATGTTTTGTACAAACCTTTCTTGTGCTTGAACAGACTATAATGTTGCTCTATCTATGAGAAGAATCTAGGGCCATATTATCAAGAAAGGGTGATACATTATCGCCGCTTTTATCGGCAGGAAACTGCCTCTAAAGCGGCGATAATGGGCTTGATAATATTCCCTTGTGAATTCCCATAGAAGACCAGGTAAACCCCAGAACCTGGGCTTCTATGGGAATTCACAAAGGCACATTATTAAGCCCATTATCGCCGCTTTAGCGGCAGTTTCCTGCCGATAAAAGCAGCGATACTGTATCTCCCATTCTTGATAATATGTCCCCTAGTCTTTTTGAAGTAGTCACATAATCTTAGGGACCAAGGTGAAAAGCTTTTGTATCTTGAAGAAATACACTTGTTTTCTGATTTTGAAGCAACTTTATCATAATTTTGCATGGTGCTTGATTCATGCTGACATGCCAAAGAATTTCTTGGCTTGGCTAATGCAGGGGCTCTTAGAGTCAGGGTAGATCCTTGTGTTGGTTATGGCTCAGCTCTCCCTGTTAATATGTTAGCTCACTAACCTCTACCCAGTCTGCAGCATACATTTCTTGATGTCACTATTGCTGCAGGAGGCCGATGTAGCCGTCTCTGCGAGGTTAAGACTCAACTGCAAAATTAATGGTGGGTGTCCCAACTCATATACCCCTCTTCAAGCTACATCCTTAGTTATGAGTTGCAAACTTGAATAACTGACAGAAAAGGAGCATTCACATAAGAGATCAGGTGAAACACAGGAGTTAATAAGAGAGTGCTAGTTTTGCTCCATAATTTGTGACTTGGAAGTTGTAGTTGTATTCTTATGGCAAGATAAAGTGGGTGCAGATGTTTAAAGCAATAGTATGAAAGCAAAGATATTTAGAAATCAATTGAAGTCTTACGCCGAAAGACAGTGTTTGAACTTTTGGTCAAATGATACATGATATTTTTTCTCTGAGTCCACTGAATGCTCTATCAGCTGCACTATGCACTCTATGAAGTTGAGCAAGAAGCAACTGATGAAGCCCAGAGTAAAGTGCAGTACAATAATCTAAATGGAAATTAAAAGAGGCTCTGTCTACCAATTCTTCATGCAAGAGAAGATTGGCTTCAATTGAAAATGGCAGCTATTCACTACAGTGCTCTTCTATGGAGCTAAGGTAACATCAGTTTTGATGATACACCCACGATTCTCGACTTTTGCAGCTAGTGAAAGCGCAACACTGAACATTTTAGGGGATATTATGAGTGATAGGGAGCATTTGACTTTCAGAACAAAGATGATCAACTCGGTCTCAGAAACCTTTAGCTGGAGAAAATTGGCTGTTGTCCAGGATTGAATATCAATCATTTAAGGTTCTAATCAAAGCTTACATTAGGGAAAAATTTATATATCCAACGATATTAGAAATGGGGATTCTAGTTGGCTAGGTAATGCACCTAAGCCAGGCAGAACCCACCACTCTAGTCAGAGTAAGAGACTTACACACCCAAGATAAGCCCTGCTCACCCCCTTGGTAGCTTGGCAGAGCAGTCAGGCTTATCCCAGAGGCAATGTGTAAAGCATTTGTGCAACACACACACACACCAGTGACACACTAGGCACACCACAAAAGAAACTCCACACAAGGTTATATAACAATATCCTTTGCATTATACAAATAACATATTAGACACAGTCACATAAATTCATGTGCCTCTAGGAACTTGTCATAAAAATGCACATAAAGCACATAGGGCCCGATTCACAGAATGAATTTAAGACTCAATCCTAAACGTACTACTATTTTTGTATTCACAGAATGCACTTACTACTTTTGGCATTCACAGAATGAACTTACTACTTTTGGTACTCACAGAAGTTAGGATTTTGTCTTAAGTCTGTCTTAAGTTTGTCTTAAGACAAATGTAAGACAAAATCCTAACTTCTTTGAATACCAAAAGTAGTAAGTTAATTCTGTGAATGCCAAAAGTAGTAAGTGCATTCCGTGAATACCAAAATAGTAGTAAGTTTAGAATTGAGTCTTAAGTTCATTCTGTGAATCGGGCCCATAGATAATAAATCACTTTACCATAAAGCAATGGCCATAACATCACATGTAGTGCACCAAAGCAAGACGTATAAGTTGCACTTGTCATCAAGAAAACATCAAAAAGACATTAGGCATAACATCACAGTGAGGGCAATAACCCCAATACTTCTCAGTTGCACATGTCATGAAACCATTGGGTAAAACACCATTAAGCGCATAATGCACAGTTCCTGAAATTAAAACTTAATAAACACAATGCTTAGAGCCTTGTAGGTACATTATTAGATGCATTAATCATAACAATACTTTCCCTGCACATTCCAGGCTGAAGAGCAAATGTTACCCTGACTTCAGAAGCAGTACAAAGAATAAGTAGTTTCAATGACCCAAATAGGATGTGCAAGGGAAAATAAGTGCCTGGATACCCTGTACCAGCCTCGTGTCTATGGTTTCCCCACCTCTGCACCCACCGTTCCCTTGATCACTGAGCCGGGCCTGATATCGGGCCACCTGGCTGCTCTCGGGGAATGTGGCTGACCATGACGGCATTGGCCCTGAGAGGGGGTGGACCAGAGCACAACTTCCGGGATCTGTATGCAGAATGTCCCCCAAATGCAGCTGCTCATAAATACGGTGCAGTGGCGTCGTAACATTTGTAGCCTCGATCGGGCCATCACAGCGACCCAGCCGCACACAGAGATCTACCCGCTATCTCAGGGGCTGGAGGCGTTGCTCTGCTCGGCATGCATGACCACTTTGGTCCTTTGTGGCTAGGGCGGCTAACAACACTGTTGCATACCCAGTTCCTGATGTCTGCATTGATCGCCTGGCAATACAGGCGACTCCTCTACTATGGAGAGCGGCTGCACCTTCCTCTTGCCTCCTGAACTACACGGTCTCGTGCTGCAGGGAGTCGGGCGGGCTGCACTCCTCTTTGCCAGTTGCTAGACAATACCTGGCCTTCTTGCAGCGCTTGCTTTGCAAACGAACAACCGCTCTTGGCTTTTCTTTTCTCTTGCGCTTGTTCCACAGCAGCTGGGAGCTCAGTCCAGAACTCATGCCTGCAGTGGTGAGCTTGATATTGGAAGCACCACAGATTCACAGGGCCTTCCGCAATGAAGGCCCAAGGTGATCCTTTTGCACTCAAGAATACTGGAAATGTCTAATAAAATAAAAGCCCCCGGTAATTTCCAATAAGCGTGATCTTCCAGGCGGTAGACCTTTCTTAAGCTGTAAAAGACAGCACTCCCCAGTGCAGTCCAGTACTTTCTCCTGCTCCAGACAGGAGCAGCAACTGCAGACCATCCCACTCCCCCACACACCTCAGGAGCAGCGCTCCTCACACAGTTCTGAGCCCCCCTTCCAGGCAGGTTCTTTTAGACCCAACCAGGGTCTTTCCTGAAGTCTTTTGTATCCCTTAGACTTCCAACAGGAGGCCAGCACACACACGCCGTCGGAGATTGGTCTTCACAAGCAGGATACCACAGCAGAGCAAAAGAGTCAATCCTTTTCCTCCACCACAGAGACGCAGCAACTGCAGGCCAACCCACCCCTCACACAAAAAAGGCAGTGCTCCTCACACAGTCCTTCCACTCTTCTTCTTGGCAGGGTCCTCTTGTGTCTTGAAGTAATCTAAAGTCCCAGGGTTTTAGGTCTAATACTTATACCCCAAATTGTCATTGTTCTCTTTGTGGCAAGGGTCTCAAAACCCAGTCCAAACCAGTCCTGTCCTCCCTTGTGCAGCATGAACACAGGGGGCGAAGACAGCATTGTGAAAAGGAGACACAGCCTATTAAGGTGCAAGCAAAACTCCTCCAAGTACTCTAAATGCAGACCAGGTCTATTCAGCCCTGCGATGAGCCACCCAGGCAAGGCCGAACACACCTGAACCCTCCCAGTGATTGCCTATAATGAATGCCATCCCAAGCTACTGTTACTTCAAAACCAGACGCTGAATGCACAATTAGCCAGAGGCACACAGGATGGTAAAGTAAAAAAATGCCCACTTTCTAAATTTGCATTTTCAAACACAGAATTTATAAATTACCTTTACCAAAAGATGCGTTAATACATTCTGAGTTCAGAGATCCTGAACTTCATTTTTGTATCTTGCCACTATCAACATTTATACTTGTAAGGTATTACATGTGACAGACATCCTTTCAATAGTGAAAAACAAAATACACCGTATTTCACTATCAGGAGATGTCACATACACTGTAGTGTAGCTCCTATTTTCCCAATAGGCTCTGCGCATTGGAATAGTACCTACAGCAGTAAAGGCCTAGGCCAGACGTTAACTAGGTCTACTACTGTCGATACTAGACTTAATTTTTGGGTTTGCCAGCTAAGCTCAGAGTTCGCTAGAAACTTTCTCGAATGTTCAAGGAAGGATTAACTTCCCTGATTAGTCAAGAAGGGATTTAGTTTCTGACAACCATAGAACATGACAACTTTGCTCTCCCCTAATCAAGAGTCAATCTCATGAGTCGTGTGAGCACAAGGCAATTATTTTACTCAGTCAGTACGTGCATTCTTAGTCTCATCAGAATGTAGAGAAAAGGAAGAGACGGGCGTGTTCAATAAAAGATGTTATTTATTGATCAGTCTCTTTTCTCGTACAAGAGAAATGGATCGATATTATTGCAATACTTATAGTTAAGTAAAGTGCATATATTAGAAGCAATAGTATAAAATAATACTGTAAAAACATTGATATGGTTTCTGAGCCATATGATGTTTAAAATGATTAAAATATATTTACATACACATATACATTTGACTAAACGTACTCAACTGGTGTTTCTAAATACGCCTACCCCGTGTACCTGACCTAAGTCTAATGCGTGGGCGGGAATAGAAAGTTACAGTTTAAGTTAAGTTTGTTTTTGCCAAGTGAATAACTAAAGAATTCTCTGTGAGGGGTTATTCAGTTCTGTACCTGGAATTTAGGATGGATGAGGAATGGTATCTCTTTCTCTGCTCTCGATATTCCAGGCTGCCTGCGAGGGCTGCCCAGAAACGCCGGTGCTGGGTCTCTCGGCTTGAGATAGCAGCGCGTCTCTCAGCGCGTCAGGAAGGCGGGGCTGCTGCCAGCGGGGTCTGCTTCTGCTCTCGGCTTCGGCAAGTATGGCTGCTCCGTCTTGTCACCACGCGTGTGTTTGCATAGGGCAAGGTCGGCAATATTTATACCTTAAAGGTGCCGAGATTGACGTAAGGATGGACATAGGTACGTCAATAAAGATGTCATACGACTTGCTCGTTAGCACATTCTTTTGCAAAAGTTCTCTGTGAAATCAAAACAATGGCCGCACGGTTTTTCCAGGTTGTCATAGGTTTGATTTGTTATGAGAACGTCGTATGCCTTATCAGGGGCTGGAGGAATGTCGCTTGTCTAATTAGATCTCAAGCGTTATGACCTAATCAGATAACACGTTCCTGTGCCGTAGTGTGACTGCGTCAGATAACGGTATCTGCATCATGGGGGATTTCTTGCCTCATGGGCTGACTGTTAGTTAACTTGATAGTTAGTTTAACCAGAATAGGGTCAGGAATAGGGGGACTGATTCAGAACCTATAGAAATACACGACACCCACTCCACGCTAACTATGGTCATATCTACTAATCTATGCCTAGTATAACATAGTACAACATACTATAGAGTATAGTGTATACCTTACCACCCCAAAATACATAAATGCATTTCGAAATTTTCAAATATACTGAAAAATTGCAGTCATATATATTGTATGCACTTAAGCTATGAATTAAATGCAAAAGTAAACACGCATTGTAATGCATTATTGCTTTTTGGTATATGAGAAATACACATGAAATGGCTCTTAATATGGCTATACAGAAAGGAAGTCCGAGACCATTTCATCACATAATAAAATATTTGTGAACCTACCAGCGGGCAGCTAAAGTCTATATAAAGTATCTAAAAATAGAAATCTTATTTCTCTAGGAATAGTTTCTTACTTTAAGCAAAAGATCAGTGTCCCGGGAAAAAATATGTAGAAAAATATTTTAGGGGCTTGCTGAAAAAATCGCTGTCCGTGAACTGGATTGTAATTGTTCATGTGACTTTATTTTTAAAGTTGAAGGCCGAATTCAGGGAACGCCGTGTGCGAGTTTACTCAAAAGTCTCTATTTCTGTTCCGGAGAGAACATCATATCATTCAGGCTTTCGAAAAAACTGTCAACAGCTTCATGGGAAAGTTCCACTAAGTCGGAAACAGGGGTAACCATGCATTCGTGCGCATGATTGTCCCATTGACATTCTGATTCGCATTGCTGACAGAAGGTCGTACCTGTTCGATGTTGCTTTCATCTTGAACTTTACTACTCTTCAATCGCAGTGGTGAAGATTCCAGGAATGCCGTCATCAGGATTGGCAGCCTTTGAGGGCAGCACAAAGCGTGAACCTTGGTAGGAACCAACAGTGTATCTGCATCCACTGGCGCATCCGATTGTAGCGTCAGACAGGTGTCTAACACGCATTCTTCTCCGCATAGCAGACACCTTAGTACAGGTAAAACACACCTTTGCCACATTGGTCGAAATGATAGAAACCAAGTCATGTTCAGGTCTCTAAGCCGGGAGAGTCCCAGGATTTTTGATATCCGGTCCCGGTATCCAATGGCTAGGATCGTATCTTCCATTGTCGCGAGAGTTTGATCTGTGACATGGGTTGCCATAACGAAAAATAAGGACTAGGAATAGGATTCCTGCAATTAGTCCCAGGATCAGGGGAAGTCCGCCAAAAATCGAATGGACGAAATCTGGAAAAATACCCAGTATGGCTTTGAATGGTGTTAATGCCATCGAAAATACTGTCTTAAATACCTTTGAGACCCCAGTGGTATCAGAAATATTTAAGATTTCGCTCAGGATTTCCGCGAAATGTACGGGGGAATTAGTTGATAATAATGTATGTATCTCTGCAGTCGTCCTTGCGACTTGTAGATCATACGTTTCTTTTGATGACGTGAGCCTTGTAGGCGTCTGAAGAAGCACTGTTTTCATTCTGCTTAAAGTGTCTATTCGAATAGAAGTAATTTTCAAACTGGGCCATGCCCTTGCCTCCCTGTCTGGAAAGGAGCTGGGGAATAAAGAACGTCCACAGCACTTGACCTTCGCTGTTGTAGTTACTAGATAAGGAGTCCCGGGCATAAGACTGCAACATCTGCGGTCTACAATAAGAATGTAACTCCCATTATAGAGTCTTTGAAAGAATGGTTCTATTTCTGTTGCAGGTGCGCCTTGCTGGTGACATGAAAGGTTGTATGAATTCCCTTCACAGGCTCCATGCAAACTAATTCCGTTACACAGAAGCGTGCCGCTTAGTGACATAGCACAATTGTTGCCACTAAGAAACACTTTCTGTCCTTTATTACTGACACATGCATGTGAATAGGGCAGGTTCCAAGTTGTTTTAAGGTACCCCTTTCCCAATTTCTCGTACATGCCAGCCTGTATATATTTTTGGCAGTATTGAAACCTGAAGGTTGAGATTGGAATATTTATGATTCCGTGTATTATCCATTCACTGACAGGTCGTTCTGACATTGTCATTGGTAATCTTTCTAGTTTTTCAATGCTCAAGATTGTATAATCAGCACCCTTCTGCGCCATACCGATTTGTCTATCAGTAAGGTTAAAGATTTGGAATAGTGACGTTGTGTTGATTAAACGCCAAGGCACATAGCCTGAACGCAGATTTTGTAACGTCCAGCCAAGCTGTACAATGGAACGCAATTGTGACTGACCATGTTGTAATAACAGTAAGTCTTGCGATAATATATCGATTGCTGAAGACACAATGCTGTCCAATGAAAAAATTCTGGAGGACAGAGTCATTAACCCATTGTCCACTACAGAAAGTGATTTTTCCAAATTGATACGGTCAATTTCCCGTATTCTTTCTGCTGTCTCAATTTGAGTAACCTTCCAGGCCTCATTGTATGCTGCATATACAGAGGCTGCTATGAAACGCTTTTGACGCTGTTTGCGTGGTCCCAGTATGAAATCACGCAAGTCAGCACCATCAGTAAGTAAAGGTAGGTGTTGCTTAATTTCAGGCAGTGTGGAAGTCTGTAGCCATTGAAGGCATAATTTGCCCACACTGTAGGTTGTTATTATCCCTGGGTGATGTCTTTGGGGATATCTAGGGTCTGGCCTGGTCATTTTGAAACCCTGTGTTTTATTCAGGAATCTATCTTGACAGTTATTTGTATCTGTGGGCCAGATCAACCATTGTTTCCAATCAGGATGTGTTCTGTTTTGGTTAAGTATATGGTTTATGTCTATTCCTTCATCTGTATCAGAGTTATTGCTAAACATTGTTGGCTTTGGAATAGACGGGTTATTTAAATCTTTGATTTTGGCTAAGCCAAGACAGGTGGTTTGTTGAACAGTGTCATTTAAAAATATCATTTGTTCTGGGATCATGCAGGCTCTAAACAAAGCTTCTAAACCCTGTACTTGCCATTCTTTTGTACCCCAAACACTTTTCAAATCAACATTTTTGTCCCAATAATCAAATCCAAAAGTATTCATTTTTTCAAAGAATGAATCTGAATATATCAATTTTGTGTTGGTTATCATGGTTTTCATCCCTGTCTTGTTTGACAATTTGTAATAAAATGTTTCAGCATTAGTTATGTTAAAACCTGAAAAATATGAATATTTGTCATAAACGGTTCTAGAGCTCCCTTTTGGAGGTGTAGCACAATGTTCCCTTTGATTATAATTTAAAACATTTCTAGGTTGTGCAGATTTATGCAAGAAATGGTTACCATAATGGTTATAGCAATACATACTATCATAATTTGTAGAACCTTGCAAATAATCATGTTTTGTAAATTTAGCAGACATTACTAAGTCAGACATCATATTGTTAATACTTTCAAAGTCCCAATCGTCAGCAAATGAGTTTGGTTTTGCAAAGTCACTCAAGGAGATCTTGATTTGGTGTGGATATTTCAGGATCTCGACCGGACCATAAATTTCATAGTCAGTGTTGTCCCAGGCTACCCCACCAGGTATTGGAATTGCTGTGAAGTTGGCTGAAGAAAGTTCTGAAGAAAGTTCTCTTTTCTCGACGTGCGAAGATGTGTGTGGTTTGAGGACCAAGTTGATGTTCTGACTTGCTGTGTCCATTTTAGCATATTTTCCCTCAATGAAGCGTCCCAAAGTAAATACCATGATGAGCCAAAGTATGAGGATAAATGCACCAAAACCCACCCAAAATTCAATCCATGGAGAAACCAGATATGTTTCTTTCAGTTGTTTCAAAAGTTCCTTAGCTTTGTCTTTAAAGGATTTTGATGATGGCTGTGTCTTTGGTTCACTGAAGCCTTCAGAGGAATCATCGAAGTTGATGAAGTAACCAGATGCAGTTCTGTCAATTGTTCCAATTGGTTCAGGATTTTTGTTTTTTGCATTGTCACTTGGTACTTCAGTATAGATTGGTGTGTCTCTGCTAAATGTTTTTATTTGGGTTTTCAGAGGTCTTAGTTCTATTGCATTGTTGCATAGTCCTTGTTGTTCTTCTGTAGGCGTTTCGAATGTGATGAGCCTCTTTGATAGGACCTCTGTACTGGTAGCAAACCTTGGTGTTCTGCTACTTATTGGGAGTCCACTTGGCCTACTGTTTGTTATCGGCCACATGTTGTGGTTTTACCAGGTCGATGGATACAACTCGGTTCTCCTTTTTTCCAGCAAGTGGCGGTAGTACAACTGATCTTGTCCCGTTGACAGACAAGACAGGAACTGCTTTTCTGTAAGAAGGCCCAAATTCCTTCTTTACCGCGATCTTCTCCCTGACTAGATCCCCGACTTTTGGAATCCAGACAGGTCTTGCTGGGACAGGTGGTGATTCTTCAGTGGTTGTTGGCTGTTGTTTCAACTGTATGTTGCTCAGGTCTTTTCTTGTTTTGTTTAAGTCCTGCAAAATAGCCAAACGGTCTTTGACATCAAAGGTTTTTTCTATTACCACTGAAGTCTGACTATCAAGGTCAGAGATCAACATCCTAGTTCCGAATAATAATTCGTACGGACTGAATCCCTTCAGAGAATTTCTTGGCAAGTTATTTAGACTACGTTGGACACTTATTAGATGTTTGACCCACCCAGCTCCCGAACCTAATATCCTTTCTATTATAGATTGCTTTCTGCCTTGGTTTTTTCTTTACACCATCCCATACCCTCAGGAAGGAAGTGAGAAGATTCCCGCTGGGCTGTGCTCATTTGGCCATGTTTCCCCCCCAGGCTGGTTTGCCTGAGTGAAAGAAATGGTCGAACGTAGCATGCTCTTAGCGTATATGCCATTTAGACTCGCAAATCTTGTATAATAGTCCGGACGTCAGCCGAGTGCTGGTGATCTACATTATAAGTGGAAACTAGCCTGTATATGTTAATCGCAAGCCATTCTTTTTGCTGGTAATATTATCTGCCTTGATTCGACGAGGTATTAAACTGCTTCTCTCCCCTCTGCGATCTCTGTTGCAGTTTGGGCAGTTTTTTACAAACATGGTGTAGTGCAGGCTCATGCCTGGCCACCAGTACCGTGATTGTAATTCTTCCAGAGAATCTTTTAATTTAAGGTGTCTGTGACCCTCGCCCATGTGTGCGTCTGCGATTAACAAGTTTCTCCTGTCCATGTTTGGAATCACTCTATCCCCCACTCCAGGGATTCGAGCAAAAGGGACGGAGTTTGCATCGATTATGTATGTATAATTGAGTGGATAGTTGATCGGTAACGCTGAGCAGTCGCCTTTTGATGACGTTTTCACCGCCAGCATTGTTTCACCGTCAATGTATTTTAATGTACGCTTTTTTCGATCTACGGGAGCCGATTTAGTGGCTGCCGCTGCGGCTGTTTCAGCCAATGAATTCCCTACAACGTGAACGCCATCACGCTGATGACTCAGTGAGTGAGTCACGTGAGTCTTTGGTAGTTCTTTTTTCAAAAGAGCTACTTGTTCCCAAAGCAGTCTCTGCTTTATTGGGGCATCTGTGTCATCTTTGTAACCGTTCTGAATCCATGTCTGCAAATCCTTGTTATATGCTTTGACGCAGTAATATGAATCTGACACTATAAGTGTCGGGAATTCGCGATCCGCATTATCTAGCGCCATTTTCAAAGCTATTATTTCAGTTTGTAGTTCTGAATTAGTTTCTACTGAGTGTGATTTTGTTAATAGAGGTTTTAGTTTACCTCCGCGCCACACTTCTTTTGTAATCTCACATGTGGGATTGTATGCATGTTCTCCCCAAACGGAGGGTTGAGCATGTCCGTCTGTATAGATTACACAGGCGTAATGTCGTAGAGGCAGAATGTCGATTGGCAGAGGATACGTCTTTTCATATTTTAGATTTTTCAATTCTTCTAGTTCTGGATCAAAGTAGTAGTATACTTTGTCCGTTGTGATTGAATTCACCCATTGTATCCATTCCGGATTCAATGTTGTTGTTGGTAAATTACACGGTGTTGTTAGTGCCTCAAAGGCTGATTCTGCTGTTCTGACTGTGATATGTCTACCGTCAGCTATGTCTTTTTCTCTGGCTATTGCGGTTTGAACTGCACGAATGATTTTTTCTGTATTACTGAATTTATGTTCAGCTTCTGTGTACATGTGTGATTTGAATGCAATTGGTACCTTATCTCCCTCATTCGAGGTTAGGTATGTGAATCCGCATCTCCCTGGGATGACTCGGATCACAAGGTTGCGTGTATTATCACGTGTTTCTAATTTTGTTTTAATTAGCATGTCTGTTTGTAAGGATCTCAAAATTTCTGTGTGTGTTTGAGTCCAACTGGATCTTTTAAAGTCTGGTTTAATTAGATCGTAAAGGGGTTTGACCCTTTCTGCGTAATTTGCAATGTATGTTCTTCCGAAATTTAGGAAGCCTAGAATTGACTGTAGGTTTTTTAGTGTTTTAGGAGCTTGTATTACGGCACATTTCTCTAGGAAATTGTCTGCCAGGCTTTTACCTTCACTTGATAACTCATATCCTAAGAATAGGACCGTCAGATGGGCAATTCTGGACTTTTTGAAGTTGAATTTGTAACCCTCTGCAGCGAACCCAAGTATTATGGTGTTCACTCTTTTCAAGTGAGTCTCCAAGTCATCATCTGTTAAGTAAATGTCATCGACATAAGATAATGCTTCATCATCATATAGTTGTAGTAATTCTGTTACTCTCGCTGAGAATAACCCCGGGCTGTTCTTGTACCCCTGGGCTAACCGACAGAATTGTTTTTGAGTGCCATTTACTGAGAATGCAGTTAAAGATCTGCTCTCTGGTGCTATGTTTTGACAAAAGAATCCATTGGAGATGTCCAAGGTTGTTTTGTATTTTTTGCGCACTATATTATTCATTAGTGCAGCACTGTGTGAGTTTTGTACTGCAAAGGTTTTGCAACATGTGTTAAGGTGTCGGTAATCCAAAACTAGACGGTACGAATTGTCTGGTTTGGAGACCGGAAACAAAGGATTGTTCATTTGTGAGGTGCAAGTTTCAATCACCCCCTGGTATTCTAGCTGATCTAGTATTTCATTTACTTGTTTTTTAGCTTCTTGCTTAATTGGGTACTGCCTTTGTGCAGTTGGTTGTGATTTTAACTGGATTTTGTGAGGAGGAGAATCCTCATCCCATCCTACATGATTTTTATATAAAGCAGGTGCTAAGGCCACTGCCCACTTTCTAGCAAGTGTGTATTTTTTATGAATCGGTATTTGATTCGAGAAGGCAGGCATAATTACTTCTTCGCCATGAGGGAACTCCCTGACAAACTCTGGTGGCCAGTCTTTTTCAGCTAGAAGGATGTCATAGCCTTTGGAGAGGTTATCCCAAAATAGTCCCCTTATTTTCCTAGTCTTATCTCCCTCTATACGTAATGTTATCTCGTATATCTTGTGGGGCTTGCTAACTCTGGTGTCTGCAGTTTCCACTTGAAGGTATTCATTCGTGTCCACTGTCTCCAGATGATTCATAAGGACTTTGCGAGCTATGCTCACCTCTGCTGCGCTGTCTAGCATTGTCTGAGCCCATTCTCCGTTTTTCAGTTGTGTCCTCAGTATTCTCGGCATTTTTAACTACCTTGATACTGGCTACCTTCTTTTTTGGAAATTGTAATTTCTTTTTAAGTTGAGCAGGTTCCTTGTCTTTGGACTTGGCGTGCTCTTCTGATCGTCCTCTTCTTTCCGATTTCTGCGAGGAAGTCTGAAAAGATTGAGAGGGACGTGTATCAATGTCTTGATATCTATCAGGTTTTTTAATATTATCCCTATTTCTAAGGTTATATCTATTCCCAGAGGGGTCACTCTGCGGTGACCTCTGTCTTTGGTTTGGAGATTTCTCTCTTCGCCTAGGAGACCTTCCTCTGGACTGGAATTTCTTTTCTTTAGGATTGGATTGTTTGTTTCCATCCCAGTTCTTTTTTGGTGAATTATTATTATTAAAAAATATTTTTTCTGGACTTGTAGTCAGTTGCGGTTTTACTGGTATTCCACCTAGACTATCTCTGCCTAGTTCTTCATAGGATTTTTCTATGATTCTGGCTATTTCAGCTGGTTGGTCTGCTATATCTGTCTCTTTTAACCTCTGGCGGATCGCCACGTTTGCTGCTTCACCTTTTATGTTGGCTAGTAATATAGCCGAAACCTGCTTGAAGTCTTTTAGTCATTTCATACCAAGAGTTAAAGCAGGTTCTGGACCGTATTCATCTTGAATTTGTTTTAGCACATCTGGTATCACCGAAATGGTTGGGACACCGTGCGTTTTTGTGTAGATGGAAGCAAAGACTGTACCCCAAGTGTCGCAGTCCTCAATGTGTGGTGCGATTCCCATTGGGAGACATATAGTCAGAATCCTGTGTTTTTCCAGCGGGGTGGTGTCAGGAAACACCGCCTCTATTTGGGTGATTTTCTGTGCCAACCAGAATGGTATTTGTTCCCGTTTAGCTGGAACTTTACCTAGGCAGGATTGGATGTTCTGTGGTGTAATTTTATTTGTGTTCCCCTGGTGAGGGGTCAGCTGTGGAAGTTTAATCGCTGGCTGAATTGTTGAAGTCCGCATTACATACTGAACTAATTGTCTATGAATTTTTAGTAGTTGTTTTAGCTGTATTAATAGCTCTGCTGCAGGCATTCTTTCGATGTCTGGATGTGGTGTGTATCCGGCTAAGACCGGCCACGTTGCTCCTGGTCTTCCTAAAGGACCGAGCCTTGTAATGTGATTGTTATGTATTAGGGCGCCATCAAATAAGAGCAAATGCTCTTGGAATTTGAGTGGTACTTCCACCTCCTCGAAAGGAGTGTAAATGTCGGGTGGAACCTCTATTTTGTAATAGTGGAAGTACTTTGTTACAGCATTTGCTGCTGGAAAATGTATCCATGTATAGTATACCTCTGTCTGCCGATATTCATGTGCCTCAATTACGAATATAACTGTGCCACCTCTAGGTGTCAGTCCATTTTCTATAAGTTTTAAGGTTATAGATCTTCTTTTGCTGACCGGAATGAGTATTATATCCGCGTCTGCATCCTTTAGTGCAGTATCTGCTGCTGCTATTTCAGCTGCTAATCTAACTGCCTCTCTTTCTTCATCACTGTCTCCCATTTTACAGACAGGATGATATTATGTCTATTTGCAGATCAGGTTTCTTTATGGAACAAAGATTAGATGCACAATATTTCGGAACTGTTTTATCCTTCAACGTTGACTTGACCAAGAACCATACATAGGAGTTCCCTCCTGCGAGGTTTTGGAGGATATAACCTTTCACCCACTCCAGACGTCTTTGGAGTATTTGGGAAAAGGGGTCTGAGTGAGAGAGCACGACTGAGTTACTCTAAACGTCTAACGTTAGTTTTATCGCCCTTTCCAAACACGTTGGGCGCCATGTAGTGTAGCTCCTATTTTCCCAATAGGCTCTGCGCATTGGAATAGTACCTACAGCAGTAAAGGCCTAGGCCAGACGTTAACTAGGTCTACTACTGTCGATACTAGACTTAATTTTTGGGTTTGCCAGCTAAGCTCAGAGTTCGCTAGAAACTTTCTCGAATGTTCAAGGAAGGATTAACTTCCCTGATTAGACAAGAAGGGATTTAGTTTCTGACAACCATAGAACATGACAACTTTGCTCTCCCCTAATCAAGAGTCAATCTCATGAGTCGTGTGAGCACAAGGCAATTATTTTACTCAGTCAGTACGTGCATTCTTAGTCTCATCAGAATGTAGAGAAAAGGAAGAGACGGGCGTGTTCAATAAAAGATGTTATTTATTGATCAGTCTCTTTTCTCGTACAAGAGAAATGGATCGATATTATTGCAATACTTATAGTTAAGTAAAGTGCATACATTAGAAGCAATAGTATAAAATAATACTGTAAAAACATTGATATGGTTTCTGAGCCATATGATGTTTAAAATGATTAAAATATATTTACATACACATATACATTTGACTAAACGTACTCAACTGGTGTTTCTAAATACGCCTACCCCGTGTACCTGACCTAAGTCTAATGCGTGGGCGGGAATAGAAAGTTACAGTTTAAGTTAAGTTTGTTTTTGCCAAGTGAATAACTAAAGAATTCTCTGTGAGGGGTTATTCAGTTCTGTACCTGGAATTTAGGATGGATGAGGAATGGTATCTCTTTCTCTGCTCTCGATATTCCAGGCTGCCTGCGAGGGCTGCCCAGAAACCCCGGTGCTGGGTCTCTCGGCTTGAGATAGCAGCGCGTCTCTCAGCGCGTCAGGAAGGCGGGGCTGCTGCCAGCGGGGTCTGCTTCTGCTCTCGGCTTCGGCAAGTATGGCTGCTCCGTCTTGTCACCACGCGTGTGTTTGCATAGGGCAAGGTCGGCAATATTTATACCTTAAAGGTGCCGAGATTGACGTAAGGATGGACATAGGTACGTCAATAAAGATGTCATACGACTTGCTCGTTAGCACATTCTTTTGCAAAAGTTCTCTGTGAAATCAAAACAATGGCCGCACGGTTTTTCCAGGTTGTCATAGGTTTGATTTGTTATGAGAACGTCGTATGCCTTATCAGGGGCTGGAGGAATGTCGCTTGTCTAATTAGATCTCAAGCGTTATGACCTAATCAGATAACACGTTCCTGTGCCGTAGTGTGACTGCGTCAGATAACGGTATCTGCATCATGGGGGATTTCTTGCCTCATGGGCTGACTGTTAGTTAACTTGATAGTTAGTTTAACCAGAATAGGGTCAGGAATAGGGGGACTGATTCAGAACCTATAGAAATACACGACAACACCAGTACTTGCCCTACCTTTTACATACACTGGACCCTGACCATAGGGGCACCTTGGGCCTACAAAAGGGGTGCCTTACATTGTAAGAAAAGGGATGGTTGGGGCCTGGTAAGTGGACCACTTGCCCGGGTAACAATGCAGTGTAAAACTGAACATGCAGATACTACAGTGGTAGGTCTGAGGCACATTTACAGGACTACTTGTATGGGTGGCACAACTAGTGCTGCAAGCCCACTAGTAGCATTTGATTTACAGGCCTTGGCAAACAGTGCACTTTACTGGGGATCTACCTGTAAATCAAATATGCCAATCATGGATAACCAATCAGAACATAATTTATACAGAAAGCATTTGCACTTTAGTAGTTCTGATCTGCAGTGGTAAAGTGCCCGGAATCCTATAGCCAACAAACACATGGTCATAAACATAGGAGGTACGATGTTTGGGTATAAACCTGTTAAAAGGTCCAGGTCTAACAATTAGTATCATCCATGGAGAATAAATCATAGAGAGGCCACTTTTGTATATTGAAAAAGGAACTAGTGTCAATAATGGTAAAACACCACAGTCCAGCATGTGTCTCTCAGAATTAAAGAGTCCCAGTTTCACATTTTGAGAGCTTCTTCAAGTAAGCCATTCATATGCAACTCCCTTATGGTAGGAAAAATAAATACTGTTTTTGGTGGACAAGTGTCCACCTTAACGAATAAGACCACGTGCTAAATGTCACACAAATTAAATAAAGTAAATCTGTGTTCAGTCCCTGATAACATGACACAAACCAGTCAAACTTGAATCAAAGGCAATGTGTAAAGTATTTAAGCAGAGTATAACCGGGAGACAAAGTGACACAAAACACAATAAACCTCTACAAGAAATTTAAAAATAAAGATTTTATGAATAAAATAAGATCAAAATGAGTTTCAAGTAGAAATTGTGCTAAAAATCTCAAAGTGCCAATGACAGTCAATGGTTGGGGTAGAATGGTAAAAAGTTTGGAAGTCAGACTGAATTTGGCACTTTTTTAAAGAAAAGTGTTGACACTTCTTCAAAGTTCCAAAAAAGGAAGAGACTATATCCGTTTTTGAGAAGAACAGTCCTACCTAAGCAGAGCAGGCTGCAGGGGAAATTGTAGCAGCTGCCGAAGAGCTGAAGGCCAGATACTTGAAGCTGGTTGGTTCTACTGGTCTTGTGGAGTTTCGGAGATTTCACTCTAAAAATGTTTTAAGTCCTATTGCTGAATGGGGGTTTTGTAATTTTTTAGAAGGTACTGGGATCTTTGAGGAGGACAAAGCTGAAATTCAATCAAAACTTGCTGGTCAAAAACGTTTTCCCTCAGTTCCAGGCAAGGCTCAGGCTCAGGAGGAAATGTTTTCAAAAGTTTCAAAACTTTCTTATAGTGTCCATACAACCACAGAAGTTCACTTCTAAGGACGACAGGGGAAGGAACTAAGTGACCCCGAGGTTGTCACACAAAGGCCAACAGCAAAGTCCAGTCTTGATCCAGTTTCTTCTGGTTATATGGGCACTTTAGGAAAATCGATTCTGACAGCTTGTTGTCTCCCTGTAGTCACATTAGAGGCAAGCTAACTGAACTTTGGGGCATGTATGTGGGCCAGATGTGCACGCTTACCTTTTAGGAAGTGCAACTGGGAGGCCTTTTGGCCCCCCTATCAACCTTGAAATTGCATTTGGTACTCGCAAATTGCGAATGTCTTCCCATTCATTCTTATGGGCCTATAGGAATGAATGGGAAGGTTTTCCTTAATAGCGAATCGCAATTTGCGATTTGCAATTAAGGAATATGTAGGTATCGTAATTATTATTGTGAAACCTACATACATTGCATTTTGTGATACCATAATAGCGAAGTTCGCTAGTATGACATCGCAAAATCCAATATTGATACATCTGGCCCAAAGTCAATTTGTATAAAAACAAATCGCCTCAGAGACTAACTGATTTGAGGTATAAATTATTTAGTTTCAGACAAAATATTATTGTGCATGTGAAACTGTTTCTGTTTAAAATACCATTACTCTTATGCTTCAGTAGTTCTTTTTTCTTTTCTCAATGTTCATTTTCACTGCGTATTTAAATGTATTTGCCTGGTAAGTATTAGTTATTGCATTGTATTATTTAACTTTTATCTTTCGATGATATGTAAACCTCAAGATGTTCCTCGAGTGGGTATTTCTCGCTCAAAAACTAAATACATTAAAAAACACATGAATCGGCAAAATGCCCGACTGTTTCTGGGTAATTTCAAAACAACAGCTCTGCTTCCAGGGCAAATGCCCCTCCCTGCGCCGCCCGCTGCTTGATCCTGTGGCAGACAGTGCAAGCTATGTGCTAAAGTTCGGTCTGGAAATGGAGAGGGTAATGGACCTTCCTGCAGAGCAGCGATTAAAAGAAATAATATTTACAATGCCATAGGTCTCGATTGTAAATGCGAGTTCTATTGAATTGCAAACAGGCACCCGCCATTTTCCTGGTAGCACATTGTCATGCCTGAAGTAGGAGAAACTCAATGAAGGCAATAGTGCTTACAAGAAAAAATAACATGTACAATGTAACAACTGAAGTAAAGGGGCCAGTAGCCCTGGGAGGTTACAAATGAAGACAAGACGGTACTAAGGAGGGACTAACAAGCCTATTTAGGAATCAGTACCAAGTATTTACGAAGGACAAAGACACTAGCCAATGAAAAATATGGGCAGAGAGTGGGTGGGGCTTCTTTTCCATACTCCACTTCATCAGTCTCGCAGAACAGATCAGGCTCGACCTAAAAATAAAAAACTGGGGTGACTACAAAAAGAGGGGTCACTTTGCAACACTAATGTTGAGACTAATCATGTTATTGATGGCTGGTGCAAATAAAGAAGAATTTTGTTTGAAAAGAAGTGGTGAAAGTGGATTAGTGATTAGATTTGTAGTTTTAAGCTTTGTCAGGACGGTAGTGATAACATTAACATGACCTTCTTTAGAGAGAAGAGTGAGGAAACGTGGGGAAAGAAATGTGCAGGTATTGGGCAGCCAATGTGTGCCACTTTTGTGCCATATACACAATTTGCACCAATCTCCATGTGCGCCTGAGTTGTTTGCTGATCAAATTACTGCCCTGTCCCGTTTTCTGGAACTGGATACTGCTTCTACAGGTGGTACTCACTGGCATAGGGACCCATGGCCAGGGGAAACTGTTAGGACTAAGGAACACTGCTAGGGTATCATTTGTGATGGTTGAATCAGCAGGCAGTTGTCTGACAATTCAACTGATGTTGTAAACACTACAGTTTTGTGCTCAGGCCCCTATGGATGCTGGCAAGGTTAGTGGCATGTCCTGTTAAACTGGTTTCCAAGCTTCCGTTACATGTGTGATTGTGCAGTGCACTCAGGGACCAGTTTGGCTCCAAGCATTGTAAGCAATGAAAAATGAGAATTGAGAACGGAGTGATGATTGTGCTCTAAATTGACATTTTTACCAGCATTTGTAGAGAGCTTCATGGCTGAGTTTACACAGGTGATATGGAGGGCTACATAGAGATATGGATATGGCTTAAACTCTTGATGGGGCATCGGAAATTACACTGCTGCTCCAGGAGAACAAAGACCACTAGAAGTTCAAAAGGCTCTTAAAAGAAACGAGGCTCTCATTCCAGTGTAAATTAACATACATAATGAGAATGACACTAGTGCACAGAATATGGGGGTAATTATATGGAGGGTCAGCGACCAACACTGAAGTCAATGGGGTGCGTGATTTTAGTGGAATGCTGTTGAAGTCAATGTGAGTGGCTCTGAAATCAGTTTGCTAAATTATGTGGACAGCGACAGGAACACATTCGAAGTCAATGGGGTCAATCATATGAAGAGTGATTGGACTGCTACACAAGCCAGTGGGGACAATGATATTGGGAGATCACAACTTAAATCAACTTAGTTAATGATCTGTAGAGTGATGAGAGCAGTACTAAAGTCAACTGGGTAATTAATCTGGCATTAATTACCCAGTTGACTTTAGTACTGCTAAAGTCAACTGAGGCATTGAACCTTCGACCAGTGATATGGGGCACTAGAAGAGCATCAACAACGAAAATAGGGTAAGTGGTGTAGTGACTGAGGAGACAGATTCATCCCACATCAGTTGGGTAGATTTAATGATGTTTAAAGGGAGCTCCACGGATGTTCATGTGAGCAGCACTTACATCCAGGGGCTCAATGGTCTGGACAGTGACAGGAACACAGCTAAAGTCAGTGGGGTCAATATTAAGTGGACTGAGAAGAGCCCCATTGTAGTAATCATTCCAAATATTGTAAGAAAAAATCCAAGGTTTTTCTTGTAGTTTATTGAAGATCAGCACAGCATAACTCCTGACAGTATGGCAGTAGGAAGCAACTGCCTTCCAATGGTGGAATGCTACATCAGTAAAACTCTGTTTAGAATACAGAGCCAATACAGAACATAAACAAGTCTCATTCCTTAAGGTAACACAGCAATGTACAAGTAGATAATATATTTATATAAATACAAGAATGTAACACACATTAAAGCCAATGGGGTTAATCATATGGAGAGCTTTCTGGCCAAGGTGGCGTGTTAGGAAAAAGCTGAACGCCAACGCGAGTGAAAGTCAACATGTACAGTGACCATCAATCCACATGAATCAGTCCCTACCCCAACGCTGGGGCACAGATACCCCAATTTAGTGGCATTGACAAAGGATCAGTTGTCCTGACACTGGGATATAGAGTTCTTTTATTTGCAAATTATACTGAGCATTATTACACTATTAGAAGAGAGTAGTTCAGTTGTACTGGACGTTGCCTTAAACCTGAAGTTATCGCTTAAGAAAGTTAAAAGAAAACAACAGATAAAGTTTGGCATTCTTTGTTGGACAGACCTTAATGAACATCTTTCCTAATTGCTTCTTTTGTTTACCATTGAGACCTTGGACCTCAAAACTTTAGGAGTGAATGAGATCCCCAAAGACACAAAAGCCAATATATAGGGCTTTAGTTTGAGATTGGTGACAGAGAGAAAAAGCTTCTGTCGTTTGCAGGTAAGTTCATGAAAATAGTGTTAGGTATTTTTTTAATGATAGCTCTAGCTGTCGCATGTCCATCCATAAGAAGTCCTTTAAGAGCTATTCAAAGAAAGTAGTGTTATATCTCTTTTTATTGTGCATAGTATGAAAGGGTTTTATATAATAATAAAAAATGAAAAATCCTAAACTTAAAGGCGATCAAGTCGGCTGGTTGCTAAGGAAATTAAACCTGGCAAGAGTGAGTTGGGAATGGTTGCACAGGTGCGTTGAGAATGCAGTAAAAGTCCCGACGTCTCATGAAACAGGTTCCATGCTGACAGTGTAATTCAGCACCGACATTTTCTGCGTCATAAAATTCGACTGGTGCCGGTACAATTTTATGACCTACATTTCACCTTAAATTTGAAAAAGCCTACTGGAGAAAAAAACGTAACTTCTACATTTTGCATTTGCTTGAAATGTCAATAAAAGTGCAATCTATGTAAAACTAAAATGTTGGTGCAAAACTTCCCCTGCACAGGTACTCTTTAAAAAAAATTAGGTAACCAGTCTTCAAACGACTGATTGGTTAAAAAATCGGTGAACTCGACTTTCTATTTTATTTTATTTTTAGACTTATGTATCAAAGGTCCGATGTAAACATAAAATGCAACACTGTCCTTCCCCCTCCCTGTCGAATGAGTTACTATAAAGCAGACATGGCTCAACATAATGTGATCCTGGGCAAACCACTTAATCTCCCCGTGCCTAGCAAAAATGAATGTGTCTTTGTGTAATGTAACTGGTGCTCGTGTTCGTCCAGTTCGAAGGTTCGAATACAAGTTGCTGAGACCACATTTCTGACAGAACGTTGTTAACAGGAATACCTAACCAAACTTTGAGATGCTCAAGAGTGCTGTTGCTTAGTTACATGAGGCGTTTCACTATCAAACAGACTCTACAAAGCTCCAGAGAAATCCAGAAGGCAGCAGAGTGAAAGGGATGTTGGCTCCGAGCTACGTGATATTTTGTTATTTATCAAAAAAACATTCGACCAATCGAAATTTATATAATGAAAGAAAAATATCAGCATTGGTATTAAATAACCATGGTATGAAATGAAAGCCTCGACTCTGACTTACATGTTCCACTTTGTACAAAGACAAACGAACTACAAAAACAAAAAAAGCTTTAGCTGTTTATTACATTTCTGAGCAGTCACAACGATAAACCCGATAGAGGTGGACGAGCCACCAAACAAACTGGCAGGGAGAGAGAGCCAGAGCCGAGCGAAAGCCTCTAAGAGCCAATGCAGGCACAGAGCCCGGCTGATGCTTGGCATTTAAATTGTGTAACAAACATGTAAAAATATGATAATGTCTCTGTAAATTCAAAAAGTTTATTTCTGTAACACGTGAAGCGTTTCACTTTAGTAAATTAGTACTGAGAGGAATTTCTTAAAAGTGATAGTTGTTGAACATGCACTTTGAATCATGTATGCCCCCGCCCTGACAATAGTGCATTCAGTGAAATACAAATCACGTCATCTGCCACATGCACCCTAGATGGGGACCAGATTCTTATACAACGTGGACCAACATAAAAGTCTTCTAAATTAATTAAAAGAAATGTTTTTGGTACAAAGCACATATGCAATTATTTGTGCAATGCAGTAAATGGTGAACAAAGATTACACTAGAATTAGGCTGACAGCTTTCTTTTCCTGCACCGTTCATGCTGACCCATCCCACGTTGTCACTCTCCACCCCCCTGCCCCCATAGCTTTCGGTCCTGCATCTCAGTCCCCATATATTTTGCATCTTTGCCACCTAATCATTTGAACACAAATAGCTATGATGTAAAACATAAAGGGCATATTTACAAGGGGATTCTCACTTTTTCCGATGTTCCGGTTGCGCAATGCCCTGCACCATTTTTACAAAGCAGCGTTAAGCTACTTTTCATGTCTTATAAACATTGTAAATATTGTACCTTTTCATGCAGTTTTCTGTGAGAAAGGGCATGCAATGGGTCTTGCTGTGGGCTTTCCACCACAACACCTGCTTTTGATGGTGCCCCAGATTTACAAGGATCTGTAATTCTAAGGCAGTGCCAAAAACTAGATTGGCGCAATGAGGAGAAATACTTTTATTTCTCCTTCTCGTTTGCACTTTCTATGTGTATTCTGCAGTACACATAGAAGGAGCAAAACGCCATTAATGATTGTTTAAGTGTAGGAAGGTGTCCCTTCCTGCACAAAAACCAATGGTGATTTGCTACTTCTATGTGTGCTGTAGAATGCAACACTCATAGAAGTAGCAAATCACCATTATTAATTGTTTATTGTTTATTGATTATCCCTTCCTGCACATAAACAACCATCCCTGCAATGCAAGCACCCTTTGGTGTCTTTGTTGGTGCTAGGCAGCTTTTTATAGCACCAGCACAAGGGAAACACAGAGGTGCGCCGTATTCTCGTAAATACAAAGCACCCTTGCACTTTTTAAATTACACAGCTCAGAACTGCAAAAATGCTCAAGGTGGTGTGCCAATTCGTAGCAAATTTACCCCAAAATCTGCAACGCGCTGTTAACAAAAATTGAGATCTGGATTGAGTTATTACATGTTTCATGGGACTTCTGGCAGTTTACTTTGACTTTTCATGTCAAACATTTACTCAGATTTTAAAATGGACGGAGCACAACCTTGGAGGCCATCAAAGGTGGTGCAGAGTCTTAAGGAAGCTGGTAGAGAAGACCTTTCAAGAATGGGTGTGCAAATCACAGTGGTAAAGGTCACACATCTCCAACAACGGGGCTCATTTACAAGTAATTGGGCTGTAGGAAAGCAGTGGTGTAGCTGGCCCTTTAGGCGCCTGTGCCAGCATTTGCTTTCCCATGGTGGCAGCATTGTAGAGTGGCAGGTAAGAGCGAGGTAAGAGAGAGAGGAGGCCGCCACCTGCAGAACGCATGCCACCTGGGGTGGAACGCCCCTCACCCTCCCCTTGCTATTACACTGTAGGAAAGCTACCTCCCGCAGCACCATCCTGTGGTGTGAATGGCTGCAGCAAGAGCAGTGCAAGGCCGGCTCTAGGGTGGTGGGACCAGTGCCACTGCACCGTGCGCTGACTACGGGTGGGTGCCTCCTATTTGCAAGCATATTACAGCTTAAAAAGCACATACTGCCATGTTCCTTGCCTCCAGCAATTTGCAGGCCGCAATCAAAGTGTTAAGCTTACTCAATGAATAATGTTCTTCCTGGAGAGAGATGGGAGTTTTGGCTAGTGGAAGTTTTGACTCATCGTAAGGTAGCGCAGTGGGTTTATATGCCTGCCGCAAAGAATGGGTACCATGAATATCACAAAGTGCATAGCATGTAAATAGGACCTATTAGCTGTGAATTAACTATTGTCCTTTGCAATTTATCTAATGCCCCAGCTTCAAATATTGGGACACCCTTGTTTTGTAATAAATAGAACAGAAATAGGTCGGTGAGGTGCTGCTTTTGTTAGAGAGATCCTTGTGTTACTTACAGTTTATAAGTTAAAATTCTAATATAGAACGGTGAGCTATTAACAGTCATCAAAGAGCTGCATGCAAACTGCAATGTATAAATTAGAGAGTTATGATTTTTTTCCTTCGTTCATTATCCTAATGTTGCAGAAAGGGTTCATTTGGGTAAAAATCAAATTTAATTATTAAAGAGAACTCTCAACCATGGTGTTACGTTTTAAATTGTGAGTTTATGCTTCTCCAAGCCAAGCACTCTTAAAGTATACTGATATGTAAAATCAACCAGTACTATACACCTTCCAGGCTGTGCATCGAAACTTTCTAGAATACGTCTGGGGATATCTCCCATGGAATACACTGATTCCCAGTGTCAGGGTTTTCTCTAGTTGAGATAGGACCATAAAATGATTCAATCTTTCGAACTGTCCTTCAATAGAAGACTGAGAATGTGAGTTATACAATCAGTTCGTAATAATTTACAAAATATTTAAAAACAAAGGATTTTTCAAAATGGGTTCCAAATATTGCCCTTCATCAATTTGGCCTCAATCTTCAAAGTTCGATGCTGCTGTGTGTCCGGCCTTCTATAATCGTGAAAGTAAGACGTATTATATAAAGTTTAGAAGTGGAGCCTAATAGGTGTATAATACTGGTCGATTTTACATATGCACTATGAGAGTTAATATTACAGTCTTGATAAAGATCGTTTAAACCAGGACAATACCACTGAAATGCGTCAACCCCTTTGACTCTTAATCTGTGATGTTGGCTGGCACAATAGATGAAATATTTTCAATATATTGAGTTTCAGCCTTAACTTTACCTCATCACGGATAGATTTTATTGATGACAAAGTGTATGGTCTTGTGGACACTCTTTCTTTTGTCTATTTTTTACATTTACTCTTTCTTATTATGTTTTGTTTTCTGTATATGTAGTACCTGCAGGACATTACCCTGTATCTGGATGCAACTTATGGAATCAGATTCCCTTTTTATATTGTTTTTATTGTAATGAATTGACGAAACATATTTAATGTTTTAAATAAACGTATTTGTATAATCCTAATAGTATTAATAAATATAGTGGGAAACTATATTTAGCAAAAGTCAGCATTTTTTCTTTTGCGCTACTGAAATGAAGTGTGTGGTTTGAATAAATGTGTAGAGTAGTATGTTTTATATGGTCCACCAAAGGATACACTGATGTTTATTGAGCTAAAGAAAACAGCCCAAATGCTGTAAAAACAGGTGTGGTGGAGTTCCCTCAGCCAGTGCAGATGTGATGATATAATTTCGAGTCTACATTTATCCTGTAGCTTGACTAACAATTGTGCCTAAGGGGATATATATTTGCAGAAAATAGTTTTTTTGTTCTTTACAATGTTCCCGATGATAAAAATAGTTGTTGGAGGGGTGGGTGAATTCTGCAATTATCAGTACTCTCTTCGTGTTCTCCTGAATGAAAACACTGCAGTGCCGACCGCTGGTTTGAGGCAGCCTCCCTAACCCTCTGTTTTTGGTTGCGTTATTGTTGTGCACTGTTTTCATCCTTCTCTTTTCTGTTGTTATACCCCCGTTATATGTTATTACGCTTTATTGTCACAGTTGACTACTGCCACAAAAAGCCTAGTAAATATCACTGAAGATACTTTGATATCCGATCAATCAGCCCTCTTCCAAACACCATGTCACCAATAGCACTAAATTCAGAAGTTGAATCAAAACCCCTGCAGAGAGCAAACGTCTTACAACAAAAAAGGTATTAGCTTAACGCTCCTTGATGTAAAATGACGATAAAATGATACATTGACCTGCACAGAGTTAACTTGACAACATATTGTGAAGCTATGAGGAAGATCAGATCGTCCGAGACCAAAAGCCACGTTTTGCGTCACACAATTGTGTTTTTATTTTGTTCACATTCATGTTTGTTTGTTAACAGCTCTCATCAGCCAGGCTAGCTTGAACTTATGGCTTCAACCCAGATCTGTGACTGGGGGTGAGTTTCTGAAAGTTTCAGCGTTCTGTACATCATCTCTTTGTGTTTGCTTTGTTTGCCCTAAGTTGGCAGGGTATGCCCAGACGTGGGACCCTTGCTCACTTTGCCACTCGATTCAAGCTAGCCTGGCTGATCAGGGCTGTTAGCCCGAAACCGGACCAAGGACGCTTGTATCCGGTAGGGAAGACATGGCGTGGCAGTTCGGGCTGGACTCTTCCCATGAGGCACAGGGTCAAGACTGATTTGCATATAGCTGTGTCTGAACTGGGGTTGCGAAGTGAGCTAAAAAACGATGATGGATTCAACCCAGATCATTGCCTAGGGTGTCTGACAAGTTTCAGTACACCATCCATCATCTCTTTGTCTTTGCATTATTGTAAGTCCAGCACTACACTAGGACTTAAAATAAATCCCCATAGGAATAATGTTAAATAAATTATTCAAAATATTTAAAAATAGAAAATAATATTAACATATATATCAAATAGTACACATTTATCATGTAAATATAAAATATTTAATAACATATTTTTGAGAGTCCAAGTGAAGAGTGCCAGTGGTGCTGGAACAATTTTCAAAGTGGGGTGCAGCCATCATATTAAATCAAGGAAGTCATACGGATTGTGAAAAATTGTAAAGTCACACAATGAAAAAGTGTAGCAAATGTATTCCACAAGAGTAGTAAGGGTGCAGTATATAGTCGGATGTGCCTTTTGGAATATAATATACAGATATATTTCTAAAGCATGGTGTGGTGATGCACTGTCAATTTGAGACAGCACACTTTCTATTGCAATGGACACTCCATTTGCCATTTACCTCAGTGTTAGACTTTCTGTCTATGTGGCTTGAGAAACAGCACAAACTCCCTGTCCTGGCCAGAGTGTCTTTTTAGTCCATGTGTTGTTCTATTGGAATGAGAACAGATGGGGATTTCACAGGAAGTCTGATGCTGCCGAGACACGAGGTACATCCTGCCGGCAGCTCCAGGTAAGTGTTTTTTAAAAAACAATTATTATCCCCCGTGTCCTCCCTCCCCCACACCACCTCCACTCACCTCACCACCTCTTCCTTGTGTCGACCGCCACTGTGATCTACACTGTGATCCACAAGCAGCCATTGATCCCTATTTTTTCCCCAATTTATTAGAACCTGTAAAAATTGTATCTCAAATGTAAACATTAAAAAATGATGTGTGAGAAAGTGCCCTCTTTCCGCATGGTCACCCCCACTTCTTGCTGAATTGCTGATGTGCTTCGACTGAGTGTGCCCTTGGCTCCTGCTAATCAGGTACCCAGGGCCTATGTTCTTTCCCTAAAACTACATTGGTGGCTAAACCAAATTGGCATCTCTGGCCATAGGTTAGCCCCTGGTAAATGGTGCCGCAGGTACCCGGGGCACTGTGACCAGAGAAGGCCTCTAAGTGCTGCAGCACTTATTGTACCACCCTTAGAGGTCCTCCACCTTCACACTCACACACTGCTTTGGGCGGCTGCTTATTTTGGTATAGAACAAAGTGAAGAGTCGACATGGCACACATCCTTGTGTGCGATGGCAGAGGGCAGTCACCCCTGTACTTGGGTGCACCATACCTGTGGTGAGGGTACAGGTGCATGAGCCCTGTCTCCTACAGTGTCTAAGTCCATTCTTAGACATTATAAGTGCTGCCATTTATAGTATATGGTGCTGGGAGCTTGTCATTATGAACTCCACAGCACCATAATGGCTACGCTGAAAACTGAGAAGTTTAGTATCAAACCTCTCAGCACATTAAACCCACACTGATGGCAGTGTGGGATTTAATGCAAAACGCACACAGAGGGCATCTTAGAGATGCCCCCTGAAAATCAACCTACAACTAGTGTCCAGGCTGATTGGCTGCTTTTAGCTGCCACCACCAGACATGTTTCTGGACCCCTGAGTCGAGACCCTGCTACTCTTTGGGGCCTGAAACAATGCACATTCTGGCACGAGGTGCCAAGCCTCCTCCCCCAGGATGAGCAGTGTTCACGAAGGGGAAGCTTCAAAGGCTTCCCGCCTTTGTGAGTTCCCCCAGGCCACTTGCTGCTGGATGTATGACGTTACAAATCAAATATTTACATCGCAGTACATTACATCGCGGTTTTTACAATGCAAGTCGTTTCAACGACTTGCATTGGAGGGCGCTGGACTTAGGAGCAGTATCATTTACTATTCCAACTCCAGTCTACATACAGTAGGGAAGGTGTTGGATAGTAAAGTATACTATTCCTTGTCCTAGAGGGCCATCCAGAGCAAGTCGTTGTAATGACTTGCGTTGTGAAAACCGCGATGTAATAGCATTATGATGTAATCCCCGAGTTGTAAACAATGTTTCCCCTTGCTGAACCCCACTTTGGACAAGAGAACCGGTGGGAAAAACAAGCGAGGAAGAGAGGTGTTCCCACCTCTGCCAACTCCACCTCTCAGGTCGGGAAGGTGAGGTGAAGCACAACTCTCAGTCCCCGCCATCTTGCAGATGGGGTAGTCAGCTAACCGGGGACAGGCTCATTCCCCCTCCCACTGGAGGTTGGCATAATAGGGGGTGTATCCACCCCAGGGAAGGGACCCATTGGTCCCTACCTTTTACCTACCTGTAACGCCCCTAAATCTAGTATTTAGGGACACTCCTGAAACTTGCTTCCTCAGACCTGAGCTAACTACAAGTAAAGAAGAAGAAGAACCTAACTGCTGTGCTGGAGCTAACTAGAGGAAAACGCCCACTGACTTGGCCCCAGCCCTTCAGGCCCGTCTCCACCTCAAACCTGCTCCTGCGAAATCCCAGTGTTCTGCAGCCAGCAACCGCGAGAACCCCGGAGGACCTGCCTGCCTTCAACCACAAAGACTGAGTCTCCCGTGAACACCGTGAACACCGTGAACACCACAGCCTGAGCTCGAGTGGGCAAACACCACGAGGATGTCCCCCTGGCAATCCTAACCTGAGATCTGGAAACCCCTGTCCTACCTCCAGACAAAGCCTGCAGCCTAAATCCAGAAGACCCCCCCAACTTGAACCAGGAGCTGGTAAGAAGATCCAACCCCAAAAGGCACCCCTGCACCCGATGCCCCACGGCCTTTGGTGACCAAACCGATGGTGCCTAAGCAACCCCCAACTTCCCAATTTACCTATTGAAGTAGTGGTCATAACCCAGAAGACCTTTATCCCCAAGCCTGCAGTGCCTTTGCATACCAGAGGTTCCCCATAGCAAACAACAGGGAGGCTGATGTCGAAACAGCACTCTGCACCCATGCCGCCCCAGTGCTGCTGAGGGTGCACCGTAGGTGCTACTTTGTTTCCCCATTTGCCCTGAGCTAAAGTCTAGGAGCTTTGCTCCTACAGCCAAGTGGCCTGCTCATCAGCAGCCACCAACCGGAGGCCCCCATTCCCCTTTGGATAACATTGGGGCTCAGGACTCTGCACCTGGCCACCCTAGGCCACTGAGGGTGTAACAAGAGTGCATCCTTGACCCTGGGGGTTCCCTGAGTCTACCCCAGAACCTCAACACCCACTACTAAATACATACCTTAAAACCAATAACACTTTTTTCCTTTATAGGATAACATTGACTGTTTTTCTTGCAAAACGTTTTTAAGTGTTGAGTTTGAAAACCTAAAGAAAGTCTTTAAAATTGTACTATTTAACAAAAACATTGGGGCATATTATCAAGGGGGTTTATCTCCGCTTTTTTGGCTTTAAAAGCCAAGAAAGCGGAGATAAAATTATCTCCCTATTACCTAGCTGTCGCTAACACCAGTTAGCGTCAGCTAGTACGAAATAGCGACCATCTTGGGCCCCGCTTTGCATGTCAGTGATATTTATCACTAATGGCATGCAAAGTGGGCGTGCCAAAATGTTAGCGACTGGAAACAGTTGCTAACATCGCTATCTCCTATTACCAACTTTTGGAGATATTCGCTAAGCGCGAATATCTCCAAAAGCTAACACCTGTCCCTGAGCAGTTCTTAGCCATGTTATCCAATGGTAGGTGGATAACATGGCTAAGAGCATTAGCTCGGCAATGCATGAATATCGCTGACTTTTCAGCGATATTTATGCATTTCGGCCGATTTTTATCGCTTCGGAGATAAACCTTGATAATAGCAAGGTTCCTAAGCGATAAAAATCGCCGCAGCTCGGCGATAAAAATATCGCCGCTAAACCAACATAGCGATAATTATCGCTAGTTGTTGGTAATATGCCCCAATGTTACTTACCTGTTTACGGGGATTGTCTCAGAGTAGTATCTGGGTATACTACTCTGTGTAATAAAAGTAATATAAAAAGTAACTTACATGGTCTTTTACTGAAAAGCCCATTCAAGTCCATGTCCTGTATTGCATTTCTCTGTAACAATACTGTAAGCCAAAACTAAGTGTATATACTATTACCAGTCCAAACTGTATTACAACTGTATATTTGCTGCAAAGTACTTATCACTTACATGTGCCCGGCTTGGTTCTAGGAAATAACATAACGAAAAGAATATTTTTATACAAAAACAATTGGCCTGAAGTTCAGTCTTTGAGTATATGAATTAATTTGCTGACTGAGTGTGTACAACACATGATTAACACTGTCCTCTGATACTGCATTACTGCTCGACCACACTACCTCAAATAGAGAGTGAGGTGCTATCTAACTTTACCTCTGCCTACCTTTGGGGTTCCACTGGACTCTGTGCAAAATATACCTCATTTTGGTATAGTATATACATAGCCAGCTTCCTACATTATGTGCATCAATTTTTATGCTCAAAAACTTTACAATGTGTTTTGTTCTGTTGGGGTGTACAATTTTCTATTGCTTGGCTTCAAGTCGTTGTTTACCTTTACTAATTTTATGGCTTTAATGCCATTTAAAGTGTATGTGGATGTCCTACGTTTGTCAATATGACAACTAAATATAGGATCTCGTTTGGTAATATAACATACACAACTGTATGACTTTGAACTACGTTGTGCATATGCTGGTGGTACAAATTATGTCTAATGTGTAATGTTGCTTTAGGGAGATGTGGTAGTATGGCTTGAGCTGGATACACTTCTGATTTAGTAATCACTGAGACAGCTAAATGGCTTGTAACTGATTGATTGCCCCACAAGTTTTTTCTCACACCCTGGAAAATGACAGAACACTGAAATAATGACAGAAAGGGTGAATGGAATCAGTCTGGGTAGGAACAGAAAGGAGGACACTGAGTCTAAGAAAGCATCCCCACCTCCACCCCTGCTCAGTAGATGATGGGAGGCCTTTAGGTATATGCAAAATGAAAGAAGCAAGAGGTGGCAAAGGTTAAACAAGGAAATATGTAACAAAAGCATTCACTCTCTGTCCTAGTTAGACGAAAGATGTGAGATCGAACAATATATGCAATATTCTGGTGCAGGTATGTTATCTGTTAGAAATGGGGGACTCTACTTGGCAGAAGTGGGCACCTGTGTCCAACTAGGGACCCTTGTGTAGGAGAGTAGGATCTGCTTACTATGGTTTCCCCACTTTTTGCTGGTGTTTCTCTGTTTTCCGACTTTATTCTGGCTGGGGCTCTGCTATTCAGGACCCCAGCCTAGCTGCTTCCTCTCTAAATTAATTGCATGTACTTTAGGTACACTCCAGATTGGATACTGCGTTACCCTTGCGAGTCCCTGGTATGTGGTACCTTAGATACCAAGGGCATAGGTACCCCAGAGGCCTACCAGGGGCTGAAGCATGTATTATGCCAGGATCACTGAAATAATATCGAGGGACAGAATATCGACCAACAAAAATATCGTTGACAAAATATCGAGAGACAAAATATCGACTTTCTATCTACAAACAGGTAAGTACAAAAATATCGAGTTAAAAATATCGTTTACAAAAATATAGTTATAAAAAATATCGACTTTAATAAAAACAATGTTTAATTACATTAATATAAAAAATTAATTACTAAAATATACTTTACAATACTTAAAATAACTTTTAATAATTAAATAATTAATGAAAGTTAAAAAATAATATTTTTTTAATCATATTTCTTAAAACATATATATATATAGTAACAAAATGTAATTAAATAATAGCCAATATTATTAACGTACAAATACAAAAGAGGAAAAATTACTATTCCCACTCCAGTGGGTGCAACAGTAGGGAAAGCGTTGGATAGCGTAGTGGTTAAAATTACTATTCCCACTCCAAAGAGTGCAACAGTGGATATATGACGTTACAACGCAACTTTTACAACGCACTACCATTACAACGTAAGTATTGGTAAGTATATAATAATTTTTTTTATTTAAATTATTTAAAATTATTTTAATATAATTTAATTTAATTTAATTTCATTAAATTAAATTAATGTAAATTTAATTTTACTTTATTTTTACACTGTACCCCTGTACTCCAAAAACTCAAAACTGACCCTGAACCCTAAAAAAACCCTTTACCCAAAAACCCAAAACTGACCCTGAACCCTAAAAATACCCCTTTACCCAAAAACTAAAAACTGACCCTGAACCCTAAAAATACCCCTTTACCCAAAAACTAAAAACTGACCCTGAACCCTAAAAATACCCCTTTACCCAAAAACTAAAAACTGACCCTGAACCCTAAAAATACCCCTTTACCCAAAAACTAAAAACTGACCCTGAACTCTAAAGATACCCCTTTACCCAAAAACTAAAAACTGACCCTGAACCCAAAAAATACCCCTTTACCCAAAAACTAAAAACTGACCCTGAACCCTAAAAATACCCCTTTACCCAAAAACCAAAAACTGACCCTGAACCCTAAAAATACCCCTTTAATTTAACATAATTAGCAATTAATCAATTAAATTAAATTAATTACAATTACATTTAAATTAATTAACAAATATTTTTAAATTAACAATGAATTAAATATTACTACCAATTAATGCATTTACATATTTAATTAATTATAATTAAATTACTTCCCACCCTATTCCCCTATAAACCCACAACCCGCTACAGGAAATACATTATTTTAATTTACATAATTAGCAATTAATTAATTAAATTAAATTAATTACCAATTACATTTTAATTAATTAACAAATAATTTTTAATTAACAATTAATTAAATATTACTAACAATTATTAAATTTACATATTTAATTAATTATAATTAAATTACTTCCCACCCTATTCCCCTATAAACCCACAACCCGCTACAGGAAATACATTATTTTAATTTACATAATTAGCAATTAATCAATTAAATTAAATTAATTACAATTACATTTTAAATAATTAACAAATATTATTTAATTACCAATTAATTAATTATTACTACCAATTAATAAATTTACATATTTAATTAATTATAATTAAATTACTTCCCACCCTATTCCCCTATAAACCCACAACCCGCTACAGAATAAAATTACACAATAATTTTAAAAAAATCATTAATTAAAAATAATTATAACATAAAATGACACTTTTCACACATATTATAACATAAAAACACTATAAATAATTAAATATTATTTAAAAAACGATATTTTTACTATCTAGATTATATACTTGGATATTTTCACTTTCTATAATATTTACAGTCGATATTACTTCACTTACCTTAAAAACGATATTTTGGCTGTCTATATTCTGTCCTGTCGATATTTTGTCCAAACGATATTTACAACTCGATATTCTGTCCAAACGATATTTTGGAGTCGATATTATGTCTGTGCACCATTATGCCACCCCTTGGAAGCCTTCCAAAATGGCACCACAGGTCTGCTACTGCAGCCTGGATAAGGTGGTGTAAGCCCCCCTTTCTAAGATATAGGTTACCTATGTCTACCTTTAATCACTGACACATCTGAACCTATAAGCCACTCCTATGGCAGGCCGTATCAGTTCTGAAGGCAGAGTACTTTGTTTTGTGTGAGAGGGTGCCCATGCATGAGCAGGACCCCTCTGCAAACTTTTGGAATCTATTCTCTGAGGCTGTTCTGTAATGCAGCCAGACCATATACTCTAAGTGCATTATAACCTCACGGTAAATGCTAACTTTGGAATTGAAACATGTCGTGTTTGGTGTCAAACTCTTTGGAACCCTACCCCCCCTGCCAGTCTTGGCAGCGGGGGTAGAATTCCACCCTTCTCGAGGGAGAAGACATTTACACACTTACCTAACCGGTAATAGTGTAAAAGAGTCCTAACATCACAAAATTGATGCTGCAGCCACAGACACGAGTCTGACCTCCTGCTGCTGGACGAAACTCCAGCAGGGGAGGCCTGGATAAGAGGTTTCCTTTCACCGGGAGGTGTAACCACCTCCCTGACAGGCTTTAGTGTGTTGGGGCTGGGTGGGTGCATTCATAGAATGCTTTTCAGACAGAGCTAAGGGCACACTTGGTGTCCCTGTGCATACCCCAGTTCAAACCAGTTGCAGGGGCACTAAGCCCCTGCTCTGGCGTGAAACTGTACAAAGGGAAAGGGGTGTAACCACCCCCTCACTGGAAACTCCCATAGAGGGGTCCCTAGAGTATGTCCAACCTCCTAACTTAGTATAAGTATGGGAGCCCATTCCTTAGGTCTTCAGATTATACCTGGACGAAACTGCAACATATATCCTGAAACTTCGACATTCTACATCGAATAGAAGACGGAAGAATCTCCCTTTCGGTCAAGGAGTGATTCCCCTGTTGAAACAGACACCAACAAAGCATCTTGCCGGTCTGCATTTCCAAGGCTCCTGCCGGACCTAAAAGTATTTGTGACTCCCAAGGACTTTCAGACTTCTCAGAGGCCGACAAGAGATCCCAGTAATCACAAGAAACGTGGGATTGGAACTCCTGGACACAGTGCACATTTGCTAGTACATCGACTTTCCGAGCTTTTCTGAAGTTGTGCTTTGGGCTACTTGTAGTCCAAGCCCCGAGCATCATTTGCACCAAAGATGGTGGGCCTACTCTCCACGAGTGTTCTGTGGGCCAGCATCTAGCATTTCTGCTTGAGGCTCCTTCGCGATCCCTGGTCCGTTGACTGGTGGGTCCCCAATAAGTTAACTCTTCTGTTTCTTGGGCTTTCCTGGTTGCTCCAGACGTGCCCTGACTCCCCTTCAAAGGGTGAGTCCCTCAGACCTTGCTGGTCTGCATCGAAGCCAAACTTTGCTTCCTGCGTGGGTCGCTGTTGCCAAGGCTTGTTGGGTCCAATCCAGTTACCGACACCTCAGCACTCAACATCCTTCGTGGGGCAGCTCAAATCCAGCTCCTGGTAGTCGTCAACGCCTCCTGGTCCTTGTGGATGAAGAGTCAAGCTTCACCTCCTGCACCTGAAATAACCCGGCATCTGTGGGCATCTTCTCATCACCTCCCTGGTAACTGGCAAGTGACCCAGACTCTGTCCCCTTTGCTTTTAGGTTCTTCAGGTTCTTCTGATCTCCGATCCACCTTTGGATCCACCAGGACACTTCGCACTTGGTCACCTGCAGCATTCTTCAGCAGCTCGCCATTGAAATCGATGACGAAACCCAACACGAAAAGACACCTATGCACCTGGCTTCCCTGGGTGAGTTATCTCGAGTACTCCGGTGCTCCTGTGGGTGTTGACTCTAGAACATCCTAGTTCTAAAGGGGTTTGCTCCAAGTCCTCTTCTAAGTGTCCTTAATCTGTAATTTTCCAACTGCTACTTTCCCCATAGAAGTTAATAGTGACTTGTGGCTGTGTTTAGATACTGCACGCGTCCGCCGTGGGTCTCCCGTGTCACTACCTTGGGTGGTTCCTGGTGGCCCCAGCTTTTCGAAAGGCTCTAGGCCTTGTATCTATTTCAGTTGTGGTTCTTATACCACTTTCTTAATATATGGTTTAGTACGCCCCTAGGGCTCAACGTATATTGTACTAATTTACTATGTACTAAATAAGTTTACTGTATGTACTTTTGCCTCTAGCCTCATAAAGAGACTAGAGGGATGTGTTTAGAATAAATACATACATTTCATATATATATACCTGGTGTGGTTCTCCTTTCATTTGGTCATTCATGAGATTATAGACTGGTAAAACAAGCTGCTTTACATTCCTTCAAGACTTAGCCTGAAGGCTGCTCTCCACAGCTACCACTAGGATAGCTTTCTATTTAGGTTGTCTTTAAACCTACCATCAATAAGGGTCGTTTGGACTGGTGCAAGGTGCCCACTAGAATAGTGGACAGCATATGCAAGGCCAACTTCTCACACCTTGCTTAAAGTCAGGGAAAGGGGAACACACACTATAGATAGCCTCTGCCTACCAAGTAGGTAGCTTGGCACGAGCAGACGGGCTTATCCCAAAGGCAATGTGTACATTATTTGTACTCAAAATGCAGAGTAATACAGTGATAACACCACACCAGTTTAGAAAAATAAAGCATATTTATATAAACTCAACAAGACCAAAACGACAAAAAACCAACATACAGGTAATAAGATATGACTTTAGAACAGGTATTGCTAAAAAATAAAGCTTGTAGAAAATAAATAGCTCCACCTGGGGCTATTGCAATGTCGTGATAGCAATAATTCCAAAGTACGATGCCGATAATGGGGACGCAGTATTGGACACGGTGTCACACGGACCCCCAAATAAGCAGTACCTTGGAAATGAAGTCTATGACGATGCACGGCGTCGTGGAGGTGAGGCATCGGTGCCGAGTTTGGCTCCCTTTCTGCAACAAGGGAGGCATGGCATTGTGTCCACGAGGAGGTGACATGTCAACTCTAGGACAGGGGTTCTGGGTATGATACAAAGTTGGTGAGTTCATGGAGACACCTTTAGCTGTTATCGGCGCTGCGATAAGAGGATGCAGGGTCTGGCAATTATGAAGTCAGTGTGAGCGCTGGTGGTGGGAAAGGCCAAAAACTGCAGGTGTCAGCAGGCATTAAAGGGTGTCGGAGCTGCTGTGCAGACCGAGTGGGGCGTTGTTCACTGGGCCTCAGTGCAGATCACAGAGTCACAGCGGCATAGCTGACCGCATTGGAGACAGGTTTTCTTACTTCTTTCAAGTTGCTTTCAGCTCCCAAGAGCAAGAAGAACCTCCAGAGGCCCAAAACTGGAATAAGCACCTCCTATCAGGTCAGAACTCACAACAACGGAGTTCAGGGGAGCTGGGGATGAAGTCTTTGTGTCACTGAGACTTACAAACCATCTTTACTAAAATATGTGTGATTACATTCTGAGTTCAGAGAGCCTAAACTTTATTTCTTTATCTTGTCCCAGTGGGAAGTTATACTTGTACAATGTTACAAAGTACCTCCCATTCTATCCTATAGGAAAGATAGCCTTTCAATAGTGAGAAATGAAATTGGCAGTATGTCACTATCAGGACATGTCACACACACCAGTACATGTCCTACCTTTAACATACACTGCACCCTGCCCGGAGAGGTACCTTGGGCCTACCATAGGGGTGCCCTACATGTAAGAAAAGGGAATGTTAGGGCCTGGTAAGTGGGTGCACTTAACAAGTCGATATGGAAGTTTAAAACTAAGTGCTGACTCTGTAGGGGCAGGTCTGAAATACCATTTCACGGCTACTCAGGTGGGTGGCAGCATTTCATTTACAGGCCCTGGCACACTTAACCCTCAGCGCTGGCACTCATTGATTCCCATTGTCGTCATGAGCATGGAAGGGGTTAATGCAGTTTACTGGGGATTTAAAAGTAAATGAAATATGCCAATCAGAGAGAACCAATGGTAATACCAATTTACACGAGGAGCACATGCACTTTGACACTGATCATCAGTGCCCAATGCATCTCAGCCAGCAAAAACGAAATCCAGCACAGCATGCTGGATTTCGTTGAGTAGTGTGGCTCACTGGTTAGAGGCGGCAGGCCTGAGAGCAGAAGTCAGCCTGGGACCAGGGTTCAATTCCCGACGCGGCAGGGTCGTGGACCTTGGTCAGCGGACTTGATAATTCTCGCTTCAGTGCTTACTCTAATCAGGGGTTCCACTCGGCAACTCTGGGCATTAGCTTGCCTATATATAGCGAATTACCATAATCCAGCCTCGCTAAGATCATAGCAGAGACCGCACGCCTCAAAGTTGAGAAGGACAATAATGAAGAGATTTTTCTTAGTTGTCGGAGAAGGCCAACACAGGTTCCCACCACCGCCGTGACTTGTTTCTGCATGGATAGCTTGCCATCCACATGGATACCCACACTTTTTACTACCGCCGCTGGTTCTGGGGGTGTCCCTAATTCTCTTGGCCAGAAGCCATCATTCCAAGGGTTGCCCGCAATAGTGATTGGCAACACCTCGGTCTTGTCAGGATTGATTTTTAACGAATTCATGGACATCCAATTGGCTGTGTCCTTAAGAATATTTTGTAATCTCGCAAACGCCCCTGGCTCGTCCTCCATTTGGATGACAATTTGGGTGTCGTCAGCGTAATTGTAAACCTGGCAATCCATCTGATTAAGCAGTGAGATCAGAGGCTGTAAATAGATGTTAAATAAAAGGGGTGAAAGGGCGGACCCCTGCGGCACTCCACAGGTAATCGATGTTGTAGTAGAGAACAGGTCTCCGAGCTGTACTCTCTGTGTCCTCCCTTGCAAAACTGAAGCAAACCAGGCATGTGCTGTGCCCTGAATGCCGAATTCCCTCAACCGTGACAAAAGTTGTTTATGACAAACGGTATCAAATGCCGCGGAGAGGTCTAACAGCACCAGGGCACCTGGAATTTTTCTATCTGCCCTGTTCCTCAGCTCATCCAGAATGGACAGCATCACTAGCTCCGTGCTATGATTAGCACGAAACCCAGCCTGATTCGGTTCCAACAAGGCATTCCTCTCCAGATGGTCAGCAAGGTCAGAAAGTACATGTTGCTCTACTACTTTGGCCAGGAATGGTATTTGGGAAATTGGCCTGAAGTTTTTCAAGCATTTCACATCAGCCCCCGTTTTTTTTAGCAGTGGGATCAACCGGGCCTCCTTAAAGGCCAACGGAACTTGTCCTAGTTGTAGAGATGCGTTAAGGAGAGTCAAAACCTCTTCTTCTATACCCGGCATTGCCAGTTTGAACACTTCTGGTGGACATGGGTCAGCCTGGGAACCCGACTTAACCCGCCCCAGGAGCAGTGTCAGCCTATCCTTCGTGATCAAGGGTAGAGTGGTTAGTGGGATATCCACTGGTTTCTTGGCTGGAGTAGGCTGTGAGGGGCAGTCAAACGTGGGGGTGAGAGCAATTTCCGATATGAGGTCTGTGATCTTACTGGAAAAGAAATTTTGGAATTTTTGACAGTCCTCTTGTGTGAACTCCGGACTCTGCTCCTTAGTTTTCCTGAGTTCCATTAGGACTCTAAAGATTTCTTTTTGAGGATCCTTAGCTGTAACAATCCTCTCCTCATAAAATTCAGCCTTCCTAGATGTAATCGCCTTTTTATAGCTCGCTAGTTCCTGTATATAAGAACTCCGGGCATTTATATTATAGGCTCTGCGCCAAGCTCTCTCCACTTTACGTAAAGCCCTCTTCTTCTCCCTAAGAGATTCATTGTACCGAGGGGCCCCGGGTCCTCTATCCACTAGGTTCATCCTTCGTGCTGGCGCCACATGATCAGTGGCCTTTCTAAGTCTATCAGTTAGTTCCTTGCAGATGGCATCCGGATTGTCTACCGGGAAGTTAGAAGGCGGATTGGCTAGAAGATGAGCTACCATTTTATTTCCGTCAATATTTTTCCACTTTCTTATCACCCTCCATCCTTCTGCGGGCTTCACTTTCTGTATGTCCAACAAGATGTCACCCCTCACTAAGTGATGATCCGACCATACACATGGCTGACCGACTGTAGGTCCCTGTACGGGAATTGACGTCCAAACCAGGTCAAGAGTGTGACCTTTAACATGTGTCGGACCCTTCACTTGTTGGACTAGCCCCAGTGACGACAGAGCCTCGTCTATCTGGTAAGCCTGCCCTTCTTTCTGGATTTTTTCCCAGTAGAAATTAAAATCCCCCATGATGACCACGTTATTGTACCTTGAGCGTACATCCTGGGCTAGCCTCAAAAAGAGCTCCGGGAAATCTGGCGACGCCCACGGAGGACGGTACACTACCAAAATGATCATGCAAACTGTCCCCAATCCCAGCTTGACACCCAACACCTCAGCGCCGCCCATACTCTCTGCCAGAATTCTTTCGCTCCGCATACGATTAGCATAAACTAGGGCCACCCCACCCCCTCTCTTATCATCTGCTCTATTGTGGTATAGAACCGAAAAGTTAGCCGGTGATGAGGCCACTAGGTCAGGCAGTGAGGAGTCCTCAAGCCACGTCTCTGTTACTCCCAGCACATCCAAGTCCCCATCCTCCAGTAATGAAAACACCTCCAAGTTGTGTTTCTGAAGGGAACGAGTGTTTAGGAGGCCGTAGTGCAAGACACTGGCTTTATGCACATGATTCCGACCTGCCCTTATCACAGGAACCCTCAGCAGCCCTTCCCGATGGAGTAAGGCCACACACCCCTCGCTAGGAGGTATGTTGCCCAGGTTGGCCTCCAGCAACTCACCTCTACTGTAAATAAGTCGCGGGCCAGGGGTCATGGCCTCGGGTCCGGTTTGGTCACGGATGGGCACAGATGGGCACAGATGGGCTCGCCTCTGGCTCGCCTCTGGCACGCCCAAGGCGCGTTCGCTGCGCGCATGCGCTGCGCGCATGCATGTGGCAGGTTTAAGTAGCGTCCTATCAGCCTAGCGCGTCAGGGGGAAACATCCGTTACAACGCCGATGTTTCCCCGCGGTGCTGTTACGACGCGTCCGTAACAACGCAAGTCGTTACCACGACTTGCGCTGGAGGGCGCTAGAAGATTACAAATAGTAAATTTACTATTCCAACACCTTCCCTAGTGTCCACGGGGACTGGTGTTAGAATAGTAAATTATACTATTCGACATCCGCGCCCCCAACGCAAGTCGTGGTAACGACTTGCGTTGTAAGGGACGCGTTGTAACAGCACGCGTTGTGACGGTACGCGTTGTACCGTCATACATCCGCGTCAGGCAGCAACTAGCCTGCTGACCAAGATGTCGCCCACAGCCGGCACTTCCTCCCCCAAGATGGCTCCCACCCGAAAGAAGCAGCTAACGACCCGCTATAGCAGCGGTGCAGTTGGATATTAAAATGCAAGTATGTCCTAACAATTCCCCGTTAAAACAGGTAGAAGCAGCAAAAAAAACGGCTCTAAATGCCGAAAATTAAAATTACACCAGCGTGACTAAAAGCGCGATATATACGCGCAAGTGCACCAGAAATGCAGCCTTAAAATTCACAAATGAGCCTTCAGAGATCGCGGTGCCTACCTTACAGGGAAAACACCCCTTAAGGACTGTCTTAAGTAGCGTTCTATCGGCCTAGCGCGTCAGGCAGCAACTAGCTTGCTGACCAAGATGTCGCCCACAGCCGGCTCTTCCTCCCCCAAGATGGCTCCCACCCGAAAGAAGCAGCTAACGACCCGCTATAGCAGCGGTGCAGTTGGATATTAAAATGCAGGTATGTCCTAAAAATTCCCCGTTAAAACAGATAGAAGCAGCAAAAAAACGTCTCTAAATGCCGAAAATTTAAATTACACCAGCGTGATTAAAAGCGCAATATATACGCGCAAGTGCACCAGAAATGCAGAAATGCAGCCTTAAAATTCACAAATGAGCCTTCAGAGATCGCGGCGCCTACCTTACAAAACATGAAAACTGTATTAAGTCATACAGCCCCATGATTGGGAAACAGGCCTGCTTTGTTCTTCAGCATGGCACTGCTGCTAATAGTCAGTTAATCACTAGCGCCTCCGGCCGGATGCGCCCTGTCGCCTCTCCACATCCACCTCGCCTGTATCGGGCCTTGATGCTGCAGTGGGTCTGGTACTGCGCGTCATTCCTGTACCACCGGCAGGGACAGGCTGCTCAGACTGGAGGTGCCCTCACTGACATCATCCCCCCCCCTTGCATGGGCATGGCCACATACCTGCTGGTTCTGGACAGCAGTTGTGACCTGTTCCAACGCCCTAGCAACATCCTGGCAGCATTGCACCATCTGGTATTGCATTGCCAGGGACCGGCGTGATAGTTGGGAAGTCGCATTCCCGATCAGGTGGTTTGACCTGGTGTATGCCGATAGGCGGGTCAGCAGCTGGCGGTGGCGGCGGCGGGTGATGTCTTGCTGTGACACCATGATCTGGCTGTTCTCCCTCACTGCAGCTGTTAACACCTGCATGCTTTCGGTGAGCTGGCTCACGTTACGCGCTGTTTTGTAAAGCTGCAGCTGCATGGCTGCCATGTGCCCTGCCTGCTTCTGGTGGACAGCTAGCATCCGGAGTTCGATGCCAAGCCTTTGTTCCTGATCATGTTGACCCCGGTCAGCCCGTGTTGCCACGTTGCCCTGATGCCTCATCCGGCCACTTGACTGCGACCGCACAGTGGCTGTGCGCCGTGTCTGCCTCCTGGGTGGTGGTGTGGCCTGTTCCACTGCCATGTGTGACGCATGGGGTGGTTGCTCTCCTCCTGTGGCTGCAAGGGTGGCCCTGTTTGCATGGGGAGGTGGTGATACTGGTGCAGGTGTGTCTGAAGGTCCAGGTCGTGGGGCCGGATGGCTCTCTCCCTCGGTGTCCTCTGTGTTCTCCTCAATTTGGAGTGCCTCGCTGTCCATGCTCTGTGGTTCAGCAGCACCTTTGATGTAAATGGGTGCATGATTAATTATATGAATCTTGCACATGGGAAGTTGCGACATGCATGCAGGCGTGCATTCCCTGACTGGCTTTAGGGACATGTTTCACTTGACAGGTATGGCTGTGTGTGGCTATCAGGAAACTATTATCACATTACAGGTCCCACAATGCAATATGGCGTTTCTGATGTGCATGGCCTGCATCACTGGGGTTTTCAGATGGCTAGCTCTGGGGGCATGGGCATTGTTAGGGGGCATGGGCATTGTTAGGGGACGGGGTCGCAGTTGCATGGCTCTTACCTTTGGATTGTTGGGTGGGTTGGGAGGTGTTCAGCTGGGTGACCCCCACGCAGGCTGCAGGGTTGATGGTCTCCTCCACCAGGTCTTCAAGTGGTGTGTTGGGCGCAACTGTGGGGTCTCCTCCTCCGGTCGCATGTTGCTCCCCCAGCCTCTCTGCAATGCGCTCTTTGGCACGGCCTCTGAGGTCATACCACCTCTTCTTTAGCTAATCTATAGAGCGCTGGGTCACTCCGACAGAGTTGACCTTAGCCCTGATGTGCTGCCAAATGCGCCTCTTGTCTGCTTCAGGGACCTTCCGGGATTGCTTCCCAAAGAGCCTATCATGGTCCCTGCTTACACCCTCGATGAGGAACTCCAGCTCCTGTTCAGAAAATTGAATTTTTCTTTTTATGCCAGGTGGACTGCTTCCTGGGACATTCTGGTTCTGGATGTGTGACCTGTTGTGGGGCTGCAGGGTGTGTCTGTTGAAGCTCTGTGCTGTGCTTCTTCCACTCTCAAGCTCTGTGTTCAGAATGAGTGAGGGAACTGTCTACTTCCTGGTTGTGATGTCATCATTGTGCTCGTAATGCGACTTCCCGTTTTTGCGATCTCGTAGTTAGCGAGATTGCAATTTGCGATTTCGGTAATTGCGAAATTGCAATTTCAACATGGGAAACCGGCGATACTGTGATTTTTATAGGATTTAGCGGAATTCGCAATCGGCGATTGCGGCCAACTGCGAATCGCATTTTTGGTTGGCTTTTAATGATGCATCCCATTCTGCAAATTCTAATTTGCGATTCGGTATTTTTTTCGCAATTTAGAATTCGCAGAAACTGGGCTTGATGCATCTGGAGGATAGATTTTCCAAATAATACAATGAAATACTCGAATAATGGGTTTTGAAGTATGAGCCTCGTACATGTTAATGTTATCCTATGGGAGAACCAAACACTGCATACGTATAATTGCAATCAGTTTTGTATGATACCTTTCAGGACTTTAGGTGCTTAGGGGCCAGGGACCAATAAACCACCCGCAGTTTGGTTTTACCAGCCCTGTGGAGTCTGAGTGCAGAAGTGCTGGTCGCATTGGCAGCCTCGAGTGCTAAGCTTTAAAGTCAATGGGAAAGTACCTGCAAAAGAAAGGCTGTAAGTGGGGATTTGGGGACAAGGCTGGCAGAACCCAAAGGTGGGTTCAGATCTTCAGAGTTTCTGGAGCAAAGGGACACCATTAGTTTACTTGAACTCAAGATGTGGGGCTCTGGTGCAGAGGTACCCCCTTTTAGGATTGACCTGGAGAGAGGAAGAAAACAAGACTGCAGGGCCACTCTCGGTGAGGCACTTATTGGTCTTAAAGTCCCTTGTTGGCAGGTCAGTGTTGTCCGGCCTGGATACTCAACATGCCCTGCTTGCTAGAAGTGCTCAGATACCAAGGGTATGGGTGCTGTGGGCTCCTAGAAGGACTAGTGTCTTGAAACTCACTAGAGAAATGGGGCTGACCTCCTAGAACCACAGTGCCCTCTTCCTGTTGTGATGCACCCTTGGTGTAGCCGATGGTCAGCTACCCCACCCCAAGGGAGATGCTGCTTGGTTGCCAACGTGCTGGATAGTCCTCCAAGGTTTTAGGAGGATGCACAGTGTTTTCACCATTCCATGCCCTGGTTACACAGGGTCATATTTACTAAGGGCTTACGGGGTGCTAAAGTCCTTGTCAATTGGGTTACAATTGAATAATTACCTTGCTTTAAAGGAAAGAGAACTGGCACTGGGGCCTGGTTAGCAGAGATCCAGTGCAACCTCAGTCACAGAGCATCAGTACTAGGGCAAAAAGTGGGTGTGACCACGGCACAAATGAGCACTTTCCTATAGAACCCCTTGACCCCCAAACAAAAGGCAATGAGAATAACCTTTCCAAAGAGAGTTTTCATTGTCTAGGTGGGAGAACCTGTAAACGGCGATCTGCATTGGCATGGTCAATCCCAGGCATGGACCACCTCAACAGTTTAGGATTTCCCCCCTTCATTTGCATCTGTGGTCAGTTTGTACAAGGAAGAGAGTACCAAACAGGTATGGTCTCAGTTTCTTCAGGGACTAAACTACAGCAACGCCTTCTCTCTCAATGCATTCCAATGCTGCTCTCTGAGGAGTAGCCTCCTGCTAATGAAAGCAACAGGCTGGTCCTGGCCATCGTCGTTGGTCTATGATAGGACTGCTCCTATCCCATGCTCAGAGGCATCTGTCTGCACAATGAACTGCTTGGTATAATGTGAAGCTTTTATTATTGGGTGCTGAGCATATTGCTTCCTTCAGAGTGTCAAAAGCCGTTTGACAGCTCACTGTCCAGTTTACCTTCTTGGGTTGTTTCTTGGAGGTCAGTTCAGTGAGGGGTGCCACAATAGTACCATACCCCTTCACAAACCTCCTCTAGTACCCAGTCAATCCAAGGCATGCCATGACTTGAATCTGGGATGTTGGAGCTACCCAGTCGAGAATAGTTTGTATCATGGGCTGGTTTGAACTTGCCCTCCAACTACAAGGTGGCCTAGGTATACAAATGTGCCCTGCCCTATCTGGCACTTGCTTGCCTTGATAGTGAGTCCTGATTTCTGCACGGTCTCAAGGACCTTTCAAGGGTGGATCAGGTGATCCTGCCAAGTGGAATTATAGAAAGCAATATCATCCAAATATCCTCCACTAAACGACTCCAGCCCTACCAGGATGTTGTTCACCTGCATTTAGAAAGTGGCATGGGGCATTCTTTAGTCCAAATGGCATTACATTAAACTGATAATGTCCATCTGGGGCTGAGAATGCTGATTTTTCTGTTGCTCCAGTGGTTAGACCAATCTGCCCCATACCTGTGAATCAGTTGATCAGCTCTTGGAATAGGATGTGCATCTGTCTTAATGGCAGCAATGAGCCCTCGATAGTCCACACAAACCTTTATCTCAGGTTTGCTTCCCTTATAATGAAGCTTGGGGACTAAGACTACTGGGCTGGCCCAGGGACTCTCAAAGGCGTCAATCACCCCTAACTTTAGCCTTGCTGACTTTAGCCCTGATGCTTTCCTTGACCTGGTCAGATTGACAGTATATTTTGTTTTTGACAGGTAGGCTGTCCCCAGTGTCCACATCATCTGTACACCAGGTTGTCTGACTAAAGGTCAAGGAAAAATGCTCAGCATACTGACACAGACTCATCTGCAGTCCTTTTTCTGTTAGGCATTGAGGGTGTCTGACAAGCCAACTTCCTCTACAGATTCATCCTGAGGGTTGTTTGAGAGGAGGTCAGGGAGAGGTTCCCTCTATTCTTCCTTATCCTCATCAGTGACCATCAGCATGGCCATATCAGCCCCGTCTTGAAAAGGTTTTAGGCGGTTTACATGGATGACTCCGGGGGGATACCTGCTAGGGCCTAGGTCTACCAATTAGGCACCATCTCCTTGTCTCGCTTGGATAGGGAGCATTCCATTTATCCTGGAGGGCCCTTAGTGCCACAGGCTGCAAAACCCATACCTCCTGTCCTGGCTGAAAACTCAATCAGTGCAGACTTTTGGTCAAAATTGTTTCTGGGGGTCCTGGCTTGCCTCAAGGCTTTTAGTTGCTTCCTCCATGTATTCAGCCAACCTGGTATGAAGGCAAGCACATAATCCACAATGTCCAGTTTAGGCTCTTTGAGAGGCTTATACAATCTTTCCCTTTCTAGACCCAGTGCTCCCCTAACAGGGTGGCTAAACAGAAGCTCAAAGGGACTAAAGCCCACTCCTCTCGGGGACACCTCTCTATTAGTAAAAGTAGGCATGGTAAGAGGACATCCCATCTCTTTCTGACCTCTTCAGGGGTCCCCATGGTCCTGTCTTTCATGGTCTTACTAAATTGTTCAACAAGGCCACTTGTCTGTGGATGATATGGGGTAGTGAACACACATTCACACAACATTCTTTCCACAATGCTTTCAGTTAAGCAGACATGAAGTTACTACATCGGTCTAAAACCACTTCCTTAGAGAAGGCCACTCTTCTGAAACTAATTATTAGGGCCCTGGCAGCTACAGAAGCTGTGACATTTCTGAGGGGAATTACTTCAGATACCTGGTAACATGTTCCACTACTGCCAGTATGAATCTATTTCCTGATGCTGTATGAGGATCAAGGGTATCATCAATGTCAATCCTTTCAAAGGGAACCCTAGCCAATTGTAGTGGGTTTAAGTGGGCCTTTGATTAGCTACCTGTCTTGCCACTGGCTTCACATCACAACACAGGAGTCGCAAAACCCCTTCTTTTTCTGGGACATGCCTGGCAAGAAGACGTGGGTGACTAACCTACTTCAACTTTTAGTCTAGCCTAGACACCCAGCTAGGGGGATGTCATGTGCTGAGGTGAGTATGAGCTCTCTTTATTGCTGAGGCACTACAATTCTCCTAGTGGAACCATACTTGGGGTCTCTGACCTTAGTATACAGGTGTCCCTCCTCCCAATAGGTCCTATAGGAACCACTGACATCTCTCTTTTCCAGGTCAGCAGCTTGCTGTCTCAAGCTCTCAATTGCAGGCTTTGTCTTTTTGTCCCTGGCAGAGATCTTCCCTAGAGGGTCACCTTGGGCCTAGGAGCTGTGCCTTGCAAGGCCCACATTCCTGGGGTCAGTTACCCTAAGGGCTGACAGGTCTTCTCCCCGAGGAAAGGGGACCTCAGCTTGTAGCTGCTCAGAAGTTGGTTTCCCAGCCTTCTTTTCTCTTCTCCTGGAACATCGGGTCATTTTTCCAGGCTACAATTCTTCTTTTTCACCCTAGGATTTACTCTGTTATCTTGCTTCTACATACACCCATTCAGGTATTCCAAGCATGGCTGCAAGGGACCTTTGTTTACTTAATTGTGTGCGGAGCCATTTGTGTCTTAAGAATGCTATGAACATTGATAACTGGATATGTTTGTCCATTTAAGTACTGTTCTGATGCACATTTTCAGAAGTACAGTTATTTGGCAGATGCTCTTTCGTTATCTTCAATCAGTCATTTTTTTATAAAGAGCGACTACTTACCAGTAAGGGTCTCTAGTCGCTAAATGGGATAGGAGGGGGTAGATATGCGGTTCAGTTGAAAAGCCAGGTCTTGAGGACTTTCCTAAATTGCTGCAGTGATGATGATTGCCTGGGTACAAAGAAAAGGCATTCCAGGTCCACGTGGCGAGGTAGGAGAAGGATCTTCCTGCAGCAGTGGGCTTGCAGATCCATGGAATGGTTGCCAAGGCCAGTTTGGCAGAGTGGGGATGCCTAGTGGGAGAGTAGAAGGAGAGGCCGTGGTTGAGGTATGCAGGTCAGCTGTTGTGGAGGGCCTTGTAGGCATGAGTGAGGAGTTTGAAGGTCATTCTTTTGTTGATAGATAGCCAGTGAAGGCCAGTGATGTGGCTGCTGCTTGAAATGTGATGAGGAGGCGTTCTGGTTGTTTTGAAGTTTCTTTAGGAGTTTCTGGGGGGTGCCGGTGTAGAGTAAGTATGGGCAAAATTTGCGAATTCGCCGTCCGCGAATTCGTGTGAAATGGCGGATTTTTGTGCCATTTGCACAAATATGTGACCACGTGTGCCTGTAACTTTGCCAGCACGCCAAAAGGCGCCGAGGTCCCTTGAGGAAGATCTTCCGGTGGATCCCCACTGAGACCAGGAAGACGGTCACCCAGGCCCTCGTTACCAGCCGACTGGACTACGGCAACGCCCTCTACGCCGGAACCACCACCAAGCTCCAGAAGAGACTCCAGCGGATCCAGAACGCCTCAGCCAGACTCATCCTCGACATCCCCCGTCGCAGACACATCTCCGGACACCTAAGAGACCTGCACTGGCTCCCCATCAACAAGAGAATCACCTTCCGTCTCCTCACCCACGCACACAAAGCCCTACACGACCAAGGCCCGAGCTACCTCAACAACCGCCTCAACTTCTACGCTCCCAAACGCCACCTCCGATCGACCAACCACGCCCTCGCCGCTGTCCGCCGCATCCGAAGAGCGACAACAGGAGGAAGGTCCTTCTCCTACCTGGCCGCCAAGACCTGGAACTCCCTCCCGTCCGACCTGCGCCTGACCCAAGACCACCTCTCCTTCAGGAAGAAGCTCAAGACCTGGCTGTTCGAGCAGTAGCAGCACCCCACCCCCCCCCCCAAGCGCCTTGAGACCCTCCGGGTAAGTAGTGCGCTCTATAAATGTCTTTGATTGATTGATTGATTGAGTGAGCTGCCATTATAGTGGGGGCAGGCGGGAAGATGTTTCATACCGCTAGTGTGTGGTGGACGGGGCCAAACGGGCGGGGCTTCTATGTGAGTTCACATGCATCTTGTTTATAAAGGGTCAGAGACCGAGCGGAGCAGCAGATGAGGAGAAAGCAGCCTCCTGGTCACAGGAGCTACACAGGGATGGCGCTCGGGAAACTCATGGATGCAAAAATACGTTTGGCACAAGACCCCAGAATCCTTCAGATGTCCAAGATAGCTCTGCTGCCCGTGTTGGTACAAAGCCATTCTGATCCTGCTCAGTGGGTTCAGGCGCTTGCAGCTGCTGCTGCTGGACAATGTCCCATCTCATACTAAACTGCCCGTAAAGGCATATGCTGGCGCTGGGCAGTAGGGTGCAGTGACATGAGCGTGCTCCACGTCTGGTACATGCGCATACCGATGCCAGGGGGACACGTGTTTATTGGTGCTGTGTAGCAAGTTATGACTTTACATTTTGACTGCACCAGACGGTGGTACCACCTACATGGATCAGGAGCATCCAGGCACCAGACTTTATGGAGCAAGAGCATAATGGTGCTGTGCGGTACGGGTATATATGTACTGGGGGCAGGGAGGCACTTAGCACAATGTGTGCTCACACCCAGATGGCTCCCAGGCAATTGAGCACAAATGATTTTCACACAGAGAGGGCTCCGGGGCAGTTCAGCAGCACGGGGGCTCACACCCACTGCCACCCTCTGGTTCACCACTGTCACCTTCTGGTTCATCACTGCCACCCTCCGGTTCATCACAGCACCCCCTGGTTCACCACTGCCCCCCTCTGGTTAACCACTGCCACCCTCTGGTTCACCACTGTCCCCCTCCGGTTCATCACTGCCACCCTTTGGTTCACCACTGCCACCCTCTGGTTCATCACTGTCACCCTCTGGTTCATCACTGCCACACTCTGGTTCATCACAGCACCCTCTGGTTCACCACTCCCACCCTCTGGTTCACCACTGCCACCCTCTGGTTCATCACTGCCACCCTCTGGTTCACCACTGCCACCCTCTGGATCATCACTGTCACCCTCTGGTTCATCACTGCCACCCTCTGGTTCATCACAGCACCCTCTGGTTCACCAGTGCCACCCTCTGATTCATCACTGCCACCCTCTGGTTCATCACTGCCACCCTCTGGTTCACCCCTGTCACCCTCTGGTTCATCACAGCACCCTCTGGTTCACCACTGCCCCCTCTGGTTAATCACTGCCACCCTCTGGTTCATCACAGCTCCCTCTGGTTCACCACTGCCACCCTCTGGTTCATCACTGCCACCCTCTGGTTCATCACAGCACCCTCTGGTGCACCACTGCCACCCTCTGGTTCATCACTGCCACCCTCTGGTCACCACTGCCACCCTCTGGTTCACCACTGCCACCCTCCGGTACATCACAGCACCCTCTGGTTCACCACTGCCACCCTCTGCTTCACCCCTGCCACTATCTGGTTCATCACGTCCACCCTTTGGTTCATCACTGCCAGCCTCTGGTTCATCACTGCCACCCTCTGGTTCATCACTGTCACCCTCTGGTTCACCACTGCCACCCTCTGGTTCATCACTGCCACCCTCTGATTCACCACTGCCACCCTCTGGTTCATCACTGTCACCTTCCGGTTCATCACTGCCACTCTCTGGTTCATCACAGCACCCCCTGGTTCACCACTGCCCCCCTCTGGTTAACCACTGGCACCCTCTGGTTCACCACTGCCACCCTCTGGTTCATCACTGCCACCCTCTGGTTCATCACTGCCACCCTCTGGTTCATCAATGTCACCCTCTTGTTCATCGCTGCCACCCTCTGGTTCATCACTGCCACCCTCTGGTTCATCACAGCACCCTCTGGTTCACCACTGCCACCCTCTGGTTCATCACAGCACCCTCTGGTTCACAACGGCACCTTCTGGTTCATCACAGCACCCTCTGGTTCACCACTTTAGATTATGGGGAGAAAGCACACCTACCCAGCCTCAACCGGGGGCTGGTTAATGTGTTACTGAATTTGAGCTTCAAGTCCAGCACCTGCTTTCTTATCTGTAAGTGCTTCCTGTTGTGGTTTAATTTTTGTGACAGCCTGAAGCACTGTGCTGTAAATGGTTAAAAAGAAATTAGCTTCAACTTGGGCCTGCTGTAACCCTGTAAGTGCTTCATGTACTTCAGTTTTTGAAAATCCGTCCCGCAAGCGATTTCACAGATTTTTCTGCAATTTCACGAGATTTGCGGACCACGAAATTGCAGAAAATCCGCAAATTCCGCGAACGGAACGGATTTTACGCCAATGCTTAGTGTAAAGTATGTTGCCATAGTCGATTCTGCTGCTGATGATTGCATGGGTGATGGTAATCCTGGACTCGGTCGGGATCCACTTGAAGAGCTTACGAAGCAGGCACAGCATGTAGAAGCAGGAGGACGAAACAGCGTTGATTTTGCAGTTCTTTGAGAGTGAGGAGTCCAGGATGATGCAGAGGTTGTATACATGGTCAGTGTGGGTGTGGGGTGTTTGGAGTGCTGCAGGCAACCAGCAGTTCTCCTAGGCAGAGGGGGTGGAGCCCAGGATGAGGACATCGGTCTTTTTTGAGTTAAGCTTGAGGCAGCTGTCCTTCATCGAGGTGGCGACATCCTTCATCCTGTTCTGTAAGTAGCTCTTCTTGTGGGTTCATCTGTGAGGGAGAGAATCAGCTAGTTGTCATCGGTGTAGTAGACAATGATGATTATGTGGCTTCTGACGATGGCTGCAAGAAGGCCATGTAGATTCTGATGAGGATGAGACTCAGAGAGGAGCCTTGAGGCACTCCGCTGATGATCTCTATGGGTTCTGAGTTTAATGGTGAAAGTCTGACTCTCTCTGTTCGCCAGTGAGCAAGAAGCAGAACCGTTCCAGGGCTTCATCACAGATGCTGGCATTATGGAGTCTTGCGCAGAGAGTGTAGTGGGAAGCAGTGTCCAAGGCGGCTGAGAAGTCCAAGAAGATGAGGGCAGCAGTTTTGCCTCAGTCAAAGAGCGCACGGATGCCAACTGTAGCGGCGGGAGAGCGGATCTTGGTGTTGTGGTTGCCTCTGCAGCCCAAATGGGAGAGTTCCACAATGTGGTTTGTTTAGATGAAATTGGAGAGTAGACCGTTGATGGCTTTCTTGATGACTTTGGCTGGGAAGGAGTGCAAAGAGTTGGGTCTGTACTTCTTGAGGTCCGTCGAGTCAGCAGAGGGTTTGTTCAGCAGGGAGTTGATATCTGCATGTTTTCAGTATCCAGGGAAGGTGGTGGGCTCGATAGAGCAGCATAGTTCAGTGTGATGGAGGTGCCGGCTCTGTTGAAGATGTGATGAGGGCAGGAATCCAAGGGGACTATGAAGTCGATGCTCTTCATGATCCTGAGGATGTCGTCAGAGGTGAGGGTGGTCCAGATGGGCAAGGTCTGCTGGGTCTGGAGACATTGGGTGCGGTGGTTGCGCATGGGGTGGCAGAGTCCATCAAAGTCTTGCACCTTACTTCCTTTTAATCAATAACCTAGTGTTTTGACTGTAAAGTCTACACGATTTACCCAGGACTGACTTGAGGTGTTGTGAATTTCCTTGAATTTAATCCTGTACTCTTCAGTGGTGAGTCCAACACCCTCAAATAGGGAATCCTTCAAGTGGTCATAGGACTCTGCATCTTTCTCATTAAGTGTCAGGAATCTATCCCTGCACTTGCCTGGGAATAACTCCCACAGTGTAGCGCCCCAGTGTCTTCGGTGTAACTTTCTCATTTTACAAGCTTTCTCAAAGGCTGTAAACCACTTTGTAATGTCATCACCTTCAACATAATTAGGGACAATACCTCTAGGGATCTTGGAATCCTGTTTACGTTGTTGCTGCCACCACATATGGGTGCTAAACCCATCTCAGCATTTTCTCTTTCTCTGGCCAATATCTTGGTCTCAAGAGCTGCTCTCTTGATCAGTCTAGCAAGGAATACATCCTGCTCATCTAGATCCTCTATTTCACTTTCCCTGGGCACAGGGAAATGATGGAGTTTGAGGTTCTCACCATACGAAACACTGTAAGTGTGAGGGTCATGTGCCTATTTTCTGCTTGGTCTGCATTTTACTCCGAAAGGTACTCCTGGAGTTGGGCCTTGCTATCAGTTTAAGCAGCAGCAAAAGTATTTTCCTTAAAGAGGGCCTTTAACTGCTTCATGCCAAGGTGCAGATAAGTGGTCAGGCTGAGCTCTCTAACCATATCCTCTAAAAAATAAATGTCTTTGATGGACAGACTTTTAAGGCCTAATTGACTTGTATACTTTTAACCCCTTCAGCGCTGATGACAAAGCCAGCTCGTCATGGGCGTTACCTGCGCTACGCGCATTACGAGCTGGCTTTGTCATGAATAATGGGATTCATAGGAGGTCAGCGCCCAGCGGGAATTGCCTTAGCAGGCAAGGTGTTAAAATCTCTAATGATATTGAACTGGGGTACTTAACACAATGCCCTAACAGTTCTGATTAGCAAATTTAGAAAAAATCTAAAAATCTTAAAAATACATTTTTGACTAAAGTCAATAGTGAATTTCTTAGTGGAATTACCTATTGACCCAGTGGTAACAGCAAACACAAAGTCTTGTATCCCACTGCTGAACAACCAAATGTAGGAACCTGGCTGCTTATGTAGTGAAATGATGTAAGGGTACACCATGCAAATTGTCCAGACAACCCTTACTTGGTGTACAGGGCTTACTTTTATAATCCAAAGTGCTCTATTTGTGGTAGTTTGGTCGAGCAGCTTAGGCTTATCAAAGGAGAGTGTTGAGCATTTTTTGTACAAACAGAGTCAATAAATGAGACACACACTCAATAAGAAATCTAAAACCAATTAAAAAAAATAACATGGAAATTATATCATTTTAGACACCAAAATCATCGGAATCAGGAAAGGACTTTCAGAGTAATAGATTTTCCAAATAATATGATAAAATACTTGAACAATGGTTGGTGAGCTATGAGCCTCAAACGTGGTAATGTTATCCTATAGAAGAAACATACACTGCATAAATATAATTGCAATCAGTTTTGTAGGATACCTTTTAGTACTTAGGGTGCTTAGGGGTCTAGGTCCAAGAAACCACCAGCATTCTGATTTAACCTGCACTGTTGAGTCCTGGTACAGGGGTAAAGTACCTGCAAAAGAAGGGCAGCAAGTGGTGATTTGGGGACAAGTCCCGCAGAACGCAAAGGCGGGCTCAGCTCATGAGGGAGATGCTGCTTGATTTTCGAAGAGCTGAACATTCCGCCAATTCTTTAGGATGCACAGTTTTTGGATGAGGCAGGTGTTTGCATTTGTCAAGCTACCAGCTGCCAGGCAGGGTTTGGCACCAATTTCGGAGCAGGTCTGCTGTTCTTGCAATGTTGGTTCTTCTTTGTCCTTCTTTTGTTCCCAGGTACATGAATCTGAGTTCCTGGTGTCAGGGGGACGCCTAAATACTGAATCTATGGGTGCAAAGGTGAGAGTAGGGTAATAGCCAGTGGGCAACTTATCCCTGGGATGACTACACCCCCATAGGACTACTTCCTGTGGAGAGTGGGCAAAATTCTGACCCAGAGTTCTTAGTTTAACCAATTCAAGATGGCAAAACCATTTCTTGGCTGTCCATTTCAGGTAGTCCACCTTAGGGGTGTACCTAGCCTGGGAGTGGACTACACCTACTGACTATCTAATTTACTGCCTGCTCTGGTAGCTAATGTGCCCCAGGGCAGGGGTTGGCACTCCCCAGCTCTAGGGGTGAAGCCATTGTCACATATCAACAGCAGAGGAGGCTTTTGAAACCTCTGGCCTTTATATGCTAATTTACCAGCCATCCTGCGGGAGGAGGTGTGGTCACTTTCTCTGAAGCAGACATTGTTTATGGCCTCTGAGAGCACAGGACCTCATCTGCAGGGGGGGTCAGAAACTCATCAGTAGTGGCAGGCTGGCAGATATCAAACAGCCAGCACACTAATGGGCTTGTAAATTTGAGGGGGAACCTCTAAGGTGCCCTCTTGGTGCATGTCAAATTCAATCTATTACTGGTATTAGTACAGAAGTATTGAGATAAGTTGTTTGATACCAAACACCATGAGTTAGGTAACTCGTATTGACCAGTACCTAGTACATATCCTGAAGATGGCTGCCTGATCACTTGTAAAATCTAGAAATGGAAGTAGACATCACAGAGGAGTATGTATGAAAAAAGTTTCTAAAAATGTGCTGCACTGGGTCGCTTTCAGAATCAAGTCCCCTGAAGAAGGGCAGTAGCCCGAAATGCATTGGGCAGACATTTAATGAAAAGAAAGATGTTATGAGAATATTAACATGAAATAATTCGAATAAAAATAAAAACAGAACCGCAAAAAAACACTGTCGACTCTCATTTGAAGAAAACTATGAAATATTCTTTACGAGTGCGTTGAGGAGACGTTATTCCCAAGGGAGTCTACGCATTTGGGTCCTCCATAGTACTCATGCCCTGGTTACCTGGTGTACAATTTACTAGGGACTTACAGAGGTGTTAAAGTCCTTGCCAATTAGCTTACAATTGGACATGTACCTTGTTTTATGGGAAAGAGCACTGGCACTGGGACCTGGCTAGAAAGGACCCAGTGCAAATTCAGTCATATAGCATCCGTACTAGGGCAAAATGTGGAGTGACCATGGCAAAAAGGGGCATTTTGTTACATCACATATACAATAAACATGGCTAGACTCTTATTTCAGATGGAGCAACATTATAGTCTATTAACTTAAACATAAAAGGTGCATTTACAGAGCACATCCTGAACTCAAGTATTTAAAAGTGTCCTCATATGTGATAATAAAGAAAAAGGAGAATGTGCGTAATACAATGTTTGTCTAGTATCACACAATTTGAACAAGCAGGGAAATTAGTATTCATTCCAGGTCATCTGGTTCGACATTTTGAAATTGAACCACCTGATGTACATCTCGGCCTCTCTCTCTCCTCTGTTAAATCAAAATCAACAGTTTTTTCTTTTATTCTTGGTGTAAAACCCGGCACAGACAGAGCAGAACATTATTGGGCCCCCAGATCCAACTACAACATTAAGGATGCATTTATTAGGAGAATGTAACACCCTAAACACCCCTCATTAAGCTACACACCTGTTGGTTTGGCCAGCATTTCGATTTAAAGTTAAATAAAAAAATCTTTTAAATCTACAAAAGCCAGCATTTTTGCCTTTGAGTTGTAACATAAAGTAGAAACTACAAGATAAAAACATATCCTAAGTATTTTGGAGCCATCTAGACTATTCCTAAAAAGTTTCATGCAAACGTAGACAGATTTGCTATGTTTAAAAAAGAATATAGAGAGAATGTATCCTGCAAGTCTTCAGGGAAGATGGAGACACCCCAAGATGTTCACATTTGTGGTGAAAGCCACAGTCACATAAGGCCCAATGGCACCAACAAACAGGGACCCAACAATGGTTTTCATCAATGCTCCTGAAAGATGAGTATAAGCTTCCCTCCTTTACAGAATTGGTACACCATGTGCATCAGTTGACAAACTTCCCATCTTTACAGAAGAAGTCCATCGCAGTATCCCTCACTCAAAAGATAGAGCAGCTGTGTAGGCTCCCATTCCTCATGGAAAAGGTACAACGTGTGCAGAGGCGCAGACTTCATCCTGTAGGGCTCCCGACTGTCACAGTACAGGTGTAACTGAAGCTTCCCCTCTCAAATAACAGGTATGGCACACTCTGTAGCAGCAATTCTAACACCTTTGCCTATTTAATACACATGTTTCAGTATGGGTATGTCAATTGGTAAGTCCTTGGGCAAGTAATACAGTTAAGTATGGATGAGTGAGTGAGTGTAAACATCTATTAATTCAGCAGCAAGGCACCCATGTAAATAGGCCATATTATGCTGTTTTGTTTGGGAAGGGGAATGTTTGATGGTCACAATTACAATCGGCATATGTGATCATCACACTACACGCTTTGCAAGCCGCTAAGGACTGCATGTGCTGAAGTCTGAACATCTTTATAACAAACTGAGAGGGACTGTGCCCACTACCAGCAGACTCATTTCTCCAGAGCTCTCACTTGCAGGGGTGTAGCTCTCATTGGTGCAGCAGGTGCAATGCACCGGGCGCAGAGTTAGTAGGAGACTCAACTACACAGCCTTTTGAACCCCAGAGAAGCACCTAAATAACCATGCTTGAATTCCGAAGGTAAAGGAGCATTAAAGAAGACTGTTGTCTTTTTTTTCTTTCAATTACTGCAAAGTGTGAGCATTTTGCAAAGTGAACTATGTGAAACGCTTACTGGTATGAAGGGAAAGGCAGTAGGTTGTTCTTTTTCTTCTAACATGCAACAATATGTAAATACCTATCAAGGAACTGTACAGGTATTTCAAAGTAAATTAACAGGTAAGTACAAATGAAGCACTTTTGTGAGATGAAAACAAAGATTTTAATAGCGTCAAACAAATCACGAATCATTTCTTGTTGAGCAAATGACACATATTTGTTGAAACCCAATTTCTACATATTATCGTTTGTGTGCTATATAGTTTTATAAGTAAAACTGTATTTCTGTGTAAATGTAGTGGTAATTGTAATGGAAAATGAACTGCTTGTTAATAACAGTGGCTACCTCACCATGCTTTAATAATATATGTGTGACTGTGTGCTCCTAATTGCAACACCAGCTACATACCACACACTTACCACTCTCCTGCTGAATGGGTGTGGCTTATTTGCAAAACTTGTTTTTTGTGATGTATCGATTTTTCTAATTGTCTAAAAGTTCAGTGATGTAAATTAATTGCAGTACCGCCAGAATGAAAACTGATTAATCACAACTGCCTACTAGGGTCACTGGAGCTCTTACAGCACTGGGCGTCTACAGTTTGCTCCATCTGATTGATGTCCTCAGCTGCTGGAGTCAGACTCTGAGCAGCTACTCCACTGAAGCATCTGCGAGAGCACTGCGAAGGCTTCATTGCACGTGCACTGAATTGCAGAACATATTCACTTTTGTACATGCAGAGTGCCCCCTTCGACACTGGCTGCATTATTCTAGCAGAGGTCAAAGAAGATGTTATGTCCATGTTGTTTGGTAGCAATTGAAGACAAGGCAATCAGAGTATTCACTGTGTTCAGCCATATGGGTGGAGTGCAGGCGATGGCAGTACATACATGAACATAGGCCTACTTACAGACAGAGTGCTGGAATTGTGAAAACAAATGCTTTGAGTATTTTTTGGTTCATATTTTGAAAAGAAAGGCACAGTCAGCTTTAAACAACTTCTCAGGTTGTCAATGCACAACTCTGGCTTATTTAAACCAGAAGTAATAATAGTTGTCCATCTGAAACCTGTGGAAACCAGCAAATGTCTTTTTTTTTTTTTACGGTAAGTATGGCTACATCTAAGGTGTATACTTGATTTGCCTAGTGCTTACTCTGTAAAGCATTATTTGATAATCAAGCGAGGGCACGCCTCCCAGCCTATATCCATTTGTGTGTGACTTTTGCCATCTACAACAAGGTTGCAGCCTAAGAGTATTAGCACTTGCCCACCAATGCCTCCCGTATTTCACGTTTGACACGCTTTATCCTCGGTGCTTCTCCCACAATCCCGTCTGAGAGGTTAAGACGGCGCTCATGGCTGTTTTTTTTGTTTTTACTTACAACGAATGTGGAAACATTTTAGGTGGGGATGGAGCGGGCTTTCAGCGTTTGTCCTCTTCACACGTTTGACGGCGTTTGTTACAAAAGGAGCCTGATCAACTAATCTGTTTGAAATGGCGCTGCCTCGTACAAATGTCAATCGCAGAGGAAGGGTGACCTGCAACTCGTCCAAGGTACGCGTTGAGGTAAGCAAAGGGTGGAGCAGAGGGCACATCCCACTGGCAGAGTGAGTCTTTGGAAGTTTCTATGTGACAACCAATTGCAAAATTATCTAAACCAGGAACTGCTGCCTCCATATTGCAAAACACACAGGATGATGGACCGAATGTTGCACAATGGCAAAACATTCACCCCCGGTCACGGATCTGGGTTTAATACATCGTTATTTTGCTCACCAAGCCACCCCAGTTCATACATGGCCATATGCAAATCAGTCTTGACCCTGTGCTTCATGGGAACAGTCCAGCCCGAACTGCCAAGCCATGTCTTCTGTGGACCATAATCAAGCATCCTAGGACCGGTTTCTGGCTATCAGCCGTCTTCAGCCAGGATAGCATGACTCCAGTGGCTTAGTGAGCACGGGACCCACGTCTGGGCATGCCCTTCCCACATAGGGTGAACAGCAAAACACACAAGATGATGGACCGAATGTTGCACAATGGCAAAACATTCAGCCCCAGTCACAGATCTGGGTTTAATCCATCGTTATTTTCCATATTGCAGGCATATACCAGAGAGACCACCGGGTACGAGTCCTAGCTTGCTGACATGTCAATGGCTGCTGCCCCAGCAGGAAATATGAATACTCTGATGATTCCCTCGGAGGGCAACAATTTTACAGGAGAGGAAGAAGGTGCTACAATGTTACTGCATGCCAATCATCTGCTATTTGTGAAGACTTTAGAAACTGAAGACACCGTGAGTAATCAGGGGGAGAAGGGCTCAATTGACTTGGAGTTTGGAGTAGGAAATATTTCTAGAAGGAGCATGGGGGCAGGAAGGCTTTCTAATTGTGTGTCCCACTTTGCCTCAAAGCCTACAAGCACAGATGGATAGGGTTAGCCAAACTCTTGTGGGTCTCTCTTGGAAGCCTCAGTAATTGTGACTGATACAACAGCTTCTAATTGCCCACAACTTACTAGTATATGTAGTGAAACATTCACTGGTAATACCAACACAGATACAAGTATACTAGAAGAGGTGGGGGCTAATTTGGATGTTGAAGCTTGCAGAAGAACTGATGAGCAGGCACTTAAAAGCACTTTAGGTGGTATGAAGTAGCCACAGAAATGATTGAAAAGTCAGGGTGGGAAACCTACCCCCACACGACAAAAGAATCAGACATTGCACAAGGCTGACAAAGGTAGCCCGTTACAGGATTGGGTCATGTCAAAAGGTGAGGTCAGAGCATTAATATCATACTTATCCACTGCCTCAGCAGACTCTCAAAATCATGATAAGAAGGGCAAACAATGATCTACAAATCTATCTTCTTCGACCATTGGCAGCCCAGAAAACTTGGTCCCTCTTGAGTCTAGCCTTTACTCACCAGGAGAAGGCCCTATTACCTGCTATCCACCGCCAGTTATTTCTGACCAGTTTGCCTTGGACATTAAGCATGAGCCAACGTTGTTTACTATATTGCAGATGTTGCAGGATGAGTAGGCAGAAACACAACAACATTACGTTCAAGTCCAAATTAATAAAATAGCTTTTAGGTGCTTGCTGATGGATGTTACCACTAACATATCTGCTCTGTCTACATAGGTGGTAGAACTTCAACAACAGGTCTCAGATATAGAAGACACTGGCTCAGAAGCTAAGAAATCCATCAAAGGCCACAATTGTCATCTGGATTTAGTGCAATCTAACATTGAAGATCTAGAAATTCAGCAAAGGTGGAATAATTTGCGCATATTTGGTATACCAGAAGGAAAAGAATGGAATGACCTATTCCAGTTCATTGTGCAGCTGTTCAGAAAGGCATTCCCAGATATGTCTGATTGAGACATGGAATTGCAAAGTCAGAGAGCGCACAGACTTCCTACTAAACATTCTGTTAAAATAAATATTTGCAATACTAGTAAGGTAGCTAATCATTGCACTATATTGATTTATACTGGTAATTTCTTGTTATGACAAGCCATTTCTATCAAAGGTAGCCCAACACCTCCAATGATGGTAGACTCAATGTCGATATCAGCCCAGTCAGATTTCTGTAAACCTACAATGGACAGGCGCTGGAAGCTGCGTCAATTTGTAGACCCATTAAAAGCTGCTGGGGCTCAGGTCTTCTAACGGGAACCTGCTAGGCTCAAGGTTATCAAGGGTGGCCAAAAGTGGTTTTGCTTTATGGATCGATAGGCAACTCTGTCTAGCATAAGGGGGTGAATCTTCATCTCTCTTCTTGTGTGTGATATGAGCTGTCTCTCTTTCCTTTATTTTCTCTTTTCGGTGGAAAGTAGGGGTTACATTGGTTTCGTGGTCTTGTTTTGCTTTGGGGGTGGAGATCTCTTAAAAAGCTTTGAATGTTTCATTCTCATGCTGCTCCCAGGTGATTTTATAATTTGGGAGGGGTATGGCCATCGTTGGGTAATGGGCAGCATGGGGAGGGCCATGCGGGAGGCTCCCAGGGCTGTCAGGTGCAACAGTCTAGATTCAGGGGTGATTCTCCTAGCCAGAATTTGTGAGGGGGGATGAGGTTGCAAGAGGGTGTGGGATCAAAGGGGGGCAAACATAAGTCAAGGTGATACATTCTATTTTTTTTATAGTTACTTTCTTTTTTTCACACTATTAGGCATAAGGCTCCCTTTGGTACTCAGGGTGGACTCCTTAAATGGAGTAAAAAATTGATTATTAACAATGAGTGCAATTCGATGTTTATGCTGCAATGTTTCTGGTTTAAATTCAATGAGCAAATGCCAATTAATCTGTGAGGAAATTAAAATGTACAAACCTCACATTGTATCTGTTGGACTTGGCCCTTTATCCTGAAATGTTTTGCTTTTCAACATCCCATTAGAAGATATCTCCCCCATGGCAGAGGTATGTCGAGGCCATGTGTGGTGTGAGATTCCATAATACATGCGCACAGACTGCCTTTCCCTATTTAAACATGCTACTTTTAAAATGGATGCCATGGCTGTGTGTTGTGCCGCCTGACTGAGGTGGGTTACCAGTCTAGTTGTTTGTGTCGCAGCCACCCCAGCTTTTGGAGGAAAACCTGGCGCCAAAGGTGCTCTACTCCTCCCCCTGAGCCAGTCAGAACCAGTTTCCCCAGATGCTTCTAGAAGCTTATGGCACTGTCTGGTAGGTATGGGGCATATAAATAAGGGGGCTGTGCCATCATGTGCTCAGACAGAGCGTGGACTTGAATGAGAAGGGACCTACTGCCAGGAGGTACCTCTGCATGGGCCGGTGTGCTGCCCCCTATGCCCTACTGTACCCCTCTGCTGTCCACAGGGCTAGTGAGAGCCCAGCTGCCGGAGTAAAGGCGGCTGTATCAGGAGGAGTGCCACGTTACAGAGGATGATAGTTCCTAGGACCTACAGCCCTGTTCTGATGAGTGCCCACTGCCTGCTGATCTTGCCCAGGAGTGCCTCCTGCTGTGCTACCTAGTGCCTGGAAAAGAAGAGCGCTATATCTGGGCTGCCCATGAGAAGGAAGGAGCGCTAAACTGAGCTGGTCTGTGCTTCCCTGTCTGCTATCTGGCGCTATGTGGGTGTTACAACTTTATCCCAGCAGTGACTGGGCCCCAGAGAGAGGTGAGGACCGTGGGTGACTCGTGAGCGCTATATTTGGTGGGGCACCAATTGCTTGGATGCCAGGAATAGAGGAGAGCTTCCACATCCAATCTGCAATGCTGTGCTTGGTAGCACTGGATGAGTGCTGCGTTTAATGTGCCAAGAGAGGAGGAGCGCTGTATTTCCAGTCCCCCGCCACCTCTGGAAATAGCAGGAGCCTACTCTGCATGTTGCCGCCCTCGCGGGTGACCACCCCACTTTGTGTGTTGTAGAAAACAGCGGGTGCCCACCCCACGTGTGCGCGGCCCCGGAACAGGTGAAATTACAGCGGGTGTCTACCTCGCGTGCGGACAGAGAGAGAGCTGCTTATTTACAGAAGGCGGGAGGCCACCCCGCACTTCCGGATTTCCAGAGATCACCGCCGCGGCTGCGAGTCAATGAGGGAGCCATGCGGAGGCCAGGCATTGCCCAGCAACCGAGCCTCCCTGGGCCGTGTCATTGCTGGAGGCGGGGCCTGCCGGGAGGAAGGAGGAAGCCAGGCGGGAGCCTACCCCACGCTGGCCCAGCAGCACACAGAGACGTCTGCAGCCTCGCGGAGATTGCATCGAAGTCCCAGGAGAGGGCCCGGGTGAAGTTGAGGCAGCCTGTCATTGGCAGGGCTCCCGGGAGCAACGGGAAAGCCCCGCCACTTTACTACTTTAAAACCGGAGCGGGAGCCCACCCCGCTAGCTCTTGCCCCCCGCCGTCGAGAGAAGCAACCAGAAAGGTGCTGCTGCTGGCGGGGCTCCCACATTGGAGAGGAGAGGCTCGCACATCCAGGGAAGCGGCGGAAGAAGTGAGCCGGTTGAAGCCAGGGGCCCCGGACTGCCGCTGAGTGGGGCTCCATCTTCCAGTGGTTAGGGGGTGTTTGGGCACATTGCCGGTGCCCGCCCCCGTATTGAGGCTCAAGTGGGGAAGTGTTGGGGCCTGTGTCGTGTTGGCCTCATTGCCCCGGCGCTGCACCATTCAGACCTTTCTTCAACTTGAGAGCCCCAGAAGAGAGGCTCCCACGTGCAACATTTGGGGCCTAACTTCAAGTTAAGAGTCCCCGAGGAGGGGCTCCCATGCTCCCCGTACTGGCTTCATTGACTGCACACACCTGCCCTGCAGGACAGTGGGCAGCTGCGGCGACCTTGGGCATGTTTAAGTGGAATGCCATGATGTGTTGGGGGTATACCCTATGCTAAGATGATTCTGCCAATATTATGCCCTAGGCTCATATGTGTAGGCCCATGGTGATTTAGGTTCAGGGTTGGTGCCCCACCTGAATATGGTTGTGCCTACGGTGATGATTATGCCTAATGTCAAGCATAATGTGATTTGCGCCTATTGGGACAGGGCCCTATACTAATGTGCCTAACGCTGTTTCCCTAAGGTTGATGCCCCAGGCACCTGATTTGATGCCCTGATTTGATGCATAGTGAAACGCTGATGATGTTGCCCACTGCTGAAGTTACGGTAACGCATAGGTTGTTTAATGCCTAGTATTAATGGCAGGCAGTGGTGTATTCATTCTAGGCCTATTGCCAATGTGGTTTCGCGCTAATGTGATGCATATGAGATTCATGCCTAATGAGATGTTATGCCTAGAGCCATGCGAGGATGCTCTATGATCCTACCTAACTGACCCATCCTAATGCGTATAATGTTGGTTCTGCGCAGAATGTGCTTTTATGCCTAATGCCCTACAGTGATGTTTTCATCCCAGGCCTGCCCACTGTGTTCATGCCAATGCAGGTTCTGGGCCTAGTGTTTTCCTGCTATGGAGGTGCTTCATACTAATGCTTTTCCCCCAAGGCCTGGTGACGCCTTTAGGCCTAAGGTTATGCCTGAAGGGGGCTATGCCCAGGAGGATGCCTAATGTATTTCCCCTAAAGTATTGATGCTAATAAGGTTTTTGGTATGCTTATTGCAGCTGTTCCTGCCGGATGCCATGTTAGGATGCTTCAGGTTCCTACCTTAGGCCAAATGATAACGTTTTATGTCTAGGGCGATGTTGCTAAGGCTAGGCATGATGGACTGTACATTTATTCTCATTTGACTCATGATGTTTTCATTGCAGATGGTCCAGCCTACTGCTCTATGTTCATGCTAATGTCTATCCCTTAAGGCTGACAACTGATGGTTTTGCATTCCATGTTAATGCTTTCTTTCCCCAAGGCCGGACGCCGTCTTTACGCCTAAGGTGAGGCCTCCTGGCCTGCAAGCCTGTTTTCCTTTTCAAGTCTGATGCCGACTGTGTCCATGCCTACTATGATGCGAAGGGGGTATGCCTAATGTTCACATGTTTATGCCCGCTCTTCTGCTAAGTTCATTAGTCTATCCTTGGGTACGGATTGATTACAATTGTCAATGCTGATGGACTGTTCAATTATTCTTTGTATCTAGTGATGGTTCTGGCAGTGGCTCGATTACCCTGCCCTGTATATTATGCCCTGTAAATATTGACTTGGCGCCAGTTGGTGCAGTGTAGAGAATTCTATGATTATCATGTGTTGACATAATACACAAGTTATTTTTCACCTAAACTGTTGTGGTCTCTTTTTGTAGCGTGCCTTGTGTGTCATTCGTGTGTGCTGCATGTATGATTTACACATTTCCTCCGTAGTGTGGCCGGCCCGCTCTGCACCACGCTACCTGTGTCTAACAGTATCCCTCAATGAGACTCATTTAGCGTAAAAAGATAGAATTTTACCTATGCAGCTTGGATATAATATCATTGCCTGGGCATCACAGATTGTTTCCATCAGAGTCGCTATTTCGGTGGATGAATCACTGGAATATAAGTTAATTAAAGCTGCAGGTGATCCAAGGGGGAGATTGGGGATTGTACAGCTTACATTGAATGGATTTAAATATGTGCTTTGTACAATATATGGGTATATGGATCAAATGCTGACAAACCTGATATGATAGATGGGTTAAATCTAGAATTACTGGAATGGAGGGGGGACTTTTTAGTCATGGGATATTTTAATTGTACAATGGATTATTTCTAAGATTGCCAATCAGTGACCCTCTCCAAGAATGGTAAAACTTAGGGCCTCTATCCTCATATTAGCTCACGTGCATTGTTTAAGGAATACATGGTGGGTATTCCACTCAGCAGTGCCAGTGCCAGGATTTTCCCCACCACACAAACATTATTCCAGGATTGATTTGGTTTTTATCAATGATAATTTGGTACAGGCTGCTAGAATGAAAACGTGTCCTAGAGTTACATCTGACCATAATCCCAAATTGTTACATCTTCACTTATGGGCAATATGAAACCAGAGGTGCCTGTTCTCTTTCCCTTGTCAATTATGTATTGATGAATATTACGTAACACTAGGTAATACCATTCTGTTGGAGTTCGTACAATTTAATGCAGGTATAGCCTCTTCATAGGTGGTATGGGGTGCAATGAAGGCCTTTATCAGAGGTTTTACTCAGCAGTTACAACAAAATAGAAATAAAGAAACTATTTTACCAACACTTTATTGGGCAGTCATCCAATTAGAACTTTTACATGTCAGTGAAATTAGGAATGGGGGATAGGAGTAACAGAAAACATATTTTCCTCTGATTGAGAAATGCCTAAGTATGGGGAAGATCTCGAAGGACAACTACAATAAACATCACTCTTTTCAGAGATAATATGGGGAGCAGGTTGGAGGATTTAAGGCACATCAAATAGGCGATAAGGTATCTAAAAGATGGATCTAAGCTGTTAAAGGGGAGGATGGCCTTTTATATATGCATTCACAATCAATAGTGGAGAAATTTGCAGTGTTCCATCATAGTTTTTCTGGACAGTTGAATGTATTGACGAAACAGGTTTTGGAGATTACCTACAGGGATGTACTCTCCCAATGCTCGATGACACTCATGTATCAATTCTCCAAGAGGAGATTACTTGTAGTGAAATTGCTGAGGCTTTGGCGGCATTGCTGTCAGACATAGCAGCGTGATACAAAAGGGGGTGGTGATGGACGGAGCATCTGAACCAATCAAACACTCACACCCAGTCAACAGATCTGGGTTTAATCCATCTCCATTCTTTAGCCCATTCTGCCACCCCAGTTCAGACATGGCCATATGCAAATCAGTCTGACCCTGTGCCTCATGGGAACAGTCCAGCCCGAACTGCCAAGCCATACCTTCCCTGGACCGGATTCAAGCTTCCTAGGACTGCTTTCTGGCATGGAGAAGCGTGGCTCAGTGGTTAGAGGCGGCAGACCTGGATGCTGAGATCGGCCGTGGACCAGGGTTCGATTCCCCGCCCCGGCGGGTCTCGGGCTCAAAAATTCCACGGACTCGACAATTCTCGCTCCGGTGCCTACTCGACTCACGGGGTCACACTCTGCGACTCTGGGCAATAGCTTGCTTAATCTCCACTACGGCCCCTCGCGGCGGGATGCCTGGCTTTCACCTTGTGGATACCCTGCCGGGGTATCTCACAAGGGAATACCAGGACGGGTTCCCTAAGCAAGCGCCTTGATACCTTCGGGTGATACGTGCGCTATATAAGTCGCAATACATTTACATTTACATACATACATTTACAGCCGTCTTCAGTCAGGCTTGCTTGAATCCAGTGGCAAAGTGAGCAAGGGACTCACGTCTGAGCATACCCTGCCAACTTATGGCGAACAAAGCGGTACAAAAGGGAGTGGTGAAGGAAAGACATGGCTTGGCAGTTCGGGCTGGACTGTTCCCATGAGGCACAGGGTCAAGACTGATTTGCATATGGCCATGTCTGAACTGGGGTGGTGTGGAGTGCAAAAAACGATGGATTTAGGCCCAGATCTCTGTACTGGGGTGAATGTATGACATTGTTTTGCATTCTATCCATCAACTGTTGTTTTGCATTTGTCACCCCGAGTGGGATGGGTATGCTCAGACGTGAGTCCCATGCTCTCCACACCACTGGAGTCAAGCTATCCTGGCTGAAGACGGCTGATAGCCAGAAACCGGTCCTAGGATGCTTGATTCCGGTCCAGGAAAGACATGGCTTGGCAGTTCAGGCTGGACTGTTCCCATGAGGCACAGGGTCAAGACTGATTTGCATATGGCCAAGTCTGAACTGGCGTGGTGTGGAGTGCAAAAAAACGATGGATTTAGGCCCAGATCTCTGTACTGGGGTGAATGTATGACATTGTTCTGCATTCTGTCCATCAACAGTTGTTTTGCATTTGTCACCCCGAGTGGAATAGGTATGCTCAGACGTGAGTCCCATGCTCTCCACACCACTGAAGTCAAGCTATCGTGGCTGAAGACGGCTGATAGCCAGAAACCGGTCCTAGGATGCTTGATTCCGGTCCAGGAAAGACATGGCTTGTCAGTTTGGGCTGGACTGTTCCCATGAGGCACAGGGTCAAGACTGATTTGCATATGGCCATGTCTGAACTGGGGTGGTGTGGAGTGCAAAAAAACGATGGATTTAGGCCCATATCTCTGTACTGGGGTGAATGTATGACATTGTTCTGCATTCTCTCCATCAACTGTTGTTTTGCATTTGTCACCCCGAGTGGGATGGGTATGCTCAGACTTGAGTCCCATGCTCGCCACACCACTTGAGTCAAGCTATCCTGGCTGAAGACGGCTGATAGCCAGAAACCGGTCCTAGGATGCTTGATTCCGGTCCAGGAAAGACATGGCTTGGCAGTTTGAGCTGGACTGTTCCCATGAGGTACAGGGTCAAGACTGATTTGCATATGGCCATGTCTGAACTGGGGTGGTGTGGAGTGCAAACAAATTATGGATTTAGGCCCAGATCTCTGTACTGGGGTGAATGTATGACATTGTTCTGCATTCTGTCCATCAACTGTTGTTTTGCATATGTCGCCACGAGTGGGATGGTATGCTCAGACGTGAGTCCCATGCTCTCCACACCACTGGAGTCAAGCTATCCTGGCTGAAGATGGCTGATAGCCAGAAACCGGTCCTAGGATGCTTGATTCCGGTCAGGAAAGACATGGCTTGGCAGTTCGGGCTGGACTGTTCCCATGAGGCACAGGGTCAAGACTGATTTGCATATGGCCATGTCTGAACTGGGGTGGTGTGGAGTGCAAAAAAACGATGGATTTAGGCCCAGATCTCTGTACTGGGGTGAATGTATGACATTGTTCTGCATTCTGTCCATGAACTGTTGTTTTGCATTTGTCAGACATAGCAGCAGCAGATGATGCATTACCACTCGAGTTTTATAAGATTTTTACAAATGTTATTGTACCCCAGCTAAGTGATGTTATACATTATGTAGGAGTGGCGGAGATGTTCCTTGCTCATGGAATATGATTTGATTTGATTTGATTTTTCTATTTATATAGCGCACGAATGCCCAAGGGCGTCTTGGCGCTGAAAAATTCCCAGTAGCTCATAAAGATGTATAATTAGAGCTGTTTAGCGAAAAGCCATGTTTTAACTTCCTTTCTGAAGGATTTCAGGGATGGACTGGTTTTTATGTCTAGCGGCTGTTGGTTCCATATTCTTGCCGTCTGTACCAGAAAGCTTCTACCGCCCCAATTGGTTTTTCTGAATCTAGGTATCTTTATGAGTTTCAATTGACTGGATCTGAGAAGTCTGTTTGGCTCATATAGTTGCAGATGTGTTTTTAGGAATTTTGATCCAGTTCCATTTATTGCTTTGTATGCCAGGCATAGTGATTTAAATTGTATCCTGCTTTCGATCGGGAGCCAGTGCAGACTTTTTAGTTTATGGCTTACTTTTTCATACTTTGGTATTTCAAGTATCAGCCTAGCTGCTGCGTTCTGCAGGCGTTGTAACTTAAGGAGGATTTTCTTCCTTGCTCCGGCATATAAGCCGTTTCCGTAGTCCAGTCTGGACAAGGCCAATGCTGTCACCACTGTTTTGCGTGAGTCATACGGTATGTAAGGTAAAATCTTTTTAATCATTTTTAAGATGTACCAGAGTGATGAGGCTAGTTTACTTGCTTGAGCGTCAAAAGAAAGGTTAGTGTCTAACATTATTCCTAGGTTTTTCACCTTTTCTGACGATTCTGGGCATCTTCCCATGTCTGTAGGCCACCATAGAGGGGACCATATGTTTGTGTCTCCTCGTAGTATCAGGACTTCACTCTTATCTCCATTTAGTTTTAAGCAATTCATTTTCATCCATTTGCTGATTTTTGTCATACAGCATTGGAATTTTTCTGCTGTGTCTTGTACCTCCTTGCTTATTGACACCACAATTTGGGTGTCGTCGGCGTAAGATATCGGGGTGAAGCCGTTGTTCCTTATTATTTGAGCCAGTGGAGCTACATATAGATTAAAAAGAGTGGGGCTCATTGATGAGCCCTGTGGAACTCCGCATGGTAGGCTGAACAGATTGGATTTTGCTTCTCCTGATTCAACTGAGAAGGTCCTGTTCTCTAGGTAAGAGGCTATAAGAGCGCAGGCTGACTCATGTATGTTTGTTGTTTTTAGCCGCTTTATGAGGATTTCGTGGCTGACCGTATCGAAGGCCGCTGATAAGTCAAGTAGTATCAGCGCGGCCTACGATCCATTATCCATTATTTTCCTGAGTTCCTCCACTGCTGTAATCAGGGCTGTCTCCGTCCCGTGTTCTGCCCGGAAACCAAACTGAGAGTAGTCCAGCCAATCTCCGTCCATCAGATGTTGAGATAGCTGTTTATTTAACAGCTTCTCCAGAATTTTAGCAGCGAAAGGGATCCTGGCTATGGGTCTATAGTTGTTGGGATTTTCGCAGTCTAGATTGTTTTTTTTTTAACAGTGGTCTAATGGATATCATTTTCCAGTCATCTGGGAAGATATTGGTGTCAATGATTTTGGAGAATAATTTTTCCAGAGCTACACTTAGTCCTATGGGACAGACCTGCATGATTCTGGGTGGACAGGGATCCATTGGGCTACCTGAATTGGTAGTGAGAATTTCTTTTTGAATCTGCTCAGCTGTAGGGGGTGTGAATCTAAAAACTGATGTTTGGTCTTGTTGGATACTTGATTTATTGAGTGTAATATATCCTTTTCCATGGTTTCGTTGTTCTGATTTTTGAAGGAGTCATATACTGATGATACTTTATTTACGAAGAAATCCCCTAATATGTTGCAGAAGTTTGATGACAATGCTTCTGAGTTATTATTTTCGAACTTGGAAAGTTTTTTGACCGTGTCAAAAAGTGTTTTGCTGGAGTTTTTTGACTCGTTAATCTTATTGGTGAAGTATTTACTTTTTTCTTCTATTATTAGTTTTTTATAACTGTTTAATGTAGCTTTATATTCTTGTCTTAGGTAGGCGTCGTAATTAGTTCTCCATTTTTTCTCTGCTCTTCTACATGTTTGTTTTTGTGTTTTTAGAGCTTCGGAGAAAAAAAAGTTGTGATGGGGTTTTTCTTTTCAAGGTTGCCTTTTTTTGAGGGACAGTCAGGTTGACTGCCTTGTCTATCCACTCATTAAGTTGTTTACAAGCCCTATTACTATTGTCGTTAAAAGTGGGATAAGATGTTTGGAGTTTTTCTATAAATGCCTGGTTATCAATTTTAGACCAGTCACGATAGGTAACTTGCTTAATGATTAACACTGGTCTTCCAGTCTCCTTTTTAACTTCTAGCGTGAATCTTATTAGTTTGTGATCTGTCCATGTAATAGGGAGGGTGTCTATTTTATTTATGTTCTGGCACGATGTGAAGATACCGTCCAGTGTATGTCCAGCATTGTGCGTTTCTAGATTGACTTTCTGTTTCAGATCGTAGATTGCCATTGCATCAATAAATTCCGCTATCTTGGAGTCTGATTTTTTCTCTAGGTGCAGATTAAAGTCACCTAGGATAGTGTAGTCGGGACAAGTCACACTAGCTTCAAGAAAAGGGCTTAGCAGGTCGATTAAGGGGGTTTTAGCACTGGGTGGTCTGTATATTAATATTCCATTAAAAGTGTAATTATTTGTGATCTTTATTTGGAAGGTTAATATTTCACAGTCTGAGGTGTTGCCTTTGTCTGAGGTTTTAATCTTAAGATCTTCTTTTGCTATGATCGCTAGACCTCCTCCTCGTTTAAATTTTCTGTCGACTCTAGAAAAAGAGTATCCATCCGGAATGGCTAAGGCTAGGTCAGCATCTGATGCCTCGTCTGCCCATGTTTCGGTGACGAATAGTATATCAATTTTTTGTCCATCTATTAATTCAGATGTCTGTGTATTATGTTTGACCATTGATCTTGTGTTGATCAGGCCGATTTTCAAGATATGATTTTTGTATTTCGGAATATGACAAAGATCCTTTCCTTTCTTAACCCCTTCCGTGCGGGGGTAATTCCACCGCTGTGCTGGGGGGAAGACACGCGCAGTGCCCCCATCCGCATGACGAGCTCAGCTCGTCATGAGTAACGGCGCTCGTGTGCTCATGACGAGCTGAGCTCATCATGAGCCCACCCGTACCCGTGAAACGCTCAGCACAGCAGGGGAATTATCCCCGCATGCGAGCGTTCCACGGCTCATGACGAGCTGAGCTCGTCATGAGCACCGGAGCGCCGTGCCTCCTGACGAGCTCAGCTCGTCATGAGTATTGATGGTGTTAAAGAAAGGTAAGCCACCATAGGAGTTTGGCTCGTACCACCCTATCTCTTTCATCAATGCAACGCTAACTTTTCTGCCCAAATGTTTGCAGTACTGCTGGCACCCTTGATGCCAGGGTTGGTTTCAAGTCAGCAGCATGGGTTTATTCTGGGGAGGGATATCACGGCTCATGTCAATACCGCAATAGTTGCATTTGATGTGTCGAAGAAATCTGGGCTCAAGATGGAAATAATCCTGTTAGACGCTGGAAAGGCGATCAACCGTGTAGTATGGAAATGCCTGTGGGCCACACTGATGGCTTTTGTATTGAGTTGCCAATTCTACAAATGGATGCAGGCTCTGTATAAGAACCCAGTTGCTCAGTTGGCCTATGCGGGGTTACTATCTACTCCTCTTCGGATATTTCGGGGCTCCCTGCAGGGGTGCCCACTCCCCCCTCCATTATTTGCACTATGTATTGGGCCTAATTTGCTATCACTGTACTTAAATGTAAACATCCAGCCTGTTATAACAGGGGCATGTGAATAAAAAATTACTGCTTATGCTTATGATGTATAAAGGAAAAAGGGGTCCAAGACAAAAGACAGAGTACTGCAATTTAGAGTCTTAGTGCAAAATAAATTCTAGCAGCGAAAGCTAGTCAATGCAAAGAGGTTTTAATCAAGTTTGCATGGTTCCCTCTATTGGGATGAAGTTCATCAAAACATTTCATTGTAAGCATGATAATTTAGGAAAAAACATACGTGCCCACAATCACAACAGGGAGGGGACAGTGAGGGTAGTGTGAGTGATAGGGTGGGGTCAAGAGATAGTCAGATTCATTCAGTGACAAATGAAAATTTTTAATTATGAAACTTAATGTGAGTGGTCCCTTTAGCCAAAGGGCCACCTCAAGCGGCTCAAATGAGAGTCCAAGCAAAACAATTTGTTAATCCACAAATCCAAACTCCATTACAGCCGTTAAAGTCCTGCTTGGGGTAGGAGATTGGTCGTTATCCGGTGGTCAACGTTTCGACCCGTATTCTAAGTAGGTAAATGTTCCTTACAGGGCGGGTCTTCTTCAGGACAAAGGAGTTGTGGGTGGGCAACCTCCTCAGGGATTTTGCAATTCCTCAGAGCTTCTCATCGAGGTCAATGTAGCTCAAAGTGTATGCTGGTAATGATATTCATAACCACTTATTTAAAAAAAAAATTAAAAATGATAGAAGAATCAATTTAGGATGACACTGTTTCGATAGGTACGGAGACCGGTGCTCATCCAATATAGAAAATAAATAAAGCCAATAATCATCAATATTGTTCCCAATAAAGGGGAGCTATCAGGTGAAACCCAGTTTTAATTCTAGACAGTCATCGCGGTGTATGGATTCCCCAATTTTGCGAGGAAAAATCTACCAAGGCTCCCCAGTTGGTGAAACCATGTAGAGTCCTTAAAGCACAGTATCCATATATCCGGACGGTGCAGTCTAAGTAGACACTCGAGCGTTATCCGGAGCGGGCCCTGAAATGAATCAAGACGACCCGGGGGATGAATCTGAAAAGTACCGATCCTGCCAAAACCAGCAAGACCGCGATCACTTCCTGGTGTCGAATCTGGGGGCGGAGTTACGTCCTTTACTTCAATGGAAAAAGAGATGCTTATGATGTAACAGTTTGATCCTCGAACCCTGTAGCTGCGTTGGATTCTATTAAAGATGGAGATAATACATTTCTTACCTTTCCTGGATATAAGTTGAACACTAGTAAAACACAAATTCTTCTTAATTTTCTGCCAGCAGGATCAGTTCCCGGTGCCTGCTTGTCAGCTGCGCACTTAGGGGTTCAGATTTCTCCAGAGGTGGAGCAAGTTATGAAGTTAAATTATGAGACCCTAATGCAGTCTGTTATAAAGAAATTAAAAGACTGGAACAAATTACCTATTAGTATTGTCCGGAAGTGTAATATTATCAAGATGAACATACTACCGACATTTTTATATCTCTTTTGTGCAATAACGCTACATATTGGAGGGTGCTATTGGTAGTTTTATATGGAGCAATAGGCGGGCACGGCCGACAATACGGTTTATGAAATTCCCATATAATCAGGGAGAGTTACAGCTCTCTGATTTCAAGTTGCATGTTTGGGCTGCATTTGCTGTTCACCTCAGCAATTTGTTGACAATGGATAATCTATATTTTAATGCCTTTTGTTATCATGTTGCTATTGGGCCAGACAGCAGACTTTTGTTGAACAGATAAAACAATCCAAACTATTTTAAAAGAGTTAGAGTCAAGGCTATTGGAGGGTAGTTTATTTATGGCATGACATTTCATCTAAATAATCTTAACGCATAATGCATTCAAATTTGTGCTTGTGGGATAATCCAGTGCGCCCAGATATATTTCATGACTCAATCTGTCGGATCTGGGCTACCTATGGGGTTAAGTGACTGGGACATTTTTATGATGTTAATGCTTCTTGAACATTTGAAGGCCTGCAGAACTTCTATGAACTCCCCCATCGGCTATTTTTTAAATATTTACAGATTAGGGATTACTTCTTGGTGCTCCATGGGATAAAGGCTTTTGGATTTCTGATTTATTGGTACATCACCACAACGCACCTAAGAAGTTGCTAATACGTTTTATCTATCTAAGTCTTTGCCAACGCAGAATTAATGATAGCTCTAAACTTGCTTTGAAATGGAGTAATAGTTTATGTGACGATATTGTCCCTGAGGAAGTTCTGTCAGCTTTAAAGACACTGAGGAGCTCAGTACATTCCATAAATGTATAACTTTGTATATGTTATACTATACCCCTAACAGAATAGCAAAGTGGGCTAGGAATGATAGTGGTGATAAGACTTAGGTCCATATGTAGGTAATCTAATTTTACTGATTCCTAAATACTGAATTTTACTGATTCTATATTTAGGAATCGGTAAATTGAACGTAGGTAAAAATTTGGTAAATTTTACCGATTCAGAAATATTCGTTATTACCGATTCGGTATTTACCGATTCTGTAATTCCCATTCTTTCCAATGGGCCTGGTGGCACATAGGAATGAATGGAAAGCCATTCACTAATACCGATTCGGTAAATACCGAATCGGTAATAGGGGAAGCATATTCAAGGGTGGCAGGGTGTCACATTGACACCCTGTTGCACCCCTGAATCGTGCATGAGTGCACATGTGCCACACATACATGCCCTAGGGGCATGTATGTCTGCCACATGGCACCTTGAAAAAAGCAAATTATTGCTTTTTCAAAGGTATTCGGTATTTATCGCCAACTTTTAGTTGGTGGTAAATAACAAATCCTGAATGCAAAAATGCAAAAATGCAATCACTTGAGTGCCTCCTACATAGCTTTTAGGGATTCTGTATTTTATCGATTCCTTAAAATAAGGAATCAGTAAATTACCGAATCCTTAAAACCTGCCTCCTACATCAGAAAATGCTAAAGACCGGTCAGTAACTGGATAATTACCGATTTTCGGCTGTTACCGACCGGTATTTTGCAACCAACATATGACCCTAAATGTGGGTTAGGGACTGCAAATTTGCTACATATGTTTGTTTCTTTCCCAAAATCGGGAGCTGTATTCAGGTTATCGGAATATGTCTTGGTTTTGACTTACAGCTTACCAGTGGCGGCTCCTCCATATGGGTGTGGGGGCGTAGCCCCACTGCTTTCTCGCTGTGCGAGAAGGCAGAAACATAAAATGGTAAAACTACAATTTTATGTCTCTGCTTCTCGCACTGTGAGAAAGCAGAAGTGCTGGTAGTGCTTGGTTGTAGGTGGGCGGTCCTGGTCACGGGCAAAGGGGGGAGTGGCTTTGCCCACTGTTGTGGGGTCCGACTGTTTGGTCGGCCCCAGGGTCGAACAAAGCAGTCATGCGCACGCCTCCTTTTTCTCTATGTAGGGTGCATGTAGCCTACATAGAGAAACAATGCAATAGGTCACGCATTAGGAAAGTTTGAGCTATTGGTATTGTAAATGACAAATTTTGTATTTATGTGTTGGTTTTGAAAATAGCTAAATTAATAGCTTTGTCATTTACAATTCCAATAGTTTTAACTTTCGCAAATGTGACACCTATAGCATGTGTAATGCAATATGTGTTTTATTTACGTGACTTAGATGTATTGATATTACAAATAACAATGGCTTTTAATTTTTTTTAAATAATTAATACTTAAATAAAAGTTATTGTAATTTATTTATTTATTTATTAATAAGTTGCAATAGCTTAAACTTTTGTAAATAAGTTTTGTGAAGATTATGTTCAGTGTATTTTATTGTAACGAAAATCCAAGAACAGAAGTGAAATATTAACATCTTTTTGTGACATTTGTGATAAAGCTTGAAACATTGAGAGAACATATTTGAACCAGTTGTTGTTGAATGGTTGCACAGATTGATGCTGTGGTGGCGCTGAGTGATGTTGTGGTGGCGACGAGTGATGCTGTAGCGTTCAGTGATGCTGTGGTAGCGCATACTGATGTTGTTGTACCCCTGAGTGATGCTGTGGTGGTGCTGAGTGATAGAGTGAGTGTGAAAGATAGATAGATAGATAGATAGATAGATAGATAGATAGATAGATAGATAGATAGATAGATAGATAGATAGATAGATAGATAGATAGATAGATAGATAGATAGATAGATAGATAGATAGATAGATAGATAGATAGATAGATATATAGAGGGAGGGCGAAAGATAGATAGAGGGAGTGCGATAAGGGGAGGGCGATAGATAGATAGAGAGAGGGTGATAGATAGAGGGAGGGCGATAGATAGAGGGAGGGAGGGCGATAGAGTGAGGGCGATAGATAGAGTGAGGGAGGGTGATAGATAGATAGAGGAAGGGCGATAGATAGATAGAGGGAGGGCAATAGATAGAGTGAGGGAGGGCGACAGATAGAGTGAGGGAGGGCGATAGATAGATAGAGTGAGGGAGGATGATAGATAGATAGATAGATAGATAGATAGATAGATAGATAGATAGATAGATAGATAGATAGATAGATAGATAGATAGATAGATAGAGTGAAGGAGGGCGTTAGATAGACAGATAGAGTGAGGGCGATAGATAGAGTGAGGGCGATAGAGTGAGTGAGGGCGATAGAGTGAGTGAGGGCAATAGAGTGAGTGAGGGCGATAGAGTGAGTGAGTGAGGGCGGTAGAGTGAGTGAGGGCGGTAGAGTTAGGGCAGTAGAATTAGGGCGGTAGAGTGGTGGAGTGAGGGAGGTAGAGTAAGGGTGGTAGAGGGAGGGCGGTAGAGTGGTAGAGTGAGGGCGGTAGAGTGGTAGAGTGAGGGCGGTAGAGTGGGGATGTGAGGGCGGTAGAGTTGTAGAGGGAGTGCAGTAGAGTGAGGGCGGTAGAGTGAGGGCGTGAGGGCAGTAGAGTGAGGGCAGTAGAGTGAGGGCTGTAGAGTGAGGGCGGTAGAGTGAGGGTGGTAGAGTGGTAGAGTTAGGGCGGTAGAGTGGTAGAGTGAGGGTGGTAGAAGGAGGGCGGTAGAGTGGTAGAGTGAGGGCGGTAGAGTGAGGGGACAAGCTGAGGTGACTCGTGATTCTGGCGTTAAGAAGACGCTGCGATTTGTACTCATCGAACAAAATGTAAAACTGCTCAAAAAAGGTCATAATGTGACCATGTGGTGCAAGCTGGCTCTGCGTTACCAAGTCACGCAGGGAGGTGACTTTCAGGAAACTCACTGGCCTTTTGTCCTTTTCAACGACAACGTGTCATTATCTGATAACAGAGATGGAACTAATCATTTAAACGGACCAGAAACTTACTCCAGGAGGCTTTTAAAGGGCAATTTGTGAATCAAAGGCATCCCCTAAGAAAATTAAATTCTTATGTATACACATACACACGGCCCTGGACAAAACAGGCCCTCCCGTGGGGTGTCTCCCAGCATCAGTGGGGGCCCAGGGACCTTCGCCTAGCTCTCTAACAGACGAATAGCCTCAAAAAAAAAAATATATACAGCGGTAAACCTGCCACCCATTCCACAACAGGAAGAAAGGTGAGGGTTCGAGTCAATTCTATAACACAGTGCAGCCCAGTTTAAGTATGTTGTGGCCCTACTGCAGTGCTTTAAATTGAACTTTAGAAGTGCAGGTACACAGTACCAGACAGTACCTGCCCAGTTAAAGCACTGCCCCCCACCCCCTCCAAGTCCACATAGGATAGCAATACTAGATCTGACAACCTAAAAATACCCACGGTAAAACAACCCTGACTGTCTATCGGGAGATCTCTCACGAAGCTGTTCTGGAGATTAGAAGTGAAACCCAAGCATCACATGGGCACCGGCCGAACGTGGCCCTGTGGTAAAGTGACCCAAGGCACCAGTCTAGAGTATCACTTAAAGGTACAGAGCACCAGAGCAAAGGGCCAGGCGCTTATTAGGTGTCACTCACCTCTGCTCTCTCACTAGACCAGGAGTGTCCAACCTAGGGCTCAGGGAGCCCGTTCCAGCAAAGATATTCGCGATATTTGTTCACAATTGCATTTAAATGCAGCTAAACTAAATGTGCATCTCTTACGTAGTTGATGGTTATTCTGAAAATGGGGCATTACGCTGGCCCACCTGGACCGACACTGAAACACAAGACTAACCACAGGAGCTTGAACAACCAGTGCTTATTGTGAGTCTTACTCGCCTCCGATAATCTCACTTTATTGGTACATTGACGTCCTTGCCTTGAAGTCGTAATTAACTTTATTAATAAACACAGAGACTCATTCGGTGATGGTCAACCTCATATCTTTAAATGGCAGGGCCAACAAAATTGTTCACATTACCTTCCAACTGCTCAAGAATCTGTGCTCCAATGCGTCATAGCTGATCACTGATGCAGTCAAAACCTTTAGTTAAATGTCAGTGTTGGACCTGCTCCTTTTTGGCAGGTTCAAAAAGGTTCAAAAATGTGATGTATTCCTATAGGTTCTGTATCGATCCCCCTATTCCTGACCCTGTTCTGGTTAATAATTAACTAGCAGCCATCCCACGGTACAAAAAACCGTTATCTGATTAAGCCACACCACGGCACAGGAACGCGTTATCTGATTAGGTCATAACGCTTGCCATCTAATTAGGCAAGCACTATTCCTCCAGCCCCTGATAAGGCATACGGAGTTCTCAAAACAAATCAAACCTATGACAACCTGGGAAAATCCCTGCGGCCATTGTTTTGATTTCACGAGAACTTCAGCAAAAGAATGTGCGAACAAGCCCGTTCGTATGACATCCTTATTGACGTATCCATGTCCATCCTTACGTCAATCTCGGCACCTTACAGATATAAATATTACCGACATTGCCTTAAGCAAACACACGCGGTGGTGACGAGATCGGAGCAGCGAGACGTGCTGAGGAGCCCAGCAGAGAGCAAAGCCCACACGCGCTGCCCCGCCTTCCTGACGCGCTGAGAACGAGACGCTGCTTTTCTCCTACCGAGAAATCCAGCTCCGGCGCTTCCAAGCAGCCCTCGCAGGCAGCTGGAATATCAAGACCAGAGACGAGAGATACCAGCCCTCAATCATTCTAGACCTCAGGTACAGAACTGAACAACCCCTTGCAGAGAATTCTTGAGTCAGTCCCTTGGCAAAACAAACTTAACTTAAACTGCTACTTATCTACTCCCGCCCACGTATTAGGCTTAGGTCAGGTACACTGGGGTAGGCGTGGTTAGAAGCACCAGTTGAGTACGATTAGTCAAATGTATATATGTATGTATCTATTTTATCAGTTTTAAATATCATATGGCTTAGAAACCATATCAATGCTTCTGCAGTATTATTTTATACTTCTGCTTTTATTGTATGCACTTTACTTAACCATAAGTATTGCAATAATATCGATTCATTTCTCTTGTACGAGAAAAGAGACTGATCAATAAATACCATCTTTTATTGAACACGCCCGTCTCTTCCTTTTCTCTACAATCTGGTGAAACTAAGAATGCACGTACTGACTGAGTAAAATAAGTTGTCTTTTGTTTTCACACGACTCTAGAGATACACTCTTGATTAGGGGAGAGCAAAGTTGTCATGTTCTATGGTTGTCAGAAACTAAATCCCTTCTTGTCTATCCAGGGAGGTTAAACTCCTCCTTGCTTATTCGAGAAAGTTTCTAGTGAACTCTGAGCTAGCTGGCAAAACCAAAAACTTTAAATCTAATATCGTCAGTAGAAGACCTAGTTAACCTCTGCCCTAGGTCTATACTATTGAAGATATTATTCCAATGCGCAGAGAATATTGGGATAATAGGAACTACACTACATGGCGCCCAAACGTTTGGATAGGCGATAAAACTAACGCAAGACATTAGAGTAACTCAGTCGTGCTTTTTCACACAGAACCCCTTTTTTCCCATAATACTCCAAAGACGTCTGGAGTGGGTGAAAGGTCATATCCGCCAAACCTCGCAGGAGGAGACTCCTATGTATGGTTCTTGGTTTAGTCAATGTTGAAGGATACACTGTTCCAAAATATTGTGCATCTAATCTTTGTTTCCATAGAAACCTGATCTGCAAATAAATAAAATAATCTTCTTGACAATAGTATGTCAGAAACTGAAGAAGAAAGGGAGACAGCTAGAATAGCAGCTGAACTCCTAGCAGCAGACAATACTCTGCTGGAAAATGACCTAAATGCAATACTCATCCCGGTTAACATAAGGAAATCTATAACCTTAAAACTTATAGAAAATGGACTGACACCAAGAGGTGGTACAGTCATATTCGTAATTGAGGCACACGAATATCGGCAGACAGAGGTATTCTATTCATGGATAAACTTTCCAGCAGCAAACGCTGTAACAAAAGAGTTCCACTATTATAAAATAGAGGAACCACCGGATATCTACACTCCTTTCGAGGAGGTGGAAATACCACTCAAATTCCAAGAGCACCTGCTCTTGTTTAATGGCGCCCTAAAACATAATAATCACATCACCAGGCTCGGTCCACTAGGTAGACCAGGAGCAACGTGGCCGGTCCTAGCCGGATATACACCACATCCAGACATTGAAGAAATGCCTGCAGCAGAGCTTTTAATACAGCTAAAACAACTAATCAAAATACATAGACAATTAGTCCAATATGTAATGCGGACTTCAACAGTCCAACCAGCAGTTAAAATTCCACAGCTGAACCCTCATCAGGGTAACACAAATAAAATTACACCACAGAACATACAGTCCTGTCTGGGTAAAGTACCCGCAAAACGGGAACAAATACCCTTCTGGCTAGCACAAAAAATCACTCAAATAGAGGCGGTGTTTCCAGACACCACCCCGGTAGAAAAACACAGGATTCTGACTATCCGTCTTCCAATGGGAATCGCACCACACGTGGAAGACTGTGACACTTGGGGTACAGTCTTTGCTTCCATATACACAAAAACACATGGTGTACCATCCATGTCAGTAATACCAGATGTGCTAAAACAAATTCAAGATGAATACGGTCCAGAACCCGTTTTAACTCTCGGTATGAAATTACTGAAGGACTTCAAGCAGGTCTCGGCTATAATATTAGCCAACATAAAGGGAGAAGCAGCAAACGTGGCGATCCGCCAAAGGTTAAAAGAGACAGATATAGCAGACCAACCAACAGAAATTGCCAGAATCATAGAGAAATCCTATGAAGAACTAGGAAGAGATAGTCTGGGTGGAATACCGGTAAAACCTCAACTGATTGAAAGTCCTGAAAAGATATTTATTAAAAATAATGTAAACACTCAAAAAAAGAGCTGGGATGGAAACAAACAATCCAATCCTAAAGAAAAAAGATTCCAGTCCAGAGGAAGGTCTCCTCGGCGGAGAGAAAGATCTCCGAACCAAGGACGCAGGTCTCCCCAAAGTGAGCCCTCTGGGAAAAAATACAACCTTAGAAATAGGGATAATATAAAGAAACTTGATAGATATCAAGATATTGATACACGTCCCTCTCAATCTTTTCGGACTTCCTCGCAGAAATCGGAAAGAAGAGGACGATCAGAACACAGGGAAGAGCACGTCAAGTCCAAAGACAAGGAACCTGCTCATCCAAATAAAAAGTTACAATTTCCAAAAAAGAAGGTAGCCAGTATTAAAGTAATCAAAGATGCCGAGAATACTGAGAACACAGCTGAAAAACGGAGAATGGGCTCAGACAATGCTAGACAGCGCAGCAGAAGTGAGCATAGCTCGCAAAGTCCTTATGAATCATCTGGAGACAGTGGACACGAATGAATATATTCAAGTGGAAACTGCAGACACCAGAGTTAGCAAACCTCACAAAATATATGAAATAACATTACGTATAGAGGGGGATAAGACTAGAAAAATAAGGGGTTTATTTTGGGATAATCTCTCCAAGGGCTATGACATCCTTCTAGCTGAAAAAGACTGGCCACCCGAGTTTGTCAGGGACTGCCCTCATGGCGAAGAAATAATTATGCCGGCCTTCTCAAATCAAATTCCAATTCATAAAAAATATACACTTGCAAGAAAGTGGGCAGTAGCTCTAGCTCCTGCTTTATATAAAAATCATGTAGGATGGGATAAGGACTCTCCTCCTCATAAAATCCAGTTAAAATCACAACCTACTGCACAGAGGCAGTACCCAATTAAGCAAGAAGCTAAAAAACAGGTAAAAGAGATCCTAGATCAACTTGAATACCAGGGGGTGATTGAAACTTGCACCTCACAAATGAACAATCCTTTGTTTCCTGTCTCCAAACCAGACAACTCATATCGTCTAGTTTTGGATTACAGACACCTTAACTCATGTTGCAAAACATTTGCAGTACAAAACTCGCATAGTGCTGCATTAATGAATAACATAGTGCGCAAAAAATACAAAACAACATTAGACATCTCTAATGGATTCTTTTGTCAAAATATAGCACCAGAGAGCAGATATTTGACTGCGTTCTCGGTAAATGGCTCGCAAAAAAGCTTCTGCCGTTTTCCCCAGGGGCACAAGAACAGCCCAGGATTATTCTCAAAGAGAGTAACAGAATTACTACAAACATACGATGACGAGGCATTATCATATGTCGACGGCATTTACCTAACAGATGATGACTTGGATACTCACTTGAAGAGAGTGAACACCATAATACTTGGGTTCGCAGCAGAGGGTTACAAATTCAACTTTAAAAAATCAAGAATTGCCCATCTAACAGTCCTGTTTTTAGGATATGAATAATCAAGTGAAGGCAAAAGCCTGGCTGACAATTTCCTAGAGAAATGTGCTGTACTCCAAGCTCCTAGAACACTAAAAAATGTACAATCAATTCTAGGCTTCCTACATTTCGGAAGAACATACATTGCAAATTACGCAGAAAGGATCAAACCCCTTTATGATCTAATAGAACCAGATTTTAAAAGAATCAATTGGACTCAAAAACACACAGAAATTTTGAGATCTTTACAAACAGACATGTTAATTAAAACAAAATTAGAAACACGTGACAACACACGCAATCTTGTGATTCGAGTCATCCCAGGAAGATGCGGATTCTTATACCTGACCTCTAATGAGGGAGAAAAGGTACCAATTGCATACAAATTACACTTGTACACAGAAGCTGAAAAGAAATTCAGTATTAAAGAAAACATTGTTCATGCAGTTCAAACGGCTATAGCAAGAGAAAAAGACAACGCTGATGGTAGACGTATCACAGTCAGAACAGCGGAGTCAGCCTTTGAGGCATTAACAACCCCATGTAATTTACCAACAACAACGTTGAATCCAGAATGGATACAATGGGTGAATTCAATAACAACGGACAGAGTAAAATACTACTTTGATCCAGAATTAAAGGAATTAAAATATCTAGAATATGAAATGACATACCCTCTGCCAATCGACATTCTGCCTTTACGACAGTACGCCTGTGTAATACATACAGACGGGCATGCTCAACCCTCAGTTTGGGGTGACCTGGCTTACAAGGCCACATGCGAAATTGTAAAAGAAGTGTGGCGCGGAGGTAAATTAAGACCTCTACTTACAAAAACACACTCAGTGGAAAATAATTCAGAACAACAAACGGAAATAATAGCGTTAAAAATGGCGCTAGATAATGCCGATTGCGAATTCCCGACACTTAAAGTGTGCGATTCGTATTACTGCGTCAAGTCATACAATAACGATTTACAGAAATGGATTCAAAACGGTTACAAAGATGACACAGGTGCAACAATAAAGCAAAAAGTGCTTTGGAAACAAGTAGTTCTATTACAGAAAGAACTACCAAAAACTCACGTGATACACTCACTGAGTCATCAGCGTGATGGCGTTCACGTTGCAGGGAATTCATTGGCTGAGAAAGCCACAACGGCAGCAACTGAATCGGCTTCCGTAGTCAAGAAAAAGCATACAGTAAAACACATTGACGGTGAAACAGTGCTGGCGGTGAAAACGTCATCAAAAGGCGACTGCTCAGCACTACCGATCAACTATCCACTCAATTATACATACATAATCGATGCAAACTCAGTCCCTTTTGCTCGAATCCCTGGAGTGGGGGACAGAGTGATTCCAAACACGGACAGGAGAGGCTTGTTAATAGCAGACGCACATATGGGTGAAGGTCTCAGACACCTTAAACTAAAAGATTCTCTGGAAGAATTACAATCAGTGTACTGGTGGCCAGGTATGAGCCTGCATCATCACATCTTTGTAAAGAACTGCCCAGACTGCAATAGAGATCGCAGCGGCGAGAGAAACGGTATATTAGCATGGCGTTTCACTCCAGAATTGATCAACAATAAAAATTAATGCGTCCAATTAACATATAAAGACTAGTTTCCACTTGTGATGTAGACCCCAGCACTCGGCTGACGTCTGGACTGTTATAAAAAGATTTGCCAGTCTATAATGGCATATACGCTAGTAGCATGCTACGTTTGGCTGAATGTTTTTTCTTCTTGCCCTAAAGCGTATGAAAAACATGGCCAAATGAGCATAGCATAGCGGGACTCTTCTCACTTCCTACCTGAGGGAACGGGATGGTGTAAAGAAAAAACCAAAGGCATAAAGCAATCTATAACAGCAAAGGTATTAGGTTCGGGAGCTGGGTGGGTCAAACATCTAATAAGTGTCCAACGTAGTCTAAATAACCTGCCAAGAAATTCTCTGAGGGGATTCAGTCCGTACGAATTATTGTTTGGAACTAGAATGATGATCTTAGATCTTGACAGTCAGACTTCAGTGGTTAAAGAAAAAAGCTTTGATATCAAAGATCGTTTGGCTATTTTACAGGACTTAAACGAAACAAGGAAAGACCTGAGCAACATAAAGTTGAAACAACAGCCAACGACCACTGAAGAAAAACCACCTGTCCCAGCAAGACCTGTCTGGATTCCAAAAGTCGGGGATCTAGTCAGAGAAAAGATCGCGGTAAAGAAGGAATTTGGGCCTTCTTACAGAAAAGCAGTTCCTGTCTTGTCTATCAACGGGACAAGATCAGTAGTACTACCGCCCCTTGCTGGTAAAAAGGAGAACAGGGTTGTATCAATCGACCTGATAAAACCACAATCATGTGGCCGATAACAAACAGTAGGCCAAGTGGACTCCCGATAAGTAGTAGAACACCAAGGTTTGCTACAAACACAGAGGTTCAATCTAAGAGGCTACTCACATTTGAAATGCCAACAGAACAACAACAAGGACTATGCAACAATGCTATGGAACTTAAACCTCTAAAAACCCAAATAAAAACATTTAGCAGAGACACACCAATCTACAATGAAGTAACAAATGACTATGCTGCTGCAACAAAACACACTAATAAAGCAAACAGCAATCCTGAAACAATAGGAACAATAGACAGAACGGCATCCGGTTACTTCATCAACTTCAGTGATTCATCTGAAGACCTGAGTGAATCAAAGGAACAAACATCAACAAAAACCTTTAAAGATAAAGCTAAGGAACTTTTTCAACATCTGAAAGAAACCTATCTGATTTCTCCATTGATTGAATTCTGGGTGGCCTTAGGTGCAATAATCCTCATACTTTGGCTCATCATGGTACTATGTTTGGGACACTTCATTGAGGGAAAATATGCTAAAATGGACACAGCAAGCCAGAAAATCAACCTGGTCCTCAAACCACACACGTCTTCACACGTCGAGAAAAGAGAACTTTCTTCAGTCAACTTCACAGCCAATCCTATACCCGGTGGGGTAGCATGGGACAATACTGATTATGAAATCTATGGTCCGGTTGAAATCCTGAAGTATCCACATCAAATCAAGATCTCATTGAGTGACTTTGTAAAACCAAGCTCAGTTGCTGATGATTGGGACGTTGAAAGCATTATTAATATGATGTCTGACCTAGTGATGTCTGCTAAATTTACAAAACATGATTATTTGCAGGGTTCGTCTAATCATGATAAAATGTTCTGCTATAATCACTATAGTAATCATTATCTGCATAAATCTGCACAACCTAGGAATGTTTTAAATTATAATCAATGGGAACACTGTGCAACCCCTCCAAAAGGTAGCTCAAGAACTTTTTATGACAAATATTCATATTTTTCAGGGTTCAACACAAGCAATGCAGAAACATTTTATTTCAAATTATCAAACAAGACAGGTACAAAGACCATGCTTACAAACACTAAATTGATATATTCAGACAAATTTTTTGAGCAAATGAGTACATTTGGTTTTGATTACTGGGACAAAAATGTTGAAGTAAAAAGTGTTTGGGGTACAAAGGAATGGCAAGTACAAGGTATAGAATCATTGTTTAGAGCCTGCATGATCCCAGAACAAATTATATTTTTGAATGACACTGTTCAACAAACTACCTGTCTTGGCCTAGCCAAAATCAAAGACTTAAACAAACCGTCTATTCCAAAGCCATCAATGAACAGTAATAGCTCTATAGATGTTGAGATAGACGTAAACCATATATTAAGCCAAAACAGAACACATCCTGATTGGAAAAAATGGTTGATCTGGCCCACAGATACAAATAACTGTCAAGACAGATTCCTGAACAAAATCCAAGGGTTCACATTGACCAGGCCAGACCCTAGATATTCCCAAAGACAACACCCAGGGATAATTACCACGTACAGTGTGGGCAAGCTCTGCCTTCAATGGCTACAAACATCCACACTGGCAGAAATTAAGCAACACCTGACTTTACTTACTGATGGTGCTGACTTGCGTGATTTCATTATGGGACCGCGCAAACAGCGTCAAAAACGCTTCATAGCAGCCTCTGTATAAGCAGCTTATAACGAAGCCTGGAAAATAACTCAAATTGAAACATCAGAGAGAATACGGGAAATTGACCGTATTAATTTGGAAAAATCACTTTCTGTAGTGGACAATGGGTTAATGACTCTGTCCTCCAGAATATACTCTTTGGACAGCATTGTGTCTTCAGCAATCGACATAATATCGCAAGACTTACCGTTGTTACAACACGGTCAGTCTCAATTGCGTTCTATTGTACAACTTGGCTGGACGTTACAAAATCTGCGTTCAGGCTATGTGCCTTGGCGTTTAATCAACAAAACGTCACTGTTCAATATCTTTAACCTTACTGATAAACAAATCAGTATGGCACAGAAGGGTGCTGATTATACAATCCTGAGCATTGAGAAACTCGAGAGATTACCATTGACAATGTCAGAACGACCTGTCAGTGAATGGATAATACATGGAATAATTAATATTCCAATATCTACTTTCAGGTTTCAATATTGCCAAAAATATATACAGGCTGGCATGTACGAAAAATTGGGTAAAGGGTACATTAAGTCAACATGGAACTTGCCCTATTCACATGCTTGTGTCAGTAATAAAGGCCGGAAAGTGTTTCTTAGTGGCAATGATTGTGCGATGTCACTAAGCGGTACACTTCTGTGTAATGGTATTAGTTTACACGGAGCCTGTGAAGGGTCCTAAAATAACCTTTCATGTCACCAGCTAGGCACACCTGCGACACAAATAGAACCATTCTTTAGGAGACTATCGAACGGGAGTTACATTATAATCGTAGATCGCAGATGTTGTAGCTTGGTGCCCGGAATAGCTTATCTCATAACTACGACTGCGAAGGTTATGTGCTGTGAACGAGTATTGTTCCCCAGCGCAATGCCTGACAGGGAGGCAAGGTTATGGCCGAATTTGAAAATTGCTTCCATTCGAGTTGATACTTTAAGCGGTATGAAAACAGTGCTCCTTCAGACGCCGACCAGGCTCACGTCATCGAAAGAAACGTATGATCTCCAAGTTGCAAGGACAACGGAAGAGATTCATTCATTGTTATCAACTAATTCCCCCATACATTTCGCAGAAATCCTGAACGAAAACTTAAATATTTCTGATACCAGTGGAGTCTCAAATGTATTTAAGACAGTGTTTTCGGGGGCTTTAACACCATTTAAAGCCATTCTGGGTATTTTTCCGGACTTTGTCCATTCCATCTTTGGTGGACTTCCTCTCCTTTTGGGACTAGTGGCAGGAATCCTATTTTTGATCCTGTTATTTCGCTATGGCAAACCGTGTCACAGACAAAACACCTGCGACAAGGGAAGAAACAATCCTAGCCATTGGATACCGGGACCGGATATCTAAAATCCTTGTACTGTCCCGGCTTAGAGACCTGAACATGACTTGGTTTCTTTCATTTAGACCAATGTGGCAAAGCTGTGTTTTACCTGTATTAAGGTGCTTGCTATGCGGGGAAGAATGCGTGTTGGACACCTGTCTGACGCTACAATCGGATGCGCCAATGGATGCAGAAACTTTGTTGGGTCCGGTCACGGCTCATGCATTGTGCTGTCCCTAGCGGCTACCAATCCTGATGACGGCATTCGTGGAGACTTCACCACTACGATTGAGGGGTAGTGAGGTTCAAGATGAAAGCAGCATCGATCAGGTACGACCTTCTGTCAGCTATGCTGATCGAAACATCAATGAAGGCAATCATGCTCATGAATGCATGGTAACATCTTTTTCCGAGTTAATGGAACTTTCACAGGAAGCTGTTGACAGTTTTTTCGAGAGTCTAAATGATATGATGTTCTCACCAGAGCAGAAATAATGACTTTTGAGCAGGCTAGCACACGGCGTTCCCAACACCCTGAATTTGGCCTTCAACTTTGGTAATAAAGTATTGTGAACAATTTTTTCCAGTTTATGGACAGCGGAACATAATTTTTTCAGCGGCCCCAAAATATTTTGCAGTTTTTCGGGACACTTATCTTCTGCTTAAAGTAGAAACTATTCTTAGGGAACTAAATTTCTATTTAGGAACTTTAGAGACATTAGCTGCCCTCTGGCATGTTCATAAATATTTTATTTTGTGATGAAATGGTCTCGCATTTTTTGTTTCTTCTCTTCTGTATTAAGAGCCATTTCATGTGTTAATTTTCATATTTTATTAATAATGATGTATGAATATGCGTAAATTATTTAGCATTGTTATACTGCTTGAGTGCATATAATGCATATATATATATCTTTTCGTATATTTCATGGTTTCAAAATGCATATGGATGTATTTTGGGGTGGTACGGTATACACGTGCTCTACTAGTATATTTACTATGCCTAGTTCTAGTAAATATGGACATAGTCTGCGTGGAGTGGGTATGATGTATTCCTATAGGTTCTGTATCGATCCCCCTATTCCTGACCCTGTTCTGGTTAATAATTAACTAGCAGCCATCCCACGGTACAAAAAACCGTTATCTGATTAAGCCACACCACGGCACAGGAACGCGTTATCTGATTAGGTCATAACGCTTGTCATCTAATTAGGCAAGCACTATTCCTCCAGCCCCTGATAAGGCATACGGAGTCCTCAAAACAAATCAAACCTATGACAACCTGGGAAAATCCCTACGGCCATTGTTTTGATTTCACCGAGAACTTCAGCAAAAGAATGTGCGAACAAGCCCGTTCGTATGACATCCTTATTGACGTATCCATGTCCATCCTTACGTCAATCTCGGCACCTTACAGGTATAAATATTACCGACATTGCCTTAAGCAAACACACGCGGTGGTGACGAGATCGGAGCAGCGAGACGTGCTGAGGAGCCGAGCAGAGAGCGAAGCCCACACGCGCTGCCCCGCCTTCCTGACGCGCTGAGAACGAGACGCTGCTTTTCTCCTACCGAGAAATCCAGCTCCGGCGCTTCCAAGCAGCCCTCGCAGGCAGCTGGAATATCAAGACCAGAGACGAGAGATACCAGCCCTCAATCATTCTAGACCTCAGGTACAGAACTGAACAACCTCTTGCAGAGAATTCTTGAGTCAGTCCCTTGGCAAAACAAACTTAACTTAAACTGCTACTTATCTACTCCCGCCCACGTATTAGGCTTAGGTCAGGTACACTGGGGTAGGCGTGGTTAGAAGCACCAGTTGAGTACGATTAGTCAAATGTATATATGTATGTATCTATTTTATCAGTTTTAAATATCATATGGCTTAGAAACCATATCAATGCTTCTGCAGTATTATTTTATACTTCTGCTTTTATTGTATGCACTTTACTTAACCATAAGTATTGCAATAATATCGATTCATTTCTCTTGTACGAGAAAAGAGACTGATCAATAAATACCATCTTTTATTGAACACGCCCGTCTCTTCCTTTTCTCTACAATCTGGTGAAACTAAGAATGCACGTACTGACTGAGTAAAATAAGTTGTCTTTTGTTTTCACACGACTCTAGAGATACACTCTTGATTAGGGGAGAGCAAAGTTGTCATGTTCTATGGTTGTCAGAAACTAAATCCCTTCTTGTCTATCCAGGGAGGTTAAACTCCTCCTTGCTTATTCGAGAAAGTTTCTAGTGAACTCTGAGCTAGCTGGCAAAACCAAAAACTTTAAGTCTAATATCGTCAGTAGAAGACCTAGTTAACCTCTGCCCTAGGTCTATACTATTGAAGATATTATTCCAATGCGCAGAGCCTATTGGGATAATAGGAACTACACTACAACTTTATTGGTACATTGACGTCCTTGCCTTGAAGTCGTAATTAACTTTATTAATGAACACAGAGACTCATTCGGTGATGGTCAACCTCATATCTTTAAATGGCAGGGCCAACAAAATTGTTCACATTACCTTCCAACTGCTCAAGAATCTGTGCTCCAATGCGTCATAGCTGATCACTGATGCAGTCAAAACCTTTAGTTAAATGTCAGTGTTGGACCTGCTCCTTTTTGGCAGGTTCACCCCGAAACTTATTGCTTTTTCCTAGCCTGTTGCTGGAACCTGGTGTTGGTGATTTTAGGCCATTGCGCACTTTTTCACTGTGGTACAGTGTAAAGTACGTGAGCTCTCTGTGTATGTGTGGTGAGTGACCTGCCCTCCCATAGGAATGAATGGGGAATATGTGTGCCCATGGTAGTTCCTGATGTGTGGGGAGTGCAGGGTCGAGTTTGATATGTGCGAACTTGTGAGATTGAATGCTGTGCAATGGTATATACGGCATGATTGTGTCTAGTGTAGAAGTGCCACTTTTAGAAGTTGGCATATTTGTGTAATTTGTGTCTGGCGTGTGATCGGCTGAGGCTGGCTGGTGAGCCTGGCTCAAGAGTCTGGGAGGGTCTGCCCCGGTGGTGAATGGAGTGTTTAGCATGCTGATGTGAGGGGAGGAGGGAGCCTGGGCCTGCTTGTGGATTGACCTTCTTTTTTGAGGGTCCTGAATGAGGCTGGGTTTTCCCCACACAGTGCTGGCTCCACCCCCTGGGGTGCGTCTGATGTCCCTAGCCTGGTCAGTGAAAGGAATTCCCTATAACCAGTTCTAGCTGGTTCTCACACTGCCTGCACCCTGCTAGAGAAAGGATTTCTCTGTATAAAAAGGGGCTGTGTCCCCTTACAAAATGTTCTTGTTTCTGACTTGAATCTACCAGGAGCGGGCGCTGCCCAGCCCCTGGATGCCTGGAGGACTTCTGGGGGACCCCTCTGCCTTGCATGGGCTGATAGGGGGACTTTGCTTTGCCCTGCCCAGCCCCTGGACCCCGGAAAGGACTTTGTTTCTGGACTTTCTGCTCCCCTAAGCACCTGGAAGTGCTTTTTCTTCCTAGCGCTTGAGAGCGCTTTTTGCTGTAGGGCGAGCGTGTCGCCATCACGCATTTTGCGTGAGGATTGACAGGTGCCTACCCTGCGACTTTGCCCGTTTATTTATTTATTTTGCGAGTGCCCACCTCGCTTCTCTATTTTATTTTAATTTCGAGGGTGCCCACCCCTCATTATCGTTCCGAGGAGATTCACCGCCGCAGCCCAAGGAAGCCTGCTCCTGGCCACTCTAGCGCGACCAGGAAGTCAGGCACGGCCGCAAAGGACATGGGCTGGGCTTCCCAGACGGAAGGAAGCCCCGCGAGAGCGGAAGAAGAAGGAGAGGCTGGCCGAATGATGGCCGCCCGTGGCCCGGGGCTCCCGTGAAGTAGGGAGCGCCCTGGGGCCGCCAGCGGGAAAGAGCCAAGTGTTGCGGGGCTCCCGTGTGCTGGAGGGAGCCCCGGTTGAGGAGTTAGCCTTCCCCCGAGTCCCGGTCCCGAGATGGGGGACCGGGTGAAGCATGGTGCGCAGCCATCACGCCGAAGAGAGCAGCCGATGAGTGAGATTGACTGGGGCGGGCTCTGAAGGGGCTACGGCTGGTGCGTGGGACGGGCATAGGAGGAAGTACATGCAGGGCGGCCACGGAGGGCAGTGGGCCGCCCCACCATTTTCAGTGCCCGCACTCTTGGTATTCAGCTGCCCCCGTGTTGGCAGGGGTCAGCTGCAACGAGGGCCTGATTGCTTTGGGGAGCCAGTGTGCTCCGAGGGGTAAATTGTTCTAGAGCCTCGAAGACTCCACCGAGGACCATGTTTGTCTAAAGCCCTGAGAAGGCTCCGGGGGCCATATTAATTAGAGGGGGCATCGGGGCACATTGCCGGTGCCTGCCCCCTCCTGCCTGCGAGGTATTTGTTCAGAACAGCGAGGGCTCTATGGCCATAATTGTTTAAGAGCCTGTGTGGCTCCAACGTTTGGGGCATGTGCCATGCCCAGAGCCTGTGTGGCTCCAGCATTTGGCCGCAGTGTTTGGTGTCAGAGCCTGTGTGTCTCCAGCAGTGGGCGCAGTTTGCGCCTAAGTGTCAGTGAGGACCCTGTCGTAGTTTTGATTCCCAGCTGCCCAGCAATTAGTGGGCAGCTGCACCGTTTAGGTCTTGTGATGTTCCTAGGTGCCAAGCAAGTAGTGGGCACCTGCACCGTTTAGGTTTTGCGCCAGTGGCGCACCCCTGACTGGCTTGATCCTAAAGTTGCAGAGGATTCAAAACATGGCGGCTAAATTGGCTTTATCTCGTCCTCGCTCTGCTTCTTCATCTACAGCATTGGCTGATCTTCACTGGTTACCGGTCCAGCAGAGGATTGCCTTTAAGGCTTTATGCCTTGTCTTTAGGGCTCTGCACGGACTAGGACCGATACCACTTCAAAATCTCTTTTCTTGGTATCAAGCTGCCAGACTTCTGAGATCCTCCTCGGCGTTCCTGGTGAGGATTCCCAGGATTAATAGAGTAAGGATGGGCGGCCGTGCTTTTAGCTTCACGGCTGCCACGTTATGGAACACCTTACCTTTGAAGTTGAGGAGTAGACAAGATCTGTCCTCTTTCAAAAGGGATCTCAAGACCTACCTGTTTCCAAGAGCAATGTAGTGCACCCCACCTGATGGTTAGATATGGTCTCAGCGCCAGGATACCCTTTGGGTGACAGCTGCGCTTAATAAGCATTAAATACATACATACATTGGCAGCGCGCCCTGACATTCTGGACATAGGGCTCTTTAGTCCCTTTATGAGATGGGGGCTGGTATGTGATTTTATTTAGGCACAATGTGATTATCTATGTGATGGTAATTGCCTAATGTGAGTTGTGCGCAATGTGATGTGGTGCTAGGAAATGTAATGCATTTAATATGATTACGCACCTTGTTCTTACACCTCTGAATGTTTTTGGGCATCATGTGTATTTGCACTATTGAGTTATGTTCTGGCACCTCTGAATGTTTTTATGCATCATGTGTCTTCCTTGATTTTACACCTCTGAATGTGTTGGTTTATGCATCATGTGTTTTTCTTTCCCTACACCTCTGAATGTTTGTATGCATCATGTGTAATGTGTTCTTGCTTACACCCCTAAATGTATTTTATTCTTAGGTGGTTGTTCTTTCCAGTACAGGTGGTCCTAGTGAGGTCCTGGTCCCCTGCGTGACATTCTCCTAAGGTGGTTAGGGTTGCGTAGGTGATACTTACCTGTTACCAGTAGTTACTGGTTGTGTGCTATACTTGCTAATTTGTGTTACAGTGATTTTTATATCCTATATTCTATTTTCTAGAAGAGCTATTTCTACTAAGTGCTGATTCTGACAGTGGCCCATGTGGCCCTGTCTTGTAAATAATCCCTTGTGAATATTGCCCGTGCCAGTTGGCACAATGTACATGTGTGATTTCTATCTGATGTGTTTTGACAATACAGAAGTTATTTTTATATACCCCTGTGTGGAGTTCCTTTTGTAGTGTGCCTAGGATGTTGTTGCTGTTGTGTGCTGGGGCAAATACTTTACACATTGCCTCCGAGTTTAGCCTTACTGCTCGTGCCAAGCTACCAAGGGGGTGAGCAGGGGTTATCTTGGCGTGTGATTCCCTTGCCCTGACTAGAATGGTGGTTTCTGCTAGGCTTTGGCGTCACGCTTAGCCTACCAGAAATAGCCAGTTCTAACAGTCAGGAATAAGCAGACGTGGGGGATTGTGCTGACACACCCTTTTCACCCCTCTGATCATTGCTAGAATTTGAAGGAAGCCATGATCTGAGAAAAAACTACAAGGCTGTCCAAAATCACCACTACTTATAGACTGAATTAAAAATGGAGCCCATTGGCTGTTCCACTCAACATGCTATCCGTCTGATATGACTAATAATTTAGGGCTTAATAATAGGTATTAAACCCTGGCCTGCTCAATGCTCATCATGCCCCAAATCAATAGTCCTTTTCACAGGAGGTCTTTGAAGTTCACGTAAACATAACGTTTCTCAAGCAATTCCTCTAAGCAGGACAACCACCCATCTCACTGACAGCACATACAGGGTAGCTATGGATGCCCAAGGGAAGGGCTTGGCCCCCTACCCTCTGCTCTCTCGGACCATGGAGGGCCACAGCAGATGCACCCAGAGTCACAGAGAAGTAAATAAATGCAAGAAAGGGCAGGGGAGATGCAGGCATTGTTTGGGTGTGTGGTAGGAAATGCCCAAGACAGAGCTGAAGCAGGAAGGTGCAGCATTAGAGGATACAGATGAGTTGGGGGGAGGGGGTGATGTGAGGGGCACTTGAGGGTGGAAAGAAAGAAGGGAAAAAAAGACACCATGAAAAGAAATCAGTGAAAGAGATGCATCGGAGAAGTTAAGTAAGGGGCTGAACGGTAAGGCGAACTCCGATGTAGTAAACATTACAAAACCAATGAGACACTGATCAAATCATAAAAAGAAAGACATTAAATAACATAAGTTTTGGGATAAGAATTAAATGGTAAAACAAGACAAAGTAGGGTGGGACAAGTAGCGGAGAGACTACGGGCCCGATTCACAGAACTAACTTAAGACAAAATCCTAAAGGTACTACTTTTGGTATTCACAGAAGTTAGGATTTTGTCTTAAGTTTGTCTTAAGACAGACTTAAGATAGACTTAAGACAAAATCCTAACTTAAGTCTGTCTTAAGTCGGTCTTAAGTGATCGTACTTTTATCAAAGGCGCAGTTTTCTTATTTTGCAAAGTCGTGTTACTTTCATTTTGAGTAGAAGAAGAATTATCATGTTTTTTGATTTCAGAATGAAGGGCATTCCTTGTACCTTAGGAAATTCTTTAGATTTCTGACTCCCTTGGCGTGGTTCCTTCACTTTGTCTCTGGAGGGATCTGGTATTGTCTTTAGAGAGTCGGCCTGCTCTCTGGCACTGGGAGGAAGCGAATAGTTTTCTGGCACAATATCATCGAGATACTCAACAGCTGTTCTAACTTCTCCATTTTCAGTCATATAATTCATCAGAGTTTTTAAAAATTTGTGACTACTGATGGTTCGAGATTATGGCCAGGTGATTGCAGACACGGGTTACGGCAATGTTTATTCTTCGATCTTTCGAGACCAAGGTGGGGGCAAGCAGGCAAGATATGACGTGAGAGGACCCTGGGGTCCCTCGCGGAGCGGGGCATGACTCGAGAGGGTAGGTGTCTGGGGTTTTGCTTGCAATTCACTTTCTGTCAGAACTAGGCCGGCAGGGGCAGCGTCAGGCACATGCTGAGGCCCATCGCACAACTCTCGGTGGGCGACTGAGCTGCAGGCCTCGTGAAGCAGAACACACATTCTTGGTGGTAGAGAAAGTAAGGATTGAAAGGAAGTCGGTCTGATAAATAAAATAAAGGCCAGCTGACAACCGTTTGATGTGCCCGAAAGAGCTGAAAAACGCAAGTACTGCTACTTTATCCTAGAGGGCTGCTGGAAGGAGCGCGTGACAGCCTTTCATTCGACGGAGGAAAAGATAATAAGGACCAATTGTCAACCGTTCATCGGGGAGAGAAAGAAACAGTGGGTCCCTCGTTTTCAACCTTCCACCCTTCAAGGGAAAAAAAACGAGCAGTTAGTTGTTAGACTTTCACCCTTCAGAGGGAGATGAGAGCCCATTGTCAACCTTTCATCCCATGAGAGAGAACAGTGGCGGCTGGTGACATTTGAACGTGGTGTGGCGGAAAATGATTTCTGCACTGTAGCTCACAAGTGCAGCGCGATTGCCCGAACACCCTTGAGAAAAAAGTTGAACATCGAGTGGTTCATCACGGTACCCTCTGGTTCACCACTGCCACCCTCTGGTTCATCACAGCACCTCTGGTTCATCACAGCACCCTCTGGTTCATCACTGCCACCCCCTGGTTCATCACTGTCGCCCTCTGGTTCATCACTGTCACCCTCTGGTTCATCACTGCCACCCTCTGGTTCATCACTGCCACCCTCTAGTTCATCACTGTCACCCTCTGGTTCATCACTGCCACCCTCTGGTTCATCACTGCCACCCTCTGGTTCATCACAGCACCCTCTGGTTCACCACTGCTTCACCATTGCCACCCTCTGGTTCATCACTGTCACCCTCTGGTTCACCATTGCCACCCTCTGGTTCTTTACTGCCACTCTCTGGTTCATCACAGCACCCTCTGGTTCATCACTGCCACTCTCTGGTTCATCACTGCCACCCTCTGGTTCATTACTGCCACCCTCAGGTTCACCACTGCCACCCTCTGGTTCACCACTGCCACCCTCTGGTTCACCACTGCCACCCTCTGGTTCACCACTGCCACCCTCTGGTTCATCACAGCACCTCTGGTTCATCACAGCACCCTCTGGTTCACCACTGCCACCCTCTGGTTCACCACTGCCACCCCCTGGTTCACCACTGTCACCCTCTGGTTCATCACTGCCACTCTCTGGTTCATCACTGCCACCCTCTAGTTCATCACTGCCACCCTCTAGTTCATTACTGCCACCCTCTGGTTCATCACTGTCACCCTCTAGTTCATCACTGCCACCCTCTGGTTCATGTCCCAAGGGGTTCAACTCTGGCACAATTATGTCCACTGATGACATACTGGCACAGTAATGGTCAATCTTGGCATATATAGGGCATCCTTGGGTGAACCATAGCATAAGGGTCGCACGGCTATCCTCATCAGAGCATGAGCACGCGGGGCTAATTGTGGCCTTTATGTCACATAACAGTGGCTGTCATTAGAATATTAACGTCCGTGACTGACACTGTGTGGTGTTTATGCACGAGGGTAGGCAGCCGCTGCACACTTGTGGCGCTGGTACAATGTTGACATCCTTGGCACGTCCTGGTAACACCTGTTCTGACGGCGCAGAATCAGACAATGTGATGCAATTGTCTATGGAAATTGAAAGCTGACATTTGGGGGAAAATAGATGAAATCGGATTTTTTAAACAAAAATGTACTTTTCTTTAGAAAAAGGAAAGATTTTTTTTTGTGCGTTCACCAAAAATGGAAAGTGCATAGTGGATAGAGCACGTGTATTTTGAGACTCTGTCATGCTGGTGTTTGAAAACAGAATGATAAAGGAGCAATCCCCATTTACAGCTGCTCTTTGAAGGGTAGTTGGGGGGGGATTTACAGCTGCTCGTGTTTCCTCTGTGCCAGGGGGCACTTGCTGCTGTCGTTGTTATTGCCTTGGTCGTGTGGGCGCATCCTATCCCCGCCCCATTAGGAGACCGGGGGCTGCGGCATGAGGCAACCCCTGGTCTCCCATGGGGGAGGCTAGTGCGCATGTCCGCGCCGGGCAGGAAAATGACCTGTCCAAAAGAGGACACGGCACTAGCGTGTCTGCACAGCCCCGCCTTCCCCTTTTCCTGATGGTTTCTGGTCCGGCACAGTAACCGGCCGGCCAGAAACTCGTTCCTGAATGTGTGATTTAGGCACACATTGGCAGTCCGGATGGCGGCGGTGTGCATTGGGAGGGCAACGCCCCAACGCCCCAATGGACGCACCGCCGCTGGCTGTCATACTTTATTTGACCTGTGGGAGAGAAAATAAGGACCAGCCGTCAAATATTTATCGTCCCAAAGAAGAGAAAATGGGGAGCTGTTGTCAGCCTTTCATCTGTCAATGTTGAGAGTACCAGAATCACTTGTCAGCCTTTCACCCTTCCGAAAGGGAGGTGAGAAGGATCAGTTGTGGGTGTTTCATCCTTCTGAGGAAGATAACACAAGGACTGCCTCCAGAGCATCAACATGTTCACCTGTCTTCAACGTGTTTTGGTGCCTAGATGGTGTTTAAAGCGCTATACAGGTTCCACGTCATTCCAATGGATTACAACTGTACCCAAACCTTCGCCGTCTTGACCCCGGATCCGTTCCTCACCAAGAATAGAGGCCACGTCTTTTGTCGTTTGACGAGGTAAGTGCACAGCTGTGATTGGTTCCGGTCATCAGAAGGACTTGCAGGATGCTGAGTGACTGTAATACTATTGTGAGTAATATGACACGACGCCCATACCGCAGAGAAGACTTGATCTTTGGGTTATCCTTGTGGTGACTGCACCATTACCCATCCTTGCAGTCACCCCTACCTGTTTGTGGGGTCTTCCTGTGATTATATAAATATTCGACAATATTTGGGATAAAAGGTCTCCCTGTGAGCCTCTCTACTCTGATCTTTTTTGTGTATCAATTATTTTATTGGTAACATTAAAATTGAGAAATGTCAGCAAATACAGTTTCATGCAAGTACAGCTAATACCCATATAGAGATATAAACGCTGATTATGAATCTTTCTGTTTCCCTAAAACGTACGCACCTTCCCACAACCAGATTCCACCTTGTGCCCTATCAGGGTCCTTTAAACAAGGTAAGGACAGCGCAGTTCGCTTAACCACCCAGAAATTACATTTCTTCGGTCCTCTATAATAACAATGTATGTCCGTCTGACATGGCTGTTGGAACGCTTTCACCAGTGCAGCCAGTATTGATGCAGTGAGAGTTACATACACAGCTATTGTATTTGGCTGTGTCACCAACCTGCCCATCGAAGTAGCAGTGCGCATGCGTGTCTGTGCATCTATGGATGTCTGTGTTTGTATGTGTGCCATTGTGTCTATTTTCTGTTTAGAGAGGTGTTTGGAATGTGTTCATTTGTGGTTTTGGCCCTTGTGCACATACATATCAGCAGAGTTTCTGCTCTGCATACATGTATGATCCAAGTCTTCACGTCTGCACATATCTTTATTCGTGTAGTATACAAAAATCAAACCTACTGTCTTTGTCAGTGCTTGTCTTTAATGACGTCTTCTGTGATAAAGCGAACAATGCAGGGTGATAGTGAATGTTCAGTGACGCTTCAACCGCTCCACAGTCTCACAGTTCTGATCATTCCAAACTGCAGGCGTGTTTTCATGTCGCATTTTCTTTAATATTAGAGTCACAAGGCAATGACTTAAACAAGTTCATTTCAATAGGCATCAAAAAGGGAGAGTTGATGTATATCACCTATCAATACTTCAGTCATCCCGCCCACTAACGACCCATATATTCATAAAGTGGTGGCTGCAATTAAATATAACATACATGCTTTAGTGCTTCCCTCATTACTGATATCTTTTTGCAGCCAACGCACCCCTCCACCCTCCCCGTCAATGTAATTTTCAAGGGGCTAATTTGCATTTTACCCGAGTTCCAACTGCAAAATAAGATATATTGCCCAGTTCCAAATAGTTCAGCTATGAGCTCTTCCTTTACAAAGCCTGACGACAGGAAGCGCTGCCCTCTTCTGTACTTATGATATGACATTTCAATTTTTAAAGCGCACGGAAAGAAATGGTTATTGTTCTCCAAACTCAAGGGCACTCCGTTTATTGACCTCAAAGGGATGAAGGACGAGTGGTCCACCAGAAACAGAGCTTGTGACCTTGGGCTAAAACACAGGTCCGTGCAGTGGATGCATTAACCCACTGTACCACTATGCCCCCATTACCTGGTGCTGAAAAATGTCGATTTGAACACACTAAAGACAGTGAAAATATAAGTTAACTTTTCTTGGGTTCATGCCAACAGGACAAACTGCATCAAACTGCCATGTCTTGCATTTTTAAAATGTATTTAGAGCATTCCTAGCTCTTTAGAAAGCAATCTGTTTGAAATAGGTATATTGTTCCTCTCCCTCACACAACTCCTTGTGGTTTCTCTCCCTCACACAGCTCCTCTTGGTTTCACTCCCTCACACAACTCCCCTTGAATCTCTCATTCAGAATGTTGCGGTGTAGTCACTGTTGCACTTTTTTTTAAAATGAAGATCCAAAAACAATTGGGGAAGTGCAGAGGTAGTGGTGATAGAATCACCCTCCAATAAGGTATACAAAAACAAAGAGATTCTATCAATGAAAAGGGGCAGTGGTGTATATATTTTTTGTTTTTTACAGTGAAAAAGCAGTGAGAGGAGCTCTCCTTGCGGGTGGCAAATTGAGAGCACTATGGCCCACATGCATCAAGCATTTTTGTAGTCGCAAACGGTGCGATTCCTTAAAATCGTCCGTTTGCGAATGCAAAAGTGCTGTTTGGGATGCATCATGCCATTTTAGAAGTCGCATCTTATTTACGATTTCTAAAATTGCGTTAGCATATAAGAAATCGCAATTGTGCGATTTCTTAAATGCTATGCATCATTACAGAAAAATGTGCGATTTTTAAAATTGGAAGTGCAAATTACCACGAAGTTCAACTTCGTGGTAATTTGCGAAATTGTTTAAAAATGCACAAAAATGCATTTTTTAAACTGTTAAGCTACAGACACACATGTCCTTAGGACATGTGTGTATGTAACTTATGCTGAAAAGTACATTTCATGGGTGCAGGGGGGTCATTTTGACCCCCCTCTCCACCCTTGAAATGCATTGATGAATTGCAATTGCACATTGTGAATTCGCAATTCCCATTCATTCCTATGGGCACTTTGGCCCATAGGAATGAATGGGAATTGTGAATTCGCAATTGAAAATGTGCATTTTTTTTGCAAATCGGTAAAAATAGCGATTTTTACCGAATTGCAAAAAAAAAGCAAAAATATTCATGCATAGGCTTTTGCGATTTCTAAATTGCGAATCGTTATTTTTCGCAATTTAGAACTCACAAAAGCCGATATTGATGCATGTGGGCCTATGTGTTCTTAAAATACCCCTCACACACTAAGAATCCCTTAGTGTCATGCTTCATCATCGGGGTCTTCCCGTCCCACTACGGGGCGGGGCGTGCTGCGACCTACGGACTACGCAGGAGCACTTGATTTGTGAAGGTAGGCTATGTGTGGTGTAAGGGTAGTGATAGGTGATGAGTGATATGGGTGTAGGGACCTGAATGAGTGAATGCAAAAAGGGTTAAAAATTCCCTGGTTAGCGGAAAAAGATTGATTTAATGGATTCCCTAGCTGGAAACAGTAAAAAGGGGGGCGTGGGGTAGAACAAATTATGTTAACTACCTGGTCGACATGACATGTTTCGTAAGTAGTCCCCTACTACTTACTCCTCAGGACCTCTAGTGAGCCCCACTAAAAATACTCAATTCTAAATAAGTATGATATGCCTACAATCCTAGAACCCAATAGCAAAATTAGGCTAATAGGTTCTGCTGCTGGCCTTGAGTTGGCCCACAGTAAATTGAAAAAAATGGGTTGACCTATTATGGTCCAGTTAATTCATAAGTGGTGTGCCCCATGAGCCTGCATCCTGGGGAACAATATCTTGCGGTCTAGTGGCCGCTCGTGATATTGTGGCGTAAATATATTGTTCCCCAGGATGCAGGCTCATGGGGCACACCACTTATGAATTAACTGGACCATCATAGGTCAACCCATTTTTTTCAATTTACTGAGGGCCAACTCAAGCCCAGCAGCAGAACCTAATAGCCTATTTTTGCTATTGGGTTCTAGGATTGTAGGCATATCATACTTATTTAGAATTAAGTATTTTTAGTGGGGATCACTAGAGGTCCTGAGGAGTAAGTAGTAGGGGACTACTTACGAAACATGTCATGTCGACCAGGTAGTTAACATAATTTGTTCTACCCCACGCCCCCCTTTTTACTGTTTCCAGCTAGGGAATCCATTAAATCAATCTTTTTCCACTAGCCAGGGAATTTTTAACCCTTTTTGCATTCACTTATTCAGGTCCCTACACCCATATCACTCATCACCTATCACTACCCTTACACCACACATAGCCTACCATCACGAATCAAGTGCTCCCGCGTAGTCCGTAGGTCGCAGCACGCCCCGCCCCGTAGAGGGACGGTAAGACACCGATGATGAAGCATGACACTAAGGGATTCTTAGTGTGTGAGGGGTATTTTAAGAACACATAGTGGTCTCCATTTGCCACCCGCAAGGAGAGCTCCTCTCACTGCTTTTTCACTGTTAAAAACAAAAAATATATACACCACTGCCCCTTTTCATTGATAAAATCTCTTTGTTTTTGTTTCTTACATGAAAACAGAAAATTAATTTAAGGAAATAGTGTCATTATACTGATGTACAGCACTGCATAGTCAATAAATGTATTTATTGTTTAGTTAAAACCATCACAAATGGATCAGTGTGTTCAAAAGTTAATATGGGCAAATGATAACATCAGCATACACAAAGATTGTCCTCTATAGCTCATAAAAATTGTCAATTTCTTAAATGATAAATAATTCAATCCTTTTGCTTTATTAACTTTCCTGCATCTTCAAATTTGCTTGAAAATGCACCATTTATCCACCCTTTTTTCAAAAATGTCTCAGGGGGAGAACGCCCCCCAAACCCTCCATAGTTTGTTCGGGCTTGCTCGCTAAGCTAGCTTGCCGTAGTGCAGTACGGCAATACTTTTACACCCCAGCACTTTCAAATGTCACCAGCCGCCACTGCCTACCCAGCTGTTTTGGCTTCCAGGCACTGGCGGCTTTCTTTCGTGGCAGACCGCAAACTGTACACTACCTCGTTGGAGATTCCAGTGTTGTGGCCATTCCTCCTACTGCGCAAAAAGGGAGTTCGTGCAGTGTTCTCTGGTTTCATGCTTCTTGAGCTCGGGGGGCAATTCCTTAGCTTGGTGTTTGGGTGACATAACCTCTACGAATCCCGGATTGGGAGGTATTTTTGTTTCTCTACAGTACTTTGTTTCATTTGACTACATACATATATGCTTTGGCCTGTTGGAACTATTTTTTCTTTTCTCTTGATAAACCACGGAGGTTATCTTCGTGTTCTTAGAGGATCAAGGATAGGATAAAGACTTGACATTTGCTCACATTGGCCCTTTTCTGTTCGGGCTTCGTGGAAAATCCCCCTATTTGCATCTCTTATCCCATTTGGATCAATTAACCTTATACTTTCTGACTGGAATTATTGAACAATGATCTAAAGAGTGTATCCAGCCTCTTGTTACTTTTTGTTTGAGGGTACGTATGGGTGAAGCTTGGGTTATTACTGTAGGAACATTGGTGTGGATGGAGGTGTAGTGTGTTTCTGTTTTCTTGTTCTAGGTATTTACTATTCCAGTTAAATATGGGCGAATTTTGCGGATCTGCGGTCCGCGAATGCACGCGAAATCGCCAAAAAGTCCGCGAATTTGCTGATTTTCCAGCAAAATCGCTGATTTTTTTGCGATTTCCATCTACTCAACTGGAGTACTTCTACTGGCTAATCAGTAAGTGCTACCTTGTTGGGTAAATGTATAGTGCTTTTCCTACACTGCAGCTGCGTAAAGGGCCAGAAGATTTGTCTCCACTGACCATGTGTGCCTGTAACTTTGCCAGCACTCCAAAAGGCGCTGAGGTCCCTTGAGTGAGCTGTCCATCATAGTTGGGAAAGGGCGGGAAGACGTTTGATATCGCTAGTGTGTGGTGCGGGGCTTCTATGTGTGTCAACATGCTTTTGTGTATAAAGGGTCAGAGAGCGAGCAGGGCAGCAGGTGAGGAGAAAGCAGCCTCCTGGTCACAGGAACTACACGGGGATTGCGCACGAGAAACTCATGGATTCAAAGACCATCCCTCGAGTATTACAGCTAATTTTTGATGGCAGATATGGGGTTAAAGCACACTTGCCCAGCCTCCACCGTGCTCACTAATGTTTTGGGCTGATTAAAACGTTACTGAATTTGAGCTTCAACTCGGGCACCTGCTTTATTTATATCTGTAAGTGCTTCCTGTTGATGTTTAATTTTTGTGACAGGAGCCTCGGGCCAGAATGAATCCTGCCCTGCATAGTTATCCACGAAGATGCCACCGTTTTGTGTAATACCTCTACTCAACTGGAGTACTTTCTACTGGCTAATCAGTAAGTGCTACCTCGTTGGGTAAATGTATAGTGCTTTTCCTACACTGCAGCTGCGTAAAGGGCCAGAAGATTTGTCTCCACTGGCCATGTGTGCCTGTAACTTTGCCACCGCGCCAAAAGGTGCCGAGGTCCCTTGAGTGAGCTGTCCATCATAGTTGGGAAAGGGCGGGAAGACGTTTGATACCGCTAGTGTGTGGTGCGGGGCTTCTATGCATGTCAACATGCCTCTTGTGTATAAAGGGTCAGAGAGCGAGCAGGGCAGCAGGTGAGGAGAAAGCAGCCTCCTGGTCACAGGAACTACACGGGGATTGCGCTCGAGAAACTCATGGGTTCAAAGACCTCCTTCGAGGTTTACAGATAATTTTCAACGGCAGATATGGGGTTAGAGCACACTTGCCCAGCCTCGACCGTGCTCACTAATGTTTTGGGCTGATTAAAACGTTACTGAATTTGAGCTTCAACTCGGGCACCTGCTTTATTTATACCTGTAAGTGCTTCCTGTTGAGGTTTAATTTTTGGCTCACCGGAAGCACTTACAGAGTTACGGCAGGTGCCCGAGTTGAAGCTAACTTTGTAACCATTTTAGAATGGCGCCAGCAAGCACTCTGGCAGCTTGCCGGCACCATTCTAAAATGGTTACAAAGTTAGCTTCAACTCGAGCACCTGCCTTAACTGTGATTCCTGGGGCCAAAAAACAAATTCCACCCGCTCACGAATTCGCAAGTTTTTCTGCAATTTCGCGAGATTCGTGGATCGCGAAATTGCTGAAAATTTGCAATTTTGCGAGTAAAGTGGATTTTGCACCCATACTTAATTCCAGTAAGAGAGTGGTATCAATACTGGTTTTCAGTGGGGGACATAGAGACAACTTGAACTTGTTAAAGGTACACCTCATTTTAGTGAGACTATATGAGAGTAGCCATTGTTTATGGAACTGAAATAATATTGTGTTCTCTATCTACAGGTATCCCATTCCCCGCTGTTCCCACCCTAATTCTCTTTCCCTCGCTTGATCGCCTCAATACTCTGTGTGCTTTTCATCAGATTTGGGAATGTCAAGAGGTGGACCTCTTTATGCTTCCCCCGGTATCTGAGGAGTTCCTGTGAACCTTACAGAGGTAGTATGGGCAGTATCAGAGGGACACGACAGAGTCCATACTTTTTTAACTTATGAAAAAACATTCCCCTAATTTATGTGAAAAGACAACTATCTTGGGACAGTTAATTGCGGTAGTTTAAATGCTTCAGCTGAAGTGCCATTCAAGAAGTCTCCTGTGTTGTGAAACTGAAGACGGGCAGACCGCTAAACATGAAGCAAGCCTTCTTGCCAGGGTGCCTGCTTGCCTGAAAGAAATGCAAATATAAAGGGTGATTGACAGTCTGTGCTGCCTTTAATTGATATAATCGCTTGCAGCTTTGTGAATACAAAGATTTAAGCTTTATTCAGTGGTAGTGCTGGGGAGGTACCAGCTGAGCTGTGAAGTGCTTGCTTTTAAGGGACAGCTACATAAAACAAAATGTGTTATATACAGTCTAGGTATAACTAAAATCTATATTTTGGAAGCAACATATTATCTTAAACCTTTTTGCACATTTTCTAACAGTCTACCTTAAACTGTGTGCAATTCATGTTTACAATAACAACTTGCATATTCACAGTGCTTTCTGTCACAGGCCGGAACGAAACATACACAAGTCACTACTCTTCACTGCACCAACCAGCATTCACTTCTGTGACTCATTGCTTACAGACACGGAACTCTGCAGAGCATTAACTTATAGAGGTCTCATGATGTACTATGGCACATTTGCCACTGATTAACATACCTTTTAAAATGTATTTCCCATATAAGTTAGGTGCTATTTTACATGTATCTACCTTGAGGTGAAAGACCAAAAAAGTACAGAATGTTTTGTTTTTAAGCCAAACCTTTGACCCTGCCCCCACGCTCACTGACCCCACCTCCATTGATTGCAGTTCCCATACTTTATTTAATGCATTTTGACCACTGGCAATCGGTCACAACTCACATCGGCCTTTGTGAGCCACAGAACGAAATGCAGTGTTCATGACCCATAGGGGCATGAGGTGGAAATACAAGCATTAGCATAGCCAATAGGTTTCGCCTCTACGACATCTATTGGGTTTGTCAATGCTTTTCTAGACATGTTGTACAGCAGCGTGGGCTGCTGTCGAACATGGGTGAAAACTTTAAAAAAGCGTTGACTGCATTAAGGCAATATATGCTTTTCTTTAAAGCATGATGCAGAGCAGCTTGAGCTGCTATGCAACGTCTAGAAAAGCGTTAAGAAGCTCAACAGATGTAAAAGTGAAATTTATTGGCTTTCCAAATGCTTGTTGTATCATATGCTCACTGGGCCCTATTTATGTCCATTCTCTTCTTTGAGTTGTCTTCTTCTTACTTTGCCTTTTACATTTTTTGGTGCAGGTGGTTAGTTAACATCTCTGAATATACATTAGTCTTCAATTAATAAATAAATAATAATTAATCAGTCTCCTTTAATAAACTCTTTGAAACAAGTATTACACCTGTCATAATTCAATCAATCAATCAATCAATGCACTTGTAAAGCGTGCTATATACCCGTGAGGGTCTCAAGGTGCTGGAGGGGGGCTGCTACTGATCGAAGAGCCAGGTCTTGAGAAGTCTTCTGAAGGCCAGCAGGTCCTGGGTCTGTCGTAGGTTGGTAGGGAGAGTGTTCCAGGTCTTGGCGGCGAGGTAGGAGAAGGATCTGCCACCAGCTGGGGTTTTCCGGATGCAAGGGACTGTGGTGAGGGTAAGATTGGCAGAGCGGAGGCTGCGGGTGGTGGTGTAGAAGCTGAGTCGGTCATTGAGGTATGTTGGTCCGGTGTTGTGTAGGGCTTTGTGTGCGTGGATGAGGATGAGGGATAATTCCATCATCCCTTACATCAGAAGCGATATCAAACCTAATTTGATCCATTGAGTATGGCAAAGTTAAAAGCCATAAAACGAAAATCCTGTCCTCCTGAAGGTGAATGGCATACACATATGATACAAATAACATGGCCCATAAGGCACGCTTTACAATCTATCAGGAAGCTTTTAGTAAGGTCAAATCCGAAAACAAGGAAGATAAGATCAATTTTATATCAAATATATATTTAGGAAGATTAAAAATTTCCCAACTTTACGTAGAGAAAATCAATGAGGGGACCTGCAAAAATAATGGGTATTTGAACAAGGAATTCTCCTTGATGAAGGTAAACAACTTGGCAACTAAATCAGAAACACTCTAGACAACATAAGCTGCCCCCTAACGGTCAAGGGTCTAAGCTAGGTTTATGGGTGCTGTGGGCAGGGCCGACTCTAGGGCGGTGCGATCGGTGCCACAGCACAGGGCGCTGACTTTGGCGGTGGTGTAATTTTTGCAAGTATATTATCATTTTAAAATCACCTTCTGCCACACTCCTGGTCTCCAGCAGTTTCCAGGCATCAAATAAAGTGCTGAGAAAACTCATGTGATTTATCATCTTCCTAGAAAGAGACCAGAGGTTTTTCTAGTGGAAGTTTTGACTCATCCTAAGGTAGCATAGAGGGTTAAAATGCCTGCTGCTATGAACGAGTACCATGCAGAACAAAGTACATATAATTTAAATAGGTCAGTGGGTTACTGATTCTGTAAGAGAGCTTCTTTTGTTACTTGTCTTTTATAAGTCAAAATTCTAATATGCAACATTGAGCTATTAATTTCCATCAAAGACCTGCATGCAAACTGCAAGGTATATGTTAGAGCTATATGTTTTTTGCTCAGTATTTCCTTATTCTAATCTTGCAGAAACAGTTTATTTGGGTAGAAAACAATTCTTATTATACAAGAGAACCCCTAACAACGATGTCATATTTTAAGTTAGGAATTTGTGCTTTTCCAGAATGAGGACATTTAACCTATATTGCCTACCAGTATCGATGACATGTCACTCCTACACTACACCTTGTAGTCCTGTCTGATGTAACATTTGCTATACACTGACATACACTTATACGATTGTCTCTGTGCAATGTCTGTGTGATGAAAATTGCTCTGAAACCTTACGCTGGTAGAAGTGGTGCTATAGAACTAAATGAATCTGAGAGACAGTCGTTATGGAGACTTGAGGGGGACTGTTAAAAGGTGCTAATGAGGGAATCTGTAGCAGAGGTGGTCGTTGAGGGGCCACCAACAAACATTGTTGCATAGGGCGCCACCATTAATAAAGCCGGCCCTGGGGTGGCTTCTACTGCTCAGGTTTCTCTTTTTGGCTTTTCTTTATGGAGCTTTTTCCTCTAATGAGGGAAGGTTCAGAAAACTTTAACCGAAGAGGGAAGCACTGTCTATTTATTGCTTGTAGGAAATCAGAGTGAGGAAGGATGATATATTTAACCCCTTGTGTGCTAGTGACGAGCTGAGCTCATCATGAGAGACGGTTGAGCTTCCCTCATGACGAGCTGAGCTCGTCACAGCCGTTGGAACGTTCGCACGCGGGGATAATTTCCCCGCTGTGCTGAACGTTCCAAAACGGGTGTGGTCATGACGAGCTCAGCTCGTCATGAGAGCAGCTCCGCTGTGCCTCATGACGAGCCAGCTTGTCACCAGCACAGCGGCGCCGCGCATGGCCCTCCTCCCCCCACAGAGCGGGGGATAGTGCTGGGAATAGCCACTTTTCTCTATTACTAGGCCTGGGTGAAAATGTAATACTTTATTTTTATGCAGTTTAGCATTACACAAGTTTCCTTAATGGGGTTTCGTAATGGGGTTATGTTAATGGTTCATGCAGGGAATAGTATTTTGCTCAAACTTGTCGTTTTGCATATCACATAACTTTTTTGTGCGAGGTAAGCCTTCATTCAAAAATTTACACTTTAATCCAAATATACCCCCAGATTAATTTGAAGGCTTGGCCTAGGGAATATTCCATAACCCATGTATGATTTCCTTAGACAAGTATAGACATACATGGATATGCACTAAAGAAAGCGGTACCACTGTTGAGCTATAGAGACCAAAGATACCTGCTCTTAAGGTCAGAGTCTTTTGCACATGGCAAAGACCTGAAAGTAACAGCAGAACATGTGATAGGTACTATTTAGAAGTAATCCTCAAGGCATTCAGAATAAAGGGGCCGATTATGATAGCAGATAATCCGCATCCTCCGGGCCGGCGGAAGCCACCGCCGGCCTGGAGGATGCGGGTTATCCGCTGCGGACTGGAAAAAGACCCCCCCGCCAGATTAGGATGGCTGGGTGATATTTTTCCATCCGCAGCTTTTCCGCCGCGGTCCCCTTCCGACCACGGCGGAAAAGCTCTAACATGGCTGGTGGTGTCTATCAGACACCGCCAGGCATATTAGGATGTCGGCGGTCCTATGCCTTTCCACGGCGGCATTTCTGCATAGGCCCCCGGGGGTGAAGGGGGGTTGGAGGGTGCACATGGGGGGTACCTATGGTACCCCCCTGCCTTTGCGTGCCTGAACGAGCAGGCACCACGCGGTGCCTGCCGCTTTGTGCATGCAAATGCACTGCTTTCATTTTTAACATTGCGGCGGGTGCTGCTTCAAGCAGCACCCGCCACAATGTTAAACATAGATAGAGGATGTGACCGCCAGGGTGGCGGTCACATCCTAATTTGCACGGAGTGACCGCCGCTGCACATGCGGGTGGTCCCTCCACCTCTGGGGTGGCGGACGGACGCAGGTCCGTCCGCCATCCTAATGGGGTCCAAAGTTTGGCAATTCCTATAGTTTATGCATGAGGCACTATTTTTAGTTCATTGAAGACATTTTGAAGAGTGTTTGGGGTGAGTTTTCCCTATGGTACTTGCCTTTAAGGTGTAAGGCTAAATTCGAATGCATGTTGGCTTGAGAAAACTAAAGTCAACTATCCGGGTAAAGCAACACCCACTACTAAAAGAAAAAGAACAATAAGCATGAAGTTAATCACTGTTCTCGATCGTAGTTTTACTGTCAGGTGTACCTACATCCACGTCTGAGGCTCCTCACTTCATTTACAACATACGGTAGTTTATTTAAGTTAATATGTTATCCTTTGAACTTGCGTTTGCTTGAAAGGTCAGAAATAAACATTTTAAAAACCTAGATAGGTGCATATATTCCTTTCAAGATAATACATTAATGTTCACAAAAGGGTAGAGAAGCATTGCAAGATCATGACGGAAGTTTATGTAAGGTATGACATTGAAAGACAAAACATGTTATCTGTTCAAGGCTGTAGTAGAATTTGTGGGGTATAGTATTTCTTGTACGGACATTAAACTCAATCATTCCCTCACAGGTGAATAGTTCGCTTTACAGATCCCTTGTTCATTGATTGATTGATCACCTGATGCAAGCTGTAGAGAATGTAATGTATCTGTCAAGTACAGAATCATTTCTCTCTTTTTGTGGGTACACGAGTATTTCACAATTCCACTGATCACTTTACAAACAACATGGTACATGTTCACTACTGTCAATAAAATGTGGCCTAAGTGGAAGGTGAGGGTTGGTGTATGTAAGACGTTTTTGTCACTAGGCCAACCCTGATTAATGAAGTGAGAGTGTAACAAGTATAGATGCTTACACTTATAAGTGTGGGAAGTTTTCACAAATGTGAAACATTAGCATATGTGGGTTGTAGTGTATTCCTTCTAGAATGCTACCTTAAACCTTTCAGCAATATTCAGTCATTGAACGGGAACTGCAGTACTTTAAAACTAGATGTGTGGTGGCAGTTTTAAGCGCAAAAGTGCAATGAATTTTCTAATCAGTGTTTGGTGACAAGTCGAATTAGGTGTGTGACATGTCTACGCTCAAAGCTGCATGAGAATATTATGGTTATGGTCGATTATCCCGAAAAGAATAATATGATGTGCTTGTCAAATTTGGTTTGGATAGAAAATGTGGAGAAAAAAGAGGGTAGTATATTGAAATGAATGTTATGGCATCCGTGGGCGATGGCAAGTGAATTGAAAGGAGCCTTGGAGCCATGGGCGGTAAACAGTCAGAATATCGCGGTTTTTTTGTCAACTTGTACTAATATCGAATGCAAAATATTGAGATACAAAAATATCGACGGTCAGAATATCGTGGTAAAGAATATCGAGTCTAAGGTAAGTAATATTGTTTTTAACAATATCAAGGTCATTAATATTGTTTTAAAAAATATCAAAGTCGTTCATATCGTTTGCGAAAAATATAGTTGTTAAATAATCGTGTTATGAATTTTAGTATGTATTTTAAATGTATGTGTTCTTTTTTTGTATAAGTATTGCATTTATTTTTTAATATATGTATTACATTTTTAGGAGTTATACATTTTTTGTTCCGTAGCGGGTTGTGGGTTTATAGGGGAATAGGGTGGGAAGTAATTTCATTATAACTAATTAATTAATATTTTCATTGAATGAATATTTATGTACTTAATAATATGTATTGTTATGTGTAGTAATTCATTTATTATTAATTATGTATTAATTGTTAATTATTAATAATGAATGGTAATTATGTTGTGTAATTTTTGTTAGGAGTGGTTGTGGGTTGATAGGGGAGTAGATTGGGAAGTAATTTAGTTTTTAACCATTTCTAAAAAAATGTATTATAATATTTATTTCATGTTTTTTATAGTGTTAATTGTGTGAATTAATTTATAATTCATTGTTTGTTTTTATTTTGCTTGCTAATTGTTATCAATTAATAAATGTATTATTAATTAATTTAGTTAAATGTGTCATGTTTTACAACATTGGTGGTGTCATTTATAGGGCAATATAGTGGGAGGTAAATTATTTATAATTAGTTAATTATTTGTTAATTGATGCTAATTAATTAATTATATATAAAATATGCTAATTGGGGAATAATTTGGATGTGTGAGTTGTGGGGTTTATAGTTGTAAATGTTGGGAAGAATTTGTTTTTATTAATTATTGATTTGTTGTTAATTCTTGTTAATTTGTTAATGTAAAATCAGTTATGGAAATTGTGTAAATATGTTTAGGTGTGCGTTTTGGTGTATATAGGGGTAGAGGGTGAAAAATAATTTAGTTTAAATACATTTATTATTAGTTGATCATTAATATTTATTTATTAACTGAGAAATATTTGTGGTAATTGTTTTGTTTTTATTTTGCATTGGGATTCAGGTTCAATAGCTGTAATCTTTGGTTTTATCCCCTCCGCTATCCAACACTCTCCCTACTGTTGCACTCATTGGAGTGGGAATAGTAATCTATTCCCCTCCGCTATCAAACACTTTCCCAACTGTTGCACTCTCTGGAGTGGGAATAGTAATTTTTATCCCTCCGGTATCCAACACTTTCCCTACTGTTTCACTTGCTGGTGTGGGAATAGTAAATTATTCCCCTCTGCTATCGAACACTTTTCCTACTGTTGCAATTGCTGGAGTGGGAATAGTAATATTTACCCCTCAGCTATTCAACATTTTCCCTACTGTTGCACTCTTTGGAGTGGGAAAAGTAATTTTATCCCCTCTGCCACCCAACACTTTCCCTACTGTTGCTCTTGCTGGAGTGGGAATAGTAAATTATTTCCCTTCACTATCCAACACTTTCCGTACTGTTGCACTTGCTGGAGTGGGAATAGTACATTATTTTCCCCGGGCTATACAACACTTTCCCTACTGTTGCTCTTGCTGGAGTGTGAATAGTAAGTTTTTACCCCTCCACTCTCCAACACTTTCCCTCCTGTTGCACTAGCTGTAGTGGAAAAAGTAATTGTTTCCCCTTCGCCAGCCAACATTTTCCCTACAGTTGCACTCATTGGAGTGGGAATAGTAAATTATTCCCCTCCACTATCCAACACTTTCCCTACTGTTGTACTTGCTGGAGTGGGAATAGTCATTTTTTCACCTCCGCCATCTAACACTGTCCCTACTGTTGCACATAATGTGGTGTATAATGTAGTTTTAGAAATAATACATATTTTAATAATGTATTTCATAATACATATATATATATATATATAGGTAGTTATAGTTAGGACCTAGTTACCATAGGAAATTCCGAACATTCTATTGGGAATAACTTTGGCGCCGATTGAGGGATCTGCCTGTAATTTTCCTTAAATTTGCCTTGCTGCGCTCCGCTCCTTACCTGAAAGTTTCGGGGGGATTCGTGAAGTGGGGGCTGAGAAAAAAGGGGGTTCCAAAACGTGTTTTCCCATGTTAATTTCCATAGGATGGTCTGACAAGTCTACAGCCCGAACCGCTGAACGGAATTACGCCAAACTTGGCAAAATTGTAGGGACTCGTACGCAGATGTGCCTTTGCTATATTTGGTGAAAATTGCTCCAGTGTTTTTTTTTTTAATTAACTTCAAAAACACATATATATCTATAGGCGCTCTCTGAGCGCTCACAGGTGCGCGTACCGGGAAGCGCACCCGGCGCGCTACGGGAGTGCGCGAGCAGAAAGCTAATTGGCTGTCGGGTGTCTGTCAACATTCTTAACTGTCCGGAGAGTCCGCCATCTTGTGTCTCGGAAGAATCGAGACACAAGAGGTGAAAAAGAAAAGGGGATATAATTAAAAGGGGGCAGAGTAGACACCTCCTGACCCCCTATGTTTTCTGAGGGGGGCCTAGAAGGACCCTGAAGGGCAAACATTTTTTTGTTTTTTTTAATTTTCGCGGGGTAAGCGCTGGGTGCGTTCTCTTGTACGCTCTCCGGTATGCGCACCCAGAGCGTACCACAGGGAAAAACAGTGAAAGAAAATAGTTTTAAAAAAGAATTGGGGTGAGGGGCACTGTACCCTGCTCTCTTTTCTAGTTTTGAAGTATTACATTTCACTCTTTTCTGAAACTACACAAAATGGCGGCGATAGGGTGTTTCAGAGACAGATAGTGAGAGAAAGGAGGCAGGAGATGAAGAAGAGATGTCAAATATACATTGGTAAAAATACAGTGGGAGAAGGGCAGTAAATATGAGTAAACTTACTATGTAACATAAACATTTTGCACTCTATACTATAAGTATTTCATTATACTACAATCACTTTGCTTTTACCTCATAAATTAGAAATAAAAATTAATAATATGTCAACTAATTTTTAATTTGTAATTAATAATTTATTGTTCAGATTTCTCATAATTTAATAAAACTTGTAACATGTCCTCATCTGGTATTTCATCTTCATTCATACATTTAATCTCCTCATGATAATTGTTCATTGATGTTTGTTGGCATCCTATTTCATCCAAACATTGAATTAATTCTTCATCTAGAGATTGATTCAAAAAATCTTTTAAGTCATCTTCTCTTTGTGATGAAATGGTGCTTTCAATATCCATGACATTTTCATTTTCAAGATATGTTGTTGTAATTTCAAAAGAAATTTCCTTGCTGTCCTCCATTTTAATTTAAAATTTCTTGCTTTAAATTGCAGAAAAAAGTATTCACTTTCAATTATCGTTTTTAGTAATAGATAACATAAAAGTAGCCTAATCAAGTATTTACTTCTTTAAAATTAATTGGGCAGTGTATAGTATCAGTAGTGTATACTCTCTCTCTGTTACCCCATTCTCTCCGTCCTCTTAGTCTCTCACTCCTCTTCTGTCACACTCACTCCCTATAACTGAGCCATACTCTCACACTCACCTTCTTTCAGACATTCTCCTTTACTTTCCTTCCTCTCTCTTCCCTTCCTTCACTCCTTCACTCTTTTCCCTTCCCTTACTCCCCTTACTCCACTTCAGTAACTCTTTCTGTCAATCCCTCTGTCCTCTAACTTACTCACTTCCCTTCTCTCACTCTCTCTCTGTTACCCACATTCTCTCCCTCCCTTTAGTCTCTCACTCCTCTTCTGTCACGCTCACTCCCTATAACTCAGCCATACTCCCATACTCACCTTCTTTCAGACCTTCTCCTTTACTTTCGTTCCTCTCTCTTTCCTTCCTTTGCTCCTTCACTCTTTTCTCTTCCCTTACTTTCTTATTCCACTTTACTAACTCCTTCTCTTACTCCCTCTGTCCTCTTAGTTCTACACTCCCCTGCTCTCATTCTCTCTCTGTTACCCCCATTCTCTCCGTCCTCTTAGTCTCTCACTCCTCTTCTATCACGCTCACTCCCTATAACTGAGCCATACTCCCACACTCACCTTCTTTCAGACCTTCTCCTTTACTTTCCTTCCTCTCTCTTCCCATCCTTTGCTCTTTCACTGTTTTCCCTTCCCTTACTCTCCTTACTCCACTTCACTAATTCCTTGTCTTACTCCCTCTGTCCTCTTACTTCTACACTCCCCTTACCTCATTCTCTCTCTGTTAGCCTCATTCTCTCCGTCCCTTTAGTCTCTCACTCCTCTTCTGTCATGCTCACTCCCTATAACTCAGCCATACTCCCACACTCACCTTCTTTGAAACCTTCTCCTTTACTTCCCTTTCTCTCTCTTCCCATCCTTTGCTCTTTCACTCTTTTCCCTTCCCTTACTCCACTTCAGTAACTCTTTCTGTCAATCCCTCTGTCCTCTAACTTACTCACTCCCCTTCTCTCACTCTCTCTCTGTTATCCCCATTCTCTCCGTCCTCTTAGTCTCCCACTCCTCTTCTATCACGCTCACTCCCTATAACTGAGCCATACTCCCACACTCACCTTCTTTCAGACCTTCTCCTTTACTTTCCTTCCTCTCTCTTCCCTTCCTTCACTCCTTCACTGTTTCCCTTCCCCTACTCTCCTTACTCCACTTCACTAATTCCTTCTCTTACTTCCTCTGTCCTCTTACTTCTACACTCCCTTTACCTCATTCTATCTCTGTTAGCCTCTTCTCTCCGTCCCTTTAGTCTCTCACTCCTCTTATGTCACGCTCACTCCCTATAACTCAGCCATACTCCCACACTCACCTTCTTTCAGACCTTAACCTTTACTTCCCTTCCTCTCTCTTCCCATCCTTCGCTCTTTCACTCTTTTCCCTTTCCTTACTCCCCTTACTCCACTTCATTAACTCCTTCTGTCAATCCCTCTGTCCTCTAACTTACTCACTTCCCTTCTCTCACTCTCTCTCTGTTACCCCCATTCTCTCCATCCTCTTAGTCTGTCACTCCTCTTCTATCACGCTCACTCCCTATAACTGAGCCATACTCCCACACTCAGCTTCTTTCAGACCTTGTCCTTTACTTTCCTTCCTCTCACTTCCCTTCCTTTACTCCTTTACTCTTTTCCCTTCCCTTACTCTCCTTACTCCACTTCACTAATTCCTTCTCTTACTCCCTCTGTCGTCTTACTTCTACACTCCCCTTCCCTCATTCTCTCTCTGTAAGCCTCATTCTCTCCGTCCCTTTAGTCTCTCACTCCTCTTCTGTCACGTTCACTCCCTATAACTCAGCCATACTCCCACACTCACCTTCTTTCAGACCTTAACCTTTACTTTCCTTCCTGTCTCTTTCCTTCTTTTGCTCCTTCACTCTTTTCTCTTCCCTTACTCTCCTAACTCCACTTCACTAACTCCTTCTGTTTCTCCCTCTGTCCTCTAACTTACTCACTCCCCTTTTCTCACTCTCTTTCTGTTACCCACATTCTCTCCATCCTCTTAGTCTCTCACTCCTTTTCTATCACGCTCACTCCCTATAACTGAGCCATACTCCCACACTCACCTTCTTTCAGACCTTCTCCTTTACTTTCCTTCCTCTCACTTCCCTTCCTTTACTCCTTCACTGTTTCCCTTCCCTTACTCTCCTTACTCTACTTCACTAATTCCTTCTCTTACTCCCTCTGCACTCTTACTTCTACACTCCCCTTCTCTCAGTCTCTCTCTCTCTCTGTTACCCTCATTCTCTCCGTCCCTTTAGTCTCTCACTCCTCTTCTGTCACGCTCACTGCCTATAACTGAGCCATACTCCCACACTCACCTTCTTTGAAACCTTCTCCTTTACTTTCCTTCCTTTCACTTCCCTTCCTTTACTCCTTCACTGTTTTCCCTTCTCTTACTGCCTCTGTCCTCTTACTTCTACACTCCCCTTCCCTCATTCTCTCTCTGTTAGCCCCATTCTCTCTGACCCCTTAGTCTGTCACTCCTCTTCTATCACGCTCACTCCCTATAACACTGCTACACTCGCTCACTTATGTTTCTTTCCTCCCTCACTCAGTCTTCTACTCTCACTTTTTCTTTCCCTTTCTCTATCTCTTCACTCCCTTACTCACCTTGTCTCACACTCACTTGCCTTTATCCAGTCTGTATCTCCACTCTTTCCTCAACATGGCTGCTCTTTTCTTACCCTTCCACACCCCCGTTCCTTTACTACATTTTCTTCACTTATCCTCATTCCCCATGTGCACTCTCCTTCTCCTCACTCACCTCCCACAATCACCTTCTTTCAGTCCCCCTACTTCACTTCCCTTCCCCTCTCGTCCTTTTCTTTGCTTTCTCACTCATTTTCCTCTCCTCTCTCACTGCACTCCACTTCAGTTACTCTTTTTGATTTTTTTAAGAATACAGCTCTTTTTTGAGAATTGGAGGTAGTTCTAAAAAGAACTTTTTTTTTCTTCTTTTTTCGTTTTTTTCTCAACAAAAACAAAAAACAGGGAATGTCAAACTGCTCAACAGGAGCAAAAAAAAAAGAATCAAAATTAGCGATGGGGACGGCAGCGGTGGGTCTCTCTTATTCGGACAATGTTCATAATACTTTGTTCACCATAACAAAGTAGTTCATCACAATCTTTGCATTTGATTGTGATGCCATCAAAAACAGGCTGAATATTTGGAATCAGCAGTTCTGGTCGCCCCCTCACCAATACAGTTGCTCCTCCAGTTGAAGTAGAGGCACCATCCCTTGGAGCCTCTCATGCCAGAGCCCTCACACTCTCCCGGGCATAGTTCTGAGGATGCCTGCGTTGAACGTTAGCGAATCATAGTTGAATTTCCGAAACTGTACTTCCTTGTGGGGTCTCCTCGGGAAAGTACAGTATTGCAAATTTTGCACACCACCTTTGGAGATTTCACTTTTTTTTAATCTTGTGGTATTGAGAAAAACTTCCAAATGAAGTGCTCTTTTACCCTGGGCTGAGGAGCCTCTTCTTCAATGAACCCATCCGAGTACCCACTGCTACTGGTGGGTCTAGCAGCCATTATAATTCAAAAATAGGTTAAGCAGGAAAAAGACAGGTCTTGCAGTCACAAAAGTGAAAGAAGAAGTGAAGGAAAAGGGTGGAGTATTCATTAGTTGTAAAAAAAACTGTTAACAACCAATGAAAAGAGTTATTTTAAGGTCACATGACTTGACGCGCTTACGCTGCGCGCACCGGAGCGCTTCCGGGGGCGCTTACGCGGCGCGAACGTAGGCACTTCTGGGGACATTACGCTGCGCGCCTGATTGACGTTTTGGTAGCTTTACGGAAATGCAGAATCATTTTCATTCGGAAAATCAAAAATACTAGTTTTATAAGCATGGTACTGAATGTCTTGCATTATTATTTAGTTTTCATACATATTTTTTTTTTCCGAACGCAGGAATAGCGCTCTCGCTGCGCTCTCGGGAGAGCTTACCGGTGCGTGCACCCTGAGCGCTCCAAGTCAAAATGATACGGGTAAGCTTACCGGTGCGCGCACCCTGAGCGCACCAGGAAAAAATGATAAAAAAAAAGAAATATACTTTGAGAAAATAATTTTTAAAAATAAATTAATAATAATTAATACTTATACAAAACAGCTAATAATAAAAAAAAATCGTAGGTTACAAACTCGATATACTAAGGAATTAGCATTTAAAAAACCTTTGAAATTCACTGAAAAAACCATAGGTTTCACACCAGTTATAGTTAGCTGAACATTTTACTCATACAAAACCATTGAAATTCCCACGTTATAGTTAGTTGGACTCACTATAACTCGCGCGTCAACAATCCACTGCTGATGATGTCACATATTACATCATTCATGACATGGTCAGTGACATCACTGATGACATCACTGATGACACTTGGGCGGGACTTGTTAATTTAAATAAAACACGCGGCAGTAGACAAGCCTCAGTCTTTCATTGTGCTGCCAGTGATCAAGGGCGGAAGGATGCCCGAAACGCGTATGGCCTGAGAGGATCAATGTGTGACAGGCTGCTGAGCCGCTTTGCGCTGAAACCCCCTCGTGTGAGGCATTTCTACAAGGGCAACTTGTGTGTGAAACTATTTTGCGGCTGGCTCAGTTGCGGAAATGCCCCGCCGCTGATGTAAGGCGGATCTACCATGCTCAAGCAACGGAGCTGTGACTAGAACGGAGGGGGGGCCTGAGCTGCCGGTAAATATTGGCATCACAGCTGCACTGTTCTTACTTCTTTCCACCCACTTGGGTAATGACATTTTGAACAATGTAAGATTGCTGGCACCCACTGGGGGAGTTTGGCACATTTTACAAGTCGGGCAAAAACTGCATTAACCAGCATGCTCCAGTTTCACTTGGGCGGGACTTGTTAATTTAAATAAAACACGTGGCAGTAGACAAGCCTCAGTCTTTCATTGTGCTGCCAGTGATCAAGGGCGGAAGGACGCCCGAAATGCATATGGCCTGAGAGGATCGATGTGTGACAGGCTGCTGAGCTGCTACCTGCAGCATTTGCGCTGAAACCCCCTCATGTGAGGCATTTCTACAAGGGCAACTTGTGTGTGAAACTATTCTGCGGCTGGCTCAGTCGCGGAAATGCCCCGCCGCTGATGTAAGGCGGATCTACCATGCTCAAGCAACAGAGCTGTGACTAGAACGGAGGGGGGCCTGAGCTGCCGGTAAATATTGGCATCACAGCTGCACTGTTCGTACTTCTTTCCACCCACTAGGGTAATGACATTTTGAACAATGTAAGATTGCTGGCACCCACTGGGGGAGTTTGGCACGTTTTACAAGTCGGGCAAAAACTGAATTAACCAGCATGCTCCAGTTTTACTTGGGCGGGACTTGTTAATTTAAATAAAACACGTGGCAGTAGACAAGCCTCAGTCTTTCATTGTGCTGCCAGTGATCAAGGGCGGAAGGACGCCCGAAACGCGTATGGCCTGAGAGGATCGATGTGTGACAGGCTGCTGAGCTGCTACCTGCAGCATTTGCGCTGAAACCCCCTCAAAGTGTGAATTAGGCTCCAAGTGAGCCCAGCAATAGAGCCTGTCCTTAATCCTCCATTCCTGCTCCACATCCGAGTTAGAACATCTATTACTCGTGGCCCCCCTGTCATCCCGGGGTGGTGCATCCTCCACGGCAGGGGCGGCGCCTTTTAGATTCCAAAACACCAGGTTACTCCCATGGAGAAGCACACGAGCAGGAATGTTAGGTTACCAGCCTTTAATTCGAGGTATGGACGGAGTTCACAGAAAAATAAACTGTTCTAACTCAGATGTGGAGCAGGAATGGAGGATTAAGGACAGGCTCTATTGCTGGGCTCCCTTCGAGCCTAATTGGACAGTGATAAGTGCGCCAAATTATGGAGGATATTTTTTGTTTAGTACAACTCCCAGAATGCTAAAGCACCTTTGAATTGTCATAGCCTCAATGGGAGGCGGGTCATGCTGTCATTATATCAGGGGAGTCAGTAACTGCCACAGCACGCTCCTTGCAAAAATGCCTTTGAAAGAGAGACATTCTCGAAACGCGTCAGGCAGGACGCAAGGCTGTTTATTTTTCTGTCATGTGAACTCTGTCCATACCTCGAATTAAAGGCTGGTAACCTAACATTCCTGGTCGTGTGCTTCTCCATGGGAGTTACCTGGTGTTTTGGAATATATATATATATATATTCACTGAAAAAACCATAGGTTATAGACCATATATAGTTAGGAATTAGCATTTAAAAAACCTTGTTTTACTCACACAAAACCATTGAAATTCCATATTTAGTTAGTTGCACTAACTATATATCGCGCACCCGCAATCCACTGCTGATCATGTCACATATTACATCATTCATGACATGGTCAGTGACATCACTGATGACATCACTGATGACATCTCAAATGACATCACTGATGACATCACTGATGACGTCTCATTTGACATCATTCTTGTGCTAATACGATAAACCTCTTCAGACTCTAATATAACCTTAGATACACTCTGTATACAGACACTCACACACTGCCACTCATTGTAAATGCTAATTCCTAACTATATATGGTCTATAACCTATGGTTTTTTCAGTGAATTTCAATGGTTTTTTAATAGCAAATATCATAAGCTGTCGAATGTCAAGTACGTGGTAAGTAAAAACATTTTCGTGTTTATGCACACTGATCTGCTTTGAATGCTGCCCCCCACCCCTCATTTCTATTAGAAGTACTCTCTCTTTGCAGATAGTGAAGGGTAGTTAACGCAGGCCTTTGCCCCCGTTGTAATCCGTCGTGCCTGCTTCTCTCTCCATTTGATTGATTGTTCTCTTTGGTTCATTCTCTATTTACAAACAAGCACAGAGTCGCAATACTCTGTTTAGTCTTTGCAGATAGCGAAAAATCGTGTAAAAAAACAAAAGGAATCGAGCAAAATCAGTAGGCCACTAATGGGATCTCTTTTTGACCTCCCTAAAATAGAAACATTAGGAACAACCTGTTGATAATACCAATGTGTATGTACATAAGCGGCGTTCATTTGTGTTCACAGTACCCCTTGTTGATTGTTTGAATCGACCATTGAATTGTTCGAAGTTGGTTCTCTTAAGAATCTTCTCTGCCTGCAAACGAGGAAGAATAGGAATATTCTCTCTCCCTTTGCAGATAGTGAAGGGTAGGTAACGCAAACCTTTAACACGTCGTGCCTATTTTGTTCCTCATTGATTGATTGTTTCCCCAAACATTGACTGTTTGGGAATTGGTTCTTTTTGGAGGTATTCCCTGTTTGCAAATATACGTAGGAAAATCTTTGCAAATAGTGAAAGGGTACGTAATGCGGACCTTTCTCCCCCGTTGTAATCTGTCATGCCTATCTACTCCCCACTGATTGATGCACCTGTTTCACCCGGACCATTTACTAGAGATACGTCATCTGGCCCTACCAGAGAGCACCCCTAGTGAAAAGGACATATGCAATAATAACGAAGTGATCACTGTATCCTGTTAACAGAAACTTTAGCATGAAACAACCTGGAAAGAAAAGAATAGGAAAACGAAAATCAGTAGGCCACTGATGAACATGAACTTTTATTAAACAACGAACAAAGAAACGATAACATAACGTAATGATAAAACCTATTAATGTCCTAGAAACAAGAAAACGTTAGAAATATGCCAGTGGTGAGAGACCAGAAAAACAGTAAGAGAAACCAAATCACCCCTCGCTGTCCCACCGCCTGCCATGCCCAAAAAATCGATAGACTAGGGAAAATGCAAGTCAGTAGAACATCTGCCCCCACTCTGGAAACTTCCAAGGTGGGGCAGGGTTGCGGCTACGCCCAGCCGGGAGCAGCCCATATAAGGCGGGTCCTGCTGCCACGCCTCGGCCAGGAGATCCTAACGTAGGGTGTAGCCTGAGGAGAGGCCGAGGCCAGCGGGACCCGGCCAGGGGATTGCCTTTACAACGCTGAAGAGTTGCAGGGGGGGGAATGTCTCCTCGACCCTCCCCTCTCTCTCCCAGTCCGGCCGCGGTGGCCCTTGAGAGTTTCAGGTAGTCCCGCCACATGCTCTTCCGGTCCGGCCACCAACGGTCGGGGGGCCGAGGCCGACGGGATCCGGCTGCAGCCGATAAACCAAGGAACCCGTTCATGGGGCCAGAGCCAGGGGCGTCCGGCCGACATCCACCGGAAGCCCGGCCCAAAGACGGACGGGACATTTTTTCTTTTCTCCTTCGTAATAGCAGCGGCAACACGCCAGGCACCACTTCTTTCTTCAAAAATGGCTTTGACAACACTCTGGGGGATGTCTTGCACATGCATCCGACCCCCCCCCCGTCCTCATCGCCACCGGCCATAACAAATGTCAAGCGGGGCGCCGTGGGGTGCACTGGGAGGGAGAGACGGTGCGAACAGGCCTCTCCCGCCTCCTCAGGTGAAGGCTTCCCAGCTGCACCCTCAGCGCTCCAGGCGCCCCGAAAAGGGTTCGTCCACTGTGGCGATGCTGCAACATCTCGCCCGGCAGGGTGGAGCCCGTCCGCTCATGTGACCCCGCGATCGCCGGTAGCTGCCGAACTCTCAAAATGGCGATCGACCTGGCAAGAGCGGGCCCAGCATGAAGAAATGGCCCGGTCACTGGTTGACTCCACCACCGTAGTCCTCCACGACCTTGAAGATTCTACAGGAGCCGCGGGAGTCTCCAACCCCCGATGGGGAATGACTGCCATGATCGCCCGTGGAGTGACGAAACTGTATCCGCGGGACGTCGGCGCTCCCATGCTGGCGCCAGCCTCACTTTGAATTACTAGAATCCTGCAGACCTCAGTTCCGGTGAAAGCACAGTGTGACCCGGTAGGAAAAATTGTTGCACCCCCTCCCCTTTTGAAGTGATAGTTCAAACCACCGATCCTTTCCTTTGCCCTTTTAACTGAACTTTGGACTGCCTCCCCCTCTTTTACATTTTCTAGAGAAAACAAAACATTAACCACTACATTACCATAGCAGTTGACACCAGAACTGTTTTCAAATTGAAAACCAACAACATCTTCAACAGAATCCTTTTTGTTTCTGCTGTGACCCTGCTACAGCACAGGCATTGTCCCCAGCAGTAATTCTGCAATGCCGGTAAGAATAGCTGTGGTGCCTACTGGACTCACTCACCCCCGCGGCGCCCCACGCCGTTATTTGCTGGGCGGCAACTTACTAGACATCACTTTCGTGCCATCTAGATTTCAGCGCGTTCTGCTGCCTTGGAACTATTCGCACAACAGACTGCTACTGACGACCCACCCCCAGGCAACATCTTCTGAATTTTCATAATTTGAAAGAACTAGTAACATGTCCTCATCAGGAATTCAAAAGAAATTGCCACGGTCTCTTCGTTGTTTAAATGTTTTTACTGTTTTTGTTTTGTTGTATATATTTATATGTTATTAAAGTTTTATATTCCTACTACTTTGTTGGAGTGCTATATATTTTTAATGTGACACATAATTGTAAAAACTTTGATGTACAAAGAGTCATTCCTAGAATCTTCCGCTTCAGGCTCGGTCCCCTCCCCAATCACAATACAGGATGGTTTTCAGATAGTAGGAACACGTGTGGTGTGACGGATCTCATCGGGTGTGGGCCTTGATCTACTATAACTCCTTTGAAGAGGGGTGATTCTTTACAGCTGGAGCCATAAACTACATCTGCAGGGCTAGCTGATAGCCTGGACAATCGGACACAGAGGAAGAGGAGTGTCAGAGGGTGCGGTAGTGAATAGGGCGAAAGGGAGGTGTCGGGCGGGCACAGAGTGTGATTCTCAAGGAAGAGCAGCGCAGATGGGGGGAGGTTTATTGCCCATGCATAAGACAGAGAGCGGGGGTGACCAGTGCCTGGGGAAGATGCTTGCGAGGGTGGGGAGCCATGCTACGAATCGACAGCGTGCAGAGAGTGGGTCTGGTCAAGGCATCTAAAATGGCTGCCGTGCACGACAAAAGTGTGGCATTTCAAAAAAGGCAAGATGGCGCAAACAATGTTTTTCAACACTTCCTCATTTCCTTCGAATCGAATGTTAACAGACGTTGGTGCATATTACCAAAGTTAAGCGATATTTATCGCTAACGATGCTTACCAACGAATTTTTTACCGCTAAGCATCGTCAGAAATTATCGAAGATAAACCTTGCTATTATCAAGGTTTATCGCAAATGCGATAAAAAACGGCCGCAATGCATGAATATCGCTAAAAAGTCAGCGATATTCATGCATTACCGAGCTAATGCTCTTAGCCATGTTATCCACCTCCCATTGGATAACATGGCTAAGAACTGCTCAGGGCAGGTGTTACTTTTTGGAGATATTCACGCTTAGCGCGAATATCTCCAAAAGTTGGTAATAGGGGATATATATCTTGCATGTTGTAATGCAAATTATTGTGGTTTATGGAACTCATACCATAATCTCTCAGGAAAGCAGAAACTGATCCTTTTGGGACCGCCTGAGAAGGCCTAGGGGGTGAGGGGTACTCTACTTTGCCCCCTTTTCACGTTCCGAACTATTTTATTTTACTCTCTTGTGTAATTACACAAAATAGCAGCGATAAGATGCATCAGAGACACACAGTGAGAGAAAGGAGGCCGGAGATGAAGAAGAGATGTCAAATACACATTGGAGATAATATAGTGGGAGAAGGGAAGTAAATATGAGTAAACTTACCATGTAACATAAAAATGTTGCACTCTATACTATAAGTCTCATTTTATACTACAATCACTTCGCTACAACCTCATAAATTAAAAATAAAAATGAATAATGTCTCAAAAATTTTTGATTTCTAAATATACATTTATTCTTCAGAATTTTCTAAATTTGAAAGAACTAGTAACATGTCCTCATCAGCAATTTCCTCTTCAATCATCTCATCTGGAATCTCCTCATTAAAAGTCTGCAATGATGATTCTTGTAACTCTATGGTCTCCAAACATTCGATAAATTCGCCATCAACAGATTGATCAAAAAAATCTTTCAAGTTATCTCCTCCTTGTGACAATATTTCATTATTGGTGCTGTCAATTTCAATCAATGTAGTGGAATCATTCAAGTCATCTCCTCCTTGTGACAATATTTCATTATTGGTGCTGTCAATTTCAATCAATGTAGTGGAATCATTCAAGTCATCTCCTCGTGACAATATTTCATTATTGGTGCTCTCAATTTCAATCAATGTAGTGGAATCATTCAAGTCATCTCCTCCTTGTGACAATATTTCATTATTGGTGCTGTCAATTTCAATCAATCTAATGAAATCATACAAGTCATCTCCTCCTTGTGACAATATTTCATTATTGGTGCTCTCAATTTCAATCAATGTAGTGGACAATGCAAAAGAAATTGCCACGGTCTCTTCATTGTGAGCCATTTTATTTTGAAATTGCTTGCTGTAAATTGCAGAAAAAAATAATCACTTTCATTTATCGTTTTTAGTAATACATAATATAAAACTAACTTTATCAAGTATTTAGTATAACAGAAGGACTGCAAATAAATAACAGAAAACATTTTTCAAATTATCTTCAAGTGTACAACATAGTTCCCCTTACAAATTAACAACTCACCTTTTTAAAAGTAGGAGAAGTGTTAGTACTGTGTAAATCAAACACCAGAAATTCACCACCAAAAATTCCTCACAAATGTACCTCAGACAGTAGTATCACAAAATGGCTGTGGTTTCCTCTCATTTGAGATATATACATAACCAATTAACTTTCATCACACACAAATACAAAACCAAAGTAACATTTTAATTGGTTCTAAATTTCAACACTTTCAAATGTGTTTTCCCCATGCAATTTTCCATAGGACATTTACATACTTCTACAGCCTGAATGGCTGAACGGAATTACACCAAACTTGGCAAAATGGTACATCAAACCTAAGAGGTCAGGGAGGATCTACTATGCCCCCTTATGGTCATTTGCCCCTTCGCTTTGGCCTCCTCTTGTCTCTCGATCCTACCGAGAGACAAGATGGCGGCCGCTACGGACTGTTTGGAATGTTTACAGACGCCGGAGAACCAATCAGCTTCGCAAAGCTCCGTAACGCGAAAAGTACGCGAAGCGGAGCGCTGTTACAGATATATATCTTTTTTTGAACGTTAATTTCTCAAAATCCACTGGAGCACATATATTGAGACCTAGCAAAGGCACATCGGGCTACCAGTCCCTAATATTTTGCCAAGTTTCGTGCAAATCCATTCAGCCGTTCGATTATTATTATAATTTTTTTTTTTTGCCCCGCGGGGCCCTTTTAAAACCTCCACATCAAACCTAGGGGGTCAGCGAGGATCTACTATGCCCCCTTATGGTCATTTGCCCCTTCGCTTTGGCCTCCTCTTGTCTCTCGATCCTACCGAGAGACAGGATGGCGGCCGCTACGGACTGTTTGTAATGTTGACAGACGCCGGAGAACCAATCAGCTTCGCAAAGCTCCGTAACGCGAAAAGTACGCGAAGCGGAGCGCTGTTACAGATATATATCTTTTTTTGAACGTTAATTTCTCAAAATCCACTGGAGCACATATATTGAGACCTAGCAAAGGCACATCGGGCTACCAGTCCCTAATATTTTGCCAAGTTTCGTGCAAATCCATTCAGCCGTTCGATTATTGACATTTAGATACGTCTACAGCCTGAATGGCTGAACGGAATTACACCAAACTTGGCAAAATGGTACATCAAACCTAAGAGGTCAGGGAGGATCTACTATGCCCCCTTATGGTCATTTGCCCCTTCGCTTTGGCCTCCTCTTGTCTCTCGATCCTACCGAGAGACAAGATGGCGGCCGCTACGGACTGTTTGGAATGTTTACAGACGCCGGAGAACCAATCAGCTTCGCTTCACAAAGCTCCGTTGCGCGAAAAGTACGCGAACTGGAGCGCTGCCCGGTCCGCTGTTACAGATATATATCTTTTTTTAAACGTTAATTTCTCAAAATCCACTGTAGCACATATATTGAGACCTACAAAAGGCACATCGGGCTACCAGTCCCTACAATTTTGCCAAGTTTCGTGCAAATCCATTCAGCCGTTCGGGCTAAAAGTGAGGCCAACCGCCCTATGGAAAACTCAATGTTAAAAACACGTTTTGGGACCCCCCTTTTTTCTCGACCCCCCCTGGACGAACCCCCCCCCAATTTTCAGGGGCTGCTCAGAAACGAAATGTGCCATTTTCCTGAAAATTTCTGCCAATTCCGTCCACAAACGGCAAAGTTATTAGACATAGAATTTTCACAAATCCCATAGCGAAAAAATCCTAACTATATATACCTACTGGCGACCGCCAGTAGGTAATATTTATATATATATATATATATATATATATATATATATATATATATATATATATATATATATATATATATATATATATATATATATATATATTTTGCTAGGTTACAGGTGTATGTATATGTATTTAACATTTCAATATATTTCCAACATTTTATAATTTATTGAAATAATTATTTATTTATTATTATTAAGTAAATATATATGGATATCACATTTTATATATGTATGTTTAATTTATTTTTAGATTACATTTATTATTTATATTTGTTAACATTTTCTAATAATTCAAATTTTTTTTTAGTTATATGTATTATTTAATTTATTTTACATTATTTTTTTATACATCTAAAAAAAAGAAATTTTGTACTTCGATATTTTTGACAACTATTTTTTTTCCCCGATATTTTAGTACTTACCATTATGAAAATAGGATGTCGATAATTTAGACATCGATATTTATGTCCTGATATATTGATTAGGAACACAAATATTTGTCACTCAATATTTTCTCAGTGATTCGCCACGGGCAATGACAGTGTTTTGGAGATTAAAAGTGAGCATGTGTGAATAATTTATCGGGTATTTAAGGGTAGCAATGCAAGTTAGCTATTTTCACAGGATTCAGCAGAAATATTTATAATCTGGGACCTGGTGAACTTGACATTAGATTGTAGCGAGGGTGCCTAAGTATTTAGAATGATTGCACAAGAAAAATGTCTTCTACAACTCACAAGGAAGTGACACGTGATGCAAGGTAGTGACACATTTGTTGATGTTTAGCTAGGTGTTGACGAGTGAAAGGGGTGCGAGTTTAGGAGGGCATGTAAGAAAATAGATATGAATCAATGTAAGAGCACAGCTGAGTGGGACAAGAGGTGTGGGGCTTGGGAGATGCATTTGTCTAAAGACTACATGGAAAGCAGATGGGCACTATGGTTTGTGATAAAAGGGAGGTCACTATATAGCACTTATGTGTAGGTAGTTAATGTGAGAAAGTTAGTCAGAGTGCAACAGTTAAGAAAAGGTCTAATTTGAGGAGTATACTAGTTAAGTGAAGGAAGTTTGGTATTTCATTGATTGATCCCATTTATAAGAACATCTTGTTTACCTAACATTACTGTGGATTGTTTTCAAGGGTTCCTGTTGTGCTAGTATGTGTGTGCTTGGGAATAGATTGTGGTGGGGGTGTGAGTGATTATGTGTCTGCTGTTTGTGCTATCTCAATCAATCAACGCGCGCAGCACTGATTTCTCGTGCTAGCTGCTGACTGTTTTTTTTAACTTTGCCCTGATTGTTCGTTTGTAAAATGTAAAACGTATTTTTTGTACTATCTCCTACCTGCACCTTGTGGAGCTCCCCCGCATCTCCATTCCTTCACCCCCTACCCCGGTCCACCTCGGGCTTGCCCAATTGATGTGGAGGGTAGTCAGGGCGGCCAATCACCACTTCCGGCTTGGGAGGGTGGAGTCAGGGGTCAGGCACATAAGTGGATGGCATTTCCTACGCGCAGCGGACGCGCTGCTGGCCAAAGGCCTGCCCGTCTGCGCCCGTCCGCGCCTGTTCCGCGACCAGCGCCAGCTATGCTGCCGGTTTCCCTTCATCTTCTACACTCTGCTGGTCTAGGTCCCAACTATTGGCTTTTAGAATAGGGTTATGCAGCTGTCACACTCATTGCAACCCTTCCTGGCTGTTAACTAACCATTGCAGCTGCAATGACTGTTCATTTTCCCTTAGCCCACCTTCGGTATGGCGTTCCGTACAGGGCAGGGAAGTCTCTCCTAACAACCCTCCGGTTGCTGTCAAGGCTTGTCTCCTTACCTGTCATTCTCTCCCTCGGCACGCGGCCGATATCTGGCTCTCCCTAGTCTCCCACTCCTGGGACCTCATGTTTTTAACAGAGACATGGGTTAAAGATTCCTCCAACCCTGATATTAGTCTGACTATCCCCCCTGATTATTGCTTTGTGGGTATTAATCGTCCTGGCACTAAAATGGGTGTAGGGATCGCTACAATCCTTCGCTCCCACTGGAAAATTACCTCTAGGAAATTGGTGAACACGGGCTCTATTGAAGCTATGTATTTTAGCATCTCGGATGCAGCACACCTTATTTTAGCGGGAGTTCTGATATATACCTCCCCATCCTTCTCACTGAGCTCTTCACTACCATTGCGGATCTCTGTTTGAGACATCCACATTTCACTATACTGGGAGACTTCAATGTGCACGTAGATTATACTGAATGCTCCAAGGCTAGATCCCTGTTGGATACTCTAGCGGGCCTGAACTTCTCTCAGTGGGTACAAGGTCCCATGCATCGAGCAGGCCATACCCTTGACATCCTATTTACAAATTTCTCTGACTTGTCCACCTTGCCCTCATTACCCCTCACTTGGTCTGACCATTACCTGATCCCTTTTAACCTAGCCCTTCCCCTACCACCGGCTATCCCAACTAAAGCTAGGGATTTGAGCAGGAAATGGCATAAAGTTACTTGTGACGCCCTTAAACCTATACTGGCTAACTCGAGCAGTCAGACCTCTGGTGATCTGAACGCCGATGTCTCTAATTTTAATACCTACCTCTCCTCTGCCATTGATGTTATTGCCCTAGTGCAACATCTGTCTTTGGCCAGATCTTAACCCTCAGCTCCCTGGTTCTCCCAGGCTCTACTTGAAGAAAGAAGCACATGCAAAAAGCTCTAGCGCGGCTGACGACTTACCTATGATGCTCTCGCTAAAGCCACTTATAGAGCTGCATTAAAAAAATTCCATAAACTTAAGCGCGCTACAATGAGAGAATACTTTATTAGTAAAATAAATGCAGCTGATAACTCTCCTAAAACTTTATTTAAAATTGTGAAGGATTTTTCTAAACCAGCAGGCCTCGCCTGCTCGATCAGTCCCAGTCAAGATCTTTGTGATGGCCTCTCTGAGTTCTTTCACAGTAAAATCACTGATATCTTCTCCTCCTTCAATCAGGTCTATGTGTGTCCTGCCCAGGACATTAAGGTCCCCCAAGAGAAGGCGTTTGTCACTTTTAAAGCAATTTAGTTGGAAACTGCCCTGTTGAAAATGAGGCAGTGGAAATCTGGGTCTCCGTAAGACCCGTTTCCTGCCCAGGTACTTAGCACTCTTGCCCCGGTCATCACGGCCCCTTTAATTTCAATCTGGAACTCCTCCTTATCTTTAGGTCAGGTCCCCACTATGTGGAAACAGACCATGTTGATCCCCATTTTAAAAAAAGCCGAGGCTGACCCCTCTGTTTTTAGCAATTATCGGGCCATATGCCTCCTTCCTAAACCAGACAAAATACTGGGAAAAGTTGTACAAGAATAACTGGCCGACTACATGGAGTCTAGAGAACTCCTTCATGACTCTCAATCCGGGTTTAGATCCAGATATAGTACGGAGACCGCGCTGTTGGAGGTAACCGAGACCATCCGTGAGTGCGTGGACAGAGGCGAGGTGGCCATGTTGATGGTGCTTGATCTGTCCGCGGCATTCGACACCGTCTTGCATTCCATTCTACTCGATAGACTGTACAGTCTTGGAATAAGGGATACTCCCCTGGCCTGGATAAGATCGTTTCTGTGTGGCAGAACTCAGCAGGTTTGTTGTCGAACCCTTTGTATGAAAAGAAAAAAAAAACTCACTTGTGGAGTCCCTCAGTGGTCAGCATTGAGCCCCCTTTTTTTCTCAGTCTACTTAGCACCTCTGGCTGAGGTAGTTGAAGCCTCTGGGGTCAGAGTGGTCTATGCTTATTACACTCAGCTTGTGTTTTCATTTAGAGATCACTCTGACAGCGGCCTGGCCAACTTTAAACGCTGGCTCTCCAACGTTGTAGCTTGGATGACCCTCAACACCCTCAAGATTAATACTGACAAAACCGAGGTGCTGTTTTTCAATCAAAGGGCCCCACTCCCGCCTCATCTGTGGTGGCCGTCAGAGCTCAACCCCCTCCTTCTCCCGTTAAATCAGCACACAATTTGGGCTTCCAAGTTGACAATGAATTGTCTTGTAAGGCTCAAGTCAATAGGGTCACTTCTGCATGCTTTGGCAAACTTCGAATGATTAGCAGAATCCTCCCATTTCTCCCTATGGATTCTAGGAGGATGGTCATCCATGCCCTTATTACCTCCCACCTGGATTAGTCAAACAGCCTTTACGTGGGGGCCCCAGCATATCTGATCAATCAGTTGCAGATTGTTCAGAATGCCGTTGCTAGGCTGATATGTAACATCCCTTATCGTCATTCAATAACCCTTCATCTGTTGAAACTCCACTGGTTGCCGGTACCCATTCGCATTCAGTTCAAAGCCCTGGTCCTGACTTTCAGGGCTCTGAATGGTATGGGACCGGCGTACCTTAGACGGAGGCTGAAGCTGGTGCACTCCTCCCGAGCTCTTAGATCCAATCACCTCCGCCTTCTGCCCCCCCCATTTCCAATGTTCTAGAATGGGGATAGAGCATTTGCTATGGTTACGGCTAAGCTCTGGAATAGTTTACCTTTACGTCTCCGACTGACTAAAACTGAATCTTTGTTCAAGTGCAACTTGAAGACCTGGCTGTTCTCCAACCTCTAGCCCACTAGCTTTCCTTGCTGTGAAGGTGTCTGCAGTGCCGGGACACCCCCGTCGGGGGTAGCCGCGCGCTTTATGAACTTCAAAATAAATAAATCAATCAATCAATCATATCATTTGTAAAGCACACTACTCACCTGTGAGGGTCTCAAGGCGCTGGGGTGGGGAATTCTGCTACTGCTCTAAAAGCCAGGTTGTGAGGAGCTTTCTGAAGGTCAGCAGGTCTTGGGTCTGCCATAGGTGGATGGGGAGGGTGTTCCAGGTCTTGGCGGCGAGGTGGGAGAACAATCTGCCGCTGGAGGTCGCTCTTCAGAAGTGGGGGACTGTGGCTTCAGAGCGGAAGGGGGGAAGGTGGATGCTCTGTGTTCTGCTGGAGAGAAAGGAGGTGGTCCAGTCCAGGGCCTTCTCTTGGATCATGGCGTTGTGGAGGCGAGTTTGTAGTGTGTGGTGGCAGACCGTGTTGAAGGCGGCTGATGGGTCCAGAAGGATGAGGGCCGCGGTTTCTCCGTTGTCCAGCAGGGACTTCATGTCATCGTTGGCAGCGATGAGGACAGTCTTGGTGCTGTGGTTGCTGAGGAACCCGGACTGGGAAGGGTCCAGGATGTTGTTCTCCTCAAGGTAGCTGTTTCAGTTGTCCGTTGACGGTCTCCTTGATGATCTTTGCCAGGAAAGGGAGCAAGGAGATGGGCCGAAAGTTCTTGAGGTCTTTGGGGTTTGCCTTGGGTTTCTTGAGTAAGGCGTTGATCTCGGCATGCTTCCAGCTCTCCAGGAAGGTTGCTGTCTCGAAGGAGGTGTTGATGACTTTCCGGAGATGGGGTGCGATGGCTGTGCTGTGTTGAAGATGTGGTGTTGGGATGGGTCCGATGGAGATCCGGAGTGGATGGTGTTCATGATCTTGATGGTGTTGTCATCGTTGATGTTGGTCCAGGAGAGCAGGCGGTTGATGCGGATGGTGGTCGTGGGGGCGGAGGTTTCAGGTTGTCGGGGTGGTCGTGGCATTGAAGCTGTCATGGATGTCTGCGATTGTGTGGTGGAAGAAGGTGGCCAGCGAGTCGCACAGGTCTTGCGAGGGTGGGACGTCATTGGTGTTGGAGCTGGGGTTGGAGAGTTCCTTCACGATGTTGAAGAGCTCTTTGCTGTTGTGCGCGTTGTTGTCTAGGCAGTCTTTAAAAGAGGCCCTTTTGGTGGATCTGATGAGGTGATGGTGTCTGCGGGGGATGTTCTTGCGGGCTGCGTGGCTGTCTGGTGTTTGTTCACAGAGCAAGAACTTCTCCAGCCCTCGGCAGGTTTGCTTGGAGGCCCTGAGGTCTTCAGTGAACCAGCTGGCTTTCTTGTTGGTGTGACTGTTGGAGGGTTTCTTGATCGGGGGGAGGTTGTTGGCACAGTCGTTGATCCACTGTCTGAGGTTGCAGGCAGCAGTGTCGGGGTCGGCGGGTGGGCATTGGGCGAGGGTGTTGGTTAGCTGGTCTTCGGTGACTTTGCTCAAGTAGCGGTGAGGCATCTGTTGGGTGTGGTGGTGCGTGGTGGGTTTCTTGAAGGGGAAGTGGATGCAGCCATGGTCGGTCCAGTGGAGTTCGGTGATGTGGTTGAAGGAGACGTGGGGGCTTGTGGAGAAGATGGGTCAAACGTGTGACTGGCGGAGTGGGTGGGTGTTGTGACGAGATGTTTGAGTCCGAGGTTGGCTAGGTTGTCGACCAGGGTGGTGGAGTTGGTGTCGTTGTTTTTCTCGAGGTGAAAGTTCAAGTCCCTGAGGAGGATGTAGTCCGTGGAGGCGACGTCTGGGGAGGTTGAGTCGATTAGATCCCAGAGTTCAACAGGGTGTTTGCGGGCAGAGAGGGTGTTGAGAATGGTGCATCTGAGGTGGTTGGGTTTTTCCTGGTTGGCAGCATGGTGAGGCGGATGCTTGTAAAGCTGCAGTTCCTGCAGGTGCAAGCTCCAAGGGTGCGCTTTGGGGCGGCCAGGAAGCAGGTGTGTGATAGTCTGGTGTTAAGTGCGTGGAGGGTTCTGGCATCGTAGCGGTGTCAGGTGTTGTGGCGTTGGCTGGGTCCCGGGGTCCTGGTGCTGGGCGTGGTCCAGGCAAAGACGGGCGCAGACGGGCTTGCTTTAGGCGTGCAAGCGGCGCGCCCGCTGCGCTCGTCCGCTACACAGCATCCATATGAGGGGATGTGGGAGGGAGGAGCAGTTGGGAGGCAGGAGCGGGGCGGCGAATGGGATTGCAGGGGGCAGTGCCGCAGGGACGCAGTTGCGGGAAAAGCAGGCTGGCTGCAGGAGAACTGGGCTCAGGAAGGAAAAACAAGTTTAAGCAAGAAAACAAGTACAGGCACACAGGAATAAAAACAAGTCTGGGCAAGAAAACAAGTACAGGCACAGAGGAATAAAAACAAGTCTGGGCAAGAAAGCAAGTGCAGGCAAAGAGGAATAAAAACAACTCTGGGCAAGAAAGTAAGTACAGGCACAGAGGAATAAAAGCAAGTCTGGGCAAGAAAACAAGTACAGGCTCAGGGGTAAAATACAAGAATAGGCAAAAACAATGCAGGCAGAGCCATGCAGCAGCGTGGGGAGTGACCTGCCTGCGAGCATGGTCGCTCCACACGTCCTTTTTAAGAAAAAAGTAAAATGGTGTATTGATATGAAAAAATGAAGGCAAAGTGTTCAGTGGCATATGTATTGGACTGGAGGATGAAATATTATGAGACAAATTGTTGCCACAGTTGCTGAGGCACTAAAAGAAGAAAAAACTTTTTAAATTTAATTTGTCTTCTTCTCACTGCTCCTCAAAACTAGACTGATTGTCTTTTAGTTGTGAGGCACTGGACGATCCTGTGATCTCAAATTATGAATTTATATACTTCCCTGTGTCTGCAGCATCCACTACCAGTACTCTCCCAATTCATTTTCCTATGAGTCCTCTTAAATCCTTAGGACATATGTACTAAGAGACAGGTGGCAAAAAGAGGCTGCAAAACACATGGCAACTTTTTACAACATTTCTCTGATTTTGTGATGTTACTTGTGTATTAAAAGGCCACATTGCAAACTCTTCCATCACAGGAGGTTGTAGATGGACCTGACCCATAATTAAACAGGTTGTCATGGTTATATGTCATTTTCTTGGCTGCATGCCCAAGGATGGCGTTTTTAAGCAACCTATGTTCCTTAAAGGAATCAATGCATCTATGCTGCTATACAAACACTGTCTCAGAAACAATAGGTGGAGGGGGAGCTCAGCCACAAGAGACTGAGTGGGTGAGTTCCAAATTACCACAGATACATGTGACCTGGCTTCATGGGACCCTTTCATTCTTTTACGACAACAGAGTTTTGGATTACCTGCCTTCCTGTCTACCTACGGTTCACCCACAGTATGCGGTGAATAAACTATGTGTCATTCCTTTAAGCAACAAGCAACTTTATGGTTTTGTGTTGAGCAAATGTAACTCCGTCATTGACACAGGGCAGAATAAAAAAAAAAACTATACTTATATTTTCCATAAGGTGCTGTACGTACTGTGCTCTGTAACATATGCATTAGATGTTTTATTTATCATTCCTACATGCATCCTTATAATTTTGTATGTGTGAAATGGTGAAATATAACAATAAAAAATGACATCTAAAAACTATCTTGAAAAATTAGTTTTTGTTGAAAGTCTAGGATTCATCAGTTTACAATAGAAGATCTAAAATGCCCCAGATCTTCTGTTTCAAATAAGCCTTAATAGGTGTATAGTTAAATTCCTCAGTGCTGCCCCACTTAAGAGACAGTAAGGCCCATGCGATAAACATGCAGTCTAGATAAGGTTAGTCAGATGGGTCACCGGAGGGAGGGAAAGAATCCGAGGGAGGAGAAATATGTCACAAGGAGTAATATGATAGCAGAATATTATCTAAGTACTCAAATATTGCATTGTGCTTCTATTTCTAACCTGGTTTCATCCTTTTCCAGGATATAATATATATTGCAATATGGAAGCAAGAAATAGAACCTTGCACAAAGAATTCACTCTCTTAGGACTGACGGATAACCCTGTGCTGAAAGTCCCTCTTTTTACATTGTTTTCAGTGGTTTATATCAGCACAGTACTGGGCAATATTGGCATAATTACATTAATCAAAATGGCTCCCCGCTTGCATACACCCATGTACTTCTTTCTGAGCCACCTGTCATTTGTGGATCTATGTTACTCCTCTGACATTGCCCCTAAAATGCTGGTTGACCTGCTTTGCAAGAGGAAGAGGATTTCCATCCCTGGGTGTATGCTGCAGTTTTTCATTTTTTGCACCTGTGCCACTACAGAGATATTGCTACTGGCTGTTATGGCTTATGACCGCTATGTTGCTGTATGTCAGCCACTTCACTATGCAATTATCATGACCAAGACGTGTTGCTTCTGGCTGATGACCGGAGTATATACCACAGGATGTGTGCACTCAATGATAGAGACTGGGTGTACTTTCAGACTATCCTTTTGTCAATGGGAAATTAATCATTTCTATTGTGACATTCCTCCATTGCTCAAGATGTCATGCACAGACACTTTCATCAATGAGGTGGTATTGTTTATATGTGCTGGATTTTTTGCAGTTGTTTCACTTCCTGTAATTCTCTTCTCTTATGTTATGATTATCTCAACCATCCTCCAGATGCACTCCTCAGAGGGGAGACGCCAAGTTTTCTCCACATGCATGTCTCACTTCACAAGTGTGGCATTGTTTTTTGGGACCCTCCTCTACACTTATCTCCGTCCCCCATCCTGCTATTCCCTGGAGCAAGATAAGGCTGTTAACCTCTTCTACTCAACAGTGATCCCCATGTTGAATCCCTTGATCTACAGTCTGCGGAACAAGGATGTAAAGGAAGCACTGAGGACAATCATTGTGAGAAAAGTGACTACCATTTGAGAAATGCAAATGATGCCCTGTACTCACTGATCAATCAGCAATTATTTTAATTTGAAATCCCATGCACAATAACAGAAAAAGTAATGATAATATGATGTATTTAAAGACATAGGGGCTGATTCACAGAACTAACTTAAGACAAAATCCTAAACTTACTACTTTGGGTATTCACAGAAGTTAGGATTTTGTCTTAAGACAGACTTAAGACAGACTTAAGACAGAATCCTCACTTAAGTCTGTCTTAAGACAAAATCCTAACTTCTGTGAATACCAAAAGTAGTAAGTTTAGGATTTTGTCTTAAGTTAGTTCTGTGAATCGGGCCCATAGATTATATATATATATATATATATATATATATATATATCCCAGGTACTCCGCTTCTATTGCACGTGGTTTCTCAAGCAGACAACGGATCTATATATATATATCTCGTAGCTCCTCAGTTTTTCACCTCCTTCGTGCACTCACAAATGGGTGCTTTCTTGCAGGCGGTGTACCCGCAAATATGCAAGCTTCCAATCTCACATTCTCCTTCAGAACATAAAGAAAAGCACTCACAAGGCGAGTCCAAAGTTTTTATTTCACAAACTCACTGCAACCATACACGTTTTGGCAGTCGCCTTTTTCGATGGTAATCAGGCGCGCTGGAAACAGCCATCTTTTATGTCAGTTACTTTCATTACACCAACATTGGTAAACACTGAGAAAGGACACACTTTTCCACTCATTTGAGCAATCTTAGAATGTGCAGGAGATTGTTGCAATTACCGCATTTCATCGGGTGCACAATAAATAATTCAGTATATACATATATACATATATACACATCAATGAGCTTATTTGATAAAGCTCATGCACAGTTATATACAGTTAAGCACGGGATTAAGCCCGCTAATCGGCTTTCTAAATACAATTCATCCTGCCCACAAATGGGCTTTTCATGATGCCCTTGATGTTTCCATTTCCACAACATTTTGATACAATTTAATGGTATATACTATATGATTCGGAGCGCGTGGATATGGTGAGCAGGTTCTAATGGGGGCATTGCGGGACGTGAATTCTGTCCCTAGATGTAACTGTTAAAGAGAAATCTTTATTGAAAAGGATAATGAGAGTGGCTTTAAAATGATCACAACATTTTCAAACCGAGCAGCGAAACTGCGAACCATTTTGCCCAGGAATTGGAACCTGCTCAAAATGGATCCAGTTATAGATATGGACATTCCAACGCGACCGTTGCTAACCTTTCGTAAAGCAAGGGCCCTACGGGATTCCCTCACGAGCAGCTATATGAGAAGAGAAGTACCGAAGCTGTTTGATAGCGAGCTACAGGGATTCTATCCCTGTGGTAAGTGCAAAACTTGCACAGGTAGTAGAAGGGTTCTAACATACCAAATACCAGGAGTACAGAAATCTAAAACCATCTAGAGATTTATCACGTGCAGTACACCATATACAGTATACTGCCTGAATTACCCTTGTGGACTCAGGTACATTGGGAGTACCGTACATCAAACCAAGATACGCATCTTGGAGCACACAAAGGCAATTAAAAATGGTGATCTGTCGTACCCGGTGGCATAACATTTTAATGGCAAACACAATAGTGATAGGGACCTTGTAACTTTCTTTGCATTAGATCATGTGCCGTTGAATCCAAGAGGTGGAGATAGGGTTACCAGCCTAAGAAAACTGGAATCTAGGTATATAATTGATCTCCAAATGAAGGTACCTTATGGAATTTACTAAATGTATGATACGTTTGAGATGAAATTATGTAAAGTGACTATTTCTGTTTTGTAGAGGATGCACATTGAGATCAAGGCCTTCTGAAGGCTGATACACGTCACCACGGTGGTCCATGGTGCTTGGATTCAATAAACAACCTTGCACTTAACTTTTGGGTCCGTGTTCGTCTTTCTAGGATTAATTTGGGAGTTCCAGACGGAGTCTTATATATTAGACCACCAGTAGGTAATATATATATATATATATACATATGTATATTACCTACTGGTGGTCGCCAGTAGGTAGTTATAGTTGGGACCTAGATTCCATAGGAAATCCGCAACATTCTATTGGGAATAACTTTGGCGCCGGTTGATGAACCTTCGTGAATTTCTCAAAGCAGATGGCCCGCTCCTTCCCTGAAAGTTTTGGGGGGATTCGTCAAGTGGGGGCTGAAAAAAAGGGAGGGTCCCAAAACGTGTTTCCCCATGTTATTTTCCATAGGACGTTTAGACACGGCTACAGCCCGAACGGCTGAATGGAATTACAAGAAATTTGGCAAAATGGTAGAGTCTGATTCGCAGATCACGCTTTTGCTCAAATTGTGTAAATCCCTCCAGTAGTTCCTGAGAAAATCATAAGAAAAATATATATAAATCTATAAGCGCGCACCGTGCGTGAATCGGGGGTGCGCAAGCGAAATTCTGATTTGCTGTTAGACGTCTGTCAACATTCCAATCTGTCGAAATCAGGAAGTGTTGGCCGCCATTTTGTGTCCGAGACAGAAGAGAGCGGAAAACAAAAGTGGAAAACGTGAAAAGGGGGCAGGGTAGAGACTCCCTGACCCCCTAGGCCTTCTCAGGGGGTCCCTGAAGGACCCCGAAGGCCCCAAAAAATTTAAAAAAATTTGAACAAATCGCGGGGTGCGCGCACGTTGCACGCACACCGAGGCAAAAGTGTGTGAAAAACAAAAGTGGAGAACGTGAAAAGGGGGCAGGGTAGAGACTCCCTGAACCCTAGGTCTTCTCAGGGGGTCCCTGAAGGACCCCAAAGGTCTAAAAAAAATTTATAAAAAAAAATAAATTGCGAGGTGCGCGCACGTTGCACGCACCCTCGAGGCAGAACAGAGTCAAAATCAAAAGTGGAGAACGAGAAAAGGGGGCAGGGTAGAGACTCCCTTACCCCCTCTGCCTTCTCAGGGGGTCCCTGAAGGACCCCAAAGGTCAAAACTATTTTTTTTAATTGAAAAAAAATAGGGAGGTGCACGCACGTTGCATGCACCCTCAAGGCAGAAGCGAGTCAAAATCAAAAGTGGAGAACGAGAAAAGGGGGCAGGGTAGAGACTCCCTGACCCCCTCGGCCATCTCAGGGGGTCCCTGAAGGACTACAAACAACAAAGGTACCAGAAGGTCTCGAAAAATGTGCCCAGGAATAAGGAAAACCAACCTAACCCTAACCTCTAAAGGGATGTGTCACAGAAAGCATTCACCAGGGTGAGGAGAAAACCCATCAGTCACCATACGGATCCGCCCTTCATCATTTGGGATTTTGTCCGTACCACCCGTCTAGGAAGATCGATGCCACAATCAGAGGTCAACCCGGTGGTAAGGGGGTTCCTCGAAGGGTCTAGATAATGACAGTGTGGTATGCCTCTCGATATTGTGAGTGGCAAAAGACATGGGACTGGGGTGTGCAGTGCTAGAAGAAGTGAAGGAGTGAAAAAACCAAAAGAGGAGTGTGTCTAAAATTGGTTTAGAAAAAGCACTAAACAAAACTTTATTCAACGTGTGCTTCACATACCAATATTAAAAATTAGTGTAACCAAGGGCTGTCTGATTATGTAGACCGCCTAAGGTAAAAAGTGGTCGACTAGTTTCTGCAATCACAGGACTACTGCGTCCTTGCATTCATCAGGACCAAAATACAAAACAGGGCTACTGCACCAAGTGAACTAAGTGAAGTGAAGGGTAACACCAGGAAAACATAAACAAGTGCACACGGTCACCTGAATGCTCCGGGTGTCCTTACAGTCTGTGTTCATCACTATAGAAAGAGAGAAGGGTTAAGTGTAGCTATCAATATCCTATGGGCTGTCAGAAGAGTCCATTTCATGTGGATCAAACATATCATCATAATCAGAGTATTGATGTACGGGCACTCTATATCAATATCGCCCGAAGTTAATTGATTTGGAAAGAAAATTCGTAAGCCAAATGTTTCTGAGTCCTTACCTTGATCTGTAAGGTAGACTGGCCTCACCCCACCTGGCAACGGCTCAGGGGAAAATGAAGCACCGCTCTAGAAAACATGTAAGTCACATGTCAGACACAGTATGCACATACAAGAACAATGCACTCCCTGTTACCAGTAGCCGAAAATGAACGGTATTAGTATCATGAGGTAAACGTGCCCAGCAGTAGCGGAGCCGCAACCCCATGTCACAGAAAAGACCCTTATGTATGAAAAAGAGCGCAGTCTTGCGAGGGGAGGACGCGCAACATTACAAAGAGAAAAAAGAGAAAAGAAGAAAAACGAGGCGACTCCTCTTACTTCTCCGTCGGTACTCCTGGGCCGGCGTCCTGGCCGTCTGGGGAGGTACCGGACGGCTAGAAGGAGGCTGTTAATAAGCCGCGCTCTCGTTGGAGAAGATGTCATGTGGGGCGCGTCGCCGCCTCACCTGATAGGTTAACAGTAAAACTCATCTGCGTCCTCATTGGCTGTCAGTCTTGAAGGCCGGGGGAGGTCATAGGTCGGTCGTATAATCGGTCGTCTTAGAGACGAGAGAGACAACACTCCAAGAAGACGGGTGTTTCTAAATCAAAGAACTCAATGTGAGCGAGGTACAGCGGGAGTAAAAAAGCTCAAGAGAGGTTTAGGGGAGAGTAAACGTGAAAACACTTTCAATTCTAATGCGCTAATAGATGGCCAGAATGCAGGAGTGTGATCAAAAGACCGCCTCAGCAATCTTGCCAATTCCGAGCGGGTTTCGAACTCATCATTGTGATGATTGGACACACAGGCCAGTCCTTGGTTCAAGGCTTCCTCTTCTATTAGAGTAGGGGTATGTCTGCTGAGGTTCATAACTATACTGAGGCTGTACTGCTTTGTCCGGCCTCCTTGTTTTTGGACGAGTTGCTCCTCAGCGTCCTCCCTTCCGTTGGAGTTGGTGGGGGGCTGAAGTGAACTTGGGGCTGTGTGTTCCCTCTCCTTCTGCCCCGAGGTCTGCCCCGGCCACACCCTAAAAAAGGCTGCCCGCTGAAATCGTTTGCTGGGAAGTTCCCGGGGAAGTTGGTTATATTTGGTCCCATAGGTGGTTGAAAAGGGCCTGGTTGTTGTGGGGGGAAAAAAGGTTGCATGCCGCCAAAGTGCCACGGGTTGGGTGGCCACCATTGTTGTTGCTGGTTACCTCTCCAATTATTTTTAAAGTTTCTTCTGCCTTGACCACGACCTCGTGTGTTGGATTTGTCACTGCTGGTATCGCTGCCCGAGGGATTCTCACCTAAGCTAGATGTACTGTAAGAAGATCCCTTTCTGCGGCCAGTGGTACCAAACTCTGGGGGGGTATATGTGTCACTTGAATAAGGATATATTTTCTCAAATTTAAACTTATCCAGATCCTTCCTGAATTTGTCCATCTTAACCGATAAAGTGTGCTCCCTAAAATCTCTGTTGTTTTTGTTAGAGTCATCTAAGTTCTTGGTAAAAACTTTAGAAGTCATAGTGGTCTTAATTTTAGACTCAAGGATTTGGATTTCTATAAGCAAGGTGTCAGCTATACGTTTGGAGGTTTGGATGATCAGGATCAGCCAGTCTCTGGTGCACCTCCAGGCGATAAGGGCCCAGTTTTTTCGAAACTCCTTATCATTCAGGAACAGCCTAGGTGCGTTTGTCACTATAAGTCCCGTAGGTGCGCAGTTATTACGCAGATATTGAGCCATAATAGTACCGTGTAAGGCTGTCCTGGTTTGTGATTTTTTTAAACCTAGCAGTTTACCCCACTCAAGGACCCCAAAGGTCAAAACAATTTTTTTTTTATTGAAACAAAAAAATGGAGAATGTAAAAAGGGGGCAGGGTAGAGACTCCCTGACCCCTAGGTCTTCTCAGGGGGTCCCTGAAGCACCCCGAAGGCCCAAACAAATTATTATTATTTTTTTTTAAATAGCGAGGTGCGTGCACGTTGCACGCAACCTCGAGGCAGAAGAGAGTCAAAATCAAAAGTGGAGAACGTGAAAAGGAGGCAGGGTAGAGACTCGCTGAACCCTAGGTCTTCTAAGGGGATCCCTGAAGGACCCCGAAGGCCAAAAATAAATAAATAAATAAATCGTGAGGTGCGCGCACGTTGCACGCACCCTCGAGGCAGAAGAGAGTCAAAATCAAAAGTGGAGAACGTGAAAAGGGGGCAGGGTAGAGATTACCTGACCCCTAGGCCTTCTCAGGGCGTCCCTGAAGGACCCCGAAGGTCAAAACAATTGTTTTTTTTTTTAAATCATGAGGTGTGCGCACGTTGCACGCACCTTCGAGGCAGAAGAGAGTCAAAATCAAAAGTGGAGAACATGAAAAGGGGGTAGGGTAGAGACTCCCTGACCCCCTAGGTCTTCTCAGGGGGTCCCTGAAGGACCGCGAAGGCCCAAAAACAAATTATTAATTTTTTTAAAATAATCGCGAGGTGCGCGCACGTTGCACGCACCCTCGAGGCAGAAGAGAGTCAAAATCAAAAGTGGAGAATGTGAAAAGGGGCAGGGTAGAGACTCCCTGACCCCCTAGGCCTTCTCAGGGCGTCCCTGAAGAACCCCGCAGGTCAAAAATATATTTTTTTTTTTGATAAAAAAATTGCGAGGTGCGCGCACATTACACGCACCTTCGAGGCAAACATTTGTGAGGTGCGCGCACGTTGCGCGCACGTCAGAAAAAAAACAAAAAAAATACAGTTAAATAACAAGTTTGAGTGTTTAGATGTTGGTTGGCTCTAAAAAGAGCCGTTGTGTTCATTGAGTGGTTTTTGTACCTACAAGTAAGTACCGATGCGGAGCCTAAAATTCAATAGGAAGACTCTGTTTCCCTCATCTGTGAAGTGTACACCGTCTCCTCTATAAATGCCTTGCATCTTGTAACGCAAGTTGTTGTGGTATATAGAACCCATACCATAGTCACTGAGGAAAGCAGAAACAGACGTATTCACATGTTTCCTTGCTTTCTCAATATGTGGACAATATTGGTTGGATCCGTTCCATTTTGCCTTTGGCATATATTAGAATATACAAAGGCAGTTCGTGGAAAAAGTGACATCAATTGCCCAAAGATGTCCTTTAAATGCATTTCCAGACCTACCCCAGTCAAAGTGCCTAGGTCATTGCCACCACAGTGCACAATTATGAGGTCAGGGTGTGGGAAATGCAAAAAGGATTTTACCAATGACATCAATTGGTGACATCTCAATCCTCTCTGGCCAATCCACATAATATCCACATTTGGTAAGTCAAGGTTGAGAAAGCATCTATTTGCTGCATACCTTTCACTCCAGAAAATATAACTGTGTCCTACAATCCACATTCTAAGCATTTTGAAGGGAGATCTGGTTGTACTCAGATGCGCTCTGGAAATGAAATGGCAGTTTGAAAAGTAGTAGTTTAGAAAAAATGTGGATGAGATTCAGTGCACTTGAAAAAGAATAAATGATTGGTGGTTTCTGTAAATTCAACATTGTAAACTAGGGTGCATGCTACTGTTTTTTTTAAGGAGAAATGCTAATGGTTGAGAGAAAGTGATTGAAAGGGACATTGCACAGGATTCGCTGCTGTCTTGAAAAGTCAAACACCCTTGCTGGTTTGTTTTGCAGATAAACTTTTCACCTGTGTGTTCAGTTAGGTGTCTATGGAGTGTTACCATGGTAACAGGCAGAGAGAGCAGTGGGGGAAGGTTGAATTTTATGTGAGATTGAAAGTGTTTCAATGTAGAACCAATTAAAATGTTTGTTTGGTTTTGAATTTGTGTGGGAAGATATTTGATTGGTTATCTTCAAGATTAGAGTGTAAAATGAGAGAGAAGCTATGCCATTTTGTGCTTGCTGTGACTGGTGCACTATTTAGAGATTCTGCTTAAAAAATTCTGCTGTGTGATTGACACTGTTCTAAAACTTCAAAAGCATTTTTAAAGGTCAGTTGTTAATTTGTAAAGGGATCTATGTTGTGCAGTTTAAGTTAAATTGAAAAATGTATTCTAATTCGGAAGCAGGAGTTTATTTGAACAGAGTCTAATTTTGAATTTATCTGCTTTGGGAAAAATATTGTGAAAGGAGCATTTGGTATGTTGATGTGTTTGAGGAGATATTTGTTTGCAGTACAGTGCTGTTGTTAAAAATGATATAATAATTTGCGTAGTTGATGTGTTATAAAATATGGCAAAAGATGTAGTGTTGGAGTGAGTCATTCCTTATGACAGTTAGTGCTATAAAGTCCAAAGCAGCATGTGTGTCAGGCCTCTGAATTCCCAAATAGTCTCCATGCTGTGTAATAAAGATCCTGGGTGTGCTGTTGAAATTGCATACCAACTTTTTCAGTAGCATGTAGAAATTATTTCAGTGAATTCTCATTTCTACATTCTTAGTCCCACCTTGAGCCCTTGCATTGTCTGTACACGACTGCACTGTCCAAAAATGTGGAACAGCACTCCTAGCTAGACTTTTTTTTACTGTAGTAATCATTTTGCTGAATTGCAAGGCACACTGTCATGTGTCTAAGATCACAGTGTGAGTGAGAATTCATTTCAGAAAAATGTGGCAGAATAATTTGTTTAGTTGATGTGTTTTAAAATATGGCAAAAGATGTAGTCTTGGAGTGAGTCATTCCTTATGACAGTTAGTGCTATAAAGTTGAAAGCAGCATGTGTTTCAGGCCTCTGAATGCCCAAATAGTCTCCATGCTGTGTAATAAAGATCCTGGGTGTGCTGTAGAAATTGCATACCAACTTTTTCAGTAGCATGTAGAAATTATTTCAGTGAATTCTCATTTTTACAGTCTTAGTCCCACCTTGAGCCCTTGCATTGCCTGTACACCACTGCACTGTCCAAAAATGTGAAACAGCACTCCTAGCTAGACTTTATTTCACTGTAGTAATCATTTCTCTGAATTGCAAGGCATACTGTCATGTGTCTAAGATCACAGTGTGAGTGAGAATTCATTTCAGAAAAATGTGGCAAAGTATGCATTATAACATCATACAACCCCACTGCACTGTCCTAAAATCTGAAACAGCACTCCCAGCAAGACTCTCTTTCACTGTAGTAATCATTTTACGGAATTGCAAGGCATACTGTCATGTGTCTAAGATCACAGTGTGAGTCAGAATTCATTTCAGAAAAATGTGGCAGAATAATTTGCTTAGTTGATGCCTCTAAAATTATGGGAATGCATGTACTCATGAAATTGATTAAACTAGTTTTGTATTATCTATTAGTAAAAATAATAAAATGAAGTGTTTATATTTTTCTGCTAGGTACAGCAACATAATACAATGTATTATGAATTAAAATCAGAAGAACATTGAAGTCACTTTTGAAATTTCTAACACTCTGATAGAGGACTTAAATGTATCTTTTGTGGACAGTAGCAATGAAGAACAACCTATTGGTGCAGGAGATATAACCTGTGATTTTTGGGATGAAAGTTTAGATAATTAATCAATTGACACATTGGATGATATTGAGTTTAATGTGTCAAGTTCAGAAGTAGATGAAGATGTTACTGAAATTCCTGATAACATCATGCTAGATGTTTTTTTTACAATATGAAATGTCACAAGAATAAATGTATGATTAAAAATTAAAAATGATTTGAGAGAGTCTTCTTGTACAATTGTAATCTTTGAACTAGTAGCCAAGTTATTGTGGTATAAACTGAGTCTTACAGCATAGTTTTTATTTCCAGGTGTATATTGTTTGACTTTTAGCAAAGTCTCTGTGATTGTTGATTTCCTATTGTACAGATGTATTCAAGAGAATGTCTGTTTGTATGCACTGTGGTAAACAATGAGACTATTTGTGATCTTAGACATATGACAGTATGGCTTGCAATTTAGTAAAATGATTACTACAGTGGAAGAGAGTCTTGCTGGGAGTGCTGTTTCAGGGTTTAGGACAGTGCAGTGGTGTTCAGGCAGTGTAGAGGGTCAAGATGAGACTGAGAATGTAGAAATGAGAATTCACTAAAATGATTACTACATGCTACAGAGACAGTTGCTAAGCAATTTCAACAGCACACCAAGGATTTATATTACACAGCAAGGAGACTATTTCGGTATTCAGAGGCCTGGCACACATGCTGCTTTGGACTTTGTAGCACTAATTGTTCTAAGGCCTGACTCATTTCATGAGTACATGTATTCCCATATGTTTAAACACATTAACTAAGTAAATTATTCTGCCATACTTTTCTGAAATGAATTCTGACTCACACTGTGATCTTAGACACATGGTAGTATCCCTTGCAATTCAGTAAAATGATTACTACAGTGAAAAAGTGTTTTGCTGGGAGTGCTGTTTCAGATTTTAGGACAGTGCAGTAGTGTTGAAAGAGTTTAGCAGCTTTTGATAGGGATGGTGTTTCAGGGTTTAGGACAGTTCAGTGCTGTCCAGGCAGTATAAGGGGTCAAGGTGGGACTGAGAATATAGAAATGAAAATACACTGAAATGATTACTACATGCTACAGAGAGAGTTGCTATGGCATTTCTACAGCACACACAGGATGTATATTACACAACATGGAGACTATTTGGGAATTAAGAGGCCTGACACACATACTGCATAGATTTTTATAGTACTACATGTCCTAAAGTCTGACTCACTGCATAGGTACATGTATTCCCATATTTTTAAACACATCAAGTAAGAAAATTATTCTGCCACAATTATCTGAAATGAATACTAACTCACAGTGTGACCTTAGGCACATGACAGTATCCCTTAAAAGTCAGTAAAATTATTACTACAGTGAAAGGGGCTCCTGGAGGTAGTGCTGTTTCAGGGTTTAGGGCAGTGCAGTGGTGTTTGATTATTATAGGGGCATTAGCTGAGGATGGTGATTCTGGATTTAAAGCAGTGCAGTAGTGTTGAAAGAGTTTAGTAGGTTTTGCTAGGGATGGTGTATCAGGGTGTAAGACAGTGCAGTACAGTTCAGGCAGTGTAGGGGGTCAAGGTGGGACTGAGAATGTAGAAATGAAAGTTTACTGAAATGATTAGTACATGCTACAGAGAGAGTTGCTATGGCATTTCTACAGTACACTCAGGATCTTTATTACATGTAGTGCTACAAAGTCCTATGCAGCATGTGCGTCAGGTTTCTTAATTCCCAAATATTCTCCATGCTGTGTAATAAAGATCCTGCATGTCCTGTAGAAATGCCATTGCAACTCTCTCTGTAGCTTGCAGTAATCATTTCAGTGAATGGCAAGGGATATTTTGATTTCTCTAGAATCAGAATGTGGGTCAGTGTGTTTTTGGGAATATTGTGATAGAATCACTTGCTCGATGCATGTGTTTGCAGATATGAGAATACATGTACTCATGGAGTGAGTCAGGCTTTAGGACATACAGTGCTTTATACTCCTAGCCCTTACATGATACCATACACTGCCCAAGCACAACTGCATTGTTCTAAACTCAGAATTATCAGTCCCACCTTGAACCTCTACAGTGCCTGAACACCACTGCACTGTCCTAAACCCTGAAATACCATCCCTAGCAAAACCTGCTAAACTCTTTCAACACTACTGCACTGCTGTAAACCCTGAAACATAATTTTCAGCAAATGCCCGTATAATGTTCAAACACCACTGCACTGTCCTAAACCCTGAAACAGCACTCCCTGCAGGATCTCCTACACTGCCCAAACTCTGCTGCTGTGCCTTAAAATTACTTATGGAGTGAACCAGACTTAACAACATTTTCGGGCACATGCATTATTGGTTTTTGCATTCGCAAACGGTGCGAATCGGTAAAATCGGCCGTTTGCGAATGCAAAAACCAATGTGTGGGATGCATCAAACTTGTTTGCACAATTTGCATTTTTTAGCATTTCTAAAAAATGCGAATGCATTTAAGGAATCGCATTTGTGTGATTCCTTAAATGGAATGCATCATTTTTTTAAAAATTGCGAAAATGGAAATTGGAAGTGCAAATTAACACGAGGTTGACCCTCGTGTTAATTTGCGAAATGTTTTTAAAAAAGAAAAAAATGATTTTTTTTAACTTGCATGTTACAGACACACATGTCCTTAGGACATGTGTGTGTGAAACATCCACTTAAAATACATTTCAGGGGTGCAGGGGGGGGGGTCCTTTGGACCCCCCCCCTGCACCCATGGAATGCATCAACATTATGCGAATCCTAATTTGCAAATTCGCAATTCCCATTGATTGCTATGGGCCTTTTGGCCCATAGGAATCAATGGGAAATGCGAATTAGCAAATTAGAATTCGCATAATATTAGCGAATCGGTAAAAAATGCGAATTTTACCGAATCGCTAATATTATTAGAAAAAATTCATGCATCCCGTTTTGCGAATTCCAAATTACGATTCGCTATTTTTCGCAATTTGGAATTCGCAAACGGCCCGGATGATGTATGTGGCCGTTAGTGCTTCTAATTGCTATGTAGTATGCTAGTAGTGGTCTACAATTGTAAAAAAAATAATTAAATATGTTTTTTTTCCTTCACAACAGATTTTAATTATCTACAGAAAGAAAAAACAATATTCTAACTAAAAGCGAGAGAAGAAAAAGATAAACAGGCTTACATTTCCAAGAAAAAAGAAGTACAAGATTTATCTAAAGAGCAATGTCTGGAAAAAACAAAGAAAGCTCCTGGTAGGTCAACAAAGGATTTTATAAGGAAAATAACACAATTTAACAAAACTGTGGACAATCAGGAAAAAATATCTGTAACTACAAAGAAAAACCAGAAAAAAACGAAAAATGATGGAAAAATATGTGGGAAACATGGGGGCCTATTAGGATGGTGGACGGACTTGCGTCCGTCCGCCACCCCCGAGGTGGAGGGACTGTCTGCAAGGGCAGCGGCATTCCCTCCATGCCAATTAGGATGTGACCGCCACCCTGGCGGTCACATCCTGTATCTTAAACATTGCGGCTGGTGCTGCTTTAAGCAGCACCCGCCGCAATGTTAAAAATGCATGCATTGCATTTACATGCACAAAGCGGCAGGCACCGCGCGGTGCCTGCCGCTTTGTGCATGCAAATGCAGGGGGGTACCATAGGTACCCCCCATGTGCACCCCCACGCCCCCTTCACACAGGGGTCCTGCAAGGGCCCCCCAGAAGAAAAGGTCCACATGCTTTTTCACGGCGGAAAAACCGCCGCGGAAAAGCATGTTTACACATGCTTCCTAATTTGGCTGGTGGTGTCTTGCAGACACCTCCACCAAATAGCAGGCTACACGCCGCGGATCAGCGGTGGACGGACCTGCTGTCCGCCGCTGATCCTACCGCCATCATGATCTGGTGGGTGGTGTTTACAGGGACCGCGGGGGTGAATCCGCATCCTCCGGGCCGGTGGTGGCTTCCACCGGCCCGGAGGATGCGGATTCACCGCCATCCTAATCAACCCCTTAGTCTTTATAGTAATAGACGAAAAAATCAGTTTGTTGAGATTCGGAAGCAAAGTTGAACAGTGCTCTTTTGCATGGATCTCTGTTAGATGTGATCAACATTTGTGAAGAAATTGAGGTTAGTTACTTTGGTCCTGAAGAAGAAAGTGTAGAAACAGATACATTAATAGAAGGAAATGTGGAAGAAAATTTACAGAATTTTAGTACAGAAAATGTTGAGCAAGAAATTACAAGGTTTAAGGTCATTTCAGATGAAAAGCCAAACTTTTCTTGTATTTGTTGTAAACAAATTCATTATAAAAATCAGACCAGGTTAGTTGATCTATATTTAAAAAGTGAAAAGGAGAATAATAATGAGTGGAAGGAATTTGCAACGTATTTGTTGGTAGAGAATTGTTTTGATTTGGGTTCTGATCAACGTATTTCTAAATATTATTATAATAAATTAGATGGGAATAAGATGCCTGCTAGAGCTGTTCATAATAACCTTGAGTTGGTAAATATTCCTTCTAAACTGATGGATTTAAATACTTATGAGTCTATTCTCATTCAATGTGTGCATCCATATCAGGCTATTGTTCGCATGGAGCCTAAGACAGGGAAATTGCCTCCTTCAGTTTTACAGAGAGGATTAAAGGGAAGAGTTGTATATTTGCCTCTAAATTTAAAGAAAAATATTGAAACAATTGGTGTAGAAAATGTGGAAGAGGAACCTCTAGTTATTCTAGTTAATGGCGTTCCTACGAAGAGTAAGAAAATCTGGGAAGAATTAGTGGATGTTAGGAAAGTGAAAAAGGCAACGTTGTATTTGGTAAAAAAATGATCAATACTATAAAAATGTGTTTGTAGGAGAAGAGGAAACAACTGTAGAAGAGGAGAGTGATTTGCCAACTGCACAAATTAAAAAAGGGGATGTGTCCAGAACTGAAGAAATGTATGAACATTATAGTGTGCTTGGAAGCTTGTTGCTTCCCTCCGTTATTTCCAACAGGCAAAGGTGGATACCGGACTTCAAGATTATATGCAGAAGATCCAAGGTTTCACCAATGTATTCCATATTTGTTTCATCTTCTGTTTGAGAGTAACTTGTCTGGACTTTCTTATGCAGTGAACCATATACTAAAAAGTGGAGTACATTTGCAAAATGTTTCGGCAAAGGACTTTATGGATAAAGTCCAACAGAAAGATACTGTTTTGGAATCTCAGCTAATTAATCTCATGGCATGTCAGCGTGGTACTAATGAGTATTGGTACCTTCGTCATTGGGGAATTGAAATGTATGCTAAGAAACTTAGGAACTCCTACATGGTTCCTTACTGTAAGCTGTGCAGAGTATGCTTGGGAAGATTTACTTCAATTTCTTTGAGAGGCAAATGCTAACATAGAAAATATAGAATACAAGACACCTGGAGAACTGTGCTCTTTGGATCCAGTTAATGTATGTAGGTATTTCAATCATAGATTTGAAGCTATAATGTCTTTTATCACAAATAAAAAAATCCTCCTCTTGGAGAGGTTCTGGATTTCTTTTGGAGAAAGGAGTATCAAGCAAGAGGTGCTCCTCACATACATATGCTGCTATGGATCAAAGTTGCCCCCAAATTTGGAACAGATTCAGATGACACAGTGATGAGGTTTATTGAACAATATTCCCCATGTGCTGTACCCAAAAGTACAGTAGAAAAGGATTTAAGACATCAAGTCTTACGGTTTCAAACCCATCGTTGTGGAAAATACTGTCGTCGAAAGTACAAATCTAAGGATAAGTTCTACACAAAGAGGCCGATTATGATGGCGAATGGACTTGAGTTCGTCCGCCACCATAGAGTAGGAGGGACCGTCCGCAGGGGAAGCGGCGGTCCCTCCATACAGATTAGGAAGTGACCGCCAGGGTGGCGGTCACATTCTCTATTTTTAACATTGCGGCGGGTGGAGCTTCAAGCTGCACCCGCCGCAATGTTAAAAATGCATGCACAGCATTTGCGTGCACAAAGCGGCAGGCACCGCGCGGTGCCTGCCGCTTTGTTCACGCAAAGGCAGGGGGGTACCATAGGTACCCCCATGTGCACCCCCCACCCCCCTTCACCCATGGGGCCCGCAACGGGCCCCCGAAGTGAAGGTCCGTATGCTTTTCCACGGCGGAAAAGCCGCCGTGGAAAAGCATACTTTTTACTCCATCCTAATATGGCTGGCGGTGTCTGATAGACACCGCCAGCCATGTTACAGCTTTTCCGCCGCGGTTGTAAGCCAACCGCGGCAGAAAAGCGGCGGACGGAAACCAGGACCCACCAGCCATTCTAATGTGGCGGTGGGTCTTCGGTGGGTCCGCAGAGGATTTTCCGCATCCTCCGGGCCGGCGGTGGCTTCCGCCGGCCCGGAGGATGCGGAAAATCCTCCATCATAATGAGCCCCTATATGTCGATTTGCATTTCCACGTCCAGTATTATCAAAAGGAAGAGTGTACAATTTTATGTCATCTTTGCAACATACTGTCACAAGAAAATCACCGAAAAATACCTACAACTTAAAAAGAAATGAAGAGTCAAAATACAAAAAAATGACTATAACCCAGTCATTTTGTCCTTGTGGGATGCTAACATGGATATTCAATATGTTGCAGACAACTCGATTGCTGTGGCTCGATATGTAATGTCTTACATTACTAAATCTGAAAAGACGGAACTAAAGGAAATGTGGGAAGAAATTTCTCATGAAAAGAGCCTACGTAAGGAATTGTACAGCTACAGTTTGAAGATGTTGTCTCATCGAGAAATCAGAGCATATGAATGTTCAGATTGTTTATCATCTGCAAGTCTATACTCCAAATCTAGAACAATCATTTGGGGGAGTTTAGGTCTTGCAAGAACACGAAACCGAGATTTGAAATCTGTACAAGAAATTAAGTATTTAGCAGACAGAGAACCAGACAGTACAGATATTTTCAAGACAAATATGTTGGATACATACAATCCAAATAGAAGTAATCTTCTTGAGAACGTTTGTCTCTATGAAGTACTGCAAAGCTATACTTTTAAGAAGAATATTACAGAAGATATCAATAAAGGAGTATATGCTGTGATTGGATCTGAAGGATGTTTAGTGAAACAAAGAAAAGGACATTTGATTAATCACCGAAAACTGAGTTGCGAAACTGCTGACAAAAGGGAATTTTACTCTTTAGCTCTTTTGCAACTCTTTAATCCATGGTGAACAGAACTGGAACTACTTGGAGATTTTGACATTAATGAAGTTTTACTCAACGCAACTAAAAATACTATAGAATGTCCTGCTCTTACTAATTATCTGAAAATGTTGAATGATGAAATACAGCAAGAAGCTACAATTGCAGCAGAGATTGCTAGATACAGTTCTCAAGACAGTCAAAGTTCTCCTTCGTTGAGTCAGGATCCACTAGGAGAACCAATTATTCAAAATGAAGCAGCAACTGCCATGGATGAGGTAGAAACAGCAATGCAACAAGCTCAAGAGGATATAATAAACTTAGAAGAATTGGAAAAACAATTAAATGTTGAGCAAAAACAAATATACGATCAAGTGACAGAACAGATTCAGCATGGTTAATATCACGAGAAAAAAGGGAGCTCATGTACGTCATTTAAACCTGTCCGACTGTACGTGAGTGGAGAAGCAGGAACTGGAAAAAGTTTTCTACTTAAAGCAATTGCAACTTATCTACAGAAAAGAACTGAGTCGTCACTCTCTTGTGTTTTTACTGCTCCAACTGGGTTGGTAGCACATAACATTAAAGGGATTACTTTACATCGTTTATTGATGCTGCCAGTAGAGCATGAAAATAAATCAGAATACCACAAGCTATCTGGAGAAGCTTGTTGTGAAGTTTCTAGAGTCTTGAAAAAAATGAAACTTCTCATTATTGATGAGGTAAGCATGGTATCAAATTTAATGCTTGTCTTTGTGCATTTAAGAATGCAACAAATCCTTAAAACAGAGTATGATGTGTTATTTGGAGGCAAACACTTCATAGTTTTTGGAGATCTACTACAACTAACTCCTGTGAAAGGACAGCCAGTATTTAAAGCAGTTACACATGAAGACACCAGAAAGTGCCTGGGAAGCATTGGAAATGTTAATATTTGGTCATATTTTGAATATTCAGAATTTATTACAAATATGCGACAGGCAAAGGACGCTGATTATAAAAGTATTCTTGAAGATATGAGAATTGGAAAAGTGAGTGAACATGGCAAAGAAGCTTTACAGGCACGATTACTTACAAATTTGTATCCAGACAAAAATATTCTCCCAGAGAATATATATAGAATAATTGCAGAAAAGAAATCAGTGATATGCTTGATGCCAACTCTGCAAGAATGTTCAATATTCAATGAAAAAATGCTAACCTTAGAAAATCAAGAAATTATAAAACTGGAAGCTATTGATAGAATAGAGCATGAAGGAGCTACTATTATTTTGTCAGAAAAGTTGAAGTCAAAATTGGATTCTTTAGAAAAATCAACATATAAAACTGCTGGCTTAGAAAAGAATCTATATGCATGTATAAATTGTCGGATAATTTTATGACGTAATTTACATGTGGTAAGAGGTTTACTAAAAGGAGCAATTGGTAATGTTGTTGATTTTGTGTTGATGAAATTGAAGGAGTACAACAATTAAGTCGTTGTTCAGCTCGATTTCTGCTTGTAAAAGATTTATATGTCCGCCGAAAACAGTTTCCTGTTTGTTTGGCATATGCGGTAACTATTCATAAATCTCAAGGTTTAAGTGCAGATAGTGCTTTGGTGAATATTGAAAGTACTGTGTTTAAAGAGGGTATGGCATATGTTGTTTTATCTCAAGTCAGAACTTTATCTGGATTATACCTGATTGATTTTGATGACACAATGATTAGTGCAGATGTAAATTGTGTAAGAGAGAATAATAGGTTAAGAAGAGAACATGCTCCCAATTTACCTCAATATCCAGTATTTGAAAAGCGTGTGGTAAGTCAAAAAAGAAGATATGAGAAAAATTGTAGCAAGGTTGCAGAGAAAATAAAATAACTAGATGAACCAGTGATAGTGAAAAAGGATTCTATTGAAGAGGTTGTTGTTTTTCAGTTTGAAAACAGTTCTGGTGTCAACTGCTATGCTAATGTAGTGGTTAATGTTGTTTTTTTTCTTGAAACTTTACTACAACAAATTGTTGAAAATTGGGACAAAAGATTTTGTTGTTTGTTGAATTCTGTGTTTGAGAAATGTAGTAGTGATAAAACTAAAATAGAAAGTGTTTCTGACATTTGAAATGTTTTAGACATATGTTCTGGTTTAAATCAATTTTCACAGAATATTCAGCAAGATTGTCAGGAATTTCTAATGTATATGCGTGTTGTATTGCAAGATGAAGGTATAGAAATTGAAAATCTTTTTGGCCTTTCTTATAAATGGCATCGTGACTGTGACAATTGTTTGTTTTCAAGTAGTAATGAAATAGACACTGAAAGATTTATATATTTGACTTTACCCTACTGCAAATCAGTGTCTTTTAATAATCTAGTTAGAGAAGCAAATCAAAACATGGTCTGTACCCAATGTAACTCTCAAATGTTATCAACATTATTGATACAAAGATATGGAGCGTATGTAATTTTAATGCTGCAAAGATGCAGACCTGATGGAAGAAAACTGACAACTTTAATAAAAAAATGTGTGGCTTCTCAACTATCAATATCAGGAAAACTTTTGTAACTGTAGCAATTATTTTCCATGATGGTCCTTCTACAACATCAGGACATTACACAGCTTATTTAAAATGTACGAAAGGCTGGACTAATTGTAATGATACTCAATTGATTTTTAAACAACGTTTGCCTTATGACTTACCAAATTCTAACTTAGTGTTTTTACAACCCAAATTTTAGGGAAAATAATTGGCCTGGGAAAATTACTGCTGTTAAGAAAGGGTAGTCTGGTGTTGAAAAGTTCTTTGAGAGTGAGGGTGAGGAGGTTCAAAAAATTCTTGCAGTTGACGTAGAGGTAGTGTAAGTGTATCAGATAGTGGGTGATGTGGCTATCACAGGAGATGTTGATCATCAGTGAGGCAGAGGTGTTTTAGATTTGTTGTAGTTGTTGGAGATGTTGCTGACATTTTTAATTCCCTTGTAGAGGTTTCTTTTAATGGTATACAGCTCCTTGGTAAGATAAAGGATGAGCATAGTGTGATCGGCATACCAGATGATGTTGAGGTTCTGATAGCATGCTAGTTGTTTAAAGTTCTATGTACTTGATAAATAGCATTGGGTGGAGGTATAACCATTGTTAGATGGTCCAAAAGATGTTGGTGCTTTTGATTCAGAAGGTTGGGAAACGGACGCTTAAGCGTACTATTAAGTAACTTCCAAACTAAGGATTTCACACATACTATTTGGCCATGAGGAATGATATGTGAAACAAAAAATTACTATTTCGGGTAAATATTGTTAGCATATGTTTGTACATTACTTTATTTAGAGTGTATAAGAAAGATGTAATAATGTTTTGTTACTTTGTGATTGTTGGTAATATCCCTTACTTATGTAAAAAATTGCTGTTCGAAAAAGACATTTAAGATATGTGTTTTTCTAATTGTTACATTCTTAATGAAAGTGTTGAATGGGTTTTTAAAGACAATCTTATTGATTGTCTTTTTTTTGCCCGCTGTTATATGATGAGTACTATTGAACTCACTGTTTTCAGTGAAATTCAATTTATTCTGAGAACAGCAAAATAAAATACAAAACATATTGTACATATTATTTTCTATTGTGAAATATATATTATAATAAAATTTTTTCTTCTCTTCCACAGATACTATATTTATTATAGATTATTAACTTTTCATTACTTATAAGGTGAGTATGAGAAACAAAAAATACTTTCTCATCACTCTCTTACATCTCTTAACCATTTTCACGTTCTTCACTTTGTCTCTTACTCCACTTCCTTTGCTCATGTTTCTCTCCTTCCCTCACTCTCTTTATTCCCCTTAATTCACCTTTACACTCCTTCTCTCACCATCAGTACCCTTTCCCTTACCCTCACTTACCTTCTCCTGCTCCTTTCTTCCTCTCTGTGACCCTCACTTCTATTTTCATCCTTCCCCATCACTACCCTTCTTTTGCTTTATCTCTCACTCTTTTCTCTCTCCCCCTCACTCTCTTTCCTTCACACCATCCCTCACTCACTTTCAGTCACTACACTTCTCGCACTCCCTTACTCCCTTTCGCTCACTCCCCTTCCTTTATTCCCTCCGTCACTCTCCTTTCCTCCATCCGTCTCTAAGTCTCTTCCTCTGTCTCAGTCACTATAACTGATTTACTCCTTCACACTTCCTCACTCTCCCTCTGTTTGTCTCTTTCACTGTCTCCCTCTCTCTCCACCATTTTTCCTTTTCTTTCCTCTCTCTTTCCATAAATCCTTCTCTCTCACTTACTTCTTTTTCCTTTCTCTTAATATGCTTCTTTTTCCATCACTCCCCTTCCCTCACCCTTATATCCCTTCTCTCACTGTCACTGCCCTGCACTCAATCTGAGTCCTCTTCCCCCACTTCATGTTCTCCTCTCTGTGCATCAGTTCCATTCCCATTCTCCTTCTCCCATTCCCTCCCTCCCCCTCACTCTCTTTCACTCACTCCATCCATCAATACAATCTCCAGATTCTTTTCCCATTCTGCCTTAAAACTCATCCTGATGGCAATGGTGTTATCCCGTGTAGATTACGGTAACATTTTGTATAACAGTGTTCCCGTCTATGCCCTCCGACGCCTCCAGTTGGCCCAGAACCAAGCCGCCCGCCTCATCCACGGTCTTTCTAAATCACATCATGCCACTCCTCTATTAAAAGCCTTGCATTGGCTGCCCATCAGAGAGCGGGCCCTCTTCAAACTTTGCTGCACCACGTTTCAGGCCCGAGCTAGAACTGCCCCAGCTTTCATAAATTCCGAATTCAAAAAATACATACTGACCAGAGAACTTCGTTCTTCTACCCAGTCCTTCCTTTCTGTACCACGATTCAGGAAAAAAAGAATGGGGGGGATGTAGTTCGCTGTCCTTGGCCCCACCTTTTGGAACTCCCTCCCCCCACTATTAGATCTATACCTTCGTATCTTGAGTTCCGCAAGTTGCTCAAAACGCATCTTTTCCTGCAAGCTTTCTCGTTTTAAACTCCTCACACTCTTCCCTTAGGCTCATTTGCATCCTCAGCGCCAAGAAACCGCTAGGTATACGTGCGCTTAATAAATGTTTTTAAATTCAAATTAAATTCAAATTAAATTTCCCTTATTCCCCTTTCCTCATTCCCTTTTGCTAACTCCCATTCCTTTAGTCCCTCACTCACCTTCACTCCATTTTTCTCTCCCTCTCTCCCTCTGTCTCACTCAGTCTTCACTCCCTGTCAGTCACTCGTTCTCCCTCTCTTTCTCTCTGACTCCCTCCCTCTCTCTCTCACTCCCCCTTCCTCTGTTTCCCTTTCTGTTTCCTTCACTCCTTCTTTATCTCTCAGTCCCTTTTCTACTCTTTCAATCTCCTTCCTTTTCTGTCATTTCCCTTTCGTCACCCTCAAACCCTTTCTCTCACTGTTACTGCCTTTCACTCTTCCTCAGTATTTTTCCCTCACTCCCCTTCCCTCACTCCCTTTCCTTCACTCCTCTTTCGTCACTCCCTCACTCCATCTCAGTTACTCCTTTTCGTTCACTTCCTCCCTGTCTTTTGCCTACTGAATTCTGCCTTAATAAGTCCATGTGGCAATGACTTATGGTGCAGTGAGTTAGTGGCACCTGAAGCACTCGGTGTGTGTGCACCCTGCGAGGATGCATGGTCCAGGCAGCCCGCACTTGGAGCGTTGTCTTTTGCCTACTGAATTTTGCCTTATTAAGTCCATGTGGCGATGACTTATGGTGCAGTCAGTTAGTGGCACCCGAAGCACTCAGCGTGTGTGCACCCTGCGATGATGCTTGGTCCGGGCCGGCTGCACTGGGAGCAATGTGTCTTTTCTACTGGATTGCGTCATCTGCAATCACCACTCTATCAGAATTGTGAGCCCTGCTGTCCGCAGTGTAGATAGAAGGCAGTAGTCAGTACAGACATTAGTCTGCCGTGCTATGCCGCTGGATTCGCAGGGGGCCTGTGTCGAGGAGGTCCGCGGACATGGCAGCAGCCTCCTGGCAGGATGTGGCCGCCACTCTGGCAGATGCTTTGGCCTTAGCACAAGTGAACAACGCCCACAACTCCAGTCTATTTATTCATACTCCTATACTGGGGTGGTGTACGTTGGACCAGCCCACTCCGCTTCCGCTTCCGGAGGGGGACAACACAAGTACATGATCGAGATCTTCCCCACTGCCAGAGGTAACATGGTTGCATCCACTGTGCACAACACTACAAGTACCAACAGTATAAGTACACATGGAGAGGTTTGTGCTCTACATGTGAGGTCTGTCCAGCACTTCCAATGGACAGTGCTGGAGCAACCATCCATCCCAGCCCACATCACAGATGTATCAAAACACCTCTTCAAAATAGAACAGAAGTGGGTGTACAGATTAAACACTGATAAGGCAGGCCTCGACGAGGATATTCCATGGATGTCATTATAATATATATCCCCGTATAGTACCAATATTAAGTGACTATTAACCTCCATTATATATCAGCAAAACATACCATCAACTCGCGAGGTACTAAAATAGACAACATGCCATCATTTTCATAGATATGATGATGCCCAGATTGAACTGTCACTCTTCTTTATAACATCACCGCATTAATTGTTTGCGAGGTATCATAATAGACAAGATGCCATCCGTCTTACATATTCGACGATGCCTAGATCAAATTGTTACTCTTCTCTATAATAGCACCCCAATGTATACCATTCAAAAAGGATACAATGTTAAGACAAGGAAATCACACGTGATAACAAAGTATTCAAAACGTGTTACATCACAGGATGCGGAAATCTGCAAATCCGCGCCAGACATAGGTAGAAATAGTAAAATGAACGGCCAAATGAAATTATACAATCATGATTTCTTGTATTGGTATAACATTTTGCCCCTGTTGTCTAGCCTTCAAATATCGGGAAACCAGGACGAGGCAAAATAATCACATACATAACATGAGAGATCGGACTGTATATAGACTACGTTTCCCATGAAACTTATAGTAGCGCCTTTAGATGATGCGCCTACAACGCAAATTAGGGAATAGCAGACTACAATTCCCATCATGCTTAGTCGCGGGATGCTGACGCTCTGATAAACCAATCGCATGCTAACTTATAAGCAACAAAACACGTCCACTTACGCGGCCCCGGCACCTCCCCATACAGCCCAGATGGCTGCTAGGTGTACCGACGGGCAGGTAAGCGGACGCTGTTACAAGTTAATAGATCGTTAAAATAACAACAGCACGTATAAGACTATTGTAGCCTCGGAAACTAATGCGGAAATGCGCTTCGCTGTATGTCTACGAAGATCAACATATTGAGACCTTGTTGTTTCCGTGTAGTAGACACATGGAGTCCCAAATTGAGAAACTCAGTTAAGAAAAAGATAATATTACCCAATGGGGTCACTAGCTCAATATTAAGCATTACACAATATAATCTGGGTATACAAATAGACAACAACAGCCAACAGAGAAGGGTACCGCCCACGCTTCGGTTTACAGTACTTGGGTGTTACAGAACAGAATCAAAACAAGTGAAATGGCATTCATTTTAACAAGCAATGGAAGAAACTGGCCCATATGTAAAGTCCTGGGTTTTTCCATATAGATCTCAAAAGAAATAAGAGAGTATTTTACGGTACATCATGAGACCGCAGAGATGATGAAGCCTCTCAATAGATACACTGAGGCTACATATAATGGTAGAATATCAGGAAGGATAGTCCGTAGGAACTACTCTTGGAAGGATAAGAGACTTGTCACTTTGTTTATTAAATGGAGCGCTTTCCTGTCTAGCTCTCGCGAAGGTTTTTAATTATGACTCTACATACTTATTTCTCTACATTATAGAGCGGTGCACTATCTTCCTGAGCTGTTGCCAGGTGAGGAGAAGCACGTTCCTCTTGAACCTGAGGTGAGCTAGAGGATATGTTTAAAATGGGTTGAATAGAACTCATATAATCAGTAATTGCTTTGCATTAAGCTGATGATATTAGATGACTTATACTAACTGTAGTACTGTTATTCTATTTTTGTATGTGTCTTTTTATCTATGTCGTCTGTGTCTTGATGACTTGCGTACTGGGACATCCCCTGCACACATAGGAGGACTACCAGGATTAAACAGGTGATATCTGTATCAATTTTGTTGTATTTCTTTTTCAAGCAGTAGCAAAATATATAAGTCCTGATGAAGCGGTAGATACCTTGTGGATCTTTAAATAGCCGCAGAAACATGTCGACCAATACATCCGGTCAGTAGCTATTTGCTGAATCTTCTGGCTTTTTTGCACTGAATTGTTTTTAACATTGGAAGTGGATGGCACCAGAATAAAGTATTTTTGCGCTCACTCTCCAATTTTAATAGAGCACTTTTCCTTTTTCACATCTTTTTCATGTACTGCTTTCTGTTACTAACACCAGTTCTTTGTGCCCCTTATCCTACAGAACTAGCCATTCCCATTCAACACTAAGCGAGGTGGCAACAACAAAGACTCTCCACTTGGGAATTGGTTCAAATGATGAAAGGGTGGCAAAAGAAGAGTAACTGATGGATATCTTCCCACACAGTGCGATATCCTGTTGTATGCTCTTAACACACTTAGAGTACATATCAAGTCATCGCGACACACATAGATTCATTGTAGACCCACAGTTATTCTTTTTGTAGTACATGTTATGTTTAGGGGGCAGTAACTGTGTGGTCGTTAAATATTCCCTAGGACCCTCGACCCATCCTTTTGTTACTACTGTCCAGCACATCACCACTACACTTGGTATTGTGTGCATTATTATTGATGGATGACCTGCGTCCTTCACACATACTTGGTTGCCACATTTGCCAAAATGTAAGTATTGTGTGGCTGTGGGACCATGCCATTTTGGAAGGTCCGCTGTCCTGTTCTGCGCTGCCTCGGTTGTAGTAGGGAGGGGGGGGTCCAGGGGGAGATCCTAAGGCTGGTGGCAGTGGGTGTTGTGGCCTTCTTGGGTGTCGGAGCTGCATGATCAGTAACTCTATGACATGTGTTGGTCTTCAGATGTGATTCTGGGCTGGGTTCCGTTTCACACTGTAGGCAAATGTTGGATTTCTACTGCTAACGCGCCTAATTGCCCGTTTTTAGATCGCACCCCAGATTTGGCTGCTCGTTGAAAATATCGGGAAGTTGTGTTTGTGTGTTATTTTTGCACTGGAACGCCTACTCTGCATATTATTACCATTAGTTGTTGCTCTCATTTGTGGTGATTTTTTTGCGGAAGCTATTGTTGGAAAACTGGCGATATCGGCTGTTGTCACCAGGTTGAAAATGGAATGATAATTTAAAATCGCTGAAAAAACTATAGGTTTAATGAACATTATACTTAGAAATTACCATTAAAGAAACCATCAGTGATGTCAATGGAGATGTCATCAGTGATGTCATCATGGATGTTACTGACCATGTCATGAGTGAAGTAATATGTGACGTCATCAGCAGTGCATTGCGGGGGCGTGAGTTATAGTTAGCTCTACTAACTATAATGTAAGAATTTTTGTACGTGTGAAATGTCCAAATAACTATAACATCCCTGAAACCTATGATTTTTCAGTGAAATTTCTATAGTTTTTTAAATGCTGTCTAACTATAACGTCCCTAAAACCTACGTTCTTTACAGTGAATATATATATATACTACCTACTGACGGTCGCCAGTAGGTAGTTATAGTTAGGACCTAGTTGCCATAGGAAATTCGCAACATTCTATTTGGAATAACTTTGGCGCCGGTCGACGAATCTTCGCAAAATTCTCCAAGAAAATGGCCTGCTCCTTCCCTGAAAGTTTTGGGTCGATTCGTGAAGCGGGCCGAGAAAAAAGGGGGGTCCCAAAACATGCTTTCCCCATGCAATTTTCTATAGGGACCTTTAGACACGGCTACAGCCCGAACTGCTGAACGGAATTACACCACATTTGGCAAAAAGGTAGAGTTTTGTTAGCAGATTACGATGTTTGTTAAATGGTGTAAATTCGTTAAGTAGTTCCTGAGAAAATCAAGAGTAAAATAATAGATATATCTATAGACTAAGTACTATATGTATACGGTAAGCATACCGTAAAACGTACAATTACGAGTACGAGCTGCATGCTGATTGGCTGTCAACTGTCTGTCAACACTCGAAACCAGGAAGTGTTGCCAGCCATCTTGTGCCTCGGTAGAACTGAGGCATAGGAAAAAAGTGAAAGAACCGCAAAAAACACACGAAGGGGGCAGGGTAGAAACATCCTGACCCCCTAGGCCTGCTCAGGGGGTCCCACATGGATCTTTAGGTCCCAAAAATTATTATATATTTTTTTAAATCGCAGGGTACGCGTATGGTACGCGTACACGGTGAAAAAGAAAAAAAAAAACAAAGCCAGCTTTATTATAATTAGCCCCTGGGGGGCCAAATCCTGGGGGCAATTTTTGGGAGATAATGGGGTCCCCTGGCCCCCCTGCGCCGGGGATCGCCATCCCCCGGGGCTTTAACTATATGTATACGGGTGGCTCATGGCCCCCCGCAGCCCCAGGGACCGCCACCCCCCAGGGCCTCTTTTTATTTAAAAAAACCTGTGTGGGGGGGCCCAAGCCCCCCACACGCCCCGGGGACCGCCACCTCCCCAGGGCTCTAATATAGAAAAAAAGGGGGTCCGTGACGGAAACCTGCTCTCTCTTTCAAGTAGGAAAGCAGATTGCTTTTCGTCAGAGAAAGCAGCATGTAAGCTGCTCTCTCTGATAAAAAGCAATGCCGGCTCCCGAAGGACGCAGGGAGCCGGCTGGGACCGTGGTGGCATTGGTGCTCCCCCCACGGTCCCCAACATTATATTTGAGCCTTGGGAGATGGGGTCCCCGGGGATTATAAAAATTAGTGATAGAGGCTATTTTTTTTATGGTAGATTTACCGTACGCTTACCATGCACGTACGGACGACGTACGCAGCGAAGTTTGTAAGTCGTCCCGTAAGCGTTCCTAAGCAAGAAAAATAAAAATATTTTTTAGATATTTATGAAGTGTATGTGTTTACATGTTGGGTGACTCTAAAAAGGGCCCGTGTGTTTATTGTGAGATTTTAGTAAATGCATTGATTGATTGATTGATAGTACCTACACAAGTAAGTACCGATGCAGACTCTAAAGTTCATGAGTTCCCTTCATCTGTAAAATGTACACCATCTCTCTTATAGATGCCTTGCATATTGAAACGCAGATTGTTGTTGTAAATGGACCCCATTCTATAGTCTCGGAGAAAAGCAGAAACAGATTTATTCACATGTTTCCTATGTTTCTCAATGTGTGGACACAATTGATTGGACCAGTTCCAATTCTGCCTTTGGCATATATTATAAGAGACAAAGGTAGTTTGGGGGAAAAGTGACATTAGTTCAGTAAAGGCGTCTTTCATAAACATTTTCAGACCTACCCCAGTCAAAGTGCCTAGGTCATTGCCACCACACTGCACAATTATGAGGTCAGGGTGTTGGAGATGCAAAAAGGATTTCACCAATGGCATCAATTGGTGCCACTTTAACCCTCTCTGTCCAATCCATTTAATGTCTACATTTGATAAACCTAGGTCTTTGTGAATTTCTTTCTGTTCTGCGGACCTTTGGCTCCAGAAAATATAGCTGTGTCCCAAAATCCACACTCTAAGCATCTTGAAGAGAGGTCTGGATGCACTCAGATGGTCTCTGTAAATGAAAGGCAGTTTGAAGAATTTATCTTTTCTAAAACGGTGGATAAGTGGAGTTTTGAAAAAAGCAAAGAAATGATTGGTTGTTTAAAAACTTTTTAGATAGAAAACTAGGGTGCAATTTTTTGTTTTTTAAAAGCCTGTTATTTATTGGGTAAGAAAAAGTGATAGAAAAGAACATTACTTAAGAGAAGCTGGTATATTGACAAGTCAAGCACACTTGCTGTTTTGATTTGCAACAATGTATGATGAACTTTTCACCTGTGAGCTCAGTTAGGTGTTCCCTGAAGTGTTTCTATGGTAACTGGCAGAATGTGGAATGGGGGAAGGGTTGAATGTTTTGTCAGTTGGAAAGGGATCAAAAGTTCAAGCAATAGAAAAGTGTGTTTCGTTTTGATTTAATGTGGGAATAAATGTGATTTGTTATTTATTTGTATATGTGTGTAGATTGAGTGTGTAGATTGACAGGAAAAGTTTGCTATTTGCTATAGGACTTCCTGACCCGCTAGGGCTGCTTAGGGGGTTTTACAATGATCCCCAAGGTCAAAATCGACTTACAGACTTTGCACAGTATGTTGCATGTACGTGCATGGTACGCGCACGGCAAATCTACGGTAAAAAAAAATAGTCTCTATCACTAATTTTTATAATCCCCGAGGCACCCTCCCCCAGGGCTACTTTAAAAAAAACATGTTTTTAAAAAACACCTGTGTGGGGGGGCTTAAGCCCCACCACAAGCCCCGAGGACCGCCACCTCCCCGGGGTTTTAATATAGAAAATAGGGGGGTCCGTGATGAACCCCCAGCCCCAGGGACCACCACCCCCTGGGGCTTTTGAATGTTGGGAGGGGGGCCATGCGGCCCTCCTCCTGGAGCCTTTGATGGCCCCGGGGACTGCCACCTCCCAGGGCCGGCTCCTGCAGTGTCCCGGGGTGCCTACCCCCGGGACACTGCTGTTTGCTATGGTAGGGCGGGAGCCTCGTGGCTCCCACCCTACCATAGCAAACTGGAAACCTGCTCTCTCTTTCAAGTAAGAAAGCAGATTGATTTTTGTTAGAGAGAGCAGCATGTAAGCTGCTCTCTCTGACAAAAAGCAATTCCGGCTCCCGAAGGACGCGGGGAGCCGGCTGGGGCCGTGGGGGCATTGGGGCTCCCCCTACAGTCCCCAACTTTGTTTTTTAGCCCCGGTGGATGGGGTCCCCGGGGATTATAAAAAATTTGCGATAAAGGCGAAGTACGTTGCAAAGTCTGTAAGTTGTCCTGTAAGCTTACCCAAGCAAGAACAAATCAATTAAAAAAGTATATTTTACAGATATCTATCAAGTTTATGTGTTTATATGTTGGTTGGTTCTAATGAGATCTTTTCTCTTTATTGGTACTTATAAGTAAGTACTTATGCATAGTCTAAACTTGTTAAGGAGCAGCGTTTTATAGAGTGCTGAACGTTTGACCTCTGTTGACAGTTGACTTTGGCATGATCTGTTGGGGGTAGGGTGGAAAGTTATGTCAGTTGGAAAGGTTTGAAATGTTGAACCAATAGAAATGTGTGTTTGGTTTCGAATTAATGTGTGAAGTAATTTGATTTGTTATTAATGTGTATATATGTGTAAATTGAGAGGGAAAATGTGCCATTCTTTGGTTCTGCTGCAAGCACTGAAGTAGAGAGCTTCTGTATAAGACTATCTGCTGTGTGAGTGGCATTCTTCTTAATCTACCAATCAGTTTAATAGGTGAGTTGATAACTTGTAAGGGAATGTATGTAGTGCATTTTATTTTTAGTAAGAGTAATGTGTTTATCCTTCTAAAGTTTGTATAATCATATTCTGATTTTGTCTGCATTTGGATAACTATTGTGATAACATCATTTGGTAAGTTAATGTGTTTAGTGAGTCATCTTTGTGCAATGAAGTGCAGTACTAAACAATGTAGAATGTGTGCAGTCACTTTTTTAGTTGTAGAGTAGTTAATAGTGTTGCTTGCTTACAATTAGACTTGTGTTCTAAATCTTACTCACTTCTCTCTCCTCAGTATGCTCCTTGTCCTCATAGTCCCTCCTGTCCTCATATTCCCCCCTGTACTCATTGTCTCCTCTGTCTCCTAATACTCTCCCTTCTTTTTATACTCACTCCTCTGTCCTCTTACTCCTCCCGCTGTCATCATACCTCCCTCTTGACAATTTCCCAGTCAGTATACATACAATGCTGCATACAGTCTTGGGCAGATTTACAATCCCCTTGCGCCTCTTTGTTGTTCTATTCTGTCACTTTTTATATGTAATGTTGGCATAAATAATGCAGCAGATTGAAAATGTATTTGCAAAATAAGTAAGGGTTCTCCACTGAAATGTAGTAGTTATATACATAGAATGTGTGCAGGGGGAGGAGCTTGGCGGGCATCCGTGATGGCCGCATGAGCACAGCGCTCTCCGGACCCCCGCCACTCCCGGCATGATATCCTGAACATATCCTGATTCTTCACGAGGATCTATGTAGAGGACGCTGGGCTGATCTTCCTGGGATTTTTGGAATTTGATTTGGACCCGGGGCGCCGAAGATACGGCGATTTGAACTTTCGGGGTCCGCCCTTACTGTGCGCCCGGGACTGGGTGAGGCTCTCTGGCCGTCTCGGAGTTGAACAACAGCGGCAGGGGGATTGGACTTGTGGGTCCCCCTCTTAAGTTTCGGTTTCGATTCTGCCTCAGACTGAGACGTCTGGCAGGGGAGTCTGGCCTGGGCTGGGTCCGGCGCACTGGACGGCTGTCGGGCCTTTGGCTGGCTTATTCTCCTTTCAGGCTGGTCCTCTCCTAGTGGTACCCTTGCGGCTGCCTTTTGGTCCCGATGCCCTGCTTTCCTGTGGCCATTTCCATCGGGTCGATTGAGTCTCCTGGTGACGTGGTTTCCGACATGGCGGGCAGAGGGGACCGAGAGACACAAAAGACCAAGACGCCCCTGCGTGGGGGCCCGGTCCAGTCTAACGTTATGGACCGCTACACCCATGCGAAGGGGTCCCCCGGAGCCGCCCTGCCTGGCCCAAGTGCGGTTGACCACATTGTGGACGCATCAACGGAACCGTCCTTACAGGACATCATGGGCGCCATTTCTGGCATGAAGGAAACGATAGGCCAACAATATGAAGCTTTGGCCCACAAAATCAACAGAGTGGCCATTGATGTGAACTTGATTCGGGCCGACCTATCTAAAACCAATGAGAAGGTGAAGTCATTGGATCTCAAATCATCCAGCCTCACGGCAGACGTCTCGGAGATACAGACGGAGATTGGCAACCTCCGTAGGGTGAACGATTTCATGACCTGGCGCTTGGAGGACTTTGAGAACAGGGCACGTCGCTGTAATGTGCGTGTGGTTGGCGTTCCGGAGAATCCAGAACCGCACTCTGTTGATCTCCTGGTCGAGGACCTGATCCAGAACTACCTTTCTCCGTCTGGGCTGAGTAAATTCTTCGCAGTGGATCGTGCCCATCGTGTTCCGGGAGGCCAGGGTAAGCCAGGCGCCCCACCGAGGCCTATTGTTGCGAAACTTTTCCACTATAGGGATCGGGACGCTATCCTGCAGGCATCACGTGTGAAGGGCCCGGTGGCCTTTGAGAACGCCACGGTGAACTTTTATCCGGACTTTTCTCAACAGGTGCAGAAACAGCGTATGGGCTTCCGTGGAGTCAAGAAGCGTCTCCGGGACATGGGATTGCGCTACGCTATGCTTTTTCCGACCAGGCTGCGAGTTGAGTACAATGACCGAACCTTTTTCTTTGATCGGCCTGACTCTGTGAATGACTGGCTGGACTCTCTGCCGGACCGACCTCCTGCGGCTGAGTCCGCCGCCCACCCGGGTGGTGCTGAGGGTGGTATAGAGAGCTGAACTATTTGTCTATGCCCGGGTCCTCGTGTAAAGTAACTTCTTCTGGGATTCTATGCCTAAGTGCCTCTACTATCTGTGTGTTTTCCTTGTTATTTATCTTGTTGGGGTGGCGGGTGGGCCAGAGCCTTTCCTCCTCTGGGGTCTTTTTGTAGAATGGGGGTTCTTGGGCGACAGGCACACTGCATATTGGGGTGGCTTTTTAGCTTCTTGCAGGGGTGCAGGGTGGGGGGTGTTTCCTTTATTGTTGGGGGGTGGGTGGAGGGGAAGTTTGATGTTTGTGTGTTGTGTCCTCAAGGCGATTCTATCTTGCTAATGATGTTTTTGATGTCATGCTCATTGGAGGGGGGTTGCGGCGTTGCTGTGTGGGATGGGGGTAGCGGGTTGAGGTTTATTTCGTCGAATGTTAATGGTCTGGGGGATCGTATTAAGCAGGGTGTGGTGTTGCGATGTCTACGACGTTTGTCTCCAGATATTGTTTTTCTACAGGAGACTCATTTAGTGGGCAATACATGTCGTGCAATGAATAGGTGGGGCTATCGCCTCGCCGCACATTCGGGGTTTACCACGGGTTCCAGGGGGGTGGGTATCCTTGCTCGGGATTCCCTCCCCCTAGCTATTGATGATGTGATCCTTGATGATCGGGGGCGTTACGCCGTCCTCGTGGGTCGCTATGAGGGTCGGACCCTTTCCTTGTTTGCCGTTTATGTGCCCCCCGGTCTACAGACCTCTACCTTTTCCAATTTGGGCCGTGTGTTGTTGAACCTCCCTGATAGTACTCTCTTCATAGCAGGGGACTTTAATTCTGTGTTCTCCGGTCTACATGATCGTCACCCCCCTAGGGACACCCCTTTGGCCCAACAGTGGCTGGGTGGGTTTCTGGATACGTTCGGCTTGGTGGATTGCTGGAGGCTTATGCATCCTACTCAGCTTCAATACACTTTCCACTCTGGGGCCCATGGGAGTCTGTCTAGACTGGAATATTTCCTGATGCCTGCGGCGCAGTCGCCGGCGGTTCGTGAGATTAGACACCTCCCCCGGGGCATCTCAGATCATTCTCCGCTCTGGCTTTGTTTTGAGGTGGGGGTGGAGGCGGCGGGCCGGGTGGCTCCTATCAACCCATGGTACCTCGCCTCCCCCGAGACCCGCAATCTCTTAATTAAGTCTTTGGACAATTATTTTTTAGACAACGAGGGTTCCGTCTCCTCTGCGGTATCCCTGTGGGAAGCCTTTAAGACGATGATTCGCGGGCAGGCCCTTTCCCTTATTACTGAATCCAAAAAGGCGCGGAATCAGGAGGTGGTGGACCTTGAGAGGGAGATTGCTGAGATAGAGGCTGACCTAGAATCGGATGTTACATCTGATAAACTCCACGCCCTGGGTCTGAAACAATTTGCTTATAAGTCTTTGGTCACAGATGCGGCTAAACTGATGTTTCGGGAGCAACAGGTTTGTATGATGTGGGGGACAAAGCGGGTAAGTTGTTGGCATGGTTGGATAAGAAGGAGAGGGCGAATCGTGTGGTGCCTGTGATTCAGACTTCGAACGGTGTGAGAGTGACAGACCGGGTTGGAATAGTTGAATGTTTTGCGGATTATTTTCGTGTGGTTTATACCCCTGTGTCTGAACGGGATGTTGATGACTTTCGCCTTTTGTTGCGTGATATTGCTCTGCCCAGTGTTTCCGATTTAGACCGAGTCTCTTTGGAGTCCCCTTTTACTACGGACGAGATAGCGACGGCCATTCGCTCACTCCGTTCGGGCAAAGCTTTGGGCCCGAATGAATTGCCAATTGAATTGTACAAGCTAAGTCCTGACAGGGTGGCGCCCTATCTTCGCACCATGTTTTTGGAATCCCGCGAACGGGGTATTCTTCCATATGATCAGCGTCTGGCTACGATAGTTGTTATCCCCAAAGAAGGTAAACCTCGGGACCTTTGTTCGTCTTACAGGCCCATTTCCCTGTTGAATGTTGAACCTAAAGTCCTGGCTAAGCTCCTGGCTACCCGCCTCTTGACGGTCATTAGTGGCTTGGTTCATCCGGATCAATCCCGCATCGCAACACGGCTCTTAACCTACGTCGTCTCCACGGAGCTGTTGCGAGGGCGGGGCTTCTGACGGAGCCGGCCATTTTGGCTTCGCTTGACGCCTCGATGGCCTTTGACACGGTAGAGTGGCCCTATCTTTGGGCAGCTCTTGAGAAATTTGGTTTTGGACCTGAGTTTATTGGTTGGGTGAAGTTGTTATACGCCGAACCCTTGGCACAGGTAGTGGTGAACGGTCGGGTTTCTGTCCCCTTCTGTCTTGGTAGGGGGACCCGTCAGGGGTGCCCCTTGTGTCCGTTGCTTTTCGCGCTTGCTCTGGAACCGTTGGCTGCGTGGCTTTGATGGGAACCTTCACTCAAAGGGATTAGTTGGTCACCGGATTTCGAAGACCGCGTCTCGCTTTACGCGGATGACATTCTTCTGTATCTTACTTCCCCGCGTAAATCTTTAAATGTCTTATTTGACGTTCTTACTTCGTTTGGTGCTAACTCGGGTCTGGTTATTAATTGGGCTAAGTCCTGTGTATATGTTCTCTCGGGTGTTTTGCCCCCATTACCGGACAGGTTTCCTGTCCAGGTTGTCCAATCTGGATTCAAGTATTTGGGGATCTTTATTACGCTGGACTCCTCGCTCCGGTTCGAGCGTAACCTCCTCCCCCCGCTTCTTAGACTGCGACTGGATGTGGCCCGTTGGCGTAAGCTACCCCTGTCTCCTCTGGGCAGGGCTGCCCTTTTTAAAATGATGTCTTTGCGGCGATTCCTCTACGCGCTTCAAAATTCTTTTGACGACATTCCCGCTACCTATTTCCGAGAGATCGAGAGTCTTCAAAGGCAACTGATCTGGGATGGGCGTCCACGTATCGCCCTTGCGAAACTTACTGTCCCTTGGTATGACGGGGGCATGGCGCTCCCCGATATCAAGAGATATTATTGGGCTTCCCAGCTGTCTGCCATTAACCACACAATGTATTCCCCGGGTCGAGATCCGGCCTTTGAGATGGATAGACTCCAGCTGCCGGGAGGGGATTTTAATAGAGCGCTTTATTCCAGATCGGCCGGGCGCCATCTTGTGGGCCCGTCCAGGACCGCAGTCAAGGTGTGGCACGCCGCGAATGTGAGTTTGGGATGGGAGAACCGACTGACAATGGCGACTCCGCTTTATGCTTCTGAACGTTTGGGGTGTCTCTGGTCGACTAAGGGCTTTGACCGCTGGGATATGATTGGTATATGTAAAGTGGGTGATGTCTGTGTGAAAGGTAGAGTGAAGTCTTTCCAGGCCCTTAAGGCGGAATATGACTTGAGTGATAGAGAGTTTTTTCGGTATTTGCAGGTCCGGCATGCCCTGACCTCAGTTCTGGCTCCTTATGTGACCCTGCCCGAGTCCTCCCCCCTTGAGGATCGCATACTGGATGGACACCTGCCCGATAGCACTATCTCCCTTATTTACAAGAAACTGATTAATAATCGCGCTGATTTATTGGTCCGACTTAGGGAGGTTTGGGTCGGTGACGGATTGGACTTGGATGAAAAGGATTGGCAGTCGGCACTCTCTTCTCCGAAAGAGGTCGCCATCCCCGCCCGTCTCCGTTTGGTTCAACTTAAGATCCTCCACCGGGTGTATGTAACTGGTCCGCGTCTGGTTATGATGGGTTTTTCCCCAGATGGCTTATGCAAGCGTGGTTGTGGGATGAGTGCTACATTTTGGCATATTCTTTGGGAATGCCCGGTGGTAGCAGCCTATTGGAGTGATGTGCTTGCGGTGATGACTGTTGTGACTGGTATTACCTTGCGGCCTGAGGCCCGACGATGCCTGTTGAACGTGTGGGAACCCACCGACTATTCTGTGGCACAGACCAGATGGGCGACCTTGGGATACATGGTCGCGAAGCGGGACATTGCGCAACTCTGGGGCGCATCCAGACCGCCCGAAGTCTCGGTGTGGGAGGATAACATGGACTGGTCCATGTTCCGAGAGAAGACCGTCTATGTGGCTAGGGGCAGACCCAGGGCGTGGACGAAGATTTGGGGTCAGTGGAATGCATATCGTGGAGATATTTGTACCCCTCCCTTGGTTGACACTCCCGATGTTACCCTATCTCCCTAGGCTGATGTTCCCGAAAATTCTTTCATGTTATTTTAGGATTTTCCTGCCCTCCCCGCTGGCCCCCCCCCCCCCGGCCTTGCCGAGTTCCATTGAGTTGCTTTTGTCTTCCTGAGTAGTGTCTCTCCCCTCCGCCTTTTGGGCTGACTTGATTAATGTGCATTCGCCTTGTTTAGAGTTCGTTGTTTTTATGATTAATACAGAAAATTATTACGTTCTGTCCTATGTTTTGAGCAATAATTGGTATATGCTTTGTGCCTGGCCTCGACAGTGATCATTTGCTTCTTATGTTGTGCGTTGCTATTAGCGCCCAGCCCGTGTGGTTGTGGGCCCATCTCTGTAATTTTTATCTGATTGCTCAATAAAAGTCTTTAACCAAAAAAAAAAAAAGAATGTGTGCAGTCACTTAAACATTTTAGTGTAGTAAATGTGTTTTGGTAAAATGTATGGTCTCATATTTTATGCCTAGTATCACACTGAGCATCAGTGTACATTAAGGAATTATACTTGCTCCTTTTTCCATAATCTCCCCCTCTCTCCTCACAGTGTACCTCTTTCTGCTTATACTGCCCCCTGTCTTCTGATATTCCCCCTCTTTCCTTATTCTCACTTCTCTCTCCTCATAGTGCTCCTTGTCCTCATAGTCCTCCCTGTCCTCATATTTCCCCTCTGTCTTCATTGCCTCCCCTTGTTTTATTCTCCCTCCTCTGTCCTCTTACTCCTCCCTCTCTCATCATACCTGCCACTTTACAATTCCCCAATCAGTGTAGATACACTGCTGCATACACCCTTGGGCAGATTTACAAGCCCCTTGTGCCTGTTTGTTGTTCTATTGTGCCACTTTTTGGATATAATGTTGGCAAAAATAAAGCCGCATATTTGAAATGTATTTGCAAAATGAGTCAGGATTGTCCACTGAAAGGTAGTAGTTATATATATGGAATGTGTGCTGTCACTTAAACGTTTTAGTGTACTAAATGTGTTTTGGTAAAATGTATGGTCTCATATTTTTTGCCTAGAATCACACTGAGCGTCTGTGTACATTAAGGAATTACACTTGCCCCTTTTTCAATAATCTCTCCCCTCTCTCCTTACAGTCTATCTCTCTCTACTTATAGTATCCCCTCTCTTCTGATATTCCCTCTTATTCCTTATTCTCACTTTTCTCTTCTCGTAGTGCTCTTTGTCCGTATAGTCCCCCCATCCTCATATTTCCTCTCTGTGCTCATTGTCTCCTCTGTCCCTAATACTCCCCTTCTTTTTATACTCCCTCCTCTGTCCTCTTACTCCTTCCTCTCTCCTCATACTACCCCTTTTTTCTTATATTCTCCTCTGTCCTCATACTCCCCTCCTTTGTGTTCATATTCCCCTGTCTCTCCTCATATTCCTCCTCTCTCCTTATTTTCCCCCTCTCTCTTCATACTTCATCTTTCTCTTCATACTTCCTGTTCTCTCCTCTTACTCCTCCCTCTCTTCCTTCATACACTCTGGGCCAGATTTACAAGCCCCTTGTGCGTCTTTGTTGTTCTTTTGTATCACTTTTTTTGATGTAATGTTGGCAAAAATCATGTAGTAAATTGCATATGTATTTGCAAAATTAGTCAGGGTTGTCCACTGAAATTTAGTAGTTATATACTTGGAATGTGTGCAGTCACATAACCGTTTTACAGTAGTAAATGTGTTTTGGTAAAATGCATGGTCTCATGTTCAAGTTCAGTAATTTGTATAGCGCGCTACTCACCCAGAGGGTCTCAAGGCTCTTGAGTGAGGGTGGGTGCATTATTTATCGAATAGCCAGGTGTTTAGCTGCTTTCTGAAGGAGAGGTGGTTCTGTGTGAGGCGGAGGTGAGTGGGGAAAGAATTCCAGGTCTTGGCCGCTAAGTAGGAGAAGGATCTTCCTCCCATGGTGGATCTATTGATGCGCGAGATTGTGGCGAGGGCTTGACTGGATGAACGTAGTTGGCGGGTGGGTGTGTAGAATGATAGTCGTTTGTTGAGGCATTCGGGTCCTAGGTCGTAGAGGGCTTTGTGTGCGTGGGTGAGGAGACGGAACGTTATTCTCTTGTTGACGGGAAGCCAGTGGAGATCTTTCAGATGACCGGAAATGTGAGCTTGACGGGGGATGTCCAGTATGAGTCTGGCTGAGGCGTTTTGGATGCGTTGGAGTTTTTTTTGTAGTTTGGCTGTGGTTCCGGCGTAGAGGGTGTTTCCATAATCTAGACGGCTAGTGACTAGTGCGTGGGTGACTGTCTTTCTTGTTTCGGTGGGGATCCATCATATTTTGTTGTCTAATGTCACACTGTGCGTCTGTATACATTAAGGAATTATATTCGCCCCTTTTTCCATATTTTCCATTCTATCTTGTCATACTCCCCCCTCTCTCCTATTACTCCTCCCTCTCTCTACATAGTACCCCCTTTTTCTTATATTCTTCTCTGTCCTCATACTCCCCTTCTTTGTGTTCATATTTCCCTGTCTTTCCTCATATTCCCCCTGTCTCCTAATTTCCCCCCTCTCTCTTCATACTTCATCTTTCTCTTCATTCTCCCTGTTCTCTAGTCTTACTCCTCCCTCTTTCTCTGCATACACTCTAAGAGATTTACAAGCCCCTTGCGCATCTTTGTTGTTCTATTGTGTCACTTTTTTTGATGTAATGTTGTCAAAAATAAAGCATATGTATTTGCAAAATTAGTCAGTGTTGTTCTTTGAAATGTAGTAGTTATATACATGGGATGTGTGCAGTCACTTAACCGTTTTACAGTAGTAAATGTGTTTTGGTAAAATGCGTGGTCTCATATTTTTTTGTCTAATATCACACTGTGCGCCTGTGTACATTAAGGAATTATGTTTTCCTCTTTTTCCATATTCTCTTCCCTTTCTTGTCATACTCCCCCCTCTTTCCTCATAGAGACCCCTTTCTCTTTATACTTCCCCTCTTTCCTCATACTAGCTCTCTCTCTCCTCATACTCTTTCTTCTCTCCTCATACTTGCACCTCTCTCCTCATACCTTCGTCACTCCTCATACTCCTCTATCCCCTCATAGATCTTGCGGTCTACTCATTGTACCTTTTGTCTCCTAAAACACCCGCTCATTTCTTATACTGCACTTTCTTCACATTCTTCCCCCTCTGTTCTCATAGTCTCCTTTCTCTCCTCATACACACTCCTCTCTCCTTATACTTCTCTTTTTCCTCATTCTTGCCCCTCTTTTTGCATACTTCCCCTACTCTTCGTACTCCCTCCTGTCTTCATATTCACCCCGTCTTCATACTTCTTACTGTCTTCTCATAGTACCCCCTCTCTCCTTATACACTCAGTCTTCCCTTATATTTCTCTTTTCTCCACATTCTTCTATCTGTCTCTCTTCATATTCCCCACTCGCTCCTTATACATACTCTTCTCTCCTTATACTCCCCCTTTCTTCTTATACTCGCCCCTCTTTGCACATACTCTCTGTTCTCTTCTCAAACTCTTCTCTCTCTTCTCATATTCCCCCCTCTCTCCTCACACTCCCTCTCTCTTTCCTTATAGTCCCTACTCTCTCCTGATATTCCCCCTCTTTCCTCATTCTCACCTTTGTCTTCCCATACTACCCCTGTTCTTATACTCCCCCAGTCTTCATATGCTCCCCTCTCTCCTCACACTCCGTCTCTCTCTCTCTCTCCTCATACTCTTTTGTCTCTCCTCATACGCCCACCTCTCTCCTCATACCTCCTTTACTCCTCATACTCTTCCATCGATTCATCATTTTTTCTATGTCTTCATAGTACCCTTTGTCTCCTAATACACCCTCTCTTTTCTTATACTCCCGTTTTCTCCACATTCTTTCCCCTCTCTTCTCATACTCCCCCTTCTCTCCTCATACATACTCTTCACTCCTTATATTCTCCCTTTCTTCTTGTACTCGCTCTTCTTTGCACATACTCCCTATTATTTTCTCATACTTCTCTCTCTCTTCTCATACTCCCCCCTCTCTCCTCACACTTCTCCTCCATTTTCTTATACTCCCCACTCTCTCCTGATATTTCCCTCTTTTCTCATTCTCACCTTTCTCTCTCTCCTCATTCTCCCCCTGTCCTTATACTCCCCCCTGTCTTCATGTTCTCTACTCTCTCCTCTTACTTCTCCATGTCTCCTCATACTACCCCCTTTTTCTTATATTACCTTTTGTCCTCATATTCCTCTCTGTGTTCATATTCTCCTGTCTCTCTTCATATTCCTGTTCTCTTCTCATTTTCTCTCCTCTCTCTTTATACTTCCCCTTTCTCTCCATACTCCCTGCTCTCTTCTCTTACTCCTCCTTGACTCCCTGCATACACTCTGTAGCACTTTCCTCATACTCCCTGTCTTTTCATACTGACCTCTCTCTTTATATTTGCTCCTCTCGTCATACTCCTCTCTCTTCCCTCATACCCCTTTCACTCTTCATAATTCCCTATCTGTTTATACTCCTCCCTTTCTCCTCATACTGTACTCTCTGTTCGTGTACACCTCTTTTCTCCTTATGCTCCCCTTTTCCCCACATTCTCCCTCCTCTCTTCTGGTACTCTCCTCTCTCTCTCCTTATATACACCCATCTTTCCTTATACTCCTTTTTTGTCCTCATACTTGCGCCTCGTGTCACATATTCCTTCTTTTCTCTTCATACTCCTTCTCTCTCTTCTTATATTGCCCCCTCTCTCCTCACACTCTCTCTCTTTCTATACCCTCCCTTCTCTCCTCATACTCCCACCTCTCTCCTACTACTCTCCCTTCTCTCTTCATACTTTCCACTCTCTTCACACTCCATTTATCCCCTTATACTGCAGTGTCTACTTATACTCCCCCTCTCCTCATATTTTCCCTGCTCTCATACTTCTTCTATTGTTGTAACTCCTTCTATTCTCATACTCCCACCGTTGTCCTCATAATCCCCCGTTTCTTCTTATAAGTAACAGAATAGTATATTTCATATATTTATTTTTATAATGTTATATATATTTTTATAATAGATTCTATTTATCAACACTGAAACAAATTCATCATGCCTTCAAAAAGTGAACAGAGGAAACAACAAAAGAAAGTTTATTATTCAAAGAGAAGTCATCCACAAGATTTACCTGAAGAACAATGTGTGAATAAAAAGAAAAAAAAAATCCTGGTAAGAGAGCGAAGATTTTTTGTGAGGAAATTATCCAACACTAAGGGGCCGATTCCGATCCGGTAAAATCCCCCACGATTCGCTGTATGGAGCATTTTTCCACTACGATTCGTACACCTACAACGTCCCCGTACGTACAATGAAGTACGATCCTAACCCAAAGCATATCTACATACGAATCGTACCAAACACCATATGACACAAAAATACATACGATTCATATCCGGGTCACGCAGTACGGGCCGTCCATACGTAAACAGCCAGCAGTTTCCGGACCAGCAAGTACGATCCGTGTTCATGACACTCCGTACGATCCTTCTGCTATGGGAGATGAAAACAGCCGTAAAAGCAGATTCCGGACCGAACTGCACCCTGGTACGCGACAGACACGCTATGGACCCCCTCGTCCGTGTCATCCCAGTCCTGCACGCCTACGACCTGGTGCATAGAAACCGATGACCGTGCATACGGTGAGTACAACGTACCTCAACAACAGAAGTGTACTTGTACGGTGCGTTACACGCTCGCGTACAGCATCATTGCAGTAGTGATAAGAGCCGCACAGACGTAATTAATATTGGGGTACTGAGCGTCACACGCTCGCGTACAGCATCATTGCTTTAGTGATAAGAGCCGCACAGACGTCATTAATTTTGGGGTACGGTGCGTCACTCACTCGCGTACAGCATCATTGATTTAGTGATAAGAGCCGCACAGACGTCATTAATGTTGGGGTACGGTGCGTCACCCGCTCGCGTATGGCACCAGTGTAATAGTGACATGAGCCGCACAGACGTCAATATTGTTGGGGTACGGTGCGTAACAACTGAGTGTGTGGTGGATATGACTCCCAGCAGTGCCCAGACATAGGAGTGATGGGTGTAGAGGACTCCCAGCAGTGCCCAGACATAACAGGTGTGGGTGGATACGACTCCCAGCAGTGCCCAGACATAGGAGGGGTGGATGTAGAGGACTCCCAGCAGTGCCCAGACATAAGAAGGGTGGGTGGATATGACTCCCAGCAGTGTACAGACATAAGAGAGATGGGTGGATATGATTCCCAGCAGTGCCCAGACATAAAAGGGGTGGGTGTAGAGGGCACCCAGTAGTGCCCAGACATAGGAGGGGTGGTTGCAGAGGACTCCGAGCAGGGCCCAGACATAGGAGGGGTGGGTGTAGAGGACTCCCAGCAGTGCCCAGACATAAGAGGGGTTGGTGGATATGACTCCCAGCATTGCTCAGACATAGGAGGGGTGGATGTAGAGGACTCGCAGCAGTGCTCAGACATAGAAAGGGTGGGTGCAGAGGACTCCTAGCAGTGCCCAGACATAGGAGGGGTGGTTGCAGAGAACACCCAGCAGTGCCCAGACATAAGGGGGGTGGGTGGATATGACTCCCAGCAGTGCCCAGACATAGGAGGGGTGGGTATAGAGGACTCCCAGCAGTGCCAAGCCATAGGAGGGGTGGTTGCAGAAGACTCCCAGCAGTGCCCAGACATAGGAGGGGTGGGTGCACATGACTCCCAGCAGTGCCCAGACATAGGAGGGGTGGGGGTAGCGGACTCCCAGCAGTGCCCAGACATAGGAGGGGTGGTTGCAGAGGACTCCCATCAGTGCCCAGACATAAGAGGGGTGGGTGGATTTGACTCCCAGCAGTGTCCAGACAAAAGAGGGGTGGGTGGATATGACTCCCAGCAGTGCCCAGACATAGGAGGGGTGGGTGTAGAGGATGCCCAGCAGTGCCCAGACATAAGAGGGGTGGGTGGATATGACTCCCAGCAGTGTTTAGACATAAGAGGGGTGGGTGGATATGACTCCCAGCAGTGTCCAGACATAGGAGGGGTGGGTGTAGAGGACTCCCAGCAGTGCCCAGACATACGAGTGGTGGTTGCAGAGGACTCCCAGCAGTGCCCAGACATAGGAGGGGTGGGTGCACATGACTCCCAGCAGTGCCCAGACATAGGAGGGGTGGGTGTAGAGGACTCCCAGCAGTGCCCAGACATAGGAGGGGTGGTTGAAGAGGACTCCCAGCAGTGCCCAGACATAAGAGGGATGAGTGGATATGACTTCCGGCAGTGTCCAGACAGAGGAAGGGTGGGTGCAGAGGACTCTCAGCAGTGCCCAGACTTAGGAGGGGTGGTTGCAGAAGACTCCCAGCAGTGCCCAGACATAGGAGGGATGGGTGCACATGTCTCCCATCAGTGCCCAGACATAGGAGGGGTGGGTGTAGCGGACTCTCAGCAGTGCCCAGACATAGGAGGGGTAGTTGCAGAGGACTCCCAGTAGTGCCCAGACATAAGAGGGGTTGGTGGATAAGACTCCCAGCAGTGTCAAGACAAAAGAGGGGTAGGTGGATATGACTCTCAGCAGTGCCCAGACATAAGAGGGGTGGGTGGATATGACTCTCAGCAGTGCCCAGACATAGGAGGGGTGGGTGTAGAGGACCCCCAGCAGTGCCCAGACATAAGAGGGGTGGGTGGATATGACTCCCAGGAGTGTTTAGACATAAGAGGGGTGGGTGGATATGACTCCCAGCAGTGTCCAGACATAGGAGGGGTGGGTGCAGAGGACTCCCAGCAGTGCCCAGACATAGGACTGGTGGTTGCTGAGGACTCCCAGCAGTGCCCAGACATAGGAGGGGTGGGTGCACATGACTCCCAGCAGTGCCCAAATATAGGAGGGGTGGGTGTAGAGGACTCCCAGCACTGCCCTGACATAGGAGGGGTGGTTGAAGAGGACTCCCAGCAGTGCCCAGACATAAGAGGGATTGGTGAATATGACTCCCAGCAGTGTTCAGACAGAGGAGGGGTGGTTGCAGAGGACTCCCAGCAGTGCCCAGACATAGGAGGGGTGGGTGCACATGACTCCCAGCAGTGCCCAGACATAGGAAGGGTGGGTGTAGAGGACTCCCAGCATTGGCCAGACGTAGGAGGGGTAGTTTCAGAGGACTTCCAGCAGTGCCCAGACATAAGAGGGGTGGGTGGATATGAATCCCAGCAGTGTCCAGACAGAGGGGGGGGTGGGTGGATATAAACTCTCAGCAGTGCCCAGACATAAGAGCGGTGGGTGGATATGACTCCTAGCAGTGCCCAGACATAAGAGGGGTGGGTGTAGAGGACTCCCAGAAGTGCCCAGACATAGGAGGGGTGGTTGCTGAGGACCCCCAGCAGTGCCCAGACATAGGAGGGGTGGGTGCAGAGGACTCCCAGCAGTGCCCAGACATAGGACTGGTGGTTGCTGAGGACTCCCAGCAGTGCCCAGACATAGGAGGGGTGGGTGCACATGACTCCCAGCAGTGCCCAAATATAGGAGGGGTGGGTTTAGAGGACTCCCAGCACTGCCCTGACATAGGAGGGGTGGTTGAAGAGGACTCCCAGCAGTGCCCAGACATAAGAGGGATTGGTGAATATGACTCCCAGCAGTGTTCAGACAGAGGAGGGGTGGTTGCAGAGGACTCCCAGCAGTGCCCAGACATAGGAGGGGTGGGTGCACATGACTCCCAGCAGTGCCCAGACATAGGAAGGGTGGGTGTAGAGGACTCCCAGCATTGGCCAGACGTAGGAGGGGTAGTTTCAGAGGACTTCCAGCAGTGCCCAGACATAAGAGGGGTGGGTTGATATGAATCCCAGCAGTGTCCAGACAGAGGGGGGGGTGGGTGGATATAAACTCTCAGCAGTGCCCAGACATAAGAGCGGTGGGTGGATATGACTCCTAGTAGTGCCCAGACATAAGAGGGGTGGGTGTAGAGGACTCCCAGAAGTGCCCAGACATAGGAGGGGTGGTTGCTGAGGACCCCCAGCAGTGCCCAGACATAGGAGAGGTGGTTGCAGAGGACTCCCAGCAGTGCCCAGACATAAGAGGGCTGGGTGGATATGACTTCCAGCAGTGCCCAGACATAGAAGGGGTGGGTGGATATGACTCCCAGCAGTGTCCAGACCTGTGTTCCCACGAACCCGCACGCCTGGGCACCCACGCACCTCCGTGTGCCGGAGCGCGCACTATTGTGTCTGTGGCGCGCACACATGACCAAGAGCATTTGCGCCGCCAATGTACTTAGCAAGTGCTTCCTCTTGCTAAATATCTTTTGTTTTCTAAAATGCGGCTGTGGGAGCCCAAATCTGCCCGCAGCCACATTTTAGAAAACAAAAGAAATGCAGTACCAAGCACAGTGTGTGCTTTTAGAATCACTTAAAAGCACAGGCTGTGTTTGTAAGCTTTCACCACAATCACAGTCAGGGCATGAATAGGGAGCAGTTAGGGAGTTAGGGAGTGCACACAAACTTGCACCCAAGAAGGAGCTCACAGCTGGCTGGTGCTCCTAGCCGTGGAGATGGATTTAGGTGGCTTTATATTCCTGTCCTTCACCAGCGGCTGCCGCCTTCCTCAGAGAGAAATACCTGCTTTGAGAATCAGGGGCCGGTACCAAGTAAATGTGACTTAGAAAAATGTCCCGTGTATATATATATATATATATATATATATATATATCATATATATCTATATATATATATTTTAACTTAGCAGTTATGCTTCTGCCTTAATAAAAATGCAGCAGTAGTTGAGATTATTCTAATCGCCCTTAAAGTGATTTTTTTCTTTCTTTTTGATATTTTGGGGCAGTTATTACAAGCAAGCAACATTGGCTATATCGGATTGCCATATTTCTTTTTGCGACCTTTAATCAAAAAAGTTTGTGGCTCTAGACTGCTCGGAAACGGATTCTCTTTATTTCATTCCACACAAGCGCTTCCTGTCTGGAGGATATTTACCCACCGTGAATGCAAACCTCTCTTCTATCGTTACTATTTTCTACAGTAGTTGCCAAAATGCACATAGAGCAGCATCAGGAGTCTGCAGGAATTGTTGGAAGACGTGGCGCATCTTGAGAGCAGGCAAGATTAATAACACTTCTGAATTTCCTATTTATGTAATGTATTATAGGTCGAAATTAATAATTCCAGTAAGCATAGTGATTAGTTTAATGGCACTTAATATTAAGATTTGGTCACTCCATACCTGCCAAATTACAAATGTTGATGCCACAGTGTGAGGAGGGGGCAGGGTTAATGCTTTTTATTTTGTTTTGCTTTTGATACATGCACAAGTGCCTCCATTGTCTCATGTAACGTACATTTGTTCTTGTGTTTGAGTATCTGCCATTTATTGCAGTATTATACCTCTATTTGTACTTTGTACACCTTTGTAACTTGCACACATGTCACTTTTTCCTCCTGTAATGTACTGTTTGCCACCTCTTGTATTTTGTTTGCTCACAATTGTCACTTTTGCCTCATGTAACAACATTTGCTTTTGTAATTTGTTCTCATGTAATTTTCTCCTCATGTATCACTACTGTTCCTATAGTGAAGCGCTCTGACATCTTCGGGTAAAGTCCGTGCTATATAAAAACTTATTAAATAAATAAAAATAAAAATAAAATAAACAACAACAGGGCCCCCAGGTCCAGCCTCTGAACTCCTGGGGGGAACGGCACGGCACCGATCTGGGAGAGACCTCGCTGAGAACCCCCATCCGCTTGGTGCCCCAATGCAGCTTCCCACCAGCGTGCAGTGCAGCTGCCAACAGTAGAATAACTCACCCTACATTCTTTTGAGTCTAAAGCCCTCCGGGGCCCATCAGGCCCCAGCTGGGTCAAACGGGCAATGCCCTTCGTGCAAGGCTCCCTGCCTCTCCCTTCATGGAGTGGTCCATGAAGGGAGACCTATCTGCACAATGCTGTGTCAATCCTTACATCTGTTTCAAGTATGCTCAGGGTTTTGAAGCAGCATGTGCATAGAAGTGACTGAGTGAAAACTTTAATGACAGGCAACCACCGCACACCACAACACAACCACTACACCGACTTCTGGCGCTGGGATTTAGTATGTGGCACATCTCCAAGATGCATTACCTTGACATTACCCAGCACCATGGCACGATTTTTTGCATCCACTGCCTCACTGAGGTGAAGCTACGGTGTTGTGGTATCAGCGCAAGGGACTTGTGTTTCAGCACCATGCATGTTTTGCTCGGATGCTTCATCAGATCTGTATTTGTTGTGTTACATGACGATTGTCCTAGGTGGCTATGTATATGTAAGGGGTGTGAGTGACAGGCTGTGCTGGTAGTTTGAGTCAGTTTACAACTGGGGGTCCCTCATGGTGTGGCTGTTCCCCCATAGGGCATGCTGCCATGACAGTGGTTGTGAGTTCCTGTTCAAGATATCTGACCTTGTTGTCCTGGTGTTGGTATTTGCAGTGGTCGCAGGAGGGCCTTGTGCTGCCTACACCAGGGCCCAGTGTCAGCTATGTTGTCAGTACTTTCACACTCCCTGTACTGAGCATGATGCATTGGTGTGTACCTGGGTAATATGGGATGAGTGCAATTGTGCATGGATGTACACAGTATTGTTGATAGGGTTGACCAACCTTTTAGATTATTCACAATCCCCCTTGCACCCTCCTACCTTCCCACTTGCACCCTTCTCAGTCTCCACCTTGCAGCCTTCAGGCCCTGCCCCTTGCACCCACCCCCATACTGTTGGCCACTGCTGGGAGTCATATCCACCCACCCCTCTTATGTCTGGCCTCTGCTGGGAGTCATATCCACCCACCCCTCCTATGTCTGGCCTCAGCTGGGAGTCATATCCACCCACCCCTCCTATGTCTGGCCTCTGCTGGGAGTCATATACACCCACCCCTTCTAAGTCTGGGCACTGCTGGGAGTCATATCCACCCACCCCTCTTATGTCTGGGCACTGCTGGTAGTCATATCCACCCACCCCCATACAGTTGGGCACTGCTGGGAGTCATATCCACCCACCCCCATACTGTTGGCCACTGCTGGTAGTCATATCCACCCACCCCCATACTGTTGGCCACAGCTGTAAGTCATATCCACCCACCCCCATACTGTTGGCCACTGCTGGGAGTCATATCCACCCACCCCCATACTGTTAGGCACTGCTGGGTGTCATAATCACCCACTCCCATACTGTTGGCCACTGCTGGTAGTCATATCCACCCAGCCCATACTGTTGGCCACTGCTGGTAGTCATATCCACCCACCCCCTTACTGTTGGTCACTGCTGTAAGTCATATCCACCCACCCCCATGCTGTTGGGCACTGTTGGGAGTCATATCCACCCACCCCCATACTGTTGGCCACTGCTGGTAGTCATATCCACCCACCCCCATACAGTTGGCCACTGCTGGGTGTCATATCCTCCCACCACTCATATGTGTGGCCACTGCTGGGAGTCCCCCCATGTTACATGAGTTATTGGTATACTCACCAGGCTCCACGACTCCTTCAATTCCATGTACTCCCACCGGTGGTAGCAGGGCCATGACCTTCTCCGCCCAGGGATGGTACTGTACTGGTCTGCGGGGACCACCACCTCCAGTGTACTGGCTCTGGGTGTATTCCTCGTCCATCTTGCGCTTCACCATCCTCCGCAGTTCGTACCACCTGGCCTGGCTAACATGACCTGGTGCGCCTGATGGGTGCAACAGCATTGACCATATTGACGATCCTCTCCCACAGGTGTGTTTTGTCAGTTATGCTGGTCTGTCTGACCAATACGCCAAACAGCTGTGGCTCGACCGTGATGACAAGGAACTCCATCTCCTGGTTTGTGAACTTTGGATTCTTTGGTGCAGACATGTTGTGGGGTGATTGTGATTGGGGGGGTGATGGTGTGTATGGATGGGAGTGTGTGGGCCTGAGTGTGAAGGGGGTGTGTGGGTCTCCATGTGATTGGTGGTATGTGTGAAGGTGGATGTGTGCAGTTGTTGGTGTGTTTTCAGTCTCTGTTGTAAAACATGTATGTTGCAAAGGATGCTGGTTTGTGTGTGTGTGGGCTCTTTTCATTGGTCCATTTGTGGGTATGGCTTATTTTGAGTTTTTGGTGGGTGTGCTATATGGGGTGGGTCTGATTTGGGCCCTCTGTTTGGCAGTTTTGATCTGGACAGGACATTGTTTTGCAATGGTTAGTACTTATGAGACTGGTTTTGGGGTGTTATGCGACTACTTTGCACCTTCCTTGTGCTGTTTTAGGGGTACGCGGGTGGTTTGTTGAGGGGGATTATTTTTGTGATTTACTGTGTAGCTCTCTCAAACGCGACGTTTTTGCGGGGTACGCGTGCGCTTGGTTGGGGGGTTCGTTTCGTGATTTACGGTGTAGCTCTCTCAAAAGTGCCGTTTTTACGGGGTATGCATGCGCTTCGTTGTGGGGGGTTTATTTTGTATTTGATAGTGTGGTTCGCTCATACGCGATGTTTTCCGTACAAATCACAGTTCATACGCAACGTTGTTTTCCCATACGTATGGCGTTCTGGGTCCCCGGTCCGGATCGTACTTTGTGGGTCGTACGGCATATTTACAAATTGTGCGGTTCAGTTCCCGAGTAAGTATCGTATGGAGCTTCGCTTGTTTTTCGTACAGTTCAAAGACATTCGGACGTATTTTTCGGAAACGGATCGTACTACGTGATTGGGACAGATTTGTACGATTCGTACGGAAATGGCTATGAATACGATTCGTCTGACGTTTTTTTTTCCCGAATCGGAATCGACCACTAAGAGTAGTGTGCACAATGTGAAAAGTACAAATTGTGAATCTGCAAATAAAAAGAAAAGCAAGAAAAAAGAATACAACCATGGGAATTCATGTTGTAAAAAACAGTGCATAGTAAAAGGAGGAAGAATCAATTTCAGGAAATTAGAAAAAGAATGTTTTGTAATAGAGTTTTGTCGAATTTGATCAAAGAAGTGAAGACATTTAAATAAAAACAGCATTTTATAAGAAAATTGTTTATTTTAGTAATCAATAGAGTTTGATCACTAGATAAGCCAATCGATTTAATGAAGGCCAAAAGTAAGTGGAGAAGAGTAATTAACAGAAGTAATTTTTCTGAGGTTTTTTTGGGTGAATAAAAACATAGTTCAAGTTCTGAGCCTTTTTTTATGAAGAGAGTTATCTTTAGAGTAATGATTTGTTGCATGCAGTTTACACTAGTGGTCGTGCATATGAGGTAAGAAATGGTTGTCCGATTGAGAAAGGGAAAATTGTTCCTAGAAATGCAGAAGAGGTGTTAGCTTATGAAGTTTTAAGGAGACGTCCTAAAGCTCCAGTGTACACTTGGAATTGCAGTAGTATTTGTAGTGTACGGCAGGAATCTATAGACTTTTTTACGTAATTTCCTACGTAACTATACTAAGAAAAGTGTTAAACAAAAGATTACATGTTGCAAGGACTAGACCCTTGCAGAGTGAGAGAAAATACTGTTTTGCAAGGTCATTCTCTGGCTTGTATTTCTAAATAAGTATGTCGAAGTGTTTTTCACACTTTCAGGATGTTAGCAGGACATCATACTCAAATGAGGAAATTAGTCAGAACATTGTATTACGCAAAAAGTCCAGCACTAATGATAAAAAAGTTGAACAGTACTCTGTTGCGTGGATCTGTATCAGATGTAATGAACGTTTGTGATGAAATGAAGGTTAGTTACTTTGGTCCTGAGGAAGACAGCACAGAAATAATACATTAATAGAAGGAAATGTGGAAGAGAATGTACAAATTGTAGTACAGATAATTTTGAGCATGAAATTGCAAAGTTGAAGGTGATTTCAGGTGAAAGGCCAAATTATTCTTGTATTTGTTGTCAACGAACTCATTATAAAAATCAGACCAGGACTGTTGATCTGGATTTAAAAAGTGAAAAGGAAAATAATAATGAGTGGATGGAATTTGCAACTTATTTGTTGGTAGAGAATTGTTTTGATTTTGGGTTTTGATCAGCGTATTTGTAAATATTGTTATAACAAATTAGACGAGAACAAAATGCCTGCTAGAGCTGTGCATAATAATCTTGAGTTGGTAAAAATTCCTTTTGAACTGATGGATTTAAATACATATGAGTCTATTCTTATTCAATGCGTGCATCCATTTCAGGCTATTGTTCGTATGGAGCCTAAGAGAGGGAAATTGCCTCCTTCAGATTTACAGAGACGATTAAAGGGAAGAGCTGTATATTTGCCTCTAAATTTAAAGAAAAATATTGAAACAATTGGTGTAGAAAATGTAGAAGATGAACCTTTAGTTATTCTTGTTAATGGCGTTCCTACTAAGAGTAAGAAAATCTGGCAAGAATTAGTGGATGTTAGGAAAGTGAAAAAGGCAACATTGTATCTGATAAAAAATGATCAATACTATAAAAATGTGTATGTGGGAGAAGATGAAATAACTGTAGAAGACGATAGTGTTTTGCGATCTGGGCAAACTGGAAAAGTGGATGTGTCCAGAACTGAAGAAATCTACGAACATTACAGTGTTCATCCGCTTCATTCCAAAGAAGTGATGGGGAGTTATTTCAAATGAAAGAGGCAAAGGGAAGTCCCATTAGTGTATGGTAAAAAAGCTTGGAAGCTCGTTGTTTCCCTCAGTTATTTCTAACAGGAAAAGGAGGACGATATGATGATCGACCTGTGAAGATTCCTGCATCTGAATATCGGACATCAAGATTATATGCAGAAGATCCAAGAATTCGACAATGTATTCCATATTTGTTTCATCTTTTGTTTGAGAGTAACTTGTCTGGACTTTCTTATGCAGTGAACCATATATTGAAAACAGGTGTACATCTGTAAAATGTTTTGGCAAAGGAATTTATGGATAAAGTACAGCAGAAAGATAATGTATTGGAATCTCAGCTAATTAATCTCTCGGCATGTCAGCCTGGTACTAATGAGTATTGGTACAGTTGTCATGGAGAACTTAAATGTATGCTAAGGAACTTAGGAACTTCTATATGGTTCCTTACTCTAAGCTGTGCTGAATATGCTTGGGATGATTTACTTCAATTTCTTCGAGAGGCAAATCCAAATATACTAAATATTGAATACAAGACACCTTTAGAATTGTGCTCTTTGGATCCAGTTAATGTATGCAGGTATTTCAATCATAGATTTGAAGCTATGATGTCTTTTATCACCAATAAAAAATCCTCCTCTTGGAGAGGTTCTGGATTTCTTTTGGAGAAAGGAGTATCAAGCGAGAGGTGTTCCTCACATACATATGCTAATATGGATCAAAGATGCTCCCAAGTTTGGAACAGACTCAGATGATAGTGTGTTGTCTTTTATTGAAGAATATGCTACATGTGATATACCCAAAATTACAGAAGATAAGGACTTAAAACAACAAGTCTTACGATTCCAAAGCCATCGTTGTGGGAAATACTGTTGTCAAAAGTACAAATCTAAGGACAAATTCTACACCAAATGCTGTTTTAGATTTCCACATCCTGTAATATCAAAAGGAAGAGTGAACAGTTTTATGTCATCTTTGCAAAATACTATTACACGAAAGTCTCCAAAAAATACCTACAACTTAAGAAGAAATGAAGACTCAAAATACATAAATGACTACAGCCCAGTCATTTTGTCCATGTGGAATGCTAACGTGGATATTCAGTACGTTGTGGACAATTCCATTGCTGTTGCTCGATATGTAACATCCTACATAACAAAATCAGAAAAGGCGGAATTGAAGGAAATGTGGGAAGAGATTTCCCACGAGAAGAGTCCAAGTAAGAAATGATATACTTACAGTTTGAAGATGTTATCTCATCGAGAAATTGGAGCATATGAATGCTCGTTTCGCCTATCATCTGCAAGTCTATACTCCAAATCTAGAAGAATCATTTGGGTGAGTCTAGGTCTTGCTGCAACACAAAATTGAGTACTTAAATCTGTACAAGAAATTGAATATTTAGCTGAAAAAGAGCCAGAAAGTACAGATATTGTGAAAACTAAAATGTTGGATACATATTATCCAAATAGAAGTCATCATCTTGAGAACATTTGTCTCTATGAAGTGCTGTAAAACTATATTTTTAAACGGAATATTACAGAAAACATCAATAATGGCACATATGCCGTGATAGGTTCTGAAGGATGTTTGGTAAAACAAAGAAAAGGACATTTGATTAATCACCGTAAACTGAGTTGCGAAACTCCTGACAAAAGGGAATTTTACTATTTAGCTCTTTTGCAACTTTTCAAGCCGTGGCGTTCAGAATCGGAAATACTTGGAGATTTTGAGAGCTATGAAGATTCCTTCAATGCAAGTAAAGATACTATAGAATGTCCTGTTTTTGCTAATTATGTGAAAATGTTAAACAACGAAATAGAGCAAGAAGCTACAATTGCAGCTGAGATTGCTAGAGACAGTTCTCAAGACAGTCAAACTTCTGCTCCGTTGAGTCAGGATCCACTAGGAGAACCAATTGTTCAAAATGAAGCAGCAACTGCTATTGAAGAGGTGGAAACAGCAATGTATCAAGCTCAAGAAGATGTAACAAACTTAGGAAACTTGGAAAACAACTAAATGTTGAGCAAAAACAAATATATGAGCAAGTGAGAGAACAGATTGACCATGGTTTACTTCATGAAAAGAAAGAGTGCTCTTGCTCATCATTTCAACGTATCCGAATGTACGTCAGTGGACAAGCTGGAACAGGAAAACGTTTTTTAATTGAAGTAATTACAACTTATCTACAGAAAAGAAATGAGTCACATTTGTCTTGTGTTGTCACTGCTCCAACTGGGTTGGCAGCACACAATACTAAAGGAATTACTTTACATCGTTTATTAATGCTACCAGTAGAGCATGAAAACAAATTGGAATACCACAAGCTATCTGGAGAAGCTTGTTGTGAAGTTTCAAGAGTCTTGAAGAAAATGAAACATCTCATTATTGATGAGGTAAGCATGGTATCAAACTTAATGCTTGCCTTTGTGCATTTAAGAATGCAGCAAATTCTTAAAACAGAGTATGACGTATTATTTGGAGTAAAGCACATCATAGTTTTTGGAGAGCTACTACAACTTACTCCTGTAAAAGGACAACCAGTGTTTAAAATACTGGCGCATGAAGATACCAGAAAGTCTTTGGGGAGCATTGGAAATGTTAACATTTGGTCATTGTTTGAATATAAGGAACATATTACAAATATGCAACAGGCAAATGATGCTGATTATGGAAGAATTCTTCAAGATATAAGAATTGGAAAAGAGACTGAACATGGCAAAGAAGCTTTACAGAGACGATTACTTTCCAATTTGTTTCCAAATGAAAATGTTGTTCCTGAGAAAATATATATGAGAATCGCAGAAAACAAATCTGTAATCTGCTTAATGCCAACCCTGCGTGAATGTTCTATATTCAATGAAGAAATTTTAAAGTTGGAAAATGAAGAAATTATTAAATTGGAAGCTATTGATAAAATAGAACATGAAGGAATCACTATTATTTTGAGCGAAAATTTGAAAAGGAAATTGGATTCTTTAGAGAAATTGATAAGTAAAACTGCTGGTTTAGAAAATAATTTATATGCATGTGTAAACTGTAGGGTAATTTTACGATGTAATTTGAATGTGGAAAAAGGTTTAGTAAATGGAGCAATGGGTAAAATTGTTGATTTCGTTAAATATGTAAATAGAATTTTTAAAAGTCAAATTCAGCTCGGTTTTTGCTTGTAAAAGATTTGTATGTTCGCAGAAAACAGTTTCTTATTCCTTTGGCGTATACGGTGACCATTCATATATCTGAAGGTTTAAGTGGAGACAGTGCTTTAGTGAAGATTGGAAGTGCTGTGTTTAAAGAAGGTATGGCATATGTTGCTTTGTCTCCAGTGAGAACTTTATCTGGATTGTACTTGATTGATTTTGATGCAACAAAAATTAGTGCAGATGTGAATTGTGTGAAAGAGTATAATAGGTTAAGTAGATACTATGCATCCAATTTACTCAACTATCAATATCAGGAAGAACTTTTGTAGCTGTAGCAATTATTTTTCATGATGGACCTTCTACAACATTTGAACATTACACTGTTTATTTAAAATGTCTGAAAGGTTGGATATATTGTAATGAGAGTCAATTGGTTTTTAAACAACGTTTGCCCAAATTCTTACCTTATATTTTTAAAGCCAAAATTTTAGGAACAAAATTTGGCCTTTCAGGATTACTGCTGTTAACGTTGGTTGGTCTGGTGTTGTAGAGTAGTTTGTAAGTGAGGTTGAAGAGCTTGAAGATGATCCTCTTGTTGACGTGAAGCCAGTGTAGATCTGTCAGGTGGAGGGTGATGTGGCTGCGGCAGGAGACATTGATGATCAGTCGGGCGGAAGTGTTTTGGACTTGTTGTAGTCATTGTAGGTGTTTGTCTGAGTTCAGATTTAGAGAGTTGATCCTTATGCAGTTCGTAACATCTTTCGGTGGTATGTGGCTCCTTGGTGAGGGAAAAGGTGAGTTGGGTGTCGTTGTCTTAGCAGATGATGTTCAGGTTGTGATGGCGGGCCACTTGTGTGAGGGTGCCATGTAGATTGAGGGATGAGCCCTGGGGGACGTTGCAAATGATGTTGGTGGTTTTGGATCAGAAAGGTGGGAGACGGATGCTGAGGATTAGTATTGAAGAACTTCTGAACTAAGAATTTGAGATATACTATTTGGCCATGAGGAAAAGTATATAAAACCATTAAGGACTATTTGTTGTATATTTTGTCAGCATATATTTGTAAGTAACTTTATTTGCAGTGTATGAAAATTAATGATAGTGTTTTGTTATTTATGGATTGTTTGAGATATCTCATAGTTATGTAAGAAATTGCTGTTAGAAAAAAACATTTATATATGTTTTATTTCTAATTTTTAGATTTTTATTGAGAATGTTGAATGTTTTTTTTAAGAGAATCTTATTGTTTGTCTTTTTTTTGCCCGCTGTTATGTGATGAGTTCTATTGAACTCACTGTTTCTAGTGAAATTCAATATATTCTGAGAACAGCAAAAAAGGCAAATGTAATGCTTTACAAATTATTTTGTATTGTAAAAGATATATTGTAACTGTATTTTTTTGTCTTCCACAGATGCTAATTTTCTAATATATAATTTTTTTATTATTTATTATTTTGAAGGTAAGTATAAGTAACTGTTAAAAATGGTCAATGGGATGTGCTTCTACAGAGCTGAAGTAACAAAACATGGATGGAGTACATAAGTGTGTAAAGATGGTTTGTATCTTTTAAAAACATTTGAAAAAAATTAAATATATATACTGAGTGTACCAGTATTCTTTGCATTTTACTACAACACATCTACTAGTTTGGAACAGGTAAGGTGAATAGACATATTGTACTTTTTTTAGTACTGCATTTTATTATAACAGCCTTAGTTTTTTCCTATAGTGATAAGGAGTGACTGGTTTGAAAATTTAAGAAAATTTAAAAACTGAACATTCATATAAATAATTTATAATCTTATAAAGTAGTTGAGAATGGTATTTGTATAATATTTTTTTACAGGGCAAACCTGTTGATAACGCTCGTTTTGTGTTATGTAATAGGAAAAATGATAAAATTAAGTCTTTATGTTTTTGTACAAGGACCTACAACATAAGAAATTCACTATGGAAAAACAACAGAACAATATGGAAGACGGTTTCGAAATTAGTAACACTCTCATAGAAGAGCTAAACATACCTTACATGGGCAGCGAGAATAAGGAGGAAAAAATTAGTGCTGCAGATATAAGCTGTGATTTCCTAGATGAAGCCTTGGATGCTGATTTTGTGGAAGCATTAGATGACGTTTGATCATATGACTTTTGAAATTGATCACCAGGAAAATGAAATACCTGATGAAATTATTTTAGAAGCTCTATTAAATTATGAGATGTTACAAGAATAAATGTATTATTATATAATAATAATGGTTTGAGACACTCTTCTTGCAGAATTGTAATCAATCAGCTAATGCCCATGGACTCATGGTGCAAAGTGGGCCTTAGGGTATGGACTGCTTCAAACACTTATAGCCTATGCATGCACTCTTCTATGCACAGCAAACTTGTCTTTTATAGCTTCTGTTTCCCAGTCTATATCCTTACACTTCCAGCAAACTCTCTGTGATTGCTGATTCAGTATTGTACTGAGCTACTCAGCAGAATGTCCTTATCTATGCACTGTGCTAAAAATGAATCTCTTTTAAATTCAGTCAGACACTTTCCTTGCAGAACTGTAATTATCCAGTCAGTACCCAAGTAATCATGGAGCAAAGTAGGCCTTAGGCCATGGAGTGCTTTAAACCCCTATAGACTATGCATGCAGTCTTCTATGTACCTGCAAACCTGTTTTTTATACCTTCAATTTCCCAGTCTGTATCATTAGACTTTCACCAATCACTCTCACTCTGCTGTTTCAATATTGTAGTGAGCCATTCAGCAGTATTTCCTATATGTGTACTGTGGTAAAACTGAAGCTGTTATAATATTAATCAGCCACTTTCTTTGCAGAACTGTAATCAAACACTCAGTAACTAAGTACTCATGCATTAAAATAGGCCTTAGGTCTTAGACTGCTTCAAACTCCTATAGACTTTGCATGCAGTCTTTTATGCACCGGTAAACTTGTCTTTTATACCTTCAATTCCCCAGTCTGTATCCTTACACTTCCAGCAAACACTATCACACTACTGTTTCAGTATTATATTCAGCCATACAGCACTATGTGCTTATGTATACACTGTTCTAAAAGTGAAGCTGCTATACATTCAGCCAGGTAAGTGCCACTTACTCTGTACAATAGAAGGTGCCACTAACCCTGTTCAACACAAGCCGTGACACGTGGTGCTACTAACCCTGTTCAACACAAGCCAGGCAGAATTCAATAGACAAAAGACATAGGTCTGAGTGCTGCCCCCCCCCCTTGGACCATGCACCATCGCATGGTACGTGCACGCTGAGCACCAAAGGTACTACTAACTCAGTGCACCATAAGTCATCGCAAGGAAGACTGAACAGTTTTATGTCAGCAGTGAGGCATCCTATCACTCGAAAATCGAATTGAGACAGAATTCAATAGACAAAATACATTGCTCCGAGTGCACCACCCCGGACCACGCATCATTGCAGGGTACGTACACGCTGAGCGCCAAAGGTACTACTAACTCACTGCACCATAATTCATCGCCACATGGCCGTATTGAAGCAGAAATCAATAGACAAAACATAGCTCTGAGTGCAGCCCCTCCAGACCACGCATCATCGCAGGATACGTACACCCTCAGTGCCAAAGGTACTACTAACTGAGTGCACCATAACTCATCGCCACGTGGCCTTATTAACGCAGAAATAATAGACAAAATACATTGCTCAAAGTGCGGCCCCCGGATCACGCATCATCGCAGGGTACCTACACGCTGAACGCCAAAGGTACTACTAACTCAGTGCACCATAAGTTATCGCAAGGAAGAGTGAACAGTTTTATGTCAGCAGTGAGACATACTATCACTCGAAAATCACCCAAAAATAATATACAAAGAACAGAACAATCAAAGTACAATGCGGTGATTTAGAAGATGTGGATTGCAAATATGGACATACAATATGTTGCAGACAACTGAATTGCTGTTTCTCGCTATGCCACGTCATATATTACCAAGTCTGAGAAGACAGATTTGAAAGAAATGTGGGAAAAAATTTCACAGGAGAAGACACTTGGCAAGAAAATGTACAGCTTCAGCTTAAAGATGCTTTCACATCGTGAAACTCGTGAAACTAGATCCTGCAAATGTTTGCGGCGATAGACATCTGCAAGTTTATCTTCAAAGTCAAGAGGAATCATCTGGAGAAGTCTAGGGGGTCCATTACGATGTCGGGCAGTTTGCCTCTGCCAGGCTGGCGGTGGCCACCGCGGCCTGGCGGAGGCAAACCGCCCGACATCGCAAGCCCAAATCCCCTACGCCAGATTAGGATGGCGGAGGGGAATGCGGCGGTGAAAAACACCGCCCGCCTGTTTTCCGCCCCGGTCGCCTTGCGGCCGGGGCGGAAAACCTGTAGCATGGTGGCAGTGTCTGTAAGACACCGCCCGCCGTATTACAATGGGCTGTGAGGCAAGCCTTTCCGTGGTGGCAATGCCGCCACGGAAAGGCAGGCGGTCTTCACTCTGGGGGCCCCCTGCGGGCCCCCAGAGTGAAGGACAGTAGGGGGGTGCACACGGATTCGCGCGGTGCCTGCTGCTTTCATTATGCAAATGGTGAAAAGCATTTTCAGCATTGTGGCGGGCGGTGCAGAGAGCATCGCCCGCCACAATGCAGTAAATACAGGATGTGCCCACCACTGTGGCGGGCACATCCTAATCTCACCCCCGGGACCCCCGCCCTTATGGCAGGCGGTCCCATTCCCCACTATGGTGACGGGCGGACAAATTCCGCCCGTCATCATAATGACCCCCTAGGTCTTGCTGCGGCACGAAATGTAGTTTTATTATAAATTATATAAAACAAGTTTGTGATGATATAGAGTTACGTTTCTTTGATAGTCAAGCGAATTGTACAGAAAATACCAGTTTGATAAGTGTATGTGTTGAAGAAGAGATGAAAGATAATAGTGATGTGAAGTTTCTTAAACAAATAGCAAAGTTTAATGTAGTTTTTGGTGAAAAACCCAACTAAGTATAACGTCCCTCAAATCTACGCAATATCCTTTTAGTATCCTTGCTTCAAGAAATTGTTTTATATCACGTAGTGCCACTGAACCTGAACTACGTAAGCCGGTGGGGCCTCCAACCTATGCACCTGGCTGTGGGCCCTTGCTCACCGCTACCTCTGGCCTACACTGGGGTTAGCAGGGCTCACATTTCAGATGGAGTCGCAATTGCAGATGATGCAGTTTGGTAGACAAGAGACATTGCTCCAGTGCGTCCTGTCTGCACCAATCATCATCACAGGCTCATACAGTCTCATTTCTTCTGGTGCCACCAACTGTGCACCTCGACTCAATGCCGCATGGCTATGGGCCCTTGCTGACCTCTACCTCTGGCCTACACGGCGGTCATCAGGGTTCACAATTAAAATTAAGTCTTGGTTAATTAATTAAAGAATCCAGTAGGCAAGTAACTATCACAGGCCTAAAACCTACATAATATCCTTTTAGTATCTTTGCTTCAAGAACCTTTTTATATCAATTATAGCTTTAGTACAATCAACAAATTCATCTTCAAGTGCAAACAAACACTCGATACAAGTCATTACACTGCGGGCAGCAGGGCTCGCAATTCGAATTTTGAACATGCGGTCCCACTAAACCTGTTCAACACAAGCTGCAACACATGGTGCCACTAACCCTGTTCAACATGAGCCAACGTCACGTGGTGCCACTAACTCTGTTCAACACAAGCCAATCCCACATGTGGAACTGTGTTCTGAGTCCTGAATGGCTGTGACCCCAGGTCTGTGGCAGCGACCACAGCACCAGACCTTCGATCAGTGAGGCATATTTCCATATGCAAGGTCGGCGACACATGGTGCCACTGGTAAATGGTCTAAATATCGATTCCAAAATATCGAGTAACCTAAATATCGAGTCCAAAATATAGAATGGACAAAATATCGACTGGCCAGAATATAGACATCCAAAATATTGTTTTGAAGGTAAGTACTGTAATATCGAATTTAAAAATATAGACAGTCAAAATATCGAAGTACATAATATAGGTGATTAAAATTATCGACTTTTTAATAATATCGAATTTTTTTAAGTGTTTTATATGTTAGTTTATGTGTGAAAAGTGTATATTTATTTGTAATTTATTGTAAGTAATTAATTTTATGTTATTTAATTTTTGCGTAATTTAATTCTGTAGCGGGTTGTGGGTTTATAGGGGAGTAGGGTGGGAAGTAATTTAATTATAATTAATTAAATATGTTAATTAATTAATTGGTATTTATTTTGAATATATTGTCAATTAATTTATAATTGGTAATTAATTAATTGTTAGTTGATGATTAATTTTATTACTTGATTAATTGATAATTATGTGAATAATATCATTTTATTTTTAGTAGCGGGTTGTGGGTTTATAGGGAAATAGGGTGGGAAGTAATTTAATTATAATTAACTAAACATGTGAATTAATTAATTGGTATTTATTTTGAATAAATTGTCAATTAATTTTTAATTGGTAATTAATTAATTGTTAATTGATAATTAATTTTTATTGATTGATTCATTGATAATTATGTGAATAATATTATTTTATTTTTAGTAGCGGGTTGTGGGTTTATAGGGGAATAGGGTGGGAAGTAATTAAATTATATTTAATTAAACATGTTATTAATTAATTGGTATTTATTTTGAATAAATTATCAATTAATTTTTATTTGGTAATTAATTAATTGTTAATTGATAATTAATTTTTATTAATTGATTAATTGATAATTATGTGAATAATATTATTTTATTTTTAGTAGCGGGTTGTGGGTTTATTGGGGAATAGGGTGGGAAGTAATTTAATATAATTAATTAAACATGTTAATTAATTGGTATTTATTTAGAATACATTGTTAATTAATTTTTAATTGGTAATTAATTAATTCTTAATTGGTAATTAAAATGTATTAATTGATTAATTTAAAATTATGCGATTTATATTAATTTATTTTCACTACAGTGGGGATATTAAAATGTACCCCTATGCTATCCAACGCTTTCCCTACTGTTGCACTCCCTGGAGTGGGAATAGTAATTTTTACCCCTACGCTATCCAACGCTTTCCCTACTGTTGCACTCACTGGAGTGGCAATAGTGATTTTTACCCTTACGCTATCCAACGCTTTCCCTACTGTTGCACTCACTGGAGTGGAAATAGTCATTTTTACCCCTACGCTATTCAACGCTTCCCTACTGTTGCACTGACTGGAGTTGGAATAGTAATTTTTACCCCTACACCATCCAACGCTTTCCCTACTGTTGCATTCTCTGGAGTGGGAATAGTAATCTTTACCCTTACGCTATCCAACGCTTTCTCTACTGTTGCACTCGCTGGAGTGGGAATAGTAATTTTCACCCCTACGCTATCCAACGCTTTCCCTACTGTTGCACTCACTGGAGTTGGAATAGTAATTTCTACCCCTACGCTATCCAACGCTTTCCCTACTGTTGTAGTCACTGGAGTGGGAATAGTAATTTTTACCCCTACTCTATCCAACGCTTTCCCTACTTTTGCACGCTCTGGAGTCGGAATAGTAATTTTCACCCCTACGTTATCCAACGCTTTCCCTACTGTTGCACTCTCTGGAGTGGGAATAGTAATTTTTACCCCTACGCTATCCAACGCCTTCCCTACTATTGCACTCTCTGGAGTGGAAATAGTAATTTTTACTCCTACGCTATCCAACGCTTTCCCTACTGTTGCACTCACTGGAGTGGGAATAGTAATTTCTACCCCTACGCTATCCAACGCTTTCCCTACTGTTGCACTCTCTGGAGTTGGAATAGTAATTTTTGGCTCTACGCTATCCAATGCTTTCCCTACTGTTGCACTTCCAGGAGTGGGAATAGTAATTTTTACCCCTACGCTATCCTACGGTAATAATATTGTGTATTTTATATTAATATATATATATCTTTTAACAGATATGATTATATTTTTTGTTTGTTTATAAGTTAAATTAATTATTTAATAATTTTAAGGTAATTTAAGTATTTGTAAGTATATTTTAGCTATTTATTTTTTATAATTTTTTTATTTTACATTATTTTTAACAAAGTCGATATTTTTACAATGTATATATATATAAACGATATTTTGGACTCGATATTTTGGTACTTACCTGTTTGTAGATAGGAATTTAATATTTTGTCTGTCGATATTTTGACCTCGATATTTTCTGTAGTCTATGGGGCCGATTCTGATCCAGGATTTTTATTTTCCATACAAATAGGATTTGTATTTTTTTCCATACAAATTGTAAAAGTCCCTTCCAACCTGTGTAGTATGATTCGTACGGGAAAAATACATACAGATCGGCCCGATCCTTACAAATCGGATCGGGAAAAGCTGTACGACACCGACTTGTAAAGAAGACCATACAATTTGTAAAAAGGCTGTCCAACCCGTCAAGTACGATTCGTACCTGGTTGTCAGCATACGATTTGTATGGAAAATGGCCTGTATACGGGGAATGACTTGTACCGGGCAACAAAGTGAACCCCTATACGCCTCGTACCCTGGTATGACTCGTTCTGGGAGTGTGACTCATACCGGGGTACGGGTCGTATAGGGGTATGAGGCGTACAGGAGTCCCCCCACATGCGAGGCATGTGTATGGTGCGTACCCCAACATCGCACATGTACACACCGGGTACATACGCAATTTTGGGGTACGGTGCGTACGTACGTGATTTTGGGGTACGTGCGTACATATGTAATTTTGGGGTACATACGTGATTTTGGGGTACGGTGCGTACATACGCGATTTTGGGGTACATACGCGATTTTGGGGTACTGTGCGTACATATGCGATTTTGGGGTACGGTGCTTGTACAGTGCGTACACGACCAGTACCCCTTCATTGCGTATGTACGCACCGTACCCCACTTTCCGTGTCATCCGTACGCACTGTACATACGCACCCTACCCCTGTATTCATGGGGTGTACGACGCGTATATGAGGGGGTCTGTCTCGTACTGTTTTCGGGGCATACAAGGTTTTTCCAGCACTTTTTGGCTCTTGTAAAAAAAGAGCCGTACGGAGTGCCGTTTGTACGAATCGTACTTGTCGGGTGTAAACTGCTGCCGGAAATACATGGGAACGTCGCGTACAGAGCAATCCGAATGGGAATGGCTTGTATATACGAGTTGTATGGTCTTTTTTACAATTTGTATGGAGTGTGTCTATTGGGACGGATCGTACTTCCTAGGTTGTAGGGGCCTCCTTACAAGTACGAGTTGTATGGGGAAAACGCTCCATACCACGATTTGTACTGCGTTTTTCCAGGATCGGAATCAGCCCCTATATTGTGTCCGTCGATATTTAGTCAGTGAACCGGTGCCACTAATCATGTAAAACACAAGGCGCGACACGTGGTGCCAGTAACCCTGTTCAACACAACCCAATCCCACATGTGTCCTGAGTCCTAAATGGCAGTGACCTCCAACTTCGTGGCAGAGACCACAACACCAGACTCCCTTCGATTAGTGAGGCATATTTGCATATGGAAGTCATTGATGTGTAAAGTATTGCCAACGGAAAAATAAGTCAAAGGATACATTTTACACAAAATGTCGATTTGGCTTTCCACGTCCAGTAATTTCAAAAGGAAGAGTAAACAGTTGTATGTCAGCAGTGAGGCAAACCATCACTCGAAAATCACCCAAAAATACTTACAATTTAAAAAGAAGAATAGAAGTACATCAATGATTACAATCAGGTGATTTTGAAGATGTGGAATGCTAATATGGACATACAATATGCTGCAGATAACTCAATTGCTGTTGCTCGCTATGTCACGTTATATATTACCAACTCTGAGAAGACAGAATTGAAAGAATTGTGAAAGAGAGGACACTTAACAAAAAATTGTACAGCTTCAGCTTGAAGATGCTTTCACATCTAGAAATTGAATCCTATGAATATTGGTATAGATTGACATCTGCAAGTTTATATTCAAAGTGAAGAGGGATCATCTGGATAAGTCTTGGTCTTTCTGCAGCACGAAATCGAGTTTTGAAATCGGTACAAGAAATTGAACTGGAAAGTACAGATATTCTGACAACAAATATGTTGGCTACGTACTATCCAAATAGAAGTCCATACCTGGAAAGCATGTCTATATGAAATACTGCAACATCATAGTTTTTAAAAAAATATAAAAGAAGGAAAATATGCTGTAATTGGATCTGAAAAATGTTTAGTAAAGCATGACAAAGGAAATCTGATTAAACACAGAGAATTAAGATGTGATACTCCAGATAAAAGAGAGTTTTTCTATTTGTCTCTTCTGCAACTATTCAAACCTTCGCAGACTGAAATAGAATTATTTGGACATTGTGACTGCTATGAGGATTCTTTCAATGCATGTAAAGATACCATTGAATGTACAATTTTTCCAAATTATCTCCAAATGTTGAACAAAGAGATTAATCAAGAAGCAACTGAAATAGCTAAAGATAGTTCTCAAGATAGTCAAGGGCCATATGACACACAATCTTATCTTGCTTTTTATCTAACAGGCTGCGAATCACGAATCAACGTTCACCCCCCAACACCACTAGAGCTGAACGCGTGAAAAATCTGCAGTGTTTTGTGGCCATTCTGACAATTAACACCCAACCTGAATTGTGAGTTCAGCTGGACCGCGTGTACGCAACGGCTGAGGAGGTTGCTTCGGCACGTGGTGGATCCTCTTATAAACACGCCAGTGGCGGAAGGTGAGCAGAGAGACTTCTTTCCACAGCAGCGGCCAGTCACCTCTGGGCGGTGGGAGTGGATAGTGTGCAGCAGTCTGTGCGCACAAGAGCGCACAGACATCTCCAAGCAGTGGGAATGGATGGGGTGCACCACCCTAATTGTGCATTACAGAAAAATAGAATTACACCAGTGCAGTTGTATGTACTCTACAATTACTAATTCCATTCTATACTATCGTTCAGATCACTAAACTTGAGGGCTGCACTATCTCCCGGTATGTGGTTGGAGACACACCAGTGGCACAAAGGTGAGCTGCAAAGATTTTCTCTAGTCTCAACACTCCCTCTCCATCTCTTCCTTTTTCACTCTCACACTTTCTCTTTTTCTCTCTCTCAATCTTTTCTCTCTCTCTCCTCTTCTCTCTCACTCTTTATGTCTGTGTGTGTGTGGCTATGTGTGTATTGCTCTGTGTGTGTGGCTCTATGTGTGTGGCTCTGTGTGTGTGGCTCTGTGTGTGTGTGTGTGTGGCTCTGTGTGGGTGTGTGTGGCTCTGTGTGTGAGTCTGTGGCTCTGTGTGCGTGGCTCTGTATGTGTGGCTCTGTGTTGGTATAAATGCAAAAGGTCATGCATTTGCGAGCTATTAAGCTATTGGCATTGTAAATGACAATGCCATGTATTTAACGATTAAGCTATTGACAATGTAAATGACAATGCCATTTATTTATGATTAAAAAAAAATGTCATGAGCAATGCCAATAGCTCTACCTTTAATAATGCCGAGACCATTGCATAGTAAATGCTTGTTTTAATATTTCTGTTGACTCTATCTTTAGTAGATGTGATTCCTGGATGGCAATGACCTGTGCCGGAGAATCTCTTAAATATTGTAGGATTCTAGCCCTTCTATTCTTCGTGCGCAGGCCATTGACATTCCAGGACAGAAACTCTAATAATGCCATAATAGGTCCTTCGTCGCCACTTTTAATGCCATCCCACAGGCACCGCACCAGTCTAAATTTAACCGCGTTTTGTAATCAGGAAACAGCTGAACTGACAACTGGACTCTCTGAGTAATATCATAGTGGAAGTAAAGACAAAAATGGAAATGGAGTATCGACAAATGAGGACATTTTACTCTTAAATCACCAGGGAAACCCATCCCTTATTACTATGGCCTGATGAATGGCCATGTTTATGTCCCATTGCTTCTGCTAGTCCCCCCCTTCCCCACTTCTTATAGTATACTGTCCGGTGCTATCCAGAGCGAAGTTAAAGCTATAGTAATTGTAGACAAAAAGAATATTTCAACCCACCACCCAAGTAATCAAACCCATTTATTTTCGAATATGTGTAAAAAAAATCCTTTTCTTTTTTATATATATATTTTTTTATTTGAAATTGTTTTCTGCTTAATTTTCCACTAAGTTTTATTTTTCTCTAAATGTTATTAAATAAAATGGTTAAGGCTCATATAAATGTTAGAGCTAGATAAGGAGGGAAAGGAAAAAAGGGGAAAAAAAGAGAAAAAAGGCGCAGACTAACTTGCTCCTCTACTGCACAGAATTCGATTCCTCCCATTCATTCCATCTTAGGGGATGTGTTACTTAGAGACTCCAGTAACTCATCAGCCTCATACGAAGTTCTAATATTATACATTTTATTGTTATGCATAATCTTGAGAAAGGCAGGGAATCTCATCTGCACCATTGCCCCCAATGACCTAAACGTATCCATTCTCTGGCCTAATTCCCACTGACGTTCCAAGGTCAATTTAGACAGATCAGAACGCACCTCAAATGAAAAATGTGACCCCTGTAATGATTTAGCCTTAAGTGCCAAGTTCAAAATATTCTCCTTTACAGCGTTAGTAAGGAAGTTTATAAGAATCTTTCTCGGTTTAGCCCTGCTAGGATTCAGTCGAAATGGATCCCTATTAATCCTCTCGATATCTTCTTCTAGGAACCCCACTGATTCCTCAAGATTCAGAGAGTCCTTAAGCAAGGCCACCATGTAGGTTTTTAGGTTGCTCCCCTCCTTTCCTTCCGGGATCTTAAGGAGGCCTAGATTGTTCCTGCGTGAGTTATTCTCAAGTAACTCAACTCTCTCACGCAGGACATCCCCAACCCTGCGTAATGCTTGAATTTTGACCTCTGCTGAGCCTAAATTGGCTTTAAGATGTTCAACAGAACCCTCCAAAGTCTCAGTCCTTGCATTCAACAGGTCCACTTTCTTCTCCAGGGCGTCGCATGCTGCTCTTATCTCAGACTGATTGTCTTCAGAAACTGCGAACCCCTGTTTTATATCATTTTTTAATGACAAGAAGAGGGCCTCTATTGAGCTACCACCCGTGGCTTCGCCTCCTCCTTTTTCACAGGACACCATAGGGACAGCCTCCGAAGGGACTTTAGTAAACAAATCGGGCGCTACTGTGACCCCAGAGGTGACTATATGACATACTCGAGTTGAGGGTAATGCCACGGGTTGTATCAAAGGGGAGATGAAAAGATTGGAAGTGGTAGATATCGTAGATGTGGTAGATGTAATAGGTCCCACCCTAGTAGAGTTAACGGGATTAGCCATCATAGAGGGGGTGGAGGGAGAGGAAGGAAGAATTTTACCCGGGGCAGGAGAATAACCCTGCTCCAGAGATGACTGCTGATTCATAACGTTTAATATCGGGGGTTGGACTCTGAAGAAGGAGCGTAATGAGGGGGTAACCCTAACAGGTAGTATTCGAAGAGGCTTTAGCAGAGTTTTTGGATCTTACCCCTCTAACACTCCTCCCCTTCACTTGTTAGCTCTGAAAGGCAGTATCGTGCCCCACCCGAGACTCATCCTGCTGCTGCCCCCACTCAAAGCAGCTTCTGGTGAGCCTTCGGGACCACCCAGGGGACCAATATCGGCTTCTGAACCGCATGCAGGACCAGCCAGCAGCTTCCTTTGTAAGTTCTTTTCACACTTTCCTTTCCTTTTACCCCCTTTTTTGCGTGTGGTAGGTTTTAGAATAATTTCCGAATCTCCAGTCTTTGAAGCGTGAGCAGAAATATGTGTGCAAGGGCTCTCTGACAGATAGGATAAATCACTCTTACCGGCATCAGCATCTGCTTCAAAACCCTGTTTATCTCCACGACTGCCTTCAGCTGCTTGTTTAATAGCAGGACATGCAGAGATATCAGAAATCCTACTGACCTCGGCTTTCGTGCTAGCTGATCCCTCACGTAGGAGGAAAGCTCCAATGCCGCTTGTTCTGACGCCGCCTGAGTTCCCCCCGAGGAGACCGCGAGCCGCTGCTCTGCGACCGCGTCTCAACTCCAGGGCGGCTCAATCCCAGCGCGGCAGGAGCGGAAGACTGGGACGATGCGGAGAGCTCTGCCTGACCCCGGGACACATCCAACAAGCCCTCATCGCACTGCTTCAACAACCAGGGTAGGTTCGGTTTGTTTTAACTTATCGATAGCATCCTAGAGTCGATACACTCCTCCGGTGGCGGAAGGGAGAGAAGAACAGAGCTAGGACATGCGCCGCCACTCAGCTAGTGGGCGCCATGTTTCCCCGCACCAAGCACTATCTTTGTGCCAAATTTAGGGTAATTCCGTTCAGTACTTTCGGCTGTAGCCTTGCAAAAAGTTTCCTATGGGAAAATGGTTTTTTGACTCTTATGTTTTGAATTTCTCAAAAACTACTGAACAGATTTACACCATTTAAAAAAAGGTTGCTTTCTGAACCAAGTTCTACCTTTCTGCCAAATTCAGGGTAATCAGTGATGTCATTTGAGATGTCATCAGTGATGTCATCAGTGATGTCACTGACCATATCATGAATGATGTAATATGTGACATCATCAGCAGTGGATTGCGGGTGCGCGAAATATAGTTAGTCCAACTCACTATATAGGAGCAATTTCAATGGTTTTTTAAATGCTAATACCTAACTATATATGACCTGAAACCTATGGTTTTTTCAGTGAATTTGCACGGATTTTTAAATGCTAATTCCTAACTATATATGACCTGAAACCTATGGTTTTTTCAGTGAATTTCCAAGGTTTTTTAAATGCTAATACCTAACTATATATGACCTGAAACCTATGTTTTTTTCAGTGAATTTGCAAGGTTTTTTAATTGCTAATACCTAACTATGTAAGGCTTCAAACCTATAGTTTTTTCAGTGAATATATATATTTTTATTTTCAAGTTTTTGTTTTATATGATTACAGGGTCCGTGCACCGTGAGTGCTCCGAAAGCACACCGTAAACGCTCTGAGCTCTTACCCCGACAAATTTTTCCAAATTTCTAAAACATAATATCTACGTTTTTAACGTTGATTTTAAAGGTAGACAATATTTGCTTTAATGTAGAAAATGTTTTTTAAAAACTTTTAACAACAGTATATTACTTTTTAAAGTAGTAACAAATCTCGCGAGGGTGCATCGCACGTGCACGCAACGTAAGAGCTCCGTCCGCGCAACGTAAAATCTCCGAGCTCTTACCCATGAAAGTTTTATAAACTTTAAATCGTTATATCTACGTATTCATTGCACAATCTGGGATAATAAAGAACATGTTAATTTAAACTTTTAAAGACCATATATAACTTTATTAAAGCAAATATAAATCTCACGAGGGAGCGTATTACGTAAGATGATGTAACCGCTCCGTAAATAATACGTAAACGCACCCTAAACTTATGTAAGCTTACGTAAGCGCTCCGTAAATGCTCCGTAAGATTACGTTCAACCATGTGACCTAAAAACAAGACATTTTATTGGTTTATAATACTTCCTACTCCAATTGTAGACAGACCCTTCCCATGTTCATCATTCTTCTTTGGCTTTCAGAGAAGCAACATTTACTTTCAACAGCTCCTGGCTTGTTTGGAAATGGCTGAACGTGAGGAATCAGAACATTCTTCTTCAGAAGAATATGTGGAAGAGGACCCCCATCAATCTAAAAAAGAGTCCATAGTCTGGAAGTTTTTTTCATTCCCAGAAGGTTTGAAGAAAGTCAATGCCCCGCATGTCACATGCAACATCTGTGACACAGTATTGTCAAGAGGCAATCCAAATAAAAAATACTCTTTTGGAACCTATAGCATGGAACGCCATGTTAAGAATATGCACCCCAACAATTGGGCTAGAGCTGTGGTGCGTAGATCTGAAGAGCAGGGCTCTGCTCCTAGTACTTCAACAGCACCACCAATGCCAGCTTCCACGATTGCCAATATCCAGCCGGAATTGAAAAATCTAATGATGCAGTGCATACAGTGCAATAAATTAGTTTCCTTTGGACAACAGTCCGTAGAAGTTATTTTGCAGAAAAACAGGAGCCACAAGTGCACCAAATAACTTTTTTCTTTATTTTTCATGGTTTGTTCATGTTGAACAATTGCTTTGGTTATGAAGTCCATTTTTTACAGCGTTTTTCTAGCAACCAAAAAAATACAAAAGAAAAACAGTTCTTTTTAGAACTACCTCTACTGGTTAAAAAATAACTATATTTCTTTGTTTGTATGTAAAAGTTTGTTATAGTAAATGTAAAAGTGCAAAACTATAAGGATGTGGTACAGCATAATCAATAGGGTGATTACCTATAGTATACTGTAGTACTTACAAATCACTGAAATGTAACATATGCATATAAATATGTTACAACTCAATGGGCCAGATGTATGTAATCTCGATTTACTACTCATAAATACCAAGGGCCCGATGTCGGTAATCCCAGAATACCACTTCTTAAATACCGAATCATACCAATTCGGTATTTAAGAACTGGCAATGGGGATGTAGGTATTTTTACCGAATTAATTACCGATTTGGTGAAATTCGGTAATTAACGATTCGATAATTACCGAATCTGTATTTGCCATTGATTCCTATGGGTCTTGAAGCCCATAGGAATCAATGGCAAATACCGATTCAGTAATTACCAAATCGGTAAATACCGAATCCTGCCAGGGGGAACAGGGTGTCACTTTGACACCCTGTAGCACGCCTGTTTTTGGCTTGTGTGCAAAGTGACACACATACATGCCCCTAAGGAATGTATGTGTGCCACATGGCACAGTTGTACATACACAGATGTGCATGTACACAGGAATTCCTTATTTACCACCCAATTGTATTGAGTGGTAAATAACGAATTCTTAGACGCCTCTAGCATGATCAACAGTGCTACCTACATTAGAATTTACAGATTTGGTATTTTTACCGAGTCTGTATTTACTGATTCGGTAATTTTACCGATTCGGTAAATACAGAATCGGTAAAAATACCAAATCTGTAAATAAATGCCTCCTACATAGGAAAAGGCATTTACCAGTCGGTAACGGCCAAATTTAGCCGTTACCGACCAGTAAATGCCTACCTACATCGCGTCCCAAATCATACCACTTCAATATTTAAGAGTAGGTAAATGGGATGTAGGTAATTTCTCTTTTGAAATTACTGAATCTGTTTAATTCAGTCATTTTACCGAATGGGTATTTACCAATTCGGTAATTGCCATTGATTCCTATGGGCCTTGAAGCCAATAGGAATTAATGGCAATTAATGAATCAGTAAATCCCGATTCGGTAAAATTACCGAATTGTCAAGGGGGACAGGTTGTCACTTTGACAGCCTATTGCACCCCTGATTCTGACTTCTGTGCCATGTCACACACATACATGGTCTTACGACATGTATGTGTGCCACATGGCACAAATGTACATGCACAGATGTGCATGTGCACATGAATTCGTTATTAACCACCGAATAGTATTTGGTGGTAACTAACGAAAACTTAAGGGCCTGTGGCACTGTTTTCAGTGCCACCTACATCTAGATTTACCAAGGAAGTGCACTGGGGAAAGTGGAGTGCCAATAAATGAAGGCTTACTAACAGGTAAGAAATGGATAACAGAGTGAAGGAAGCAAAATAAGATCAAACACAAAAGAACAAAGAAAGAGGGAAACTGACTGAGGTAAAGAGGAGGAGTGGTAGAAAGAGAAAACATACAAGATTAAGTGTCAGGGAGATATATGTAGAGAGAGAGAGACAAGGGACTGAGAAAGAGAGAGGCAGTTATTCTGTCACAATAACAGAGTGATAACAAACGTATTTTTCTTTCTCATACTTACCTTATAAATAATAAAAACTTATTGCGAAAAAAGTTTTTTATTTGTTATACTTACCAAAAGTTAAGGAAATTATTTAAAAAAAATATAATATCTGTAAAACACAAGAAAAAAATAAATTGTAATGCATACAATGTATATTTCACAATACAAGAAAGAAGGAAGAAGATTAAAAGATGGGAAAGTTAGATGGCACACACAGAGGGACAGATGCCACAGGTAGAGGGTAAAATGGTGCAAGCACAGAGTGAGATAGAACAAGTAGAAGGTGAGATGGTGCAAGCAGAGAGTAAGATGACACAGGCACAAGTATATATTGTGCAGACAAAGGGTAAGATGACACACACTCAGAGAAACATGTAACAGCCAAATGAAGACATAGCACAGTCAAAAGAGAGATGGCAACTGAGCGTGATACAAGGCTGAGGCCACAGAGGGAGTGAAGGAAAGAGTGAGAGAAGGGGACTGAGTGAGGGAGCAAAGAAAGACAAGTGATGGAGTGTGGGTGAGTTAAAGAGAGTGAGTGTAAGGGAAGGGCAGTGAGACAGTGTAGGGACAGAGGAAGTAAGGCTAACAGAGAGACAGTGAAGAAAGAGAAGTGAGAATGTCAGAGTTCAAAGGGAGTGACAGAAGGAGTAAGTGAAGTGGAGTAAGGTGAGTGAGGAAAGGTTAATGAGTAAGAGAGCAAAAGAAGGAAAGAGAGGTGAAGGGGAGAAAATCAGATGAACTGAGAAAAGGTAAGTGAGGGAAACAAGAAAGGAGAAGGGGAATGAATGATAGGAATAAAGGGTACTGAGGGAAGCAGCCTAACGAAACAAGGGAGAGGTGAGTGAGAGAAGGACAGTGAAGTTGAAGAAAGACAAATGATAGAGGGTGGATAAAGTCGAGTCAGTGTGAGACAATGGGAGTGAGTGATTGACTACACATAAAGAGTGAATGAAGGAGTGATAGAAGGACACTCAGTGAGGGATCAAAAAAAGGAAAATGAGGTAGTGTAGGTGAGGGAAAAGGAGTGACAGAATGAGGTGATGAAGAGAGTCATGCTAAGAGACAGGGAGCGATGGAAGGATAGACAAAAAGAGAAATAAAAAAGTTGTTTTGGTCAGTCGTACTTAACCTTATAAATGAAATATCTGTGGAAACGAAAAAACAAATCAGTTATAATACATTATTCACAAAACAAGAGACAAAACAGGAGAAAAAGGAAAGAGAAGTTAGGGAAGGAAAATGAGGGAGAGGGAAGGGGGAATTAGTGCAGGTGCGTTAACAACAGAGTCTAAGAGAGAGGGAGTGATGGAAGAGTACAGAGAAAGTAAGAGGACACAGGGAGTTTTATGAAGGTGTGTTTGAAGTGCAGTTAGGTGAGTGACAGAAGAGGAATTAGTGAGTGAGTAAAGGAAGGAAAGAGAGGTAAAGGGGAGTAAAACAGAGGGACTGACTTAACATGAGTGGGTGAGAAGACTAAGAAGAAGGGAAGTGAAGAATAGGGAATGGGGATAAGTAAGGGAAGGAAAATAAAGGGACAGGGGTGACGTAGGGTAAAAGAATGACAGTAAGTTTGACGAAACAGAGGTGATAGAGGATGAATAAAGGTGAGTGAGCATGAGACAAGAAAAGTAAAAGAGTGAGGAAATAGAGGAAGCGAAGGAAAGAGTGAGAGAAGGGGACTAAGTGAAAGAGCAAAAAAAAATCAGTGACAAAATGTGGATGAGTTAAAGGGAGTGAACATAAGAGAAAGGGAGTGAGAAACTGAAGGAATGAAAGCAGTGAGGTTAAGAGAGAGGCAGTAAGGGAAGGATAGAGAGAAACAGAAATAAAAAAGTAATGAAAATGTATCTTTTATTAGTCGTACTTACCTTATAAATGTAGTATCTGTAGAAGAGAGTAAAGAAAGCAGTTATAATATATATTTCACAATACAAAATGCAAATTAACTTGTACAACATGTTATATGGTTTATTTTTGCTGTTCTCAGAATATATTGATTTTCACTAAAAACAGTGAGTTCAATACTACTCATCATATCACAACGGGCAAAAAAAAACACAATCAAAATGATTGTGTTTAAAAAAAAAAAAAACTTAGAAATAACATATCTTAAATGTTTTCTTCCGAACAGCAATTTCTAAGATACAGTATCTCATTATTATACTCTCAAACTAAAGTGATATAGAAACATATATTAACCACATTTACCCGAAATACGTAATCTTCATTTACATACCTTTCCACATGGCCAAATGGTATACAGAAAGTCCTCTTTTTGGAAATTACTTATTAGTAGTTTTAAACTTCCATTTACCCGACTTTCGGAATGAAAAGTCCAACATCTATTTCATAATCTAACAAAAATTATATTTACAACGCTGACTTACTCTTGATAAACGTTTCCTATAATACTGATATCACTCACTATGTGATACACTTATACTACCTCTGTGAGAACTACGAGTTTACTAATTATCTTGATCACTTTCACTCACAAACTCATTTTTTTTTTAAACCATTTTTATTAACAGTTTCTCCCAACTGTACAGTGCAGTCCTCTCCACCAAACATTGTGTTATGCATTTCCCCCCCTCCCCGCCGCCCCTTCCCGGCCACTATCCACAAGAAGGCATGTCAATCACATACATAAATAGGCTCCAAGTAGTCTCTCCACCGCATCATCAGCGTCACCATTGTTAGAAAGTCTCCTTGCCCTCCGATTTGGCCCTCCCATAATGGACCTTCACAGTCCAGCATCAAGTCCATGATAGTTTCGCCATTTCCCCCATACTTTTCTGAACTTCTTGGGACACCCCCTTGCCTTATACGTAACCCTCTCAGCCGCCATGTACATATCAAGGCCACCCCTCCACTCCTCCATACGCGGTAGCTCTGGCGCCCCCCCAGTATTTTGCAATGTCCCTCTTTGCCACAACTAATGCTAGTACTAGGAAGGTCAACTGAGGGTGCGGGAGGTCTACATCTATTGACATGCCCAATAAAGCCAGCTTGGGGTCAATCTGTAATGGGGTCTCCAGTACTGCGGACAGTTCCGTAAAAACATCCGACCAGTACCCCTGTATTTTAGGGCACGACCACAGGACGTGAAAGAAGTCCCCCCTGGGGTCCTGACATCTCAGGCATTTGGCATCATCTATCCGTCCCATCCTCTGAAGTCTCACCCTGTCGAAGTAGGTTCTATGTAGCACATTAAATTGGATAAGGCGGAGGCGGGATTTAACTGCCACCTCTCTGGGGTGTGTTAAGATCAGTTCCCAGTCAATGTCTTCCATGCCTCCCACGTCCGCCTCCCATTGTTGTCGCAACCTGGCCAGGTCCCCCAGCATGTTGTTTGTGAGGGTCTTATAGGTCAGAGAGACAGCCTTCTGCTGAATATGTTCCTGTAGTAGCCTGCCTTCAAGTGGGGCAAATTCTGCCATGCCTGCAGTGTCGATATTCTGGGCTCTCCATGCGTGTTGTAATCTAGTGTATTTGTACCTCTGTGTGGGGTGTAAGCCGAATTCCGTAGTCAGCGCCGTGAAGGTTTTCAGTTGCCCTTTGGCCAAGATGTCTCCCAACGTGGAATCGTCCCACCTATTGTACCCCGTCAGTTTGTGGAGCTCCGACAGCCACGTGCAGTGCCAGATTGGTGTCTGTTTTGTGGGCTTCCCGTCCCACCCCATACATTTCGTGGATGCCCTCCAGGCCTGAATGGTGATTACGGTTGCCGGTAGTAGACGGTGCCTGCTATGCCCCCCGTATAGATAGGAAAGGATGTGTCTGGGTGCTAGTTTGTGGCGCTCTAGAGCGTAGGAAGGGTGGTCTGCCTGCGCGTGTAACCATTCATTTATCGGGGCCAGGTGTTCCGCCCAATAATATGCTTCCAGATTCGGGAGCGAGATTCCCCCACTAAACTGGTGCCTCTGTAGGGTGGTCAGAGCCACCCTGGGTTGTTTGCCCAGCCATAGAAAGGCACGAAGGTCCGCATGTATTTTAGAGAAAACTTTAGGGGGGAGGGGGTAGTACTCGTTCTGGAGGGCATATAGGTACTTGGGGAGGACAATCATTTTATACATGGCCGCTCGGCCCAGGAGGGTGAGCGGGAGCTGTCTCCAGCGGTCCATATCCGCCATGGAGGTAACCATGATACGCTCAATGTTGCGGGTGTATGAGATATGCCTATCCAAGGTGAGGTAGACCCCTAAATACTGAAATCCCCCAGTCGTAGTGAGCAGCCGTCGTGGGAGGTCCGACCACTCCTCTCTCCCTGCGGGGTCGTAAAGGACCGACTTATGCCAGTTTATGCTGTATCCGGCATATGCACCATAAAGTTTCAGTTCATGGAACAGCTGCGGGATCGACGTCTCTGGTGAGGTGACATATAGGAGGACGTCGTCAGCGTACAACGAGATCTTTTCCTCGGTAACATCTCCGTCAGTTCGCTGAAATCCCCTAATGGCCGGATTCTGGCAAATTCTAGCCGCCAGGATCTCTATCGTTGGAGCAAATAAAAGTGGGGAAAGGGGGCACCCCTGTCTGGTCCCTCGTCCTATTTTGAATTCCCGTGAGAGGACTCCATTCACTCTCACCCTGGCCCTTGGTTCAGTGTACAGCAGCTGCACCCATTTCTGAAAATTCGGCCCGAAGCCAAATTTCTGTAGGACCCCCTCTAGAAAAGGCCAGTGCACCGCGTCAAAGGCTTTTTCCGCATCTAGCGACAGGAACCAGTGCGGGTCCTCTCTGTCTCCAACCTCCTGCAACCAATTGTGAGTGCGCCTAAGATTCAGTCTGGTAGCCCTATCTGGTATGAACCCAGTCTGGTCAAGGTGGATCAGCTACGATATCACCCGTCTCACTCTCAACGCCAGGATAGTGGCTAGGAGCTTCGTTTCCGAATTTAATAAGGAAATCGGGCGGTAGGACTCGCAGAGCTCCTTCGGTTTGCCACCTTTGTGAATGGGGACAATAGTAGCCATAGTCAGATCAGGGGGAAGTCTGCCGTCTCGGAGGGCACCCTCATATAAGCCCTTCAAATGTTTTACTAGTAAATCAGCCGTTTTTTTAAAGAATTCGGCCGGGATGCCATTGGGGCCTGGTGTTTTCCCCGATCTCAGTTTGGCCAATGCTTCAGATATGTCGTCGAGCGCAATGTCGGAGTCCATCGCTGTTGCGTCCTCAGTAGACAAGGTCGGGAGGTCAGTTTGGGCCATATACTGTAGCGCTTCCACCCGTGTCCCCAGCTCTCTAGATTCATAAAAGTGTTCATAGTGGTCTGCGAATGCCTCAGCTATAAATACGTCCAATCGGTATGTCAGTCCCTGAGAGTCTGTGATCTGCTCCACCCACCTCTCCGCCCTTTCTTTTTTGCTGAGCCAAGCCAGGAGCTTTCCAGACTTGTCTCCTACATCATACAGGCGGTGCAGGGTGGCCAACGCTTGGGTTTTCGCCTCTCCCGTCACCAGCTCTCTGTATTGAGATTGTCTATCTGCGAGTCTCCTTAGTGCCACGGGGTCTCTTGAATGCTGGCAGTCCCTTTCCCGCTCCAATATGTCTTGTTCGATGATTTCGGCCTCGGAGTGAAGCTTTCTTCGCTCCTCCGCCAACCTAGTCTTCGCCCTATCTCTCATAACTGTCTAGAGAGCTTCCCAAAAAACCACTTTCGATTCCACGGTACCCTCGTTTTCGGCGACATAGACTTTAACGTCCGCTCTGAGTCCCCGTAAGACATTCGGGTTCTGCAGATCCCACGCTGTCAAGTGTAAGAGCCGTTTATCTCCCTGATGTTTTTCCCCCAGTCTGACTAGCAGTGGGGAATGATCCGAGACCCCTCTGGCTTTGTAATCTGCAGCGTCTTGCACCGTCAGGTGTTGGCGGGCCATAAATACATAGTCTAATCTACAGAAGGCTTGTTGGGCACCCGAGAAGAACGAGTAACTCCGTGCCACAGGGTGTAGCCATCTCCATACGTCTGTGAGACCTAAGCTGTTCGCCCAATACAACAAGGGGGTTTGCATCTCTTTCCTCTGCGCCGCGCTGGATCTATCCTTAGAGACATCCATTACGTCGTTAAAGTCTCCCCCTACAATCTGTATAGTGTCGGCTGTTTCCAGCAGAATGTCCGCTACTCTCTTAAGTGTGGTAGCCTGGAGTTTCGGTGGCGCGTATACTGAGACTATAGTATAGGCGCGTCTGTTCCATGTCCCCTTGATAGCTACATACGTTCCCTGGGGGTCTGTCCATGTCCGTGTCGTGAGAAATGGAGTGGCCGTTTTCAGTATGATGGCGACACCTCTAGAGTCAGATGTGTACCCTGCGTGTGCTAGTAGCTTGAAACGACCTCTGGCTAGGAAGCCGCACTTAGTACCCTTGAGGTGTGTTTCTTGTAGGAGCGCGACGTCCGGGGCTGTACGTTTCAAATATGAGCTAACCAGTCCCCTTTTAATCTTACTGCCCATTCCATTCACGTTCCAGGACAAGACACTTATTCCACCCTGGCTTTCCAGGTGTGTGCCGTGATCAGCTAGCATGGAGTTGGCCTGAAGTAGTTAGGCGGGCAGCCCCCCCAGGGCAAGCGGCCCAAACCTTCATGTGATATGTCGAGGTGGACCCAAGGGCCTCTCCGGGCATGCGAGAATGACTTGCGGTGTGGGGGCGTAGCATAGAACACCAGTGAATGTGACTGCAGTACCAACTGTTTCCCCCCTCCCTCCCAACAACCCCAACACCAAACTGTTTGATCTTCCCAAAACCCCACCTCCCCCTCCCCACCTTCACCTCCCGTCCCTCCCATACTCGTAACCAATGAAGCACAGGACTTTCAGGTGGTAAAGGTCTGTCGCCCTCCCTCTGTCCCTCCCAACTAGTCTGAGACTATGGCTTCATGCTTTATTGTCCCGGGCTCAAGTAACAAGCCAACGCCAGGGCGGGGATCCCCGGCCCCGTATGCCACTGAAGGCAGCAACTAGACAAATAAACAATAAGAGTGTCAGAATATACTCAAAGAGTAGTGATTATAACTTGCATGTCCTCGGCAGCGGTGCCCTGCTGTCACGGATATCCTGCCCATACTTCTTCATGAATGGGAGTCCTGCGTGTCCATATCACAGTCATCAGTTCCTCCTGTCGCTCCCTGTTCCATATCTCGGATCGCTGCTACCAGTGGGTGAGGCGAGCAGTCTGTCGAATGCTCCGCTTCCGACAGATGATTCACAAACTAAGGGGCTCATTAGGATGGCGGACGGAAGAGCCACCGCGGCCCTGGAGTAGGCGGAAAAAGCCTTTTCCGTGTCCGCCTGCCGCGGACACTCCGTCCGCCATATCAGGATAGGAAAACGTGTCAAATTTCCGTCCGCGACGGAAAAGCACGCACCGCCGTCGAACTACACATGAACACGCGGCGGACGGAACACATCCGGAGGCTCTGCCGTATGTACTGACGTCTAAGACCGTCCCCCAAATCAAGATGGCGGAAAATACACATAAAACCGCAGCGGAAATACAACCTGTCTGAACACGGCGGATTCCCCACAGCGAAGAAAAGAGACATAGCAGAGAGACCCACCACAAGCTGCTCGCCACCATGGACCCAGCGCTACACGCTTTCCCGATGCTCTTCGCGATCCACCACGTCCTAGTCTTGGCCCACCATCGACGCCGACGCAGGTAAGGCACTGACCATTGGCTGCATGGAGGGGAATACCTGCAAGGGTCGTGACGTAGGGAGGGGGAGTGTCATGTTACCCAAACCACTGATGAGAAGCAAATAGAAATACACATTTGTAGTACGCAAGCATGAATGACAACGACAAACCACGAGACTTGATAGACTACCTTTATTGCACAAAATAGGGGTATAATCACAGTGTATGCGTGAGCATGGGCAAAGTGGGCACCAGAGCAGCTACATCAGAGGCAGCACATCAGAGGGCAGAATGCAGTATCAGAACATCAACAGGGCATTGTGGAGTACAGAGCAGGTACATCAGAGGCAGCATGTGAGAGGGCAGAATGCAGTATCAGAACATCAACAGGGCATTGTGGAGTACAGAGCAGGTACATCAGAGGCAGCACGTGAGAGGGCAGAATGCAGTATCAGAACATCAACAGGGCATTGTGGAGTACAGAGCAGCTACATCAGAGGCAGCACATCAGAGAGCAGAATGCAGTATCAGAACATCAACAGGGCATTGTGGAGTACAGAGCAGCTACATCAGAGGCAGCACATAAGAGGGCAGAATGCAGTATCAGAACATCAACAGGGCATTGTGGAGTACAGAGCAGGTACATCAGAGGCAGCACGTGAGAGGGCAGAATGCAGTATCAGAACATCAACAGGGCATTGTGGAGTACAGAGCAGCTACATCAGAGGCAGCACATCAGAGGGCAGAATGCAGTATCAGAACATCAACAGGGCATTGTGGAGTACAGAGCAGCTACATCAGAGGCAGCACATCAGAGGGCAGAATGCAGTATCAGAACATCAACAGGGCATTGTGGAGTACAGAGCAGGTCCATTAGAGGCAGCACGTGAGAGGGGCCAAGTGCATCAACAGTCCATAGCACTGAACAGGACCATCAGAGGCAGCACGTGAGAGGGGCCAAGTGCATCAACAGTCCATAGCACTGAACAGGTCCATCAGAGGCAGCACGTGAGAGGGGCCAAGTGCATCAACAGTCCATAGCACTGAACAGGTCCATCAGACGCAGCACGTGAGAGGGGCCAAGTGCATCAACAGTCCATAGCACTGAACAGGTCCATCAGAGGCAGCACGTGAGAGGGTCCAGGTGCATCAACAGTCCATAGCACTGAACAGGTCCATCAGAGGCAGCACGTGAGAGGGGCCAAGTGCATCAACAGTCCATAGCACTGAACAGGTCCATCAGAGGCAGCACGTGAGAGGGGCCAAGTGCATCAACAGTCCATAGCACTGAACAGGTCCATCAGAGGCAGCACGTGAGAGGGGCCAAGTGTATCAACAGTCCATAGCACTGAACAGGTCCATCAGAGGCAGCACGTGAGAGGGGCCAAGTGCAACAACAGTCCAGAGCACTGAACAGGTCCATCAGAGGCAGCACATCAGAGGGCAGAATGCAGTATCAGAACATCAACAGGGCATTGTGGAGTATAGAGCAGCTACATCAGAGGCAGCATGTGAGAGGGCAGAATGTAGTATCAGAACATCAACAGGGCATTGTGGAGTACAGAGCAGCTACATCAGAGGCAGCACATCAGAGGGCAGAATGCAGTATCAGAACATCAACAGGGGATTGTGGAGTATAGAGCAGGTACATCAGAGGCAGCACAAGTACGTGTCCCATACAACCCGTCCCAGGGACCACAAGAGTGCAACGCAGTTCTCAATGGACACACCATGTGAAATAACATTTGAGTGAAGTGATCAGCACCTCACATCACAGAATCAGGGGGACTGCGTGAACTACCTGCCTCGGACACACTGCCAGCACCAGCAACAGGAGTGTGAGACACAGCCACAGCCCGAGTGACACACACATGGGCCACGGACCCAGACACACTGTCAGCACCAGCAACAGGAGTGTGAGACACAGCCACAGCCCGAGTGACAGACACATGTGCCACGGACCCAGACACACTGCCAGCACCAGCAACAGGAGTGTGAGACACAGCCACAGCCCGAGTGACAGACACATGTGCCACGGACCCAGACACACTGCCAGCACCAGCAACAGGAGTGTGAGACACAGCCACAGCCCGAGTGACAGACACATGGGCCACACACCCAGACACACTGCCAGCACCAGCAACAGGAATGTGAGACACAGCCACAGATGTAGTCACTGACACGTGACCCACTGACCCAGACAGACTGCCAGCACCAGAAACAGGAGTGTGCAACACAGCCACAGATCTACTCACTGACACGTGAGCCATAGACCCAGATACACTGCCTGGACCAGCAACAGGAGAGGGCACAACAGAGACTGTGCCACTATATGATGCATGACAGCCAACAACAGACACAGAGCCACTATCTGATACATGAGAGTCAACTGCACCTGCGCCACTGGGACCACTGAAATGATGAGCCACAGGGCTGTATGGGCCAGGAGGCAGGGTGGCACTGGGAGCTGGGGATAGCTGACCTTGAACGACATCGGGGTGGGCAGGTGTCAATGGTGTGTGTCTGTGTTTCTTAGGGATGTGTGAGTGCACCCTGGACAGGACAGGACTGCCAAGTGGTGGGGACTCTAAAGAATTATCACCCACCATAGGTGGAGCATCTGCAGCCGGGGATCGGGTTTCTGGGGACGTGCTGGAGCCTACTTGTCGTTTGCTGTGTGCCTGCCGCCTGGACTCAGATTCATGTGTAATGGGGGATGCAACAACAGGGGACTCCCTCCTCTGCTTCTGACTGGGCTGGATGGGAGTGGAGGTATGGGGGGACTCCGCCGCGGAGACATCTGTTTGGCGTTCAGTTGAAAACATCAGCCTCAGTGCAGCCAGGGGTGAAGTATGCCTGTCCTTGACTGCGCCATTGTCCATGCTAGAAGCCTTGTCAGTAGGATGTGCCTTATCCTTAGGTGGAGTGTTGTCTCTGGATTTTGCCTGTGCCCTGGTCGCCGCCCTGTTCCTGCCAGCAGACTTGTCGTCTGTGGTGCACCTGTCTCCAGTAGACACCTGCTCTCTGTGTGTGTCCCTGGCCTTGGGAGATGGACCTTGCTCTGTTGTGTGCCTGTCCTTGGGAGTCTCCCTGCTCTTAGGAGGTGCCTTTGTCTTTTGACTGTCCTTGACTTTGGGAGGGTCCCTTTCCTCTGTTGTGGGCCTGTCCTTGGGAGTCTCCCTGCTCTTAGGAGGTGCCTTTGTCTTTTGACTGTCCTTGACTTTGGGAGGGTCCCTTTCCTCTGTTGTGGGCCTGCCCTTGGGAGTCTCCCTGCTCTTAGGAGGTGCCTTTGTCTTTTGACTGTCCTTGTCCTTGGGAGGGTCCCTTTCCTCTCTTGTGGGCCTGCCCTTGGGAGTCTCCCTGCTCTTAGGAGGTGCCTTTGTCTTTTGACTCTCCTTGTCCTTGGGAGGGTCCCTTTCCTCTGTTGTGGGCCTGCCCTTGGGAGTCTCCCTGCTCTTAGGAGGTGCCTTTGTCTTTTGACTGTCCTTGTCCTTGGGAGGGTCCCTTTCCTCTGTTGTGGGCCTGCCCTTGGGAGTCTCCCTGCTCTTAGGAGGTGCCTTTGTCTTTTGACTGTCCTTGTCCTTGGGAGGGTCCCTTTCCTCTGTTGTGGGCCTGCCCTTGGGAGTCTCCCTGCTCTTAGGAGGTGCCTTTGTATTTTGACTGTCCTTGTCCTTGGAGGGTCCCTTTCCTTTGTTGTGGGCCCGCCCTTGGGAGTCTCCCTGCTCTTAGGAGGGTCCTTTGTCTTTTGAGTGGCCTTGTCCAAGGGACTGTCCATGGACTTGTGAGTATCCCTTGCCTTGGGAGTACCTTTTGTGTTGAATGCCTGTGTAGCTCCTGAAGGCATGTCCCCCAATAACACTTGTGGATCGTGTGTGTGTACTCCAGTGTATCTGACGTTGTCTTCGTGAACAGATTTAGCTGATCTAGGGGGTGGGGTCTGTGCCCTGCGTGCCCTGACGTGCTGTCTGACGCTGCTTCTAGTGCAATAACCTGTATTTGAGTCCTGCTCAGAATAATCACTACCCCCTGAGACATCCAGTGGTGTAGATGGGGAAACAGAAGTAGCACCCTGTCCATGCGACTGTACTATTGCAGACGACACACTGCTTGCCAATGACTGCACTGTCCTGTGTAGACCAGCAAGATCGCCATGCATCCCTTCCATGAATGCCACCACCTGCCCCAACTTCCTATCATGGTCTTGGAAAGCATTTGTCATATTGCTCTGCCCCACACACAGCTGTCGCAGCAGATCAACGGCCTCAACACACAGTGCATTTTGGCTCACCGTGGCAGGGGCAGCGGTGCCTGCACCGAACGAAACTCTGCTCCCCCTACTCCTGCGGCCACGAACAGTACATGGTGCAGTTGGCAGAAGTGTGGGCCCTGTGTGCTGTCTTCCGACAGAAGGTGATGATTGCCCACTCCCAGTCTGTGACAACAGTGCAGGCTCACCAAGAGTTTCCGAAGATGAGGACGATGGTGTCTCCACATGCGAGTCCTCAGGGACGGTCCTGTCCCCCTCTCCGGCGCTGCCCTCCTCTGTGTCAGTCTGCGTGTGTGCGAAGTCTGACCCGGACTCATTTCCTCGACTAATCTCCTCCGTCTGTGGCTGAGTGTCCTCTGTCATAGCTGAAATGCACATAAAAGAGGTGTAAGTCATGGGCACACTCACGTACAGAAGGACAAGGTTTGAGAGAAACTGTCTCAAACTGAATGGGGAGAAGACAGAGGTGGTCATTCTGGGGAAAAACAAAAACCTCTGGGGCCCTCAACACTGGCCAAATGAGATGGGCTCACTTCCTGTACCCATACATGCTGTACGTAATTTGGGTGTCCAAATAGACGACAAGCTAACAATGAAGCAGCAGGCTACTAAGGTCGCGGCAACGTGTTTTTCTACCCTCAGGTGGCTACAAAAGATCCTATGGATGCTTCCCATTTCTTCCCGTAGAATGGTTGTCCAGGCATTGATAACATCCCGCCTGGACTATGGGAACATACTATATTTGGGGGCTGATGCTGCTGCGCGACTTTTGAAGAATGTTCCTAGAAGAACTTCGGCAGTACCTGCCTTGCATGATCTCCATTGGCTTAAGGTCGCTAGTCGTATAAAGTTCAAGACACTGTGCTATATGTTCAGAATAAAGGAAGGCACTGCACCTACATACTTACAAAAGCTGGTGCAACCTTACAGGCCCAAACGTACTTTGCGATCCTCGGAAACTGGAAATTTCATCGTACCAAGATTTAAGCTGGTAAGGATGGGGGGACGTTCCTTTTCCTATCTTGGTCCTACATATTGGAATGCCCTTCCTACAGTCCTTAAATTAGAGACCAGTCTTCTTCGTTTTCGTAGAACACTGAAAACGCTGTTGTTCACATAAGTAGTTGGTTCCTGTATGATGGCTTATCTGACATCTTCTTCTTCCGTCTATCCCTAGCGCCGGGAAACCCACTGTGGGTAGCTGTGCGCGGTAAAAAGTTCAAATAAATAAATAAATAAATAAATAAATTCCATAGCTGACAAAGTAATTGTAGCCCCCATCCTGCACACGGCCCACCTCTACCAGTCATCCTCACATTACATAAGCGTTGGTGGCCGTGACACATGTACAGCATGCGGACAGGGCAGGAGCACGTACATCTGCACACATTTCCTGCCATGGGGCCATGGACCACTAGGGGATGTGCTTCAACACTCAACTACTAAGCAATTGGCGTGTCAACATGGCGGACCTGGATGTCAAATGACACCCACCCAATGGGACCAACATGGCATCACAGAGATACATACGCAACACGGAACTCAATACTGTGTCTGTGCACCAATACATGCATTGCACTCACAAGTTTCCTACACAGACAGTATGCTCACCGCTAGTTTGCTGTTGATCGACACTCAGACGTTCAGACAGTTCAGGATGCGTCACTGCAATGATACGGTGCATGAGAGGGGTCATGGAGCGTCGGGCCAGACGGGGCGTCCTTGGAATCATCCCCAGTGTCACTTTCGCTACATTCTTACTCAGCCTGGAAATGTCGTCCCAGCGTTTGTGGCAGTGTGTATGTCGTCTGTTGCACACCCCCAATGCCCGTACTTCCCGTGCAATGCTCCTCCACACGTCCTTGCGAAGGTGCAGCTTGACCTACCATGATGGGAGACAAAAGGGTGTAAGTCAGTGGACAGTTGGCCTGTCACACACATAGGGGCAACACGTATCTTTCAGCAGCCATGCACAATCCGGAACATATGTCGAGCCCACACTACACAGCTAAGATTGCAGTAGGCAGGATTATTTGGCCCCCTCATGCACACCAACATGTCCCACACTGCACTTACCACCCGTCCGGGTGCGCCGTAGAGGCGTCCATAGTTGCGGAGCACACCGTCCACGAGGACATCAAGCTCCGCGGCGGTGAAGGGACGAGACCGGATCTCTTTGCCTCTCGACATGGCAAGATCACGGAGTATGGCACTAGAGCAGCAGTCGGTGGTCAGCTCAGCAGCAGCAGCAGGTCGAGGTGATGGTCACAGGCAGCAGTCGGTGGTCAGCTCAGCAGCAGCAGCAGGTCGAGGTGATGGTCACAGGCAGCAGTCGGTGGTCAGCTCAGCAGCAGCAGCAGGTCGAGGTGATGGTCACAGGCAGCAGTCGGTGGTCAGCTCAGCAGCAGCAGCAGGTCGAGGTGAACAGGCAGCACTGGTCCCCAGGGTAGGATGTGTGATTTTGCCCAACACACATATATAGGGCCCTCAGCACGTGTCAGTGGCATACGTCGCCAGCAATTGGTCAGCCCTGGAAGCGTGTTCGTGAAATGGGCCAATTACTGGCCCTGTTGTTGCGGTGCACTGCTTCCGCTACTTGCGATTGAGCATATGCGGTCAGCGTCCCTCTTCCCATTGGCTGCATGTGCACGGACCGTCACGGGCACACATCGGCAACCGCACGTGCAAGCTTCAGGCACGGATGCTTCAGTTGCAACAATGTTCTATCACTGGTGCCACCATGGCGGTGCACGTACTCAGCGGGGGAGGTGCAGGCCTATACACCCTATAGATGTACTCAATGGACATGCCAGTTAATGTCCCCTCTTACAGTCACATTGCATCATCCACCGTACACCGGCCGGAGCGGCCGGGCCTAGGACGGCCGTGCCAGCCATGTACACAACCGCCGTGCCAGGCCGGGCCTAGGACGGCCGTGCCGGCCATGTCCACAACCGCCGTGCCAGGCCGGGCCTAGGACGGCGGTTGTGTACATGGCCTGGCACGGCGGTTGTGTACATGGCCTGGCACGGCGGTTGTGTACATGGCCTGGCACGGCGGTTGTGTACATGGCCTGGCACGGCGGTTGTGTACAAGGCCTGGCACGGCGGTTGTGTACATGGCCGGCACGGCGGTTGTGTAAGTGGCCTGGCACGGCGGTTGTGTACATGGCCTGGCACGGCGGTTGTGTACATGGCCTGGCACGGCGGTTGTGTACATGGCCGGCACGGCGGTTGTGTACATGGCCGGCACGGCCGTCCTTGGCCCAGCCGCTCCGGCCGGTGTACGGTGGATGATGCAATGTGACTGTAAGAGGGGACAGGAACTGGCATGTCCATTGAGTACATCTAAAGGGTGTATAGGCCTGCACCTCCCCCGCTGAGTACGTGCACCGCCATGGTGGCGCCAGTGATAGAACATTGTTGCAACTGAAGCATCCGTGCCTGAAGCTTGCACGTGCGGTTGCCGATGTGTGCCCGTGACGGTCCGTGCACATGCAGCCAATGGGAAGAGGGCCGCTGGCCGCGTATGGCCATTGGGAAGTAGCGGAAGTTGTGCACCGCCATGGCGACGCCAATTATGTTATCTTGTCAGACGCTGCACCGTGATGTGTTGTGTGTAGTTGCGTCATGAGGGTTGTGAGCGTGATAGGGAAAGGTCATATGTCATACACTATTGCATGTGTGTCCATACTATGCCCATCGGTGGGCACACAATGGGCAACAGATGTGCATTTGGACGTGTTGACGTCGGTTGTGACCCTACAAACGTTATTACATCTTCACAACTACACAGTACATCACGGCTGTATGGCCAAATTATGCATCTGTTGTCAGTGTGTGGTTCTGGCGAGGTGACTACAGTGGTGGTGGTACACATGCATTTAGTGTATGTGTTTTGGACGTTGTGTCACCATGCATGTAATTACCGTACGCACAACATTATTGGTGTTGGCATTGGTGCATGATGACATGGTGTGTGTGTATCATTATCGTTTGTGTGCATGCACTTGCATGTGTGTCTGTGATGTGGCTACTAAACATTAGGGTAAAGACACACGTATTGTCAGTAAGGTTCACATGTGACTACGCTGCGTTGACACACTTCCTGTTGCAAGTGGCTGCACTTTGTTAAATGGGTACTCCGTATTGTATAGACTATCAGAGATGTCACACATATGACCATTCTCCCTAGAAAATTTGTTGTTGCTAATGTTGGCTCACATGTGATGGAGTTGCACACGTATGCGTCGTTTGTAAGTTGACCCAAGTTACATTTCTCTCCCACACAGGAGGGCTCCAAATGTGCATCGGCCATACACTGTGCTGGAGGATTTGGTTGACGAGGAGGTGATTAGGAAATTCCGGCTGGATCGACGTCGGTTGATGGAGCTTGTTGCACAATTGTCTCCTCATCTGCAGCCACGTAGGACGTATCCTGGTTCGATTACACCCACTGCAAAGGTTATGGTGCCACTACATTTCTTTGCTACTGGCACCTTTCAGTACACAGTTGGATATGCCGGGGGGATGTCACAGTCCATGTTCAGCATGGTACTTCGGGATGTTTTAAGAGCTATGATGCTGTACAAGAATGACTACATACATTTCCCACGGCCGGAAGAGTTGGCAGCAGTCAAAGCAGACTTCTATGCACTGGGCCACATACCACACGTTGTGGGTTCAATTGATGGCACACATATCGCTATCATTCCACCACGGGCACGTGAGCAGGTTTTTAGGAATCGCAAACACTTCCATTCGCTGAACGTGCAGGTGGTGTGCCTGGCAAACAACATCATCTCCCATGTGTGTGCAAGATTTCCTGGCTCCGCACATGACGCCCACATCATGCGGAGCAGCATTGTCCCCCAACTGATGGCAAATCTGCGACCCGGTCAAGCGTGGCTTGTTGGTGAGTGTGCAGTGGGGACTCTTGTGATCTCTGTGTGGCATGGGGTACCCACCATATCTTGTTGTGATGTTTGTGTCTGTCATCCCCCTACATAGGTGACTCGGCATACCCAAACCGGCCCTGGCTCGTCAGTCCCATACGTAATCCTACTACAGCGGGTGAAATGCGCTACAATGATGCACATGGAAGGTCACGGAGAGTGATCGAACGTACCTTTGGACTGCTAAAGTCTAGATTTCGGTGTCTGGATAAGACCGGAGGGGCCCTGCCTTACTCACCAGGAAAAGTATGCAGGATCGTGATTGCCTGCTGCATGCTCCACAACCTGGCAGTGCGCAATGACATTGAACTGCTCTTGGACCCTGAAGACGAAGAAGTTCCTCGGCCTCCCATCCCACCCATGTCGACTGATGAGGATAGTGGTGAGGAGGAAGGTGTGGACCAGAGGCGCCAGCTCATTGATCGCTACTTCCCTTGAATGTGAGTAACTACCTCTTGTGCCAGTTGACAATGCCTTATGTATGTTTGCTGGTGTTGTGTGGATGTGGGGTGCATCAGCTGTGTGTTCTTGTTTGTGATGGTTGCATATGTGTGTCTTCATTTCTTTGGACATACAAGTCTCCATGATGTGTGTCCTCTCATCCCATGCTTTAGTGATGAGTGTAGTTTGTGTAATGTTGCTGTGCAGTGTGTTGTGATGTGTGTGAATCTGTTTCCTGACGTGTGTTTGCTGTCTCTGATTTTCCCTAGGTCACTCCCGCAGCGCCATGATCATGTACGACTAGGATCCCTGAACCTGTTTACGTCTGTTTCTGAGAGCAATCATGTGAATAAACATGGAGGAAAAACATCATTGAGTGTGTAAGTGAAATTTATTTACAGGTTGTGCTTTTGTGCTGGTGAATATTTACAAGTAAGTGGTGGGGAGGGAGTTGGAGTTGAAGGTAATGGCAGATGAAATGTCCGTGCTGACACCACATTGGGGGGTGTCAGGCTAGTCCAGCAGACCAGTGGCAATGATTGTCTATGTGGGACAGGATACTTTGCAGGGTGAATGTCTGGCACAGGCAGTGACAAAGTCATTGGCGGCCCCTCTTGGAGCGTGTGGATGGCGCTCCAACACTGCTCTCACCCACTTCCAGCCTCGGGCGGCCCCTCCGTCTCTGAGGTGGAACAGAGTCAGCTGGGGGTGCAGGTTGTTCATGGGCCACATCCGTCGCCAGGGGTACAGGTGGTGGTGGCGGCGGTGGAGGCGGAGGTGACGGTGGCGGTGGAGGTGGAGGTGACGGTGGCGCTACGACAATTGGTGGAGCGGGGGGGTTGTTCCGGGCAATCCATTCCCTCCACATTGTTGTCTGTTGGCCCATGATGTGCACGATCTGGCCAAGGTACCCCGAGATTTCGCGCAACATGTTGGTGTTGTCCACTGAGTCCTGGTGTGCACGATCTGCATGTTCCTGGGAACGGTCGTATGACGCCTGGCACCTGGCAAGGGCTTGTAGGGACTCTGCCACAGGATGGGGTAGCTGTCCTTCCTCTGTACGGCGGAGTGTGGGTCGCCTGATTGCCTGATGTCTCGTCGCCTCTCTCCTTTGTGGCCCACTCACCCTGCCTGGGTGTGAGGCCGATGGACCTGCATCGTGCGCTGGGTTAGGCTGGGTGGCACAGGCAGGAGTCGTGGTACTGGTGGTACTGGTGGTACTGGTGGTACTGGTGGTGGTGGTGGTGGTGGTGGTGGGGACTCTGCAGATCACTGAGGCAGGTGTCCCTGGAGTCACACATGCGACGGTTGTCGGGCCCGGGAGTCCCTGTGAGCCAGATGGCCCTGGCTGTGTGCTTGGTCCCGCTCCATCCTCCGCACCGGAGCTGCCTGTGTCATCGTCACCAGAGAGTCCGGTATGTGTGGGAGGCGAGGCTTGCGGCCGGGTACTGGTTTCCCCAGTCAGTTCACGATCACCTGAGGGACAAGATAGAGCTGGTCAGTAATGTGGACATTACATGTTCATATGGATTTGTAGACATTTCTGTTTCCTGTCGCACACACCCCACACACCCCACCCTCCACCACCACCACCCTCCCCGTGAACATGGGGGCCTGTTGGGAGTTGTAGTTTGGACCTCTCACACACCCCACCCTCCACCACCACCACCCTCCCCGTGAACATGGGGGCCTGTTGGGAGTTGTAGTTTGGGCCTCTCACACACCCCACCCTCCACCACCACCACCCTCCCCGTGAACATGGGGGCCTGTTGGGAGTTGTAGTTTGGACCTCTCACACACCCCACCCTCCACCACCACCACCCTCCCCGTGAACATGGGGGCCTGTTGGGAGTTGTAGTTTGGACCTCTCACACACCCCACCCTCCACCACCACCACCCTCCCCGTGAACATGGGGGCCTGTTGGGAGTTGTAGTTTGGACCTCTCACACACCCCACCCTCCACCACCACCACCCTCCCCGTGAACATGGGGCCCTGTTGGGAGTTGTAGTTTGGACCTCTCACACACCCCACCCTCCACCACCACCACCCTCCCCGTGAACATGGGGGCCTGTTGGGAGTTGTAGTTTGGACCTCTCACACACCCCACCCTCCACCACCACCACCCTCCCCATGAACATGGGGGCCTGTTGGGAGTTGTAGTTTGGACCTCTCACACACCCCACCCTCCACCACCACCACCCTCCCCGTGAACATGGGGGCCTGTTGGGAGTTGTAGTTTGGACCTCTCACACACCCCACCCTCCACCACCACCACCCTCCCCGTGAACATGGGGGCCTGTTGGGAGTTGTAGTTTGGACCTCTCACACACCCCACACTCCACCACCACCACCCTCCCCGTGAACATGGGGGCCTGTTGGGAGTTGTAGTTTGGACCTCTCACACACCCCACCCTCCACCACCACCACCCTCACCGTGAACATGGGGGCCTGTTGGGAGTTGTAGTTTGGACCTCTCACACACCCCACCCTCCACCACCACCACCCTCCCCGTGAACATGGGGGCCTGTTGGTAGCCATGTACATGTTTGTGAGTAGGTGTCCGACGTGCATGGGTTGGGGCGTAGGTGATGTGTCTTCTCAGTTGTCTGAGCCTGACCATGTCGTACTGATCGTGGGGCTTGGTTTGTACTTACCAGCCTCTTCTCCTTCATCAAGTCCGTCTAGACTCTCTGGGTGAAGTATCACCAGCACCTTCTCCTCCCAATCGGTGAAGGGTATGGGCTCCGGGGGTGTTCCTCCGCCAGTATGATTGGCTCTTGCATAGTTTTTGGCGCGGATGCCTTTCACCCGAGTCTTCAGGTCATGCCACCGCCTCTGAATGTCATGCTTCGTCCTCGGCACGGTCCCTGACGCATTCACCCGAGTGACGATCCTGTCCCACATGTTGTTCTTTTGCGCCACGGACGTCTGCTGGACTTGGGCCCCGAAGATGTGGGGCTCAACACGGATGATTTCATCTACCATTACCTTCAACTCGGTTTCCGTGAATTTAGGGGTTTTTTGGGTGCCATGGTGTGTGGTGCTCAGTGTGTGGGTTGAGTGAGTTGGGGGGTGCAGGTGTGTGGTGTGTGATGTGTAGGAATTGTGTGGTGGGTGTTTGTGTGGTGGGTGTGGTAGGGTGATGGTTGTGTGTCTTCTATGTGAGTTAGCTGTATCTCGATTAGGGCCTCTTGCTAGCAGCAATGATGTGATGCAAAGGATTGTGGTAGTGTGTGGGTGTCATTTTATAGTCGTGTCTCAATGGTTGTTGGCAGTCAGGTGGTAGGTGGGCGTGTTGACTAGTGTGCATTATTGGGTACTTGGGGCGTGTCATGCTGGCTTGTGCTTGGTGTTGGTGTTTCGGGGGGGGGCCTTGTCAATGTTCGTATGTTTGCTTTGTACTTGCGGTACACTTTCAGACATTTGTTTGACGTTAGGGATGTTGTGCGTGTTGGCCTTCCGCAGTGATGCACTGTTTATCGTTGCATTCTTTCCGCCGCGGACGTGGATGGCTGTGCGTTCCGTGGTACAGGCGGATTTATCCTAATTGCGGACACGGAGTATTCACAGGTATGGCGGTACATGTGTTTTTTTCCGCGGTCATTTCCGTCCACGGCGGTGGTTGTTCATTGGGCTCCATCCGCCGTGGACGGAGTTAGATGTGTTCCGTCCACCGCGGACGGTGTTTGTTATGATCCGTCCGCCGCGGTCGGAGTTTCGTGACATGATTATCCTAATCCCAACCGCGGAATCTCCGCGGCGCAGCCGGGAGTAAAATTTCCCCGACCATGGCGGACAGTACCCATTTCCGTCCGCCATCCTAATCGACCCCTAATTTTGAACAACACACTTACTTTTATTAACTGCTCCAATCTTCATTGTCCAATTACTTAGACTTATTTGGGTTCTAAAAATACTAGATAAGAATTTGTTAAGTAAAAAGGCAAACGTTGTTTGAAAATCAATTGAGTATCATTACAAAATTATGTAAAAACATATATTATCAACATTTACCCGAGAAACTCATTTTTCATTGATGTACTTTCCCACATGGCCAAATAGTACGTAAAAATTCCTTGTTTTGGAAAATACTTAATAATACTCTTGACCTTCTATTTCCCGACCTTCTGCATGAAAAGCTCCAACGTCTTTCGTAACACCTAACAATATTTATATCTCCACCCAAGGATGTGTATCATGTCCATAAAACCTTAAACAACCAGTAAACTATCAGAATCTGAACATCAGATAATATCCTGATGACTAACTTTTATTAATTGCTCCAATCTTTCTAGGCCAATTACTTTTCCTAAAATTTAGGTTGTAAAAACACTAGGTAAGAATTTTTTAAATCAAAAGGCAAACGTTTTTTGAAAGTCAAAACAGTATCTTTACAATAAGTCCAACCGTTTTGACATTTTAAATAAGCTCTATAATGTCCAGATGTTGTTGAAGGACCATCATGGAAAATAATTGCTACTGTTACAAAGGTTCTTCCTGAAATTGATAATTGAGAAGCCACAACATTTTTTATTAAAGTTGTTAATTTAGTTCCATCAGGTCTACATCGTTGGAACATTAAAATTACGTACTGTCCTTAACTTTGTATAAATAATGTTGATAGCATTGCATGGTTACATTGGGTACAAACCATGTTTTGATCAGCTGCTCTAACTAGATTATTAAAAGACACTGATTTGCAGTCTGGTAAAGTCAAATATATAAATCTTTCGGTATCTACTGTTGTACTACTTGAAAAGGAACAATTATCGCAGACATGTTGCCATTTATAAGAAAGGCCAAAAATATTTTCAACATCTATACCTTCCTCTTGCAATACAACAAGCATGTATATTAGAAAATCCAGACAATCTTGCTGAATATCCTGAGAAAATTGAGCTATACCAGAACATATGTCTAAATCATTTCGAATATCAGAAACACTTTCTATATTTGTTCTATCACTGCTACATTTCTCAAACACAGTATTCAACAAACAACAAAAACTTTGATCCTGATTTTCAACAATCTGTTCTTGCAAACTTTGGAGAAAAAAAACATTATTAACCACTACATTAGCATAGCAGTTGACACCAGAACTGTTCTCAAACTGAAACCCAACAATATCTTCAACAGAATCCTCTTTGTTTCTGCTTACAATTACTGGTTCATCTAGTTTTCTTTTTTTTGCTACAGCCTTGCTACAATTTTTCTCATTTCTTCTTTTTCGGCCTACTACACGCTTTTCAAATAGAGGACATTGAGGTAAATTTGGAGCATACTCTCTTTTAACCTATTATATTCCTTTACACAATTTAGATCTGCACTAATCTTTGTCTCATCAAAATCAATCAAGTACAATCCAGACTCGAGATAAAGCAACATATGCCATACCCTCCTTGAAGACAGAACTTCCAATATTCACCAAAGCACTATCTACACTTAAACCTTGAGATTTATGAATAGTCACCGCATATGCCAAAGAAACGGGAAACTGTTTTCTGCGGACATATAAATATTTCACAAGCAAAAATCGGGCAGAACAACGACTGATTTGTTGTACTTCTTCAATACCATCAAATTGAATTTTTATAAATTCAATTCCATCTCTATTTCGGTAATTCACAAAATCAACAACATGACTGCTCCATTTACTAAACCACTTTCCACATTTAAATTCCGTTGTAAAATGATACGACAATTTAAACATACATATAGAGTCTTTTCAAAACCAGCAGTTTTAGAAATTGTTTTCTCTAAAGAATCCAACTTTGATTTCAACTTTTCTGACAAAACAATAGTAACTCCTTTGTGCTCTATTTTATCAATAGCTTCCAGTTTCACAATCTCTTGATGTTCTAACTCTAACATTTTGTTGTTGAAGACTGAACATTCTCGAAGAGGTGGCATCAAGCATATTACAGTTTTGTTTTCAGCAACTTTCTGATAAATAATCTCTGGGAGAATATTTTACTTTTGAAACAAATTTGAAAATAATCATGACTGTAAAGCTTCCTTGCCATGTTCAGTTACTTTTCCAATTCTTACATCTTGTAGAATATTTTTATAATCTTCATCCTTTGCCTGTCACATGTTTTGAAGCAGTTCTGTATATTTAAAATATAACCAGATATTCACATTTCCAATGCTTCCTAGGCACTTTCTTGTATCTTCATGCGTAAGCATCTTAAACACTGGTTGTCCTTTCACTGGATTTAGCTGCAGTAGATCTCCAAAGACAATGATGTGTTTGCCTCCAAATAACACATCATACTCTGTTTTAAGAATTTGTTGCATTCTTAAATGCACAAAAGCAAGCATCACATTTGAAACCATGCTTACCTCATCAATGATAAGAAGTTTCATTTTCTTCAAGACTCTACCAAGTTCATAACAATCTTCTCCAGATAGCTTGTGGTATTGTAATTTATTATCATGCTCTACTGGCAGCATCAATAAATGATGTAAAGTAATCCCTTTAATGTCATGTGCTGCCAACCCAGTTGGAGCAGTAACAACACAAGACAGTGATGACTCTGTTCTTTTCTGCAGGTAACTTGCAATTGATTTAATCAGAAAACTTTTCCCAGTTCCGGCTTCTCCACTCACATACAGTCGGACGGGTTCAAATGACATACATGAGCACTCTTTTTTATAATGACGTAAACCATGCTCAATCTGTTCTGTGACTTCATCATATATTGTTTTCTGCTCCACATTTAGTTGATTTTCCAAATCTTCTAAATTTACTACATCCTCCTGAGCTTGTTCCATGGCTCTTTCCACCTCTTCCATGGCAGTGGCAGCTTCATTTTGGATAATTGGTCCTCCTAATGGATCCTGACTCAACGAAGCAGAACTCTGACTGTCTTGAGAACTGTCTCTAGCAATCTCTGCTGCAATGATAGCTTCTTCCTGTATTTCATCGTTCAACATTTGCAGATAATTTGAAAAAACAGGACATTCTATGGTATCCTTAGTTGCATTAAAACAATCTTCAAAACTGAGAAAATCTCCAAGTAGTTCCTCTTCTTAACGCCATGGCTTAAAGAGTTGCAAAAGAGCTAAATAGTAAAATTCCCTTTCATCAGGAGATTCGCAACTCAATTTACAATGATTAATCAAATGTCCTTTTCTTTGTTTCACCAGACATCCTTCACATCTAATTAAAGCATATACTCCTTTATTGATATCTTCTGTCATGTCCCTCTTAAAAGTATAGCTTTGCAGTACTTCATAGAGACAAACGTTCTCAAGATGACTACTTCTATTTGGTTAATATGGATCCAACATGTTTGTCTTCAAAATATCTGTACTATTTGGTTGAAACTCCGCCAAATATTCAATTTCTTGTGCAGACTTCAAAACTCGGTTTTGTGTTGCAGCAAGACCTAGACTTACCCAAATGATGGATCTCGATTTGGCGTACAGACTTGCTGATGATAACCGATCTGAACATTCATATGCTCCAATTTCTCGATGCGACAACATCTTCAGACTGTAACTGTATAATTTCTTACTTAAACTCTTTTCATGCGAAATATCCTCCTACATTTCCTTCAGTTCCGTCTTTTCTGATTTTGTGATGTAAGACGTTACACATCGAGCCACAGCAATAGAGTTGTCAGCAACATATTGAATATCCATGTTAGCATTCCACATGGACAAAATGACTGGGTTGTAGTCATTTATGTATTTGGACTCTTCATTTCTTTTCAAGTTGTATGTATTTTTCGTTACGTTACGTTACGTTACGTTACGTTACGTTACGTTAAAAATATTTATACCGCGCACGTTCACCAACGGTTTCATGGCGCTCTTGACGTAACAGCAGCTAGGGTGGGGAAGTTACTCAGGTAGTTGTTGAAATAAAAAAGTTTTGAGGAGCTTACGGAAATGGTCGTAAGTAGGGCAGAGACGAAGTGCAGTGGGAAGGGAATTCCAGGTGGTAGGTGCCATGGCGGAGAAACTAAGGCCACCATGCTTTTTCCGCCTGGATTTGGGAATGACCAGGAGATTGAGGGTGGCGGAGCGGAGGTCTCTATGAGGGACGTACCGTGTCAGACAGGAGGTAATGAATGCTGGGGCTGAGTCAGACAAGGCCTTAAAAATGACACAGCCAAGCTTAAAGAGACAGCGTTTAGTGATGGGAAGCCAGTGAAGACTACGTAGGAGAGGAGTGACATGCTGGTACTTAGGCTGGCGAAAGATAAGGCGAGCTGCCTGATTCTGGACAAGTTGCAGCCGGTGGAGGTGGATAGATGGAATTCCGGCATACAGCGTGTTAGCATAGTCGAGTCTGGAGGTGATCAATGCTAGGATGACTAGGATCAGAGCATCTCTAGTGAGGAACCTGCTGATCTTACGAATCCGTCTAAGATGAAAAAAACAGGATGAGGTGACTGCATTGATTTGAGGCCTCATAGAGAGGTCCTCCGAAATGATCACCCCCAGACTCTTCACCGTGCCAACCGGGTCAGGTGGAGTACCCAGAGAGGGGGGCCAAAAGCTAGAATTCCACGGATTGGAGGAGCCCCCAACTAGTACCAGCTCTGTTTTTGTTGGGTTTAGTTTTATTTGACTATGAAGCATCCACTCAGCGATGTTGAGCATGGTGGACTGAAAGTTGGAACAGGAGGAAGGGAGGTTAGAAATAGGAAAGATTAACTGAAGGTCATCTGCGTAGTTAAAGATAGTGACTGGGGTATTCCGGAGGGAGACAAGAAGGGGCTGAAGATACAAATTAAACAATAAAGGTGAAAGCGCGGAGCCCTGAGGGACCCCACAAGTAAGGGGTGAATAGGAGGCAGAAAAGGTAGATAGGTGTACTGCCTGAGTACGATGTCTCAGAAAAGATCTGAGCCATTCGAGGGCCATCCCCTGGATACCGGCATTGTTGACACGGTCGATCAGAATGGTGTGATCGACCGTGTCAAAAGCAGCCGACAGGTCCAGGAGGACGAGGGCCTGGGGGATGTTATTGTCGGCCCCCTTCCTCAAGGCATCCATGACGGCTACTATGACCGCCTCGGTGGAGTGGAGGGGTCTAAAGCCAGCTTGTTGGTTATCCAGGAAGGAGGAATTCTCTATAAAGGTACTCAGGCAGCGAGTAACATAGGTCTCAAGAATTTTACCCAAATAAGGAAGAAGGGAAATTGGGCGGTAGTTACTTAAAACGGTGGGGTCGGCATTGGTTTTCTTAAGGATGGGAATAACCGCTGCCTGTTTGAAGGAACGAGGGACCTCCCCAGAAGCAAGAGAGTGGTTAAGCAAGGCTAATGGGGGGCTAGGACATGACAGAAAGGCTTCTCTAAGAATATGGGGAGGGCAGCAGTCATTAGGTGATCCTGAACTGACTTTACGAAGAAGAACGAAGAATTCCTCTTGAGAGATAGGTGGAAACTGAATCAAACGGCTTGGGTTCATTGGAGGGGGGGTAGAGTGGAAGGTGATGAGGGGGGAGGAATATTATCTTTGATAGTAGAGATTTTATCTGTAAAATAGGAATTCAAAGAGTCGCATAGGGTTTGGGTAGGTTGAGGTTGTGGAGTAACCCTATCTGGCAGGGAGAGCTCAGTGACGATGGAAAAGATGTCTTTAGCCTTGGTGTTGGAATTTTTCGGTGATTTTCTTGTCACAGTATACCGCAGAAGGCATAACATTGTTCACTCTTCCTTTACATATTACTGGTCATGGAAATCCAAAACGACATTTTGTGTAGAACTTCTCCTTGGATTTGAACTTTCGACGACAGTACTTTCCACAGCGATGGGTTTGAAAGCGTAAGACTTGATGTCGTAAATTGTCTTCTTCTGTACTTTTCGGAACAACACATGTGGAATACTGTTCAATGAAACTCATCACTGTGTCATCCGAATCTGTTCCAAATTTGGGAGCATCTTTGATCCATAGCAGCACATGTATGTGAGGAGCACCTCTTGCTTGATACTCCTTTCTCCAAGAGAAATCCAAAACCTCTCCAAGTGGAGGATTTTTTTGTTTGTGATGAAAGACATCATAGCTTCAAATCGATGATTAAAATACCTACAAACATTAACTGGATCCAAAGAGCACAGTTCTCCAGGTGTCTTGAATTCTGTATTTTCTATGTTTCCATTTGCCTCTCGAAGAAATTCAAGTAAATCTTCCCAGGCATACTCAGCACAGCTAAGAGTGAGGAACCATGTAGGAGTTCCTAAGTTTCTTAGCATACATTTCAATTCCCCATGACGACGGTACCAATACTCATTCGTACCACACTGACATGCCATGAGATTGATTAGGTGAGATTCCAAAATACTGTCTTCCACTTGGACTTTATCCATAAAGTCCCTTGCCGAAACATTTTGAAGATGTACACCAGATTTCAGTATATGGTTCACAGCATAAGATAGTCCAGAGAAGTCACTCTCAAACAGAAGATGAAACAAATATGGAATGCATTGACGAAATCTTGGATCTTCTGCATATAGGGGCCGATTATGATGGCGGACGGACCTGAGTCCGTCCGCCACCATAGAGTAGGAGGGAACCTCCGCATGGCCTGCGGAGTTCCCTCCTGTGCAATTAGGATGTGACCGCCACCCTGGCGGTCACATCCTCTATTTTTACCATTGCGGCGGGTGCAGCTTCAAGCTGCACCCGCCGCAATGGTAAAAATGCATACATTGCATTTGTATGCAGAAAGCGGCAGGCATCGTACAGTGCCTGCCGATTTTTGCATACAAATGCAGGGGGGTACCATAGGTACCCCCCATGTGCAACCCCCACCCCCCCCTTCACCCAGGGGGCCCGCAACGGGCCCCCGCAGTGAAGTTACACATGCTTTTCCACAGCGGAAAACCCGCCGCTGAAAAGCATTTTTTACAGCCCATCCTAATATGGCTGACGGTGTCTGAGAGACACCACCAGCATATTAGAGCTTTTCCACTGCGGTTGTAAGCCAACCGCGGCGGAAAAGCTGCGGACGGAAACCAGGACCCACCAGCCATCCTAATGTGGCGGTGGGTCTTTGGTGTGTCCGCTGCGGTTTTTCCGCATCCTCCGGGCCGGTGGTGGCTTCCGCCGGCCCGGAGGATGCGGAAAAACCGCAATCGTAATAGGCCCCATGATCTTAAAGTCCGGTATTCCGATGCAGGAATTCGAACAGGTCGGTCATCATATCTTCCACCTTGACCTGTTGGAAACAATTGAGGAAAACAACAAGCTTCCAAGCTTTCTTCCCACACACTTATGGGACTTCGTTTGGCTTCTTTCATTTGGAACAACTCAATAGCATTCCCCATTACTTCTTTGGAATGCAGAGGATGAATACAATAATGCTCATAAATCTGTTCACTTCTAGACACATCTACTTTTTCAATCCGTCCAGCTGATGAATCACTGTCCTCTTCTACAGCTGTTTCCTCTTCTCCTACATATACATTTTTGTAGTACTGATTGTTTTTTACTAAATACAACGTTGCCTTTTTGACTTTCCTAACATCCACTAATTCTTGCCAGATTTTCTTACTCTTTGTAGGAACGCCATTAACTAGAATAACTAGAGGTTCCTCTTCCACTTTTTCTACGCCAATGGTGTCAATATTTTTCTTTAAATCTAAAGGCAAATAAACAACTCTTCCCTTTAATCCTCTCTGTAAATCTGAAGGAGGCAATTTCCCTGTCTTAGGCTCCAAGCGAACAATAGCCTGAAAAGGATGCACACATTGAATCAGAATACACTCATAGGTATTTAAACCCATCAATTCAGACGGAATCTTTACCAACTCAAGATTATTATGTACAGCTCTAGCAGGCATTCGGTTTTCATTTAATTTATTATAACAATATTTACAAATACGCAGATCAGAACCCAAATCAAAACAATTCTCAATCAACAAATAAGTTGCAAAATCCTTCCATTCATTATTATTTTCCATTTCACTTTTAACATATAAATAAACTAACCAAGTCTGATTCTTATAATGAGTTCATCGACAACACACACAAGAAAAATTTGGCCTGTCACTTGAAATGACCTTAAACTTTGTAATTTCATGATCAAAATTTTGAGTACTTACAATCTGTACATTCTCTTCTACATTACTTTCTATTACTGTATTATTTACGGCAGTGTCCTCTTTTTCACCAAAGTAACAAAACTCTATTTCTTCACAAATCTTCTTCACATCTAATTCAGATCCATGCAAAAGAGCACTGTTTAACTGTTTTAGCCTAAGTGCTGTACTGTTTGCATAATACAACCTTCTCACTATTTTCCTCACTTTAGTTTGATGCACTCCTAACATCCTAAAATGGTGAAAAGTACTCTGACATACTTTTCTAGAAAGACAAGCCAATGAATGACCATGCAAACCTGTTTTTTCCCTCACTCTGCAAGGATCTAAGTCTTGTAACATCTTAAACTTTTGTTTCAGACTTTTCTTACTATATGTACGTAAGAAATTGCAAAACAAATTAATAGAATCCTGTCGCACACTACAAATACTACTACAATTCCAAGTATACATCGGACCCTTAGCACGTCTCCCTAAAACTTCATCAGCTAACACCTCATCTGCATTTCTAGGCACATTTTTTTCTTTTTCTACTGGACAACCGTCCTTTACCTCATATGCTCGACCACTGGTGTCAACTGCATGCACCAAATCATTATCATGAAAGTAACTCTCTTCATTAAAAAATGGCTGACTACTTGAACTTTGCTTCCATTCTCCCGAAAAAACATCACAAAATTACTTCGATTGATTAGTCTTTTCCACTGACATTTTGATTTCAATCATTGATTGCCTTATCTAGTGTACAAACTCTATTGATTACTAAAATATACAGCTTTCTCTTCACTTCAAAAGCCTGATCAACAAACTTTTCTATTCTTTTCTTTTTCTTGTAAAAAGTTGTTTTCCTATTATATTTCTTAAGATTTTTTAATAAATTCAAAACTACTCTGTTACGAAACATTCGTCTACGAATGTCAATAAACTGATTTCTCCTACGATTACCAGACACACTATGATCTTCTTGTACCATTATACCATTTTTTGGTGACCTCTGCTTTTTTTTCTAGTTACAACTTGTTTTTTTTTTTCGTAGAAACACTTTCTTGACTTTTTCTGCATTTTAACAATTTCCTTAAAAATTCCTTGGTTTGCTTACCAGGAGCATTTTTTCTTTTCTCTGAAGATTGTCCTTTGCATGAATCTTCTAATTGAGTCCTCTTGGTTGATAAAACTTTCTTATAAAATCTCTTTTAATCTATTATGACTCTGTAGATACTTACAATCTGTTGAAAAGAAAAATGTGACATATTATAGACCACTACTAACATAACACATAGCAAACACATTAACTAAACATTATAAACACTAGTTCACATCTCTCTTTGTGAGTCTCATATCACTCTTTGCCTGCACTATCTCCCTCTTTGCATGCCTCATCTCACTCTCTCCTTCCACCATCTCTCTGTTTGTATGTGTGTGTCATCTCAATCTCTGCCTACACCCTCTGTCTGTTTGTGTGTATGTGTCATCTCACTCTCTGTGCCTAAAACGATTTACCATGCTAAATGTTTTTTGCTGAAATGACTGGCTTTAAGATTTTTGACAAGCATCACACTGAGTGTGTATGTGAATTAAGGAATTATATTTTCATCTTTTTCCTTAATGTTAGCTGTGTGTGTTTACAGTTTGTATCTTTTACCTTATACGGTAGACTTTTTTTTAAAAGTGTTTCTCATGCTTGAATTCAATGCTGGTATAGAGATAGTGCTAATGGTTTCATTGGGCTTGTAAATATGCTCCTTTTTTACAAGAGCTTTGCGCTACCTTTAACATGGATGCAAGCAGTAAATGTATACAGAGGGATAGGAATAGCAGATAGAAAACAATATGAAATGCCGTGAGAGATGCATAAAGGATTTTACTAATGGCATCAATTGAGATAGAATATACAAAAAGAGGGGCATATTTAGAAGCCCCTTGCGCAATGTTTAACATGGATGCAAGCAGAAAATGCATACAGAGAAATAAAATTGGCATTACACTATCTCTATACCAGCATTAATGTTAAAAATTACACAAGGGGCTTGTAAATATGCCAATGAAACCATTACACTATCTCTATACCAGCAATAATGTTAAACATTGCGCAAGGGGCTTGTAGATATGCCTCTCTTTTTTGTATATTTTGTATATTCTATCTCAATTCATGCCATGAGTAAAATCCTTTACGCATCGCTCACAGCATTTCATATTCTTGTCTGTGTGCCAATTTTATTACTCTGCATGCATTTTCTGCTTGCACCCATGTCAAACATTGCGCAAGGGGCTTGTAAATATGCCTCTCTTTTTTGTATATTCTATCTCAATTTATGCCATTAGTAAAATCATTTACGGATTTCTCAAAGCATTTCATATTCTTGTCTTGTAAAAAAAAAAAAAAACGAAAAATCGGGAGGGTACGTGCACCGGAAAACACGTTTTGGGACCCCCCTTTTTTCTCGGCCACTGCTTGACGAATCCCCCTGAAACTTTCCGGAAAGGAGCGGAGCGCAGCGAGGCAAATGTAAGGAAAATTACAGGCAGATCCCTCAATTGGCGCCAAAGTTTCTTTGCTGCCGTTATTGTCTTTGCCAGTGTTTCTTTGATGTGTGTGCTGTGAGAGCTGTGTGGGCTGTGAGAGCTGTGAGAGCTGTATGGGCTGTGAGAGCTGTGAGAGCTCTGTGGGATGTGAGGTGAGTGGGCTGTAAGGGCTGTGTGAGCTGTGAGGGCTGTGTGGGCTGTGAGAGCTGTGTGGGCTGTGAGAGCTGTGTGGGCTGCGAGGGCTGTGTGAGCTGTGAGAGCTGTGTGGGCTGTGAGAGCTGTGTGGGCTGTGAGAGCTGTGTGGGCTGTGAGAGCTGTGTGGGCTGTGAGGGCTGTGTGAGCTGTGAGAGCTGTGTGGGCTGTGAGAGCTGTGTGGGCTGTGTGGGCTGTGAGAGCTGTGAGAGCTGTGAGAGCTGTGTGGGCTGTGAGAGCTGTGTGGGATGTGAGCTGTGTGGGCTGTGTGAACTGTGTGGGCTGTGTGGGCTGTGAGAGCTGTGAGAGCTGTGTGGGCTGTGAGAGCGGTGTGGGCTGTGAGAGCTGTGTGGGCTGTGAGAGTGTGGGCTGTGTTGGCTGTGAGAGCTGTGAGAGCTGTGAGAGCTGTGCGGGCTGTGAGAGCTGTGTGGGCTGTGACCGCTGTGATGGCTGTGAGATCTGTATGGGCTGTGAGAGCTGTGAGAGCTGTATGGGCTGTGAGAGATGTGAGAGCTGTGTGGGATGTGAGCTGTGTGGGCTGTGAGGGCTGTGTGAGCTGTGAGAGCTGTGTGGGCTGTGAGAGCTGTTTGGGATGTGGGAGAGTGGCTGTGTGGGCTGTGAGAGCTGTGAGAGCTGTGTGGGCTGTGGGAGTGTGGGCTATGTGGGCTGTGAGAGCTGTGACAGTTGTGTGGGCTGTGAGAGCTGTGAGAGCTGTGAGAGCTGTGTGGGCTGTGAGAGCTGTGTGGGCTGTGAGAGCTGTGTGGGCTGTGAGAACTGTGTGGGCTGTGAGGGCTATGAGGGCTGTGAGGGCTCTGAGGGCTGTGTGGGCTGTGAGAGCTGTGGGGGCTGTGTGGGCTGTGCGAGCTGCGTGGGCTGTGAGGGCTGTGTGAGCTGTGAGGGCTGTGAGGGCTGTGAGAGCTGTATGGGCTGTGAGAGCTGTGTGGGCTGTGAGAGCTGTGTGGGCTGTGAGAGTGTGGGCTGTGTGGGCTGTGAGAGCTGTGTGGGCTGTGTGAGCTGTGAGAGCTGTGTGGGCTATGAGAGCTGTGTGGGCTGTGAGGGCTGTGAGGGCTGTGAGGGCTGTGTGGGCTGTGAGGGCTGTGAGGGCTATGAGAGCTGTGTGGGCTGTGAGAGCTGTGTTGGCTGTGAGAGCTGTGTGGGCTGTGAGAGCTGTGTGGGCTGTGAGAGTGTGGGCTGTGTGGGCTGTGAGAGCTGTGAGAGGTGTGTGGGCTATGAGAGCTGTGTGGGCTGTGAGGGCTGTGAGGGCTGTGAGGGCTGTGTGGGCTGTGAGGGCTGTGAGGGCTATGAGAGCTGTGTGGGCTGTGAGAGCTGTGTTGGCTGTGAGAGCTGTGTGGGCTGTGAGAGCTGTGTGGGCTGTGAGAGTGTGGGCTGTGTGGGCTGTGAGAGCTGTGAGAGGTGTGTGGGCTATGAGAGCTGTGTGGGCTGTGAGAGCTGTGTGGGCTGTGTGAGCTGCATTAATGTCAAACATTGCACAAGCGGCCTGTAAATATGCCAATGAAACCATTACACTATCTCTATACCAGCATTAATGTCAAACATTGCGCAAGCGGCTTGTAAATATGCCAATGAAACCATTACACTATCTCTATGCCAGCATTAATGTTAAACATTGCGCAAGCGGCTTGTAAATATGCCCCTCTTTATCTCATATTCCATATTAATTGATGCCATTAGTGAAATCCTTTATGCATCTCCCACACCATTTCATATGGTTTTCTATCTGTCATTCCTATCCCTCTCCATACATTCACTACTTCCACCCATGTTAAAGGTTGCACAAGGCGCTTCTAAAAAAGGAGCATATTTACAAGTCCAATGAAACCATTACACTATCTCTATACCAGCATTGAATCCAAGCATAAAAAACAATTAAAAAAAAGTCTACCTTATAAACTGAAAAAAAAACCACTGTAAGCACACATAGCTAACATTATGGAAAAAGGTAAAAAAATAATTCCTTCATTCAAACAGACACTCACTGTGATCCTTGTCAAAAATCTTTAAGCCACACATGTTATCAAAAAACATTTAGCATGGTAAATCATTTTACACACAGAGCACAGCCCATTTAAATGAACACTACACTACAATGCAGAAACCTGACTCATTTTCAAAATACAACAGGAATGAAGCCTAATATGCTTGTTATGCTTCCCAATACTGCAAACAGCACTCTCTCTATATTACTCACCTTTAAAATCGCTTTTGGAAATATAGAACAGTGTCAAACACACAGCAGATTTTCTTAAGCAGAATCTCTGAAATGCACCTCTGACATTGAAATCAGAAATGGCACACTTTCCCACTCATTCTTCACACATATTTCAGGTCTTAACCAATGCAATCTCTTCCCACACTATTTCAAAACTAAACTAACATTTCAATTGGTTCTACATTCCCACAATTTCAAACTCACATAATATTCACAAATCCCCCTAGTGCTCATTTGACCTGTCACCATGGTAACTCCCACCTAAGGAAGAACAGAGTTTAAAAGTTCATTATACTTTGTTGCAAATGAATCCACCAAGGTTGTTAGAGCTTTCAGCTAATCATGTGCAATGTTCCTTTCAATGACCTTTTCTGAACCAATAGAATTGCTTCTTTTAAAAAACAAAACTATGCACCCTAATATGCTCTTTTCCATTTTCAGAAAGCACCAATCATTTCTTAAGCTTCAAGTGCAGTGAATGTCCTCCTCTTTTTTTCTACAATGCAAGCTTTCCAAATGCCATTTCATTTACAGCCCTCATCTGAGTACAACCAGACCTGCCTTAAAGATGCCTTCAGTATGGTTTGTAGGACACAGTTTTATATTCTGGTCTAAAAGGTATGCACCAAACAGAGGAATTTTAAACCTTCATTTACCAGATGTGGATATTTTATGGATTGGCCAGAGAGGATTGAGATGTCACCAATTGATAACATTGGTGTAATCTTTCATGCATCTCCCACATCCTGACCTTATAATTGTGCACTGTGGTGGAAATGATTTATGCACTTTGACTGGGGTTGGTCTGGAAATGCTATTGAAGGACATATTTGGACAAGTGATGTCACTTTTTCATCAAACTGCATTTGTCTATTCCAATATATGCCAAAGACAAAAATGGAATTGGTCCAATCAATTTTGTCCACAGATTGAGAAAGCAAGGAAACATGTAAATAAATCTGTTTTTGCATACATGAGAGACTATGGAATGGGTTGTATATACCACAACAACTTGCGTTACAACATGCAAGGCATCTATAGGACAGATGGTCTACATTTCACTGATGAAGGGAACAGAGTCTATCTCTGTAACATCAGACTCTGCATTGGTACTTACTTGTAGGTACCAAAAAAAACACAATGAACACAACGGCTCTTTTTAGAGCCAACTAACATGTAAACACTCAAATATAATTTTTAACTTTATGTTTTGTATTAATTTTTACAGAGGTCCGCGCACCGAGCACTCACCGAGCACTCCCCGTGCGCGGACCTATCGTGTTTTCTGTTATTTTTTTTAAAAAAACACATTATTTTTTACCTTAGGAGTCCTTGAACGACCCCCTGAGAAGGCATAAGGGGTCAGGGACACTCTACCCTACCCCCTTCCCACGTTTTTAAGTTATATTTTTCACTCTCTTCTGAAAGCACAAAAAGGCGGCAATAGGGTTCGCGCACAGTGCATTTACCGAGCACTCACGGTGCGCGGACCTATTGGAATAAAAAAAAAACTAAATGGAAATGGACATCGTCTCCTCTGTAGATACCTTGTATGTTGTAATGTAAGTTATTGTGGTATATTGAATCCATACTATAGTCTTTCAGGAAAGCAGAAACAGATTTGTTCGCATGATTCCTTCCTTTCTAAATGTGTGGTCAGAATTGGCGTACGGGGTCATGAGTTCCTACTCTGGTGAAACACACTTGCTGTTCTACATACTTACTTATGTTGTAAACTAGTGCATCAGAGACAGTCAGTGACAGAAAGGATACAGGACATGAAGAACACAAAATTGTATCACTTTGCTACTACCTCATAAATTACATTTAAATAAGTATAATTTTCAAAACAATTTTTCTTTACTAAATTAAAATGTATTTATCAGAATTTTCAAAATCTCAAAGAACTTGTAGGATTTCTTCTTCAGAGATTTCATCCATTAAAGTGTCTGAAAATGATTCGTCAAACTCGACAACGTCTACACATTCCATTAATTCCATATCTAGTGTTTCATCAAAAAATCTGCCATGGTATCTCCTTCATGTTCTTCATGATTTGTTTCATCTATAGGATCAATATACACCTCAGAATAGGTTGCCTCAATAAACGTTGCTGTTATTTCAAAGAAGATGTTGGTAGGCTCCTCATTTTCATTCATTATTTTATGTTAGTGTACTATTAAAAGAAAGAGAAACAGCGCTTACTGCATGATTTCCTGCTCTGGTGAGACACACTTGCTGTTCTGTAAACTTACATATGTTGCAATCTTCTGCATCAGAGACAGACAGTGAGAGAAAGGATGCAGGACATGAAGAAGAGATGTCAAATACACATTTAAGAAAATTTTGGGGAAGAACGGAACTATTTATGAGTAAACTTACTATGTAACACAAAAAATTATCAGTTTCCTACTACCTCATAAATTACATTTAGTTAAGTATAAGTTCTCATACAATATTTATTTACTAAATTTAAATTTATTGTTGGGAATTTCCAAAATTTAAATGATCGTCTAAGATTGCATCATCAGCAATGTCAATATTGAAAATCTCCCAAAAAGAATCCTCAAACCCAATGAACTCCAAAGCTTCCATTAAATGTGAATCCAAGGATTCATCATAGAAATCATCCATGCCATCTCCTCCATCATAAAGCTCTCCTTCAGGATTACTCTCATCAACAGGAACATCCTCAATAACAGTCACAAAAATGTCTATAACGATGTCAAATGACTCTTCATTTTCAACCATTATTGATGTAAGTGTACTATTAAAAGAAAGAGAAAGACAGTGAGATGTTGCAGAGTAAGAGTGAGATAGGGCAGAGAAAAACTATTAAAAGAAAGAGAAATTTAATTCTATAAGGAGAGTTACTACTGTGTAAATCTCACACCAGAAATTGAACACCAAAATGTCCACACAAAAGTACACAAAAGTACCTCAGACACCATAGTCACAAAATGGCCGTGTTTCCCTGGACAATGTATAGTATCAAGCAAGAATTAGAAATATAAAGCACTGCATCTGATGTTGCCCTACTCAATCCATAAGTATAACAGAACAACATTAAATAACTAACAGAAAACATTTTCCTATTAACTTAAAGTGAACAACAGAGTTCTCCTTACAAATTAACAACTCACCTTCTAGAAAACTGTTGTACAGTAAATTCTGTCTCAATATCACACCTCAGAAGTATACCTCAAACACTAAAATCTCAAAATCGTTGTGTTTCCCTCTCATTTTCATACATATTCAAATACCCAGCCAATCACATTTCATCACACACAAAATCAAAACCAAAGTAACATTTTAATTGGTTCAAATTATCAACACATTCAAACTCACATAATCTTCAACCTACCTCCAGTGCTCTTTACCAATTACCATACTAACTCTCCACAAAACAACTACCTAAACCCAAAGGTGAAAGAGTCATCACTCAATGTTGCACTCAACCAACATCTAAACACTGAAACTTGTTATTTTAATGTATTTCTTTTTTGTCTTTTTGAACCGCAGTCCGCGCACGGTGCGCGGACCCCGCGATTTAAAAAAAAAAAAAATCTTATTTTTTTCAACCTTCGGGTCCTTTACAGACACCATGACAAAACCTAGGAGGCTCAGGAATCTCTACCCTGCCTCCTTGTCAACTATTACACTTCTGTTTACAACCACTATCATCTGCCACAAAAACAAGATGGCGGACAACACTTCCTCATTTCGACTTAATGAAATGTTGACAGACGTCCATCAGCCAATCAGAATTCCGTGCGCGCACGCTAAGGTCCGCGCACGTGCAGGGACAGTGCAAGGACCTTGCAAGCCCTTGAGCGCACCGTGTCCCGCCTATAGATATATAATTTGAAAAAAGTCGATTTTCTCAGCAATTACTGAAGGGATTTTCACCTAATATACAAAAGGGACTTCTGCATACCAGACTACAATTTTGCCAAGTTTGCAGTAATTCCATTCAGCCGTTCGGGCTGTAGCTGTGTCTAAAGATCCTATGGAAAATTGCATTGGACTCAATTTCAAATTCAATTTTCTCAAAAACTACTGGAAGGATTTACACCAAACATACAAAAGGCACTGCTGCATACCAGTCCCTACCATTTCCGTTCCGTTCCGTTCAGCCGTTCGAGCTGTAGCCTTGTCAGAATGTCCCTATGGAAATTAACATGGAGAAAACACGTTTTGGGACTCCCCTTTTTTCTTGGCCCCTGCTTGACGAATCCCCCCGAACCTTTCAGGGAAGGAGCGGAGCGCAGCGAGGCACATTTAAGGAAAATTACAGGCAGATCCCTCAATCGGCGCCAAAGTTATTCCCAATAGAATGTTCGCAATTTCCTATGGTAACTACGTCCTAACTATATATACCTACTGGCGAACCGCCAGTAGGTAATATATGTTTATATATATATTACCTACTGGCGGTCGCCAGTAGGTAGTTATAGTTAGGAACTATTATCCATAGGAAATCCAGAACATTCTATTCCCAATAACTTTAACACCAGTTGACGAATCTTTGCAAAATCTTCAAACTATGTGGGGTGCTCTGGTCCGCTCCTATCCTGAAAATTTGGGGGTGATTCGACATACGGGGGGTGAGAAAAAGGGAGTCCCAAAATGCAATTTCCCCATGTTATTTCCAAGAGGAAAATTTTGACACGAATACAGCCCGAACTGCTGAATGGAATTACACCAAATTTTCCAAAAAGCTAGCGCTTGGTTCGGAAAGCACCCTTTTTTTTTTTAAATGGTGTAAATCCGTTCAGTAGTTTTAGAGAAATTGAGGAATAAAGATAGTGATATCTATGGTCACGGTGGATCCGCAAACCCTCCTGATCATGAGCTTTATGGTAATTGGCTGTCAAAACTCCAAACCAGTAAGTGATGGCAGCCATGTTCTGCCTTGGTAGAAACGAGGGACAAGAAATCAGTCAAACTAAGGCACAAAATTAAAAAAAGGGGCAAGGAGAAACACTCTGACCACCTAGGCCTGCTTAGGGGGGAGTCCCACAAGGACCCCCAGGGCCCCAAAGATGTTTTTTTTTTAAATCTGCAAAATCCGAGCAGGGTGCGTGGATCCTGCAGAGAAAAAAAAAATAAGTATGGGCTCCCACGCTTCGTTGCTATTTAGCCCCCGGGTGGCCAAGTCCCAGGGCTTGAGCCCCCCACATGCCCCGGGGACTGCCACCTCCCCGTGGCTCTATATATATATTATAATTGGACCACCACTGCCTTGGGGCTTTTGCAATGTTGGGGGGTCACGTGGCCTCCTTCCTGGAGCCCTGTCATGGCCCTGGGTATCCACCCCGGGACTCTGTAGTTTGCTATGGCAGGGCAGGAGCCTTGCAGCTCCCGCACTGCCATAGCAAACTGCTTTGGTATTTGGAAGAGAGAGCCGGAATTCTGCTCTCTCTTCCAAATACCAAAGACGATTGCCTTTCCACATGGAGAGCTGAATCTTTGCAGCTCCCCATGTGGAAAAGCGTCCATTAGGACGTGGGGAGCCGGCAGGACCGTGGTGAATTTGGGACCCCACGGTCCCCAACAGACAGGGCCAGCCCCGGTGGATGGGGTCCCCAGGGCTGTTAGTGGCCCGAGAGGGGGGCCACACAGCTAACTTCCTCAGAAATAAAAAAAATATTAGGGAAAAAAAGGCAGGTCTACGGAATGGGGTGCTTGGGGCCATAAATAGCCTAAGGAAGGGGCTATGCAGCCCCCTCCTAAAATTATAACAAATAAAAAAAAAGGCCAGGCCCCAGGGGTGTTAGGATCTGTGCAGTGCCAAGAGGTTGTCCTTACTCCTCTCATTAATCAGTGTTATTTGGTCCCTTTCTTATTTTAATAGGTACATGATTGTTTTGTTTAATGACCTGCATTCTTGTGAATGTAAATGCTCTGAAGGCCTGAGAATGAACCTGTTTAGCATTTACTGTTAGCAAGGCTTGTTTATTGCTCTTCTGAATGTCTCCCAATTCGAGTGTGCCTCAGTTCCAGAACAATCTGCCTAGAAGATCAGGTTTGCATATATAATGAAGCGCTGCACGTTTAAAAACGAACTTCTCAGCAACGTGCAGCACGCCTGGCCCCCACCCTACTTGCTCCTATAAAAGCGCTCCTCACTCTGTGCCTGATGCTTGTGCTCGTCGCCTCGGTGCAGCTTACCTGGTATCCCTCACTCGCTCCAGCATCCCTCCTTCCAGCTCCGGTTTCTTCAGAAGACATCAACCTCGGTTTCCTGGTTCATCTCCAGACTCCGTCCTTTCACGTCTGGCACCCCAGCTTCCTGTTCCCAGTCGGAACTCTCTGCCTGCAACACCTTCCCTGGAAGTTCTGAAAAAGAAAATAAAGACAAACAGGTTAGCGCGCTAACGAAGGCATAAAGACACAAGTAAGTGAGACAAAACTTCTTGGAATTATTTCATTTTGGAATTCAACCAACCGCTGCAATATCTTATCTGTGCAATCAACAAGAAAGACATTTTGCAGGCATAAGTTCTTCAATTCAACTCCTTGGGAAATCGTTTTTATCTCAAAGAACAAAGCACATAAGAAACTCTTAAGACAGACTGAAGCCAAGTTTGTTAACCCTTTGTGCTCCTCTTGCAGAGAAACTGATTTTGAGAACATTTTTACAGTATTTCATTAGGCGCTAAGGAGATACAGCTCGTTTGACAAGCACCTTAGACGCTAACCTCTGGTGAACTTAGAACCAGAACAAGAGAGGTATTGCTGATGATGATACATCGTTATTTTGTTTTGCTCATTTAACCCATGACTGTTTGGTAATTGTTGTTTGCATTTTATATGTTATGTGATATTAGGTACACCAAACAGTTCCTAGAGAATCGCCTTAGACGCAAGCAAGGAACAGTGTTTCTCTCTCTCTGTTTATTATTTTCTCCATTTTCCCCTTCCCTTGATTTCCTCTTCTTGGCCCACTGTCTTCACTTCAGTGGCGGCAGGAATAGGGGTTTGAGGGTGTGTCGAACAGTCTTCAGCTTCCCAGCAGAACCAACTGGATAAGCAGGTGGGTTGCATTGTGACAGAAGCACAAGCCTCCAACCAGGTTCTGCTGGAAAGATGAATACAGACGATGATATGGATGCTTTGAATGCTTCCGATTTAGCGCAGGCCTTACAGGAAGATCTATCGACTAATGAGTCCATGACTGCTGTTGTACAGCACATGCAAATAGAACTAGAGAAGTTAGGATTAGAAAATGATGCCTTAAAATAGGACTTAAAACGTTACAAACCACGAGACACCCTGTGGGGCACGAATTTTACACCTTTGAATAAGAATCCTTTTGATGCAGGAGCAAGACCCAAAACAGTACCTTCCAGTTCTTCTCCTTTCGAGTTAACAGTTAATGTCCCAAATGCCGTACCCTTGGCTGCTCCCGAACGTTTTCATGGAGACAGCAATAAATTTCATGTGTTCCTGAACCAGTGTCAATTACATTTTGTGTGTAAACCTCAACAGTTCCCCTCTGATGCTACTAAGGTGGCTTTTGTGCTTTCCTATTTAGGTGGGACAGCAGCGAATTGGTCTATCCCTTATGTAGATAGGGATGATCCTATGTTGCATAATTGGAACCTTTTTAAAAGAACCATGACACGTCTTTTTGCCAAACATACTTATATGCAGGCAAGTGATAATGAGTTATTGAACCTCAAACAAGGGAGTAAGGATTTGTTAACTTACCTTACTAGTTTTAACCGTCTCCTAACTGAAACTCAGTGGCCAGAGGAGAAACGTGTTTCTCTTTTCTATAAAGGCTTAAGAGATGATTTAAAAGATGCTCTCGCTCATATTGTAGATTTACCTGAGGAGTATTCTGATTTTGTGGATCTGGTGGTAAAACTAGATCACCGCTTAGGAGAACGTAAAGGTGATAAGGCTAGATTGGAATCACGATTAACTTTTCTGAAACATGAAAAGAAAGACACAGACACTAAGGTGCCTGAATCAGAACCCATGCAAATTGGTACTCTCAAGGGTCCTTTAACAATTGAGGAAAAGGAAAGGAGAAGAAAACTACAACTCTGTTTATACTGCGGAAAGGCGGGACATTTCGCTAAGGAGTGTCCGATCAAACCAAAAAACCCTAAAAAGGTAACCGTAGTAAATACAAAATCTTTAGATTCGGGAAACGAGTAAACTCGGCAAGGGCAGAGGTCACTTGTTCGAGAACCTGTCCATCTCAGACCTCACGTGTAGCAGCATATACTGTACCGCAGATCCCTAAACATTTTTTGATCCATGTCATTTTAATTGTTAGTGCACAAATTAGGTATACTCTACCTGTGCTCCTGGATTCTGGGGCTACAGGTAATTTTGTAGACAATACTTTGGCCACTAAATTAGACCTGCCCATTGTTCACAAAACACATCCAGAGACTGTTTGTGCAGTGGATGGGTCAGAATTAACCTCAGGTTTAATCACAAGACAAACTGAACTTATCACTATGGTTTGTCAAAATGGGCATACCGAGACCCTTAGTTTTGATCTCATTGACACTCCCAACTTTGGTCTAATACTAGGAGTGCCATGGCTAACCACACATAACCCCAAGATAGATTGGGTTTCCCGTACAGTAACCTTGGATTCCTCTTTTTGTCGGTCTCAGTGTTATCAAGAAGCAGGTCAAGACCCTTTGTCTGTAATACATTGCGCAAACATCATTAAAGAAGTCAGTGCTATTCCCTCTGGGGGCCCAATTCACAGAACTAACTTAAGACAAAATCCTTAACTTACTACCATTTTGGTATTCACAGAAGGCACTTACTCATTTTGGTATTCACAGAAGGCACTTACCTATTTCGGTATTCACAGAAGTTAGTAGTCCTAACTTTAGGACTCCTAAATGCCTTCTGTGAATACAGAAAGTCTTAAAATTAGGATTTTTCTTAATTTAGTAGTAGTAAAGTTAGGACTCCTAACTTTAGGACTCCTAAATGCCTTCGGTGAATACCGAAACTCTTAAAATTAGGATTTTTCTCTATTTAGTAGTAGTAAAGTTAGGACTCCTAGCTTTAGGAATCCTAAATGCCTTCTGTGAATAAAGAAAGTCTTACAATTAGGATTTTTCTCAGTTTAGTAGTAGTAAAGTTGAGAAAAGTCCTATTTTTAAGACTTTTGATATTCACAGAAGGCATTTAGGAGTCCGAAAGTTAGGAGTCCTAACTTTACTACTACTAAACTGGGAAAAATCCTAAATTTAAGACTTTCGGTATTCACAGAAGGCATTTAGGAGTCCTAAAGTTAGGACTACTAACTTCTGTGAATACCGAAATGAGTAAGTGCCTTCTGTGAATACCAAAATGAGTAAGTGCCTTCTGTGAATACCAAAATGGTAGTAAGTCTAGGATTTTGTCTTAAGTTAGTTCTGTGAATCGGGCCCTGAGTATTTAGAGTACAAAGATGTTTTTGACCCAGTAAAGGCCAGTGTTTTACTTCCACACCGGACCTATGATTGTCGCATAGATTTGATCCCGGGAGCTCCTTTGCCTAATAGCAGAGTGTATGCTCTCACAGAAGAAGAAACGAAATATCTAAGGACTTATTTGGATGACTTATTGCAATCAGGTTTTATACGACATTCTACCTCTCCTGTATCATCTCCACTTTTTTTTATACCGAAACCGGATGGGTCCTTGCGCGCGTGCATCGATTATAGGGGGCTCAACAAGGCGACAATTAAGAACAAATATCCTCTTCCACTAATACCGGTTCTATTAGATCAATTACGACATTCGACCATATATACTAAATTAGATCTCCGAGGTGCCTACCATCTTGTGAGAGTAAAAGAACATGATGAATGGAAGACTGCTTTTAAAACAAAATTTGGTCTATTCGAATATACAGTGATGCCATTTGGTTTATGTAACGCCCCTGCGGCTTTTCAGTTCTTTATCAATGAGGTGTTGCATGAATTCTTGGATGTTTGTGTCATTGTATATATAGATGATATTCTAATCTATTCAAGAAACCCAGAAGACCATACACAACATGTTAGAGCAGTCCTAGCCAAGTTGCAAGAACATCTTTTGTTCGCCAAACTGGAAAAATTTACTTTTAATGCTTCTTCAGTAGATTTTCTGGGATACTGTTTGTCACCTCAGGGTATCACAATGGACTCAAAGAAAGTTAGTGCTATAAATGATTGGCCAGAACCCACTTCATTAAAAGACGTGCAAAAATTCTTAGATTTTGCCAACTTCTATAGGAGATTCATTTCCCATTTTGCTGCCATTGCAACTCCTATAACCAAAGTCTTGCAAAAGAATCAGCGCTTTTTATGGAATCAACAAGCTTCCCATGCTTTCCCCCTTTTAAAACAAAAGTTTACTTCAGCTCCTGTGTTACAACATCCTGACCCAAATCTCCCATTTTATTTAGAAGCAGACGCCTCTCAAGTAGCTCTGGGAGGAGTTCTCTCACAGAGAAATCCTAAAGATGGTCAATTACACCCAATAGCTTATTATTCTAAAAAATTACTCCCAGCAGAAAGAAATTACACAGTGGCAGAAAGAGAGTTGTTAGCAATTAAGGTAGCGTTTTCAGAATGGCGACATCATTTAATGGGGGCTAAGTTTCCCGTTACCATTTTCAGTGACCACAAAAACTTACAATTCTTTAGCTCAATAAAAGCTTTGACTCCACGACAAATGAGATGGCTAAACTTTTTTAGCACATTCGATTTTATCATAACGTATAGACCAGGTACACAACAAATACCATCGGATGTCTTGTCTAGATACGGACACACTGAGGACACAAAGCAAGAAAAGAAAGGATTACCTATCATAGACCCTCAGAACATTGTAGCACCCTTACAACAAACAGATTTCATGAAACGATTGTATGAAGCCCATTTACAAATTCCTCCAAAAGACTGGTTAAAAGATCCAACTAATACAATCCATCAAGGATTTTTGTATCATGATTCCTTGTTACTTATACCAACTAGAGAATTACAAACACAACTGTTGACATGGCACCATGCAGCACCTTTAGCAGGACATCCTGGTTGGCAAAAAACTTTAGAGAATGTTCGAAAGCATTTCTGGTGGTCAACTATCAGAGCCGACGTAAAGCAATATGTAGACACTTGTCCTGTTTGCGCTCGACAGAAAACATCACATCGGGCACCCACCGGTTTATTAGTACCCATGCCACTTCCAAAAACCCCATGGCACACAATTAGTGTAGATTTTTTAGTTAATTTGCCATTATCCCAGAAATATACCACAGTCCTTGTTATAGTGGATTACTTGTCAAAAATGGCACACTTTATTCCTTTGACAAAATTGCCCACGGCAGCCGAATTTGCAACAATATTCCTAAAAGAAATAGTACGTTTACACGGTTTGCCAAGTAAAATCGTCTCAGACCGAGGTGGTCAGTTTAATTCTCGTTTTTGGAAAATACTCTGTCAGAAGTTGAAAGTTGAAGTGGCCTTGTCTTCTGCCTTTCACCCGGAAACAGATGGGCAAACTGAACGCCTTAATCAAACATTACTTCAGACTGTGCGATGTCTGTTAACCGAATACTCCAGTGATTGGTTAGAAGCCTTACCAATTGCCGAATTTGTATACAATAATTCGGAACATTCAGCAACTCATTGTACCCCTTTCTTTTTTATGCAAGGGTTTCATCCGAGAGCCTTACCAATAGCAGTGGATGATTCCCTTCTTCCTAATGTAACACAAAGGTTGACCCATTTGCTTGATATACAAGAAAAGGCGATTAAACATTTAGTTAAGTATAAAGAACAAATGAAAAAACAGGCAGATAAACATAGGACAGAGGCTCCCCTTTATAAACCTGGAGATAAGGTTTGGCTGTCCACCAAGAACCTAAACATAGAAGGGCCTAGGAAACTACAACCACGCTTTGTGGGTCCTTTTGAAATAACAGACATAGTCAACCCAGTAACGGTAAAATTGAACCTTCCAAAGGAGTATCCAGTTCACCCCACATTTCACGTCTCTTTAGTAAAGCCATATAATCCTAATACCCGTTCCGAGCCCCCACCACCACCTATTCCTATAAATGGACATCTTGAATACGAAGTCCATAAAATCCTAGACGCTAAAAGAATCCATGGACGTTTATTTTATTTAGTAGCATGGAAAGGATATGAAGACACAGAAAATTCATGGGAACCAGCAACCTTTGTACACGCCCCACGGTTACTTAGAACTTTTTACCTGCAAAATCCACACAAACCACGCTCTATACGGGGGCCTTTGAGGGGGGCGACTGTTAGGATCTGTGCAGTGCCAAGAGGTTGTCCTTACTCCTCTCATTAATCAGTGTTATTTGGTCCCTTTCTTATTTTAATAGGTACATGATTGTTTTGTTTAATGACCTGCATTCTTGTGAATGTAAATGCTCTGAAGGCCTGAGAATGAACCTGTTTAGCATTTACTGTTAGCAAGGCTTGTTTATTGCTCTTCTGAATGTCTCCCAATTCGAGTGTGCCTCAGTTCCAGAACAATCTGCCTAGAAGATCAGGTTTGCATATATAATGAAGCGCTGCACGTTTAAAAACGAACTTCTCAGCAACGTGCAGCACGCCTGGCCCCCGCCCTACTTGCTCCTATAAAAGCGCTCCTCACGCTGTGCCTGATGCTTGTGCTCGTCGCATCGGTGCAGCTTACCTGGTATCCCTCACTCGCTCCAGCATCCCTCCTTCCAGCTCCGGTTTCTTCAGAAGACATCAACCTCGGTTTCCTGGTTCATCTCCAGACTCCGTCCTTTCACGTCTGGCACCCCAGCTTCCTGTTCCCAGTCGGAACTCTCTGCCTGCAACACCTTCCCTGGAAGTTCTGAAAAGGAAAATAAAGACAAACAGGTTAGCGCGCTAACGAAGGCATAAAGACACAAGTAAGTGAGACAAAACTTCTTGGAATTATTTCATTTTGGAATTCAACCGAACGCTGCAATATCTTATCTGTGCAATCAACAAGAAAGACATTTTGCAGGCATAAGTTCTTCAATTCAACTCCTTGGGAAATCGTTTTTATCTCAAAGAACAAAGCACATAAGAAACTCTTAAGACAGACTGAAGCCAAGTTTATTAACCCTTTGTGCTCCTCTTGCAGAGAAACTGATTTTGAGAACATTTTTACAGTATTTCATTAGGCGCTAAGGAGATACAGCTCGTTTGACAAGCACCTTAGACGCTAAGCTCTGGTGAACTTAGAACCAGAACAAGAGAGGTATTGCTGATGATGATACATCGTTATTTTGTTTTGCTCATATAACCCATGACTGTTTGGTAATTGTTGTTTGCATTTTATATGTTATGTGATATTAGGTACACCAAACAGTTCCTAGAGAATCGCCTTAGACGCAAGCAAGGAACAGTTTTTCTCTCTCTCTGTTTATTATTTTCTCCATTTTCCCCTTCCCTTGAATTCCTCTTCTTGGCCCACTGTCTTCACTTCAGTGGCGGCAGGAATAGGGGTTTGAGGGTGGGTGGAACAGTCTTCAGCTTCCCAGCAGAACCAACTGGTTAAGCAGGTGGGTTGCATTGTGACAGGGGATGGGGTCCCTGGGTCCAATTATGGCCTCGGGAGGGGGGTCATGTGGCCCCTTCCATAATTATATTTTTAAAAAAGGGGTCAGGCCCTGGGGGATGGGGTTCCCAGGGCCAAAATATTAGGAAAAGAAGGGGGGGCCACACAGCCCCCATTCTTAAAACAAAAAAAATGAAAAAGACCGACATCGCGCCGGAGACCCCGCCCCCTCAGAGCTGCACTCTGCAAACGCGCCCCCTGGCGCGTTTGCAGATGTGGAACGAATTCCCCTTGAATACTGGGGGTTCCTTGTGGCCAACTAGCCCACCAGGAACCTCCAGTATGCGCCAGGGAGCTGCGTTACAGAGAGGTGTTCAGAGGCCACTCCCCTTTTTACAACACTCTGCAACGCAGCTTTGTAGCGCTTACTGGAGGTACCTGATGGGCTGGTTGGCCCCCAGGGACCCTCAGGATGGAAGAGGAATTAATTCCTCAACTTAAAACGAGCCACAGGGCGTGTTTGCACACATGTCACCCCAGGCCTCGCCCCCTCCCTTCACCACTGTGCAAGCGCGCCCTGTGGGCGCATTTTAAGTTGGGGGGTTAACTCCCCTTGAATCCTGAGCATCCCTATAATGGTGTAATTTCTATGGTTTTGTAAGAGTGAAATGTCCAACAAACTACAATGTCCCTGAAAATGTTTTTTTAATGAATTTCTAAGGTTTTTATAAGTTCTAATTCCTAACTATAACGTGCCTGAACATATGTTTTTTTCAGTGAATATATATATGTATATATATATATATATATTACCTACTGGCAGTCGCCAGTAGGTCGTTATAGTTAGGACCTAGTTTCAATAGGAAATCCGCAACATTCTATTTAGAATAACTTTTGCGACGGTGGACGAATCTTCGTGAATTTCTCCAAGAAAATGACCTGCTCCTCTCCGCTCCTTCCATAAAAGTTTGGGGGTGATTCGTGAAGCAGGGGCCGAGAAAAAAGGGGGGTTCCAAAATGTGTTTTCCCCATGCAATTTTACATAGGACCTTAAGCCCGAACAGCTGAACGGAATTACACCAAATTTTGCAAAAAGGTAGAGTTCTGTTCGCAGATCACGCTTTTTGTTGAATGATGTAAATCCGTTCAGTAGTTCCTGAGAAAATCATAAGTAAAATCATAAGTATATCTATAGGAGCTTATCGTACATAGTACAGTACGCGTACCTTCCCGCGCACGAGCTGCATGCTGATTGGTTGTCAACTGTCTGTCAACACTCCAAACTAGGAAGTGTTGGCAGAAAGCAGAAAACAAATGCGCAAAGCACGCAAAGGGGGCAAGGTAGACACACCCTGGCCCCCTAGGCCTGCTCAGAGGGTCCCACAAGGACCCCCAAGGCCAAATATTGTTTTTAAATCATTGGGTACGCGTACATATGCGTACCCCATGAAAAAAACAAAAAACCCGGTCTGCTTTTATTCAAATTAGCCCCCGGGGGGGCCAAATCCCGGGGGCATATTTCAAAAAAAGTATGGGGGGACCCAATCCCCCTCCAAACTGCCCCAGGGACCGCCACTCCCCGGGGCAAAGACATTAATGATGGGGGGCCTCTAAGGCCCCCGTGCCACGGGGACCGCCACCCCCCGGGGCTTCGTTTTTAAATAAAATATTAAACCTGTGTGGCGGCTCATGGCCCCCCACATGCCGCCACCTCCCCAGGGCTCTAATATGTAAAAAAGGGGGGTCTGTGATGGACCCCCCGCCCCGGGGACCACCACCCCCCAGGGCTTTGTATATGTTGGAGGGGTGCCGCACTGCCCCCCTCCTGGAGCCCTAGATGGCCCTAGGGACCGCCACCCCCCAGGGCCAGCTCCTGCAGTGTCCCGGTGTGCCCACCCCCAGGACACTGCTGTTTGCTGTGGTAGGGTGAGAGCCTTGCGGCTCCCACCCTACCACAGCAAACTGCTTTGATTTTTGAAAGAGAGAGCGGGAAACCTGCTCTCTCTTTCAAAAATCAAAGCCGATTGCTTTTCTGCAAGGGGAGCAGCATGTTAGCTGCGCCCCATGCAGGAAAGCAATGCCGGCTCCCGCAGAATGCCGGGAGCCGGCAGGGACCATGGAGGCCTTGGGTACCCCCCCACAGCCCCCAATGAGGAAGGCCAGGCCCCAGGGGATGGGGTCCCTGGGGCCAGAAGTGGCCACCCCTCCCCCCCCCAAAAAAAGAAAGGCCCAGGGGGATGGGGTCCCCGGGGCCTTAAGGGGGCATAGGAGGGGGGTAGCCCCCCTCCGTGTTGAAAAAAAACAAAAAGTTGGCCATGCCCCGGGGATGGGGTCCCCAGGGCCCCAAAAAAAAAAGAAGGGGGGCTACACAGCCCCCCTTCTTAAAAGTATTTTTTTTTAAATGTACCTCTCTGCAAACACACCCCCTGGGGGCTGCGTTGCAGAGAGGGGTAAAAGTGGGCGTGGCCTCTTTACACCTCTCTGCAACGCAGCCCCCTGGCGCACACTGGAGGTTCCTGGTGGGCTAGTTGGCCCCCAGGGACCCCCAGTATGCAAGGGGAATTAGTTCCCCCTCTGCAAACATGCCAGGGGCTGCGTTGCAGAGAGGTATAAAAAGGGGCGTGGCCTCATTACACCTCTCTGCAATGCAGCCCCCTGGCGCATACTGGAGGTTCCTGATGGGCTAGTTGGCCCCCAGGGACCTCCAGTATGCAAGGGGAATTAGTTCCCCCTCTGCAAACACGCCAGGGGGCTGGATTACAGAGAGGTGTAATGAGGCCATGCCCCTTTTTACACCTCTCTGCAACGCAGCCCCCTGGCGCATACTGGAGGTTCCTGGTGTGCTAGTTGGCACCCAGGGGCCCCCAGTATGCAAGGGGACTTAATCCCCCAACTTAGAACGCGTTATGGGGCATGTTTGCACAGTGGTGAAGGTACGGGGCGGGCTTGAGGTGACATGTGTGCAAACACGCCCTGTGGCGCGTTTTAGGTTGGTGAATATATTTCTCTTCAATCCAGAGGTCCCCTAGGGGCCAACTAGTCCAACGGGTATCTCTAGTAAGTGCCACAGAGCTGCGTTGCAGAGTGTTGTAAAAAGGGAGCGTGCCCTCTGAACACCTCTCTGCAACGCAGCTCCCTGGCGCAAACTGGAGGTACCTGATGGGATAGTTGGCTCACAGGTGACCTCAGGATTGAAGAGGAATATATTCCCCAACCTAAAACGCGCCACAGGGCGCGTTTGCACACATGTCTCCTCAGGAACCACACCCTTCCGTCACAATTGAGCGAAATATTAGTCTAAAATCAGCCGAAGTACGAATTCCGATTTACTCACCTGTTATCACGAGCGGCGTCAGTGCTGCATCTTTGAGCCCAGGACGGACCCTGAAAAGTAAATGTAACCATACTTACAGTAACTTGAATTTCCTTCCATAGGCTAACATTGACATATTTTACTTAGAATTTTTTTTTTTTTTTTTTTTTGAAAACCTTTATTGTACAGAGAGAGCTCACAAATACGGGCCTACAACCCACCGGGCTGGCCACCACAGAGCAGAATGTCAGGATCAATGCACAGAGTATCACAGTATACAAAGGCGAAGAAACAGGAGAAATGACAAGCATCCTAGAGCGGTCACAGGAGACAAGAATTAGAAAGGTAGCTTTCTTATTTTTATAGGACGGGTTAGGGAGTACAGGAGTATGGCGGGCCGAGAAACAAACCAGAGGGGTGGGGCCGCGGCGGGCAGCAACACAACGATCGTAAAAAACACAGGAGAAACAAATACGAAATAGGCATACCAGTAAGCACCGGTCAAAACAACGGACATGAGGAAAGGCCATTGCACACATCATCCAATGCCCGCCCACCGCAGCTACCACCCGTCCCACCGAACAGCACAGAAAAGGACCCAATTACGAAAACAATACGAAATGCACCCCCAATAAAAGAAGAGAACCCCACAAAAGGGGGGGGGAAGGGAAGGGGAAAGAAGGAAAAGGAAGGGACTCCTACCCAAACACCCGCCCCCGGGTGACGAAACAGGAAAACAATAACCCGGTACAAAATAGACATTAAAAATAAAGAAAACACACCCAACAAATCAGAATCATCGTGATACCGGAAAAATATCCCAGAAAGACACCAGGGGGACAGACGACGAGACAGAGCCCCGAAAGAAGGGATATACAAGGGCCATAGAACCAAAAAGGGAGAAGAAAGGAGGAAAAAGACCCCCCAAAAACAGCAACAGACCCCCCCACCCACCCCACAAGCCCACCCTACACCCCTGCAGAAGGCTACGGCCAACCCCCCAGCAGCGTGCCTGTCGCCCTAAATAGAACCCGAAATATAGAAGAAAGAAACAAGGTAGAAACAAGGCAAAAGAGAAGGGCCAGGGAAAGGAGGGAACAATACACACGGGAGAGGGCGAAAAAACAGGATTATCTGCAACCATCCCACCACCTGTGAAAAGGGGAGAGGCAGGGCCCACGGGAAGTTAATATCAGGATGAGTCTCAGGAGTCTCTCGAAATTACTCAACATCACAACAGCACAAGTCGGTCATAGTTCAAAAACAAGACTACCGCCTATAATAAGTCATTTCAGCCCTGTCCGCTTTTGTCCAAGGTTGTAATCATCCGAACAAACAAAGTCCAAACGACGAGGGACACAGGGTTCAGGAGTAATTCCAGCGGCAGTCCTGAGAAGAAACGTGAAAGAAAATACGGAGGATACAAAAAAGTTACGGTACAGCCTTCGCACCGCAGGCACAGTTCTAAGGACAGGTCCAACGAGGCAAGCCCAGCTGGGTCGGCACAGGCGCCCCGGCCGGGGAGCCGACGCGATGAGAAACAGAAAGGATCATCGAAGCCTGGACAGGATGCAAACGGACCGCAGACCAGCGGCCGAGGCAACAAAGCAGGTCGACGAAGGGCGTCAGAGAGTTTCCAATCCAAGGATGCGGTCTCCGCCGGAGGCACAGAGACCAGGAGCACACCAGCCGTACCCTGCAACGAGGAAGCCAAATCCGACGATGGGGGCCCGTATAATTCGAAAAGTGGGTCGGCCTCCACAGGGGAAACAGGCGCAGCCACGGAAGACCGCCAGGAGTATAGTGCATCCAGGACAACTTGAAGTGCAGGAAACCCCTCACAAGATCCGACATCCGGGCCGTGCGGCGGGCCCCCAGTGCTCGCCCAGGCCCGGCGGAGACTCTCAGGGTCGGCCGCCATCTTAGGAGCCCAGCAAGCCCTCGGTCGTCGGGGGCCCCGGCCGGAGCAACACCAAAGCAAAAGGAGGTCAGCCGAACTGCGGCGGGGCGCCCCAAGGCAGGAAGGAGACCCACCAGAAGAAGGATGTTCGTCGGCCCCCTCGTGCCGCCGGCCCCGTTCTCCGAGCCCGGGCGGAAAATCCAAAATGGCCGGGCCGGGGAACAAAGGGGGAGACCAAGCCGGATAAACGAGGAGGCTCTCCCGCAGGAGGCAGCGCCCACACCCCAAGGCCCAGGCCAGTCGGGTCCGCCAACGGGCACAGCCGGCCTATTCGCACATCAGCCTCTGCAACCAGATCCACAGCGCCAGCAGGGGCCGACCATCGCGCTCCGTCACGTCCCGTCGCTGGAAGGAGGTCCAGGCCAGTCCGCCCCGAAGGCTCCGAGCGGGACCACCGCACAGGATCGACAGCACTCAGGATCACCGGAGCAACGGGTAAGTGTCCGCAAATTGCCCGCAATACAGAAACACAGCAAGGAGGGCTTCCCGGGGCAGGAGAAATACAGGATAATCGAAGAAAACAGGCGGTTGAACGGAGCCGAGCTAAAACGCGGCCATCTCGGTCGCGAGCTAGGCTCCTCCCCCAGAATTTTTTTTAAGTGTGGAGTTTGGGAACTTGAAAAAATTTCTCAACAATGAGCCGAACTACGAATTCCGATTTACTCAGATGTTATCAGGAGAGACCTCAGTTCTGCATCCTTCAGGCCACTACTGATCCTGAAAAGTAGTTCCAATCGTAGTTACAGTAACTTGAATTTCCTTCCATAGGCTAACATTGAGTGGTTTCAGTTGGAAATTTTTCTAAGTGTAGAGTTTGGAAAATTAAATAAATTCCTCAAAAATCTGCCGAACTACTAATTCCGATTTACTCACCTGTTATCAGGAGAGACCTAAGTGCTGCATCTTTCAGCCCACTCTGATCCTGAAAAGTAATTCTAATCGTAGTTACAGTAACTTGAATTTCCTTGCATAGACTAACATTGACTGGTTTCACTTGGAAATGTTTCTAAGTGTGGAGTTTTGGAATTTAAAAAAATTCCTTAAAAATCTGCCGAACTACGAATTCCGATTTACTCACCTGTTATCAGGAGAGGCATCAGTGCTGCATGTTTGAGCCCAATACTGATCCTGAAAAGTAATTTTAACCATACTTACAGTAACTTGAATTTCCTTCTTAGGCTAACGTTGACTGGTTTCACTTGGAAATTTTTCTGTGTGTGGAGTTTTGGAACTTTAACAAATTCCTTCAAAATCAGTCAAACTGCGAATTCCGATTTTCTCCCAGTTTGCGTGTGCTGCGCCATTTTGGATCTTGCACAGCGAGAGTTTGACAACGCGAGTACGTCATAAGGGCCCGCGATCACGCATCGCGGGAGTAAACAATGCCGAACCCGTAGATGCGGCGCGCAGCTGACTTCCGGCGGGAGATTTGACCAGCTCGCTTTCCCGAAATTGCAAAAATTGCAATTCTGCACAAGAAATCCACCGCAGGCAGCATAAACCTTCTGAAAATGATGATTTTGATCAGAATAACTCCTCAGATTGACATTTGGCTGCACATTTTGGTGCAAGGAGTCCATCTTGGGGGGGGTGGGAGGAAGAAAGTGCCAACTTCCTGTTCCTGTCCAGCAGGCTCCTCCCAGTGGTTTGTCAATGTCCTGGTCACTTTTGACTTGGATCTGGAGCTCGAAGGATTACTTTTTGTGGCTGCTGCTGGATATTTGTATTTGAGGACTTTTTGGACTTTGGAGTTTGGATCACTTTTGGACTTGAGATTTTACGTAAGTTGGTGTTGTTTTTTCACAACTTAAAAAAAATATATATTGTGGGCAGCCACAGTATCCAGTAGGCCCAGGGTTAGTCATGGGTGCATGATACAACTGTTTCTGTGATTTTTTTAAACTTAATTCTCATTTACGTCATGGAATGTTAGTTCACTGTTATATGTTTATTTTTTTCTTTTAATTTTGGGGTGCCTGTAAAGCCTCACTAGCCAGTAGGCCCAGGGGTAGTGAGTGGTGCATGGACCATGTCTTTCTGTGGGGTGTCTTGAATTTAAACATCATTGAGGGCATAGATGGCATTGGATTGTGGTGATTTTTGTGTGTTTTTTTACTTTTTGGGGTGCTGTTGGGGCCTGGCCATGTCGGTGGGGGCAATTTTGAGGCCTGGTCCAGACAGGGCCTGGCCATGTGGCTGGGGGATAAGGGGACATTTTGAAGCCAGGCAGTGTGATTTGAGCCATAGGCCTGCACCCAGCCTGCCCTGCTTTCACCCATTATGCCCAGGGGTAGTGAGTGGTGCATGGACCAATGCTTTGTGTGGGGCCTCTTGAATTTAAACATCTTTGAGGGCATGGATGGCATTGGATTGTGTTGATTTTTGTGGGTTTTTCGACTTCTTGTGGTGTTGTTGTTGGGGCCTGGCCATGTGGGTGGGGACCATTTTGAGGCCTGGTCCAGGCAGGGCCTGGCCATGTGACTGGGGGACAAGGGGCCATTTTGAAGCCGGGCAGTGTGCTCTGAGCCATAGGCCTGCGCCCAGCCTGCCCTGCTTTCACCCATTATGCCCAGGGGTAGTGAGTGGTGCATGGACCAATGCTTTGTGTGGGGCCTCTTGAATTTAAACATCATTGAGGGCATGGATGGCATTGGACTGTGTTGATTTGTGTGTGTTTTTTGACTTTTTGGGGTGGTGTTGGGGCCTGGCCATGTGGGTGGGGGCCATTTTGGGGCCTGGTCCAAGCATGGCCTGGCCATGTGGCTGGGGGTCAAGGGGCCATTTTGAAGCTAGGCAGTGTGCTCAGGCCTGCACCCAGTTTTCATTGCTTTCATCCATTAGGCCCAGGGGTAGTGAGTGGATCATGGACCAAGTCTTTCTGTGGGGTGTCTTGAATTTAAACATCATTGAGGGCATGGATGGCATTGGATTGTGGTGATTTTTGTGTGTTTTTTGACTTTTTGGGGTGTTTAACTAATGTTCCTCTGGCTTCCATTGCTTTTAGGTGCACAAGAGAACCACCAGTGCCAGGAAGAAGTCCTGCAGCGGTGTGTGCAGCACAACGTCACATGATGTCACATGTGGCCACAGACAAGACAACTCTGCAACTCGTGCAACTGCGGCCTGCTGTTCTGACATCTAAAGAAGATGGGCCCAAAGAAAGGTGGCCGTAGCGCCTCAGCGAAAAAAGTTGCCAGTGCCACTGCCAGTAAGAAGGAGCAGCAGAAGCAAGTGGCACCACCTACCAAGGAGACTGGTGGGCCCACCGACACCTTTTTTGGGAGAAAACAAATTACGCCTGCAGCAGCAGCGGTGTCCGCTGGGGACCAAGCTGGAAGCAGCACCTCCGCTTCATTGGGCTCAGTGCCACCATGCCAAGTTAGGTCCAAGACCATGAGTGCTGCTGAGGCAGCCACTTTAGTTTCTCAATCACCATCGACCAGTGATGTTGGCTCATCACAAGAAAGTACCATTCAATCAACGCCGGGTGTAACTCAGCTGACGAGTGTTCAAGAACCACAGCCGCAACGACAACCACAGGTGCAACTAGTACAAGCGCAAGTACATGGGCAAGGAGAGGCGCAAGGAGAGGCGCAAGTAGAGGCGCAAGGAGAGACGCAAGTAGAGGCGCAAGTAGAGGCGCAAGGAGAGGCGCATGGAGAGGTGCATGGAGAGGTGCAACTAGAGGTTCATGGAGCGGCACAACTGCCTACAACGCTTGTTCCTCCAGAAGTGGGGGCACATCAGGAAATTGATATTCAAGCAGAGGTATCATCCGAGGAAGCCACTCCTCCTGATGATGATCCATTGTCTTCCAGATCCCCAGCAAGAAAAATGTCAAGGAGGGCTACTACTTCTACTACAAGTTGTTCTTCAAGCCCCCTTCATTCTGATAACCTTGATCTTGATTGGAACCCACCAATGCAGTCTGAGAGTGAGGCACGCCATGAGCCGACAAAGGTAGCTAAGCCTAAAAGGAAGGTTCCTGCAAGGCTTCCACTTATGGGTGATGACGACGAACAAGAAGTGGTGTCTTCTGCTGCTGATGAACAGTCTGACGATGACCCAGTCATCCAGCCCCAGCGGGCATGCAGCAGACAGACATTTTCACCCTATCCCGAATGGCTGCTGAGCAGGATGTGGGCGGCGTGGCACTTGTACCACCACTAACGCAGTTAACTACAACACCAACACGACCTACAGCTTCCATATTTTTTAGTCAGAAGGGCCGGCAGGGACCTCCATCCAGCTCGACCTCCATTACCTCAAGTAGTGGTGCTGTAAGTGAACAACAGAAACAAATTCAGCCACGCCCATCCTCCACTTCATCTGGCATTGAAACTCAAAGTAGCACCTCCACCACCAGCAGACATCTCCAGTCCCCAGTTTGGGACTCTTTTACTGTTAGCCAAAAGGCAGAAAACATGGTCGTTTGTTCGATTTGTAAAATATTAGTTAGTCGGGGTAAGCTTGGTACCAACTATGGTACCGGAGGCCAGGGAGGTCATCTCCAAAAACACCACACTATCCAGTGGGAGGTGCACCTAAGGAACATCCGGGAAGCCAAAAGTAGAACTGATCCAAATGTATCCATTCACATTGCATCTGGTGCTGACGAGGGGCTGATTGTGCAGGGGGAAAGTCAAGAACCGACCGACATTTTTTCTGGCACACCCAGTACCCCTGGCAGCAGCACTGCAGTGGTAGTGCCCACACCCTCTACCCCTGCAACATGTATGAGGCACACTAAGAGTCTGGGAGAGACACCAATGCGAAAAAGTACATCAATGAGCCTAACTGGTTTGAAGAAGTCTGCATCATCATCATCACGTAAAACGGTCCAGACCACCATTAGCAGAATGTTTTGGTCGGATGAGCCATTTGAACGCAACCACCCAACGGCACGTCTGTATAACGCAAAGCTGGCTAAAATGCTAGCGCTGGACCTTCTCCCTTTTTCTTTCGTGGAAGGGGTGGGTTTTCTAGAATTTGTGGCAACAGTCTGCCCTAAATGGAAGGTTCCTAGCTGGTCCTATTTTGCCATGGTTGCTGTTCCAGCACTACATCAAGATGTGCTGGAGGTGATTGGCGCAGTTATTCTGAAGAGTGCTGTTCACACTATCCACCTGACAACAGACATGTGGACCAGTTGCCAAGCCCTTGATTACGTGTGCATCACTGCAGACTTTTGCAGGGGTTAAAGACCAGTTAAAAGCAGGTGTTGACACGGACACAGTTATTCAAGCTACTCGGAAACATGCAACAGTAGCCATGTTTGCCATGGAGAAAACTCATACTGAACCTAACCTTTTGGAGGAGTTTGATAGAAAGGTCTATGAATGGCTGCATCGCATAGTTGGTTATGTTTCCACGGATAATGGAAGTAATATAGTTAAGGCCATGCAGGATGGTGAGTACTTCAGAGTGCCGTGCATTAACATCATGGTGCAAGATTTCTTGAAAAAAAAACCACAGTCAGTAAGTTACTGACCACCTGCTGAAGAATCTGCACACATTTCAGACATTCTTTTAAGTCCCGGAAGCAGGTGAGGAGCATTCAACATGAACGTAGACTGCCAGTCAAAGGACTCATCCAGGAGGTGGCAACACATTGGAACTCAACCTTTTACATGCTTGAGCGTCTGTCTGAGCAGTGGGGGGTAGTAATTGATTATGTCTATAAACTGGGTTCTACTATGAAAGACATGAGGCTAGAGTTGGAGGAATGGAAGCAAGTTGCAAGCCTGACAGACATGCTTTGTCCTTTTGAGGTCTTCACGCGTGAAGTCAGCAGGGAGGACTGTTCTTTGGGCAAAGCTATCCCATTGTTGGTCATGCTAGAGCACCAACTGAAGGCGGTGTCTTCAACATTCTGAGATGATGCTGAAAAGCAAGACGCCTATCAGTTGGTCGGAGAGGTTATTAAGCCGCCTAGTTGACAATGAAAGACTTAAAAACATACATACAGAACAACATTACATTTGTGCCATTATTCTGTATCCACGGTACAAAAAGGCAGTGGCCAGCAAAGCATTCATTCCTTTTGATGAAGCAAATGTTTCAAAGTACAAACATTGGCTAGCTGTGACAGCCACTCGGTTTGAAAAAGAGCGGCAGAAAATTCAATGAGCCGGCAGAAATACAACTGAATCAGCAGGCCATCCGGCGTCAAGTTCCACTTCTGAATCTGCGGCCGAAGGGAGTCACTTTCCCTCACAGCCGTTAATGACACCAGCAACCATATCATCATCCTCACCTGCACCAGGCCCAGCCATAATATTGTCGGAAGCGGATTGGCTAACTCATCAAGGGTTTGCTCGTTCCAGTGCTGCAAAGGCCACAGATAGTACGCAAAGTGGAGCAACCCTGGAGAACCTTGAGTCGATGGTGCAGGCCTATCTGGATGACCCAACAGAGGTCTTTGCTAATCAGAACTCATTGCTGTATTGGTATAGGAAAATGCCTCTATGGCCACTGATCACCAACCTGGCTCAAAATTATTTGTCTTTCCCATTCGCAAGCGTGTCTTCTGAACGTGTTTTCAGTGCTGCTGGTGCCATTGTAACTTCAAAAAGGACCCGCCTCTCGCCCAAAAATGTGGGGCGGTTAACACTGATCAAGATGAATCAGTACTTCATACCACCAGATTACAAAATACGTGAATGCACGCAGGAAGAAGACACCGACTTAGGTGACGGAAGTTTTTCTCTGTTAGCTGACCTACTCCCGTCTCAATTCATAGAGTTTGAGGACGAAGCTCTACTTCCCTGACACCGAGGCCTGAAAATGACTTCCTTTTTTTCGTCCTTATTCACTTTTATTCCTGTGTGTCTTTCTTTGTTTTGCAACTTTTACCACAACAAAACTCTAATCACCTAATCACAACAAGTCCATCAGCAGCACTGTCTTCTTTTCCTTATTGATTTGAAGGTGCCGCAGTCTGCATTCCTGAGGTTCACAAGTTCACAACTCAATCATGCTCCTCTATCTTCCTCCTCCAGACTCACTCTATCCATTTCCCTCAAGACAGATGGATGGAGTACGAAGAATAAAGAAACTTTGTCTTCATAGACGAGTCCCCTCAAGTGGGACTGAAATTACTGACTGACTACATGCTTGCTGATTGCTGACAGAGTTACTTCTGAAATTGACAGGAGAGGCTGCCCTGTGGGCTCTCACTTTCCGAAGAAGATGCGGACAAAAAGCAGAACAGGTAATGAATAATGAGAAGATGGCATGCGGTGGACAGCAATGGCTGTCTGGCTCTGATGAAACCAATTGCTGTTTGTTTTTTGTGCATGAAATGAATCACATGTCTTGTCTTAGTTATTATTTAATCTTTTACACAGTAAGTGCAACTCATGTCTACTAGTCTGTTTTTTTTTACCTTGTTTAATTCAAATTGTACTTTAACTTCAGGGGGCACTATGTTGCATTTTCCACTTGGAGTGGACTCACTTGCCAATATACCATGATGATTGATTAAATAATATATCTTTTTTCTTTACAGTCACTCAATGGGATGGATGGATCATCAGCGTCGGTTTACGGAAGAACTATGGCCAATTCGTGAGTGGCAAACAGGTAAACCAGTCTACAACAACTACTACAGCAGAACTATATGTCTGTCTATTTGTGGTATATAGTGGTCGAGGGCCAGGCAGTGTACTGTTGTTTTTATGCCAGGCAGAGTCCACTCCACTCCAGACAGCAGTTCATGAAAATTGGGGCTATGTGTCTTGCTGCATACAATTAGATATGCTTTGTCTGTCTGACAAAGAGCCTAGGTATGCTACATCAGGTTGCTTCACTCAGTGGTGTCTGCATGGCCCTGCCTCAAGCTTGGTCCAAACATCCGTTATGTTTGTGAAATTTGCTGTTTTTCGGTTTTTCTCGAATCTCGCAAAATTACAGAAAATTCGCAAATTCTTGAGCAGAACGGATTTTTGGCCCATGCTTGCAGCAGGGCCATGCAGACGGTCAAGGCAGGCACCACTGAGTGAAGCATCCTGATGTAGCATACCTAGGCTCTTTGACACAGACAGACAAAGCATATCTAGGGTTTAGGGTTCAGTGCGATTTACTAGGGTTTTTGGGTTTAAGTTGGTAGGGTTCCCGCTGAGTCTAGGGCTCAGGGCCCGATGCAGGCTCGTTCATAATGATGTTGGCAAGGTGTTAAGGGGGTTTGGCATTCTTTAGTCCAGAATTGGCAGAATTTTGGCCTTTTTTGGTGTTTTGCGGGCACGTGTGTTTGGGTGAAAAGTGGTCCTGACTTGCTCAGAAGCGGTCGCTCCTCACGCTCCCTGGCCATCTGGGTTATCTGGTATTGTAGCGCTATTCTGATCACTGCCACTTTGAATTAATTATCTGTGCATTGCTCGCATTGATGATATAGCAGCGCCATACTGCTCACTGCCGCTTTTACCATTTGTGCTTCACTTTCATTGACTGCATTATAGCTATTTGCATTGCTCGCTTTGCCTATTTAAAATATATGTGCCTGATTGTGCTGGTGCCATTGGACTTAGCATAGCGATATTAGAGACTGTGCCCCAATCTCGTCCAGTTTCGCTTTTGTCTGTGCTGCCATCTTGTTGTTGTGCCTCCTACCCCATCCCTCCACCCCGCTCCTGCCTCCCAGCTGCTCCTCCCTCGCTCCGCCCCTCCACCATCCACTTATGTCAGAGCAACATACACGCAGCGTTCACGCGCAGTGTGCGTGCCCTATGCGCGCCGAAGGTGCGCCAAAGGTAAGCCCGTCTACGCCCGTCCGTGCCCGGACCGCGCCCAGCGCCAGACCCCCTGGCCCCCACAAAGTCCACTCCACCCGCATAACATATGACTCCGCAACCCTCACTGCACTCAACTCCAACCGTCTCCCTGACTGCCACCAAGCCGCCCCAGGACACACCCATGGACCCTTCATCTGCCACTCCTGCAGGTTCAACTGTATCAAGACCCACACTAAATCCACAAACACCAAACAGAGGTCCGACACTAACCACCTGAAGTGCATCCTGCTCAACACCCGATCTGTCCACAAAAACGCCACTGAACTTTGGAACCTACTAAACACCAATACGCCAGACATCGCCTTTCTTACAGAAACTTGGATGAACGCCTCATCAGCGCCCGACATCGCCACAGCCATCCCGGACGGCTACAAGATCATTCGTAAAGACCGCATCAACCCAACAGGAGGAGGCATAGCCATCGTCCATAAGAACACCATCCGCATCACAACCAGCTCCGACGACAACCTCACAGCAGCCGAACACCTTCACTTCCAGATCCACACCGACCCTAATACCACACTCAGAGGCACCCTCATCTACAGACCACCAGGACCCCGCACACAATTCAGCAAAGACATCACCGATTTCATCAGCCCACACGCCCTCCCCTCCGAGGACTACATTCTGCTAGGGGATCTCAACTTCCACCTGGAAAAGAACAACGACAGCAACACCACCTCCCTTCTGGACAACCTCGCCAATCTCGGACTCAAACAACTGGTAAACACCCCTACCCACCTCGCCGGTCACACGCTCGACCCAATCTTCTCCTCAAGCAAACACATCTTCTTCAATCATGCCACAGAACTCCATTGGACAGACCACTGCTGCGTCCATTTCAAATACAATAAGACCACGACCCACCACCACCCACAACAAATTCCCCGCAGAAACTGGATCAAAATTACCACCGACGAGCTCACGACATCGCTCTACCAAAACCCTCCCGCCAAATCACTGGACCCAAATACAGCAGCCATCAACCTCACACAATGGATCACACACAGCACCAACGAATTAGCACCCTTGAAAACCTATCAAAACAAGCCAGGTATCAAAAAAGCCCCTTGGTTCAATGACGACCTTAAGAAATCCAAAAAGATCTGCCGCACCTTCGAGAAAGCCTGGCGAAAAAACTCAACCACAGACAACATGACCGACCTCAAGAACGCCACCCGCAAACACCATCAGATGATCCGATCCACCAAGAAATCGGCATTCAAGGATCGACTCGACAACAACGCCCACAACAGCAAGGAACTCTTCAACATCGTCAAAGAGTTTACCAACCCCAGCGCCGGCACCAATGACATCACTCCCTCTCAAGACCTCTGCGACTCTCTAGCCTCATTCTTCCACAGCAAAATCGCAGACATTCATAACAGCTTTGGCGACCAGTCCAACCCCCTCACCTCCACCGAACCGAAGCCCCCCACCACTACCCTTAACGCCTGGGACCCAATCAGCACAGAAGCACCATCCGCCTAATGAACTCCATCCACTCCGGATCACCAACCGACCCATGGCCCCACCACATCTTCAACAAGGCCGACTCCATCATCGCTCCCCATCTCCGAGACATCATCAACTGCTCCCTCCACACCGCTATCTTCCCAGAAAGCTGGAAACATGCCGAACTCAGTTCTTTACTGAAGAAGCCCACAGCAGACCCGACGGAACTTAAAAACTACCGCCCCATCTCGCTCCTCCCTTTTCCTGCCAAGGTCATAGAAAAGACCGTCAACAATCAGCTCGCCGCTTTCCTCGAGTCGAACGGCTCCCTCGACCCATCTCAGTCCACTTCCGAGCCAAACACAGCACTGAAACCGCCCTCATCGTAGCCACAGACGACATTCGAACACTACTTGACAACGGAGAAACAGCTACCCTCATCCTACTGGACCTCTCCGCAGCGTTCGACGCGGTCTGTCACAACACCCTCATAAAATGCCTCAGCTACGTCGGGATACAAGGAAAAGCACTGGACTGGATCACCTCGTTCTTCACCGGGAGAACTCAGAGGGTCCGCCTTCCCCCTTTCAGATCAGAGGCCACTGAAGTCTTTTGCGGCGTACCTCAAGGATCTTCGCTCTGCCCCACCCTCTTCAACGTCTACATGAGCCCCCGCGCATCCATCGCGCGCCAACACAACCTCAACATCATCTCCTACGCTGACGACACACAGCTTATCCTCTCCCTCACGAAAGACCCAACCACCGCCAAAACCAACTTACACGAAGGGATGAAAGACGTAGCCGAGTGGATGAAGAACAGCAGTCTAAAACTAAATTCAGACAAAACGGAAGTCCTCATCCTAGGATCATCCCTCTCTGCATGGGACGACTCATGGTGGCCACCGGCCCTGGGCAGTGCACCCAAACCCACGGACCACGCACACAACCTGGGCTTCATCCTGGACTCCTCCCTCTCAATGACCAAACAAGTCAACGCCGTCTCATCATCATGCTTTAACATCCTATGTATGCTCAAAAAGATCTTTCGCTGGATCCCCACGGAAACAAGAAAGACGGTCAGCCATGCTCTAGTCACAAGCCAACTGGACTACGGAAACACCCTTTACGCCGGAACTACAGCCAAACTACAGAAAAAACTCCAACGAATTCAGAACGCCTCCGCCAGACTCATCCTTGACTTCCCCCGCCACAATCACATATCCGGTCACCTAAGAGACCTCCACTGGCTCCCCGTCAACAAGAGAATAACGTTCCGTCTCCTCACCCACGCACACAAAGCCCTCTACGACCTAGGACCCAAATACCTCAACACGCGCCTGACTTTCTACTCCCCCACCCGCCAACTACGATCATCCAATCAAACCCTTGCCGCAATTCCACGCATCCAAAGAACCACCATGGGAGGAAGATCTTTCTCCTACTTAGCGGCCAAAACGTGGAATTCCCTCCCCCCCACCTCCGCCTTACTCAGAACCACCTATCCTTCAGAAAACAATTCAAAACTTGGATATTTGATAAATAATATACCCCCACTCCCCCAAGCGCCTTGAGACCCTCTGGGTGAGTAGTGCGCTATACAAATTTTAACTTGAACTTGAACTTGAACTTGTAGACCTTCTTCTTCTTCAAAGAGCGCAATCGTTCGATATTGGTCTGCCTTGCTGAGATTCTTGGGAATCGCTGGAACAAGTGTCCAGGTAAGTTTCAAGAGAATCGAAGTAGTGGAAGTGCTGAAAACAGGAATTTTCTGTGAACAGCGCAATATGCCATGTTTTGGATATACCAGTATTGCATGTTTTTGAGGGGCTGTTTGGGGGTGTTCTAGATTTGTGGGGGTGAGTTGGGGGGTCTTGGAGCACTGCTGCGAAGGTCTAATTTTGATTGCAATGGTTTCAAGAATATCCATGGTGGAAAAGGGGGTTTGGGCCTAGTTGCAGACAGCGTTTTGGCACAATTTAAACTGAGGCCTAGCAGTATTGCATGTTTTTGGGGGACAGTTTGCGGGGGGTTCTACGTTTTTGGGGGTGGGTCGGGGGCTCTGGGAGCAGTGCTGGGAAGGCCTGTTTGGGGGTGTTCTACTTTTTTGCGGGTGGGTTGAGGGGTTTGGGGGCATTGCTGGGAAGGTCTAATATCAGATGGAAGTGGGTTGGAGAAAATCCATGGTGAAAAAGTTTTTCTTTTTTAGCTCACTTGCGTGTTTTTGGGGGGCTGTTTGAGGGGTTCTACGTTTTTGGGGTGGTTTGGGGGGTCTGGGAGCACTGCTGGGAAAGTCTAATTTTCATTGCAAGTGGTTTGAAGAAAATCCATGTTGGAAAAGGGGAGTTAGGGCCTAGCTGCAGAGCGCGTTTGGAGTGATTTTGAGGTAGGCCTCACATTTTCTAAGTGTGACATTTTCCATTTTTGCTTTTGGCCTGTTTGGGGGTGTTCTATTTTTTTGCGGGTGGGTTGAGGGGTCTGGGGGTATTGCTGGGAAGGATGCAAGGGGTTTGGAGAAAATCCACGGTGAAAAAGTTTTTCTTTTTTAGCTCACCTGCGTGTTTTTGGGGGGCTGTTTGAGGGGGTTCTAGGTTTTTGGGGGTGGGTTGGGGGGTTTGGGAGCACTGCTGGGAAGGTCTAATTTTGATTATAAGTGGTTTCAAGAAAATCCATGGTGGAAAAGGGGGATTTGGGCCTAGTTGCAGACAGCGTTTTGGCACAATTTATACTGAGGCCTAGCAGTATTGCATGTTTTTAAGGGGCTGTTTGGGGGGGTTCTAGGTTTTTGGGGGTGGGTTGGGGGGTCTGGGAGCACTGCTGGGAAAGTCTAATTTTGATTGCAAGTGGTTTCAAGAAAATCCATGTTGGAAAAGGGAAGTTAGGGCCTAGCTGCAGAGTGCGTTTGGAGTGATTTTGAGGTAGGCCTCAAATTTTTTGTGTGACATTTTCCATTTTTGCTTTTGGCCTGTTTAAGGGTGTTCTACTGTTTTTCGGGGTGGTTGAGGGGTCTGGGGGCATTGCTGGGAAGCTCTAATATCGGATGCAAGTGGTTTGGGAAAAATCCATGGTGAAAAAGTTTTTCTTTTTTGGCTCACTTGCGTGTTTTGGGGGGCTGTTTGTGGGGGTTCTAGGTTTTTGGGGGTGGGTTGGGGGGCCTGGGAGTACTGCTGGGAAGGTCTAATTTTGATTGCAAGTGGTTTCAAGAAAATCCATGGTGGAAAAGGGGGATTTGGGCCTAGTTGCAGACAGCGTTTTGGCACAATTTAAACTGAGGCCTAGCAGTATTGCATGTTTTTGGGGGGCTGTTTGGGGGGTTCTAAGTTTTTGGGGGTGGGTTGGGGGGTCTGGGAGCCCTGCTGGGAAAGTCTAATTTTGATTGCAAGTCGTTAGAAGAAAATCCATGGTGGAAAAGGGGAGTTAGGGCCTTGCTGCAGAGCGTGTTTGGAGTGATTTTGAGGTAGACCTCAAATTCTCTAGACCTCAAATTCTCTAAGTGTGACATTTTCAATGTTTGCTTTTGGCCTGTTTGGGGGTGTTCTACTTTTTTGCGGGTGGGTTGAGGGGACTGGGGGCAATGCTGGGAAGGTCTTACATCGGATGCAAGTGGTTTGAAGGAAATCCATGGTGGAAAAGGGGGGTTTGGGCCTAGCCCTAGTTGCAGAGAGCGTTTTGGCATGGTTGAAAGTGAGGCCCAGTAGTATTGCATGTTTTTGGTAGGCTGCTTGGGGGGGTTCTAGATGTTTGAGGATGGGTTGAGGGGTCTGAGAGCACTGCTGGGAAGGTCTCATTTTGTTCCAAAATCGCAGTTTACACTTTACACCTAGCTTGAGGGGAAAGATCCGCAATTTTCGCCCACACTTATTTATCCTTGAAAAGGAGACTCAGAGTACGCACTTTCGAAATGATGCTTGTATGTATTGTACAACAGGGCACACAGGTCAATGAGCAGTGTCATAGAACGCACATTTGGCATCTTGAAGAGCTGATTCAGATGCCTACATAAAAGTGGAGGGGCACTGCAGTACAGCCCTGAGACATGTTGTAAAATAGTGACAAGCTGGCAATGCTCCACAACATGGCAATGAGGAAAGGGACCGAAATTGATGTGAGTGACTGCACACCTCCCCCTTGCAGGGCAGCAGCAGGAGTAGGGGCAGCGGCATGGACACCAAAGACGGTCTGAGATCAAACGGAACTACTTTTAGGTAAGAAATGAAACATAGTCCATAATCTGTAGAGTGAGAAAGCACTGCCAAAGTCAACCGGGCAACTATAAGAGTGTCAACAAAGAAAATAGGTTCTGTGGTGTAGTGAGTGAGGAGACAGATTCATCCCACATCATTTGGGTAGATTTAATGATGTGTAAAGTGAGCTCCACAGATGCACTGACATCCATGGGCTGATGCACTGACATCCATGGGCTCAATGGGCTCAATGATCTGGACAGTGACAGGAACACAGCTAAAGTCAGTGAGGTCAATATTAAGTGGAATGAGAAGAGCCCCATTAAAGCCAATGGGGTCAATCATATGGAGAGCTTTCTGGCCAAGGTGGCGTGTTAGGAAAAAGATGAACGCCAACGCGAGTGAAAGTCAACATGTGCAGTGACCATCAATCCACATGAATCAGTGCCTACCCCAACGCTGGGGCACTGATACCCCACTTTAGTGGCATTGACAAAAGATCAGTTGTCCTGACACTGGGATATAGAGTTCTTTTAATTGCAAATTATACTGAGCAGTATTACAATATTATAAGTGAATAGGTCAGTTGTACTGGACGACGCCTTAAACCTGAAGTTATCGCTTAAGAACATTAAAAGAAAACAACAGATAAAGTTTGGCATTCTTAGTTGGTTAGACCTTAATGAACATCTTTCCTAATTGCTTCTTTTGTTTACCATTGAGAGCTTGGACCTCAAAACGTTCGAAGTGGATGAAATCTCCAAAGACACAAAAGCCAATATATAGGGCTTTACTTTGAGATTGGTGACCGAGGGAAAAGGCTTCTGTCGTGTGCAGGTAAGTTCATGAAAATAGTGTTAGGTATTGTTTTAATTATAGCTCTAGCTGTCGCATGAACGTCCATAAGAAGTCCTTTAAGAGCTATTCAAAGAAAGCAGTGTTTATATCTCTTTTTAATGTGCATAGTATGAAAGGGGTTTTTATAATAAGAAAAAATGAAAAATCCTAAACTTAAATGCGATCAAGTCGGCTGCTTGCTAAGGAAATTAAACGTCAAGCGTGAGTTGGAAATAGTTGCACAGGTGCGTTGAGAATGCAGTAAAAGTACCGACGATTCATGAAACAGGTTCCATGTCTGCAGTGTAATTCAGCACCGACATGTTCTGCGTCATAAAATTTGACTGGTGCCGGTACAATTTTATAACCTACATTTCCCCTCAAATTTGAAAAAGCCTACTCGAAAAAAAACGTAAATTCTACATTTTCCATTTGGCTGAAATGTCAATAAAAGTGCAGTCTTCGGATAACTTCGAGTCGAGTTCGCGCTATATAAAATTGCAAAAAACACAATAACAAAAAAATACACGTTTTCGAGACCACATTACTGTCAGAACTTATGCTTGTTAACTGGAAGACCTAACAAAGTTTGAGGTGCTCGAGAGGGCTGTTGCCTAGTTACATGAGGCTTTTGACTATCAACAGCCCCTACAAAGCTCCAGAGGAATCCAGAAGGCAGCAGAGTGAAAGAGGTGTTGGCTCCGAGCTAAGCGATATTTTCTAATTATAAACGAAACATTCGACCAATCGAAATGTATATAAGCAAAGAAAAAGATCACCATTGGTATTAACTAAACCATTGTATGAACTGAAAACCTCACCTCTGGCTTACATATTCCAATTTGTAAAAAGACAAACGAACTAAAAAAATAAAAAGCTTTAGCTGTTTATTACATTTCTGAGCAGTCACAACGATAAACCCGATAGAGGTGGACGAGCCAACAAACAAACTGGCAGAGAGAGAGAGCCGAGCGAAAGATCTGGCTTGCCTCTAAGAGCCAGTGGAGGCACAGAGCCCGGCTGAAGCTTGGCATTTAAATCGTGCAACAAATATGTACACATATGAAAATGTCACTGTAAATTAAAAAAGTCTACCCCTGTAACATGTGAAGCGTTTCACTTTAGTAAATTAGATTATATAATTGCACTGAGAGGAATTTCTTAAAAGTGATAGTTGTTAAACATGAACTTTGAAACATGTATGCCCCCGCCCTGACTATAGTGCATTCAGTGAATAAAGAAAAAAGTAATTTGCCACATGCACCGTAGATGGGGACCAGATTCTTATACAACGTGGACCAAATTATAAGTCTACTAAGTTAAATACAAGAAAGGTTTTTTGTACAGCACACATCTGATCTCAATTATGTCAGTGTGTCCTCCGATGCTATGAATGAATGAAAAGGGGGCAAAGTCAGCGCTTAATTTGAGCCAGTGGTTGCACTCAGAATCAGAAACAGAATTCTCTTTATTCGGCTGTAAACAACAATAAAAGCATGAGAGACGTGCAAAAATAGCAATAGATTACATTGAACTAATTTTTCCTCCCAGACATTTCGTAAGTGCAAGACAGGGAAGCTCATACAAACGCGGAAGATGGGTGAAGAAAATGATGGAAAAGGCTTCAGGAAAAGAGAAAGACAGAACCTGCAAAAGAGAGATAGTTAGGCAGAGACTGCCTTGTCGTTAAAGAGGCCTGATGTGGTTTCCAGGCAACACTGACTTGGGGGCAGATTTACAAGCCCCTTGCGCCACATTTGCGTCACTTTTCGCATGTTAAAAGTGACGCAAAAGTGGTGCATGAGGCTTGTAAATCTGCCCCTTGGTGTCTGCCATACAGACTTTTATTAGCGCCAGCATCTGGCTTCTAAACAGCTCTTTGGACACCAGGATTCATTATTTTACAAATTAAGCAGTGGGTATGGTAAAGTACAATAATGTCTAGGATTACACATTTTTGTCGATTGTGAAGCCAGAATAGTTCAGAGGATTTCTGGCTTCACATCGTGCAATCCACTCAGTGGGTGGTGCCTTTTTCACTCTCTAGTTTTACATCAAAGCTCACTGCTTTGTCTTTATTTCTGGCAGCATGAGGTTAGAGCGTGGGTAGCAGGCAGAAGCCACATGCAAGTTCTGCTCGTTCTGGGCTCGAGGGTCCAAGAGGACCTCGAGCTGGGCTAAAGCGAGGCTTCCCGGCTCGAGACCAGCTCCAGTCTTCAGTGGCTCCCTCGCCTCGGACACTGAACATACTAAAGACTGCACGAAACAGTACAAGCCGTATCTGACAAGTGAATGGCTGCTGAAGAAATCGAATCAACCTCTTCACAGACCTGCCAACTCACACCGTGCCGCAGTGTGTCACATGATTATCTACTCCCTTCACAAGATCACCCAGTGAGAACCCAATATCACACAGTGGCAGGAAAGACGAGCTGAAAACCATGCAACAAAGTGGCTTCCCAACCAATCTCTGGAGGCCGTAAACAGCCGATGTCCATTAATGGGTGGGAAAAAACCCCACGACATCTGCAATTTCCTGAGCGACCTTTTTTGTTTTTTTGTGGTGGGAGGGTGTGGTGGGTTTGGTGGAGGACAAAGTTCCTCTTAGGTAGCTCTCAGCCCCTCGAAGACCCTGTCCCTCTCCTCACATGGTGACAGGTCTGTCTTCATAAAACAGTTCTTTACAGACATCATAGAGTTTTAGCAAAAATTCTGCAGTCATAATTAATTAATGATATAGGGCGAAAATGTTTACACTGTGAGTGATCTTTATCTGGTTTGGGAATGATAAACGTTTAGAATGATAAACGTCCCCGTATTGCCTTACAGAAACTGATACGTCCTAAAACAGAAGGTGGCGTTCGCTTCCCCAACTTCAAAATGTATCATTCTGCATTCCAGATTAAACAATCCTTTTCATTAGCATATGACTTTTTAGATAATCTAGTGCCTAGATGGGTTGTGTTGGAACGCTCCTTCTTGAAGGATTTTTCATTCCAACATACTGTATTTATGTCTAATTGCTCTTTTTTGTCCAAATACCCTATTTTAAAGTACTCCCAATCTCTTCTTCATGATGTTTTTTCTTCCAATTTCTCTCCTCTTCAAGATTTTTTATCTTCTGTGGTGTGGTATAACAAATTCCTTAAATATAAAGGCAAATCGTTTTACTTCAAATATTGGAAGGAGAAGGGTGTTGTGTTTGTGCATCAATTTTTTGATGCTAACTCCATCATTTCTTTCCCTGCACTGCAAGATTTATATCAAATGCCTTCATCCTTTCTACATGAATACACCATTGTAACTTCTGCCATTCAATGACACTTATCCTCTCTCCCCATCACTGATACATTACCGTCTTATGCCCCGTCCACCCCTCTATACCCCTTATTCTCCACGCACCAACCTAAAGCTGCGGTTGTTTATACAATGTTGTTAACTAATGTTATAGACAGACCTAAAACAAACACTGAGATTGCTTGGGAAACGGACCTCCATGCTTCTCTCCCTATTGCGTTGTGGGATCGTTTGTGGTCTAAACTGTTCAAGGTGTCCATTGCTGCACGTATTACTCAATCTTTGTTCTTTATATATCATAGAGTTGTCATTACACCTGTTAGTATTCACTAATTTTCTCAGTCCTCCTCCCCATTATGTTGGTCATGCTCCAAAGAACCAGGAACGCTTAAACATCTACTGTACGAATGTCCCTCTGTTTTATCTTTTTGGGAATCTCTTTGGAATATATGCATGCCAATGTTTTCCTGTTCCACCACCTTGTCCCTAATAAATGTTTTTCTAGGTTCTTTATCGGATGATATTCATATTGTTTCTTCCTCTGCTAAATTATTGGACTTGTTTATTGCTCTTGCATTTAAAGTCATTTTATCCTGTTGGAAAGATAATTCTAAACTGACTGTACATACTTTGTGGAACTTCATTTGTGATGAACACAGAATTGCTATCGCCTCTTCTTCATCTATCCCCCAAAAAATCAAATCTGACCTACTTTGGCTTCCCTTTACTACATATCTTTCCTCGCACTCTCCCAGCTAATTGCTCTTCCTTTTATTCCCACGCGCCTTTATCTATTTTTTTTCTCTCCTTTTCTTTTCTTTTCTCCCCTGTCCCCTCTCTCTCTCCTACCCTCTGTATTTCCCCTTCTCTTTTCTCTTTTTTCTACTTTCACCCATCAAGTATTACATTTGTCATATGCTTCTTGTAAAACTGTAGTTCAACGTAATTTTATTATGACTTATGTACTGTTTTCCTTTTAAATTTGTCAATAAAAATCTACTTAACAAAAAAAAGACATCATAGAGCAAAAAAAAGTGCTGCCTAATTCGAATACTGGCCCCAGGAAGGCTGCAATATTTCGAATGCCCCTGGGAATGGACAGAGGAAATGTGTGCAATACAGTAAATGGTGAATAAATATTACACTAGATTTAGGCTCACAGCTTTCTTTTCCTGCACCATCCATGCTGACCCATCCCACATTGTCACCTACCCCACAGCTTTGAGTCCTGCATCTGAGTCCCCATATATTTTGCACTTATGCCCACTAATTATTTGAACATGAATAGCTAGGACGTAAAACATAAAGGGGCATATTTACAAGTGGATTGCACCACCAGATCTTCACTTTTTCCGATGTTCTGGTGGCGGAATGCCCTGCACCATTTTTACAAAGCAGCGTTAACGGCGCTTTTTAAACATTGTAGCTTTGCATGCAGTTTTCTACATGAAAGGGCGTGCAATGGGTGTTGCTGTGGGCTTTCCACCACAACACCAATTGCTTTTGATGGTGCCCCCGATTTATAAGGATCTGTGAATGTAAGGCAGTGCGAAAAACTAATGCTACGGAAAAGCAGGCATTAGATTGGCGCAACAAGGAGATATACTTTTATTTCTCCTTGTTGTTTGCGCTTTCTATGCGGTAGCAAAACGCCATTAATGATTGTTTAATTATAGGAAGGTGTCCCTTCCTGCACAAAAACATTTATTAAATAATGGTGGTTTGTTACTTCCATGTGTGCTGCAGGATGCAGCACTCATAGAGGTAGAAAATCACCATTTTTGATTGTTTATTGTTTATTGATTCTCCCAACCTGCACATAAACAATCATCACTGGGTGTCTGTGTTGGTGCTAGGCAGATTTTTATAGTGCCAGCACAAGGGAAAGACAGGGGTGCGTGTATTCTCATAGATATGGCGCATCCCAGCACATTTCAAATTACACAGCGCAGAACGGCAAAAGTGCTCACTGTGGTGTGCCATTTCCTAGTAAATATACCCCAAAATCTACAAGTTTCAGATTGCAAATGCTGGTAACACAAATTGAGACTTGGCTTGAGTTATTACATGTTTCATGGGACTTTTGTCAGTTTACTTTGACTTGGCATGTCAAACATTTACTCAGATTTTAAAATAGACAGAGCACAACCTTGGTGGCAATCAAAGGGGGTGCAGAGTCGTGCAGAAGCTGGTAGGGATTACCTTTCAAGAACGGGTGTGCACATCACAGTGCTAAAGGTCAAACATTTACGCTCATCTCCGACAACGTGGATCATTGACAAAGTAATTGGGCTGTGGGAAAGCAGTGGCATTGCTTGCCCTTAGGGCTCCTGTGACGGTGCCTGGGTCTGCCGCCCATTGCGGCACAATTAAAAAGCGGGGGAAGGGGTGCTGGCTAAATTCGTCCGTTTGCCGTCCAGCGATGGCAGCTTTGTAGAGCCAGCATATGAGAGAGTGAGGAGGCCACCACCTGCAGAACACCCCCTTGCTACTTCATTGAAGGTAAGCTGCCACCTGGAGCAACATCCTGTGGCTGCAGCAGGAGCAGTGCAGGCTCTAGGGCGGTGGGACCAGTGCCACTGCACCGGGCGCTGACTACGGGTGGGTGCACCCTGTTTGCAAGTATATTATAGCTTTAAAAGAACCTGCTGCCGTGTTCCTTGCCTCCAGCAATTTGCAGGCAGCAACCAAAGTGTCAAGCTTACTCAATGAATAATGTTCTTCCTGGAGAGAGATTGGAGTTGTGGCTAGTGGAAGTTTTGACTCATCATAAGGTAGCGCAGTGGGTTTATATGCCTGCTGCAAGGAATGGGGACCGTGCATTTCACAAATTGCCAGGCGCGGTGCGTCCATTAGGGCGTGGGGGCATAGCCCCCCCGCCCGCAGCCGCCCGCAGCTCCGACGTTTCTGAACTTAAGTAAACTGAATAGTTTACTTAAGTTTAAAGACCGACGCCGAGGGAGTACTGACGTCAGACCGCGCGTCATGTTGACTGACATGCATTGTCAGACATGGGGCAGCAGCACAACACAAGTGCGCATGAGTGGCCACGCATGCGCACTTGTGTTTTAACTTGTTAGCGCATGCCCATTAGGTCTCCTAATGGGCGTGCTGCGGGCGAGGATTAACTGTGCCCTGGCCCTGCAGATTGGCTTAGGGGTTGCTACTCGGTGCTACTGTTCCTGTTCCGGTTCCTGTTTGGAGATGAGGCGCCAACGCGGACCAAGAGCAGAGGCGGTCAGGTAAGTTTTCTCAATGTTATCTCCCTTGGCGCACCCCCCATCGCGACCCCCTCCCCCCGCAAGCCCCCCACCACCCTCCCTCGCGAGTACTGCATTGATTTGTCAGTTTGTTAAAGTGTTCATGCGTTCATTTCTTGACCTCTTCACATAGATAATGTATAGCTATAACATCATTGCTCTGTTTCCGACCTTGAAGTTGATGCATGTCAAACAATTGTCATCAGTAGCAGAACAAAGCGAGAGTGTCTATTCTAGATTACTTCCAACTGGTAGGATAGTTCCATGGGTTAAGCCTTTGCTGCAGCAATCCCAGGTTCGAACCCTAGCAGTCCTACGTCATCCACTCTGACGTAAACATCACCATCCATTTGACGAGTCGCTTTGTGAACGGTTCTATACACATTATGAATATTATTCTCTTTAAGGGATAGATGAAACACAACGTTGTGTAACTGTGGACAGACAATTACCAATTATTGGTCAAAACGGTCACCTAAATCTAAGCAACAATGATTGTTAAAAAGTGAAACATATACATGCTCCGTGTTTTTTGCTCATCACAGTTGTATGTATATTGATGGGCTAGCCAGTTTTCAGTTCAGAATGTGTGCATTGTTCATTTTGTCATGTGGCAGTGCTTTAGTAGAGTTTTGCTACTGTCGCTTCTATGGGGCATTGCATTATGTTTTCAATATGGAAACATACTGGCTCCAGCGTTTCATGCAGACAGGCCTCACAAACAGCGTGGAGTGGCAACTTGAGCAAAATGCCGAGATGTTGAGCAGACTGTGGCATCTCTAAAGGATGAGCATTGTATGGACTTGGTGATATCATAGTCTGACTCGCCAGTGAATAGGCATACTGTGATATCACTCAGGCTATAATATCACAATCTGACTCTATATCTAGCATTTATCGATACTGTGATATCACTGTGGGACCTGCCATTGTCAGGCTCTAATGATATCATTGTCTGACTCTATTTCAAGTGTGTGCGCATGCTGTTACATCACTCTGGAATCTGCCGTAATATGCCTACAATCATATCACAATCTGACTGTACATCCAGTAGATATCAATGCTGTGATATCACGATGGGACCTGCCATTGTCTGGCTCTAATGATATCATAGTCTGGCTCTATTGCATATTTGTTTGTGCTTACTGTGACATCAATTAGGAATCTGCCATAATCTGGCCCCAATGATATCCCAATTAGGTGATGAGCAGAACTCGAGTGAGTATAGGGTGAGCAGTGTGCCTGTGTGAGTCCTGGGTGAGTGATGTCTATGTGAGTATAGGGTGAGCAGTGTGCCTGTGTGAGTCCTGGGTGAGTGATGTCTATGTGAGTATAGGGTGAGCAGTGTGCCTGTGTGAGTCCTGGGTGAGTGATGTCTGTGTGAGCGCAGGGTCAGCAGTGTGCCTGTGTGAGTGATGTCTGTGGCAGTGCAGGGTCGGTGATGTCTGTGTGAGAGCAGGGTGAGCAGTATGCCTGTGTGAGTCCAGGTTGAGTGATGTCTGTGACAGTGCAGGGTTGGTGATGTCTATGTAAGTGCAGGGTGATCAGTGTACCTGTGTGAGTCCAGGGTGCTTAAGAATGCACCATTTGCCCACTCTTTTTTCAAAATGTTCTCGTGGGAGAACCCCCGAATCCCCCATAGGTGGTTGGGTCTCTCTCGCTGCGCACGCTCGCCACAGTGCAGTATTTACGCCTCACCACTTTCAAATGTCACCAGCCACCCCTGCAAATTGCACATAATGTAAATAGGTCGGTGGGGTGCTGCTTTTGTCAGAGAGAGACTTTTGTTACTTGCAGTTAATAAGTTAACATTCTAATATAGAACGATGACCTAATAACTGTCATCAAAGAGCTGCATGCAAACTGCAAACTATAGATTAGAGAGTTATGATTTTTTTCTTCTTCCATTATCCTAATATTGCAGAAAGGGTTAATTTGAATAGAAATCAATTGTTATTATTAAAGTGAACTCTCAACCATGGTGTTACGTTTTGAATTGTGAGTCTGTGCTGCTCCAGACCAAGCACTCTTAAACTATACTGTCTACAAGTATGGATGACATTTGACTCCTTCTTACATCTTGCAGTTCTCTGTCATATGTAACATTTCCTATCTGCTGACTTGCATACTCATGTTTGATTGTCTCTGTATAATGTGTGTGTGATGTAAAGTGCTCTGACACCGGACACCAGTATTATAGTGGTGCTTGCATCTTAGAGAGAGTGGTTATGGAGACTTGCGGGCACTGTTAAAGGGTGTTGGTGAGGAAATCAGTGGGGCTGGCACCAACAAACATTGTCGCGCTCTGAGCCACTGGACCTAAAGCCAGCCCTGAGGAGCAGAGTGAATCAACATAACACCTGCATATAAAGAATGCTAAAAGAGATCAGACAACAGGGTTACCCACCAAAAGTTTTGAGTGTGGTCAACTGCTTTAGTTTTCTATTTATTCAAGTATACATCATTTTATTTAATCTGATATGGTATGTAAGTTACAGAGTTTGGCACTTGGCGAGGCTTTTTGCCGCTAAACAAAATAGGCCAAATGTAGTAAATACAGGTGTGGTGGAGTTCTCTCAGCCAGTGCAGTTGTGATGATATAATTTGGAGTCTACATTTATCCTGTGGCTTGACTAAAAATTGTGCCTAAGGCGATATATATTTGCAGAAAATATTTTTTTTGTCCTTTACAATGTTCCCGCATGTTTGTGGATGCTAAAAATAGTTTTTGGTGGAGTGGGAGTATTATGCAGTTAGCAGTACTCACTTCGTGGTCACCTGACTGAAAACACTGCAGTGCCGACCGCTGGTTTGAGGCAGCCCCCCTAACTCTCTGTTTTTGTTTGCGTTATTGTTGTGCGCTGTTTTCATCCCTCTCTTTTCTGTTGTTATGCCCCTCGCTACATGTTATTACGTTTTATTATCAGGGTCATGGGCGTCCGCAGAAATTTTTCCAGGGGGGGGCAACATTTTTACTTCATCACCATCGTCCGACATGATTGAGCACAAGTATTAAATAAACAAATAAAAAAAAATCTAATTAGACAAAGAACTTAAATAAACAAAGAAACCCATGGGGTGGGAGAAAAATCATGTGAGGCTTCACAGCAGATTACCTGGCAATCACAATGAAGCGGAGGAAAAACACAAACAAGCATTGGCATAGCCAATAGGTCTCGTCTTTGGGACCTTATAAGTGTTTAGCCATGCAACACTTGAAGTTGTTGCACCAAGGATATTGTACTAGACAACTAAACACTTATAAGGTTCCAAAGGGGAGACCTATTGGCTATGTCAATGCTGTTTTTTTTTTTAAATGACATGCAGTGCTATATGGCCTCGGCTGCCACTTAGTCCACCACATCCCACGTAGATGCTGTAGCCATCTTTGAATGGTTTTAAAGCCAATTCAAAAGCTGTCACCAGTGTATGTTAATCCCTATCTCAACTGTGAGACTTCTCTCCTGCTTCCCAATTCTATTAAATACAAATGATGTAAAAAGAACATCCCTTTCTGAGCTGCACGGCTCATCCTACCCACGTTTCATGTGCAGATTTGAAATACTGATGGTTTGGGCTTCCCGGAATTCAACTGGTTGAGAGGTAGGCAGGTGTAGAGAGGTAGAGAGACAGAGGTAGAGAGAAGTAGAGAGAGAGAGGTAGAGAGAGAGAGGTAGAGAGGTAGAGGTAGAGGTAGGGAGAGAGAGAGAGAGAGGTAGAGAGAGAGGTAGAGGTGTAAATTTAGAGAGAGAGGTATAGAGATAGAGGGAGAGGTAGGGAGAGAGAGGGAGAGAGAGAGAGAGGTAGAGAGAGAGAGGAGAAGAGGTAGAGAGGTAGAGGTAGAGAGAGAGTGGGAGAGGTAGAGAGGGTGAGAGGGTGAGAGGTAAAGAGATAAAGAGGTAGAGAGAGAGAGGTAGAGAGAGAGAGGTAGAGAGAGAGATAGAGAGAGAGGTAGAGAGGGGTAGAGAGGGGTAGACTGAGAGGTAGAGAGAGGTAGAGAGAGAGGTAGAGAGAGAGAGGTAGAGAGAGAGGTAGAGGTAGGGAGAGAGAGAGAGAGGTAGAGAGAGAGGTAGAGGTAGGGAGGTAGAGAGAGAAAGAGGGGTAGAGAGAAAGAGGGGTAGAGAGAGAGAGAGGTAGAGAGAGAGAGGTAGAGAGAGAGAGAGCAGTAGAGAGAGAGAGAGAGGTAGAGAGATACGTACAGGTAGAGCGAGAGAGAGAGAGAGTGGTAGAGAGAGAGGTAGAGAGAGAGAGAGAGAGAGGTAGAGTAATAGAGGTAGAGAGAGACGTAGAAGAGAGAGAGAGAGGTAGAGAGAGAGAGGTAGAGGTAGGGAGAGAGAGGTAGAGGTAGGGAGAGAGATAGGTAGGGAGGGAGAGGTAGAGAGAGGTAGAGAGAGAGAGGTAGAGAGGTAGAGAGAGGTTGAGAGAGAGGTAAAGAGAGAGGGGTAGAGGGGGAGAGAGAGAGAGGTAGAGAGAGAGAGGTAGAGAGAGAGAGGTAGAGAGAGAGGTAGAGGTAGAGAGGTAGAGGTAGAGAGCTAGAGGTAGAGAGGTAGTGGTAGAGAGGTAGTGGTAGAGAGGTAGAGAGAGAGAGAGAGAGAGAGGCGGAGAGAGAGAGGTAGGGAGAGAGAGGTAGCGAGAGAGGTAGAGAGAGAGGTAGAGAGAGACAGAGAGAGATAGAGGTAGAGAGAGAGAGTTAGAGAGAGAGAGGTAGAGAGAGAGAGGTAGAGAGAGAGAGGTAGAGGTAGAGAGAGAGGAAGAGAGAGAGAGAGAGAGATAGCGAGAGGTAGATAGGTGTAGAGAGAGGTGTAGAGAGAGAGCTAGAGGTAAAGAGAGACATAGAGAGAGAGACGTAGAGAGAGGTAGAGAGAGAGAGGTAGAGAGGTAGAGAGAGAGGTAGAGAGAGAGGTAGTGGTAGAGAGGTAGAGAGAGAGAGCTGGAGAGAGAGAGGTAGAGAGAGAGAGGTAGAGAGAGTGGTAGAGAGAGAGGTAGAGAGAGAGGTAGAGAGAGAGGTAGAGAGACAGAGAGATAGAGGGAGAGGTAGAGAGAGAGAGGTAGAGAGAGAGGTAGAGAGAGAGAGGTAGAGAGAGAGGTAGAGAGAGAGGTAGATGTAGAGAGGTAGAGAGAGACAGAGGTAGAGAGAGACAGAGATAGAGAGAGAGAGGTAGCGAGAGGTAGAGAGGTGTAGAGAGAGAGGTAGAGTTAGAGATACATAGAGAGAGTGACGTAGAGAGAGAGGTAGAGAGAGGGGTAGAGGTAGAGGTAGAGAGGTAGAGAGAGAGGTAGAGAGAGGGAGAGTGAGAGATAGCGTGATGTAGAGAGGTGTAGAGAGAGGTGTCGAGAGAGAGGTAGAGGTAAAGAGAGACATAGAGAGAGAAACGTAGAGAGAGAGGTAGAGAGAGGTAGAGGGAGAGAGGTAGAGAGAGAGGTAGAGAGATAGAGGTAGAGAGAAAGGTAGAGAGAGGTAGAGAGAGACAGGTAGAGAGGTAGAGTGAGAGGTAGAGAGGTAGAGAGAGGTAGAGAGATAGAGGTAGAGAGAAAGGTAGAGAGAGGTAGAAAGAGAGAGGTAGAGGTAGAGAGGCAGATTGGAGATCCTAGCATTTCCAGAGCATTAAAGGCACTACTAATTTGTAACGTCATTCCTTTCACTGCACATCCTGCTTTATCTAAATAACTAGGGCCCTCAAATACAAAAGGATGTTGTGGTCATAAAGCTTACAATTTGCAGCATCACAGTGGTTGCTACTGCAAAACCCCTTTTTAGAGTTGTGTATAACCATCATGATTGACAAAAGGGGTTCTGCATCTTACTTCATATTGGAATTTGGAGGGGCAGTGGAAAGGGTGCTATCTTCAAATTGCAATTTACAATGACATATATCAATGGTTTTCAAACGCAATGGCAGTCGCAAACCGTTGATCTGATACCAACACGGAGCTGCAGTTGGTACATGATTCAGAAAAGAAAAGTTGTCCCTGTGGGACAGCTTTCCCTTCGTGAATCATGGCAGGCGACAGTGAGTACAGACAGTGGTGCAGGGGCTACACTCGATACTGCAATGAACATAAGGGACTGCCCCTTTGGAGCTCAAGGCGTAAACTCTTTAATCCATCTCATATGCAGACCCTTCTGTAATACTAGTGCTCATGGGCGTCCGCAGAAATTTTTCCAGGGGGGGGCAACATTTTTACTTCATCACCATCGTCCGACATGATTGAGCACAAGTATTAAATAAACAAATAAAAAAAAATCTAATTAGACAAAGAACTTAAATAAACAAAGAAACCCATGGGGTGGGAGAAAAATCATGTGAGGCTTCACAGCAGATTACCTGGCAATCACAATGAAGCGGAGGAAAAACACAAACAAGCATTGGCATAGCCAATAGGTCTCGTCTTTGGGACCTTATAAGTGTTTAGCCATGCAACACTTGAAGTTGTTGCACCAAGGATATTGTACTAGACAACTAAACACTTATAAGGTTCCAAAGGGGAGACCTATTGGCTATGTCAATGCTGTTTTTTTTTTTAAATGACATGCAGTGCTATATGGCTTCGGCTGCCACTTAGTCCACCACATCCCACGTAGATGCTGTAGCCATCTTTGAATGGTTTTAAAGCCAATTCAAAAGCTGTCACCAGTGTATGTTAATCCCTATCTCAACTGTGAGACTGCTCTCCTGCTTCCCAATTCTATTAAATACAAATGATGTAAAAAGAACATCCCTTTCTGAGCTGGACGGCTCATCCTACCCACGTTTCATGTGCAGATTTGAAATACTGATGGTTTGGGCTTCCCGGAATTCAACTGGTTGAGAGGTAGGCAGGTGTAGAGAGGTAGAGAGACAGAGGTAGAGAGAAGTAGAGAGAGAGAGGTAGAGAGAGAGAGGTAGAGAGGTAGAGGTAGAGGTAGGGAGAGAGAGAGAGAGAGGTAGAGAGAGAGGTAGAGGTGTAAATTTAGAGAGAGAGGTATAGAGATAGAGGGAGAGGTAGAGAGAGAGAGGGAGAGAGAGAGAGAGAGGTAGAGAGAGAGGGGAAGAGGTAGAGAGGTAGAGGTAGAGAGAGAGTGGGAGAGGTAGAGAGGGTGAGAGGTAAAGAGATAAAGAGGTAGAGAGAGAGAGGTAGAGAGAGAGAGGTAGAGAGAGAGATAGAGAGAGAGGTAGAGAGAGGTAGAGAGGGGTAGAGAGGGGTAGAGTGAGAGGTAGAGAGAGGTAGAGAGAGAGGTAGAGAGAGAGAGGTAGAGAGAGAGGTAGAGGTAGGGAGAGAGAGAGAGAGGTAGAGAGAGAGGTAGAGGTAGGGAGGTAGAGAGAGAAAGAGGGGTAGAGAGAAAGAGGGGTAGAGAGAGAGAGAGGTAGAGAGAGAGAGGTAGAGAGAGAGAGAGAGAGCAGTAGAGAGAGAGAGAGAGGTAGAAAGATACGTACAGGTAGAGCGAGAGAGAGAGAGAGAGTGGTAGAGAGAGAGGTAGAGAGAGAGAGAGAGAGGTAGAGTAATAGAGGTAGAGAGAGAGGTAGAAGAGAGAGAGAGGTAGAGAGAGAGAGGTAGAGGTAGGGAGAGAGAGGTAGAGGTAGGGAGAGAGATAGGTAGGGAGGGAGAGGTAGAGAGAGGTTGAGAGAGAGAGGTAGAGAGGTAGAGAGAGGTTGAGAGAGAGGTAAAGAGAGAGGGGTAGAGGGGGAGAGAGAGAGAGGTAGAGAGAGAGAGGTAGAGAGAGAGAGGTAGAGATAGAGAGGTAGAGAGAGAGGTAGAGGTAGAGAGGTAGAGGTAGAGAGCTAGAGGTAGAGAGGTAGTGGTAGAGAGGTAGTGGTAGAGAGGTAGAGAGAGAGAGAGAGAGGCGGAGAGAGAGAGATAGGGAGAGAGAGGTAGCGAGAGAGGTAGAGAGAGAGGTAGAGAGAGACAGAGAGAGATAGAGGTAGAGAGAGAGAGGTAGAGAGAGAGAGGTAGAGAGAGAGAGGTAGAGAGAGAGAGGTAGAGGTAGAGAGAGAGGAAGAGAGAGAGAGAGAGAGATAGCGAGATGTAGAGAGGTGTAGAGAGAGGTGTAGAGAGAGAGCTAGAGGTAAAGAGAGACATAGAGAGAGAGACGTAGAGCGAGGTAGAGAGAGAGAGGTAGAGAGGTAGAGAGAGAGGTAGAGAGAGAGGTAGTGGTAGAGAGGTAGAGAGAGAGAGCTGGAGAGAGAGAGGTAGAGAGAGAGAGAGGTAGAGAGAGAGGTAGAGAGAGAGGTAGAGAGAGAGGTAGAGAGAGAGGTAGAGAGAGAGAGAGAGAGAGATAGAGGAAGAGGTAGAGAGAGAGAGGTAGAGAGAGAGGTAGAGAGAGAGAGGTAGAGAGAGAGGTAGAGAGAGAGGTAGATGTAGAGAGGTAGAGAGAGACAGAGGTAGAGAGAGACAGAGATAGAGAGAGAGAGGTAGCGAGAGGTAGAGAGGTGTAGAGAGAGAGGTAGAGTTAGAGAGACATAGAGAGAGCGACGTAGAGAGAGAGGTAGAGAGAGGGGTAGAGGTAGAGGTAGAGAGGTAGAGAGAGAGGTAGAGAGAGGGAGAGTGAGAGATAGCGTGATGTAGAGAGGTGTAGAGAGAGGTGTCGAGAGAGAGGTAGAGGTAAAGAGAGACATAGAGAGAGAAACGTAGAGAGAGAGGTAGAGAGAGGTAGAGAGAGAGAGAGGTAGAGAGAGAGGTAGAGAGATAGAGGTAGAGAGAAAGGTAGAGAGAGGTAGAGAGAGACAGGTAGAGAGGTAGAGTGAGAGGTAGAGAGGTAGAGAGAGGTAGAGGGATAGAGGTAGAGAGAAAGGTAGAGAGAGGTAGAAAGAGAGAGGTAGAGGTAGAGAGGCAGATTGGAGATCCTAGCATTTCCAGAGCATTAAAGGCACTACTAATTTGTAATGTCATTCCTTTCACTGCACATCCTGCTTTATCTAAATAACTAGGGCCCTCAAATACAAAAGGATGTTGTGGTCATAAAGCTTACAATTTGCAGCATCACAGTGGTTGCTACTGCAAAACCCCTTTTTAGAGTTGTGTATAACCATCATGATTGACAAAAGGGGTTCTGCATCTTACTTCATATTGGAATTTGGAGGGGCAGTGGAAAGGGTGCTATCTTCAAATTGCAATTTACAATGACATATATCAATGGTTTTCAAACGCAATGGCAGTCGCAAACCGTTGATCTGATACCAACACGGAGCTGCAGTTGGTACATGATTCAGAAAAGAAAAGTTGTCCCTGTGGGACAGCTTTCCCTTCGTGAATCATGGCAGGCGACAGTGAGTACAGACAGTGGTGCAGGGGCTACACTCGATACTGCAATGAACATAAGGGACTGCCCCTTTGGAGCTCAAGGCGTAAACTCTTTAATCCATCTCATATGCAGACCCTTCTGTAATACTAGGGGTTGACTACTGCCACAAAAAGCCTAGTAAATACACTGAAGATACTTTGATATCCGATCAATCAGCCCTCTTCCAAACACAGTGTCATCAATAGAACTAAATGCAGAAGCTGAATCAAAACCCCTGCAGAGAGCAAACGTCTTACAACAAAAAAAGGTATTAGCTTAACGCTCCTTGATGTAAAATGACGATAAAATGATACATTGACCTGCACAGAGTTAACTTGACAACATATCATGAAGCTATAAGGAAGATCAGATCCTCCAAGACCAAAAGCAACATTTTGTGTCACACAATTGTGCTTTTATTTTGTTCACGTACATTGGGTTTGCATAGTTTTCCGTCTTAAAGGGTGCTAATTGTTCCAGCCGCGAGTATTGCACTTTTACAAAGGCATCCTAGAACTAAAACAATATTTGGTATGGTTCTTTACAGTAAGGTTCTAAAAGCATACACTTTACTCACAGTTCTACCTCGACTCCCCTGCAAAAAGATCCATCAGTGGTCCTTCGAGAACACCCCCCTCCCCGGCCCCCGATTCTATCCTTACCACTCCTACATCCTTAGAATTCCCAATACCTGGATGCCTTGCACATTCTGTCCTCTATACGTCCCATACCTGGATATCCTACCAGTGTCCACCCTAAATAGTTCAACGTCCTGTTCATGAAACAGAATGAGTAAGTTTACTACTTTTTGGTATTCATAAACTGTCCAGCACTGCACTAGGACTTAAAATAAACCCCCATAGGAAATAATGTTCAATAAATGATTCAAAATTGTAAACATCATCAATTAATGTTAACATATATAAAAGAGTACCCGCTTATTATGTAAATATTAAATATTTAAGAACCTATTTTAGAGAGTCCTAGTGTAGAGTGTCAGTGGTGCTGGAACAATTTTCAAAGTGGGGTGCCGCCATCATGTTACATCATTGAAGCAATTACGGATTGTGAAAAATTGTAATGTCACACAGCGAAAAAGTGTAGCAAATGTATTCCGCAAGAGAGTGGTAAGGGTGCAGAATGTAGTTAGATGTGCCTTTTGGAGTACACTGTCACAAATATATCACTAATGCATGGTGTGGTGACACACTGTCATTTACAGACAGCACACTTTCTATTGCAATGGCTACTCCATTTGCCCTATTTCCCTCAGTGTTAGACTTTCTGTCTATGTGGCTTGTTCTTGCTCACCTCTTCACAAATTTCTCTCCCATTTATTCCCCCACTTTGTTTTTTACCTTGTCTATCTCCTCTTACTTTGATTCTGTCTACCACCCCTCAACTCTTCTATTCGTCTTTCAAAAATGCCACTAAATACTTTTTCTCTCACTATCTGCACACATTGTTTGTTTTCCAAAGTTACTAATTTGTTGTTCTTTATTTTCCTAACTCAACTCTCATCCTATTTGTTTTGTCCTCTTCCCTCACATACTCATTCTCTTGTTTTCCTTACACCTCATCCCTTAATACTCTCTCTTCTTTAGCTAGAATATTTGCCCCTCGTGCTCCTACTCGCATCTTCATTTTCTTCTCTCTGACTTCATCTTCTTCTTTGTGCTTTCTCTTCTCCCTGTTTTAAAGTCTTTGGGGCTCCTTTATGAGCCCCTGCATCACTTTTGCGCCACCGGTGCATCACTTTTTGTGACTCACCAGTGGCATAAAACATGTGCCAAGTTGCGCCATATTTACGAAGTGACGCATCTAAGTAGATGCGCCACTTCGTAAACCCCAGTGCTACATTATACTTACGCCAGGTATTAAGTATGCAGGGTGGGCGTACCCCTGCAAGAAAGGGTCGTAGAAGTGGTGCAGCAAAATCTATGAGATTTGGCTGCGCCACTTCTAGGACGCTAATGCGTCAAAACCTTACGCCTGCCTTATGGCAAGCATAAGGGTGACGCAGGCCCTTTCACATGGGGCAGGCTCCATGTTAAAGGAAGATTGCTGGAGTTGTGTCAGGTTTCCTACACAACTCCAGCAATGCGCCACTTTTTGCACTGACAGATACGCCAGTTATACTGATGTATCTGTCCTTCCTTGCGACATGATGCGTCATATTTACAATATGACGCCTCATTGGTGTCGCAAGGAGGGTGTACTGAGAAGTGACGCATCACTGCTTTTGCATAACCTGCTGCCACCCATAACCGGCCGGGAATGCTAACCTTTGCATGATGCATTAGTGCAATGATGTCGTATACGAAGTCCTTGCATACATCCTTTGGAATACTAGATTTATGATTCGTTGTCTGGATGTGGTAGCAGGCATTTCCCGTGTGTACATCTTGAGTCTACTTTTGAGGCCCTGATTAAGTCTGCTGTTAAAATTGAAGGTATCAGATGAAACACGTGTTGGTAAAAAAACTTAACAAACAAACGGCAATGTCAAGTGTTTAGATGCTCAAATAAAGGACAGTGGATACGTAACCATTACATCATCATTGATTCATTGACATCATGCATACTTTGTCTGCATCATCCACTGAATGATTTTATGAAAATCAAGTAACCCTTATTCACTTATAAGGTGGCTATTTACTCAGCTGATGGTGTTGGCACAAGGATTAACAAACTTTGGGGCATATTATCAAGGACCGGTGTTAAAATTATCGCAGTTTTATCGGCAGGAAACTGCCGATAAAACGGCGATAATGGGCTTAATAATACGCCCTTGTTAATTCCCATAGAAGACCATGTTAACATCAGAACATGGGTTTCTATGGGAATTAAAAAGGGCGTATTAGCAAGCCCATTATCGCCGTTTTATCAGTAGTTTTCCTTGATAATATCCCCTTTTTCTCTTTTTGTTTATGTTATTTTTATCAGGGGGTGTAGCTTGATCAGTAATGTTAGGATGGTGGAAGTCAGAGAGTACCCAGAAAGCAATAAGGTGTACCCCAACTTGCACCTGCAAGTTCACCTGCCTCCGAACCTGCCCCGCACCCGCCAAGACAAACACCAGCAGCAACCACCTCAAGTGCATCCTGATCAACACCCGCTCCGTCCACAGACACGCCGTGGAACTCTGGAACCTCCTCGACGCTACATCACCGGACGTCGCCTTCCTCACGGAAACCTGGATGAACGCCTCCTCTGCACCCGACATCGCCATCGCCATCCCGGACGGGTACAAGATCATCAGGAGGGACCGCATCAACCAGACCGGAGGTGGCATCGCCATCGTCCACAGGAACACCGTCCGCATCACGACCGACGCCAACGACTCCTTCGCCGCAGCCGAACATCTCCACTTCCAGATTCACACCGACCCTAAGACGACCCTCAGAGGCACCCTCGTCTACAGACCCCCGGGACCACGCACACAATTCAGCGAAGAAATCACAGACTTCATCAGCCCGCACGCCCTCCCCTCCACCGACTACATCCTCCTCGGGGACCTCAACTTCCACCTGGAGAACAACAAGGACCGCAACACCACCGCCCTGCTGGAAAACCTCGCCAACCTCGGACTCAAGCAACTGGTCAACACCCCCACCCACTACGCCGGCCACACGCTTGATCCCGTCTTCTCTTCCAGCAAGTACATCACCTTCAGCCACGCCACCGGACTCCACTGGACCGACTACAGCTGCGTCCACTTCAGCTTCAAAAGATCCACGACCCACCACCACCCGCAACAGGTACCTCACAGGAATTGGAGCAAGATCACCGCAGACCAGCTCACCACCTCCCTCAGCCAGAGACCACCCGCCAACACAACGGACCCCAACGAAGCAGCCCGCAACGTCACACAGTGGCTGACCGCCTGCGCCGACAACCTCGCGCCACTAAAGAACCCTCCCAGCAGACCCAGAAGCAAGAAGGCATCCTGGTTCACCGACGACCTCAAGGACTCCAAGAAGACCTGCCGCACCCTCGAGAAAGCCTGGCTCCTCGACCGGACCACCAACAACATGACCGCCCTCAAACACGCTACCCGCAAGCACCACCAGCTCATCCGCACCACCAAGAAGAAATCCCTGAAGGAACGACTGGACAACAACGCCCACGACAGCAAAGAGCTCTTCACTATCGTCAAGGAGTTCTCCAACCCCAGCACCGGCACCAACGACATCACTCCGTCACAAGACCTCTGCGACTCCCTCGCCTCGTTCTTCCACCGCAAGATCGCCGACATCCACAACAGCTTTGGCACCCCACCCACGCACCCAACCGTCGAACCAACGCCCCCACCACCACCCTCCGCACCTGGACCACGGTGACCACCGAGGACACAGCCCGCACGATGAACACCATCCACTCCGGATCACCGACCGACCCCTGCCCACACCACGTCTTCAACAAGGCCGACTCCACCATCGCACCCCAACTCCGGAACATCATCAATGCCTCCTTCAACACCGCCACCTTCCCGGAGAGCTGGAAGCACGCCGAGATCAGCGCCCTCCTGAAGAAACCTACAGCGGACCCCACCGATCTCAAAAACTTCCTCCGCCCCATCTCGCTCCTCCCTTTTCCTGCTAAAGTCATCGAGAAGATCGTCAACAGACAGCTGACCGCCTTCCTCGAGACGAACGGATCCCTCGACCACAGCACCAAGACCGCCCTCTTCGCAGCCACCGACGACATCCGGACCCTGCTCGACTAGCGGGAAACAGTGGCCCTCATCCTCCTGGACCTCTCCGCTGCGTTCGACACGGTCTGCCACCGCACCCTAGTCCAGCGCCTCAGCAACATCGGTATCCAAGAGAAGGCACTGGAGTGGATCATCTCGTTCCTCGCCGGAAGAACACAAAGAGTCCGCCTCCCCCCGTTTCGCTCCGAGGCCACCGAAGTCATCTGCGGCGTCCCGCAAGGATCTTCACTCAGCCCCACCCTCTTCAACATCTACATGAAACCTCTCGCAGCCATCGCACGCCAGCACAACCTCAACATCATCTCTTACGCCGACGACACCCAGCTGATCCTTTCCCTCACCAGAGACCCCGACACCGCCAGAATCTGCCTACACGAACGGATGAAAGACGTCGCCGAGTGGATGAAGGACAGCCACCTGAAACTGAACTCGGACAAGACGGAAGTCCTCATCCTGGGATCTTCGCCCTCCGCCTGGGACGACTCCTGGTGGCCCCCAGCCCTGGGCACCGCACCCAAGCCAACCGACCACGCACGCAACCTGGGCTTCATCCTGGACCCCACCCTCTCGATGACCAGACAAGTCAACGCCGTCTCCTCATCGTGCTTCAACACCCTGCGTATGCTTCGCAAGATCTTCCGCTGGATCCCGACCGAGACCAGGAAGACTGTCACCCAGGCACTCGTCACCAGCCGACTGGACCACGGAAACGCCCTCTACGCCGGAACCACAGCCAAGCTACAGAAAAGACTCCAGCGCATCCAGAACGCCTCCGCCCAACTCATCCTGGATGTCCCCCGATGCAGCCACATCTCCAGCCACCTGAGGAACCTGCACTGGCTCCCCGTCGACAAGAGGATCACGTTCCGGCTCCTCACCCACGCACACAAGTCTCTCCACGACCTGGGTCCCAAGTACCTCAACGACCGCCTGACCTTCTACACGCCCACTCGCCAGCTACGGTCCACCAGCCTCGCCCTCGCAGCCGTACCACGCATCCGAAGAGCCACCGCCGGAGGAAGTTCCTTCTCTTACCTGGCTGCCAAGACTTGGAACTCCCTCCCCATCCACCTTCGGCTGACCCAGGACCATCTCGCCTTCAGGAAACAACTCAAGACCTGGCTGTTCGAGCAGTAGCATACCCCTCCCCCCAAGCGCCTTGAGACCCTCCCGGGTGAGTAGTGCGCTATACAAATGGCATTATTGATTGATTGATTGAAAGGGTAGGGTGGGCTGCAGCCCCTAGGTGTGTGGTAATAGACAGGTTAGGGGTGTTTGTTTTTAGTTATTTGGAAAAATAAGGTAAACCAGTGTAGAGTGGTGATCTACCAGGGGTTGCTCCTCCGCAATGGCACAGGAGCGTCGCCCCACTGGCTCAGAGCCAGCAAGTGAAAAATAAAACGATGCAACATAATCGTTTTATTTTTCATTTGCTGCTCTGAACCAGCTTGTACAGGGCGGGGTAGGGCTGGAGCATGGCAGGGGGGAAGAGGAGTGCTATGTGCACTTCTAAGTGTGCATGTTTGTTTGGCCAGCCATCTAAGGCCGGCAAAACACACATGCACACTTAGGTTTCTCCAGCCCAGCTGTATTGAACAGCCAGGCTGAAGAAACTGCACAGACTCCCTGTTCCGATCAGATCTTTTTATCCCACTCAGGCCAACTCCTGCGCTGCTCTCATAGAATGAAAGCAGACAGGGATTCCACAGGGAGTCTGATGCTGCCCAGGTGCCTGATGGGATCTGGAACCAGCACAGCAGAACACCGAGACACTAGGAACAATCCTGCCGGCAGATTCAGGTAAGTGTTTTTTTAAAACAATTGTCACCCCCAACTGTGCTCCCCTTTCTCAGCACCTCCTACACTTGCCAACCACCTCTTCATTGTGTCCACCGCCACTGTGATCTACACAGCAAACAGCCATTGATCCCTATTTCTTTCCTAATTTTTTTAGAAATTGTAGAAATGGTATCACAAATATAAACATTTGAAAATGATTTGCATCAATTTTTATGCTCAAAGGGCTCGATTCACAGAAATAACTTAAGACAAAATCCTAAACTTACTACTTTTGGTATTCACAAAATGCACTTACTACTTTTGGTATTCACAGAATGCACTTACTACTTTTGGTATTCACAGAATGGATTTACGACTACTAACTTTATGTCCGCACTCTGGCCAGAGCTTCCGGGCCAGAGGCGGAGCTTCCGGCCCAGAGTTGGAGATTTCGGCCATGGCTAAATCTCCATCACCGGCGGGAAGCTCCGCCTCCGAGTCTGAAGTTCCGCCTCCAGGCCGGAATCTCCGGCCCGAGTGCGGCCGTAAAGTCAGTAGTCTTAAATCCATTCTGTGAATACCAAAAGTAGTAAGTGCATTCTGTGAATACCAAAAGTAGTAAGTGCATTCTGTGAATACCAAAAGTAGTACGTTTAGGATTTTGTCTTTAGTTAATTCTGTGAATCAGGCCCAACAACATTACAATGTGTTTCGTTCTGTTAGGGTATACAACTGTTGATTGCTTGGCTCCAAGTGGTTGTTATATTTTGTATTACCTTTACAAATTATATGGCTTTAATGCCGTTCAAAGTGGTTGTGGATGTCCTACGTTTGATAATATGACAAGTAAATATAGGAATTTAGTATTATAACTTACACAACTGTATGACTTTAAACTACATTGTGCATAATCTGGTGACATGAATTATGCCTAATGTGTAATGTTGCTTTAGGCTGATGTGTTAGTATGGCTTGAGCTGGATACACTTCTGATTTACTAATCACTGAGCCTACTAATTGGCGTGTAACTGATTTCATGCCCCAATAGTTTACCTCCTACCTGACAAATTACACTACAATGTGATTTCCTGAAGAGAAATAATGCCAGAAAGGGTGGGTAGAAAGAGCATGGAGGACACTGAGCCTTAGCAAGCATCCCTAACTCCACCCCTGCTCAACAGATGATAGGAGGCCTTTAGGTATATGCAAAAGGAAAGAAGCAAGTAATGGCAAGGTTAAACAAGGATATCTATTACAAAAGCATTCACTCTCTGTCTTAATTAGACTACAGATGTGAGATTGAACATTACATGCAATACTCTGGTCCACGTATGTTATCTGTTAGAAATGGGGGTCTCTAGTTGGCAGAGGCAGTTGCCTTTGTCTGAATAGGGGCCCTTGATTTAAGTCAAGGTAAGGGGGATACACACTTCAGATAACCCCTGCTCATCCCCTTGGTAGCTTGGCACGAGCAGACAGGCTTATCCCAAAGGCAATGTGTGAAGTATTTGTACACAAAACACAGAGCAATACAGTAATAACACAACAAATGGACACCACACCAGAATAGAAAAATAACGTATCTTTATCTAAACTAAACAAGAACAAAATGACAAATATCCAATAAACAGGTAATAAGATATGACATTAGAACAGTTATTGCAAAAAATAAATCTTGTAGAAAACAAATAGTTCCAACTGGGGCTAATGCGACATAGTGACAGCAATAAATCCAAAGTACAGCACCGATCATGAAGAGCAAATCGACGGGCATGGTGTCACAAGTACCCTCAAACAAACAGTACCTTAGAAACTAAGTCTATGATGATGCACGACATTGTGGAGGTTAGGCATCGGTGCTGTATGGTCGGCTCCCTGGCTGCCACGAGAGAGGCGAGGCGTTGTGTCCACAAGGAGGAACACGTTGAGTCCAGGACAGAAGAAGACGGTTGCGTCAGAGTTGAGGGGTTTGTTCCTGTGATGATGAAAAGTTGGTGAGCTTGTAGAGTCACCTTTGGGGGTTATCGGTGCCATGATAAGAGGATGCAGGTGCTGGCGATGATGGAGTTGGTGAGAGCATTGGTGTAGGGAAATGCCAATAACTGCAGGCGTCAAAGGGTATCATAGCTGAAGTGCAGACCAAGCGGTGCATTGTTTACTTCACACGTGGTGCCCTGGGCTTCGGTTCAGGTCATGGCGTAACAGCAGCATTAACTGACGGTGTCGAAGACAGGTTTTCTTACTTATTTCAAGTTGCTTCAAGCTCCCAACAGCAGTAAGAACCTCCAGAGGCCCAAAACTTGAATAGGCATCTCCTGGCAGTTCAAAACTCTCAGCAATGGAGTTCAGGGGAGCTGGGGGTGAAGTTTTGTGTCCCTGAGACTTCAGAACAGGATACCCACTCACAAAGGCCCTTGGAGATTCTTCTTCATACAGGTTCACAGCAAAGTTCCAGTCTTTGTCCTTTGCTTGGCAAAAACAGCAACTGCAGGCTATCCCCATACAGCACACAGCAAAAGGGCAGGACACATCCTTACAGCTCTTCAGCTCTTCTCCTTTGCAAAAGGTTCCTCTTGAGTCCAGAAGTAACCTAAAGTTCTGGGGTTTAAGGTCTTCTCCTTAAACCCCATTTTCTTCTCTCTGTGCAAGGGGCACTGAGTCCAGTCCAACCAAGTTCTGTCCTCACTGGTGCAGCATGACCTCGGGGTGAAGTCAGCATTGTGCAAAGGAGGAAGACCCTATTCAGGTGCTAAGACATCTCCTCCCACTACTCTAAATGCAGCCAAGCCCCATTCAGCTCAGCTCTGAATCATCCAGGAAGGGCCAGGCCCACCTCAACCCCCCAGTGGCTGTCTACATTAAATGCACATTCCCAGCCCCTGTCACTCTAAAACCAGACAGTCAATCCACTAACAAACATGCAAAGGCACACAGCATGGTTACAAAAGAAAATGCATACAGTCTAAAACTGGCATTTTCAAAAACACAATTTAAAAAACATCTTTACTAAAAAATGTGCTATTAACTTTTGAGTTCAGAGATCCTAAACTTTATTTCTCAATCTTGTCCCAATTGGAAGTTATCCTATGGGACAGATAGCCTTTCAATAGTGAAAAATGAAATTGGGCAGTATTTCACTGTCAGGACATGTCACACACACCAGTACATGTCCTACCTTTCACATACATTACACACTGCCCAGAGGGGTACCATAGGTTTGTCTTACATAAAAGAAAAGGGAAGGTTAGGGCCAGGCAAATGGGTGCACTTGACCCGTCTATATGGCAGTTTAAAACTACGCACAGACTCAGTAGGGGCAGGTCTGAGATACCTTTTCAGGGCTACTCAGGTGGGTGGCACAATCAGTGCTGCAGGTCCACTAGTAGTATTTGATTTACAGGCCCTGGCACTCTCAGTGCACTAAACTTGGGACTTACCAGTAAATCAAATATGCCAATCATGGAGAACCAGTGGCAATAACAATTTACACAAGGAGCAATTGACTCTGATCAGCAGTGCCCAAAGCATCTAAGCCAGCAAAAATGAAATCCAGCACAGCATCAAAAATACAAGCGGTGGCAGTAAAGATGCCAAGTCTAACATTATCCATTCAAGCAATTTTTAGAGGAATTAAACTGACCTTTGTTTTGCAGGGTAATAGCTTGGTCAGTTATATTCAGGGGGGTATGAATCTCAAATTTCCAAACTAAAAAAAGCAGTGGGCCACAGAATGGGGGGGGTGGGGTGGGGGTAAGATAACCAAGGTTTGAGATGGATGTCCCTATGTGAAGTAGAGTACAACTTGATTTGCATCAGGTGGGCCTCTGTTGAGGGGGCTACGTGGGAGGGCACATAGACAGATTGACAGTGCAAGCCAAAACAACAGTCTGGCATCGTTCTAAGAGTCAGCCATGAAAGTATATGGCATGTATATTACGTGACAAACATAATGTAAAAATGTGCAGTGTCCTCAAAATTCCAAAAGTGTATTTCTTTAATATGTGGACATGTTACCCCTTAGTCCACCAGATTATATAACTGTATGAATTTAGAAAGAATAATGCCTCCCCCCCACCAACAATGCCATTAGTGAATCAAGTGATGAGTAAGTAGTCATGTGTAGGGAGCTGGCTACTTATGCAGTGTACCAGTGTAAGGGTAGACCATGCAAATAGTTCAGACGACCTTTATTTGCTTGTATAGGGCTTTAATAATCCCAATTGTTCTATTTATGGAAGTGTGGTTGAGCGGCTTAGGTTTATCAGAAGGAAGTGTTGAGCATTTGTTGTACACACAGAGTCAATAAATCAGACACACACTTGATTGAAATCTAAGACCAATTAAAAACAATAACACAGATTTTGATGTAATTTTGGACACCCAAATCATTAGATTCAGTTAAGTACTTGAAGTGATATAGATTTTCCAAATATTACAATGAAATATCCGAATAATGGTTTTTGAAGTATGAACCTCGAATGTGGTAATGCTATCCTACGGCAGAAACAAAAACTGCATACATATACTTGCAATCAGTTTTGTATGATACCTTTTAGGACTTAAGGTGCTTGGGGTCCAAGGCCTAAGAAACCACCAGTAGTTTGGTTTTACCTGCTCTGGTGAGTTTGGGTGCCGAGGTGCTGGTCGCGTTGGTTAACTCGAGTGCTAAGCTTTAAAGCCAATGGGAAAGGTACCTTCAGAAGAGAGACTGCAAGTGGGGACAAGTCCGGCAGAACCGAAAGGTGGGTTTGGCTCTTCAGAGGCTCTGGAGCAAGGGGATACCGTTAGTTTACTTGAACTCTGGGTGTGGGCCTCTGGTGCAGAGGGGTTCAGCCCAGTGGGTCTCTGGAGTTAGAAGATCCTTGGATTGACCTGGAGAGGGGAAGAAAACCAGACTGCAGGGCCACTCTCGTTGAGGATCTCTTCGGTCCTGAAGTCCCTTGTTGTCAGGTCATTGGTTTGCATCAGTGTGGTTAGGACTGGACACTCAATAAGCCTTGGTTGGTGGAAGTGCGCAGGTGCCTGGGGTATGAGCGCTGTGGGCTACTTGAGGGTCTAGCCCCTTAAAACTCACTAGAGAGACGGAGTAGCTATGCCACCCCAATGGAAATGCTGCTTGGTTGCCAAAGTGCTCAACAGTCTTCCAATGCTTTAGGAGGATGCACAGTATTTTCAGAATGGTTTACACCATTCCATGCCCTGGGTACCTGGGGTACTATTTACAAAGGACTAACTAGGGTGCTAATGTCCATGTTAATTGGGTTACAATTGAATAATTACCTTGTTTTAAGGGAAAGAGCACTGGCACTGGGACATGGTTAGCAGGATTTCACTGCAACTTCAGTCATAGAGCATCAGTACTATGGAAAAAAGTGGGCGTGACCATGGCAAAAAGGAGCACTTTCCTATAGAACCCCCTGACTCACAAATGAAAGGCAATGAGACTAACCTTTCCCAAGAAAGTCTTCACTGTCTAGGTGGGAGAACCTGGAAAGGCCATATGCATTGGCATGGTCAATCACCAGGCATGGACCACCTCAACTGTTTAAGATTTCCCCCTTCGTTTCCATCTGTGGTCAGTTTATACAAGGAAGTGAGTACCATTCAGGTACGGTATCAGCTTCTTCAGGGACCACACCACAGCAAAGACTTCCCTCTCAATGCACTCTAACGCTGTTCTCTGAGGAGTAGACACCTGCTAATGAAAGTAACAGGCAGATCCTGACCATCATCGTTGGTCTGTGATAAGACTGCTCCTATCCCATGCTCAGAGGCAACTGACTGCACAATGAACTACTTGGTATAATCTGGAGCTTTTATAATGGGTGCTGAGCATCTTGATTCCTTCAGAGTGTCAAAAGCCTTTTGACAGCTCACTGTCCAATTTACTTTCGTGGGTTGTTTCTTGGAGATCAGTTCAGTGAGGGGTACCCCAATAGCACCAAACCCCTTCACAAAGCTTCTGTAGTACCCAGTCAAGCCAAGGCATGCCATGACTTGAGTCTGGGAGGTTGGAGCTACCTAGTCCAGAATAGTCTGTATCTTGGGATGGGTTGAACTTGCCCTCCACCTATAAGGTGGCCCAAGTATACAACTGTGCCCTGCCCTATTTAGCACTTGCTTGCCTTGATAGTGAATCCTGATTTCATCAGGGCCTCAAGGACCTTTCCCAGGTGGATCAGGAGATCCTGCCGCGTGCAACCATCGACAGCAATATCATCCAAATATGCTGCACTAAAAGACTCCAGCCCAGCCAGGCCTTTGTTCACCAGCATTTGGAAAGTGGCTGGGGCATTCTTTAGTCCTAATATTATGACAGTAAATTGGTAATATCCATCTGGGATTGAGAATGCAGATTTTTCTTTAGCTGGAGGGATTAGACCAATCTGCCCCATAACAGTCAACCAGTTCATCAGCTCTTGGAATAGGCTGTGCATCTCTCTTAATGACAGCGTTGAGAGCTCTATAGTCCACACAAAACCTCAGCTCTGGTTTGCTTCCCTTGGAATGAAGTTTGGGGACTAGACTACTGGGCTGGCCCAGGGATTCTAACCACTGGCAACGTTTTTAAGGGGGCCTTTGATTATCTACCTGTCTTGCCAATGGCTTGACATCATAATACAGGAGTTGCAAAACTCCTTCATTTTCTGGGACATGCCTGGCCAGTAGATGTGGGTGACTAACCTACTCCAATATTTAGCCTGGCCTAGATACCCAGCTAGGGGGATGTCATGTGCTAGGTGAGTAAGAACTCTCTGTATTGCTGAGGCAATCCAACTCTACTAGTGGCACCAGGTATGGGGTCTCATGCTTTAAAATACAGGAATCCCTCCTCCCAATAGGTTCTGTGGAAGCCACTGACATCTCCCTTTTCCAGGGCAGTAGTTTGCTGTCTCAAGCTCTCAAGAGTGGGCTATGTATTTTGTCCCTGGCAGAGATCTTCCCTAGATGGTCACTCTGGGCCTAGGAGCTTTGCCTAGCAAGGCCTACGTTCCAGGGTTAAGTTCCCCTAAAGGCTGACAAGTCTTCTCCCTGAGGAGAGGGGACCTGAGCTTGTGGTTGCTCAGAAGTTGGGTTCCCAGCCTTCTTTCCTTTTCTCTTGGAGCATTGGGCCATTATTTAAGGCTACAATTCCTCTTTTTCACCCTGGGCTTTACTCTGTGCTCTTGCTTTTATACATACCCATTCAGGTACTCCCAGTATGGCTACATGGGATCTTAGCTCTACCTCAGCCTATGCTGTGGGCTCCAGATCATTCCCTAGCAGACATTCAACATGAATTGCAGAGGGCATAACCATTAACCCATGCCCACTCTAAGATCACAATAGCAATAGGATGAACCTAAAGAATGCTATCAATATTGATAGCTGGATATGTTTTTCCAGTTAAGTACCGTTCTGGGGATATCGGTTTTTCAGTTACCATGGTGACACTTGCACCTATCCCTCAGTGCTTCTACTTCAGCCCCACTGATGTGTGTTTTAAGTTTGTATTTTTCCAGGTTTCTGGTCCATACAGCCACAGTAGCTATATTCCCCCCTCCCTCTGATATTAAGGTAGCTTCAGTGTGCTGTCTCACTTGGTCAAGGCCCAACAATTATCCCATCTGGAGACTAACAACCCCTGAAGGTGATTGACTAGTAGAAGCCAAAGTCAAAAAGTACTTTATTCGGCAGCAGAGAGCCATAAAAGCGAACAGTTTTAAAAAGACACATTTCAATAAAATGCATTTTATACATAAAACATAGGTCACATAAAAGTATTAAAAGTATCTGCACAGAGCAATAAAAAGGCACCTGGCGTTCCTATTTCATTGGTCACATATAAACCTACAAAAAGTACATCAAATAAAGTGCAACAGTGCTAGGCATTAGCCCAGAAGCTAACAGCATTATCTCATAGAGTGCACATTATTATAGTTTGGGAAAGCATGTTTGAACTGGCTGATGAAACAAGGTGGCTACTGCAGCGGCAACTTTTTCCTATGTCTGAAGGCCACTAATAGAAAACTAGCCACCCCAAAACAGACCATGGGAGAGGATAACATTTGAAGATAGAACAGAGCCGGCATAACTTGAACAAATTGACGCTCTCTAAGTAATGGTAAAATATGTTTTCTGCGCAAATAATCATAGTAGGCACTGATAAACATAAAGTGGAGAGTATCCTGCTCTGAAGAATTATCACAGGCCGGGGTTTAGTTTGCCAGGTTTTGAGTAACCTTGGGGAAATGCCAAAAGCCATGAAACCAGGTTCAGACGAAAACTGGTCAGAACGAAACGATGATATGTGTTGTTAACATAGGATAGATATAGCTGCATCTGTGGAACCAAGCTCAATATGGCAAACCTTATCACCAAAGGTTTGGCTAGTTCCATCTCCTCCCTAAACCCCTGGTCCAAAAACTGCTGTTTGAAATCTCTAATAGCAATCTTGCCCAGGGACCCAGGGCTCAGGAACAAGTCAGGACGGCTGAGCCATCCAGTCTGTTCCATTATGTATTTCAACCAGGGAATGTGTAACGCGCCCTCCAATGCAATGCAATCAGTAAATATTAGTTGGTTTAAGTTGGGGGTCGAACTTGCCAGGATTCTGAGCCAGTCCAACAGCGGCGCAACCGCGATATGATCTGAAATATAACCCACCCCCAATTCCTCATGTAAATTAAAAACAGGGGTTGCAGTGGGGACCGCAAGGAGTTTACACATAAAATTATTCTCATTCCCCTGGATTCCCTTCACATCCTTGTATTCCCAAATGTCACACCCATACATGACCATCGGGATACATTTTGCATTATAGACATTCAATAATGCAGGAAGGGGCTTGGACCCCAATCTTTTAGCAAAATCCAGGGTGGCCCCTGCTGCTCTGGCTAAGATATTCTTTTTAAGTAATCATTGCGCGCACCACGATCCTTGATCTTCAAAAAGTACCCCTAAGTATGAAAACGTGGACACTTTGGTTAATTCGGCCAACTTGCAATAAAACTTGGCCTTAGCCGCCTTTCAGGGGACCTATGGTCATAGTATGTGACTTCTTAAAATGTGTCCATAAAGGCTATAAAACAATTTAAAAGTAGTTTAAGGCCCAATGCTGTTCTGGCCACTGGAACCGCGTCATCATCATACAGGAGTGCAGGGATCATCTTGCAGCTAGCTCTGGGTATGTCTTTGCAACTAGATGTTAGGGAGTCTCCCAGTTTGTAATGTATAGCGTGAACAGCAAAGGGGCCAAGATGCACCTCTGCCGGACCCCCCTTCCTACTTCCCAGGAGTCTGTCAGACTTCCATCTGCTTTGTACCTTACAGCTGCCATGGTATTTTCATGGGCAGTGCGCAAGAAAGAGACCAGTACCACATCTAACCCCAGATCGCCTAAGACCAACCACAGCTTAGCCCTATTAACATAGTCAAAAGCTGAGGTTAGATCCATGAAGGCCAGATGTAAAACTCCCCTCTTAGCCATGGTATACTTCCCAATCACTAAATGCAGGTTGAGGCATTGGTCCAGAGTCCCTTTCCCCTGCCTGAAGCCATACTGCAAATCGGAAATAATGTCAACATCATCAAGCCAAATGGGGATGATAACCTTCTTTTTAAATGATGAAGGAAAGCCGTAGGAGCAGGCTGCATTAAAAACATGAGTGAAAATCAGACTTTGAGATCAGCCTTATAAAGGTCCGCTGGTACCCCATCTGGGTCAGGAGCCTTTCTTCCAAATATTGAAGTAATAGCTTAATAAACCTTGTCTATGCTGAAATGGTGGGGGATGTTTGCTGGGCCGGGAGCTATTTGTCCCTCTGGATCTTCTAGATTTACGTCGCTATAGATGTTACAAAAATGCTGGACCCAGAGCTCAGCAGGTACCATACAGTCTCTGCTAGAGTTGGTGTATCAGAAAATAGAGGACTGTTGACCACGAACCAGAATCTGGCATTGTTAGCCAGGATGCTAGCTTGGCTGAGCGCCTCCCAAGCCTGCTCCCTTATCTGCTTCTTCCTTACCTGAACTGCAAGTTTATAGGCCTTCCTGCGGCTCTTAAGGGCCAGCATTAGCTCCTTATGGGCAGCCGAACAAGCATTGTCAAACCACCTTTTAAGTTTTGGGGAACTAGCTCTAGTTTTGGAGGTTAAGTCGGATGCTACCTGCTTTGTGATTTTGTTGAAGACCTCTAGGATGGATCTATCCTGTGGATCCACACAAACATGGAACTCAGGGGTGCAGATGGAATACAAATTATCTAAAAACCTCTCCGGGGTGATCCTTTCCCCCTTCTGTCTCCGCGCTTGGTGTTTGGTACTAATGTTAGTATTAGAGATTTGATTCACCCCCCCCCCCCTTTTATGGCTGGCAAGAGGGAGAGATCCAGTATTAGAGGATTATGAACACTGTGTCAGTTCCAAGTAACACTTACAATTTTTACAGCCTTCTCCAATGATGCAGATAACATAAAGTGGTCAATTATGCTAGCGTTACCACTGCCTACATAGGTAGGGACCAGGACAGAGGTGTCTGTTTGCTGTAGGCAATGCAGATTATGAGCTGAGAGGAGATCTTCTAAAAAGATGCCCGATGGTGTGTGCTCAAAATAATTTGACATTTCGGAACCATCCCCCTCCTCTAACGTGGAAATACAGTTAGACAACAATGAAGGATGTTAAAATCCCCTCAAATTAACGTGTCATGATAAACTTGTTTTCCTTCTCCATAACTTTCCAGAAAATCCTCTAGGGCTAGAAGATGTTCAGTCTTGTGAGATCTGGAGAAAGAATTGTAAAAAATTAACCACTAACATAGTGGGAAGATTCTTGCATGACACTTCCACTGCTAGCACATGAGGTGATCGACAATCAATCAGTTTGGCATGGTGGGAAAGCTTAAGAGAAAACATTGAAAGGAGACCCCCATAACTCTTCCCATGTTCAAGGGGATAGCGTGTTCACAACATTTGATAAAACCATCCAAATAAAAACAATTGTTGGGCTCCCACATTTCTTGTAGGGCAATAATATGGTGTGTAGCAAGAAAGTATTCCCAAAATATGTTGCCCCTCTTTGACCTGGGGCCAGCTATATTGCAAGACAAGACTTTCAAGAGAGGATCAGCTCCGATGGCTGAAGTAGGAATGGGATTGGGGGGATTATCCAGCAAAGGTGAGAGTAGAGGAGTAGGTACACGTGGCTTGGTAAGAGACTTGGGTGGCGACTTCTTGAAGCACAGTTACTTGGCATATGCTCTTTCATTATCAAATTATAGAGCCCATGAATCAATCAAGTTTTTATAAAGCGTGACTACCTACCTGTAAGGGTCTCAAGGTGCTAAATGGGATGGGAGGTGGTGGTTCTGCGTTTCAGTGGAAGAGCCAGGTTTTGAGGTCCTTATTTAATTGTGGCAGCCATGGTAATTGCCTGAGGTGCAAAGGCAAGGAGTTCCAGGTCTTTGCAGCGAGGTAGAAGAAGGTCCTTCCTTCGGCAGTGGTTTTGCAGATCCGTGGAATGGTGGCAAAGGTCAGTTTGGCAGAGGGGAGATATCTGGTGGGAGAGTAGAGGGAGAGGCGGTGGTTGAGATATGCAGGTCCGGCTTTGTGGAGGGATTTGTAGGCCTGAATAAGTAGTTTGAAGGTAATTATTTTGTTGATCGATAGCCAGTGAAGGTCTTTCAGGTGGCTGGTGATGTGGCTGCAGCGTGGAATATTCAGGATGAGTCTGGCGGAGCCGTTCTGCATATTATGCAGTTTCTTTAGGAGTTTCTGGGTGGTGCTGGTGTAGAGTACATTGCCGTAGTTGATTCTGTTGCTGATGAGTGCATGGGTAACAGTTTTCCTGGACTAGGTGGGGATCCACCTGAAGATCTTATGAAGCAGGCACAGCAGTTCAGTATAATGCTGAGGTTTCGTGCGCGGACCGTGGGTGTGTGGGGGGTTCTGAGAACTGCGGGCCACCAGGACCAAGTAGAGGGGGTGGAGCCCAGGATGAGGACATCAGTCTTTTCTGAGTTAAGCTTGAGGCAGCTGTCCTTCAACTGTCCTTCACGGAGGTGGTGATTGCATTCATCCCCTTCTGGAAGTTGCTCTTGCTGTGGGTTGATCTGTGAGGGAGAGAATCAGCTGGTTGTAATCGCCGTTGGAGACAATGTTGAGTACGTGGCTTCTTATGATAGCAGCAAGTGGGGCCATGGAGATGTTGAAGAGGATGGTGATCTCCACTGCTGATCTCTGTGGGTTCTGATCTAAATGATGGAAGTCTGACTCTCTGTGTTCGGCTACTGAGGAAGAAGTAGAACCATTCCAAGGCTTTGTCGCGGATGCCGGCATCGTGGAGTCTTGCACAGAGGGTGTAGTGGGAGGCTGTGTGGTAGGCAGCTGAGAGGTCCAGGAAGATGAGGGCAGCAGTTTCGCCTCAGTCGAGGAGCCTGTGGATGTCATCTGTAGTGGCAAGGAGAGTGGTCTCAGTGCTGTTGTTTCTTCTGAAGCCAGATTGAGAGAGGTCCAGGCTGTGGTTTGTTTCAATGGAATTGGAGAGTTGGCAGTTGATGGCTTTCTTAATGGCTTTGGCTGGGAAGGAGTGCAGAGAGATAGGTCTGTAGTTCTTGAGGTCCTTTGAGTCAGTAGAGGGTTTCTTCAGCAGGAGGTTGATCTCTGCATGCTTCCAGTCTTCAGGGAAGGTGCTGGACTTGATGGAGCAGCAAAGTTCGGGTGCGATGGAGGTGCAAACTCTGTTGAAGATGTGGTGAGGGCTGGAATCAGAGGGGACTGGATGCTCTCCATGATCCTGAGGATGTCGTCAGGGATGAGTGTGGTCCAGTTGGGCAAGGTCTGCCGGGGTCTGGAGTCATTGGGTGCAGTGGTTGTGCGTGGGGTGGCAGGGTCAATCAAAGTCTTGCACCTTATTTCCTCTTAACCAGCCTCCTAGTGTTTTGACTGAAAAGTCTATCAAAAAATGTATCCTGTACTCTTCTGAGGTAAGTCCAACATATAGTAAAGACCTCAATCAGGGAATCCTTCATGAGGTCACAGGACTCAGCAGCTTCCTCATTAGGTGTCAGGAGTCTATACTTGCACTTGCCTGAGAATAACTCCCACAGTAGAGTGCCTCAGTGTTTCTGGTGTAACTTTCTCATTTTATAAGCCCTTTCAAAGGCTGTAAACCACTTTGTAACATCATCACCCTCAATATATTTAGGGACAAACCTTTGGGGATTTTGGAATCAAAAGTTTCCTCCCTCTCCCTATTTGCTTTGCTGCTGCCACCACTCATGGGTGCTAAACCCATCTCAGACTTCTCTCTTTCTGTGTCCAATATCTTGACCTCAAGAGCTGCTCCCTTGATCAGTCTAGAAAGGAATAAATCCTGCTCATCTAGATCCTCTATTTCACTTTCCTTGGGCGCGGGGAAGGTTGGAGGTTGGGGTTAATGCCCTATAAAACACTGCTTAAAGTATGTGCTCATTTGCTGCTTGGTCTGCATCATACTCTGCATGGTACTCCTCTAGTGGTGCCTTGCTAGGAGTTGAACCAGTAGCAGTAATATTTGCTTCATGCCATAGTGCAGATAAGGGGTCAAGCTGAGCTCTCTAACTATATCCTCTGAAGAAGAAATTTCTAAAACAGTTGAGCCTTTTTAGAAAATGGCACAAAAATTCTAAACCGACTTTTAAGGCCTAACTGGCGCATATATTTTTAAAATCTCTAATACTGATAGACTGGGATACTTAACACAATGCCTTAACTGTTCTGATTAGCACATTTGGGAAAAGTAAAAAAATCAAATAAAGGAATTTTTGGGACAAAAGTCAATTGTGGATTTCTTAGTGGAATTACCTATTGACACATTTATCACCAAACACAAAGTCTTGTATCCCACCGTTGAACAACCAAATGTAGGAACCTCGCTCTTTATGTAGTGTATCAATGTAAGGGTACATGCAAATAGTCTAGACAACCTTTACTTAGTTTACAGGGTTTACTTTTATAATCCCAGGTGCTCTATGTTTGGTAGTGTGGTCGAGCAGTTTAGGCTTATCAGAGGAGAGTGTTGAGCATTTTTTGTACACACAGAGTCAATAAATGAGATACACACTCAATAGGAAATCCATGACCAATTTTGAAAAATAACACAGATTTTTATATCGTTTTAGACACCAAAATCATAAGAATCAGGTAAGTACGTTAAGAGATATAGATTTTTCCAAATAATTTGATAAAATACTTGAATAACGGTTGTTGAGCTATGAGCCTCAATCGTTGTAATGTCTGTGAGAAGTTGGCCTGGCATATGCTGTCCACTATTCTTGTGGGCGCCTTGCACCAATTCAAACAACCCTTATTAAAGACAACCTTGATAGAAAGCTATACTAGTGGTAGCTGTGGAGAGCAGCCATCAGGCTAAGACTTGGAGGAATTTAAAGCAGCTTGTTTTAGCAGTCTATATTCTTGTGAATGATTAAATGAAAGGAGAACCACACTAGGTGTATATATTAAATATATGTATTTATTCTAATCACATCCCTCTACTCCCTTTATGAGGCTGGAGACAAAAGTACATTCAGTAAACCTAATATCACACAGTAAATTAGCACAATATACGTTGAGCCCTAGGGGAATACTAAACCATTTATTAAGAAAGTGATATGAGAACCACGACTTGCATAGAAACGAGGCCTAGGGCCTGTAGAACCGCTGGAGCCTCCATGAACCACCCAAGGCAGTGACACAGGGGACCCACGGGTGACGCGTGCAGTGTGTGAACACAGCCGCGAATCACCATTAACTTCTAAGGGAAAGTCGCGTTTGGAATTTTAAAGATATAAGACACTTAGAAGGGGGAACATCCATTGCGACGCGGTGTTTACACCGCACTACCACTACAACGCAGGAATCACAACGCAAGTCGTTACAACGACTTGTGCTGGATGGCCCTAGAGACTAAGGAATAGTAGATTTATTATTCTAATACCTTCGCTACTGGGGCGTAGGCTGGAGTTGGAATAGTAAATCGTACTATTCCTAAGTCCAGCACCTACAGTGCAAGTCGTTGTAACGACTTGCGTTGTGATACCTGCGTTGTAATGGTAGCGCGGTGTAAACACCGCGTAGTAATGACATACATCCCTTAGAAGAGAACTTGGAGCAAACTCCTTTAGAACTAGGGTGTTCTACAGCCAACACCCACGGGAGCACCAGAGTACTCGAGTTACCTCACCCAGGTAAGCCGGGTGCATAGATGTCTTTTGGTGTTGGGTTTCGTCTTCATTTTCAATGGCGGTCTGCTGCAAAGTGCTGCTGGCATCCAAGTGGAAAGTGTCCGGTGTGATCCAAGCCTGGATTGAAGATGAGAAGAACCTGAAAGCAGAGGGGACAGAGTCTGGGTCACCTGTCAGTGACCAGGGGCATGATAGTCGAATGCCCACCGATGTCGAGAGATTTCAGGTGAAGCCGTGAAGCTTGACTCTTCATCCACAAGGACCAGGAGGCATCGACGACAACCAGATTCTGGATTCTTTCTGTCCCACAAATGATGTCAAGTGCTGCGGTGTCAGTTTCTGGATTGGACCCAACAAGCCTTGGCAACAGCAACCCAAGCAGGAATAAAAGAAATGCTTTGGTACAGACCAGCAAGGTCTGAGGGATTCACCATGTGGTAGAGAGTCAGGGCACATCTTGCGCAACCAGGGAAGCCCAAGGAAAAGTAGTGTTACCTTCAATGGGACCCTCCACCCAGATCAGGAATCACAAAGGAGCCTCAAGCAGAAATGCAAGAAGCGGGCTCACCGAACACTCATGGAGTGTAGGCCCACAATCTTTAGTGCAGATAATGCTTGGGGCTTGGTCTACAAGTAACCCAAAGCACAACTTCAGGAAAGCTCAGGAAGTTAATGCACTTAGAAACTGTGCACGGTGTCCAGGGGTTCCGGTTCTACGTCACTGGTGAGGGCTGTGGGTCTCAGCTTTGCTGAGGACTCGGGTTGGCATTTGAGAAGTCTGGAAATCATCTTCCTGGGCTGCAAATACTTTGGAGTCCAGCAGGAGCTTTAGAGATGCAGACCGGCAAATGCTTTGTTGGTGCCTGTTTGAGAAGGGGAGTCACTCCTTGACCCCAAGGAAGATTCTTCCGTCCTCTAGTCTTTAGTAGAGTGTCGAAGTTCCAGGATTCAGTTTCAGAGTTTCATCCAGGTGTAATTTAAAGTCCTGTTGCCACGGGTCCCTTCCTTATACTAAGAAAAGGGGTTGGACATACTCTTGGGACCCACCTATGGGACGGTCTGGAAAGAGGGGGTGGTTACACCCATTTCCTTTGTCCAGTTCTGCGCCAGAGCAGGGGCTGGTGACCCCTGTGTTGGAAATGGCCCTTTTTGCAGGGTTATCCCCAAACTTTTTGCTTCTTCCTCCCTTATTTTTCCTGACCTATGGTTGTTGGCAATAGGAATCTGGGCACTTTACTACTGCTGATCAGTGCTAAAGTGCATATGCTCTGTGTGTAAATTATTATTGTAATTAGTTATCCATGATTGGCATATTTATATTACCAAGAAGTCCCTAGTAAAGTGCACTGAGGGTGCCCGGGCTGGTGATTCAAATGCTACTAGTGGGCCTGCAGCACTGATTGTGCCACCCACATGAGTAGCCCTAAAATGGTGTCTCTGGCCTGCCACCCCAGTGCCTGCGTGCAGTCTGTGAACTGCCATGTCCTCCTGGTCAGTGTTCCCACTGACCAGGCCTAACCCTTTCCTTTCTGTGCACATTGGTCACCCCTATGGAAGGCCCAAGGTACCCCTTCTGGGCAGGGTGCAGTGTTTGTGAAAGGTAGAGCATGTATTAGTGCAGGTGACATGCTCTGGTAGTGAATTACAGCCATTTTCATTTTCACTATTTTAAGTCTATCTTGCCCCATAGGCTATCACGGGGGATTCTGGCTACAGTGGCTATCAGCATATCTTCCCATAGGAGCAAGATAGAACATACAAGTCTGGTATCCCTGAACTCAGAATTTAATATCAGATCTTTTAGGAAAGGTTGTTTTTAAACCCTGTGTTTGAGAACAGCACTTTTAGAAAGTAGCTGTTCTCTTGTCTGACCTTTCTGGGTGCCTTGTCCTGTTTGTGAATTGACTGTCTGGTTTGAGAGTGACAGAGGCTGGGGAGCCCCCAGGAGGCTGGCTGAGTCAGCCCTAGGCTGAATGACTGCATCTGCATCTTGAGTGGTGGGAGGGGATAGCACCTGGGCCTGAATAGGGCTGTGGCTGCCTTCCACAATGCTGGCTCCACCTCTTGCTAGGCGGCTGACGACCCTGCCCCTCACTCTGAAAGGAAAGAAGAAGCTAGGAAAACAAAGTGCTCAAGGAACACCCAGAACTGGTTCAGACTGGGCTCAGAGCCCGCCTGCACAAAGAGAACAAAGACTTTTAGGGGTATTACTACAGGACCCCTGACTACAGAAAATTAGATCATCCTGGAATCAAGAAGGAACCTCTGCCAAGGAGAAAGCTGTAACTGAAGAAGGAAGACTGTCCTGCTGTTCCTCTACTGGACTGACCTGCTGTAGCTTTGCTGCCAAGGAGAGGGGAAGGACTTTGCTTTGTGCTGTGTTCCCTTGCTTGAAGGAATCTCAAGGGCCTGAGAGAGAGCTGGCTCCCTGTTATGAAGTCTCAGGAACAAAAGAACTTCACCCCCAGCTTCCCTGAACTCTACTGAGAGAGTTCAGTCCTTCCTGGAGTTAGTGGCCCATGTGTGGTGCCTCTGGAAGTTGTACCTGTGTTGGGGAGCTGGAAATAACGCTTTTAAAGACTTTGCTACAGAAAACTTATCGCAATCCCAGCCGAGCGAGAAAATTCCCACCGCTACGAAGACCGAGATCGTCGCAGCGCCTTTCGCCGCTGCCCACAGACGTCGCACCCTTCGTTAGTGGGAAGATTTCCGCCGCTGCGAACCTCCTCGCAGAGCCTGTCGCCGCTGGGTGAGTTCACCAGATCGCGTCGCTGCGTGAATCGCCACAGAGCCATCGCATCCAGGAGGCGCGAGAGGAAGATCACTGCTGGACCGTGCATCGTCACCCCGGAGATCACAGCAGCCCCCAAGAATCATCACATCGTGCCTTTGCGAGCATTATTCACTACGGAACGTCCGCACCGGAATCCTTCCAAGTCATCACCTTCCTCCCCATACAGACCGGAGTCGTCGCTACACGCCGCTACATCCAGCTAAATTGTCGCTAACGCCTCCCCAGGGTCTCAGGTGTAACGCATTGCTTGTTTTCCACCGCACCAGCTTCTGTTTTGGAACTTTGTCGCATTTCAAGGTACTGTTGGCTAAACGTGACGCAACTGTGGATTATTTTAACGCTAATAATATTATTATTATTATTATTATTTAAAATTTTATATAGCGCGCAGTTACCCTAGGGCATCCCGGCGCTTGAACAGAGCAACAACAGCTAAAAAACAGTCAGTTCGTCAGGGCAAATCATGCGGGAAACAGAAATGTTTTCAGACCTTTGCGAAAGCGCAACGTAATATTAAGAACTCTTTTGCAACCATATTCTTGAACTATGTATGTTGGATTTGTTTTGTGGAGTTTAGATTGAATACCTTTATTTTGCTAAACTGTTGTAGTGGTTTGTGGTGTTTTCACTGTGTTACTGTGAGTTGTGGTACAAATACTTTACACAATGCCTTTGATAAGCCTTGACTGCTCGTGCCAAGCTACCAAGGGGGTGAGCAGGGGTTATCTAAGAGTGTTTCCTCCTTACCCTGACTAGAAGTAAGGTTCCCTATTTGGACAGTGGTACCTACCTCTGCCAACTAGAGACCCCCAGTTCAAACACCCTGCAACCGGTTTGAACTGGGCTATGCACAAGGACACCAAATGTGCCCCAGTGCACACTTTCAAAGCACTCCTGGAATGCACCCGCCCAGCCTAATACACAAAGGCCTGTCTGGGAGGTGGTTACACCTCCCTGTGACAGGAAACCTATTGTCAAGGCCTCCCCTGCTTGAGTTTCGTCCAGCAGCAGGAGGTCAAACACTTGTCTGTGGCTGCAGCATCCATTTTGTGATGCCAGGGCTCTTATCAACTATTACCGGTTAGACCAGTGTTTACATGTCTCTCACACTAGAAGGGAGGAATTCTACCCCCGCCACCAGGATTGGCGGGTGGGTAGGATTCCAAAGTGTTTGACCCCAAACACAACATGTTTCCATGCAGCCATTCCAAGGTTAGCATTTACCGCAAGGTTATAATGCTCTTAAGAGTATATGGTCTGGCTGCATCACAGAAAAGCCTCAGAGAATAGGCTCCGAAAGCTGCAGAGGGGCCCAGCTCATGCATGGGCACCCTCTCACACAAAATCAAGCACTCTGCCGTCAGGATTGATAAGGCCTGCCAAAGGAGTGACTGATAGGCTTATATGTGTCAGTGATTAAAGGTAGATATAGGCAACCTATATTTTAGTAAGGGGTGTCTGCACCACCTTACCCAGGCTGCAGTAGCAGTCCTGTCGTGCCATATTGGAAGGTTTCCCAGGGGTGGCATAATACATGCTTCAGCCCCTGGTAGGCCTCTGTGGTACCTATGCCCTTAGTACCTAGTGTACCATATACTAGGGACTCATAAGGCTACCCCAGTAATCAAACTGGAGTCTACCTACAGTACATGCAATCAATTTAGAGAGAAAGCAGCTGGGCTGGGGTCCTGGATAGCAGGGCCCCAGCCAGACTTAAGTCCAAAAACAGTGAAACACCAGCAAAATGTGTGGGTAACTGTTGGAAACGGGACCCCCGGCTGGCCAGGGCTTTCGCCAAAGTCAGTCAGAGATCCCCATTCCCAAGTCAGGGCAAGGGAGTCACACACCAAGATAACCCCTGCTCACCCTCTAGGTAACGTGACACGAGCAGCCAGGCTAAACTTGGAGGCTATGTAGGTTAAGTGTTTGCGCGCGCACCCAGCAACAACTCCCAAAGCCCACCACAAAGGAAACTCCACACAAGGTTATATAAAAATAGCCTTTGTATTATAATAAACATACATTAGATAAAACACACATATTGTTACACTGTGCCAACAGACACGGGCAGAATTTACAAGGGATATGTACAAGACAGGGCCACATGGACCACTGTCAGGAATCATCACTTTTTAGGAATAGTAATTTAGCACATAGAACATTTTTAGAACAAGTTAGAAAATGTAGCACAAATTAGCACACAGCCAGTAATTACTGGTATAGGGTAAGTACCTCCTACACAACCCTAACCACCTTAGGAATATTGCGCAGGGAACCAAAACCTCACTAGCAACACCTGTATTAGGAGAAAAACAACCACCTAAGAATCACCATCATTTAGGAGTATAAGCATAGGCACATTACACATGATGCATTAACATTCAGCTGTGTAGGGAAATAAAACACATGATGCATTAACATTCAGCGGTGTAGGGAAATAAAACACATGACGTATCAACATTCAGCAGTGTAGGGAAATAAAACACATGATGTATCAAAACACATTCAGCGGTGTAGAAACAAGCAATGGCGCAAAACCCACATGAGCCACAACCTGTGGCAGTCCCTAGGCCAACTGGCCTCTCTAGGGCTAGGACGCCCTGTGTCCCAAAGTCAGGGCCTAAACGTAGCAGCTGCCCACAAAGTGCTGGGCAGCTGAATCATCAATGATGGGGCCAAAGGCGATGGGGGAGCCTTGCAGACTCTGGACAACTGGTTGTCCCCTCTGGGAACCTCGCTGGGCTCTCAACACAGATCACTGCCCCTGAGCCTCTCTGGGGCTCTAAAGCAACAATGGAGCCCTGGAGCCTCGCTGGGCACCTAATTAACAGCCCCCAGAGCCTTCGCGGCTCTTAACGATAAAGGAATGCCCCCTGAGCCCTCTTAGGGCTCTTAACGATAATATACCGCCTTTTGGAGCCTCGGGGCTCTAAGGCCAACTTGCCCCGTCGTTGGAGCCTCTCATAGGCTCGAATTAAAAATGCCCTTAAGAGCCTCTCTGGCTCTTTCCCAATGCCACCTCGAGCCTCGCAGGCTCTATGCCCAAGACAACTGTGCCCCTTGGTGCTGGAGTCCCGCTCGGGGGACTCGTGGGCACTGGTCGTGCAACCTGGATGTCCCCGAGCCTCTCAGGGCTCAATCCGGCATGCCTCCGAGGTCAGAGCAGCCTGCAACGGCGCTCGCTAGCACAAAACCGGACCCGGCTGCACTCACCCGACTCCGGTGGTGGCGCCCTCTCTCCCGGCTCCTCTCTCCACCGGCGGGACTCGGGGGAGCCTCGCTCCGATGCAGCACTCCTCCGGGGCTCTCCCTCGGTCCCGGGAGCTTCAGGCTTCCTCTCTCTGGTTGTACGTCAGATCCCGGGCCAGCAGCCAATCAGAGCGCGGCCCGGGAATGACGTCACGGAGGTGTCCCAAAGTACCGCCCCCGGCCTGCCTGACTTCCTGATCGCGGGCCGGGCGGCGGCGATTTACGAGGATGCAACCGAGGGCTGGGCTCCCTCCAGGAATGAAATATAAAGCGAGGTGGGCTCTCGCTATGGCGGCCAAGCCCCATGCGAGGTGGGCACTCGCCAGAGGATTTCCAAATCGGCAAATCAAGCAGGCACACGCCGGGTGGGCACCGGCCGAGAACAACAGCGCTCCCAAGCGCTAGGACAAAAAGAAAGCGCTCTCAAGCGCTAGGGGCCCAAGTAAAGCGCTCCCAGGCGCTTAGCAGAAGCAAAGTCCAGAATGCTCCCAAGCGCTGTGAGCACAGGCACAACGCTCCCAGGTGCCCTCAGCAGGGCAGAGTCCCAAAAATGTCCTTAGGTAGGCAGGGGGGGCAAGGCTGGGCCCAGAGCCAGCACACTGGGTCTCCAGGCAGGGAGACACTCCAAGTGGCGGTCCTCTGGCCCAGCGACAGCAGCAGCAGCCCCCTCAGGATCCTGGAAGAGAACAACTTCTGTGGGGACACAGCCCCATTTCTATACTAGCAAATCCTTTGTTTCAGGGTGCAGGGTGGGGGAGAAACCAGTCGCAGCTGGTTTTGGAGCACCCTTGATGGCCCAACCACCCCTTACATTCACTGGGGAGGCTAGGGTCGTTAGACACACCACAGGGGGGCGGAGCCAGCATTGTGTGGGGAAAACCCAGCCCATCCAGGACACAGGTACACTCCTCCCACACATCACTCATGCTAATCTCACACTCACCACCGGGCAGACCCATCCAGACTTCCTGGAGCCTGGCATGCCAGCCAGCCCCAGCCAATCACGCTCCAGCACCCTCACTGCACACTCATCTCAATGTCCAGAAGTAGCACTCCCAACTAGACACATACAAGTCGCACATACCATCGTGCAGCATTCTTTCTCACGAGTTCAGACATACCAAACTCGAGCCTGCACTCCCCACGCATCAGGAACTACCAGGGACACACACATTCCCCATGCATTCCTATGGGAGGGCAGGCCAGCCATACTACACGCACGCACTTTCACTCTGGGACCCAGGGAAAAAGTGCGCCAGGCCAGAAATCATGAACGCCATCAAAAGCAAAAAGTTCAGGGGTGAACCAGCCATAAGGCCCGGGTCCAACAGTAACCATAGTAAGCAGATCCTACTCTCCTACAATGTCATCCCATTGGAGAAACATACACTGCATAAATATAATAGCAATCAGTTTTGTAGGACACCTTTTTGGGGCTTATGGTGCTTAGGGGTTTAGGTTGATGAAACAACCAGCAGTCTGATTTTACCTGCCGTTGTGAGTCCATGTGCAGGGGATGCTCGTAGCATTGGTAGCCTCGAGTGCTACGCATTAAAGTCTATGGGAAATGTACCTGCAAAAGAAAGGCTGCAAGTTGGGATTTGGGGACAAGTCCGGCAGAACTCAAAGGCGGGCTCAGCTCTTGAGGGAGATGCTGCTTGATTATCAAATTGCTGAGCACTCCTCCAATTCTTTAGGAGGATGCAAAGCTTTTGGATGAGGCTGGTCTTTGCCTCTGTCGAGGTACCAGCTGTCAGGCAAGATTTGGCACCAATTTTGGAGCAGGTCTGATTTTCTTGCAATGTCGGCTCTCCTCTGTCCTTCTTCTGCTCCCAGGTAGATTAATCTGAGTTCCTGGTGTCAGGGGGACCCCTAAATACTGAATTTATGGATTTTAAGGTGAGCATAGGGTAGGAGCCAATGGGCTGATGACTATACCCCCATATGACCACTTCCTGTGGAGAGTGGGCATAATCCTGACCCAGAGTTCCTAGTCTAACCAAATGCAAGATTGCGAAGCCCTTTCTTGTCGGTCCACTTCAGGTAGTCTACCTTAGGGGTGTGTCTAGCCTGGGAGTTGAATGAGCCTACTAACTGCCTGCTATGGTACCTAATGTGCCCCAGGACAGTGGTTGGCACTCTCCAGGTCTAGGGGGAAGCTATTGTCGCATATCAACAGCAGTAGAGGCTTTTGAAACCTCTGGCCTTGACATGCTAATTTACCAGCCATCTTGCTGGAGGAGGTGTGGTCACCTTCCTCCGGAGCAGGCATTGTTTCTGGCCTCTGAGAGCACTTGGTCTCATCTGCAGGTGGTCAGAAACCAGTCACCACAACACTAGAGGGCTAGTAGGTTTGAGGGGGCACCTCTGCTATGTCCTGTAGGTGCATGTCAGAATAAATCTATTGCTGGTGTTTGACCTGGATTCTTTGGCGTGGTTTCCCCTGACTTTTTACCTCTATCTCCTGTATTTTTGACGCTGTGCTGGCTTTCGTTTTTGCTGGTTTAGAGGCTTTGGGCATTTTGCCACTGCTGATCAGTGTCAAAGTGCAAGTGCTCCCTGAGTAAATTGTTATTGTAATTGGTTATCCATGATTGGCATATTTGTATCACCAAGAAGTCCCTAGTAAAGTGCACTGAGTGTGCCAGGGCTGGTGTTTCAAATGCTACTAGTGGGCCTGCAGCACTAATTGTGCCACCCACATGAGTAGCCCTAAAATGGTATCTCAGGCCTGCCACCGCAGTGTCTGTGTGCAGTCTGTGAACTGCCATGTCAACCTGGCCAGTGTCCCCACTGACCAGGCCTAACCCTTCCCTTTTTGTATACATTGGACACCCTTATGGAAGGCCCAAGGTACCCCCCTGGGCAGAGTGTAGTTTATGTGAAAGGTAGAGCATGTACTGGTGCAGGTGACATGCTCTGGTAGTGAATTACAGCCATTTTAGTATTTCACTATTGTAAGGCTATCTTGCCCAAAGGCTATCACGGGGAATGCTGTGTACAGTGGTTACCTGCATATCTTCCCATAGGAGCAAGATAGGACATAAAAGTCTGGTATCCCTGAACTCAGAATTTAATAACACATCTTTTAGTAAAGGTGGTTTTTAAATCCTGTGTTTGAGAACAGCACTTTTAGAAAGTGTCTGTTCTCTTGTCTGACCTTTCTGTGTGCCTTGGCCTGTTTGTGAATTGACTGTCTGGTTTGTGAGTGGCAGGGGCTGGGTGGCTGCCAGAGGCTGAGTAGGCCATCCCTGGGCTGAATAGCTCCATCTGCATCTAGAGTGGTGGGAGGGGGTAGCACCTGGGCCTGAATAGGGCTGTGCCTGCCTTCCACAATGCTGGCTCCACCTCCTGCTGGGCGGCTGACGACCCTGCCCCTCTCTCTGAAAGGAAAGGAGAAGCCAGGAAAACAAAGTGCTCAAGGAACACTCAGAACTGGTTCAGACCGGGCTCAGAGCCCTCCTGCACAAAGGGAACAAAGACTTTTAGGGGTATAAGTATAGGATACCAGACTACAGAAAATTAGATTATCCTGAATCAAGAAGGAACCTCTGCCAAGGAGAAATCTGGAAGACTGAAGAGGAAGGACTGTCCTGTTGTGTGTTAGTGGGCTGACTTGCAGTTGCTTTGCTGCCAAGGAGAGGGGAAGGACTTTGCTTTGTGCTGTGTCCCCTTGCTAGAAGAGATCTCCAAGGGCCTGAGTAGAGCTGGCTCCCGGTTAAGAAGTCCCAGGAACAAAAGGACTTCACCCCAGCTTCCCCGTCCCTGAACTCTACTGAGAGAGTTCTGTCTTTCCTAGAGTGCTTGGGCCAGTTGTGGTGCCTCTGGAAGTTGGACCTGTTGTTTGGGAAGCTGGACAAGAAGAAACAGAGACTTTCTGTACATTTTCACGCATCGCTCTCTTGCGGAGCGCATCCCTGACAGTGCGAGGCAATACCCGCCGCCGTGAAGATTGAGATCGTCGCAGCGCCTATTGCCGCTGCAAGAACCGATGCATCCTTCGCTTGCGTAACGTATCGCTCCGGTGCGGGAAGATTACCATCGCTGCAAGTATCGTCGCAGAGCCTGTCGTCGCTGGGTGAGGTTGTCGCACCGCTTGCTTGCGGACCGCATCACGTTGCTGTCAGAGTCGTCGCGGAGCCGTCGCATCGAGGGGCCGCAAGAGGAGAAGATTGACGCATCCCCACCGCACCTGAGATCGTCGCCGTCCCGAAGATCATCGCATTGTACCTTTGCAAGACGCTTACTACGAAACCTGCACACCAGACTCCATACAAGGTATCACATCCTTCCCCATGCAGACCGGAGTCACCGCACTACGCCCGCTGAATCCAGCGGGGTTGTCGCATCTCCTCCCCAGGGTCTCAGGAGTGACGTATCACTTGTTTTTCAACGCTGCAGCTTTCACTTGAAAATTTTGTCGCATCTAAAGGAACTTTTGGCTAAAACGTGAGACCACTGTGGATTATTTTCACGCAACCTTAAGAACTCTTTTGAAACCATATTCTTGAACTGTGTATGTTAGATTTTTGTCGTTTTGGTCTTGTTTAGTTTAGATTAAATACTTCTATTTTTCTAAACTGGTGTGGAGTTCATTTGTGGTGTTTCACTGTGTTACTGTGAGTGTTGATACAAATACTTTACACATTGCCTTTGATAAGCCTGTCTGCTCATGCCAAGCTACCAAGGGGGTGAGCAGGGGTTACCCTTACTAGAAGCCAGGGTCCCTATTTGTCACAAGTACCTACCTGTGCCAACTAGAGAAACCGAAATCTAACAGCTGGCATCAGTACAGATTCATTAAGATAAGTTGTTTGATACTAAACAGCATTAGTTCCAGTGTAGTCATCATGTTGCTAGCTAACTCGTATTGACCAGTGCCTAGTACATGTCCTAAAGATCGCTGTCTGGTCACTTGTAGTATCTTGCAATGGAACTAAACATCACAGAGGAGTATCTGCTCATACAGATGAGTCCTCATATGTAATATACTGTACCTTGCCTTAGGGATCTAAGGCCTGCTGTAGGGGGTGACTTAAACATATTATATGCAGAGTATATTGAATGGCAGATGTTGAGTGTGCCATGTTGAGTTTTCAGAATAGTTTGCACCATATTCGGCAGCCTGCAATAGCAGTCTCCATGCTGTTTGTGTGTGGGTCCCTTAGGGTGGATTAATACTCGTTGCACCCTCCTTAGCACTTAGCCCTTGGTACCAGAGGTACCATTTACTTCGGACCAACAGAGGTGCTAAAGTCCTTGCCAATTGGGTTACAATTCAACATTTACCTTGTTTTAGGGTAAAGAGCACTGGCACTGGGACCTGGTTAGCAAGGGCCTAGTGCAACTACAGTCATAGAGCATCAGTGCAAGGGCAAAATGTGGAGGTGACTATGGAGAAAAGGGGCACTTTCTTGTAGATGGAGCAACATTATAGTCAATTAAATGAAACATAAGAGGTGCTTTTTCAGTGCATATCCTGCACTCAAGTATTCAAAAGTGTTCTCATATGTGAAAACAAAGAAAAAGGAGAATATGTGTAATAAAATGTTTGTCTAGTATAACACATTTTGAACAAGCAGAGAAATTAGTATTTATTCCAGGTCATTTTGAAATTGAACCACCATATGTACATCTCTGCCTCTCTCCCTCCTCTGTTACATCAAAAGCAACTGTTAGAACTGGGGGTCTCTAAGTTGGCAATGGTATACACCTTTGACAAATAGGGACCCTTGCTTCTAAGTCAGGGAAAAGGGATTACGCTACTGGATAACCCCTGCTCACCCCCTTGGTAACTTGGCACAAGCAAACAGGCTTATCTCAGGGGCAGTGTGTTAAGCATTTGTGAACACATACAGTAATACAATGAAAACACTACTAATGGACACCACACATGCTTTATAAAAATAAGTATTCTTTATATAGACTTATCACAAGACCATAAATGACAAAAATCCACAATACTGTACTTAAAATAGACTTAAAGATGGCAGAAGTCACTTATTTCAAGTTGATGATAAATGCGACACAGTTCTTACAAAAGTACCTGGATGCGTAACACAAAAGAAACAAAAGGCTCGCAGAGTGGGAGATGCGTTGGTTCCGTACTTTGGGGGAGACGATGCTTCGTGCCTCAATGCTTGCACAGAGTATGGGATGCATCTGAATCCTTACCGGAGCTGAGGTGATTCATAAATTCTTGTTCAGCGGCCTGATTGTGATGCGGCAAGATGGCGCCTTGATGCAAGGCGACAATCCGATGCAATGCGATAAGATGGCACCCTTGATGCGACGACGTGAAGACAACGTGTGCATGCCCGGTGGCCGTGAGGTGAATTCTGTAGCTTTGGAGCCACGACAGGCCCTGCGACACGCTTCTCCGGTGATGCGACGGCGGCCTCGCGGTGGCGACACACTTCTCTGGTGATGCATCGGGTAACAGCTTTGACAAAGGCACGCTTCTCTGGTGAAGCGGCGACAACCTCTGTGGCGGCGACACACTTCTCCGGTGATGCAACGGCAACAGCTGCATCTGCACCATGCTTCTTCTCGATGCGTCCCGCTTCCAGCTCTCAGCGACATGCAGGCTTCTGCAGACAGAATTCCCTGCAAGGAAACTCTTAGGGGGCTGGTGGTGAAGTCTTTTGTCTAAGTGTTTGTCCCTGAGACTTCAGCAGGAGGCAAGCACAAGTTCAAGCCCTTGGAGTAATATTCTGCAAGATGATGAAAGTCCTTTACAAGATCCTTCTCCTTTCCTTGGCAATAAACAAACGACTGCAGGCCAACCCAGCAACCCAGCACACTGGCAGGGGGGCAGTACAAACTCCTGCAGCTTCCTTGGTTCTTCTCCTTAGCAGAGGTTTGTCTTGTTGTTCAAGAAGTGATCTAAAGCCTTGGGGTCTGGGTTCCCATATTTATACTGCAAAATCCTTTGTCCTCTGAAGGCAGAGAGGCCTTTGCCTAGTCAAGACCAGTTCTGGCCACTCCTAGAGCACTTTGTTGACAAGACGTCTTCTTTCCTTTCACAGTGTAGGCCAGGGACATCAGACGCACCACAGGAGGTGGAGCCAGCATCATGGATGGAAGGCACAGCCTTATTCAGGTCCCAGGTGCAACTCCTCCCACCCATCTATATACAGATCTCTCTATTTAGAACTGTGAAGACTCACCCTGCTTCCTGGAATCCCCCAGCCCCTGTCACTCAAACTCCAGACAGAGAATACACAATCAAGCAGAGGCAGGCTTGGATAGTTAGGCAAGAAAATACCTAGTTTCTAAAAGTGGTATTTTCAAACACAGAATGTTAAAACCAACTTTACTAAAATATGTATTTTATCATTCTGAGTTCAGGCATACTAAATTCGAATTTCTGCCATGTTCCCTGAGTCAGTTAGGATTATAACATGTTATAATCAAACACCCTATTCTGGCCCATGGGGAACAGGTAGCCTTGCAATAGCGAAAAACGAAAATGGCTGTAATTCACTATTAGGAAATGCCACACACACCAGGGCATGTCCTACCTTATCCTTACAATGCACCCTGCCCTTGGGCCTACCATAGGGGTGTCTGTTATGAAGAAGAGGGAAGGTTTAGGGACTGGCAAGTGGGTGCACTTGCCAAGTCGACATGGCAGTCCTAGACTGCACACAGGCTCTGCAATGGCAGGCCTGAGACACACTTCACAAGCTGCTTCTGTGGGTGGCACAACCAGTGCTGCAAGCCCACCAGCAGCATTTGATTTACAAGCCCTGGGCACACATGGTGCACCGTACTAGGGTCTGACAAGTAAATCAAATAACCCAATCATGGAGTCACTAATCAATACATCAATTTAACATAGGGGACACTTTCACTGTGACACTAAATAGCAGTGGCACAGTGCCCAAACCATCTAACTAGCAAAACATATAAAAAACAGAGGGGGCAATCAGTAAAAAATGGAAGGGAGACTCACACCAATGATACCAGGTCTAACAGCAACTGTTTTCTCTTTTATTCTTGGCATAAAACCTGGCACAGACATAGCAGACCATTGTTGGGCCCACAGACCCAATTACAAATTCAAGGATGCATTTATTAGGAGAATATCACACACCAAACACCCCTCATGAAGCTACACCTCTGTTGGTTTGGCCAGCATTGTGATGGAAAGTAAAAACAAAATCAATCAATCAATCAATCAATCAATCAATCATATCATTTATATAGCGCACTACTCACCCGGAGGGTCTCAAGGCGCTGGGGGGGGGGGTCCGCTACTGCTCGAACAGCCAGGTCTTGAGCTGCTTCCTGAAGGCGAGGTGGTCCTGGGTCAGGCGGAGGTGGGTCGGAAGGGAGTTCCAAGTCTTGGCAGCCAGGTAGGAGAAGGACCTTCCTCCTGTGGTGGCTCTTCGGATGCGGGGGACGGCGGCGAGGGCGTGGCTGGTCGATCGAAGCTGGCGTTTGGGTGCGTAGAAGTTGAGGCGGCTGTTGAGGTATCCTGGTCCTTGGTTGTGTAGGGCTTTGTGTGCGTGGGTGAGGAGCCGGAAGGTGATTCTCTTGTTGACCGGGAGCCAGTGTAGGTCTCTCAGGTGTCCGGAGATGTGGCTGCGGCGGGGGATGTCCAGGATGAGTCGTGCTGAGGTGTTCTGGATCCGCTGGAGTCTCTTCTGGAGTTTGGCGGTGGTTCCAGCGTAAAGGGAGTTGCCGTAGTCCAGACGGCTGGTGACGAGGGCCTGGGTGACCGTCTTCCTGGTCTCGGTGGGGATCCATCGGAAGATCTTTCGTAGCATGCGCAGGATGTTGAAACATGACGAGGATACGGCGTTGACTTGTCTGGTCATGGAGAGGGAGGAGTCCAGGATGAAGCCCAGGTTGCGTGCGTGGTCTGTTGGTTTGGGTGCGCTGCCCAGGAGTCGTCCCAGGCGGAGGGTGAGGATCCCAGGATGAGGACTTCCGTCTTATCCGAGTTCAGTTTCAGGCGGTTGAGCGACATCCATTTGGCTACGTCTGTCATCCCTTCGTGTAGGTTGGCTCTGGCGGTGGCGGGGTCGTTAGTGAGGGAGAGGATCAGCTGGGTGTCGTCGGCGTAGGAGATGATGTTCAGGTTGTGCTGGCGTGCGATGGCTGCGAGGGGGCTCATGTAGACGTTGAAGAGTGTTCGGCTGAGTGAGGAGCCTTGAGGAACGCCGCAGATGACTTCGGTGGCTTCCGATCTGAACGGGGGGAGGCGGACTCTCTGTGTCCTTCCGGCGAGGAAGGAGGTGATCCACTCCAGTGCCTTTTCCTGGATTCCGACGTAGCTGAGGCGCTGTACTAGGGTACGGTGGCAGACAGTGTCGAAGGCCGCGGAGAGGTCCAGGAGGATGAGGGCCGCTGTTTCTCCGTTGTCGAGCAGGGCTCGGATGTCATCAGTGGCTGCGATCAGGGCGGTCTCGGTGCTGTGGTTGGCCCGGAAGCCCGACTGCGAGAGGTCGAGGGAACCGTTTGTCTCGAGGATCTTATAACTCCTCAAAAGCCAGTATTTTTACCTTTGAGTTATAAACATAAAGAAGAAACTACAAGATAAAAAAAGATCCTAAGTATTTTGGAGCCATCTAGACTATTCCTAAACATTTTCATTCAAACTAAGACAGAATTGCTATGTTTAAAATAAGAATACAGAGAGAATACTTCCTGCAAGTGTTCAAGGAAGATGGAGATGCCCACAGATGCTCACATGTGTGGTGAAAGCCACAGTCAAATAAAGCTCAATGGCACCAGTAAACAAGTACACAATAATGGGTGTCAGTAATGCCCTTTAAACATGAATAGAAGCTTCCCTCCCTTACAGAATTGGTACACCATGTGCCTCAGTTGACAAACTTCCTATCTTTACAGAAGAAGTCCATCGCAATATCCCTCACTTAAAAGATACAGCACAGCAGAAGCAGTGCAGGCTCACATTCATCATGGAATAGGTACAACGTGTGTAGAAGTGCAGGCTTCATCCTGTAGTGCTTCCGACTGTCACAGTACAGGTGTAACTGAAGCTATAGCAGCAATGCTAACACGCTTTTCTATTTGATGCATATGTTTCACTAAGGGTATGTGAATTGGTAAGAGCATGGATGGTTGAGCAAACACAGTTAACTATGGATGGGCGAGTATAAACATCTATTATTTCAGCCCCAAGACACACATGTAATTTTTTTTATTTATAAGGTTTTACATAGCGCGGACTAGACCCGATGAGGGTATCAGAGCGCTTTACATAAGTTACATCAAAAGAAGGTTTGAGCGCTAGTCACATATAAATGAGTATCTAAGATGAGATCATGTAAAGTTTCGATGAAGGTCAGGATTGTGTTAGTCATTCTCGTTCAGAGATCATCATGTATCTTGGTAGATGAGCAGCTTCTACCAGACTGGGATCAGGAGAGAGTTTTATTCATTAGAAGTAGTTTGACTTCTTTTTTGAAGGAGGTGGTGGAGGGGTCACTCTGATTGCTTGGGGCAGGACGTTCCATATCCCCGGGGCTAGGCCAGAGAAGGTGCATGTGTAGGTTTTCTATTTCTTAAATTTTTATGGTTTCAATAGCAGGGTGTTGGTGCTTCTCAGAGTTCTGCTATCACCTGATAATTCATGTTTATTGGCTAGATACTTTGGTGGATTGAGGTGGAGGGCTTTGTGCGTCATGCATGCAACTTTTAGCTGTATTTTTGCCTTATAAGGGAGCCAATTCAATCCCTCTAGATCCGGGGTGATGTGGTTGTTCTTTCTGGAGCCAGTGACAAGTCGTGCAGCCACATTGAGTGAGGCTCTTAGAGGAGTCAGACTGGATCTCAGCAGGCCACATAAGGTTGTATTCCCATAGTCTATTCTCGGTAAAACTAATGATTGAACAGCGGTTTTTAGGTCATTGCCGTTGAGGAAGGGTTTTCTGAGAAAGCTCATGTGAAAGTTGTCTCCTCTGGTGGCTGTGCTGATGTGTTCCCTCATGTTGAGTTTCTTAACCAGTATTATTCTCAGTGATCTTATGGAATCGATAATGTGAGACTTGCATTTGAGGGCTGTTTCATCCAGCTTACTATGTCACCTTGTCCTTGTGGTGGGGAGATTAGGAGAAAGTCTATTTTGTCGCATTGAGTTTGAGGTGTTTTGTTGTTAGCCAGATGTGGATTTTTTGTAAAGTTGTGTTGAGTAGGCGGATGTCATCCGTCGATGATATTTTTAGGTATAGTTGGGTATCATCCGCATGCATGTGGTAGTGGATATTGGAGGGTTTCAGAATTTCAGTTAAGGGTTCCATGAATAGATTGAAGAGGGAAGGAGATAGGGCAGAACCTTGCGGGCCTCCCAGGGTGACAGGTGAGTATGAGGATAGCGATTGATTAATCTTGATTCTTTGAGTTTGGTTGTCTAAGAAGGAGGTGAACCACTTCTGGACATCTCCTGATAAACCCATTCTGTGTTCAAGTAGGTCTAGGAGACTGATATCTTTGACCGTATCGAAGGTTGATGATGGGTCTAGGAGCATTAGGAGGCAGGATTAATTTTGATCTAGTATTCTGAGAGCGTCTTCGATGATGTGGGTCATGGCCGTTCCATGCTGTGATCTTTCCTGAAGCCTGATTGGAACTGGTCAATGAGGTGGAATTGGGCTATATAGCTGCATATTTGGGAGTGGATGCACTTCTCCAGTAGTTTTGCTAGTGTAGGAATAGAGGATATTGCACAGTAGTTATCTGGAATTGTGCGGTCCGCAGTGGCTTTTTTAAGAATAGGAGTTACCTGTCCTTCTTTTAAGCAGCTTGGAAGGGTGCCTTGCGTTAGAGATGCATTCACTATCTTTTTCCAGATGGGTATAAGAGCAGTTTTGATCTCACTGAAGATGTTGGCTGGAAGCGGATTGCAGAAGTGGTTTCACAGTTTGAGTGTTGTTATTAACTTGAGGATGTCATTTTCATCAAAGATTTTAAAAGTGTTTCTAGGATGCATTGTTTTTGAGGGTAAGATCATGCTGAATATGTGTTTGTGCCGATTGTGGCCCGATGGGGTTAGGTGGGGGCAACAATAAGAGTTGTTCATTTGCTGTAAGAAGCTCTTTTTCTCTCATTTGGTATTTTTCCAAAAAGGGGGCGGCAAAAGTGTTGCAGTTGGGTTGCAGGTTGTGGCCTACAGAGGAGTCGGTGTGATGTTGAGCAGATTGAAGTTTAATCATTTCGAATAGTGATTTCTAGCATTGTTTAGTTGATCTTTGAAGAAATTAGCTTTGGAGATTCTGATGTGTTTGTTGTGCTTCCTCCTCCTTGATATTAGTTTTTTGAGGTGATCTAGCAACGGTGCGGCTCTCCAGGTCCATTCCGCTAGTCTTAGGTTGCAGCGTTGATCATTTAGGCTCCCATTGTACCAAGGTTTGGAGTCTTTAGAGGAGGGCCTTTTAAGTTGAATGGGTGCCACTGTGTCCAGAATGTTAATCATTGAGTTGCTATAGGGGGTTGTGAGTTCATGTACATCTGTGAGATCTGCTTGTGGCGATAGCAAATTGTTGGTTAGGGATGTTAGGTCATTTCAGTTAGTGTTGTGAGTATTTCTTTTCCAATGTTCCGGTTTCTTAAGTTGGAGTTTATGAGTCTTCGCTGGTTTAGTGATGAGGAAGGAGATGCTGTGGTGGTCCATCCAGTCACAAGGGATGATCGATTTAAGTATGATGGAGTTTGGCCTGGCAATGACCAGATACAGTTTTGCACCCAGTATGTGCATTGGGCTATAACAGAATTGGACAAGTTTGAGGTCAGTTTGGAAGGTTTTTAGGCTGTTAACTGTGGGGTCGTTATGGTCATTCCAGTGAAGATTGAGGTCACCGAGGAAGATTTGGGGGCAGTGTTGCCCCATGTTGAAGGAGATGATTTCCATTATTTGTTCGGTGAATGCAAGATTGTTGCTCGGAGGGTGGTAGACCAAGTGTAATTTACATAGGGGACTATTGTTGCTTGCAAAATTTATGCCTTGGTATTCGCAAGTGTCAAGGTCGATAGATTGTGATTGAGTTACCACTAGGTTGATGCAGTGTATGTAGGCTATGCCTCCCCGATCTTTCTGATCTATCAGATCTTACGGTGTCATAGCCAGGGGGGAATAGGATGTCCAGGGTTGGTGCAGAATCGTTCTTTAACCAAGTTTCCATTAGAAGGAGTAGGTCAAGGTCATGGGCAAGGATGAGGTCGGCAATGTCGGCTGCATGTTTCCAGGCCGATCTGCAGTTTAGGAGTATGCATTTCAGGTGGGGCTTGGTGTTCAATTTGGTTTTCTCTGTGATGGGTACCGGTTTGAGGTTGGACTTGTTTATCTCTCTGGTGTTTGGTATCTGTTCTCTGTGTGGATTTGAAATAATTGTTGAGATGGGGTTGAGGCTACGTGACAGGTCAAGGTGTGCATTCTTGTATGTATGGAGAATATCATGGATGTCATTGTCAGATAGGGAGGTTTTGGTCCTGGCCAGTATCAAGGGTGCGTGGTGTAAGGGAGCGGATCGCCAACTAGTTCGCTGGGATGTTTGGGAGTTGATCAATTTTAATGGATGGTACACATGGTGTAGGCATTTGCCATGAAGGGTCCGACTATTGCTGGCAAGTATATCTGATGGCCTCACGTTGTGGGTTAGTTTAGTGGTGATGCTTGTTAGCTTGTGCAGGTCAGATTTTAGTTGTTGTAGTACCTGCATAATTTCCCCCAGTCTAGACTCAATCAGGGCAGTTACCAGATGATGGGGTTTATGGTATGGTGTACTGAGGAGTGTGTTTTCCATGAGTCTTGTTGATGTGATGGCTACAAGGGAAGGAGGTAGGATTGGATGGGGGTTTGGGTTTGGATTTAGGTTTAAATTCAAGCTTTTCTTGAGATGCTGATGTCGTGGATACGTTATTGTTCATGTGTCTCTCCAAGATCGTATTGGAAATGTGAGGAGTGCATGCGTTGAGTGGGGTAGCATGGGTGGATTACTCTGAATTGTCTAGTGTAGTGGCTACGATGGTATGGTGTGGTCTGGTAGGTGTGGTGGAGGGAGGTGTGGAGAGGGGAGGGCAGTTTGTGGTGGCTGCGCTGTAGGGGGATAAAATCTGGGGCTGGTCAAGGTAAGATTTGGAGTGGTCAGGCAAGGGGGCTTTCTTATTTTTAGTTACCTCCGTTTGATGGAGGGGAAGAATTTGTTATAGAGGTCTAGGTTGTGGTCAGACGCCTGTATGAGAATGATCCGATTGTTGAAGATGGAGATGGTTAATTTTGCATTGAGTGCGGTTGAGGGGGCTACTGAAAGCCTTAGTCTGTGCGCTGTTTTCCTAGATGTATTTAAACAGAACAATGGTCCTTGTTGAAGCAAAGTATCAAAAACTAAATATAAATATAGAACACAATAGATTCTATAAGATCTACCCAGCCGGATAGAATTTTCATTTGCAATTATTTTAATTTCCTGTCATGAGACAGTAGCAATGGTCAGTAGGATACAGTACTGTATCCAATGCAATGTTCACACAATTGTGACAAAGTGAGAGAGTGACTGAGTGAGAATTGTGGACATAAATGAATTACAATACTTAAACCAAAAATCAAAAAAACAACGGAAAAACAGTCAGGCAGAACAGAGGGAGAACTTGTTCTTGAATATATGCAATGTGACAAGCAAGGTATGTAACAACAACTGTGACACATTCAAATATAATTATTTGTGTGCAAGTTGTTTTTATGGTCGACGGCGTTTCGATCCCATACAGGAGGTAACATGGATCAACATCAGGACAGTGATACTGTCAGCCTGCAATGACTTTATAACAAAAAACATAACATGTGGAAGGAAGAGGGAAGAAAAAAAAGGAGAATTGTGTCACTCAAACAGTACTAATCGAAAGATCTTGTTTAAGGACGTCATAAAGATATAACAAAAGCACAGGTGTGTGTGAATTTAAGGACCGGTATGGTGTGACTAACGAGGCAACCATGATCAAAGTACGGCTGTGGTGTGGGTGTGATAACCGCCGAAGTTCCGAACTGTTGGGGAAGCGCAAAAGACAAAATGTTGAGGTTTACTGGGGGGATCATGCGAATAATTACCGGTGCCATGAAATCAATGAGCAAGGGCTAGATTACAACTCAAATTGGAGTCCAAAGTGCAGAGGTCTGGTGTTAATAATGTGCATATGGGCTTCCAGAGCAGGAACCATGAAGAGTGAATGCCGGTGCCACGAGAAAGGACATGTGGGTAACAATGGCCATATTTACCAAGCAAGGTGTGTGAGAACTCGGCTGTTCTCGTAGGAGGGTGGCAATGAGCACCTCCGAGCTGGTGTTGCTGCAGGAAGGAAAAATTAGGTGAATGGATTGCATGGAGGGAAGTGCAAGGTGTGTGAAAAATGACGGGGTGATTACCTGTATGTTAAAAACAACAGTCGTAGGTCGTAACGGTTTTCCTAGATGTAAGCATAGCGTGCATCGCGCAGAGGGTTTTTCTCTATTGGGATCTTTTTTGTGTGTAGAATATGAGATCATTAGTTATGACCCTTTGAAACTGCAGAATATTTGGTCACATAATAGTGTTTCTGGGTGGTGTTTGAGAAGTCTATGTTTCAGGGCTTTGGCAGCTTTTTTTGTTAGATTAGGTGGGTAGCTGATTTTATGGGCATTGCATCCGTCAGAATTTAGGATGTTGTTGAGTGAGTAGTTTGATGCGGGGTCCATGATTGATGGGAGCCCTCACAATCCTCAATGACAGTTGCGGGGAGGGGATGCTTGTGCTATGAGAGATTTGGTAGATTAGTCATAGTCTTGATATCGCTGGAATGGTTTACTTTTGGCTATGTCAAGATAGCTGGAGTTGTTTACTTTGGCTACTTTCTTGCAATGTTGTTGTTGTGAATGGAATCAGTCAGTACCATTCCAAGATAGCTGATTCCTTGGCTTAGTATGCTTCTGCCTATGTACTGGAAGTCCTAGTTCCCTTTTTAGTTTCCAGCTTTGGACATTCTTCTTCTCTGGGGAGTCAATTCTTTTTTTTTTTTTTTGCGTGGAGGGCTTAACTATAGGTTGAGGGAGCCCAAATGGGTTTGAAAATGATTTCCAAGAATGAAGTCAGTATAAAAGATATCCAGAATGTGCTGGAATACTGCACAACAAATACTAGTATCTGGGTAGTGAACCTGGCCCAGAGGGGCTAAATGATCATGATCATTAGCAGTCAGACCTCCATTTTAGAGTCAGGCATGGACATGTATAGAAAAACAGAGTGCCATCCTCAATGTCAGAATCCTCTCCCCTGTGCGAGTGGGACATTTAGACCCTCGTCTGAGCGGAAGCAAAGCCCGCTGCCTCACTCCAAGGCTGGGTTCCCAAAAACAAAAAACTGTCAGGCTTCCTCAGTGCTCTAGATGTTTTGTGATCGGGCGTTCACGCCGCACTCCCTTCACGCCCTACAGCGGGCGGACCCGCCAGTCTGAGGGTCGTGTGTGAGGTCGCTGGTGTCCTGTGATTGATCTTGGCTCCCCTAGTACTCCCCCGGGAGGTGTCCTGGTGCTAAAGCAGGATCCAAATGGGAGTTTATCCTGTTGTTAGGGTATGTGGGGCCAATGCTGTGTAAGGCATTTACATGTACATGAGGAGTTTGAAGAGTGCTTGTTTGTGGATTGGGAGCCAGTGTACATCTTTGTGTTCGGGGTTAAGTAAGTGCAGGTTGGGAGGTTGAAGACAAGCTTGTCTACTGAGTTTTCCACTGTCTAGACTATTTTCTGTAATCTTTTGATCAGTTGAGCATTGATTCCACCATAGAGTATGGTGCTCTACGTCAATTTGCTGGTGATGAGGGCTTGGCTGACGGCACTGCAAGTGTTGGTGGGGACCATTAGAAGAACTCACTGAGCATCTTGAGTGTGTGGTAGCATCAGATGGAGACTGCATTCTCTTGGCCGGTCATGGTGAGTTGGTTGGTTGGTAGATGCTTCTCTGTGAGTTGTATGTTTTTCAATCTGGACATATAACACAACAACAGACATTTGTTTGTTGTGAATAATTAGCAATGAAAATGTTTCAATTCTGATTGAAGGGGAGATGGTCTTCAGACTGTCTCAATCATATCTGATCCACTTCACAGCCACTACATTCTTCTGTCTCTCACATATGTTAGAAGCTTATTACCTTTTTCTACTGACTCATTTTGAACTCCTCTATCTGCATATCTCATACATCATAATCTTTTGCTTAACACAATCTTGAGACTTGTCTTCTGCATGAATGTCTGTTCATTTCTTCACTTCACCACTGCCTCAAACACCCCCCCACCAACTCAGCTTTAAGCACTGCATTTCCTTTGAAGCTATCAATATGGTGAGAGTTGTGTACCTCCTTCACACACTTTGCCATAAAATCACAATAGCAATCAGCATATGTGACCATCGCTCTGCACGCTTTGTAGACGGGCTAAGGACTGCATGCACTGAAGTCTGAAGATCTTTATAACAAACTGAGAGGGAGTATGCACTACATTAATACTCATTTCCAGAGCTCTCACTTGCAGGTGTGTAGCTCTCATTGGTGCAGCAAGTGCTAGGCACTGGGCACAGACTGAGTAGGGGCTCAACTACAACAGCCTCTTGAGCCATGAAAGGGCACCTAAATAACCATGCTTGAATTCTGAGGGTAAAGGACCATTAAAGATGAATTAAAATTATATTTTTGTGCTGTTACATTTGCTGGGTGCTCAAAGACAGAGGTCAAATGTCAGCCTAGTTTTCTGACTAATTGCTGCTTATTCTTTTAAACTTGGAGAATGTTGTCTTCTTTTCTTTGACTTACTTCACAGTGTGGGAATTTTACAAAGTGAACTATGTGAAAACCTTACTGGTATGCAGGGAAATGCAGTAGGTTGTTCTTTTTCTTCTAAAATGCAACACAATTTAAATACTTATCAATGAACTGTACAGATGTTTCAAATTAAATGAACAGGAAAGCACAGATTTTAATAGCGTCAAAACAATTCAAGAATCATTTCTTGTTGAGGAGAAAATGACAAAAATCTGTTAAAGTCCAATTTCTACACATCTATTGTTTGCATGCTATATAGTTTTATAAGTAAAACTGTATGTCTGTGCAAATTTAGAGGTAATTGTAATGGAACATGAACTGCCTGCAATTAACAGTGGCAAAACTTGTTTTTTGTGATGTATGGATTTTTCAAATTGTCTAAGAGTTCACTGATGTAACATTGATTGCAGTGCTGCCAGTCTGAAAATTGATTCATCACCACTGCCTACTAGCGTCACTTGAGCACTTACAGCACTGGGAGTCTGTAGCTAGCTCTATCTGATTCTCTCTGCTGCAGGAGTCAGACGCTGAGCAGCAAACTCTACTGAAGCACTTGCAAAAGCACTGCAAAGGCCTCATTGCACATGCACTGACTTGCCAAGTAGTGCGCATATTCACATTTGTAAATGCAGAGTGCGCCCACCGAACCTGGCTGCATTATTCCAGCAGAAATAAAAAACAAGGTTCTGCCCATGTTGTTGGGTAGCTTCTGAAGACAAGGCAATGAGATCATTCACTGTGTTCAGCCTTTTTTCCATGGCGAATGTGGAAACATTTGAGGTGGGGATGGAGCGGGCTTTCAGCGCTTGTCCTCTTCAGAAGTTTGACAGCGGTTTATACAAAAGGAGCCTGATCAACTATCCTGTTAGAAATGGTGCTGCTTCATATAAATGTCAATCGCAAAGGAAGGGTGGACAGCTACCAGCCCAAGGTTTGCACTGAGGTAACACATGGTGGAGCATTCCAGTGGCAGAGTGAGGCTTTGGAAGTTTCTATGGGGTAGCCAATACTGAAGTTACTAAAATTAGAGACTTCTGCCTCCATATGCAGGCATATCCCAGATTTTCCACAGGGTATGAGTCATTGCTTGCTGACATGTTAATGGCTGCTGCTCTAGCTGGAAATATAGATACTCCAATGATTCCCTCAGAGGGCAACAATGTTACAGGAGAGGAAGAAGGTGCTACAATGTTACTGCATGCCAATCGTCTGCTACTTGGGAAGGCTTCAGAAACTGCAAAAACAGTGTGTCATGAAGGGGCGAAGGGCTCAATCGACTTGGAGTTTGGAGCAGGCAATATTTCTAGCAGGAGCGTGGGGCAGGTGATGGGCAGGAGGGTTTCCTTATTGCAGCTCCCACCCTGCCTCAGAGCATACAAGCACAGAAAGGGTTAGACAGTCTCTTGTGGGTGTCTCAATGGCAGCCTCAGTAATTGTGTCTGGTAAAACAGCTTTTAATTGCCCACACCTGCCTAGTGTATGCAGTGAAACATTCACCAGTACCTCTGGTGGAGGTAATACAAATACAGATACGAGCATACTAGAAGAGGTGGGGGCTAATTTAGTGCCAAAGCTTGCAGAGCAACCGATGAGCTGCCACTTAAAAACACTTTAGGTGGTATGAAGAAGCCACAAGAATTAGGTCAGGGTGGCACACCTACATCTGCACAGTAAAAGAATCAGACAGTGTGCGAGGCTGCCAAAGGCAGTCCGTTACAGGAATGGGTCATGTCAAAAAGGTGAGGTCAATGCATTAATAGCACTCTAATCCACTACCTCATCAGACTCACAAAATTGTGATTAGAAGAGCAAACACAGCTCTGCAGATCCATCTTCTTCGACCATTGGAAGCCCAGAAAACTTTATCCCCCTTGAGGCTAGTCTTTACTCACCAAAAGAAGGCCCTACTGCCTGCTCTTCACCCACAGTTATTTCTGACCGATTTGGATCGACCAGTGAGCAGGATCTTACATTGTTTACTATATTACAGATGTTGCAGGATCAGCAGGCAGAAGCGCAACAATATTACGTGCAAGTCCAAATGAATAATTTAGCTATTAAGCACTCGCAGACGGAAGTTACCAGTAAAATATCTGCTCTGTATACAGAGGTGGTAGAACTTCAACAACTGGTCTTGGATATAGAAGATGCTGGATCAGAAGCTAAGAAATCTATAGAAGGCGAACATTTTCATCTGGATTTAGTGCAATATAAAATTTAAGATCTGGAAAATCAGCAAAGATAGAATAACTTGCGTATATTTGGCATACCAGAAGGAAAAGAAGGGAATGACCCACACCAGTTCATTGTGCAGATGTTTGGAAGGCATTCCCAGATTTGTCTGATAGAGCACACAGACCTCCTATTAATCATTCTTTTAAAATAAATATTTCCAATACTCGCCAAGCAGCTCCATTGATGGTAGACTCAATGTCACTATCAGCCCAGTCAGATTTCTCTAAACCAGAAATGGACAGGCGCTGGAAGCTGCATCAATTTATAGACCCATTAAAAGCCGCTGAGGCACAGGTCTTCTTTCAGGAACCTGCTAGGCTCAAGGTTATCAAGGGTAGCCAAAAGAGGTTGTGCTTTACGGAGCAAGAGGTGGCACACACTCTGTCTAGCATAAGGGGCTGAATCGTGGTCTCTTTTCTTGTATGTAATAGGGGCTGTCTCTCTTTCCTTTCTTTTCTCGTTTTGTTGGAAAGTAGGGCTGAATTTGGTTTCTTTGGCTTTTTTCACTTGGGGGGTCAGGAATATCTTTAAAAGATTTGATTTTTTTCATTTTCAATGACACTCCCAGGTGATTCTATAATTTGGGAGGGGTCTGACCATCGGGGTAATAGACAGCATGGGAAGAGTCCAGGGGGAGGCTCCCAGGGCTGTCAGGTGTAACAGTCTAGATTCAGGGGTGATTCTCTTAGCCAGAGTTTGGGAGGGGGATGGGGTTGCCAGGGGGAGTGGGGTGGGATCAATGGGGGACAAAAATAACTCAGGGTGATAAATGGTATTTATTTATTGTTATTTGGGTTTTTAACGTTATTAGTCACAGGACTCAATTTGGTATTCAGGGTGGACTCCTTAAATCGAGTGAAACGTTTTTTTTTTTTTACAATGTGTACAATTAGATGTTTATGCTGGAATGTTTCTTGTTTAAATTCAATCAGCAAACACCAATTAGTCTCCGAGGAAATTAAAATGTACAAACCTCACATAATAGCCCTCACTGAGACTCATTTAGAGTAAAAAGCTTGGATATAATATCATTGCCTGTACATCTCTGACTGTTTTCATCGGGTGTTGCAATTTTGATGGATCAACCACTGGAATATAATTAAATCTGCAGCTGATCCCAGGGAGAGATGGGTGAATTTGCAGCTTACATTGAATGGATTTAAATATGTCCTTTGTACAATATATGAGCATATGAGCCCAAAGCTGACAAACCTGATATGATAGTTGGATTAAATCTAGAATTACTGGAATGGAGTTGAGAGGTTTTAGTCACTGGAGATTTTAATTGCATAATGGATTATTTCTTAGATTCTGACAATCAGGGAGCCTCTCCAAGAATGGTAAAAGTTAGTGCCTCTATCCTCTAATTAGCTCACTTGCATTGCTTAAGGGATACATGGTGGGTATTACACCCAACGGTGCCAGGATATACATACTATTCCCCACCAGACAAACATTATTCCAGGATTAATTTAGCTTTTATCAATCATAATTTGTTACAGGCTGCTAGCATGAAAGTGTGTCTTAGAGTTACATGTGACCATAATCTCATATTGTTACATCTTCACTTGTGGGTAATACTAAACCAGAGGTGGCCATTCTCTTTCCCTTTGCAATTACGAATGGATGAAGATTACATAACATTAGGTATTAAAAATCTGCCGGAGTTCGTACAACCTAATACAGGTATAGCCTCTCCATTGGTGGTATGGAATGCAATGAAGGCCTTTATCATTGGTATTACACAGCAGTTTAATATTCAACAAAACAGAAATAAAGAAACTAATATGACAGCACTTTATCAATAAGTCATCCAATTAGAACTTTTAAATGTGAGTGAAATTAGGAAAGGGGGTTAGGAGCAATAGAAAATATATTTTTCTCTGATTGAGAAATGCCTAAGCTTGGGGCGGATATCAAAGGAGAAGATAGCGGCCAACTACAATCAACTCTTTTCAGAACGAATATGGGGAGCATGTTGGAAGATTGATGGCACATCAAATAGCGGATAACAAATCCAAAAGACAGATCTAAGCTGTTAAAGGGGGAGATGGCCTTTTATATACACACTCACAATCAAAAGTGGAGCAATCTGCAGTGTTCTATCAGAATCTTTATGGCAGTCTGATGTATTTGATGAAACAGGTTTTGGAAATTACCTACAGGGAAGTTCTCTCCCAACACTTGATGAGACTCATGTATCGATTCTCCAAGATGAGATTACTAGCAGTAAAATTGCTGAGCCTTTGGTAGCATTGCCTTCAGGCATAGCAGCCGGAGACAATACATACCACTCAAGTTTTTAAAGATTTTTAAGAATGCTATTCTACCCCTCCTGAGTGAAGGAATACAAGATATAGGGGTAGGGGAGATGTTCCTTGCGCATGGAATATTACAAATATTTTTTTTTTCTGAAAGAAAGGGAGGCCACCAGGGGAGCGTGGCTCGTAGAGCCCTATATCTCTTATCAATGCAGATGCTAACATTTCTGCCAACATTTTTGCAGCATGCATTTACTCTGGAGAGGGATATCATGGCTCACGTCAATACTGCAATAGTTGCATTTGATGTTGCAAAGAAATCTGGGCTCAATATTTGGATCATTCTGTTAGACACTGAAAATGCATTGGCTTGAGTGGTCGATTCTGCAAATGGATGCAGACTGTATATAAGAACCCAAATGCTCAGTTGGCCTATGCAGGGTTACTATCTACTCCATTTCGGATATTTCGGGGCACCCAGCAGGGGTGCACACTCCCCCCCATTCTTTGCATTATATATTGACCCTTATTTGAGTTCACTGTGCTTAAATGTTAACATCCAGCCTGTTATATCTGGGACTGAATTAAAGATTACTGCTTATGCTGATGATGTGGCAGTTTATTCCTCAAACATGTAGCTGTGTTAGATTATATTAAAGAAAAGGCAAACCCATTTGTTACCTTTTCGGCATATAGGTTGAACACTAGTAAAACACTTGAGGGCAGATTTACAAGCCCCTTGTGCTACTTTTGTGTCACTTTTAACATGGGAAAAGTGATGCAAAAGTGGCCCAGGGGGCTTGTAAATCTGCCCCTAGTTCTTCTTGACATTTGGCCAGCAGGATCAGTTCCTGTGCATGCTTGTCAGCAGCGTACTTATGGGTTTGGATTTCTCCACAGGTGGAGCAAGTTGTGAAGTTAAATTATGAGCCCCTATTGTGGTCTGTAATAAAGAAATTAAAAGTCTGGCACAAGTTACCTATTAGTATTGTCCGGAGGTGTAATATTATCAAATGAATATACTACCAACATTTCTATATCTCTTTTGTGCAATACCGCTACGTATTCCAAACTCCTTTTTTAAACTATTAGAAGGTGCTATTGGTAGTTTGATATGGGGCTATAGGTAGGCATGGCACGCAATACAGTTCATGAAATTACCATATAATCAGGGAGAGTTACAGCTCTGTGATTTGAAGCTGTATTTTTGGGCTGCATTTGCTGCTGGCCTCTGCAATTTGTTGACAGTGGATAATCTAAACTTTAATTACTTTTGTTATTGTTTTGCTCTTGGGCCAGACAGCAGACTTTTTTATACAGATTAAACAGTCCTAACTATTTTAAAAGAGTTAGATTCAAGGCTATTAGATTTGTCATGACATTTCATCTAAATACTCTTTACCCTTAATGTATTCAAATTTGCTCTTGTGGGATAATCCGATGCTCCTTGATATATTTCATGACTCAATCTGTAGGATCTGGGCTAGCTATGGGATTGAGCGACTGGGACATTTATATGAGGTATTGGTTTTTGAACGTTTGAAGTCTTGCAATGTTTCCGTGAACTCCCCCATAGGCTATTCTTTAATTTGCTTACAGATTAGGGATTGCTTCTTGGTGCTAAAAAAGATAAAGCACTTGGAGTTCTGATTTACTGGTATGTCTCTACAATGCACCGAAGATGTCACTAAAGTTTTTATCTATCTAAGTCTTTGCTAATGCAGAATTAATGATAGCTCTAAACTTGCTTTGAAATGGAGTAATCTTTTATCTTATTATTATTATTCTTATTATTTATTTTTATAGAGCGCGTAGTCACCCGGAGGTATCCCAGTGCTAAAAGATCCTATCTCTTCGGGTCAGTGGGGCACGGAAGAAAGGGGGGAGGAAAGGGAGGATAGGGGGGAAACAGAAGATCAGGGTTACGGACAGGCATGATTCATTTAGGAAAAAGGTGGGTTTTAAGCCGCTTCCTGAAGCGAAGATATTGTGGTTCGAGTCTCAGGTCGCAGGGTAGTGAGTTCCAGAGCCGTGCGGTGTGGACTGAAAAACGTCTTCCGCCTGAGCGGGCTTTCCTAAATCTGGGGATAGTGATAAAGTTTTTAATGTCAGAACGGAGGGGTCTTGGGGATTTGTAGGGTTTGATGAGTTTCATGAGAACAGGGGGGCCTTGGTTTTGTAGTAGTCTGTGAGCTAAGCACAGGGCCTTGAATTTGATCCGCTCCCTTATAGGAAGCCAGTGGAGGAGTTTTAATGCCGGTTTGGCCGAGGCTCTGGCTGGGGTATTTGTAAGAATCCGGGCCGCGATGTTCTGAATTCTCTGAAGCTTGTTCAGCGTCTTTTCGGGGGCACCCAGGTAGATCGCATTGCTGAAGTCGAGCCTCGAGAGTATTAAGCCTTGAATAAGCAGTTTTTGGGAATTGGGGGGCAAGAGGGACAGGATTTTCCTCAGCGATTTCAGGAGCCCGAAGCAAGTCCCAGCTACTTTATTTGCTTGCACGGTGAATGAAAGATCGGTGTCGAGCCACACACCCAAGCTTTTTACTTCTTCCTTTGGATCAGGGGGGGGGCCCAGACAAGCTGGCCAGATGTTCGGGGAGAGTGTGAGTCCTTTCTGGCCGAGGAGCAAAACCTCAGTTTTCGTCCCGTTCAGTTTTAAGGCTGAACTGTTCATCCAACATTGGACTTGCGTAAGGCAGTTAAATAAATCTGCTGGTTGATGTCTGGGGTGGGATAGTGACACAACTAGTTGTGTGTCGTCGGCGTAGGTGACGACGCTCATTCCGAACGGGGTGATGACCTCCTCCAATGGGGACATATAGATATTAAATAATGTGGGGCTCAGGGATGAGCCCTGAGGCACGCCACATTGGAGGGGAGTTTCGGAGGAGCAGGTGTTATTCTCCCAGATCTGGTAGGTCCGTTGGGCCAGAAAGGATGAGAGCCAGGTAAGGACGGAGCCTTCCACACCGACTCTCCTCAGTCTTTTGATGAGAAGTTGGTGGTTGACGGTATCGAAGGCCGCACTCAGGTCGAGGAGGATCACTGCCACTGATCCTCCTTCGTCTAAGAGTGCTCTGGCCTCCTCTACCGCTGCCAGGAGGGCGATGTCAGTGCCCTGTCCTGGACGAAAGCCCGTCTGAGACCTTTTTAGCCTGTTGTTGTCCTCCAGGAACTGGGAGAGTTTTTTATTGGCCAGTTTTTCAGCAATCTTGCTGATTCCTGGGAGTAGGGAAATTGGCCTATAGTTGGCCAAGTTTTCCGGATCGAGGGAGGGTTTCTTTAGTAAAGCTTTAACGACGGCCGCCTTCCAGCTCGGGGGTATAACTCCCTGTTGGAATGAGGTGTTGATCAGGTGGGTCAGGGGGGGGACAATCGTAGAAGCTACCTCCTTGAGGATCTGAAGCGGGGCGGAGTCCCTAGGAGATCCGCTTTTTATGGATTTTAACGTGTTTCCCACTTCTTCGGTCGTTACTTGACCCCAAGAAGAGAGGCAGATATGTGTCAGGGCGTGCGGGAGGTCGTTTTCCACGTATAGACTCCCGGGAGGGATTGAGTCAAGAATTTTTTGAATTTTTTCGTGAAAGAAATTAGCCAATTGTTGGTATTTTTCCTGATCAGCTTTGGGGTCTGGGGGGTGTCTTGGTCCAGGTTCTGGGGTCTTCAGAAGTTCTTTTAGGATCACATAGGATTCTTTGCTGGAGCATACCGCTTTTTCTATTCTTTCCTGGAAGAATGCGCTTTTAGTTTTTCGAATAGTAGTTTTGTAGGTTAAGAGGGAAGTGGAGTAAGCGTCTTTGTTTGCTTTTGATTTATCTTTCCTCCAGGAGCGTTCAGTTCTCTTGCACTCTTGGCGCAGGGCTTTAAGCTCTGGGGTGTACCACAGAGCGGACGATATTCTTTTAAGATGTTTAAAGGTGGCAGTTTTGGGGAGAAGTTTATCTAAAGAAGAGGTAATCCATTCATTAAACTGCTTATCGGCCATGGCAGGATCGGTGGAGAGCTCAGGAGTGGATTTTGAGAGGACGGCAGCCCATTCCCCAGATACAAGTCTGTGCCACCGTCTATCGGTGACCTGAATTTTAATAGTTTGAGGGTTCATGGTAGGTACTTCCCAGGAGATAGGGACAAGAAAATGATCCGTCCATGGGAGGGTCAGGGGAGGTCTGGTGGTGATGGTGATGGTAGCCACATTCGTGAGGATGGGATCCAGCAAGTGTCCCTTCTCATGGGTAGGTTCCTTGTTGACCAGTCGGATATTGAGTGACAATAGGTCCTGAAGAAGATCGGAGGCTATCCGGTCCGTGGGATCCGTGAAATCCAGGTTCAGGTCGCCTAGGATAAGAAAGTTGGAGGTAGATAATGCTGATTGTGAAACCGATTCGGTAACGGCAGTAAGGAAATTCCCGGGGGACCCGGGGGGCGGTAAATCAGTAGTCCTGACAGGGAGTGGGCTGGGGAGGTTTAAATGGAAAATTGGCAACTTTCGCAGTCCTCGATGTGGGCATTGGACGTTCTACAAATGAGTTATTCCCTGTAGATTATGGCTACCCCCCCCCCTCCCTTTGGGTCTGTGTATGGCTTGACAAAGATAGCCTGGAGGGAGGGCCATGATGATGTCTGAGTCAGAGCTGTCTGATAGCCATATTTCCGTGAGAAACATCAAATCGAAGTCATGTTCTTGAATTAACAGGTTTGTTTCGATCGCATGTTTGGGAAGGGAGCGGCAGTTGAGAAGTCCTATCTTGAGTCCGGGTTTTACTGGGCTCAGGGGAGTAGGGTTGCAGCGCATACAGTTAAAGAAGGGTTTACCTTCGGTGTGCGTGTGGTAACAGGCCAAGGTTTTTTCCGGTTGGAGTGCGCGGAGCATGGTTCCTGAGTACACCACGCGGTCATGAGGGACATCCGGCGGAGTCTCTGGGCCTGGGTCCGTCTGGGCCTGGGCGGGCCCAGACGGGCTTGCCTTTGGCGCGCCTTCGGCGCGCTGACAGCGCACCCGCTGCGCCCGTCCGCTGCGCGTACGTGGAAAACACATATTTTGTTAAGGCGAAAGGGGCGTGGCCTCGAGCGAGTGGGCGTGGCCAAAGACCAGCTCACTGGCTGCTGGCGCTGGCGCCGATGATTAGGGCGTTCCCTGTGCAGTTTAGCTCGGCTGCGTGGGGAAATGAAGAGACAAATCTGAAGATATTGTCCTTGAGGAAATTCTTTCTGCCTTAGAGATGATAAGAGGCTCAGTACATTCCATACACTTGAGTCTACAACAATTTATAAGTTTGTATATGTTATACTATACCCCTGATAGAATAGCAAAGTGGGCTAGGGATGATTGTGGTAATAAGACTAAATGCCCTAAATGAGGATTGGTGGCTGCAAATTTGCTACATATGTTTGTCTCTTGTCTAAAATTGGGAGCCTTCTTAGAAGAGGTGAATCAGGCTATCAGAATATGTCTTGGTATTGATTTACATCCTACTCATAAAGAGATTATGCTTGGGTATAGGGTATAGGAGGCTGTCCCTCGCCCCCATTTTCATGCCCTATCAACAGAGACAGTCACAGTCATCATTGGTTGCTGCTTGTCTTGCTAAGTGCCTATGGCATGCAGATTTGAAGAGAGCTCCCCATCCACAGTAAGTACGTTTTAATTATTTGCCTGGTTCCTTGTCACTTCATACACTAGCAAGTTCTCAGTAACTTCCTGATGTGTATTTCAGCAGCATTTATTGTTCCTGGTGTGCAAGCCTTCTCTCACCCCCAGTCACTCACCCTCCGCTGCCTAAACCCACACTCTGACCCCCACCACCTTATCTCTCAAGGGAGGCCCTCAAGCATCACATTTAAAGCTCTGTTTGATGCTTTTGGTTTGTATTTGCATGCTGCAAATACCAATGAACAGCACAGCCTTCAAGATCGTTTCATCCAATGCGCTCATAAGGCTTTGGCCTGAGCCATCAAATTATGTGAAAAAGGTACATAGTTTAAAACATGGAAGGCAGGGCATTTGGCGAAGCAGTTTTAAGCAATTGTTTGTTGCATGTTTGTGGTTCAGCAAAGTTTTGTGCGCGGCCTGTGTGGTGTTACAAAGCCACCGTGCCTGTTTTCTTTCAAGGGCTTATCTCTCCTATGCAGAACCGCAATGGAGGAAGGCTACTTCGTTAAGCTGCCCCTGGCCATCACCACGCCATCAGCACGCAGCACGTTATCCCCGGTCCCTGGAGGGGCATTAAAAACTCGGCGGCGGTCCCGCAGCGTGGGACGCGTGCAGTGCATCCCTAGGCTAGGCCCGGTGAAGACCGGGCCACGACGAGCCCGTTTTAGCCCATCATAGACCAACAGAGGCCGGGCTGAGCCACATCTCTTTCACCTATGCCTTAAGGTACTGTGGTTTCATGCCAACTTAGACTAAGAAGAAGCTTCAATAACGACATTGTAAATACCTGATTTTCCACCTCTCACCTGTCAGGAAAAACTGTCTGCGGTGTAAAGCGTGCTGAGCAGTATAATTAGTAGATATTTTAATCTCTTGAATTAGATAAACCCTTTAGTGCTGTATCTTATTTTTGGTATATATTTTATTTATTTTGTTATACTGTCAGTATGGGGAAGAGAAACATGGCGAGTATCCAGAACAAAAAGCTAGCTAAACCAGGGGAGCATTCCCACCAGTCCTTACTTAGTTACCTAACTGGAGCTGTGGGTGCCATAGAACAGCCGAATATTATGGTCGAAGAGGCTCTAAACCGTGGAACGGATGAGGGCGCCTTAGTGGAAGTTAGTTCCACTAACCCTGTTGAAGTTCATAGAAGCACCTCTGTCTTAAATGTTTGCTCGGTAAACATTTCGGATCATATGTCTGGCAGCGAGCAGGAGTATGATGTGCAAAAACAACCACCAAATAAACGTGCCAGGAACACTGATAACTGCCCCTCTACTTCTGAGGAACCAGGATCATCGATTAGGAGGTCCTCTCCCAAAGCTTGTAAAAAGGCCCCTAAAAAGGCTAAGCCATATCAACTAATAAAACTGAAAATTGGGAAAATCACTAGTTAGCTCTAACATGCGCACACAGAGTGAGGTTGGCATTAATTAGAGAGAGCCTAAGTAGTTTGAGATCTAGAAAAGGCACTATGGAGGTAACCTTAGCTAAATGTCTGGACAAACTTCAGCCCCTAGTGCTCAAATGAGTAACCATGATCATCAAATTAATAGCACAAGTCCTAATGTTAATAGCTCTGCCCTAGTTACCCATAACATAATAAGACATGCATCATTTACCACAATCCAACAAACTTCTCCTGCTAATATTGAGGTTCATCCACCTACTATCCCACCAGCTACACCTTCTAACTATGCACATGAAAATAGGAGGGAATGACACACTACATATCTGGATTTACTGCCAGCTGCCACGCCTTACACAGGGCCCGATTCACAGAACTAACTTAAGACAAAATCCTAAACTTACTACTTTTGGTATTCACAGAAGTTAGGATTTTGTCTTAAGACAGACTTAAGACAGACTTAAGACAAAATCCTAACTTAAGTCTGTCTTAAGTCTGTCTTAAGTCTGTCTTAAGACAAACTTAGGACCAAAGCCTAACTTCTGTGAATACCAAAAGTAGTAAGTTTAGAATGTTGTCTTAGTTAGTTCTGTGAATCAAGCCCACAGTGGTGTTAGCCAATGTTCCTACATTAGAAAACGGGACTGTAGAACCATGTGAGATTCTAATGAACAAGTCCCAACACTGGCTTGGTACTAGGACGTCCCTAACTGAGAAGTTATTAGATGAGTTTAAGATGGTAAGGAATGTGGGATGGATAGTTAGAGGTCCAGAAAAATCTCCAGGGGACTGCGTAGTGCTGTCATTTAAACCCCTCACTTACTAAAATTGATACTGAGCAGAGCGGGAAATATTCTCACGTTTGGACAAGGTGTCAATGCCGTTCCCTAGGCTATTTTTAACAACCTACCCATAGTGACAATGCTAGGACAAACTGGGAACTTCATACACCATTTTACAGGAGACAGTCTAACCTTCCAGCTCAAAATCGCTTCGACATATTTAATAATCTCGAAGCAGTTGACTGACTGAGACTAGAGTACCCTACTCAAGCTGCAAAATTTAGTAGCATGGATGTCTCTCTTAATGTGGGATCACTAATAATTAGACACAGCAACGAAATAGTCAACCCACAAGTCCAAGTAATAGCGGAAACCGTAGAGTCATAAACAATACAACCTTAGATATTGAGGTCGCCTCGATTCAAACTTCTATGTCTCAAACTGGACTCACACCCTTGCAGGCGGAAGGAGGCGGGGGAGGCATTGGTTGCAAAGGCAGGAAAGATAAATGTCAGATTATGTTTTGGATTGTGGCCGGTCTAAAATCTAAAGTGACTAACAAAGTGTGGATCGACTATGTGAGTACCTATGAAATCTTTAGTTTACACGAAACATGGATAGAGGAGCCAATTCATGTGAGCGGGTATGAAACATTCCACAACCCAGCAGTAAGGTCGACTTATGACAGAGCAAAAGGGGATCTTTGTACCTATATTTCTAATCATTTAAACATGAGGAAAGTTGAATTAGTTGGCACCAATCAATATTACCAAATTGTTAGTCTACATAGAGACCAGGTATTTTGTGTGATATTATTGAATTTTTACAACAATGCTCCACCGGAAATGCTGGAGGGAACATTGAGAAACCTAAATAGAGATGTATATAATTTGCAGTCTCATTCAACTAAAGATGTTCCTTTTATATGGGGTGGGGATTTCAACTGTTCTCTATGTCAAAATGGTGACAAGGGGGTCTGTGGAATAACTTATGAAAAAGGCACCCGTTTCCCCCATTTATCACATACATTGTATGGAGATCTCCTGAATGACATCATGTCTTAATTTGATATGGGCTTTGCAAACGATTTATGTTCACCGCCGGTCCCTTTTTTTCCGACCTTGACTGGACGAGGTACCTTTTCTATTATAGATTTTATACTGTTTTCGAGTAGATATTCCCTACGTGTCAAAGATTTTACTACCAATGATGTTGCCGTAAGTGATCATTTTCCAGTAAGCATTGATGTGAAGGTGTATAAACAAGACTTTAACACGAAAGGTAATTCCACGCAGCTCTTGAAGAATATCACTTTGAGTAGGCAAAATGGGTAGGCACTAAAAATGGCAAAATTGGACTCAGAGGAATTTGCCACAAAAATAGTGACGAAGTGTAAAAGTATGTTTCTCGCATACCTCAATGAAAGGACATCTCAACTAGTAATTATAGAGAGCTTTCTAGCTATCTCAAACCAAATTAAAGAAATACTGTGGGTAAATGCGAAAAGGAATGATGCCCATAGTGAAGGGTGGATTGACTCTCAATGCACAAAGGCCTATACTAAACTTAAACATGCATTAAATTCCAGAGTGAAGGGTCAGGGAAGCCAGAAGAAATTATAAGAGGGCATTAAAAGAAAGAAAGAAAACGCTGAAGGAGGAAGACTGGAGCGCCTTACATGAGGCTTCAACTAATCGAGACTCTGCTGCATTTTGGAAGGCGGTTAATACGCCATTTCTGGCAGAGAAAAATAAAGCCACTATAGAAACTGCTATTACAGAAATAGGGTGGATATCACACGACTCAAAGCTTTATACTAATCAAATGTCAGATGATCATGGAACATTGGAGAATGAGGCTGACCTTGAGCCTTCCCTCACTTTCCAAAAATTAACATTGGATTTCACTTTAAGTGAGGTTAATGCGGCCATAATTGCTAGCTTGGGTGACAATGCCCCGGGGCCTGACGGTGTCCGGGTTGACCTATTTAAAACTAATATAGCACTGTGGGGACCACTTCTAACACAAGTTTTTAATGCATGCTGTTTAAGGGGTTTTTATTGACTTGATATGAATCTACAATTGTCCCCATTTTTTAAAAGGGAGACAGGGCAAACCCAGAATTTTACCGCCCAATTTTATTACTGGATTCCACATTTGATATTATAGGGCGGGGGTATAAGCAAATTTAAGTGACCTACAATATGGCTTTCGCAAGGGCTTGAACACAATTGAACGGGGCCTAAATTTACACATTCTATTAGATAAATATACTAAAGCGAAAAAGGGAAAGGCTGTTTAACCTTTGTAGACTTAACATCAACATTTTATTGTGTTGTTCACGGAAAGCTATGGTCGATTCTAGAGAGGCTGGGGTAGACAATCTATAACTTCCTTTTTAAGGCAGCTTTACTCAGGGGCAAGGGCAAGGGTGTGTTTTGGACAAGGCAGGGACTGCACCAAGAATTTTAGAGTGTCGAGAGGAGTGAGGCAAGGCTGTATCCTTGCCCCTTTTCTATTAACGTTGTATATAAATGACCTAGAATCCACCCTGGCCAAAGAGTGCAGGGATTTATCATTAGTAGCGACTCACCCTATTCCTGCATTCCTGTATGCAGACGATGCGGTCCTTATGGCCCATATGCCGCTCGGTTTTCAAAAAGGTAGCTATTTCCTTCACAAACTTTATGACTAACTTGGGTCTCACAATTAATTGTTCAAAAACATTTTCAATGAACTGCGGGAACGGTTCCAATAAAAAGAAAAATACCATTTTTATTATTACTAAGGCAATAGAGTGCACTAATACTTTTTCCTATTTAGGGATTTTATTTGATTAATCAGGAAATTGGAGTAGGGCAATTAAAGCCAGAAGGCTGTTATTTAGCAAATCATTGATGGCATTAACACATTTTTGTAGAAAACTAGGTAGACGCTCTCCGGGGAATTGCTGCACATCTGCAGGGAAAAACGTGTTGCGATTGTCACATATGGAGCGGGAATCTGGGAATGTGCCAATGTATACTCACTTTAGATGGCAGAAAATATATTTCTCAGGTTTCTCCTGGCAGTACCTGACAGTACGTCAACATTTATCTGTCATACAGAACTGGGTATGCCCTACTTAGAGGACGTGATTAAGATTACAGCCTGTCCTTCAGTGGCACAAGGTTTGGACCATTGATGAGTCCACTTTTAACTGTCATATTTTGAAGGATGCCTTGGGAACAGATGGGGTCAAACACATAAGATGGCTAGTGTTAGAAATGGGGGTCTCTAGTTGGTAGGGGTAGGTACCACTGTCCAAATAGTACCCTTGCTTCTAGTCAGGGTAAGGAGAAAACCCTCTGAGATAACCCCTGCTCATCCTCTTGGTAGCTTGGCACGAGCAGTCAAGGCTTATCGAAGGCAATGTGTAAAGTATTTGTACCAAACTCACAGTAACACAGTGAAAACACCACAAACTGACTCCATATCCATTTAGAAAAATAAAGGTATTTATTCAAAACTACACAAGACCAAAACGACAAAAATCCAACATACACAGTTCAAGAATATGGTTGCAAAAGTGTTCTTAATGTTAGCATTAAATAATCCACAGTTGGCTGAAAAGTTCACAGTAGTGTCATGTTTAGCCAACAGTACCTTTCAGTGCAACAAAGTTCCAAAACAAAAGCTGTTGCAGTGGAAAACAAGTGATGCTTTACTCCTGAGACCCTGGGGAGGTGTTAGTGACAATTCCGCTGGATGTAGCGGCATGTAGCGAAGAATCCGATCTGTATGGGGAGGAAGGTGATAACTTGAAAGGATTCCGGTGCGGAGGTTCCGTAGGCAAATGCTCGCAAAGGCACGATGCGATGATTCTCGTGGCTCTGCGACGATTCTCGCGCGACATAATGCGGTGATCTCACCCAGCGATGACAGGCTCTGCGACAATGTTCGCAGCGGCAGAAATCTTCCCGCTAACGAAGGGTGTGACGTCTTCCGGCAGCGGCGACAGGCGCTGTAATGATCTCGGTCTTCGTAGCGGCGGGAATTTTCTCGCTCAGGCGGATTTGCGACAATACTTGCAGAAAGTTCTTTAAAAGCTTGGTTTCCAGCTTCCCAACACAGGTACAACTTCCAGAGGCACCACACATGGGCCAAGCACTCCAGGAAAGACAGAACTCTCTCAATAGAGTTCAGGAAAGCTGGGGGTGAAGTCCTTTTGTTCCCGGGACTTCATAACAGGGAGCCAGCTCACAGCATGCCCTTGGAGATTTCTTCAAGCAAGGGGACACAGCACAAAGCAAAGTCCTTCTCCTCTCCTTTGCAGTAAAGCAACAGCAGGTCAGTCCAGCAGAGCAACAGCCTTCTTCAGTTTCAGCTTTCTCCTTGGCAGAGGTTCCTTCTTGATTCTAGGATGATCTAATTTTCTGTTGTCAGGGGTCTTGTACTTATACCCCTAAATGTCTTTGTTCTCTTTGTGCAAGTGGGCCCTGAGCCCGGTCTGAACCAGTTCTGGGTGTTTCTTGAGCACATTGTTTTCCTGGCTTCTCCTTTCCTTTCAGAGTGAGGGGCAGGTTCGTCAGCCACCAAGCAGGTGGAGCCACATTGTGGAAGGCAGGCACAGCCCTATTCAGGCCCAGGTGCTATCTCCTCCCACCACTCAAGTTGCAAATGCAGTCATTCAGCCTAGGGCTGACCCAGCCTGCCTCCTGGGGGCTCCCCAGCCCCTGTCACTCTCAAACCAGACAGTCAATTCACAAACAGGCCAAGGCACACAGAAAGGTCATTCAATAAAACAGCTACTTTCTAAAAGTGCTGTTCTCAAACACAGGATTTAAAAACAACCTTTCCTAATACCAGACTTTTATGTCCTATCTTGTTCCTATGGGAAGATATGCTGGTAGCCACTGTAGCCAGCATCCCTCATGATAGCCTATGGAGCAAGATAGCCTTACAGCAGTGAAAAACAAAAATGGCTGAAATTCACTACCAGAGCATGTCACCTGCACAAGTACATGCCCTATTTTTCACATACCCTGCACCCTGCCCAAGGGGGTACTTGTGCCTTCCATAGGGGTGACCAATGTGCACAGAAAGGGAAGTGTTAGGCACGGTCAGTGGGGATACTGACCAGGAGGACATGGCAGTTCACAGACTGCACACAGGCACTGCGGTGGCAGGCCCGATACACCATTTTAGGGGGAAACCACGCCAAGGATGCCAGGTCTAACACGTGTCCCCGCCAGCTGAAAGTGGGGAGAACTGCCCACCCTCTTGGCAGTTCTCTTCACTAAGGCTAAAATGGTGCCATATTCCTTGACAAACTGTCTGTAATGCCCGGTGAGTCCTAGGAAGACTCTCACCCCTGTCTTGGTTTCGGGGGGCTCCCAAGCCAGAATGGTATCAATCTTTGCCTTTAGGGGCGCCCTACCTGGTGTCCCAAGTACACCACAGATCCCTGCCCTATCTGGCACTGGCTGGCCTTGATAGTGAGGCCTGCCCTTTGCAGAGCCTTCAACACTTCACAGCGGTGTTGCAAATGTTCCACCCACGTGGAGCTGAATACAGCAATGTCATCCGGGTATGCAGCACTGAATTCCTCCAGTCCGGTCAGTCCCTGGTAAACCAGTCTCTGGAAGGTTGCAGGGGCATTCTTCAACCCAAAGGGCATGACTCGGAACTGGAAGTGCCCCTCTGGCGTTGAGAATGCTGACCTCTCTTTGGCCCCATCAGTTAGGGCAATCTGCCAGTACCCAGAAGTTAAATCAAACATACTGAGGTACCGGGCAGCTCCCAACTGATCCAGGAGCTCATCAGCTCTGGGGATGGGTTGTGCGTCAGTCTTGGTGACCGCATTGAGCCCACGGTAGTACACACAAAACCGGAGTTCTGGAGTGGCACCGGGCACAGCAGCTTTTGGGACTAAGACCACTGGGCTAGCCCAGGGGCTGCTGGAGGGCTAAATTACCCCTAGCGCCAACATCTTGGAAACCTCCTCCTTGATGCTGACCCTGACCTTTTCAGCTACCCTGTAAAATTTCTGTTAACAGGCAGACTATCTCCAGTGTCCACATCATGAACGCACCAATTGGTGACACCTGGAGTCAGGGAGAACAGGGAGGCAAACTGACCCAACACCTGGCGACAGTCCCTCTGCTGTTCTGAGGTCAGGGTGGACGAGAGGACTACTCCATCCACTGACCCGTCTTGCTCCTTAGCTGCCAGGAGGTCAGGGAGAGGATCCCTATCCTCTTCCCCTCCAGCATCTGTAGCCATGAGAATTGTTACTTCAGACCTCTCAAAGTGTGGTTTAAGGTGGTTCAAATGCAAGACTCTACGGGGCTGCCTGGGAGTCTTCAAGTTAACCAGGTAGGTTACTTCGCTCTTGTGCTCCGCCAACTCACATGGCCCAGTCCACTTGTCTTGGAGCGCACAAGTCTCCACTGGCGTCATCACTCACACTTTCTGCCCAGGTTGAAATTCGACCAGAGTGGTATTTTGGTCGTACCATCTTTTCATTTCTTCCTGTCTAGCTTCCAGGTTCACCAGAGCGAGCTTCCTGAAGCGTTGTGTCTGGTTGCGGATGGCCAGTACATAGCTGAACACATCCTGGGGGTTTTCCCACGGGATTTATCCCACCTCTCCTTCACCAGTGTGAGAGGTCCTCTAACAGGTTGGCCATACAGGAGTTCAAAAAGACTGAACCCAAAGGACTTCTGAGGCACTTCCCTGTAGGCAAACAACAGGCATGGTAGGAAGATTTCCCACTTCCGTCTCATGGGCTCTGCTAGGCCCATAATCATACCTTTCTGGGTGCCGTTTAACCTTTCAACCAACCCATTTCCTTGAGGTTGGTAAGGAGTGGTGAACTTATAAGTTACCCCACACTCCTCAAACAGAGACCACCTCTCTGGGGAACCCCACACGGGAAAAGATCTCCATCAATGCAAGGCCCACAACGGGTGCTGTGATTGTCCTGAGAAGGACTGCTTCATGGTACCGGGTGGCATGGTCCACCAAGATCAGGATGAACCTGTTGCCTAAGGCTGTCTTGGGGTCCAGGGGCCCCACAATGTTGATGCCAACCCACTCGAAAGAGGTGCTCACCACAGGAAAGGGGCGAGACTGGTGCCTTGAACTTCATTCCAGTCTTGCCACTGGCCTGACATGTTTGGCAAGATCTACAAAAGGTACCAACGTGCTTCTTTATCTGGGCCAGTAGAAGTGGGCAACAAGCCTGTGGTAGGTCTTGTCTTGTCCCAAATGTCCTGCGAGAGGCACGTCATGAGCCAGACCCATTAGGAAGTTCCTGAAGCGCGATGGTACCACCAGCACACGGGCTGCACCGGGCTCACTATATAACAACTCATCTTCCCAGTAGATGAAGTGATCTCTGGACGCTCCACCTCCTGCCTGGTCTGCAGCCTGTTGCCGCATACCAATGAGAGAAGGGCACTCTTTCTGCTCCTTGCAGAATTCCTCCCTGGAGGGCCCACCTTCTGGCTGCCAATGGGTCAGCTCAGGTAGGTCGCCCAGTTCGGCCACCTATTCCCCTGTAGGTTCCAGGGCATCCCCCTCAGGTTCTGCTCCTTCCTGGACAGTGGGAATGGCTGGGGCTGGTTTCCCACGTCCTCTGCCCTTTCCTCTCCTGGCAGGTCTCGGGCCACTGCTTCAGGCTCCAGTTCTGCTGAATCATCCCTACTGGCTGCCATATCACTCGTGGTCACACAGATCCACGCGGCAAACCCAACATCTCCAAATGAGTTCTGTGTTCTACATCCTTCCATGGAGAACTCTCCTGGTCATTACCTAGCAGACAGTCTACAGGCAAGGCATCACTGACAACAACTTCCAAAAAACTAGAGACTCCCCCCCCATTCGAAGGGAACACGTGCCACTTTGCAAGGGCACACTAAGCTATCAGCTGCAACTACCGGGCGGAGTACATTGGGGATACACTGCTCTCCAGACAACCACTGACACCTCATGGATGTCACTGGACCATCTCTTGGTCTCCTAAAGAGACAAGGATCATCACTGCTAGCTCCCCTTCCCCACTAGAAATCAAATCCCCTCCCAAAGCTACACTTGCTAACCCTGGGGCTGGAGCACCAGCGGGTGCTGGGGGTTTCTTGGGGCACCTGTTGATAACATGTCCCACCTCATTGCAGTGAAAGCAGTTAGGGGGACCTCTGTTTTCCCATCTGCCCCTAGAGGGCCATTGCTGTCTAGGTATGGGGGGTTGGGACTCCTTTCCCTGGGAACTATTTTGGGGCCCTTGAGAGAACTCCATTTGGTTACCCTTGTCCCCCCCACTCTTCTGCTGGGGACCCTACCCACCTTTGGCTGTGGTACCCACAATTCCTCTGTGGACCCTGGTACTGGTCCAGCGGTCCGCTTCCTTAGCAAGCAAAATGGGGTCTGCCAACTTGCTGTCTAAAAGATGCTGGCGCAGCTCTGGAACACAAAGACTACTCAAGTGCTCCCAACTAATTAAATGCAACAACCCCGTATTATCAGGTACTTTGCTGCCCTTCATCTAACCTTCCAGTGCATGAGAGTATAAAATCACACACTCCATCCAAGTCTCAGACTCTTTCTTCTTAGAGTTTCTAAACTGCAGTCTGTACTGCTCTGGAGTAAGTCCATACCTGAGACATAGGGCCTCCTTCATATTGGGGTAGGTCATGGCACCTGCTAACTCTAAGGGCTCTCGAGCACTCCTCCCAGAAGCCTCAAAATGTTTCCACAGGTCCACCCCCGAATGCTGTTCAGGCACACCATTCATTCTCAATGCAATTTTATAAGAAGTAAACCGGGCATAAATATCCTCACTCTTATTGTACTTCTGTACCAGATCCTTGGGAATATATACTTTACCCCCCTCCACTGGCTGTGCGCTGCCACCATTTAAACCGGCATCCACCTCCTTGGCTTTAAGATCAAGTTCTCTCATGCTCAACTCATGAGCCAGAAGCAATTTCTTTTCCTCCAAGGTGCGGGCACTTTTGCTCTCTTCCGCCGCCTTTTCTCTCTCCTTTTCAATTTCCATTTTTAACTTCAGGACTTCCAAGTCATATTCTCTCACTATTTGGTTCTCCTCTAAGTCTTCTTGAGTGAAACCCCTACTGGAATGGTTGCTGCCAGGCCTTTAGCCTACTCTGCTCACAGGCAGATCTGTGATTTGAAAACCATTCCCTGTACTTGCATAATTTCCCTTGTGTGCCTCCCAATGGGCATTCAAGATTCTCTGCAACTCCTCTTTCCTGGCGTTGCTCTCTATGGGGCACTCAAACTCTTGGCAGAATTGCTTAAGCTATGTAACCTTGTAGGAATACAAATCCTCAATGACAAATTCCAATTTCAATTCTGCCTCCTCACTGGGTGCCTTTCCATTCACAGACATGCTTTTTTGAAGAGTTAATAAAAAATATAACCAACCAAAAAAAAACAGTAGTTTGCAGTGGCGTAGTGGTCTGCACGGTATACACCTGTTACAACGCATTTTTTACTCCGCACTACCATTACAACGCGACTTTTACTCCGCATACCATTACAACGCATTGCGCTGGGGGGCGCTCTAGGATAGGGAATAAGTATAATTTACTATCCAACACCTTCCCTAGGGTCCACGGGGACTGGAGTTAGAATAGTAAATTATACTTACCACTATCCAGCGCCCCAAGGCGCTATGCGTTGTAACGGTATGCGGTGTAAAAGTCGCGTTGTAATGGTCTGCGGAGTAAAAGTATGCGTTATAACGTCATACATCCGTCTGCACTCACTAGTGATGTACACCAATCACTGTGGGTCTAGTGCAAATACAAGTTCAAATCCCACCGCTGACCAACAATGTTAGAACTGGGGGTCTCTAGTTGACAGGGGTAGGTACCACTGTCCAAATAGGGACCCTTTCTTCTTGTCAGAGTAAGGAGAAAAACCTCTGAGATAACCCCTGCTCACCCCATTGGTAGCTTGGCACAAGCAGTCAAGGCTTATCAAAGGCAATGTGTAAACTATTTGTACCAAAACTCACAGTAACGCAGTGAAAACACCACAAACTGACTCCATATCCATTTAGAAAAATACAAGTATTTAATCTAAACTACACAAGACCAAAACGACAAAAATTAAAACATACACAGTTCAAGAATATGGTTTCAAAAGAGTTGTTAATGTTAGCATTAAAATAACCCACAGTTGCGTGAAAAGTTCACAGTACCGTCACGTTTAGCCAACAGTATCTTTAAATGCAAAATGTTCCAAAACAGAAGCTGTTGCAGTGGAAAACAAGTGATGCGTTACTCCTGAGACCCTGGGGAGGAATTAGCGACAATTCCACTGGATGAAGCGGCGTGTAGCGACGAATCCAATCTGTATGGGGAGGAAGGCGATGACTTGTATGGATTCCGGTGCGGAGGTTCCGTAGGCAAATGCTCGCGAAGGCACAATGCAATATTTCTCGGGGCTCTGCGAGGATTCTCGCAGCGACGTGATGCAGTGATCTCACTCAGCGATGACAGGCTCTGCGACAATGTTCGCAGCGGCGGAAATCTTCCCGCTAACGAAGGGTGTGACGTCTTCAGGCAGCGGCGACAGGCGCTGCGATGATCTCGGTCTTCATAGCGGTGGGAATTTTCTCGCTCAGCCGGGTTTGCGACACCACTTGCTGAAAGTTCTTTAAAAGCTGGGTTTCCAGCTTCCCAACACAGGTACAACTTCCAGAGGCACCACACGTGGGCCAAGCACTCCAGGAAGGACAGAACTCTCTCAATAGAGTTCAGGAAAGCTGGGGGTGAAGCCCTTTTGTTCCTGGGACTTCATAACAGGGAGCCACCTCACGACAGGCCCTTGGAGATTCCTTCAAGCAAAGGGACACAGCACAAAGCAAAGTCCTTCCCCTCTCCTTTTAGCAGCAAAGCAACAACAGGTCTGTCCAGCAGAGCAACAGCAGGACAGTCTTCCTTCTTCAGTTTCAGCTTTCTCCTTGGCAGAGGTTCCTTCTTGATTCTAGGAAGACCTAACTTTCTGTTGTCAGGGGTCCTGTACTTATACCCCTAAAAGTCTTTGTTCTCTTTGTGCAAATGGGCCCTGAGCCTGTTCTGAGCCAGTTCTGGGTGTTTCTTGAGCATGTTGTATTCCTGGCTTCTCCTTTCCTTTCAGAGTGAGGGGCTGGGTCGTCAGCCTCTCAGCAGGAGGTGGAGCCAGTAATGTAGAAGGCAGGCACAGCCCTATTCAGGCCCAGGTGCTATCTCCTCCTACCACCCAAGTTGCAAATGCAGTCATGCAGCCTAGGGCTGACCCAGCCAGCCTCCTGGGGGCTCCCCAGACCCTGTCACTCCCAAACCAGACAGTCAATTCACAAACAGGACATGGCACTCAGACAGGTCAGACAAGAGAACAGCTACTTTCTAAAAAAGCTGTTCTCAAACACGGGATTTAAAAACAACCTTTCCTAAAATATGTCTTCTTAAATTCTGAGTACAGGGATACCAGAGTGTTATGTCCTATCTTGTTCCTATGGGAAGATATGCTTGTAGCCACTGTAGCCAGCATCCCCCAAGATATCCTGTGGAGCAAGATAGCCTTACAGCAGTGAAAAATGAAAATGGCTGTAATTCACTACCAGAGCATGTCACCTGCACAAGTACATGCCCTCCCTTTCATATACACTGCACCCTGCCCAAGGGGGTACCTTGGGCCTTCCATAAGGGTGACCAATGTGCACAGAAAGGGAAGGGTTAGGCCCGGTCAGTGGGGACACTGACCAGGAGGGTATGGCAGTTAACAGACTGCACACAGACACTGCAGTGGAAGGCCCGAGACACCATTTTAGGGCTACTCATGTGGGTTGCACAATCAGTGCTGCAGGCCCACAAATAGCATTTGACATCACCAGCCCTGGCACACTCAGTGCACTTTACTAGGGGCTTCTGGGTGATACAAATATGCCAATCAGGTATATCCAATTACAATAACAATTTCCACAGGGAGCACTTACACTCTGACACTGATCATCAGTGGCAGAGTATCCAAAGCATCTAACCAGCAAAAACGAAATCCAGCACAGCATCAGAAATACGGAGGTAGAGGCAAAAAGATAGTGGGAAACCATGCCAAGGATGCCAGGTCTAACAGCTAGAATATGTTAAAACATTTTTATTTCAAATAGGCCATCCAGAATACTACAATGACCCCTACACCATGTGTGATGTGTCTAGGAAAGATCTTAAAGGCAGCTGTATGCAATTCTTGAGCAATACTAGAACTATGACTGAAATGGAAAAAACTACGGTCATTGAGCTCCATCCTACTCTGAACTCTGTAACCACACAACCATACATTTTGTTAATCACTAGAGACTATGACAGATTTTTGCTAACATGCTTTAGGCTGAACATTTTGCACAGGTCCCTAAGTTTCCCTGAAGCAAACGATTGGTCTAGAACACTGTAACTGCCCGTGTGATGACGTGTGTCCTCAGTCATCTGTACATATATTGCTCTTTTGCAAATTTTATTCTATACCAAGAAAAAAATGGATCATTCCTATGCTAAAAAGACTGGGACTGAGACAATGTCGCCCTGCATTCCTGGCACTGCAATTTTGGACAATGTATTCATTATTGCCTTAGTTATTGCCTTTGAAAAATCTCATAAATCAATTGTGATATGACTTTCATATGTTTTTAGCTTTTTTTAATACTATCTGATATCATTATGGAATTTTTTGTGTGACCTATGAACTGTATTTTTATGGTTATCTTTTTATAGTAACCAAATAAAGTTCTTTGAATTGAATTGAATTGAATATGCAGAACCCGGAGCTGCAACTGAGATCCTGCCCTGTAATTGCCGCCATCACTCCCCAAGCCCTCAGGCCATGCCCACTCATGTGAGGCCACGCCCCTTTTAGAAAAAACTCATAAAAGCCGCGCTGAATACTAGCTCGCGCCAGAGGATATCGAAACTCCTGAGGCGGAAACCGGGAGAGATGTTTGTGTTTAAAACTGTACTTTGTTGTTGAATTATTGCTCTTACCTGACCTTTTAATCTTTGCTGGGCACTTCTACCCTAAAGCCCTGTTGGATATTCCCTCGCAGCGGATGCAAGCGCTGACGCGGGTAGGTGAAATTGATTGCCGCCATCACTCCCCAAGCCCTCAGGCCACGCCCACTCACGTGAGGCCACGCCCCTACTCTCGCCCCATAACAATGTGCAACCCTCGGACGCGCAGCGGACGCGCCGTCAGCGCGCCGAAGGCGAGCCCGTCTGCGCCCGTCCGCGGCCGAACGGGGCCAGGGGCACAGCACTATGCCCATTTTGTCTCATTCCCCTGAAACACTGTGCACCTACCAAGGCCCTTGGGACCTGAAGCAAGCAACACTGAACCTTATCGTCGAGGCCGGAATCTCAAGTCCTCTCCCTTTCCCCTCTCTACCATCTAACCTACCCTCATTAGTTCGACCTCCCGCTGGTATTGACGCTCCCACCCCCCAAATAAGCGACACACTGATCATGTCTGCCTTTTTGTTGAACACTCGGTCAGCAGTAAAACACCACCTTGATCTGTTTATCCTTTTGGACACTCAGAAACCTAAATTACTGTTCCTCACGGAAACCTGGTTTTGACAGGACTCCTTGCCCAACTTGCTTGCGGCTTTGCGCTCTTCTTATTATGCACTCCGGGCAGATCGCCCTCCCGGCAAAGCAGGAGGGGGAGTGGCTATGATCATTCGTTCTGATTTACATTTTCAATTATTATCCCATCCTCCCATCTCAGGGGTGGACTACCTAGTCGCACGCTCTAATTCCTTTCAGACACCAATTACATGTGTTCTGATGTATCGCCCTCCTAACAATATGTCACACTTTCTCCCAGCCTTCCAGGACCTGCTTGCTACATTAGCCGTGAACAGCTCAGCGGTCCTGGTACTTGGAGACTTCAACTTTTAGCCATCAGATCCGGCTGAAGATGCCCCCTCCAGAGATTTTACGGAATCACTTCTCAGCCTAAATTTCATTTCTCACATTCACACCCCAACTCACATCCAGGGTCATACTTTTGACCAAGTTTGGTCCCTTAACATCCCTATTCATGCCCCTATTGTTACCCCTTTCCTGTGGTCTGACCATCATCTGATTTCCTTTTCTTTGGACTTAAGTCCGACCACAAAATCTCCCCTGCCCAAAAACATCTGGGCTCGTAAATGGGGCAAAGTTGATATTCCAGCACTCTGCTCCTCCTTACTAGCTTCTAGTCCAGCCTTGGAGGAACATACCACACTGCCTCGGGCAGAAACCCTAAATAAATGGCTGACTAACGCCGGTGAACAACTGGCCTCCTTAAGACGCATCAGGGTAAGACGTGCTCACGATGTTAACAAATGGTTCAGCCCAGAACTTAAGAAGAAAAAACTGGCTGTCCGCCGTGCCGAACGTGCTTGGAGACGCACCTACTGCTCTGCCTCTAAACTATTGTACTCCTCCACTCAGGCAGAGTACAAAAAAGCCATCTTAGACGCCAAAACCTCTTATTTTTCTAATAAGATTCTCCGGGCAGAGAACCAACCCAGAGAAATCTTCGCTACAGTCTTCAAACTGACCTCTTCACACAGGATCACATCCAAGCCGGCACCCTCCCAGCTCTTGTGCGACTCGTTGAATAACTTCTTCATTATTAAAATCACAGACATCAAGGCCAACATTCCCTCTCCCTCCCCAGCATGCCTAACCCCCGATCCCCCACCCAACACTTGTCACCTCGACCACATAGCCCTGCTGTCTAAAGAAATCTTTCTCCCTCTGCTTTCTTGCGTCAAGTCGGGATCTCCTTCCGACCCTTGCCCGGCCCACATCTTGCGAGACATCTTTTTAATTTGTCCTTCCCCTCCCCTCACTTTTCTTAATGAGACCCTTAAGTCAGGTACCGTCCCTGCGTGCCACAAAGCAGCCACCATCATCCCTATTCTAAAAAAACAGGCGCAGATCCTACAGCGCCTGCAAATTTTCGCCCGATTTCTATTCTTCCTTACCTAGCCAAAGTCCTCGAACGCCACGTTACTAAAGTCCTCAGTTCTTTCATCGAGGACAGCGGCTATCTTGCACCTTGCCAAGCCGGGTTTCGCCCTCTCCATTCCACTGAAAAAGTGGTGGCATCTGTCTTAGACACACTTAGGGAGGGGCAAGACACGAATCTCCCCCAGGCACTGGTTTTGCTTGATTTGTCGGCCGCCTTCGACACGGTGGACCATACCATCCTTCTCTCCCGTGTCGAGGAAGCAGGCATTGGAGGCTCCGCCTTAGCCTGGTTAAGATCATTTTTGAGCGATCGCTCACAGGCGGTCAATCTGGCGAACTTTTCCTCCCAGGCCCGCAAAGTTCAATGTGGCGTCCCCCAGGGATCTTCTCTTTCCCCCCTTCTTTTTAATTTATATGTCTTTCCGCTCATCTTTGCACTGCAGAGGATAGAGGTCACGGTGTTTAATTACGCAGATGACCTCCAGCTCATTTTTAACCTCTCCGATTCCCCTGACTCTATTTATAATTTTCAATCAGTGATGGTCTTTGTCAGGGATTGCATGAGCTTTAACCATCTTAAGCTCAACCCTGACAAGACCGAGCTTCTTCTCACTGGTGGCAAACTTAACCCTTGGTCTCCCACTTTCTGGCCCCCCTCTCTTGGTCCCTCCCCTTCTCCTTCTCTCTCTGTTAAGACCCTGGGGATCACTCTTAACCATCAACTCACTTTACACTCCCAGATCAGCACGGTGGTTTCTTCTTGTTTTTTTATCTTGCGCACCATTCGGAAGATCTCATGGTTCTTTTCTTTCTCAGCCCTTAAATTGATTGTGATGGCTATGGTCCTCTCCCGTTTAGATTATGGGAATGTCCTGTACAATGGCACCCCTGCATATTCCATCCGACGACTTCAACTGGTGCAGGACCAAGCCGCCCGCCTGGTACATGGCTTACGCAAATCACAGCACACTACTCCCCTTTTAAGATTCATCCACTGGCTCCCTATTAGAGAAAGGGCCTTTTTTAAGATGGGATGCATGACGTTTCAGGCCCTTGCGGGAATAGCACCCTCCTTTATTAGGTCTAAAATCGTACCCTATATCCCTAGTAGACAACTGCGTTCTTCTTCTCTGTCCCTTTTGGTGGTGCCCAGGTTTAAGAAGAGCAGAATGGGAGGTTCTAAGTTCTCCACTCTGGCTCCGCAATTTTGGAACTCTCTACCTCTCCAAATGAGATCAACATCATCTTACCTGGAGTTCCGCCGCACCCTAAAACCCATTTGTTCTCGCAGGCTTTTAAAATCTAAATCCTTCCCTTTCACTCAGGAACCATTCTTTCTCCTCAATAGCGCCATGAAACCGCCTGGTGTACGTGCGCTCAATAAAAACTTTCAAATTCAAATATCGTGCCACAAACAGCCTTGGGGAGGGAGGGTGAGCGGTAGGGAAAGTTGTGCATGCTGAACTCTCCAGAAGCCGCAATGCTATACACAGGTGCATTTTCTCTAGGGTGGTCTACATGAACCGGAGGTCAGCTGGACACGTGTACTTCCGTCCGTTCAGGGACACGGGGCAGTCCTGACATCTCTCATGAACCTCGAAAGCGTCTTTTTAACATGCTCTCCACAAGCATGGATTTCACAGATACGACTAGAATAACAAGTCTCCGTATTTCTTGTCCTTATTGTTTTGTTATGTATGCTTTTACTGCTCTTAAATCTTCATTTTATTTTCTATGCAACAACAGAGTGTTGTGCAACTGAAGCAGCACATGACGTAGCCCCCTCTCTCCATGAGGAACAATAAAACATCTGTTTTACTGATGAACTATTATTGTGAACATTTTATTTACTTGCGACTAAAGGTGAACCTGCAAGTATTTTTACATTTTTTCACAATGACCTTGGGCTGTCATGTTATTTCCTTCACCAACTTTACTGGCCTCAACCCTATGTGCATCCCATGCCTCCAGCAATCTTAGGCAATGGTAAAAATGTCAAGATAACTTCAGTGATAATTGGTTAATGGTCATCCTAGAGTTAGATCAGAGTTTTGTCTAGTGGAAGTTTTGACTCAGTGTAGGGTAGTGTGGAGGGTTAATATATGCCTACTGCAAAGAATGAGTGGCATCTAGATCACACAGTATATATATTGTAAATAGGCCAGTGGGTTACTGCTTTTGTCAGAGAGACCATTTTGTTACTTGCAGTTTCTATATTAAAATCCTAATATTGAACAGTGAGCTATTAACTGTCATCAAAGAGTTGCATGCAAACTGCAAGGTGTCGTTTAGAGATTTCTGCCAGTCAGTTGCAAATATAGTTCATTTGCGTAGAAATCAATTCTTATTATTAATGTCTTAATATTAATGAGAACCACAACCATGTTGTTACATTTTAAAATCTGAGTTTGCGCTTTTCCAGACCAAGCACTCTTATAATACACTGCCTACCAGTTTGGATGACATGTGACTCCTACATCCTGTAGCCCTCTGTTTTATGTAACGTTTCCAATACACTGATTTACACATGTATGATAGATTGTCTCTGTGTGATGTGTGTGAGATGTAAAGTGGTCTAACAATATACACTGGTATGAGGTATGCTATAAAACTAATTAACACATCTGAGAGAGAGAGCGTGGTTATGAAGATTTGAGGGCCGCTGTTAAAGGGTGGTAGTGTGGGTATCCATTGCAGAGGTGGTCATTGAGTGCACCAACAATCACAATCAGCGCTAAAGCCGACCCTATTATGTGCTGTTTTCATGACCTGAAAAACGCTTGCATGCAGCTTACATAATAAACCCACAGTCAAATGCAAGCAGTAAAATTCAAGCAATTTTTTAGGACACAAACAGCACATGGTCTGCCTAGTGGCAGATTCCATGGATGGCTCAAACCTTTTGCCTCAGGCTGTACTCTGTATGGCCTGGTAATTGCCTAAAGTCCCCCTCCTCTTCACCCTCAAACCTTTGGGGTCGGCAATCTCCTGGCTCCCATAGGGGCTCCCCCGCTTTTACCCGCAGGGCAAATAATTCAAGCACCACACTGTTTTGGATTAAGGGTCACAAACCCCGGCTGTATTTTATTACAAAAATAAACAAACATTAACATTTTATTATTTTACATTATGAACACAATACGCAGAAATTCCAATACATTGATAGCCACAAGCTGTCAATTGGCTAACCTTAACATGTTTCTAATACATATCGGTTCCCATCATAAACTGAGCAATGAAGATATTCTCTTTCTGCGTATCCCTGTTAGAGCCTACGAGTAAGTGTAGTAAAGGGCCTCCGCCGAAGGCCCGGACCCATCGAGGGCGCTTCCCAAGCTAGGGAGCGGCAAAAAAGAGAGGCCATCCTCTCCACTCACAACTACACTTTCACAATTGCTTTATTAACCTTCTTGCTCTGTGCTTGAAAATGCACCCTTTGCCCACTCTTTGTTTCAAAATTTCATGGGGGGAAATTCCCCCAGGATCCCTCAAATGGCAGTCAAGTTTGTTCACTCGCCACATGGCGCTCGTCCCAAATCTTTACACCTCAAAGCTGTAAAATGTCACCAGCTCCCACTGTGTAGAACTTTTGCTGTGGATATGTGTCAAGCTTGCACTAATGCACCCCAGTGCTGACCTTTCACTTATACCAAATCTCACGTGCTGCTTGTTCATCATATCTAAAGGAGGCATTAAATGGTGCTGCCTGGTGCCACATTTGTTCTATGCCTTAGAAGAAAGTTTGCAATAGGCTGGCCCTGCAGTACCACACTTGCTTCATGTCTTTGAAGGAAGCTTGAATAGGCATTGAGAAACCTACTTGTTCCATTACTTTGATGGCTGCTTGCACTTGCCCTGTAGTGTCACACTATTTGCATGTCTTTGCATGTAGTTTGCACAGGCCCTGCAATACAATGTTTGTTCCCTGTCTTGATAGGATACTTGCACTGCTCCTGAATTACCATTAATGTTCCATTTCTTCAAATATTGTGATACTCTTGACCAGTGAAGTATGTTATGTCCAATGAGTGTGAGCCAAGTACTCCCTTGCTTCTGCTATTTCTATTTCCATGTGTTTCAGGACTGTTTTAGCTGCCTCACAAACCTTACATTTTTTAAAACATACTACATAATCTTGCTCAGAGAAAAAATAGGCATTATGTAGCTAGAGGTAAGCCAACTCTAGTTATTCACCAGACAAGAGTGACATTCACATATTAGTTCAGCCCTTCAGAACAACATACAAATAATTAGGCAATAGTTCAGCCTGTTTTATTACCAATGTCTGGTAGAGACACTGGTCTTTAGGATGTCAGGAAGTAACAGCATTTCCCCCACTTACTCTAGGTTCCTCTGCATCAAGACAAGTAAATCCTCAGGCGATATTTCCTTCTTTCATCCAACAGCAACTCTCCTCTAAATGCAGACTAGTGCTAATTGAATAATGAGAGTACCTGCGGCCCCAATGCCATTGATATTGCACCACAACTTTCATATGCAGAGTGCCAGGCATCTCTTCTGCAAGCTTCAAAACCATGCCTCCAACTTGAAATTGTATTCTGCATACTTTGTCTTTTTTTTACTGTTCCAGGATGATAGATCAGTGCGAAGATATGTTTTTTTATTTCTTCATAGGCGCACATGCCTTCCACAGTTTGTTGGCATATGTTTTCTTCTTCTAGTGTTTCCTTCTTTATTTTTTTTTTTCAGAACAAATTTTTTATTGGTTTTCAGAAATAGACAGAATACAGGAAATAATGCACCGCTCCCGGAAAAGAATCAGAGATGCAGCACGTTCATTAGGTAATCACGTTTAGATATATTCTGTCAACATTCCCCCCACAACTCACCCTCCGCTGCCCCACCCGGTACCCTCCCACAACCCCGCCCGGTGTAAACATTGTCTATCAAGAGAAGTGTAGCCAGTAAAAGAGCTGTGTGTGCGCCCCTTCATCCAGAGACAGGCAGGACTTCTGCAATGTCAGTGTCTCGAGGCACCGGGGGGTCCAGCAGTAGGCCCCGGTAGTCCGCCCACTTTTTCCAGATCCTAAAATGTTTCGTAGGACACCCCCTGGCCTCAAATATTGGGCGTTCCAGCCCCATATTATAGTCCAGGCCTCGTTTCCATACTTCTAGCAACGGGGCTCGAGGCGCCTTCCAGGCCTGGGCAATGTCTCGTTTGGCCACCACAAGGCCCAATAGGAGCAAGTGGCGTTTATACACATTCCCCCCCACCCGTTCCAACACATGCAGGAGGCCCAGCTTCGGTGTGCGAGGAAGGTCCCAGCCTAACACCTCCTCCAAACAATCCCACACTCCGGACCAGAATCTCTGCAGTCGCACACACTCCCATACCGTATGAATAAAGGAACCCGTCTCACTTCCACATCTCAGGCACGCCGGGGAGGCAATCAGTCCCGCCCTCCACAGTCGTTCCCTTGTATAATACGCCCTATGAAGGTATTTAAATTGAATAAAGCGCAGTCGCATTGCGATTGCTGCCCCTCTAGGGGCTTTAAGGGCTTCTCTCCAGTCCTCCTCCTCCAAACTGCCCAATTCTTCCTCCCACACCAGGCGCAGCCTATCAAGGGACATGGAACAGTGGGTAACCAATGTTTGGTATATGCTAGAGATTTTTTTGGATTCCAATTCCCCCATAAATAGTTTGGCTTCTAGGGGACTGAACTCCGGCAGGGAGGTCAAGTCCGCTATAGCGGGGGCCAGGGCGTGCCTGAGCTGCAGGTATCGAAAGAACTGGGACTGGGGCATTTCGTATTCATCACACAGAGCCTGGAATGATTTGAGAACCGCACCTTTCATAACGTTGCCCAGCGTCGATATGCCGATGGCGTCCCAGCCCTCAAAGCCGCGGAGGGACGCCAGCGCTGGCAACCTCCCGTTGTGCCATAAAGGGGTCTCCCCCGTCAATTTGTTCCACCAACCCATGCGTTTTAGCGCCTCGCGCCACACCCTGAACACCGTCTGAGTGACCACCGGGAGTCTCTTCCTGAGGGCCGCCGAGTATAAGACCGTGTGGAGTGTGTGTGGGTCCATCAGGCACCTTTCCAGGGCATAGGTCGGGTCGCCCCGATCCCCATACCACCAGTCATTGAGGACCAGCAGGTGCGAAGCTTGATAATAAGACTGGACGTCCGAGATCGCCAGCCCTCCACTATAGGTTGAGAGGAAGCAGGTGCGGAGCGCCACCCTCACTGCCCCCCCTGTCCATAAGAACCGACCCAGGGCTGAGTTCACTTGCCGAAACCACTGCGATGAAATAGGATACGGGTGATTCTGCAGTTGGTAAAGAAGACGGGGCAGCGCTACCATTTTGAAGATGGCTGATCGCCCATATACATTAAGGGGCATCCTGGACCATATTTGCATATCTGACCTTACTCTGTCCCACATGGGGAGCACATTGCGGTTCCACGAGACGCTCGGCTCATCGGTCAGAAAGACACTGAGGTACTGCAGGCCTTCCGTCACCACCTGGAGGGCCGAAGCCCACGGGCCTAGGGCGTCACCGCCTCTTAGGGCCCACAATTTCGACTTTTGCACATTCAGCGTGAGTCCGGACACCTCGCCAAAGATGCGCATGATCTCCAGGACTCTAGGCCCAGATCTATTTAGGTTCGTAAGAAAGAAGAGGACATCATCCGCATAGAGCGCGATTTTATCTGACGGGCCCCCTATCCATTCTACCCCATGTAGCTGCGCATCCACTCTCACCCATGCCGCCAGTGGTTCCATCGCCAGAGTGAACAGGTAAGGCGAGAGGGGGCACCCCTGACGGGTACCTCTGCCTATCTGGAACGAACTAGATACTGCTCCCGCTACTCTCACCGCCGCCGTCAGGTCAGTATATAGTAAATGAATGTAGGACAGGAAGCGCGGGCCCAAATTGAGGCGGAGAAGAAGCGCCCGGAGAAACTGCCAGCTCAGGGAGTCAAATGCCCTATCAATATCCGCCAGGAAAAGGGCCGCCGGGATCCCCGCCGCACGCGCAGCCTCCACTATTAACTGTGCCCGTCGGATATTATGTCGCGTCGCTCTATGGGGCATGAAACCGGCTTGGTCAGGGTGAACTAGGTCCGCAATGTAAGGGAGTAGGCGCTTCGCCAGTGCCTTGGCCAACACCTTCGCCTCGAAATTAAGCAAGGAAATCGGTCGGTACGTCTCAGGGCGATCCGGCGGCCTTCCCGGTTTGCAGAAGACCACCACTTCCGCGTGTCGCCAGTCTGCCGGCATACATCCACAATCCCTGGCCGCCTCCAGAGCCTTCCTATAGCGCATCCCTAGTTGAAGATGGAACGTCTTCATGAACTCACACGGGAAGCCGTTAGGTCCAGGGGCCTTGCCAGAGTTCAGCTCACCTAGAGCCTCCCCCAGCTCCTCAGCCGACAACGGGAAATCCAGACGGGCACGAGCCTCGTCTGAGAGCGCCCGGGGCGGAAGGTCCGCCAGGAATTTGTCTACCTCTTCCGCAGGGAGCGACTCCCGGGGGGCATACAACGTCGCATAGTATTGCGCAAAAGTATCGGCCAGGACCGTCGGGGCCACTATAGGACCACCCAGTTCGTCCCGGAGCCCCGGCAGGGGCTGGGCCTGAAATGTGCCCTGGCACAGTCGGTAAAGCATCGTGCTAGCTTTGTCCCCCCATTGATATATCCTACTCTGAGTAGCTAGCCAAACTTGGCGGGCCTCATCTAGTAATAAGGAGGAGTACACCTGCTGATGATAGAGCAGCTGCCTCACCGCGTCGCCACCATCACTCAACGTGCTTTCCGCCTCCCAGCTTCGGACCCGACTCGCCGCCTCCTCGACGGCCAAGTGGCGGGCCCGACGGTTCGCTGCGCACCACGCAATGTCCACTCCGCGGAGCACCGGCTTCATAGCCTCCCACTGAGTCATGACATCTGTATCGGGTCCATCATTCTCCGCCCAATAATGCGCTATCGCCTCCCTCATGTGAGACTGATAGTCATCACGCTGCAGGTGCCATGTGGAGAGGCGCCATCGAAACGGCTGGCGCGTCGCATCTAGGAGCAGCGTCAAGGAGATTGGAGAATGGTCCGACAGGCCTCTCGGAAGTATCGAAGTAGAACCCACCCTCCCTATCCAGGGTTGGGGGATAAAGAGGTAATCCAGGCGTGAGAAGGACTTATGGACCGCAGAGACGAATGTATATTCACGACTACATGCATGCTGGTATCGCCAGGCATCCATCCAACCCATCCCCTGCGCCATCCTGCTCAGTTTTGTGACAACCTCGGGAAGTGGACCCACCCCAGGCCTATATCGATCAAGTCGTCCATTCATCACATCGTTCCAATCCCCACCCACAATAGTCAACACATGCGGAATCTCGGCCCAGACATCAAACAGTCGCTCTATCAGAGCCTCCTGCAGTGGTGGCGGGGCATAGACACTGCCAAATACCATGGGCTCACCACCCACCATCCCCTTGACCAACGCATATCGACCATGCATATCCAACCACTGTGTCTCATGTACATATCGAGCTCTGCGGTGAATCAAAATCGCAACCCCTCTGGACCCTCTCGCAAACCCGGCGTGAAACACCTGGTCGAATCCGTATCTACGCAGACCAAGGGTCTTGGTGCCCATGAGGTGTGTTTCTTGAAGGAGCATGACATCCGCCTTTTCTCTCTTTCCCATCCGTAGCACTGCACCCCTCTTGATTTTATCAAGCACCCCTCGCACATTCCAGCTCAACACTCGTAATGAAGCTCGAGGGGGTTCCCCCTCCTGACCGTCAACTGCCATCAATATGCCATTTTTGCAAACCGTCCGGCAGCAGAGGCCGCATACACACATATACACACTTCCCGACTTCCGTAGACACCGTGCAGAAACCAAACCCACCCCCCCTAACACCCCCCAGTCCCTACCTCCCCTAACAATCCTAACTCCTACCCCCCCTTCCTCAAACTGTTACAACCGCCCACCCCCCAACCCCCCACCCCATACCTCAGCAACATTGAAGTACCTGTTGCGGCGCAGCTAGTGTCCAACCCCCAACGGGAGGCCAGAGACTCACTGCTCCAATGGATCCCTCCCAACTACCCACTAGGCTTCAAACAACCCCCACCCAACTCGCGGGCACAAAGTCCGGGAGAAGGCCCGCTCTGTCTCGAGCGTCTCCCGACCCACACTCCACCCGTCAACAAACTGTTATGCAATACAAGATCAAGTGGCATGACCGCAATCAGCATCTGCCCCTCCCCCACCCCAATGGCGCCATCTCGGCCCCTCCGGGCCCTAACCGTCGCCAAGCATGATGCAACTCAGGGTCTCACGTGTTCCGGGGAGGGGAGGTCGGTGGATCCACTGCCTCCTCCGGTTCCTCCTGGGGAGGCGGGCGCTTCTTGGAACGCGCCCTCCAGTTGCTCCTGCTGCGTGACCTGCGCGGCGTCTTCCCACGTTCCGTTGTGGATGACGAGTCCGACCCCCGTCTCGGCGGAGTATGTACCTTGACCCGCACCGTCTCATCCGTCCACTCAAATACGTCCTCCGGAGAATTAAAGAATTGAGTGCGCGATTGAAACTTCCTTCTTTATTTTAACATATACCTGGACTATAAAGGAAACCATCACCTTTTTCTTAGAAGGCAAAAGGGACATTTTTTAATGCTGAGACTCTTCCCCCAAATACTCCACAAATATCAGACTCACATAATCCAAGTGTAAATGATGGGAGATTAGATAACCTCAGTGGATGTTCAGGCTTTAGTGTAGCTTACTTTAAAAGCTTTGAATTAGGACTCCCGTATGAATTCTCGGCTACATCACATGGGTAGACAGTGGAGTTGCGACTCCCCAAAATTCCAGAGCTAGTTTGGGCACTTTTAGAAGTCAGTTGGTAAGGGTTAATATGTCTAACCAATAGAAATGTGTTTTACAATTTGAAATTATGTAGGTTGGAATGTGATTTGTTACTTACATTTATTTGTGTGGGGAAAGAGAGGGAAATTTTGCCATTACTGGCTTTACCTTGTTGAGAGTGGTGCATTACATTGATTGTGTGCATAGGAAAATCTTTTATTGTTTTGTGATATTTTATATTCTACAAATCAATTTGGAAGGTGAGTTATAAATATGTATGGGGTATTATGTATTAGGTTTATTTTTGATCTTTAAAAATTATTGATGAACGGTGATGTTTGAAATATATTATTAAATGAAGAGATGTGTATTGTAGTTTTTTTTATTGTAGTTGAATGTTGTTTGAAAAGATCTTGTATTGTAATATGTGTATATTGGAAGATGGATTAGTTATTATGGTAGTTTGTTTTAGTGTGTGGATATGTACATTTGAAGTATACCACACAATTTTAGGTGTTGCTTCAAAATTGGAGGTGGAGTCTGTCCAGGACTTCTGTCTCAAGTATGTCTATGTATATGAAGGTGCATGATGTATAACAAAGAGGTGTTGTTGCTTTTTATGTGGTAGGCTCAAGATTGTGAGTAGTAGTGGAATGGTGAAGACACAGCATAATAGTGTGGTTTAAAAGATGTTGACATAAGGTATTAGTGATTAGGCTTCTTTTTTTAAGTTTCTAGAGAGGTACTGTTGAAATATGCCACAAACCTTTCGTGTTTGCTTGAAATTGGATCTTTGTTCTGTGAATTTTTAAGGTTTGCATAGTGTTATGGTACAGACATATTCATGTATGCTTTTAGGAATATGGCGAGACTTTCAGTAAGGACATGTGAAGGGTTCCTGCTCTGTATTTGGGTAGGGGTAACATTATAAGTAGTTGTAGAATGGTAAAGCAGCAACCCAAAAGTGAGGTTTGAGGGATGTTTGTAGAGATGTTATTTATTACAGTAATTTGTATGGTGTGTGGAAAGGTATATTTCATATATACTGCATAATTTTCAGTGTCTGTTTGAAAATTGAAGTTTTGAGCAGTGGATGGTGTTGTGACTGAGATATGTGTCTACGTGCACACTTATTATGGTATGTGTTATGCGTCTAAATATGGTAGATGTATAAAACACAGGTATACATTTATCTGTATATTACTTTTATATATGATGCGCTAGCAACAGTAGAAAAGTGATGTTTAAGATATGTTGGGAAAGGAATTATTGATTATGGTACTTTATAAGAGTCTGTGTAAAAGTTCACTTGAAATTTGCCGGATAAATCTAGGTGTGTTTGACATGTTAAGTATAGTCTGTCAAGTTTAAAGGCCTTAATGGTCTTGTGAGTAGGGTTATGTTTCTACTTGCACATGTATTCTAATATGTGTAATGCTTTTGTCAATAGGTATAGATAGAAGCATGCATGCTTTTAGGAATATGGTTAGAGTTATGGTAGAGACATGTGATAGGTTGCTGCTTTATGTTTGACTAGGCCCAATATTCATAGAATGGTGAAGCTGTGGAATAAAAGTGGCAGAAGGGATTACTGATTAGGCTACTTTCTGTGAGTCTGGGGAAAGGTACACTTGAAATACACTGCAGAAATGTATGTGTGTCTTTGAAATGTAAAGTTCAGTCTATTTGTTTATTTCTGTTATATATGATGATGATTTCAAAAGGTAGCCAAATATGCATGTAACGTTTTTGGAATATGGTGAGATTTATAACAGACTCATATGTAGCTTTTATGCTTTATTTTGAGTATGCCCTATACTCTGATTAGTTACAGAATTGTGAAGCTGCAGTTCAAAAGTGTACACCATGTAATAAACCGGACTTTTGTGCTGCAGTTTCAGTATTCTGCTACTACTCAGGAAGTTGCACTCCTCCAATCACTCGGGCACTACAGCAGTACTGCTCCAATCGCCCAGGCACATGCAGTTATAAAATCACCCAGGCACTTCCTATGTACTCCTGTAAACTCCCAGATATTACTCCTGCAACCATGGATTCACCAGGCATTACATATGTATTCCTCTAATCCCCCAGACATAACTCCTGCAATCATGCAATCACCAATGCTTTAGCTATACCCTGGTTTAATCACCCAGGCACTACCTTTACACTCCTCCAATCACTGAGGCACTACCACAATAGTACTCTAATCACCTAGGGAGTATCAATACACTTATAAAATCACCCAGGCACTTCCTATGTACTCTTACAATCACCCAGATATTATCCCTCAACTCATGAAATCACCCAGACATTACCTATGTACTCCGCTAATCCCCCAGGCATTACCTCTGCACCAGTGCAATCACCAATGCATTAGCTATACACTGGTTCAATTACCAAGGCAATACCTTTCCACTCCTCCAATCACCCTCTCAGGATCTACGCATTCTTCCAATCACTTAGCCAGTATCTATGCACTTTTAAAATCACTCAGGCACTATTGTTGTACTCCTCCAACCATGCAGGCATTCCCTCTGTACTCCTGCAATCACCCTAACAGTACTCATGTAGCTATAAAATCATCCACTCACTTGCTATGTACTCTAGTAACACCCCAGATATTACCCCTGTAGTCATGGAATCAACCGGGCACTAGTTATGTACTACCCCTGCAGTCACAGAATCATGCAGTGTCTACCTATGCACTCATTTAATAACCACATACTACCCTTGCATTCATAGAATCACCCAGGCCCTACTGTTGCACTCATCTATTCACATAGGCACTACTCAGTGACTCATCCAAGCCTTCAGGTGCTAGTTATACTCTTATGCATTCACTCAAACTTTATGTGTGCACTCAGGCAATTAACCAGTCACTATTCATCTTCTCCTGCAATTACCCGGCGACTACCTTTGAAGTCATACAATGACCCAAGCCCTACCCTTGGAGTTTTGCAATAACTCAGGCAGATGTATTGCATACTTCTTTTAGGTATTATGATGATTTGAAACGTAGAGAGATATGTACACAAGATTTTAACAATATGGAGAGACTTACAGTTGATTGATGTAATAGTCTACTGTCTTATATTTGGCTAGGCCCAACACTCATGCAGTTAAAAAAAACACCCAAGTACTATCCATCCTGAGGAGGACCCATTTGTATGGGAAAGAACAGCACGAGACAACACCTTAGGTGGAAGACGCACAAAAATGGAGCAGAAGCTTCTAGAGACATAGGAACAGCTGGGCTTTTGTGCACTAAATGTACAATTCCCAGAGATCGCCCTCAGGCAGCAACATTCCACAATGCAGTTGCAAGCATAACAATAGATTTTACATTCTTCTCTCGTTGTATGTTCCCAAAGGTAAGGGACTATCGCATTGGATCTTTAGACTACAGTGACCACTTACCTCAGGAAATCACGGTAGAAGCACCACCAATATCTTATCCACTGACAGCAAACACATACTGCCTAGAATACACCTCCAATGAGAAAAGGGTAAAATGCAGAACAGACGATCCAAAAAGCCTCCTTTCTTTTGCAAAGCAACTACTTGGAGAAGCACAAGCAGCAGAGCCAGACAGATTTGACAGCTGGGATGCGTTCACAAAAATACTACGAAACAGCTCAGGAGCCGAAATGGGAAACCCCCGAAACAAGGGAATGGCCCATGCGCCAAATCAATGCCTATACCCGAACATCAGAAAAAATGCTCAACTAAAAAAGTTAAAAGCCTCAATAAATCATTCACTTTGGAGGGAGAAGAAAGATATCTAGCGGAATTGCAAGAGTTGAGGCAGTTAAATGCCACCCGCAGGAAATTAACCTGGTGTCTTAGAAAAGAAGCAGACAAGACTCTTTGGCCTAAACTCCTATATGACATCAAAAGCAAAAACATCTCACAATTTTGGCAAAAAATGCTCTGATCAATCTGCGGTGCCAGGGCATCGAATCACATGTTACAGAAGAGGCCTGGATAACCTTCCACGAATCACACTTCAACAAAGATCGAGAAATTCGAACCTGCACAAACAACTTCTCGCCTAACTCTGAAGCTCAATCATCTCAAACCATCTCTAACTCAATAATGGAGCAGGATATTTTAATTATGAACCTGCAAATCTGCAAAAGAATTGCAAAGGGCAGACGCAAGGGTGCTCCGGGCCCAAACGGGATCCCTCCTATATTGTTCAAACAAGAGCAGGATTCAAACCAATCTTTGAATCAATCCTGCAAATATCAATGATACCATCATCCAGGAGGGGTGGAATTATTTCATCCATTTACAAAAAAGGAAACAGGAATGATCAAAAAAGCTACCTGCTGGTAACCTTATTGGATAGTGAGGCCAAATATTATACAGGTTTATTACTTAAAGAATTAACGACCTGGGCTGCAGAAATCATAGCAATTCCACTTAATCAAACAGGCTTTTGCAAAAATATGGGGACCACTATTAACATCTTAGCTCTCTCATTAATGATAGATGCCGCGCTTGCAACCAAACAGCCAGTAGACCGGTGTTTTATCGACTACAGCTCAGCGCTCAACTATGTAAATAGAAACCTATTATGGCAAAAGATAAAAAGGCTGAACATTCCATCGCTGCTCTTATAACAACTAATTCTTTTGCACAGTGACACCTGGGTGCAAGTAAAACTCGGTGCAGGAGACTATTTAACGAAGAAGATTTCAACAAGCTCCGGGGTAAAACAAGGATGCGTGCTCACACCAACACTTTTTAATCTTCTCATGGCAGATTTATCAGCGTCTTTGAATGCATGCAACTCGCACACTCCTAAGCTAGGGGGCTGCCAGATATCCGACTTATTTTATGCAGACGACCTGGTGCTTATCAGCCAGACTCCGGTAGACCTACAGTGTCTGCTCGACATCACCTCTTGATACTCAGAAGCTAACAAACTCAGTATCAACCAAGAAAAAACAAAAGTTATGAGTGTAAACATTGGCAAAACAAAAACAACAAATAAGTGGTACCTGGCAACAAGCAAGCTGGAGGCGGTACCAGATTATAAATATCTGGGAGTTATCATTGATAACAAAGGTAACTACGTACCCCAATGTGAGTCCATAAAAAAAGAGGAATAGCTACAGCAGTGGCATTAAGAAACCTTAAAAAATAAGATCTCGGGCCCAAGTTTCCTCCCCCTAACCAGGATGATACAGGCAAAACTAATACCATCTATAACCTATGGAAGGCAAGTCATAAGAGGGAGGGACGCTGAAACACTGGATGCCACCATAGCGAGAGCGTTGCAAATGATATACGGCTTACCGGGGTATACATCCCCTGCACAAATGAGGCTAGAATTTGGGTTACAAAGAGAAGAGCTGCATTTTCCGCCGCTTCCAGCCCAGCGGTCATGCATCTGTCGGCCATCCTAATCGGCCCCTTTGTTTGTATTTGTTGTCAACATACTCACAATAGAACTCAAACTAGATTGGATCCTACGAATGTTCGGGTCGGTTGACATCTACAAGTTTATATTCAAAGTCAACAGGAATAATTTTGGTAAGTCTAAGTCTTGCTGCAACACGAAATTGAGTTTGAAAATCTCCCCAAGAAATTGAATACTTAGCTTTGAATGAGCTGGAAAGTACAGATATTGTTAAAACAAATATGTTGGATACATACTATCCCAAAAGGAGTCCACATCTGGAAAACATATGTCTCTATGAAGTACTGCAACATTATAGTTTTAAAGCGAAATGTTACAGAAAATATAAATGAAGAAAAATATGCAGTAATTGGATGAGATGGATGTTTGATAAAACATGCCAAAGGAAATCTTTTTAATCACAGGAAACTCAGTTGTGATATTCCAGATAAAAGGGAATTTTTCTATTTAGCACTTCTGCAACTCTTCAAGCCTTGGCGGACTGAAATCGAATTACTTGGAGATTTTGACTAATACGAAGATTCTTTTAATGCATGTAAAGATAGCATTGAATGTACAATGTTTCCAAATTATCTACAAATGTTGAATGAAGAGATTGAACAAGAAACTATTATTGCAGCTGAATAGCTAGAGACAGTTCTCAAGATAGTCAAAGTTCTGCTCCACTAAGTCAAGATCCACTAGGATAAACAATTCTTGAAAATGAAGCAGTAATAGATATGAGTGAAGTAGAAACGGCAATGCAACAAGCACAACAGGATATGATTGAGTTGGGAACCTTGGAAAAAGAAATAAATATTGAACAAAAGAAATATATGAGCAAGTGACACAACAGACACAGCATGGTTTACTGAATGAAAAAAAAGAATGCCAATGCACATCATTTAAACCTATTCGAATGTATATCAGTGGGCAAGCTGGAACAGGAAAACGTTTTTTAATTAAAGGTTTGACCAGTTATCTACACAAAACCATTGAATCACATTTATCTTGTGTTGTAACCGCTCCAACTGGGTTAGCAGCACATAACATTAAAGGGATTACATTACATCAATTACTCATGCTACCAGTTGAACATGAAAATAAGTTGGAATACCACAAGCTATCTGGAGAAGCTTGTGATGAAGTTTCAAGAGTACTCAAGGAAGCATAACTTATAATTATTGATGAGGTGAGCATGGTGTCAAACATAATGATTGCCATTGTACATTTAAGAATGCAACAGATTAAAAAAAAACTATGATATTCTATTCGGAGGAAAACATGTCATTGGATTTGGTGATCTACTACAACTTATTCTTGTGAAAGGACAACCAGTTTTTAAAACACTTGTCCATGAAGACACTAGGAAATCTTTGGGAAGTACTGGAAGTGTAAACATTTGGTCTTATTTTGAATATAAATAACTTATTAAGAAAATGCCACAAGAAAGTGATGAACATTATGGAAACATTCTTCAAGATATAAGAATTGGTGTTTTGACAAAATATGGTAAAGAAGATTTACAAAGTTGGCAACTAACGAACTTGTTTTCAAATTAAGATATTGCACATGAAATAATGTACAAAAAAATTGGAGAAAAGAAGTCTATAGTTTGCCTAATGCCAACACTGCAAAAGAGTTCTACATTCAATAAAGAACTTTTAAAACAACCAACAGTAAAATGGAAGCCATTGATAAAATGGCACACAGAGGAGTAACTATTCTTCTCTTGGAGAAATTACAGTCAAAATTGGATTCTTTGGAAAAGTCGGTGTCTAAGACTGCAGGTTTAGAAAAGACTTTATATGTATGTGTAAATTGTCGGGCAATTTTACGGCGTAATTTGAATGTAAAAGAAGGTTTAGTAAATGGGGCATTGGGAAACATTGTTGATTTTCTCAATTTACAGAACAAAGATGCTCTTGAATTTTTGAAGATTACATTTGATCAGATTGAAGAGGTAAAACAGATTGGACGTTGTGCTGTTTGTTTTGTTCTTGAAAAAAACTTGTATGTTTGTAGAAAACAGTTTCCTCTTTCTTTAGCATATGCTGTAACCATTCATAAATCTCAAGGTTTAAGTGTAGACAGTGCTTTGGTAAATATTGGAAGTACAGTGTTTAAAGAGGGCATTGCATGTGTTGCATTGTCTCGAGTAAGAACATTATCTGGTTTGTAATTGAATGATTTTGATGGGAAAAAAGTAAGTGCTAATGCAGATTGTGCAAAAGTATAATCGGTTAAGAAGACTGTATGCTCCTAACTTAGGTGAATGTAGTGTGTTAAAAATGAAAATATGACAAACATTCTAATGAGGTTCAAAAAAAGAAAACAATTCAAGAGAATGATGAAGCTGCAAGGAAAATGAAAAATCTACACTGTTGATGATGTTGTAGGATATCAGTTAGAAAATAGTTCAGGTATCAACTGCTATGCTAATGTAACTGTGACTTTTGTGTTTTTTCTAGAAGATCTTCATCATGAAATTATGGAAAATCAAGAAAAAAGATTCTGTTCTTTATTACAGTTTTTAGCTGCTTCTTGAACTGCCCCAAAGTTGTGCAAGCTCGTATCTCATCTGGCAGTCGGTTCCAATAGAAAAGGGCTAGATGAAAGACTGCACTCCAAATTTTGCAGGGGCAAAGCAGATTCTGGTTGCTAGATCTGAGTAAGCGAGCCAAGATATAAGGCATTAACTTCTTTATTAAATATACCGTCCCATACAGTGCTTTAAACACTGTTCTCAAGAGGTTAACACTGCTCTCTTCCTCATGGGCAGCCAGTGCAGAAGTTGCAAGAGAGGTCGAGATGGGGTACGCACTGGTATGTTGAGTACCATTCATGCTGCTGTGTTTTGCACTACTTGTAGCCTAGATGTGAGATCCTCCCTGATTCCTACTAGTAGTAAATTACCATAGTCTACTCTACTAACTAGTAGTGCCTGTACTAAGGTCTTTCTGCCCTCCAAAGTGATCCATGGAAAAATCTTCCGCAGCATACACATGATACCAAAGCTAGTGCCCGAGACTTATTTCACATGCTCCTCCAGCGAAAGCTTGTTACCGATCATGATTCCCAGTTTTGTGCCTGTTTTTTTGGACTAGATGCCTCCCTAAGTTCCACCGACCACCAGTCTGAGGACCATAACTTCACAGCCTTCCCAAACAAGAGAATCTCCGTTTTATTGGCGTTCAGCTGAAAGAAATTCTTGCTCATCCAGGTGGCAATTTAACTTAAACTTTGCTCTGGTTTCCGCGGGGGTCCGTCTCGATGGGGATTATCATCTGAGTGTCGTCCGCATACGAGATTGTCTCAAAACCACAAGATCTAATGATGGCGGCTAGCAGAGCCACATAGATAACATTGGGCTTAAGATGGAGCCCTGCGGGACCCCCTTGCACTGCAATGGTCTGAGATACAAATGTGTCTAATTGGACACATTGTGTTCTGTTGTTAAGGAAGCTCTGCAGCCATTTCCAGGCCAATCCAAAAGGATACTGTGAGAGATGGTGTCAAAGACTGCCGACAGAACAAGGAGCACCAGCATAGTTGGCATCCCTCTACCCAGTGACATCCTGATAGTATCTGCGACCTGAACCAAGGCCGCTTCAGTGCTGTGGCCTGCATGGAATCCTGATTGAGAGGGGTCCAGTAAACTATGCTGCGCCTAAGTTGTTGATGTATCAGTGTCTCCATGACCTTAGAACAGCATGGGAGGATGAAGATTGGTCTTTAATTGTGCATGTCAGCCGGGCCAGCCAGCTCATTCTTCCATTTCCTAGGAAATGTGGCCGTAGCCAAAGAAATGTTGCATACCTCCGCTAGTGAGGGGGATAACATTGGAGCAAGTTCCGCCATTATAAATGGCACAGCCAGGTCTGTGGGCGCACTCGATTTTGTCCGCGCCAACACAGCTTCCGCTTGCTCTATGGTGATAGCTGTGAAGGAGTCGAGCATGGGTAGTGAAGGGTCCCTCCCAGGGGGGCCAACCCCTTAGATGCTTCACTTATCACCAGGGAGCTTTAGATTTGATCAATCTTGTACTTGAAATGGATTGCTAAATCATCACAAGGCATTTGTGTCGGTGGAATACCTATAGGTATTACCTAAATACTTCTCCAATCCTCTAGACTTTACCCCTACACTTGCACAATTACTGAGGCATTACCTATGCATTCCTCTAATCCTCAGACATTATACTTGCACTCATGCAATCACTCACCCATTACCCCTGCAGTCATGCAATCACACAGACATTACTCATGCACTTTTCCAATTACCCAGGCACTACCCATGCACGTATGCATTCACCCTGGCATTACCTATGCACTCCTTCAATCAGTTAGACAGTACCCATGCACTCCTCCAATCACCCAGACATTACCTGTGCACTCATGCATTCACTTAGGTACTACCCATGCACTTCTTCAATGACTCAGCACCCATGCACTCCTTTAATCACCCAGGCACTACCCATGCACTTAAGCAATCACCCAGGCATTGTGTATGCACTCCTTCAATCACTCAGCCACTACCTATACACTCCTTTGTTCACCCAGACAATACCCCTGCACTCATGCAATAATCCAGGCATTACCCATGTACACTTTCAATCACTCAGGCAGGACCCATGCACTCCTCCAATCACTCAGACATTACCTATGCACTCCTTCAATTACTCAGGCAGTACCTATGCACTCCTTTGATCACCCAGACATTACCCCTGCACTCAGGCAATCATCCAGTCATTACCCATGTATTCTTTCAATCACTCAGGCAGGACCCATGCACTCTTCATCCAGGCACTATCCATGCACTGATGCAATCACCCAGGCATTACCCAAGCACTCCTTCAATCACTCAGGCAGTGTCCATGCACTGTTCCAATCACCCATACATTACCCCTGCACACATGCAATTACATAGGCATTACCCATGCACTCCTTGAATCAGTCAGGCAGTACCCCTACAACAATCACACATGCAGTACCCATGCTTCCTCCAATCACCCAGACAATACTCCTGCACTCATTCAATCGCCCAGGCATTACACATTTACTCATCCATGCACTCTGGTACTATCCATGCCCTCCTCCAATCACCCAGACATTACTCCTGCACTCATGCAATCACACTGGCATCATCATTTAGGCAGTACCCATGCACTCCTCCCATCACCCAGGCACTATCCATGCACTGATGGAATCACCCAGGCATGACCCAAGCACGTGAAAAATCATCCAAGCATTACTCTTGCACTTACAAAATCACCCAGGAATAAACCATGCTCTCCTTCAATCACTCAGGCAGTACCCATGCAGCCATACAGTCAGCCAAACACTACCCATGCACTCATTCAATCACTCATGCACTACCTATGCACTCCTCCAATCTCGCAGGCACTTCCCATGCACTCATGCATGCAGTCAGGCTCTATACATGCACTCCTCCAATCACCCAGACACTACCTCTGCAGTTGTGCAATCAGCCAGTCACAACCCTTGCACTCTTCCAATAACCCAGGCACTATGTCTGCAATCATCCAACCACTCAGGCATGTACTCTACCCATGTACTCATTTAATCACTCTGACACTACTTTCAATGAACACTCTGGGACATGCCCCAGTTACCGGCCACTACCAATGCGGGGGTTGCCCGGTCTGTAACCAGACGAGTCCCTGCAAGGAGTTTAGACTTTCTGAGTCCTTTACATGGCGACTCAGACGGCACACTAATTGTAACACGTCCAAGTGCATCTACCTCCTGACTTGCCCCTGCCACAAGAGATACGTAGGGATGACAATGAGACAAATCAAACTACGTATCACTGAACATAAGAGTAATGTGAGATGCTTTAAAACACACACCAAGTTGTACAACCACTGTAAGGAGCTGAATCTTAGCGCAGATAGCCTGAAATGGATGGTGCTTGAGTCACATCCTTGCATTACACATCAGGCACTCTTTAGGATTGAACAAAGGTGGGTCCACCGCCTGGCATCTCACGCCAACGGCCTTAACGATAACATTTCCTGGGCAGCACCAGTAAATACGCAATGAGATTGGCTTGCACTGACACACATCCTCAATTAGGCTCTGCAATAGCATTAAACTCCATCGCTTGCCATGAACAACGAACCTACATACACTGGGCTGATTATACAATTATTCACACAGATGCTTAGGCACTTAACAAACTGTAGTGATGATGCCAAGTGACTGACCATCTACACTGTGGATTGGAGTGAATTCACCGTCTGTGTTAAGCTTCAATATTGGTTCCCACTCTGCCAAGTTTTGTCAGTATTCACCTCCATCCACACCTTAGGGAGTACCGACCACTAACTCTACTAGTACACATTACCACGAACACTTGTCACCAGGGAACAGCCCGATGAACACCTGTATGAGGCTCTTCCTCAAACTGCCGGCCACCAGATCTTCTGTCATAACCCGACATCAGTGCTCTGCCACTGGTATGCGTTTTGTCACCACTTCTAATACTGGTGGCAACATATTGACAGCCGTTAACCTTGACCGTAATGAATGGGTAACAACATCATTCCATTCGGTTTAAATATTGACATTACTGCTATTATTCAACGAATTGCACTATACACGACTCAATGGCGATATATCGCCACCGGGTGCATTAGCCACTACCATCCTTTCTACATTTTAAGATGGCTTCACAGTATTACACTTCACTACCGAGGGCTCCGACCCGGTGCTTCCTGTGACGTGCGTGGGAACCACGCCCCCTCCCACACCACCTGACCCGGATTGTTGAGGATACACGCATAATAAAAAGACTGCGGCACCACTTGGATCCTGCGCCCGTTTTTCAATCCCAATGCTCGGGTAGGTTGGTTGAGCGCGTCCCACTATGGACAGGTAAGTGCAGTGTGACTGTTCCTTAATATGAGAGCCCGAGAACACCCACGCCTCTTAATACTCTGGTGCCCTGACCTTACTGCAGTGCCTCTGGGCAGGGGGCACACTTGGAGTTATTGCACTGGACCCGCCTCTAGTCCCAGGAGTTTCGGCGGCCATGGGGGTCATGGGGCATGCATGGGGGCTCTCCCTCCCGTCTGTCGCTCCGTGCCCCACGCACCCTGCACCAGCGGGAACTAGCTTGCGGCTGGTTAGTCATCCTCTAATGGAGATTGTAGGAGATTGGGGATAGTCGAGCTCCACTACCCATCGCCAGTTGGCTTTCCCTTGGGAGGTCACACCATTGGTGAGAGCGCCTGGCTTCTCCACCACCCCTCAATGATTTTATTTTATTTTAAACACTTCTTGACTTTCCCTCCTTTGCTTAGGGCACCTTTGTCTGAGGTGCTATCCTTAGAGAAGACCGTTGAAGCAAGCACTTCTCTTTAGTAAGGTAAGACCACTGCGCCTTACGTTTATAGTTTTATTTTAATTTGCATTGTTACTAGTCCCAGTCTAACCATTTGGGTTTTAACACACCTATTCTTAGTTTTCCGAACACTCCCCTTTTTTTAATTGTGGCGAGTTTGGGTTCCAGCCTGCTCTAGCAAAGATGAACCATGAGCAATTGGGCCAGGTTTGATGACGTTATCAATCCTGTGCAGGTTTCACTAGAAGTGGCGGGACTACTTCCCCGTCCAGTACAGTGGTAGGTAGAACATTTCCCCATACCACTTCGTGTAGATAGTTACCTTTAGGTCCTGATGAAATGCACTGTATCTTACTGAACACTTAGCATGAAACATGTCGACCAGTAACACAGAGTAGAGCATTGCTCCCCTGGACCATAGAGCCAGCGAGCAGCCTCTCTTTATTCCTTTTTTAATAAGGTAGATTACCATGTTATTAAACTTACTTAGTGGACTTTCTAACATTTTTTAACACACCACCCATCCACATCTATACTCTTTCCTAGGGACCTCACACCCACGGCACTGTACGGCAGGAACAGAAGATCTCCGTCAAACAGCCCATCTATGGGTGCTGTCGGGTATTGCACCGCCGACCCGACGAGGAGCAAACCCATATAGTGAAGCATGACACCTAGCTTGCTGGGTGTGCGAGGGTTTTAGTCCAAAAAGGGAGGTTCCCCCCCTTTCACTGTGCCTTCACCCATTGTCTGGTTCATCCCCTGCGTTCTATTAGCATCCCCTACTGGGGAACTGCGCACCCTTCTTTGTTTAAATACTTTTGCACTCATGCAATCTGCAAGCACTACCGATGCATGTATCCATTCACGTGGTCATTATCCTTGCATTCATCCATACTTTACTGCTGTACTCATTTGTTCACTCAGACAGTACTCATGCACTCATACAAGGATTCATATATTACACTTACAGCAATTCATAAAGCTCATACAAGTTTGTCTATTTTCAACCAAATAGGCAGTTCAAAAAATAAATATTTTATTTCTTCTTTTTACATTTTTTTGTGCTTTTTTAATTCCTATATTCATTTTGTTGGTGTTTTATTAACAGGAAAATCAAAAAATGAACAGGATGAACTGAAAAAACTTTTCAAAACATTTTGCAATTATAAAGCCATTGCAAAAACAAAACATAACAGCTGTGGTTCTTTGCAGCAACCACAACAGCTTCAATAGATTGCTCTCCAGCACAAAGTATTTTGTTGCACTTTATGCAGTGCTGCTCAGGCCCAGCTAACTCTGGAGCAACGTGTCCAGTGTGGGTGGATGCGGAAGAACCTGTTCAAGTGCTAGCCCCTGCGACCTGATCATCTTGCTAACTTTGTTGGAGTTGGCGATGATATTGTTCTTCGCAAGATGATTCGGGTGTGCGGTCTGTAGGTGCTTCATCATAGATGAAGTTCTGCATGAATACTTTTTCTCAGATCCCCGAGATAGGATGTTACCACAAATAGTGCAGGTCACCTTCTGTGCATTGACCTTCTTCGCTCCAGGTGGAATAGAAAAGAAAGCCCACACAACACCCTCCTTCTGGCGCTTGACAGGTTCTTCAATTTCCTTTTCTTCTGCAGGAATGTTCTGTGGGGGATTAGCAAAAGCCATTTTCACACTGAATAAAGATGAGCATAAAACAGAAGAGCTGTGTCTTCTGAAGATGCTGCTAGAAGAAAGGAAAAATTGGGGGGGGGGGGTCCTGCAAGTACTAGAATAGAAAGCTTCTTAACCAATTAAATACTTTATTTTCAAAATCACATGGAATTCGCGCACCTGACGAGGAACCAGCGCACACTCGACGCAATTCCTGGAAAATATATCTAACAAAAATATATCTTTATTACAATTACAAATATATGATATTTATAATTAGATTAAGTAATCTCTTGATTTTTAAATCTGTTTATTAATTTTCAACCATCATCAACACAGTCATAGTTTAGTATTAGCAAACAGGCAGTAATGTCTCAATCGAAATAGTAAGAAAGGCATATGGCATTCAATAATATAATCAATGCGTGGGGACAGGATAGTTATGAACAACTGCCCAAGAACATTTGGGCGATCCCAACATCCTCCTGTGTCTAACAATACAGCCAATTGCAGCCTTTAATTACATGTGCTGAAGAGTTATACAATAATAATGCAACTATTTTCCCCCACCCCGCAGCCTTCCCTCGTCCCCCCCACTCACCGGCGTGCCCACTACAGCGTAACCTGCCCCTGTCCCTGTAATCATTGGAGCTCCATGATTGTTCAGGGAAGAAGACATACAGTTATCAAAAAAAAAAAAAAAGATCATGACCATGACAGGGAAGGGGGCACACTCATACCCTTCGTTCTTTACATTGTTGCTGTCATCTTCGAAGTCCCACTCTCTGAGCACACACTGAGATCCGACCCAGAGTCCGCATCAGTAGCCTTCAACTCCGTAACCAGAGCTTCCCACGCCCGGGCACCCTCCAACGCTTTCTCATTGTGGGACCTCTGGGCCTGCTGCAGACGAGGGCACTGCGCTGTATCTACATGAAAGTATTGGTTGATCCTCGCCGGGGTGAGGTAGGCCCTGTGCAGTATGTAAAAATGGACCAATTGGAATCTGACATTTCGGGCACTCTTCCATGCCCTCTTGACAATCTGTGACCAGGCCGGGTCCGGTATGTCCCTACCAATGTCTGTCGTCCAATGATCACGCAGCTTTTGTAAAGGCTGTAATCCCTCTTCAAGCATGCGCCTATATAAGCAGGTGACGGCCTTGTAAGTGCCCACTACCATCACCGCGTATTGGCATGCCGTGCTTACCGGTGGCTCTGAAAGGCCCTCACCCCAGTACTTTTGCACCGCAGCCGTCAGGGCCGAATGGAGTAAGTAGTGACCGCGTGGAAGCCCAAATCTCTCCTGCAACTCATTATAGGGCAGCAACGTGCCACCCTCACACAGATCACCCACTACCTGTAGTCCGAGGGACTCCCACTCCGCGAGGGCCAGCCTGTCCCCTCCGTGTGGCAGGGCAGTACACATACCTAGTGGTATTTCCGGGGCGTAGGGGGTCCGTACTTTGATTTGACCAAAATAGAGTTTCCAGCAGAGTTGTAGGGTGCGTTCTTCTATGGACAGCGAATTTACATGCAATTTCTGCTGGAGTATAAGGAACGACAGCACATGCCGACGTATCTCTGGTTCGTGGTCTCTTTCAGAACCCCTGAATTCCATCGCCACCGCCTGAGTAAGCACCTGGAACTGTGCGAGCAGATAATTTAATTCGAAGTCGGGGACCGCAAGACCCCCCTCCTCCCTTGAGCGTATCAGTGTGTCCAGTGCCACCCTACGCCTGCCACTCCCCCAGATGAAGCCACCCACCATGGACCTAAGCTGTCGAAACAAGGAGGCGGGTATCCACACCGGCAACGTCCTAAAATAATAGAGTAGCCGGGGAAGCGCTACCATTTTTAACAGGGCCACCCGACCTGCTACTGATAAGGGCAGTGTCCCCCAGAACAACATGCTATTCTTGAGGCCTCGCAGTGCCCGACCAATATTGCCATCTAACAGGTTTTCCTGAGTATGGTAGATATGTGTCCCTAAATAAGGAAGACAGTGAGGTTCCCACACGATGCCCTGCACCGCTGTAGGCTGGCCGCATGCCGGATGAAGCGGTAAAACACAAGTTTTCGCCCGGTTGACTCCAAGTCCGGAGACGTCCCCAAATTGACGGAGCAGTGCTCGAGCCCCTTCTAATCCGTCCTCCGCATCCTTTAAAAACAGTAGGAGATCATCCGCATATAACGATATGAAATGCATCTGGCCCCGGAGCAGTAAGCCCTGGAATGCCCCCCAATCTAGCCCATATAGCCAATGGATCAATGGCTAGGGCAAACAACAGTGGGGAAAGCGGGCACCCCTTCCGTGTGCCCCGGCCCACTGGGTAAGAGGAGGTTACAACCATCCCCACTTTCACTCTCGCACACGCCGAGGAGTACAATATTTCGGTCCAGCGAACATACCCGTCCCCAAGTCCAAAAGCTCTCATGACCTGAAATAAGTAGGGCCACTCCAAACTGTCAAACGCCTTTGCAATATCCACAGACAGGATTGCTGCCATTGGGTCCCCGTCACGGTCCTCAGCCAACACGCGTAATAGTCGGCGTACACAGCCCGCAGTATTACGAGTAGGGATAAAACCCGCCTGATCAGGATGTACCAGGCGCACCATGTGCAGCAGGAGCCGGGTAGCCAATATATGACTCAGAATCTTATAGTCGGAGGTGAGCATAGACAAGGGGCGATATGCAGCAGGGTCCGTAGACGTCTTCCCTGGTTTCAATAGGGGAATGATGATGGCCTTTCTAGCCGAGGCCGGTAATATCCCTAGTTCTCTAGCCTCTTTAAATACCAATAACAACCGAGGGGCCAGAAGCACCGCATATGTTGCATAAAATTCGATGGCCAGGCGATCAATTCCCGGAGTTTTGTTTCGCGCCATATGTTTAATAGCGCTTCTAATTTCCGGTAGTGTGATGTCTCGGCCAAGGTAATCAGCTTGTTCTGCCTCTAAGGTAGGAAGCTCCAAATCCTCTAAGAACTCTCGGACTTCTATTTCACCAGTCTGCAGCTTGCTATCATATAGATCTGCATAAAAGGTGCGAAAGTGGGTATTAATCTGACGCTGGGTATATTCCGTTTAACCCGTCGGGGAGTCCAACGCCAAGATGGGGGCACCGCAGGGGATGGGGTCAGCCAACCAAGCCAATAAGGTACCCATCTTATCTCTTTCGGCATGCGCCCTAGCTAGGTATGCCCTATAGTCAAAACACTGCAAGTTCTACGACTACCACCACAGCCTCCGTTGACTTCAACACTAGATCCCGGGCCTCAGGGTCTGTCGAGTGCACTCTTTCTGCCTCCCTAGGTGCCTGTTCTGCAGTGTTGATCTCCTGTAGCAGCATCTTCCGTACACCCACCCACTTGGTAAGACACAAGCCACAGATTACCACTTTAAAGGCATCCCATTCCAGGGCAGTTGTCGTGGCCGTGCCCTCGTTATCGGCAAAATAACGTTCTATACCCGTTTCCAGCTCGGCACGGAAGACCGGGTCCTCCAGCATCTCTGGACGCAATCGCCAGGCCGGCACAGCCGGGCGCTCCTGGGCCCAGCAGAAACTCACCAATAGCAGGTTATGATCAGATATAGTGCGCGCCAGGTATTCACTACGTACCACCTTAGCAGCTAGGCTGGAGATACACAGCACCGCGTCAAGTCTCACATGTAACTCGTGCAATGCCGAAAAAAAGGTGTATTCACGTTCATTCGGATGTCGCATCCGCCATACATCCACCAGTCCCCAACTATCCTGTCACTGTGCCCTGACCTTGGAAAGCCTATGAATGGGGGCGCCGGGCAGTGGGGGGTGGGATCTGTCCTTGGTCACATCCACTATGGAGTTGAAGTCTCCCCCCATTATTACCAGGGTCGTGAAGTAAACTGCCAGTTGTTAAGACATGCCGGTGAAAAAGATCGCCTGCTCCATGTTGGGAGCGTAAATACTGCAGAGAGTCACGTCCCACCCATGAAGGCGTCCCGCTACCACTACGTAGCGGCCCTCCAGATCAACCATTTGCTCAGTCATTTGGAAAGGAACCCCGGCCCTAATCCAAATCAGCGCTCCCCTCGCAAAGGCTGAATAGGTAGTATAATAAAGTTGCCCACGCCATCTATGCTGCAGTGCCACTTCTCAGCCCTAGTCAGGTGCATCTCTTGCAGAAATACTATCTGCACCCCCCTGCGTACCAAATAGGAGTGGACCCTATGCCGACGCCACATCGTATGCAAGACCCTCACATTCCAAGTCATACATGTAACATCAGGTACTGTCCCCATAGTCAATACATAAAAGCACAGTGAACCCCAGGTCACTCCAAGGCACGCCGGTGAGTACCATCCCCAAACCAATTCCTCCCATATCCCCAACTCCCCCAGACCCCCCCAAATATGACCCACCCTCCCCAGAACAGGCACTAACATAGTGAATCCCATCCAAACTGTTCCCAACAAAGCCCTCACAAGATGTCAAGGCTTACTAACTGCGGAACATCCGGCGGGGGTGGGTTAGAGCCTAACAAACAATAACAATCAACCAGGCCCTTCAGCTCCAGCCCCTTTTCAGCAAACAAGTCCCCCAGCGGGGAAAGGGGCACCGCTCCCCTATCAATGATTAACAGTTCCAGTGGTGGTCAGGCTTCTCCCCCCAGACCCTCCAGAGCCCCAGCACCCTGTGGAAAAGTAAATTTTGTCATGTTCTGTGTCCCTACGTGTCATCCATCATATGTTATGTGTGCATGACCAATATGCATATGTTATTCCCCATGTCCGATTCAAGACGCAATTACAGTTGTGTCCACCTCTGATATGCCATTTCCCAGTCCCCGTGAATACTACGAATACCAGGCCTATGTAAAGTAATGTTGCCATGTTTCTCAGTGTGCACGTTATTTCATTATAAAGTCCCCGTTTCCAGGCCTCAAAAGGGCCTGGACATCAGATTCAGCTCCTGTCTCCTGAAGCCTCGCTGAGGAGTGATGCAGCCCCCACCTGTATCCTCGACCTTTCACTTACTTCCTGCCTCGCAGTGCCCGGTGCAGCTTGGCTCTGCCTCTGAGTCTGCCAAGACTATGTTATAGTTCCAGTTATCAGTTCAGTCCTCCTTCTCTGCATTCCTAAGCTACTGAACTGCATCAATAGTTTCCGTCATTGTCTAGCCTTCAGGGCTCCATGTTAAGAGAAATACTGTATTTAATGGTCATTTAATACTCTTCATCACGCACTACATGTAGAATAAATGCATGCTCTAGTCTTAGAGTCAATTAGCTTTTCCCCTCATGACTTCTAGTTTATATCAACATGTTCCCTAAACATCAGATACTAGATAGGGTTTAGGTACATGTCGCTCCGACCCTCCAGACTTTAGTCTCTGCTCCTAGCACAGAGTTCATAGCCCCCAGCTTCTCCTCGTAACACGTCATTGCCAGTTTGCGCGCACCACCAGGTTAGAGGTCCCGGCTCCTTAGGTAGCCCCCTCCAATGTTTCCGCCCATTTCATGACATATTCTGTTACGTCTGCACCACATGTCTATGTATACGCCCAGTTACACCTACTTTTACTCTTATCTTTCGCGACTGCTACGCGTCACGCCTTCTGTTCCACCCACTGCTACGCCTACTGCAATGTAATGCTATGTGTTTGCGCTATGTATATATGCTTGTGTATTGTTATCAAAAGTTAGCGCGCTCATCCCAGACCCAGCCCCAGCAGCTGCTGGGCCCCTGTCACCCTGCTGGGCCCCTGTCACCCTGCTGGGCCCTGTTATCCTATTCCTATGCAGGTTGTCCTGTTCCTGTCCTTATGCTGTATTAAACCTGCAAAACTCCTACTACCTCGAATCTTGACTCTTATTTTATTGAGCTATCTGTTATGATATATGTCTAGTCAAAAATAGGGTATTATTTATTTATTTACCACATAATGGCGCCCGAATAGGGACTTGCCCTTTCCCCATGCGTCGGTGAAGCCACGCCGACCCCCTGACCCTCTGCAGCCGTGACGGAACCATACCGGCCACGTGCAGATATTTCTGCTTCAAGTATCCCTCAGGCCCACGGAGGAGACGGAGGAGGCGGTCCAGCATCCAAACGAGACGGTGGAGGAACGCGGCGAGTCCCGACCAGAGCCCAAGCCAAGAGTCCAAGGTCCGAGGTATCCGGAGGCCCACCCGTAACTAAAGTCCGAAGTTCGTCGTCCGTCGTCGTAGCAGTCCAGTCCAGTCCAAGGCCTTTCCGTTCTTGCTGCCCGGTGAGTACCATTGCTGGGGTAGTATCTAGACAGGGTCAATCTAAATTGACTCTGGTCCGTGGGTTGGTGGTACCCAGGCCCACAAACGAAGTGTTCACCTAGGTGGATACGGGTCTTGATGCGTCCCTTTATGGGACCGGTATGTTCCGTACTGTTTCAGCAGTGCATCCAGTAACTCTAGTCTGTTCCGTTCTCGAGAAATTCTTGTGTTTCTGTTCTCAGTATTCCAGGTAATATTTCTGTCCGAACTGTAATGTTATGATGTTGTTCAATGTATTTCCAATGTCGTGGTATGCCTGAATTGTTTTCCCAATTGTTATTGTTCCTCGTCTATTGTATTGTGTTCCGATTCAAGTTTACAATGTCTCTCTTTTCGAGATTACGTCAGTTAAAAACTAGAAAGGGTTTGTTAGAAGAAGCAGTTCCTGTTCCGCCTAGGGACAGTCCAGGTCACTTTATGTATCAGAAACATGGCATAAGCGCCATATTGTATCTAGATTTATGGGTAGATTATACCAAACAGTTAGAAGAAAAGTATAGATGGCCCGTATCGGGTACATGGGATGCCGAATGCATCATGCGAGTAGAAGAAGCATTATGGAAAAAGAAAGCCAGACAGTCACAGAAAGATGCCATCGAGTTATGGCGCAAAGAAGCTCATAAAAGAACCGAAAAGGAAATCAGAAAGTCAGAACTAAGTAGAGAATCCCAAGAACGAGCCCAAGAAAGAGAATTAATCGAGATAGGTGAACGAGTCAAAGCCGAACAGTCAGACAGACAGAGGCATGCCCTCATTAAGGGTATGTATCCTCTTCTTGCTGAGGGCTTGCCAAAAGCGACCCCAGAGGCATCCAGTAATTTTCCGCCACCATTAGTTCCGACCAAGCTACGTCACAAACCGACCGCAGCTGATATTTTTATTTCGTCCTATCTGGACGACACAGTCCCCGAATATGCAAATCCTGTTCACGCTCCGCCAGTCCCTGTAAATCAGGTAATTCCTGCTCCTCCAGACACCGGGGTGCCCTTAACAGCCCCCCGGGTCAGCCCGCCATACAAGTCCAGCCCACGTTACAATTACCGACCCTGCCAGGACGAAAAGCATCAGTTGATGATTCTAGTTTAGGGGCCGCAGGGGGAGGTCTTCCTCAAACTCCGCCGCCATACAAGCGTTTATCAGCACTCGAATTACATGCTCAAGCATCACAGCGTACTCCCAAGAGTAATAAGTCTGTTGCAGAAATCAGGCAAACCCTTGGCGAATGTGTCTATGACCCAGTTCCAGGCGAGTTTAATATGGTTTTATATTCCGTACGCGTAAGGAGAGTGACCGAGTATCTAGTCACCTTGCCGAATATGAAAGAAGATCTAGACAGAATATATCGTTTCATCCGTACAGGGGATGACCCACAAAGTATTAGTGATGCCATGTCTCAAAGGAAAGCCGAGATTCAGCGCATGATATTAAAGTTCTTAATTAACTGTCTAATAAGAGAACAAGATTACCCGTCTAAAGATCCAGCCGAAATGAAAATCCTGACAAAGTGGAGTGATAATATAGCCGAAGGAAAACACAATACCATTAGTGCCATGGAAAGTATGTACAAGAAAATCCGTAGAGAGATAATAAAGATACACGAACAGCGTAAAGCAGCACAAGTAAGCGAGAAAGAAAGTACCTCTGATCCTGAAGAGGAAGACGACGAGAATACTGTCAGAATAGCGTATGTAGGAAAACCTAGATTTCCAGATCGCCATTTACGTCTAGAACACAAGTCTATTTTCCATCATCCAGCACCAGAACAAGGTTCCCTAGAACAAGTATTTCAAGCTACCGATCACATTCTGAAATCACGAATCGGTTACAGTGAGTTAAGTACTATGCATGAACAGGAACTAGCCCGATCAGCAGTCCGATGGATTACTGATTCTACCACTTTTCCAGACGAAATAGTGGCACAAATGTTTCTGAAATTGCCCCCAGCCGAGCAGCGACTGGTGGGTATGTATATGATTCAGCACCTCATTACTCTGTATGAGGGTCAACACTCTGATCCAGGTCCGTTACATGATATCCTGAACGAGTTACTCCAGTATAAATGGAGAGGTCTAGGTACCGATTTAATTAGTGTCATTTTAGAACAGCGTCACAAATATAGAACATTCTTGAACCCGCATTTTGTTCATGTCTCACCCCCAGAAAGTAAACCATTCTACATAGACAGACAGAATCCGTTACGAGAAGTCCACCCAGTTAAAGGAACGGGTGGCGAAATGCAACGAGTGTTTGTATACACTCCAATCACAAAGATGGAACTCCTTGAAATGAAGAAATTAATTCCCTGTCATGACAAAGATCCAGCAGGGTTCCATCGAGAATTAAAAGACATGCTCCGTATGGGAGAATACACATACCCAGATATCATTAAAATGTTAAAAGTTCTGCTACCCGCAGGGGTGTATGAAAAGCTAAAGGAAAAAGAATGGGAGGTGGGAGAGAAAAAGATAGATTGGGCAGTCCTAGAAGCAGAAGATAAGATACGTGTACCAGGTACTGGTCTTGGAGAGAAATGTAAAGAATTACCAGAATTATTAATTCAAGTTTTACCCAGATTATTAACAACGAGAAAAGAAGACTGGGATGCAATCTCAGCCTGTAAACAGAAACAAGATGAAGATATTAGTGATTTTTATTCTAGGTTTGAAAAATGTTTCAGTATCAACAGTGGTCTCAAGACAAGTAGTGAGTCATACCCTCACCTTTTTGTTACTAAATTAGTCGAGAATTCAAGTCCACCAATTAAAAACCGAGTTCTGAAAGTCGAAAGCACCTGGCAAGCAAATACTCCGTCCCAGATGCTCCAGATGCTCCAGTATCACCAGAATAGAATCAGGGAAGAGCAAGAACACGAGAGAAAACGTATGAAAGACACGAAAATGAAAGTACTAGTTGCACAATCTGTTCCTCAAGACAGTCAGAAGAGGGGTCCGAACCAAGCCAGTCATCCTGCAGCTCCCGTTAAAGGGAACTGCAATTATTGTAAACAGCCAGGTCATTTTATAAATGAGTGTGCAGTTCTGAAACACAACATAGCTACTGGTAAGACTAAAGAAAGACCACGTCCGCCTAGACAAGAACAAGTTTCACAGATTCCTCAGCCACAGAATGCACCACAGACAGTTACAGCACCGCAGCCTATCGCTGCAACACAGCACGTTACATCGCAGATGTACCAGTATGCACAGTCTGAGTATCCAGAGTACCAGCCATATTCATGAAACAGCCTAGAGAGGGAGGTAGGCTTGCCTCTCATCGAGATACCTGTAGATCAAGAAGGTCCCTATGTCCACAGTCAAGTATTAGGGAAAGACAGAAAGTTTTTGATTGATACAGGGGCAAGTAGGACCACAATTAGTCATGCCGAAGTTCCAGGGGCTCCGCTCTCAGGCTCAAGAAATGTTTCCCTTGGATTTTCAGGAAAGCCTATCGTAAATGAGATTTCAAAGCCAGTCACTCTAGAAGTAGGTCCATTGTCCCGCACTACTGATCTGTTACTTACTAAGTCATGTCCAGAAAATCTATTAGGCATTAAGACACTGAAAGAATTAGGTGCGGTTATTTGTTGTTCCCCAGAGGGAATACGTCTGTTCCTACGTGACTTTAAGGGTCACTATGTATTACGAGATTTTGATTCCAGACTGTCTAAAGTTCCGCAGCATTTATGGGCGCAAGGTCCAACTGATGTAGGTTACATGCAAATCACACCCCATCGTGTGACTCTCAAACCAGGTGTAGTGTTACCACGAATCAGGCAGTACAGATTGCCACCCGAGGCTGTAGCAGCCTTATCCAAAATTATAGACGAGCTCATCGCTCAAGGAGTAGTTGTAGAAACTGACTCCAATGTATGTAATTCTCCGATCATTCCAGTCATGAAACGTACTGATCCAAATGCACCCCCAGTATATCGATTAGTGATTGATTTACGAGAACTTAACAAATGTATTATTCCTCAGTACCCAGTTGTCCCAGATATCTCTTCCCTATTGACAGCCATTGATTCCGAAGCCACGTTCTTCACAGTAATAGACCTCAAGAACGCATTTTTTAGTGTTCCAATTCATCCAGACAGCCAGTTTCTTTTCGGATTTTGTTTAAATGGAAGGAGCTATATGTTCACACGCGCTCCTCAAGGTTTCACAGAAAGTCCTAGTATTTACAGTCAAGCACTTAAGAGACAACTTGACAATATTCACATGCCAACTGACACTGCCCTGCTCCAGTATGTCGATGATCTACTGATCACAGCCCGTTCTGAACGTGACTGCGAGCGAGCGTCACTCACGGTTCTGTATTTCCTAGCCGAGATGGGGCACAAGGTGTCACCTTCGAAGCTTCAATTCTGTGTCCAGCAAGTGGTATACTTAGGACACTTACTGTCCAAGAGGGGTAGGCAGTTGACACCAGACCGTATCCAGTTAATAGCGAGTCTTCCCCAGCCCAGAACCCAGAAGGAGGTACGTGCCTTTATCGGCCTTACTTCTTATTGCCGACAATGGATTCCTCAGTATGCATTTCTAGCCAAGCCACTGATACAGTTAACGACACAGGAGGCAGCCGTATCGACTGTTCTCCCTTGGACATCTGAACATACACTTAGTTTCAACGAGTTAAAGAAAGCCCTATGCCAAGCTCCAGTTCTAGCTACACCGAACTACAGTAAGCCTTTTACACTTTTCGTTACTGAACGCGAAGGTACAGCATTATCTGTTCTCACACAAGATCAAGCAGGACAATACAAGCCCTGTGCTTATTTTTCGAGCACACTAGATCCAGTCGCCCAGGCGTTGCCTGCGTGCCTCAAGTCAGTTGCAGCCACAGCACTAGCTATCAGACAAAGTGATTCCATAGTTTTAGGACACTCCTTGACAGTACAAGTCCCACATTCAGTAGAAGTTCTTTTAAACCGAACACAAACTCAGCACTTGACAATTGCACGTTTAACAGGTTATGAATTGACACTGTTCCAGCCACACATAGAAATTAGACGCTGCAACATCCTGAATCCTGCTACACTGTTACCATCAGTTAGTTCAGATTCTGCCACACACGACTGTGTGGAAGTAGTCAACATTACGACAAAGCCAAGACAGGACCTGACAGACATTCCGTTACCAGATCCTGACCTGACACTTTATGTGGATGGTTCATGTATGAGAACTAGTACAGGAGAACTAGTCGCCGCGTATGCAGTAACTACTGACACCGAAGTTATTGAAACACACCGTATTGACACTCTGTCCGCTCAAGCAGCAGAGCTAGTTGCTCTGACACAAGCCTGCATACACGCCAAGAACCTGAAAGTTAATGTTTACACAGATTCACGTTACGCATTTGGAGTTGTACACGACTTCGGAGTGCTCTGGCAGGAGAGAGGTTTCATGACTTCTCATGGAACCAAGATTCAGCATGGTCTCCTCATTCAAGCTCTGTTAGATGCCATACATTTACCGACATCTATCGCTATCATGAAGTTCAAAGCACATACGAAGGTTACTGACATTATTTCCCAAGGTAATGATCTAGCAGATCGCACAGCCAAGCTTACAGCACAGACTCTAGACATTCAAGTTAATCCGACACAGACACACACTCCAGATCTGATTACATGTATGACAGTTAAGGACCCTACACAAGATGTCATAGATATCCAGTCACATGCTACTCCCGATGAAATCAAGAAATGGTCCGAACAAGGAGGGGTCCAGACAGATCAAGGATGGTTAACAAAGGGTAGAGCCACATGGTTTCTCCCCGACTCTATGGTTCAAGTCATCATTAATACCGCACATAGTCCAGCACATTTAGGAGAAAAAGCTATGTTAGACAGTATCCAGAACATTTGGTTCAACAAACATTTACGAGCTGCAGCCAAGCAGAAAGTCCGTACCTGTATGATATGTTGTCAGTTTAATCCAGGTAAAAGTGTCCCGGTGGAACAAGGTGGTTTCCAGCCTCCTGACCACCCTTTTGAGGTCCTCCAGATGGATTATATTCAGATGGAGCGATGTCGAGGTTTCAAGTATGTCCTTGTAGTTGTATGCGCTTTGTCCAGGTGGACAGAAGCATATCCAGTCCCAGATTACACAGCCGCGACCACTGCCAAACAGTTGGTTCGTGAATTCTTCCCTCGATATGGACTCCCTAGAGTCGTATATTCTGATAACGGTCAGCCATTCTCATCTGAACTGATGAAGCACGTTTCCCTGTTGTTAGGGTACCAGTGGAAGTTTCATTGTGTACGCCATCCCGAAGCAGCCGGTCTAGTCGAGAGACATAATCAGACTCTGAAAATTCGAATTGCCAAAGTATGCAAAGAAAAAGGTGTGGACTGGCTAGTAGCTCTGCCAGTTGCTTTGTTTTATATGCGCATGGTCGCACATTCCAGATCAGGTCTGTCCCCGTATGAGGTCGTATTCGGCCGCCCCCCTAACATGTGGGGTACTCCTAGACCCCGAAGTATTACCGATGTTTCATGTAATATGCTGACAGATTACCTAGCTTCCTTGATGTCTGCCCTCAACTCATGTCGTTCACAGGTTGCCGCCGCATTTCCAGACAATACCGAGGTGGCACCGCATGAAATCGTTCCAGGTTCCATGGTGATGGTCCGAAACTTTGACAGATCAAGTCCGCTGGAGCCTCGATGGAAAGAGCCCCGTCAGGTCCTCCTCACCACCCGTACAGCCGTGAAGTTGGAAGGCCGAAAAGGATGGATACACCTTTCTCACGTTAAACTTTTAAAAGGACTGAAACCCGTCTTTAAAAACATTTCCCAGGATTTTAAGGACTGTCCCGCAAAAGACATTGATACAACCCCTCCCTTGGTAGAGAAAACTCCGCAGCAGGAGTATAAGCAAAAACTACGGTCTAGTAAAATAAGTCAGTCAGTTTGATTGTATAAGTCCTCCCCTAGGTGAAACGGTTAGACTGTTTCTGACATGTATAAAATAGACCCCCATAGTGAGAGAGTTAGTAAAAACTCAATTCAATGTATCGTTTTTCTAAGTTTCATATTATTCATCAGCATAATGATTTCCTGCACTAGTTACGCATTTTTTCTGTATTTTCCAGTTCTTCATGTAAATAAGTCTGCTAATGCTACAGTAGAGCACACGTTTAGTGATCTGCCTCCTCACGAATATTCCTACCGCCTCGCCATGCGTAATAACTCATTTATCCGCATGTTACATTACTCACACCAGACCAGCAATGCCACTAATTGTTGGGTGTGTGGTCGACTCCCCCCTTTCCAGACGTCAAAGGGAGTTCTGCCACTCTTTCCTTATCCGTTCTCACATAATGGTTCGTGTGGAGCATGGTCCACGTTAACGTCATCCTCAAATGATATGTCCCTTCTGAACAGTACATGTTTCCCAGACAAGCAAGGTCTCCCCCACAGAACAGGTTTAGATCTAGAAAATGAAGTGTATAATTTAGGTAATTATTCGTCGAATTTTATGGTCCTGAATGTTCAGTCTGATACTACTCCAGACTCACCCGCTATTTCAGTACTACCAGTCAAAGGCGAATTATGTGTCCGAAATAAGGGTTCCGTACATATAGGACATAGTGAATGTACTACTATTGTCAAGTATAGTGACAGTGGGAAATCTATTTTTAAAGCTTCACGTCATTCTTATTTTGTTTGTGGTCAAACTGCATATGTTCGTCTGCCCCTCGATTGGGAGGGAACCTGTTACATTGCCTTCCTACTGCCACCTGTTTTCCTAGCCCCACCTGACTACCATAGGAATTCCTTCCTAGTACATACTAGACACAAGAGAAACCTCCCGATTGTCGACTATACTGAAACTGCTGCAGAACAATTCATTGATATTGATAAAGGTGTGTTCCCTTATTTAGGTACAGTTGTAAACAGTAAGCTAATCCGTAGGTTAACAAGAACCCTTGAAGCAGTAGTAGATGAGACTGCCTCCGCTCTAGGTAACTTAACCGAAGAACAATCCTTTATGAGAATTGTCGTGCTCCAGAATCGTCTCGTCCTTGACGTCATACTGGCCGATAGGGGCGGGGCCTGTAGAGTCATTGGATCTAGTTGCTGCATTTTCATTCCAAATAACGCGCCGTCTGTTTATTCAGCTATAACCAGACTTCATAAAATTGCCCATCTGTTACACCAAGATCCAGGCACCTGGACATGGTCCGGTTGGTTCTGGAATATAATTTCCACATGGGGATGGAAAGTCCTGTCCTTTCTAGGTATTGCAGTAGCGATCATATTCAGCTGCTGCCTCTGTATACAATGTGGCCCTGCGATTTGCGGCATGTGTGCTACCTCTTGTATTCCTAGTCCCAAGCCTCGTTCTAAATCCCGTTCCAAGACAATTCGAGATGAACAAATGGTACTGTATGAAATGATAGATGGTATCATGAATATTGATGTTTCCTGATGGAAACGTAGTGACAAGGAGGGAATGTGGAAAAGTAAATTTTGTCATGTTCTGTGTCCCTACGTGTCATCCATCATATGTTATGTGTGCATGACCAATATGCATATGTTATTCCCCATGTCCGATTCAAGACGCAATTACAGTTGTGTCCACCTCTGATATGCCATTTCCCAGTCCCCGTGAATACTACGAATACCAGGCCTATGTAAAGTAATGTTGCCATGTTTCTCAGTGTGCACGTTATTTCATTATAAAGTCCCCGTTTCCAGGCCTCAAAAGGGCCTGGACATCAGATTCAGCTCCTGTCTCCTGAAGCCTCGCTGAGGAGTGATGCAGCCCCCACCTGTATCCTCGACCTTTCACTTACTTCCTGCCTCGCAGTGCCCGGTGCAGCTTGGCTCTGCCTCTGAGTCTGCCAAGACTATGTTATAGTTCCAGTTATCAGTTCAGTCCTCCTTCTCTGCATTCCTAAGCTACTGAACTGCATCAATAGTTTCCGTCATTGTCTAGCCTTCAGGGCTCCATGTTAAGAGAAATACTGTATTTAATGGTCATTTAATACTCTTCATCACGCACTACATGTAGAATAAATGCATGCTCTAGTCTTAGAGTCAATTAGCTTTTCCCCTCATGACTTCTAGTTTATATCAACATGTTCCCTAAACATCAGATACTAGATAGGGTTTAGGTACATGTCGCTCCGACCCTCCAGACTTTAGTCTCTGCTCCTAGCACAGAGTTCATAGCCCCCAGCTTCTCCTCGTAACACGTCATTGCCAGTTTGCGCGCACCACCAGGTTAGAGGTCCCGGCTCCTTAGGTAGCCCCCTCCAATGTTTCCGCCCATTTCATGACATATTCTGTTACGTCTGCACCACATGTCTATGTATACGCCCAGTTACACCTACTTTTACTCTTATCTTTCGCGACTGCTACGCGTCACGCCTTCTGTTCCACCCACTGCTACGCCTACTGCAATGTAATGCTATGTGTTTGCGCTATGTATATATGCTCGTGTATTGTTATCAAAAGTTAGCGCGCTCATCCCAGACCCAGCCCCAGCAGCTGCTGGGCCCCTGTCACCCTGCTGGGCCCTGTTATCCTATTCCTATGCAGGTTGTCCTGTTCCTGTCCTTATGCTGTATTAAACCTGCAAAACTCCTACTACCTCGAATCTTGACTCTTATTTTATTGAGCTATCTGTTATGATATATGTCTAGTCAAAAATAGGGTATTATTTATTTATTTACCACAACCCCAGGCCCCAGCCGCCCGTCCCCCAACATTCCAGGAAGCTCAAAGCAATCAATAGCTACCACCATAGCAGGTCCAGAGCCTTAGAGCCACCCCATCTTCAAGGAGCATCCACCATTTCATCCGCCGTGCCCGGTGTCACCTTAGGGAGGACCTGGCTGCCAGAGTTCGACAGTTCTGTGCCAGTTCCATCAGCCTCCTCTCCAAGTCCTGCAGCCAGCTCCGTGGAGGACCCCTCCGCTCCAGCAATCACTGCCACCGCCTGCAGCGCGGCCAGTCGCTCTGCCTCCGTTTGGGATAACGAAGGGCCCCCAGGCACCGAGCGTCATCTCCGGGTACGGCGGGATCTACGTAGTCGTTGCTCCAGCGCCTGTGGCCTCGAGGGCAGTCCAGCCTCGCCCCTGCCAGCTTTATACTCCTCCAGCCAGGACCAAGCTTCTTCCGGAGTACCGCAGAAGTGTGTCTTGCCATCCAAGGCTATCCGCAGCCGAGCCTGGAACATCAAAGAATATTGCAAGCCTTCGTCACGTAGTGCCCTCTTAACTGCCAAAAAGGAGGCCCTAGCCCGCTGCACCTCCAGTGTGTAATCTGGGAACAGCGTGACTTTGCTATTGTCCACAGTATTGGGGCCAGATGTCCTGTCCCTCTAAAGGAGCAGATCCCAGTCTCTATAGTGGAGAAGACGTGCCACCACCGGTCGTGGCGGGCGTCCCGGGTCCGGCGGCGTGCCGGCACCCTATGAGCCCTTACCAGTATGTAGAACTGCGACAGGCCTTCCGGCGCGACTACCTCCTGGAACCAACGCTCCAGATAAGCCACCATATCTGTCCCTTCGATCCGTTCCGGCAAGCCCAGCACTCTGACGTTATTCCACCGATTGCGGCCTTCCGCATCGTCCGCTCTCTTCTCCAAGGTCTGCAACCGGGCCACAACATCCACCATCTGGGCATCCAACTTATGCTGTGCAGGGCCCACGTCCTTCAGTGTGAGTTCTGTTTGTCGCACTCTGTCCAATAGTTTAGCATGGTCAGCCATCAAGAGCCCCAGGCTCGTCGCCACCTGCGCAATGTCGTGCTGAAGGGCCGTTCTAGTGTCCGTTAGTGCCTGTAGAATCTGGTCCACCTGGTGCTGTGGGAGCAATCCAGGAGGGTCAGCGTCCGGGTCCCGCGGTCCCCACTCCACATCTGGTTCCACACCATCCGAGGGGGTCCCCCCTGTTTCCCCCGGTGCTTCCCCATGCTCAATGGCTCAGGCAGTCTAGGATGCGGTCTCCCTCCTCGAATGCCGGGATAATCTGTTGCGCACTCCCTTGAGGGGGCCAAAGAACCACTAAGCACCACAGCTATCCACCTAGTTCCGGCTGCAGAAAGTCCACAAAACCAGGCAGGGTCTAGCCCGGCAGGGTCACTACAGCGACTCAGCTCCTCCCGGGTGGTCCAGCAACTGCAGGGTTCTAAACAGACTAACCATAGGTGGACCTCTCCGCTCCTGTGCTGCGCCGCCCAGCCACGCACTCACAGGCCCCCCTCTGAAGCCGCTCACCACAAAGCAGGAGGCAGTCCGCCCGCGGCTCCACAAGTTCCCCGAGGCCGGGAATGAGAACTCGGCAGCAGCGCAGGGTCCCCTGCAGGGGCCCGTCCGTGTCTCAGCAGGTCAGGCGCCAGGTGCTCTCAATAATCCAATCCACCGACTGCCCCAGTGTCTGCGTAGGGTGAGGGGCCGCCCCGCACCAGCTCCAGCAGTGCTGCCGCCTCCACACGGGCAGCGGACAGGACCTTCGCCGTCCGTGCCCCAACGAACCGTGGCTTCCTCCCGGTCCCAGGCGTATTCCAGTGCCCGGGCCGGCCCACCTCAGGCCGCCGTCCCCCAGAGGTCCGCCGCCAAGGTGGGGGCAAAAGTAATCCCAATAGAAGACAGGGGGCAGAAGGCGCTCACGATCCTCCGCGCCACCCCCGCTACCCCAGCTCAGCTCCGCCTCCCCTCACCTTCCGGCTGACCCCCGGGTTCCAGCATTCAGCAGGAGGCAGTATTTCAGTCCGGTGCCTGGCCCGATCCAGAGGTTCCCTCATCCAGCCGTTGGCTGACCCCGGGCCCCGCCCGGTGCAAAGGGCAGCTGCAGGTCACCACCGCACCGCCACTGATATTCCGCAAGTCACCGGGGAGGGCTTCACTCCTAGAGCAGTCCTCCACCTCCGCTGTTAGTAACTCTTACACCCGGTCTCCCAGGTGCACCGAAAGGGGATCTGCGGAGCTCCGGAGCTCTGCCCGTTCTCCGGCGGCCGCCATTTTAAAATCACAGTCGTGCCTCGGGCCCGGGGCTGCAGCATGGCTCCCAGCACGTCCGGGGGGGGGGGCGCCAGCCTCCCAAAAGTGCCAGGGCAAGCACCGCCGCCTGTCTCCTACACCGGGGGCCAATTTGGGGGGCCACAGCGCTCCCCCGATCAGGATAACCGGTGGGCTAGCGCGGAGCTGCGGGCTCACACTTCCACCACCATCGGCTCTCAAGCCACGCCCCCATTAACCCCTTCCGTGCTCATGACGAGCTCGGTGCTCGTGTGCTCATGACGAGCTGAGCTCGTCATGACCACACCCATTAACATTATGGCCCAGCACAGCAGGAGGAGATCCCTAGCAGCCAAGGTGTTAAGTAATCTCTTGATATAATATCATTTTATATACGTATCGTTTTAAAACATAAAAATTTGTGGTGGATTCACACACCTGACACGACCACCGGAAATACGTACTTGACGTTATGTGGGGCCGAGATCTGCACGCCCTTCGCATACCAAATACTCATCTTACACGACTTAACCAATATGGCGGCAAAATTCTTGGATTTGCGCACCCACCTCGACTGGTACACGATGGGTTCGCGAATCCACTTTTAAAAATACTATTATTTATAGTTTAGAAAAGAGAAAACATTACATTATTTTCAGAATAATTTAAAGTAAAGTATTTTTGCACATTATACTTAGAAATTAGCATTTAAAAAATCTTTCAAATCCACTGGAAAAAAACACTGATTTGAGGGATGTTATAGTTAGAAATTAGCATTTAAAAAACCATAGAAATTCACTGAAAAAAACACAGGTTTCAGGGACGTTATATTTAGAAATAAGCATTTAAAAAACATAGAAATTCACTAAAAAAACCACAGGTTTCAGGGACATTATAGTTAGAAATTAGCATTTTAAAAACCTTAGAAATTTACTGAGCAAAAGATAGGTTTCAGGGACGTTTTAGTTAGTTGGACATTTCACTCAATGAAAACCAGAAAAATTTGGTCATAATAGTTAGTTGAGCTAACTATAACTTGTGCCCCGGCAATGCAATGCTGATGATGTCATATATTACATCATTCATGACATTATAAATGACATCACTGATGACATTTCAAAGGACGTCACTGATGACATCACTGATGACATCATCCACATGATAATCTGATGCATCTCTTCACACCCTAATATAACCTATGATACATCCACTCTAAAATACAGACTACCAGTTTCAAAACCATAGACGCACCAATACCAGTTACTACATACCCACTCACTGGTTCCTAGGTCTACACACACATCTAGGTTTTAGGTCACCATTGCTTTATCTTGAGAGGTGAAGGAAGTCATAAAACCATACCTCTCTGTATCCACTGTGTGCACTGAACTACAACATACATGGATGTATTCAAACCAAATATATAGCCTGAAGATTTGACAAGCCTCTTTAGCCTTCAATTGATTTGCATAAAAATCTAGTGAAAATAACTTCTATGCATGATAATCAATATACATATAGCTGAATTATCGGGTTCACAAGTTCCATCCTCTTACTGAGAGACCATCATAAGCATGCAAATTAAGTTTGTTCAACAAATAAACCAGTTTGATGCCGAAGAAACCTCAGCAAGATGGTTTGATGAGCAAGGGTTTGTGGTGGCCCTGAGGATTAGAGATAAGGGGCCAGATGTAGGAGCCTAAATACCGGTCGGTAACGGCCGATTTCGGCCGTTACCGCCCGGTATTTAAGAAATGGCATGTAGGGACCCTATTTTACCGATTCGGTAAATTTACCGAATCGGTATTTTTACCGATTCAGTAACTTCCTGATGTAGGTGGGACTCTTCTGAGTCCCAAAGGCCTTACAGATTCGGTATTTTACCACCCAATCCAATTGGGTGGTAAAATATCGAATCCAGGTGTGCATGCACATGTGTGCATGCACACCTATGCCATGTGACAGGCAGACATGCCCTTAGTGCATGTCTGTCTGCCACATGGCACACATGCCTGTATTTGGGGTGCTAGAGGGTGTCAAAGTGACACCCCCGCACCCTTGCAGGAATCGGTATTTACCGATTCGGTAATTACCGAATCGGTAATTCCCATTGATTCCTATGGGCTTCACAGCCCATAGGAATCAATAGGAAATACCGATTCGGTATTTACCGAATCGGTAAATACCGAATTTTAAAGAATCGGTAATTCAATTACCGATTCTTTCTAAATCTCCCTCCTTCATATTTACCGATTCATAAATACCGAATCGGTAAAATTCGGTATTTATGAATCGGTAAATACGATTTTCCTACATCTGGCCCAATATGTGCATAATATGTTTATTCGGAGCAGTGAAAAGCTGACCTAGATGGAAGAGTTTGGGTTGGTTGTTATCCTGTTTTCTTTTTAAAATGTAGTATTTCAGATTGTCATTTTGTTCAGGTACAGTATTTAAAAGTGGCGTGTTTTATCTTGGCATATCGACACACTTTCCAGTGTAAAATCTCTGCAGTTCTTCCCCTGTGGCACAAATACTGTTGTCTGCTGTGCCATTGCGTGAATTGTATCCACTGTGTGTATTTTATCCAATGTACAATTTTCTCTAGACAATTGTGTAATTTCCTGTTGTAGATAAAAATTGCTATGGCTACTCTGTGAGACCCTTAAATATTTCAACATTTCCTTAGTTCGCTGATTAATTGCCCATAAAAAAAATTGGGGGAATAAATGTGAACGACTAATCTATGAAATGCAAAATTTTCTAATAAATCTGATTTTCTTGGGGATCATTTGTACTTTTGGAGAGTACAATTGAGGTACTGATCCACTGTCATCCACCTGTAATGTAACACAGCTGAAGACCATGGAAGACACATATCAAATAAGCACAAAATGACTGTAATGGGCTCATCTGACATCCGCTCTTTGTACAACATTTGAGGCCTACAATTACACGCAGAGCTCTCCAGCAGAGTGCAGTACAGTAACCAGAAAACAACGACAGACAGTGCATGGTCTGTAATGCTGCCAAACAGAGTGTGTGCTGTCAATTTCCCCATACATGTGAAACGAGGCATGAAGATGGAACATAAAAAGCTTGTTTTTTTATAGCAATTTATGCATGTTTTCATAAACTAAAGTGTTGATCTTTAAAGAGAAAATGATTGGTTTGCCAAAAACAGTCTGCTGCCCAGGCTCACTACAAAGGGTCCGTGGAATGTTGTGGCGGAAACCACTCCTATTCACATCTGTTCTCTGGGTCTCTCCCCCAATCCTCCATTTTTGGTACCACTAATGTATATTCAATATAAAATTGAATTCTGTGTGGTCATAGCCATATGCCTCATATTCTCTCCAAATGCATCCTTCAGACATGCAAGAACATGGATGGGCACAAGACACAGTTCCATGGGAATGACAGGACAATTTTAAAACCATGGGAGAGGCCAGTAGCCCGTATCGCCTCACTAGGCGAAAGATAAAATGGTCTGTATGTCACTACCCAACCCCCAGCTGTTCCAAATCTTCTATTTACCAACAGATAGATTCTAATGGGAAGCCCTAATGGGAAGCCCTGCTTTCAGGTACTATCGCCATGGAATGGAGTGGAGGGGACCAAAAGAAAGGGCTATATGATTAAACCAGAGGTGGAGATGGTGCAAGCCTCAGAAGTGTTATTACTGAGACCGAAGTAATCCTGTGGAAGAAAAGTGGTCAGATTTACGAAAAAGAGAAAGAAAGGATGAACTAAGAAAAGGAGGCGTGCTGTTGTTATTTGTCATAGACTCAATTTTCTCCCATTAAAAGGCTCAAACAGGGAAGACCACATAGGCTTTTTTGATGGCTACCACGGAGGAAAGGTCAGGTAAGTCAGATGAGCGACAGAGAGTGGAAGTATCAAAAATGTCTGAGGTCATAATTGACCAGCCAGAAGTATGCTAAACACAACAAGTGGGCAGTAAAAGAGGAACAGTAATGAGAACAAAAGCAAGAGCTGAGAATGGCCTTTTGCACTCCATGAGATATGTTTTATTAGTAGGGGTCATATAGTAGAATTAGTCCAGTAACCCTGTGAAACAAAGGCTGGAACAACATAGTTACTGCCTGAAGTGGGATTGCCTTCAGCAAGGTGAATCAACACAATTCTGCTATTGCATAAAAAGTCAGTGGCCACAGCTATCACAACAACATAGGGCCAGATGTAGGAGCCCTACTACCGGTCGGAAACGGCCGATTTCGGCCGTTTCCAACCGATATTAGGGTTTTTCAGATGTAGGGGGCTGAAAATTACAGAATCGGTATATTTACCGATTTGGTAAAATTACCGATTCTGTAAATTACCGAATCGGTAAATATACCGATTCTGTAATTCCAAATGTAGGTGGCACAGTTTACAGTGCCACAGGCCCTTAACAGTCGGTATTTTACCACACAATCCTATTGTGTGGGTGGTAAAATACAGAATTCAGGTGTGCATGCACATCTGTGCATGCACACTTGTGCAGTGTGACATACAGACATGGGCATGTATGTGTGCCACATGTCACACAAGCCTGTACTTGGGGTGCTAGAGGATGTCAAAGTGACACCCCCTGCATTCTGCAGGATTCGGTATTTACCGATTCGGTAAATACTGAATCGGTATTGCCCATTGATTCCTATGGGCTTCAAGGCCCATAGGAATCAATGGGCAATACCGATTTGGTATTTACCGAATCGGTAAATACCGAATCTTACAGATCCGGTATTCCTGATTTCGGAATTACCTACATCTGCCCCTTCCCATTTACAGACTCTTAAATACTGAATCAGTAAAATTCGGTATTTAAGAGTCTGTAAATGGGAATTACCTACATCTTGCCCATAGTCCTTAAAACTTGATGATACACATGGAGTAAATCTACCACCATAAACATTTTACAGTGCATATTTCTAATTCTCAAGTCTACTCATGTCCATTATGCGTGCTGAAATGCTAAGGGGCTGTTGAAACTGGAACTTCTTGCAGGGTCATCCTCGAACTTTTTGCTTCTTCCTCCCTTATTTTTCCTGACCCGTGGCTGTCGGCAATAATACTCTGCGCACTTTACCACTGCTGATCAGTGCTAAAGTGCATATGCTCTCTATGTAAATTGTTATTCTGATTGGATATACATGTTTGACATATTTTTATTACCATAAGTCCCTAGTAAAGTGCACTGGGTGTGCCAGGGCTGGTGATGACAGATGCTACTAGTGGGCCTGCAGCACTGATTGTGCCACCCACATGAGTAGCCCTAAAAAGGCGTCTCATGTCTGCCACCGCAGTGCCTATGTGCAGTCTGTGAACTGCCATGTCCTCCTGGTCAGTGTCCCCACTAACCAGGCCTAACCCTTCCCTTTTTGTGCACATTGGTCACCCCTATGGAAGGCCCAAGGTACCCCCCTGGGTAGGGTGCAGTGTATGTGAAAGGTAGAGCATGTACTGGTGCAGGTGACATGATCTGGTAGTGAATTACAGCCATTTTCGTTTTTCACTATTGTAAGGCTATCTTGCTCCATAGATTAACACGGGGGATGCTGGCTACAGTGGCTACCAGCATTTCTTCTCATAGTAACAAGATAGGACATAAGAGTCTAGTATCCCTGAACTCAGAATTTAATAACACATCTTTTAGGAAAGGTTGTTTTTAAATCCTGTATTTGAGAACAGCACTTTTAGAAAGTTGCTGTTCTCTTGTCTGACCTTTCTGTGTGCCTTGGCCTGTTTGTGTATTGACTGTCTGGTTTGAGAGTGACAGGGGCTGGGGATTCCCCAGGAGGCTGGCTGTGTCAGCCCTACGCTGAATGACTGCATTTGCAACTTGAGTGGTGGGAGGAGTTAGCACCTGGGCCTGAATAGGACTCTGCCCACCCCCCCCCCACAGTGCTGGCTCCACCCCCTGTGGTGCGTCTGATGTCTCTGCCCTGCACTGTGAAAGGAGAGAAGAAATCATGTCAACAAAGTGCTCCAAGGCTGTGCTTTCCCTCAACAATGCTGGCTCCACCTCCTGCTGGGCGGCTGACGACCCTGCTCCTCACTCTGAAAGGAAAGGAGAAGCCAGGCAAACAAAGTGCTCAAGCAACACCCAGAACTGGTTCAGACCGGGCTCAGGGCCCACTTGCACAAAGAGAACAAAGACTTTTAGGGGTATAAGTACAGGACCCCTGATAACAGAAAATTAGATCATCCTGGAATCAAGAAGGAACCTCTGCCAAGGAGAAAGCTGAATCTGAAGAAGGAAGACTGCCCTGCTGTTGCTCTGCTGGACTGACCTGTTGCTTTGCTGCCAGGGAGAGGGGAAGGACTTTGCTGTGGTTCTGTGTCCCCTGTCTTGAAGGAATCTCCAAGGGCCTGAGAAGAGCTGGGTCCCTGTTCTGAAGTCCCAGGAACAAAAGGACTTCACCCCCAACTTCCCTGAACTCTGCTGAGAGAGTTCTGTCCTTCCTAGAGTGCTTGATCCAGTTGTGGGGCCTCTGGAAGTTGTACCTGTGCTGGGAAGCTTGAAACTAAGCTTGAGAAACTTTTGCAATTGAAAAGTGTTGCATTGCTCGCTTGCAGAGCGCATTACCGACAGTGCGAGAAGTTTCCCGCCTCTACGAAGGTCGAGATCGTCGCAGCGTCTGTTGCCGCTGCCAGAGCCGTCGCATCCTTCGTTTGCGGAACGCACAAGACCGGTTCGGGAAAGTCTAACATCGCTGCGACCTTTGCGTCGAGGAGCTGCGAGAGAGAAGATCACCGCTGGTCCGCACATTGTCGCCCCGGAGATCGTCGCAACTTCAAAGATAATCGCATCATGCCTTTTGAGAGAACAAACTTCCTACGGAACCTCCGCACCAGAATCCATACAAGTGGCCTTCCTCCCCATGCAGACCGGATTCTTCGCAACACGCCCGCTGCTGCAGCGGGGCTGTCGCAAACGCCTCCCGAGGGTCTCAGGAGCAACGCATCGCTTGTTTTCCACCGCACCAGCTTCTGCTTTTGGAACTTTGTCGCAAATAAAAGGTACTGTGAGTAAACGTGACGCAACTGTGAACTTTTCACGCATCTGTGGATTATTTTATCGCAACCTGAAGAATTTTATCGCAAACCTTAAGAAATCTTTTGAAACCATATTCTTGAACTCTGTATGTTGGATTTTTGTCGTTTTGGTCTTGGGTAGTTTAGATTAAATACCTTTATTTTCCTAAACTGTTGTGGAGTCAGTTTGTGGTGTTTTCACTGTGTTACTGTGAGTGTTGGTACAAATACTTTACACATTGCCTCTGGTTAGCCGAGACTGCTCGTGCCAAGCTACCTAGAGGGTGAGAAGGGGTTATCTCAGAGGGTTTTCTCCTTGCCCTGACTAGAAGCAAGGGTCCCTATTTGGACAGTGGTACCTACCTCTGCCAACTAGAGACCCCCAATTCTAACAGGGGCCAATTACGATGCCGGACGGAACTGGAACCAAATTACCTCCAGTTGTCGGTTCCAGCCCAGGAATTAGGATGCAACTGAACCCTGTTCGGTTGCAATCCTATACTTTGCATTGATAGCATGCATTCTCAATGGAACGCATGCTCTCAGAGCAAAGATCAGGGGTGCAGTTCATCCTTGCACCCCGTGACACGCACCTCAACGTACCTACAACCTGGTGCATGGATCAATGGGCCGCCATTCGGCAGCCCTGTATCCATGGGGGCCCAGCTGGGGGCCCCTAGAGCTGTTTCCCACTTCCTTTTGATGCCGGAAAGGCTGGCACAAAATGGCAGTGGGAAACTGCCATCATAATGCCTTAGCCATAAAGAGGCAGCCGGGGGATTACTGTGGGCCTTCCGAATGGTGGACCGGCTCTCCTAGCCCATCGTAAGCCATTCGGAAGACTGGTTCGGATTCCTTTCCGACCAAGCCCATCAAAATGGCTTGATTGGAAGGGAATCCGAATTGGTGATTATAATGCGGGCAGGAGGGCAACGACCGGCAGTCGGAGCCCTTCCTGCTTGCATTGTAATCTGGCCCTGAGGTCCTGGTTACCAGGCCTTACCCTCCAAGAAGAGAGACCAGCGTGCACACTAATTTGCGAACTTTAATGAAAGAAGGAGGTGTCTTTTATGTTCAACTGTTAAGATCTGGTAATGTTTTTAGAGGTAACAAAGGTCTCCCTGGCTACTTTCTTGTGAAGAACTGAGTTTGTAGATGCCACTACACCACTGGATTCAAGCTAGCCTGGCTGATGAAGGATGATGCCCTGAAACTAGTCCCAGAATACTTGTTTCCGGTCCAGGGAAGACCTGGCTTGGCAGTTTGGGCTGAACTGCTCCCACAAAGAACAGGGGCAAGACTGATTTGCATATGGCTAGGTCCAAACTGGGGTGGTTTGGTGAGCAAAAGAATGATGGGATAAACCCAGATCCTTATGACTGGGGGGAGTGTCTGCATTGTCCGACATTCCGTCCATCAATTGTTTCTTTTGCATATGTCACCCTAAGTGTGAAGGGTATGCCCAGACGTGGGTCCTCTGCTCACTACACCACTGGATTCAAGCCAGACAGGCTGATGAAGGGTGATTGACCTGAAACAGGTCCCAGGATGCTTGATTCCGGTCCAGGGAAGACCTGACTTGGCAGTTTGGGCTGAACTGTTCCCAGAAGGAACAGGAGCAAGACTGATTTGCATATGGCTGGGTCTAATCTTGGGTGGTGTGGTGAGCAAAAGAATGATGGATTAGACCGAGATCCTTGTGACTGGTAGTGAATATTTGCATTGTCCAGCATTCTATCCATCAATTAGTTATTTTGCATATGTTACCCTAAATAGGAAGGGTATGCCCAGACGTGGGTCCTGTGCTCACTACGCCACTGGATTCAAGCCAGACTGGCTGATGAAGGGTGATTGCCCAGAAACCAGTCTCAGGATGCTTGTTTCCGGTCCAGAGAAAACCTGGCTTGGCAGTTCGGGCTGAACTGTTCCCACAAGGAACAGGAGCAAGACTGATTTGCATATGGCTGGGTCCAAACTGGAGGGGGGCGGGGGGTGAGCAAAAGAATGATGGATGAGACCCAGATCCTTGTGACTGGTGGTGAATGTTTGCATTGTCCAGCATTCTGTCCATCAATTAGTTCTTTTGCATATGTTACCCTAAGTAGGAAGGGTATGCCCAGACGTGGGTCCTGTGCTCACTACGCCACTGGATTCAAGCCAGACTGATTTGCATACGGCTGTGTCCAAACTGGGGTGGTGTGGTGAGCAAAAGAATGATGGATTAAATGCAGATTCTTGTGACTGGGGGTGAATGTTTGTATTGTCCAACATTCCATCAATTAATTGTTTCTGTTGCATATGTTACCCTAAGTGGGAAGGGTATGCCCAGACATGGGTCCTGTACTCACTACACCACTGGATTCAAGCCAGACTGGCTGATGAAGGGTGATTGCCCTGAAACAGGTCCCAGGATGCTTGTTTCCGGTCCAGGGAAAACCTGACTTGGCAGTTTGGGCTGAACTGTTTCCACAAGGAACAGGAGCAAGACTGATTTGCATATGGCTGGGTCCAAACTGGGGTGGTGGGGTGAGCAAAAGAATGATGGATTAGACCCAGATCCTTGTGACTGGTGGTGAATGTTTGCATGGTCCAGCATTATGTCCATCAATTAGTTCTTTTGCATATGTTACCCTAAGTGGGAGGGGTATGCCCAGTCATGGGTCCTGTGCTCACTACGCCACTGGATTCAAGCCAGACTGGCTGATGAAGGGTGATTGCCCAGAAACCAGTCCCAGGATGCTTGTTTCCGGTCCAGGGAAAACCTGGCTTGGCAGTTCGGGCTGAACTTTTCCCACAAGGAACAGGGGGATGACTGATTTGCATTCGGCTGGGTCCAAATTGGGGTGGTGAGCAAAAGAAAGATGGATTAAAACCAAATTCTTGTGACTGGGGGTGAATGTTTGCATTGTCCAGCATTCCGTCAATTAATTGTTTCTTTTGCATCTTCTTATTGGTTAACTGACGGTTTGCGAGTAACAAACTTGCCAATGAAAGAACAGCTAGACTCTCAGTGAGCTCTGCCGCAACTACCTGTTGCAAAACAGAAATAAAAATGCAGTCTGTCAAACTTGGTTATTCTAGTGAATGCAATGCATGACATAATATATAGCAATAATATCATATGCTGCAGAAATGCACGCAACTTCTTCAAGAAAAAGTGATATTACAGAGATATTAAACATGTGGTTTCAATTATTAGACTTGTATTTAATAATTGTAAGCAATGAGTCTGACCTGTCCACCCCACCAACATAGAGGATTATGGCAAAGAGCGAGACAGAAGATTGCCTTGTAGCAAACATAGAGGACAGAATTAGATATATTATTTCCAGAGAAAATCTTGTAAAGACCAATCAATTGTACCAACAGGGTATGCAGTCCTGGATCTGCATCCCATTTACTAAGTCCTGCAGCAGCAAGCAAATAATTCAAAAAGGGAAAACATTTAGTGGTGCCCTCTATGCCTCCCTCAACCAGAAAATAGCTCATGAAACAGAAAATAGCTTACAGAGACCTTTAACATGTGCAAATTGTCAGGAAACATAAAGGATGAGCATGGAGACCATGTAAGATGAAATTCCTTCTGTATGAACAGAGTTTTAGAAATTTGGGAAAAATCATCATAACTATCTGTGGGCTTGTCAATCCCCTCTCTTTTCCTACCCCTGTTAGACTGCAATTCAGAAAAAATAACATCTTTGCCATTCCCAAAACAAAAGGCTGTATGTACACCAAGGCTTTATGCATTAATGTTTAGGTAAAATGACAATTCAGAAATAATAACAGGGTGCAAACCAAAGGATCTGACCCCCTAAAACAGCTGCTGGAAGAATGACAAAAATGTAAAAGAATACCTTTGGCCTGCATGCTACTCAATGCTCAGGGTACAACAGACAACAATTTAGAAACAATCTAAATTGGAAAACTCAGCAATAATATTTGAGGCCATCCAAAGATCCCTGGGACTCAGGATAGCACTATGGAAAACAACAATAATTTATTAAAATGAATGGTCATATCCATGTATTACAGATTACAATAATGTGACAAACATGCTTGAAGAAAACTTACAAAACAATCAGAAAAATAAACACATTAATCTGGTGGCGGATAGGGCCTATAGGCATGCAAGAGAATGACTGTGGAGATTACACAACATTCTTACACGAGCTTACAAACACACCATGCCAATATACAGTAAATGTTGGGGAAATGGGAAAAATATGTAACAATACCAAGAGTAAGATGGGCAGCAAGATCCCAGGGGCACCCATGAATGCATTAGGGAGAAATAAAAAATAAAAACAATTAAAAATATACCCTAAAACCTACAAAGTACCTATGACAAGGCCTAAATCACAATATAATACCATTGAAAAAATTAGTAAAATGAAAAATAAAGTCTTGTTCATTGGGCTCCTAGAACATCATCATGGAGACTAGCAAATATTGAATGAAATGAAGAAAATTGAATATACTTACATAATACCATGAAGCTCCTTTAACACAACTGTATGATTAGACAAACAGCTGTTAAATCAGCAAACATATCTGAGTAGCAAGCATGTCACCTGGAACACATACAATAGCATTAGAAAGACTGGAAATACCAATTAAAATGAATACAAACACAGAGGCATGTACACAAAATATAGTCCGGATAGTACAACATGTAGACAATTGTAAAGTTGTGAAAATATCTGGAGCCAGCTATGACACCTTTGGCTGTAGGAGAAAAATGGATACTCTGGGATAGTAACATAAAACTCTAAGAAATAACATATCTGTAGTTGCTTGCTAATATGCCTGATAGGACCCTTGCGGTTCTGGTAGGACACTAAAGAGGAATTATGTAATCTGCTGAGAGGTGTTTAGGTGGGTTGATAAAAGTCATGCTGTAAGATGTGATAGTTTGTGGAAGAATAAAGATGTCTGTTACAAAGCTCCATATGTGGCATATTCATTTGCATGCCGGGCTGAGAAAGATGCTACAACGGTTGATGAGTAGGGTATAAGTGCCCTGAAGAAACAACGCTGCTCTCCCTGAAAGTTTGCAATAATACGGAAAACTGATCATGAACATGTCACACGTGCCTGAATCGATGCAAGGCAGTCTAAAGGTTGCGTAAGTGGATTGAAAGCCCTGCTCCAGCCCAGACACAGCCACTGAAGAAGTTGAAAGCCCTGCAGAGAAGAACATTTTGGAAAGCCCACCGGAACCCCCTGGCAAGACGCCATAAGACAGAGCGATCATCCATATGAAGGAAAGACTAAAGACAGTAACAACCAGGTATGAAAGCAGAAACTTACTTATGGCACAAGTGAGTGAGGTGCTTGCTATACAACCTTTTAAAATTGGACAAAACCACCAGGCTCAAGTAGTGGGGATGTTGCATGGAAAGGATACCAATCCTGTTTCCCACGAAGAATGCTGTTTGAAATGCACATGCTCTCAATGGTGACAGAAGGGAGAACAAAGTATGGTGCTGCTGTGTTTCTGATTCTACCACTACCATTTGACACATCGAATAAGAAGACCATTGGTGCCAGGTGGGCTGCATGGATCTAAACATTTAATGATTTCATAGATGCAATAGAAGAAGATAATGAGAAAATCATTAACTATTTGGAAAACCTTGCCAGTGATGAAATGAAAGAAATGCCAAAGAAAGTCTAATTGATGCAACATCATACTGAAAGATAGAAGCGTTGGAAGCCAAGTTCAATATGATGCCCTATGTCGACTATAACTGGCACATTGACAATAAGCTGGTAAAACAATGGATGCGTTTGTTGCAGGCTTGACATACTTGCACTGTAAGTTTTGTGACTTCAATGATGAAGAAGGCATATGCCGCAGAGTCATCAATGGTTGTCTTTCAGAAGACCCATGCTGAGAGAGACATTAACTTTAGAGGAGATGCTAATGACTGCAAGAACAGAAGAACAACCACATTGATAAGCTTCCGATATGGAAGTAGTGCACAATGAGTCAGCATTGCCCACGAAAAGTAAGCAGAAGCACCAACTAGATGCACGCAAGGCGATGTCTCCGATGAAGAAAACGTTATGTTTCCGTTGCAGGTTTTCATTTCACCATGAAGGTAAATGTCCAACCATTGGACAGATATGCAAATGCTGTGGGCAAGAAACCACTTCATACTGGTCTGCTAAGCAAAAGAGAAACCAAATATGTCACAGCGAGAAGAGAAAATGGATGCCATAAGGTTTCAATGCATTCTTGCCACGCCCACAAGGCCAAAAGGCAGCAAAGGTTATGGCAAACAGAAACCAAGCAAAGTCGATTGTCATCAAATTCATCATATAAAGTATCTTCGAAGTCATTATCAAGCTCTAGTGAAGAAGATGGATATGAGTTGATGATATCTACTAAGGAACAACATGCAAATGTGGGATTAACTGCCTACAAATATTAAAAGTCGATGAAGAATCACCAAACAGAGCATCAAAATGCATTTGAACACTGTCCAAAAATGACATTAATGGCAAACGGTTGCCCCATAAAATTCATGCTAGACAGTGGTTCCTCATTTAATATCAGGCCAGTAGAAAAGTTTATCAGCTTGTTTCTTGAGCCATGCTATACCCTGTCAAACATAAAAGTATACACCTGAGCTGCTTCTGAACCACTACAGAGTCAGGGGTCAGTTACAACAACTATGCAACATACAACAATGTCAGTGCGAGAGCTGATTTATGCCCTGCAAGGAATTTCCTCCAGTACATGCCTACTTACCTTTGAAACCGCTGCTGACAGGGTGCTAATATCTCTCAACTATATTCCTCTGTGCTCAGCCTGGAATTGTGAGTCGGTCCCTGTCATTATTTTATGGCCTAAGAAGACTCAAGAAAATGAAAGTGCAATTTCAAATTAATGAGGACATTCGCACTGTTGCTCAACGACACTGCAGATTTGCTTTTCACTTACAAGAAGCCGTGGAGAGAGAACTCGAAACACAGTTGAAGCATGAGATCATTGAATGCTTCACTGGTCGTACACCGTGGGTTTCGCCCATATTTGTGGTGCTGAAATAGGACAGTGGTGTTGATTTGAGCCAGACCAACAAAGCAATCGAGACAGAAAGACATCTTGGTCCCCACATAACGGGCATGCTCATGCAACTAAACAGAGCTAAAGTCTTTTCCCGTCTTGACCAAAACAAAGGATACCATCAACTTGAACTGGAAAAGCAGTGCAGATACATTACAACATTTTCAACTCATTTTGGTTTGCTTATATACATAAGACTGAGTTTTGGAGTATCTTCAGCTATGGAGATATTTCAGGATGTACATGTTACACATGCTTTCAATTACAGTAACGGCATACTGGTATTTGGGACAACAAAAAAGGAGCAAGATACGGCTCTTACATTAGTGTGTCAATTACTTGCTGATGCAGGTCTCAATCTAAATGCAGCAAAGTGTGAATTTCACAAAACCAAACTTAAATTCTTTGGGCACATATTCTCTGATGGGGAATGATTCCGGAACAGGACAAAGTGTAAGCATTCACCTCCCACAAGATGTAATCATGCTGCAATTCTTGTTAGGCATGGCCAGTTATTGCTCAAAATGAATTTGCAACTTTGCCACAATTAGTGAATCATTGAGAGACTTAACAAAGCCAAATGTCCCAGTCCAGTGGGCTCCTTAATACGACCAAAGTTTCAAAGAAATTAAACATGCAATTGAGAATGCAACCGAAATGGCAAATTTTGATCTCAAGTTACACAGTGAGATCACAGTGGATGCAAGCCCGGTGGGGCGGGGACAACTCTTGGTCAGTACAACGACCATCCTAATGCTTAGAGACACATCATGCCCTTTGTCAATAGAAACCTGCCTGAAACAGAACAGGCCTCTTCTCAGCTGGAAATGGAGAGTCTGGCTGTAGTGTAGGCCTGTGAACACTTCATTTGTTTCTATATGGAAAACGTTTCACTGTCATCACGGACCACCAGGCATTATTCATTATCTTTGAAAACCTGAACTAAGATGCCCCCTCGCATCGAGAGGTGGGGACTGCAACACCAAGAGTTTGACTATGCAATTGTACACAAGCCAGTTAAAGATCAAAACCGCACAAATGACTTTTCATGAGCGTCGTTTTATCACCACAGTTCAACATTGTTCAGCATCTGAAGAGTATCTCAACTTTATTGTCATGTCCAGCAAGCCAGTAGCTCTATCCATTGAACAGATATTGCTGCTAGAAACATATCTATAAACATGCTCATCCTCAAATACCTCATTACAACACAATCTTGAAAGAAAAGTATTTGACCCTTTGCTGATCAAGTTGAATTCCAAAAATTGAAAAATGTATCCATCAACCAAGTAGCTATCACATTGTGAAGCTCGAGAATCATCATACATGAGAGCCTGAGACAGCAAGTCATTGAGCTGGCCCATAAAGGACATTGTGGCATTGTCACCACCAAAAGAGCTCGAGGAGACTGAGTGTGGTCCCTCGCCTATATGAATGAGTTGAGAAGGAGCTGAAAGCATGCTACCTGTGTAACTCTTTACCCCCAAAAGTGATGCAACATCCATGGACAATGTCTGACCTTCCTGAGAGAGTTGTAAGTAAATTATTTGGGCCTCTAGGAAATGGAGATTTTCTCATTGTGGTCATTGATGAATATTCACGTTTTCTGTTGAATGGAAGATTTATCAAGGAGAGCTCATGGCAAAATAATAGATCGGCTTGTTGGCATTTTTGCAGCGTGAGGCCTTCACCACTATTCTGTAATCTGTTAATGGTCTGCCTCTCAATAGCAAAGAATTCAAGGAGTTTCTTGTTTGACTAAATGTCAAGCACCTTTCTGGCCCCAAGCCAATTATGTTGTTGCATGATTCTTGGGCACCCTCAAGAGGCTAGTTCGACGAGCATCAATGGAAATAATTGATTTAAACTAATCTATTGATGAAGCCTTTTGTGTGTATCCATCAACCTTTCACTCTACAACTGGTGAGAGTTCTGCCACCTTGCTATTTGGGAAAGTCATTAGAAGCAAACTAGCACAATGTTCATCAGACTGATTGATGAATGCCAATAAGGTTCGTGTCACAGACACTTCTCGAAAGTGCAAAATGAAAGCATATGCTGATCAGCACCCAGGCAATAGTCTACGACAAAGGGGACTGTGTACTGGTCAAACAGTTATGAGTGAGATCACGAGTAAGATGGCCCTGCCGAAATTTCCAGACATAGCATCTGAGTTTGACATGGGTTCCTAAGCAAGGTACACCTTAACTACCTCATACCACCAGATCTGGCATACCAGTGCAAGTACTTCCAGTACTCATTGAGGAATTATTGCTGTCTGTAATTTTTATTTAACAAAAGGGGAGATGTAGTTTCTTGATATTATTTACGCTAGGATGCTTGCGGTTCTGGGAGGGCTCTAAACAGGAATTACGTAATCTGCGGGGAGGTGTTAATGTGGGGTTATAGAAGTTATGATGCAATGCCTGCAGTGTTTGATCGTATGTGGAGGAATAAACACATCTGATCCAGAGGTCTGTGTGTGATATATTCATTTGCATGCTCCCGGGGCTGGAGAAGACACTAATATATTTATCCTGCACACAACACTCCCCCACACACACAAGCACACATACCAGGGCAATTTGTTTTTCAATTGGAAGAGAATAGAGAAAATACCTAAAAACACATCAAGGCCAGTCAAATTCTCAAAGTTCACATAGGAATACATCAGTGAGATTGGCAACATTAATTATTATTACCCTCAGAATACCACAACAGCGCAAATGTACAAATAAGGATATGTAAAATCATTATTAATGTCTAATGGTGAGTCATGGCCTTTGGACCCCTCCTAGGAGAGTGCCAGAGAGATTAGTGAAACAAATTACATTTTAAAATAATATATATGGCCTACAGACTACAAACAGGCCTCAAACATAATACCAGAAAACATGAATACAAAATCAGTAAAAGCATAAACATTTCAGAAATTTTGCCAGGCTATCTGGGGTACTTAGCGACAGGGAGACACAGGAAGTGACAAAACAATTATGTTAAAATAATATCTGTTACTTGCATGCAAGACAAGGCTCCCCCACATCATTACATATGAAGTGAAGTTTGTGGAAATTTTCAATTTCAGCCAGGGCTCTTGTGACTTGTAAGAGAGCATCAAAGCAAATGACAAAACATCATTAAAATAAAAAAATATATATATATATATGCCCTACATACTACTAACGGGCTCCAAATACAACAGCAAAAATTGCAGATAAAAATGTCTGTGTGCCTTCCCGTGCCCCTACAGATCCAGGAGAGCAACACAGATATTGAGAAATGTCATATTATTCTGCATAAACGCCTCCAACGATTGTTTTTGTGCAGGAAGGTGCCTCTTGCACAAAAACAATCCTGCCTGCAACAAAGGTGGAAGGGTGCCTATATTAGAGATAGGCTGCCAAAACGATGCCAGCACAGGCAGAAAGGACAGGAATGCACTGCATTGCTTAAATGCAGTGAATTCTTGCATTTTAACTTTGGCATAGGAAGATAAGCAAAGTTCCTTTCTGCGTTGCCCTATGCCAAAATGCCATAAATGAGGCCCTAGGTGTAAAGGGAAAATGCTTCCCACATGTGAAGGGGGTACCTAGTTATTTGGTTTTCAAAGACAACTGATTTGAAAACAAAACATTCTGTTGACTGCCGTCAAAACCAATAGCTGCCATCCATCAAACGTTTGGTACCTTCAAAGAAACTACCCTGATGGTGGCTCGTCTAAATAAATATATATATCACTGCTCGGCTGGTAATAACCTCAAAATGTAGCAGTTCTCTGCACATCAGGATTGCAGACATAATGTTCTCCGCTACCATGATGGACAGGGAAGGACAACCAAACCCTAACTTAGGCCCTTGCACACAAAACAATTAATGAAATCAGCAATAGCATCTGGTTGCAAGCCAAAGTCTTGTGGTCTAGAGATGAGCATTGCATAAAGTAGTAAAAATAAATTACAATGAATATCAATAGCCTACAGACTAACCTTAGGCTCAAAATGTAATATAAGACAATGGTAACTAAAAAACAATTAAATCAGCCAAATTAGTTGTGGGCTCCAAAAGGGCTCTTACAGCACCTCCATTGCCCACAGTAGAAGGCTTAAAAAAGGGAAAATTGTTGAAAGCATCTGGGGCCTGTAACAAAACAGTACGTCAGTCCCAAAGAGTAAACCTTCTGAAAACAATATCAGTAAATCAGGACACAAAGCATTGATAATGAGAAGAAAAAACCCAAGATTTCCAAATTCTATACATTGCAAAAAAAAATCCAATGACCTTCAGTGCACCAGGCCTCACTGTTCTTTAACCCCCGCAGCGGGATGCCCTGGATCTGCGCCCCACTTACCAGGTCCTCTAGCAGCAGACAAAGGATTCAGGAAGAGCAAAAAATCAATTTGTGCTGCCCTTCAAGCCTCCCTCAAACAATGCTCATGAAACTGAAATATCTTACAATGACCTTTATAATGAGCAAAGATCACACATAAAGGATGAGCATGGAGGACATGGAAGATGACATTCCTACTCAATGTGCAGTAGCCACCATTGCACTTGCCCTGGGAAACATGTAATTAATGTGATTATTTTTTCCAAACAGTGTCTTCAGGCTGAAGATAAGAACTCTTCTGTTTCAATGAAAAGACTCAAACCAAGAGCAGAGTAACTGCTTAACCGAAACAAACCAGGAAAATGCACATGATAAGCATAACACAATAATCTGTACTCTCATGCCAATAACAATTATGCATGGGCCTATGGCCTGTGTGTGCTGTGGTACAGTCAAGAACCTACAGTTTTTTTCATAACTGAGCTAACTCTCTCTCTCACTTTCTCTTGCAACCATATGCCTCCTCGTGAGTGTCGTGGAGGGAGATGGCCCATTGGACACCCTACGAATATAGCTTTTAAAATGAAATACCATGTTTAATACTTTGGTAATATGTGCATTTTATGAAGGGTTGATGTCATTGTTGTTATGTGTCATGCCATATATTGCATCACAGAAATCACCAAGTCTGACAAGCATTCTTTTTATTTCTTCTTGCCTGCAGGTAAACAGGATTGGGCTTCAGAAAATATCCTGACATCGTCTTTTAGCTCAACTAAAGAAGAAGCAAACATGATGCCCAGAAAATCTATACCTGCCAAGAAAATGGACAGTTATGAGTTGGATTCCTCCAAAAACGCCAACAGCATTGAACATCCTAGAATCAAATTGTTCTTGTTGTTTAGGCATAGTGTGCAGGTAAGTGTACCTCATGAACCTATTCCTTGCGGGAAGCTGGAAGATGGAGGATATATTGAATCCAAAACAAAAGCCCCTTCTTCTCACAGCTGTGGAGAAGGCTATCATAATTGACATAAGATCATCCCAACAGAGATTAGGAAGACACACTTTAACTCTTTTGCTGCTATGCCTTTTCCCCCCTGTGCGAAGCCTTTTGGCTCTTCTCAATCACAGGCTCTTGGCCCACCCACACAAGTGAGAGACTAAGGAGAATGGTGGGTGGTAGTACAGTTGTGCCAGTGCAGTGATCCCAATCAGAAATGTGAAAAATGTTTTATGTAATTAGCTAAATTCGTGGATTCTCGGAGGGAAACCATTGGGGGATACATGCAAGCCACACCTCCCTGGACTCCCCCGGGTGTCTAGTTTTCAGAATTGTGTGGGTTCAGTAGGCTTCCCCAGATGGCTGCTGAGCTCAGGGCTAAAAATGCAGGTGACTCCCTCGCAAAACCAGGTCGTTTTGTGATCGATAATTTTGAAGTCTCCACAGTATGTTTTGGGCCATTTCCTTTCGCGGGCACTAGGCCTAACCACACAAGTGAGGTGCCATTTTTATTGGGAGACCTGGAGCAATGCTGGGTGTTAGTAAATTTGAGGCTGCCCTATGATCCTACAACTTTCCCACACAGAAAAGTGAGGAAAATTAGATTTTATTACCTAGGTTTGAGGTTTTCAGGGGATTCCGGCAGGTTTCCCTAGGTGGCCACCGAGCCTGGTACAAAAACTCTGGTTACCCCCTTGAAAAACCAGGTATAGGTAGGCATCTGTGTTTTGGTTAACTGTAGGCAGAGAACTCCGCTCTGACCTCGGAGTGTGCGGAGTTTTGCCTACTCCGCGTTACGTGGAGAACGCGGCGTAGGAAAAACTCTGCACACTCCGCGGCAGAGTGGAGTTGGCCCGCCGCCCGCCTCGACCCCCATATTAAAAATTAATTAAAGTACAATAAAAAGTAAAGTAAAGAGACTTACTTTCACTGCGGTATCCCCGGGCTGCCGTCCTACTCTTCCATGCATCTCAGGGTGATCTGCGCAGGAAATAAGCATGGGCGAGTCGGGATCACCCTGAGACGCAAGGAAGAGGCAGACAGTAGCACGGGACGCTGCAGTGAAGGTAAGTCTGTTTTTATTTTTCTCCTTATTGTATTTTTATTTAATTTTTAATATGGGGGTGTAGGCAGGTGGTGGAGTGGAGTTCCACATAGTTTGTCCCCAACTCCGTGGACCTCCGCGTAGTGCCGCTCCGCCACCTCCGCCCAGGCTTGCAGATATCTAGTGGAATCTTAAAAAAAAAAACATTTCTGAAAACTAGACACCCGTGGAAATCCATGGAGGTGTGGCTTACATTATTCCCCAACATCTTCCCCAACATTTTCCTTCCCAGAATCGGCTGCAGACCTCAAATTTAGCTTAAAATTCACATTTTCTCGAATATCAGTGTGGGAAACTTGTGGGATCGCGGCACGGCACAAATTTCCTACCACGCAGCATTCCTCTCAATCTCCTTATAAAAATGACACTTTACTTGTGTGAATGGGGGAAGTCCCTGTGATATGGAAGGGACAAAAATGTGTCGAGATTGAGGGGGTTCCAAAGTGGGTCCAAAAGGGCAATTTGTTTGTACCTTTTAGGCTGATGCTGCTTTGGGCACCCACACAAGTGAGGTATCCTTTTTCCAGGGAGACCAAGGGGAACGCTGGGTGGTAGGAAATTGGTGATCCTGCAAGCTTCCCACACAGAACGTATGAGGCTTAAAGGGGATTCTGGGTAAGAAAAAGCTAGGAGATCCATGCAAGCCATACTGCCAGCCAAGAGTCAGTCCATGCACACCACCATTCATGCACACCACCAACCAAACGCCATCCATGCATACCGCAAGCAATCCGCCATCCACTCATTCCGCCAGCCAAGCATCATCCCAGCATACTGCCAGCCAAGCAACATCCGTGCATGCACACCATCAGCCAAGTGCCAGTCTACATACACCACCAGCCATATGCCACTCCAAGCACACCACAATGCAAGCACCAATATACACACATCGTCATCAAGCACGTGTCCACACACATCATTTGCCAGGTGCAAGTCCACACACACCGCCACATCATCAACTGCTCCCAGGCAACCACCTCCTTCCCTTATGCCTGGAAACACACCAAGATCAACCTTCTCCTGAAGAAACCATCGGCTGACCCCACCAATCTCAAACACAACAGACCCATCTCCCTGCTCCCCTTCCAAGCGAAAGTAATTCAGAAAGCTATAAACAGCCAACTCGCCACATTCATCGAAGAGCACGATATACTTGACTCCTCCCAATCCGGCTTCAGAAAAAAACACAGTACAGAAACCGCCCTCGTCACCGCAACAGAGGACATCCGCACCCTACTGGACAAAGGAGGACAAGGCCCTTGACTGGATCCGCTCCTTCCTCTCCGGCAGAATGCAGTGGGTCAGACTCCCCCTTTCCTCTCGGACTCTACACCAACCACCTGCGGAGTCACCCAGGGATCCTCCCTAAGCCCTACGCTCTTCAACATATACATGGCTCGACTCGCTCCATATTCAGAATCTACAGACTCAACATTGAGTCATACGTAGACGACACTCAAGTCATCCTCTCCCTATTCAACAAACCTAACACCACCAGACACAATATCTGCAAAGGCATGGAAACCATTGCTAAATGAATGAAAAACAGCTGCCCATGACTAAACCCCAACAAAACAGATGTACTAATCATGGGCCCAAACCCCGATGCCTGCAAATGACACCTAGTGGCCCCCACCCTCATATGCCTGCCCACCCCCACAGACCACGCACGCAACCTGGGAATCATCCTGGACACCAAGCTCAAGATGGACCACCAGATCAACTCCGTTGCGTCCTCCTGCTTTCACACCCTCTGACTCCTATGTAAGACCTTCAAATGGCTCACCCTCGAACACAGAAAGACCGTCACTCACGCCCTGGTCACCAGCAGCCTCGACTACGGCAACACACTCTACGTCGGAATAAACAAAAACCTCACCCGCAAGCTACAGAACATCTAGAACGCCGCCGCAAGACTGGTCGTCAACCTGCCAAGACACTGCCACATCTCCCAGCACCTGCGCACACTCCACTGGTTCTCCATCAAGGCTAGAGTCCCCTTCAAGATACTCACCCATGCACACAAGGCCCTCCTCGACACCGGACCAGCATACCTAAACAGCCAACTCAAATTCCACACACCCCAAAGAACCCTACGATCAGCCCAGCTCTCCTATGCTGTGGTTCCCGGCACCAGAAATACCAGATCAGGACGCCGCTCCTTCTCCTTTCTCGGGCCAAAACCTGGAACACCCTTCCGCTCCACCTCAGATAAATAACATTGCTCCCCATCTTCGCAAGGAACCTCAAAACCTGGCTCTTCGACAGACCCCCTCCTTGATGGATGGGAACCTGCACCCCAACCCCAGCACCTTGAGACCCTTACAGGTGAGTAGTCGCATTTTATCAAGCCCATGATTGATTGATTGAGTAAAATGGCAGTCAAAGGTCAGTACATGCAGACCATCAGCCAATCTCCAGTTCACACACAGACAAACTTTCTCTGGTTTCGAGTGGTTTTCTGCCGACACTTGGGAACAGACCAGACTAAAACTTGCACTGAAACAGCCAAAATGTGTACCTAAAAAGGGGGAGTGACCCTTGCCTATGGAGCTTCTCCCTGGCATGCCCATAACATCTCCCTGGTGCCTAGTGGGCTTTCTACCCCCACAAGGGGCAGAAATACTTTCTTGGGGTTGGGGGCGTTAACATGCCCATTCTAAGCTACTCCCACCCCTACGTATAAAACAAAATAATTTCATCCCCGGTGCCTATTAGGCTTTCTGTTCTCCCAGGGGTCAGATCACGGGCTAATGCCCCCATCTGGCTCCCGGGGGAGGTAGAAAGACTGTGGCAATTTGTTTGTGTGGTGGGGACATTGGCATGCCTATTTTAGGAAGCCCCCACCCCTAGTTATAATAAAAAACATAACCCCTGGTGCCTAGTGGGTTTTCTGCCCACCCTGTGGGGGCAGATAATGAACTATTGCCCCCATCTGCTTCCCGGGGGGACAGAAAGACTGTGGCAAATTGTTTGGGGATGGGTGCATTGGCAAGCCCATTCTGGGCAGCCCCCACCGCTACGATTATTAAACAAGCATTTTCAATTCAATAGATCCTGCAATCAGTTTTAAGCTATTGGCATTGTAAATGATAGGGATTTTAGTCATGTGTTTTTCAAAGCAACACATATATAAAAGGCCTTGTCACTTATAATGCTAATAGCTCAAACTCTCACAAATGCGAGCCCACTTTAATGGAGGCGTGCCCCTTTCTTTAGGCGCTGCTCCCCATATTCAGGTTACAGTGAGCAGCATCCAAATAAAGGTGCCCATCCAACATTAAAGTGAAAGCGCGTATGGGGCGCTTTTACAGGAAGTGTAAAGATAAATACATTTTTAAAACATTTTAGCCCGCCCGCTAAAGTGAAAGCGCTTGCTCTGTAGATTAAAAAAAAAAATAAGCGCAGCTGCTAAAGAGAAAGCGGCCTGAGCTGTAAATTGAATAAATAAATAAGCGAGGCCGCTAAAGTGAAAGCGGACTCACCAGGCACACCACACTTTGGATGGAGTATTCACAAATAATCAAGATCTAAGAGTGGATAAGGTCCTGCTTACAGTATGGTTGGACCACAGGGCCATTTTGTCTCTCACTTAAGGTTCCCCCCAATAATGGGCCTGCACAAATGCACTTAGAACTTTTAAGATGCAGCCCTGGAAAAAGCTTAATGCTGACGAGCTGAAGGACATTCTTTCAAACTCGATCCCAGTCTTAGACAATAACGTGGATAATGCAGCAATTAACTATACTCACTGGTTAGAATCACCCAGTTCTCTGTGCCAGAACAACTAATAAAGTGTTATAGAAAAAATCCATCTGCCCCCCCTGGATCTCACAAGAACTAAGGGGCATATTACCAACAACTAGCGATAATTTTTGTCTCTAACTTGTTTAGAGACAAAAATTATCAGCGATTTTTATCGCAGATAAACCTTGCTATTAGCAAGGTTTATCGCAAATGCGATAAAAAACGGCCGCAATGCATGAATATCGCTGAAAAGTCAGCGATATTCATGCATTATCGAGCAAATGCTCTTAGCCATGTTATCCACCTCCCATTGGATAACATGGTGAAGAACTGCTCAGGGCAGGTGTTAGCTTTTGGAGATATTCGCGCTTAGCGCGAATATCTCCAAAAGTTGGTAATAGGAGATAGCGATGTTAGCGACTGTTTCCAGTCGCTAACATCTTGGCACGCCCACTTTGCATGTCATTAGTGATAAATATCACTGACATGCAAAGCGGGGCCCAAGATGGTCGCTATCTCCTATTAGCTGTCACTACCTGCTGTTAGCGACAGCTTGGTAATAGGGAGATAATTTTATCTCCGCTTTCTTGGGTTTTAAAGCCAAAAAAGCGGAGATAAACCCCCTTGATAATATGCCCCTAAAAGCTTTCCAAATGAAATGTGGATTCCAAGAATGTAGGTGGAGAATAGAGTACTGCCAAGAGGTAACGACCAAATATAAAATATTACTGGAGAAGTATAAGGAACTAATCAGGAACTAATCAGAGCAGCAAAGTCCAAACACTTCACGGAAAAGATTAGCTCAGCTAAAAATACCACCAAGCAATTAGTCAAAACGGTTAAGTCTTTGGCAAACTAAAGTAAATACTTTCTACCCTGACCAATAAGCTGGCAGAAGTCTTCCAGACCAAAGTCAACTCTATTTTTCAAGATTTCATTCTCACTCAGAAGACCAGGGATATAGGAAAGGATATAACCCTGGCAACGAGCCCAGACTCTCAAAAATTTGGAAGGTTTGCCCCTTTCACTAAAGAAAAGTTGATTAACATTCGTAAGTCAATTAAATCAGGGGCTCCTTCACACCCATGCCCCCCAGGTCTTTAATGTGATCTCCATTTCAGTTGCTGGCCCACTTGTGGAACTATTAAACAAGATAGAGATTGCAGTGCAGTTGCCAGCTATATGGAAGAAGGTCTCCATTCTGCCTCTGGTGGAAATCCTATGTTGTACCTTAAGGATGTGAAGAGTTACAGGCCTATAACTCACCTCTTCTTTCCAGCTAGGATATTGGAAAAGGCAATGAATGAGGAAATTCTATCTTTCTTAGATATGACCCAGCGTCTTGATTCCTCACAGTATGGTTTCAGAGCAAGCTACTCGGCTCTGGTAGCTGCAACTTTAGGCACCTTAGTCCCAGCTCAGCTAGAATGGTTATCGTCCCTAGAATAAATAAAGCGAGATGGGGTGGAAGGACTTTTTTGTGCTGGAAATTCATTGCCACTAACTCTACGCTGCCAAACCATCTTGCTGTAGTTCAGGTAGCAGTTGAAGACCTAGCTCTTCACTGAATCTTTCAGTTAAGCTTAGGGACCCGCTCCCGCTTTAGTGCTTTCATCTGATGTCTAAAGGACAGCGTTAAGACACCCTAAGGTGTTTGCGCACTAAATAAAACCAATTCACATTAAATTACATACGCGCAGCCGCTATAGTTAAAGCAGACCTAACTGGAAATTAAAAAATACATGACTAAAAACAATATAAAAGATGGCGGCATGCTGCAACGTCATTGATGGAATATGGAAAATCATTAAAGAAAATAGTGCTCACCAGCTAGATAAAGAAGACTGTGTAACAACACAAGTAAAAAGACCATTCATTATGGGAGGTTAGAAATTCAGAAAAGGTGGTACCAAGGAGGGACTACTAAGCCTATTCACAAATGAAAAGCAATGATTTCGAAAGGACAGTAACAGAAGTCAATTGAAACAATGGAAGGGAAATAGGTGGAACTTCTATGCCATACCTAAATACAGCATGCCTTGCCAGAGCAGCTCATGCGCTGCCGAGGCTCCACTTAATCCCTGGTGCCTAGTGGGCTTTCTGCCCACGGGGGAGCAGATAAGTGGCAATTGCCCTCTCTGCCTCCCAGGGGAAATGAAAAACTGGCATATTTTTGGGAGGAGGCATTGGCATGCCCATTCTGGGAAGCCCCCACCCCTATGTATAAAAAAATAACACAATCCCTGGGGCCTAGTGGTCTTTCTTACCCCGTGGATGCAGATATGGGGCTATTACCCCCACTTGCCTCCCGGGAGGCAGAACGACTGTGGCAATGTTCTTTGGGGAGTGGGGGCAATGACATGCCCATTTTGGGCAGCCCCCACCCATGCATATAAAAAATATATAATCCCGGGTGCCTAGTGGGCTTTCTGCCCCCCTGTGGGCAGATGGGGGCTATTGCACCCATCTGCCACCTGGGGGGGGAGAATAACTGTCTAATTGTTTGGGTGAGTGGGGGCATTGGCAAGCCCATTTTTGGCAACCCCTACCCCTATATACTTAAGATGAATAAATACTTGGTGGCTAGTGTGCTTTCTGCCCCCAAAGGCAGGCAGATTGGGGCTATTGCCCCTATCTGCCTCCTGGGGGGGACAAAGACTGTGGAATTTTAGTGGGGTATTGGCATGGCCATTTTGGGTAGCCCCCACCCATATATACATAAAATAAATAAATCCCTGGTAGCTAGTGGGATTTTTGTTGTCCCCCCCCCCCCCCCCCCGGGGAGGCAACATTACTGTCATTGTTTTGGGGGTGGGTGCATTGCCATGCCCATTTTGGGAAGCCCCCACCCCTATATATGTAAAAAAAAAAAATCCCTGGTGGCTAATGTGCTTATTGCCCCCCAAAGGGGCAGATCGGGTATATTGCCCCATCTGTATCCTTGGGGGGCAGAAAGACTGTGACATTTTTGGGGGGTAGTGGCTGCCCATTGTGGGCAACCACTACCCCTATACACATAAAATAAATAAATCCCTGGTGCCTAGTGTGCTTTCTGTCCCTCGAGGGGCAGAAAGACTGGATTTTATGGAAAACGTTGGGGTGGCACAACAGTCCTTGCCCAAGGGGCGGCTCCCCCCTCCCTTGTACCTAGTGGCTGGATCCCTGCTTGAGGAGCGCCCTCCAATGATACCTCTCCCATCTGCATCAGTGCTCATGGGATTGAAATAGCCCCCTGAGCACTGAGGCATTGAAACTGACTCAGGCCCTACTGGCTCATTTCAGTTTCACTGGAATGACATCAGGGCGACATGCGCACTGATCATCATTTCAGAGAAAAAAAATCTGAACAGCCTTGGTAGCTGGAGAATCTCTCCCCCAGCTCCCGGTGGCTGCATGGTAGGAAAGGAAATTCCTCTGGTGCTCGCACCATAGGGATTTCCTGTGCCATGTGGTCGGACGCGTGGCAGCCTTCCGACACATATGAGCATGTTTGCATCGGACCGCTCCTGCGTCCTGGTTAAGTAGGTGCAGGGCTTGCAGTTGCACTTGCTTTGCACCAATATCGACATCTCTACCTCCTCTAAGAAAGAAATGCCCCCCATTTTCTCCAAGCCCCCTTCATGTAAAAGTGACAGGCAGTGCACTTTAATCCCTTTTCACCAAGGGAGTCGTGGAAAACGAAAGCACCACTCATGATGATAAAGATTAAGCTGCGATTTTCATACTGAGAGTGGCCCTGAAGCAATTGTGCCGGAACAATATTACTAAGTGGAGGTGGATGGTTGATGAAAAGAGATGTGACTGTTCACGTAGGTCTGGCCTGTGTAGTTTACTACACAGGCCAGACCTAAGTGAACAGTGCTCTAAATGTGTGGATGAGGAGTATTGGGAGGCAATGGAGCATCCTGAGATATTGTATGATGAAAGTCCTGAGTGGAAAGCTGAGGATGAGTGTAGTTGTTATGTTCTGGATGGTTTGTAGTCTTTTGGTGAGTTGCTTGGAAATTCCAGCATAGCAGGAGTTCCCGTAATCCAGCTTGCTGGTGATAATGACGTTTTTCCAGTTTTGCTCAGGAGCCATTTGAAGATGTTCTCAGTATCCTATGGGTGTGGGAGCAGGTTGCTATGGCAGTGTTAACTTGTGCAGACATGTCCAGCTTGCCGTCAGTGATCATTCCAAGGTTCCTGGCATGTGCAATGGTGGTGGCTGTGGGTCTGAGGTCGGCAGGCCACCAGATGAAATCCCGAGGTGAGGTGTTTTTTATGTTATGTTATGCTATGTTATATGTTGATTGGTATCGCGCTCTGTTAGTCGGGACTGTCCTGGCGCGGTGAGGAAACGGTGTCAGAGTGAGCAACGAGAAGCTATTCAGAATGTGTGAAATGGTGGGTTTTTAACAATTTTTTAAAATTGGTCAGGTTGGGGGAATATCTTAGAGCATCAGGAAGGGTGTTCCACATCTGAGCTCCCCGTACCGTCAGAGATTGCCCCCCCAGGCGAATTCTCTTAAATCTGGGGACAACCACCTGCCTTCGGGAGGTAGATCGCAGCTGACGGGTCGGTTGGTAAAAGGCAACTCTTTTTGCGAGGTAGGGCGGACAAGGTCCATGCAGGGCTTTATAAACGAGTACCAGGGCCTTAAAACGCACTCTTTGGGCCACTGGAAGCCAGTGTAGCTCCCTCAGTTGCTTACGAACGCTGAGCCTCCTAGGAATGTTATAAAGGAGTCTCACCGTCGCATTCTGGACTACCTGTAGCTTTCTAATCAGAAAGTCAGGCGCCCCGATGTAAAGGGCATTCGCATAGACCAGGCGAGAGAGCACGAGTGTTCTGGCTACCGTTTCTTTGGCCGATTGGGGGAGAAGGGGAAAGAATCTTCGAAGGATGGTCAGGGAGCCAAAACAAGTCCCTGCCAGTCTGGAAATCTGGTCACAGAACCATAGATCGGCACCAAACCAGACTCCTAGGTTCTTTGCAATCCCACCATCTCCCTTAGGGCAAGGTGATCCGCTGGGCCAAATGGACTCCCTAAAGTTTGTCCTCATTGCACTTGAGGCAGGCTCTTGCTAGCCAAGCAAATACAGAGGACAGGCATTGACGGACTCCTGATGTACAGATATTATCCTTGTTCCAGGTAAAGAGAAGTTGGGTGTCGTCGGCGTATGCCATTATCTTCGCACCCAAGTTCTCTGCCAACAAAATCAAAAGGGGTCAAGTAAATATTGAATAAAAGGGGACTCAAGGTTGACCCTTGTGGTACTCCAGTCCCTACCCTGCGGTTAGAAGAATGGAAGGGGGGTAGCCAGATTTGTCGAGACCTGTCTGAAAGGAAAGAACTAATCCACCTAAGGGCCGAGCCTGTGATGCCAATATCCTCCAGTCTAGACAGAAGCTGGAGTTGGGGCACCGTATCGAACGCGGCAGAGATGTCCAATAAAATTAGAGCCGCTCTGCCGCCCCCATCCAGGCACTCCCTAATGGCCTCTGCCACCTCCAAAAAGCGCAGTCTCTGTGCTAAAAGAGGTACGGAAGCCCGACTGGGCCGGATGAAATGCCCCAGAGGATTCCACGAACCTCTCCACTTGCCGAAATGCAGCCTTCTCGCATACTTTGGCAAGGCCGGGAGAAGGGATATGGGCCGGTAGTTGGATGTAATCAGTGGATCTGCTGTAGGTTTTTTGAGGGAGGAGTTTGGCTTGTTTCCACTGGGAGGGAGCCATTCCTGTACGTAATGACTCGTTGACCAAAGCAGTAACCATAGGGGCGACTACCTCGGCCACTCCACTCAGAACCCTTGCTGGGCACGGATCTGCTGGGGACCCCGACTTCAGTGCTTTTAATATAGCCATCACATCCACCTCCTCTACATTTATGAACTTGGACATCTGGGCTTTAACCTCTATTCTTTGGAATAGTGAAGGCGAGGGTAGTCGATCCTGTAAGAGTTGATCAACTTGCAGAGGAGGGGGCTGTCCAGGGAGGTTTGAGACTATCTTGGATTTTTTGTATTTTGTCAATAAAATAGGTGGATATTTGCTCACACCAATCTGTTGAGATCGGGGCTGACATCTTCTCTGCCACTGGGGCTATGAAGCTCTTAACAATGGAGAAAATTTCTCGGCAATTATTCTTGGCTTTAAGAATTCTGGCCGCGTAAAATTCCCCTTTGGCCATCTTAATTACTGCATAGTAATTTTGTTGTGCTATTCGGAGTTCTGTTTTTGCAATGGGGCAATAATTCCTTCTCCATACTCGCTCTCGCTCTTTACATCCTAATTTTAAAATCTTTAATTGGTCGGTATACCAGGGGGATGAGAGGGTGGCCCTACGATGCTTTTTCCCTTTACACTCTGGTAGTGATCTAATAGTGGAATCTATCCAGGATATAAAATTATCAACAGCATCATTCAGGTTTTGTGCATTCGCTGGGGCAGTGTGCATGAGGGCCTCCGCCAAATCAGGGATATTAATTCTTCTTGGGTATTCCTCAAGCTGAGGGTTAATCGGCACACGAGTGTTGTTAATGTCCCATGAAAAGTGAACTGTAAAGTGGTCCGACCAATTGACAGGGAGGGGTGGGTCGGTTAAGATACTAAAGTTGGAATACACCAGATCTAAACAGTGACCCCCTAAATGAGTGGCAGAGCGCACCTGTTGCACCAGCTGGCCAAGGTCCCAGGTTTATGAAGATCACTACTTCTGTTTTGTCAGTGTTGAGCTTGAGAAAGTTGACCTTCATCTAAGTGGTGACCATGGTCTTGAAGACAGTAAAATTGTGTTGAGAATTTTGACTGCGCGGGACAGTACGTGTGGTGCATCATCAGTGTATGGCAGGATGGGGGTGCTGATAAATTTGGCTAGTGTAGTCATATGTGTGTGGAAGATGGTAGGTCTGAAAGAGGAAACTTGAGGCACTCTAACAGATGAGTTTCAGGCTCATGAGTTGTATGGTGCTAGGCTTATCATTTGAGTTATTTCCATTAGAAAGAAACAGGTCCTGCAGAGAACAGCTCCTTGAATGCTGATCTTGTGTAAGTGAAAGCAAAAGACACACAATTGATGGACGGAATGCAGAACAAATCAAACTATTAACCCAAGTCAAGAGATCTGGGTTAAATCTATTATTCTTTTGCTCACCATGCCACCCCAGTTTAGACCTGGCCATATGCAAATCAGTCTTGATCCTGTGCCTCATGGGAACAGTCCAGCCCGAACTGCCGAGCCAGTACCTCCCTGGACCCAAAAAAAAAGCATCCTAGGACCGGTTTCGGGGTTTAAGCCCTCTTCCGCCAGGATAGCTTGATTCCAGTGGCACAGTGAGCCCAGGAACCAGGTCTGGGCACACCTGGCGCACTTCGGGTGAGAAAGCAAAGAACACACAAATGATGGACGGAATGCAGAACAAATCAAACCATTCACCCCAGTCAAAAAATCTGGGTTAAATCCATCATTCTTTGGCTCACTATGCCAACCCAGACTGGAATGGCATGGTGGGCCAAAAAACATGGATTTGGGACCAGATCTCTGTACTGGGGTGAATGTATGACATTGTTCTGCATTCTGTCCATCAATTGTTCTTTTTGCATTTGTCACCCCGAGTGGGATGGGTATGCCTGGACGTGGGTCCCGTGCTCTCCATGCCACTGGAGTCAAGTTATCCTGGCTGATGCGGGCTGAAAGCCTGCAACCAGTCCTAGGATGCTTGTTTCCAGTCTAGGGAGGACCTGATCTGGCAGTTCGGGCTGGACCGTTCCCATTGGGGGCAGGGTCAAGACTGATTTGCATGTGGCTGGGTCCAAACTGGAATGGCATAGTGAGCAATAAAACAATGGATTTAGGCCCAGATCTCTGTCCTGGGGTGAATGAATTACATTGTTCTGCATTCTGTTCATCAATTGTTCTTCTTGCATTTGCCACCCCGAGTCAGACAGGTATGCCCAGACCGGGGTCCCTTGCTCTCCATGCCACTGGAGTCAAGCTATCCTGGCTGATGAGGGCTGAAAGCCCGAAACCGGTCCTAGGATGCTTGTTTCCAGTCCAGGGAGGACCTGGCCTAGCAGTTCGGCCTGGACTGCTCCCATTGGGCGCATGGTCAACACTGATTTGCATATGACTGGGTCCAAACTGTAATGGCATGCAGAGCAAAACAACAAAGGATTTGGGCCCAGATATCTGTACTGAGGTGAATGTATGACATTTTTCTGCATTCCCTTCTGGCGTCCCTTGGTCTTCATGCCACTGGAGTCAAGCTATCCTAGCTGATGAGGGCTGAAAGCTTGAAAACTCCTAGGATGCTTGTTGCCAGTCAAGGTCTGGCAGTTCGGGCTGGACTGTTCCCATTGGGGGCAGGGTCATACTGATTTGCATGTGGCTGGGTCCAAAACCGGTTCAAGAATGCTTTTTTCCAGTCCAGGGAGGACCTGGCCTGGCAGTTCGGGCTGGACTGTTCCCATTGGGCGCAGTGTGAATACTGATTTGCATATGGCTGTTTCCAAACTGGAATGGCATGGTGAGCAATAAAACAATGGATTTGGGCCCAGATCACTGTCCTGGGGTGAATGAATGACATTGTTCTGCATTCTGTCCATCAATTGTTCTTTTTGCATTTGTCACCCCGAGTGGGACGGGTATGCACAGACGTGGGTCCCGTGCTCTCCATGCCACTGGAGTCAAGCTATCCTGGCTGATGAGGGCTGAATGCCCGAAACTGGTCCTAGGATGCTTGTTTCCAGTCCAGGGAGAACCTGGCCTGGCAGTTTGGGCTGGATTGTTCCCATTGGACACAGGGTCATGACTGATTTGCTTATGGCTGGGTCAAAACTGGAATGGCATGGTGAGCAAAAAAACTATGGATTTGGGCCCAGATCTCTGTAATGGGGTGATTGTATGACATTATTCTGCATTCTGTCCATCAATTTTTCCTTTTTGCATTTGTCACCCCGAGTGGGACAGGTATGCCCAGACATGGGTTCTGTGCTCTACATTCCACTGGAGTCAAGCTATCCTGGCTGATGAGGGCTGAAAGCCCAAAACCGGTTCTAAGATGCTTATTTCCAGTCCAGGGAGCACCTGGCCTGGCAGTTCTGGATGGACTGTTCCCATTGGGTGCAGGGTCAAGACTGATTTGTATGTGGCTGGGTCCCAACTGTAATGGCATGGGGAGCAAAAAAATAATGGATTTGGGCCCAGTTCACTGTACTGGGGTGAATGTATGACAATGTTCTGCATTTTGTCCATCAATTGTTCTTTTTGCATTTGTCACCCCTAATGGGACGGGTATGCCCAGAGGTTGGTCCCGTGCTCTCCATGCCACTGGAGTCAAGCTATCCCGGCTGATGAGGGCTGAAAGCCCAAAACCGGTCCTAGGATGCTTGTTTCCAGTCCAGGGAGGACCTGGCCCGGCAGTTCGTGCTGGACTGTTCCCATTGGGTGCCGGGTGAAGACTGATTTGTATATGGCTGGGTCAAAACTGTAATGGCATGGTGAGCAAAAGAACAATGGATTTGGGCCCAGATCTCTGTACTGGGGTGAATGTATGACAATGTTCTGCATTTTGTCCATCAATTGTTCTTCTTGCATTTGTCATCCCAAGTGGGACGGGTATGTCCAGATGTGGGTCCCGTGCTCTCCATGCCACTGGAGTCAAGTTATCCTGGCTGATGAGGGCTGAAAGCCCAAAACTGGTACTAGGATGCTTGTTTCCAGTCCAGGGAGGACCTGGCCTGGCAGTTCGGGCTGGACTGTTCCCATTGGACGCAGGGTGAAGTCTGATTTGCATATGGCTGTTTCCAAACTGGAATGGCATGTTGAGCAAAAAAACGATGGATTTGGCCCAGCGCTCTGTACTAGGGTGAATGCATGACATTGTTCTGCATTCTGTCCATCAAATGTTCTTTTTGATCTTGTGTAAGTGTCTGATGAGTATGGGTTTGTTATACTGTGTCGACAGGCACACGGAGGTCCAGAAGGATTACAGTCTATCCTCTGTCCAGGATCATGCAAATGTTGTCTATTATAGTGTTGTGTGCAGTTTCTGTGTCGTGGTTGATGATGAGTAGTGTTGAGGAGTTGGATGTTGATGAGGTTGTCGCTGAGGTATCTGGTAATGAGTTCCTCTAAAACCTTGGTCGAGCGTAGTAGAAGGGCCAAGCAAACCCATCCTGCTGACAATCAAAACCATTTGTTTAATATTGTGGTGCTTTGGTAAACTCCCTGTGTTCCTGAACAAGGTTGTATAGCCTAGGAAAGCAATCTCTCATGCTCAATTGTCTGAGGGCCTCCGAAATACAATTGTGCACAAAGGGGGCCCATATTGTGCAGATGGGCACACAGTTGGGCATGTAATATTGTAGAGTGATGTTGGTTCTGGCATCCTTGGAGTGGTGTTCCTCCAACATTTTTGCCTTCTAGCCTTCTGTTTTTTGCTGACTTTGTTTTTGCTAGCCTTAGTACGCTGAGCACCTTAGTACTGCAAACCAGTGATAAAGTGCTTGTGCTCTCTCCTTTAAACATGGTAACATTGACCTATACTCAACTGGCACATTTAATTCATTTGTAAACCCCTAATACAGTGGAGCAGGTAGACAGGTCACGTTTGGTGTCTAAAAAAATGTACTTAAAAGTCCTCTTCTGAGGTAAAGTTGGATTTTCAGTCACAACTGTAAAAATGGCACTTTTAGAAAGCTGACATTTTTGTGTCCCAACCATTGTGTGCCTACAGCCTGTTCCTGGGTCACATTGCTTGGTGTAACTGGCAATTGGTCACTTTGTATCACTCCCAGACAGTGATACAAAGGGGCCTGAGCATGGTTTGACCCTGGTGTTTTATGACCCTCAAACAAGCTGGGGTCAGGTAAGGGAGCCAGGAAATAACAAGCATCTCCGGGGAGGGGGTGGGGTGAAAACCTCTAGAATCTTCTCCTACAAAGTGAACACCAGGTATAATTATTGTACCTCAGACCCCAACTCTTCAATACACATCTCCACACATGGAAGACTCAGAAGAAGGACCACTGTGCTGCTTTACTGCAAGAAGGACTGTCACTCTGCTGCCCTGCTGTGATGCAGTCCTGCTCTGCTGCCCTCCTACCTGAGTGAGATAGACTGAACATATATCTTGAACTCAGGACCACCAGAGTGACTCGAACGGGTAGTCGGCTTGGTCCTGATCAGAAACCTCAGGAGCAGACAGGCTTCCTCCACCTTAAACTCAGCAGCTCTGAGTCCTGCCCTCACATGGGGTGGCACCCCAGTCATGGATCATTGGAGATGAGCCTGACATTGGTCTGCCAGCCCTACTGAGGTCCCAGCAGAACCAATACATCACAACACACCGCTTCCTAGAAACTCCACATCAGAGCCGCTGAACAACGTATTGCATCACAAAACTGCACCCCTTGACCACTGGGTGATGTATCCGCAGTGTAGGACTTTGCATCACAGTCCACTGACTGCGGTGAAACCCCCACTGTGCGATGCATCCTCGATGCAGGCCTTTGCATTGCAAATTCCTCATCAATGGCATCCTTGACGATGACACAGGACTCAGCATTGCAAGCCTTGCAGCTTTTTTGGAACCAGCTGGTACGCAACACATCTACAATGCAGGACTTCACATCACAAACACTTTTATTTGAGTTTTATATAGCACTGGCTAGACCTGGAGGTATCAGCGCGCTTTACAAAAGGAACAACATAGCGAGTTACAAGGTACATTAATTCAAAGTATATGGCAAATCATACGGGGCAGAGAAGGTAAGGGGGACAAGAATAGGAGTCAGAGAATAGGTGAGAGGAGAGAAGGGAACATGAGGGAGGGGTGGAGTTAGGGCAGTCCAGCAAAAGAGAGAAAAACGACAAAAGTCAGACAAAATGGCAGATCCGGGTCGTGGGTATCGACAGAGACCATCTCCAAAAATGGCGAGATGCACAAAAGTCACCGAAGTTAAGAATCCAGAAGGAAAACCCAGAGAGCAGGATTCTATTGAGTAGAATCAGAGGGTGGATGCAGCCACAAAACATAAAGTAGATGGAAGGCTGTAAAATCCGTGCACAGGCTTTGGACCACGGGGCATCGGTGTCGACGATCCGCAAGACAAAGGTCAGGGGAAGTCAGCATGGGAGTTAGGGAGCAAAAAGGGAAGCAGCAGCGAAGTCCGGGGGGGGAGGGGGACACGTCTCCCAGGCTCAGAATGGTACGGAAAAGCCCGGGGGCGCTGCACCGTGGCACCGAGTAGATTCAACACCACTGCACCCCCATACCTGGAGAGGACTCACTGGTCCCAGATGTACGATCGGAGGCAAAGCTGAAGGGCAGGCAGTAGGGGAATAAACTATGGTCGGGCCCAGAAAGGCCGGGGGATAATCAGGATGCGTGAGCCTCATCCCCGCTCTTTACTAGCCATCCAGGGAGCTCCGCAAGGTGTAAATACCATTGAGTCTGGCTCCTACATTAGCAGAACCATCACCAATTCACCGGAGTACAGGTGGAGGAGCGAGACAAGCAGCGGAGCAATGACAAGACATGTCTGCTGTCCGGCTGGGTAGGTGACAGCTATGGCGGTATGCCGGTGCCAATCACCCCTATAGCTGTTGATGCAGCTCCACCGGTCATCGGCCATGTTGCTCGGGTTCCGCCGGTTTCGAGTAGAGATCCTGATAACATCCAACGTCCAGAAAAAAGAGAAGAAAGGAAATACGGAGACCGCTGAAGTCGAGCGACCATCAGGTGAGTAGTAGGGATCAAGAGGGGGTGGAAAGTTTGGGGATTTGAGCCATAAAGGCAATCCCTGGCTGGGAGCTCCTGGCAGGAGCCCTCACCTGTCGCCAATCTTGCTCTACTGATGTTGATGATGCAGGACCTCGCCTTGCAGTTCATTGGAACTGCAGTGGCTCGATGCAACTCCTTCCCTGGACCTGGCATGGCCTCTGCTGTACAACGCATCATTGCTGAAGGATCTCACCACGTTCTGTAACTAGGATTCAAGGTACAGTAGGTCAGCGGGCTTTACTGGGTCCCTGTAGCTGACCAGCGCTCCTTCATGTTCGGCCTGGACTTCTGACTTTGCCCTGGTCTGGGCGCTTTTTGCTCTATTCTCACTTATATCTTTAAAATTGCATATTTCTGGTTCTATTGATTGAACTTTTGTCATTTTGGTCTTAAAATATTTATTCACTTTTACTCTGCTTCTCTAAATTGGTGTAGGATTTTTCTTGTGTTGTATTTCCAGTTTATTACTGTTTGAAGTACTGACTAAACACTTTACACATTGGCTCTCAATTAAGACGGACTGCTTTGTGCCAAGTTGCTATAGGTTTAAGCACAGGTTAATATGGGGTTTGCTTTGTGTTTCACACTGACAGAGATTGTGCTTCCTGTTTGAGCCGGGTTTCACCACCCTAAACGAGTAACCTTACTTCTAACAACTGGGTTATGATTGTGTTTGGTATTTTTATGGGGAACACATTCTCCATCAAAATGGTATTTAGATGCTAATAACAAAACAGCTTCCAGAGGGCAAACTCAAAACCTTACATAAGATGGAAGTCTTCATTGGTCTCTTCAGAATGAAATTATGGGATAATAATCTTGTGAATTGATCTAATGCATCATAGTTATCAACAACACCTAGATATACTAGTTGTAAGAAGGTCAAAGTGAATGAATATTGCCATCATGCTCAATTAGAGTCATAGATAAATTACATAATGCAACTTTGTGTAGCAGCCTAACTCTGCCAATCTGAAATAAAACTACAGTTGAAGTAATGGTGTTCACAAATACAGTGGCAGAGAAGCTAACTCTTAGTGAGCTGAGTTTTGTGGCTATGTAGCATATACCTTTACACAGCAGCATGCAGACAAAGCCTTTGTTAGGAAGAGCCCATGAGGTTCAAGCTTTTTTTTTTTTTAAATGTTTTTATTAACATTATTAACAAATCGGCAATGATGACAATACATAGAGAATCATATAGTAAAATCAGCATATGGAAGTTTACAGCCATGTCCAGTTTATACCAGCTATACATTATGTAACGATGTGACAATCCTATCCTTGATACGATCCTCTGCATCCCTCCCACCCTATTAATCTTCATCTGAACTATCACTGTCAGGTTCTGGAAGTGGGTCACATATATCCCCTCGGTATGTATTCCAGGCTGTCCAAATCTTTGTCCATTTACGGGGGCTACCCCAACTAGCATATACTGTGTGTTCTGCTACCATAGTCAGATCCATATCTCGACACCATGTTGTCAACGAGGGCAACTCCGACGCGCCCCATTTCTGTGCGATGTTCCGTTTCGACACCATTAGTCCCAATGTGACCCACATTTGTCCATGACGGGAGAGATCGTTAGGTTCCCATATGTTAAGTAGGCACCTACGCGGTTCTAGTATCAGGGACACTTCCATGACCTGGGATATTGTTTGCATTACCTGTCTCCTATATTCTGCCAATGCTGCACACTCCCATATGGTATGTATGAATGACCCCTCCTCTCCACATCTTCTAAGGCAATATGGGTCTTGTGCCCTGTGTATTTTATGCATGAAAAGTCTGGTGTAATAGATTCGATGTAGGATTTTAAGTTGTACAAGTCGGAGATGCGCGGGGATTCCCACCTCCCTGGGTGAAGCCAGGGCTTCCTGCCGTTCTGTGTCCTCAATGTCACCCAAGTCTGTCACCCACTTGCCCCGCAGATTATTGATCAATTTTCGATAGGTGAGGGATGTGGCTTTCTTTTGCATGTAATCGGTCAGTAGTCGGTGTTCTAGTGGGGAGGCCTCGGGGACTTCAGTATTTGGCCGGATCGCAGCTAGTAATGCGTGCCTAATCTGAACATAACAATAGGTCTCGGTTGGGCCCAGTTTATATTGTTGTTGAAGTTGGGTGAAAGATACCACTGTGCCCCTGTCCCATAAGTCTCCCACTGTGGAGATCCCTATGTTGTCCCACTGTGTAAATCCTTTGCTGTTTCGCAGTTGTCCCAGTTTTTTTGTGTCCCAGAGTGGGGTGAGTTTGGTTATAACCCCTCTCCAACCCAGCCGTGTGTGTGCTGTGTGCCATAAGACAGCCGTGTGTTGCGTGGGGCCCGTTAGTTTCAGCGTTAATCCTTTATTTTAGAGAACTGCTAGTATGTTATGGTCACCCAACTGCGCTCTGTCTGCCTTGTATGCTGGGTCATGTTGGGGTGCATGTATCCACTGGTTAACAACCTTGGGGTGTGCCGCCCAGTAGTACAGTTGCATATCGGGGAGAGCTATTCAGCCTTCGTACCTGCTCTTATGCAGCTTCGTCTGCGCTATAAGAGCAGGCCGGTGTCCCCAGAGTGTGGATACTTCTGCAGCCAATTGTTTGAAGTATCGGGGTGGGACCAAAAAAGGTGTGTTATCTAGGGTGTAGGGAAACCGGGGTAAGGCCATCATCTTATACAGTGCTGCCTTGCCGAGGAGTGTAAGGGGCAAAGACGCCCAGTGGACCATATCTCTCCTCAAGCGTTCCAGGGGTGGCGCCAGATTCTTGAGATGGAATTCTGCCTCATCCTGGGTGACATGAAGTCCCAGGTATTTAAAGGAAATATCAGCCATTACCAACTGGCAATTTACTGGCAATTGTGGTGGAGGAACCCTCAGTATGTAAAGTGTCGATTTGGACCAATTTATGGTATACCCTGAAACCTTCCCGAAAGCATCACAGATGTCAAGGAGCACTGTTATAGAGTGTTCCGGGTCCATGAGGTACACCAGTATATCATCGGCGTACAGGGAGATACGATCTTCCCAGCCCTCTTGCCATCTAATACCTTTCAACAGTGGAGCTTTCCTAATCAATGTCACCAGTGGTTCCAACACAAGCGCAAACAAGAGTGGCGTCAACGGGCAGCCCTGGCGTGTCCCTCTTGCTAATGGTATTTCACCCGATAAATGCCAATTAGCCGTCACCCGAGCCAGAGGTCTCGTGTATAGGAGTTTCACCCAAGCACAAAATTTTGGACCGAATCCCAGATGAGGGAGGAGTCCAATATCAAACGCCATTTTCGCGTCTAACGACAATACCACCGCCGGTTCTAATAATGAGGGAGCTTTTGCCAGTGCTCCTTGCAGTCGTCTATGATTAAGGGATGTGTTCCTGTTGGGCATGAAACCTGATTGGTCAGGGTGTATTAGGTGTGGTAAATGTGACGGCTGTCGGTTCGCCAACAGTTTGGCCAAGATTTTAGCTTCTGCGTTCAGCAGTGATATCGGGCGGTATGAGGTGCATTCGGATGGGTCTTTACCGGGTTTTGGGATTGCCACTATTGTCGCAATACGCTGATCCAGTGTCAGCTCTCCCTTTTCCAAACTTTCATTATACATTGCCAATAGATGCGGGCTCACGGTCTCCGCTGTTTGTTTGTACCATTCTATGGGAATCCCATTAAGTCCCAGAGCTTTTCCAGACTTTAACGATTGAATCGCTAACTGTAGTTCTTCAACCGTTGGGGCCGCTTCTAATTCTAAGGAAGTTTCTTGCGTCAGCGTTGGCATCTCCAACAATCGAAGAGACTCTGGCTTGTGTGCCATGTGACATACATACATGCCCTTAGGGCATGTATGTCTGCCACATGGCACAGGTGTACATGCACAGATATGCAAGTACACAGGAATTCGTTATTAACCATGCAATAATATTTCATGGTAAATAACGAATTCCTAGGGTCCTGTGGCACTGTTTCCTTTGCCACCTACATCCCATATTACAGATTCTGTAAATTTACCGATTCGGTAATTTACAGAATCGGTAAATGTACCGATTCGGTAAATATACAGAATCGGTAATATTTTGGCCACCTACATCTGAAACTCAAAATACCGGTCGGTAACGGCCGGAATCAGCCGTTACCGACCGGTATTTGGCCACCTACATATGGCCCTTAGTTACTATTTCCACTTCTTTTACACGGTCCGCCATTTTGTGAAAATCCGCACGTAGCAACGTAACATCCGTTGAGATCGTTCCTACTCTGGCCTGGACGCTCAGGAGAGCCGCCATAATGTCCTCTAGCGTTACTTTTTTGGGTCCCTCACTCTCCGTGCCTTTATCTGTGGACATGCGTCCCTCCTGCCGTGGCGGCGGGCCTTTGTCATAGGCATACTTGTCCAGTTTGGCCCGTGTGCTTTGATTACGCGGGCCTCTGCCTGACATGGTGTCGGTGGGGAAGGGCTTTTTTTGGGGACGAATCGTGGGTCAGTGGATATTGTCACGGTATTTGATCTCCTCAGGACTGTTGGCATATATTGATATATTGACGCTATTACAGTGAAGGATATTCACCTAAAGTTGCGTGCTCCCGTAGTGCTCAGGTCTGGGAGTGGAGGTCTGCCTTGAAGTCTGTGTACAGGCGCCGCCTTTCGTGTAGGCTCTATTGTGCCAGCTTTATCCTGTCCTTCGTATCGCGTCAGTTGGGCAAGGGTTCTCGCACAGTATTTAATATGCAATATAGGATCTCCACTGTTCCACTATTCCAACCTCTAACTTATGTAAGGCAATATGCATGAGTTTCAGAGTTGCGCGTGTCAACAGTGCGGAGGCTCCCGGTCACTTTGTTGGTGTATTGGTCTTCCCGCAATTGTACGTGTCACCTCCTGATGGTTTGGGACTCCCAGGGGGGGTCAAGCAGAGCTTCACATGGTGTGCTGGTTCTGTGCCCTTTCCTTACCCACTGAGCACTAGTTGTGTCGGCCGCTATTCCCCCTTTATGATCGTAAAGTACGCCAGGCCCCGGCCTCCCTGCAGTCGGTGGGTCGCCCCAGTCCTCAAGCGGCCACTTGCACTATTCAGTGGTTTCAGGGCATTAAATCAATATGTGCCTGCCGCTTTCCCTCTGTGCCAGCCGCTACTGGGAGGGTGATCCGTGTGGTGGTATTGGCGTGGCAGCCACTTACTTCGTTCCTGTGCAGGCTCCGGTGTCACTGCCTGGGGGCTGCTTCTTTTTGTACTTGCGCACGCCGCCGATGTTCAGTTCAGGGCCCCTGGGGGGTAACGAGTGTGTCTCTGGGTGCGGCGGCGCCGAACCACCTTCTCCCACCATGGGGCAGCGTTCGCTCTGGCCGCCGCACTCCTGCCTTTCTCGCGGACCTTCAAGTATGTCAGTTCCCGGTTTATGTGCAGCTAGCAGGCCGCGTCGGGTCGTGCTTAATATCCCGCACTTCCTGGTGTCGGATTCAGCCCGGGTTTTCACCGATGTGTGCCGTCGGGTCTCCGACCTCCGCTCAGGCCCGTGGAGTGTCTAAAAGTGGCGGATGAGTGCTCGGATTAACGTGAAGGGCTGTGCCCTCGCCGGAGCTCCTTAACTAGGCAGTCATTTCGCTCGGCCGCTAGCCACGCCCCCTTCAAGCTTTTATGTGGTGATGTCTGGTGCAACAATATTTTTTGTTTCCCCGGTCCCATGACCTCCTTCTCAGATTCCATCACTACCACACGACCAAAGTGCCCTTCATTGCTCTATATCCCCTCTCTCACATACATTTCATTTCTTTTAAAGTGTTGGTAAAGGCTGGCTTTACTAATCCACCCAGCCATTCGCATATAAAATGGATCTATTCTTTGAAGCAGGTATAATAACACTCTGAGCTACTTTATGGCGAGTCAAAAAGGCCATTAGACAAACCTCTGATCACTCTGTCAAGCAGAAACATTAATTACAAGAGTTATCTTGACATTTGTATTGTTACCTGAAGGCTGGACACACAAGGAACTCTGCAGCAGGTGCTTTTAAATCGTAAGTTATTGCCAAACACTGCGCTCCCCCTAGGTCAGTGCATCCTTCCAGGTCAGTGCCTAGTGCAGCCACACAAGTTGCACCACCCTAACGCCAGCACTGGAGCCCATGAGGAGGCCTCAGCAAGCAAACGCCACAACAAACTTCCCCCACGCTTGACTGGTTGCCTTTGAATCCAAGTGTCATTCTGTAGACATGTAGAAGGTCATCTGCCCTGTAAGTGAAAGCCCAAAACATTGAACTTGTGCTTTGTATTTTTTGTGCTATTGGTAAAAGGGCAATATGCTTTGTAAGCAAGCTTAAATAGTTCTAAAAATATTATAGAACATGTCTTTTAATATTTTTTTCTCCTAGAAATGTGTTGAGTTTGTTAAGCACAATATTTCTGTATCATTCAATACTAATTTATGTCTTCCAAAAAATATTGAGATATTTTTGACAGTGTGTGTTGTGTACATTTAGACTATTAAGGCAACAGTGGTCCTTTACAAGCATTAATACTCAAACAATGAATATAGACGAAGTTGTTACTATATTTGTAAATGACATGTGTACATTTAGACAGCAAGCCTCTTAAGATGCGAGGTTCAGGAGCAGACTTTGACATAGCAGGTGAATTCCATATGTGAACCCACTTTGGTAAGCTCTAACGGCCTACTTCCCAAAGGTATTATACATGAATGAATAATCTAAAAGCAATTTGTACCACGTGCAGCTACTCCAGGGTGTGTCCTGGTACGTAGCTCAAGGTCACAGTGTGGTGTATGAATGTGTCATCTATTCCTGCATGACATGCAGGTTGTCAACCTTTTTTTTAACACTGAGATAGTGTCCATGTGCCGAAGCTCCAAGTGAAGCTTATTCCATGATTCTGGGCCTAGATGGGTGAGCGACCGTCCCCCATCTCTACAGTGGCTTTATGGAACTCTTAGCAAGAATGCTGTTAGCAGACTGAACATTTCTTGAAGGAACATAGAAACTGAGCCTTGTTTTGTATTAACCTGCACCTGTATGGTAAAGGCCCCATGAGTCAACATTAATGCATTAAACATGATTCTTTTCCTCATTGGGAGCCAGTGGAGGGTGCATATGTGTGAGGACATATGCATTCTTGCAGGTAGATTCGAAAGAAAGTGGGCTGCCATGTTCTGGACCACCGGAAGATGTCAAGTAGGTATTCAGGAAGGCCAAGCTAGAGGGCATTACCATAGTCCAATCTTAAAGATATCAGTACCTGGATGACCTTTTTCTTGCCTGTGAATCAGAGGTACTGCAAGAACTATTCTGGTGAATGCAGTATTCCAAAACATGTGCCAATCAATGATTTAATATGTGGTTTGAAGGGCAGACAATTATCAAATTTGATCCTCAACTTCCTGACTGTGCCCCCTATAGGCATGGAGGGGGGGATCTTCAGGCCAAAAGTTCTGCCATGTTTCTCGGGGAGTGTTAACAAAGAATAGAATGTTGGTTTTGTCTAGATTACACTTTAGTTGGTGTATGGCCATCTAGTAAAATACCACTGTCAGGCAGGCTGTAACCCCTTCGCTGTGGGGTGTTTTCCCCCCACTGTGCGGGGGGAGGGGGGCGCGCACGTCGCCACTGTGCTGTTGACGAGCTTGGCTCATCATTAGGCACAGTGCAGCTGCACTCATGACGAGCGGAGCTCGTCACAACCGCACCCGTTTTCTGAACGTTCAGCACAGCGGGGTAATTATCCCCGCGTGCAACGTTCCAACGGCCGTGACGAGCTCAGCTCGTCATGAGTGCAGCTGCACAGTGCCTCAGGAAGAGCTGAGCTCGTCATGAGCATAGAAGAGGTTAAGTGAATCACCAGAGGTCTCTTCTCCCTTGTCACATGGGAACAGCTGAGTGTCATTAGCGTAAGATATGACTTTTTCCCCCAAGGCTTCTGATATCTGAGGAGTGAGATACACATTAAATAGTGTTGGGCTCAGACAGATACCTGGGGTACCCCCAATGTCAGCTAACGAGACTTTGAGGAGAAAGGAAGAGTCCAAAACTCCTGACTTCTACCTACTAGAAAGGAGGCAATCCAGTCCAAGCTTGTCCCACTATTCCGATGGACTGGAGAAGGGCTAAAAGTCTGGATTGGGGGACGGTGGCAAAGGCCGCTGATAAATCTAGCATCATCAGCACTGACTTCCCTCTGGCGTCTAGGTTGTCTTTGAAGTATTCTGTTACCTCTAGTAGTGTTGCCTCTGTACTAAAGGTTGGGTCTAAAGCCAGGCTTGCTAGGATGGAGCAGGTTGCTGGTTTTGAAATAAAGAGAAAGCTGCTGATTAACATGCTTTTCCAGACAGGGCGAGTAGTAAAGATATGGGCCTATAGTTAGACTGGACTCCCAGGTCGTCCAATGGTGTCTTTAACAGGGGCAGGATGTTAGCCTCTTTCCAGGAGAGTAGCTGTTAATAGCATCACATTGAGCACCTTATTGGCCAGAGGATTAATGGTGAGAGCCCCTGAAGTTAGCAATTTGGGCGGCAAGTGTCTAATGGATAAACCCTCATTTAAGGTTACATATGGCGGTAAAGGAGCTCTCCAGAGGAAAATGTTGGAAGCTAGAAAGTGTAGCTTTGATTGAGGTGATAGTACTGGATTGCATAATGTCCAGTAGATCTTCTTCTAGCTGGGAGCTGGTGGACAGGCTGGCTTGAATGATAAAGATCTTGTTTGGAAAGTAGGTTGCCAGTCAAGGATATTAGAAACTGGCGCGGGCCTCCGGAAACATAACGTTTTTAATGACTTTGAAAATGTTCTTGCTTCCTCAGTCCTATGCCTATGTTTAGCTGTTTTAACTTTCCCCTATTGTTTTTCCAATAGCTTACCAGTATATGGTAGCAGGGAGATGGGGCGGACTACAAAGGAAGTTCCTACTATACCAGATGGGTGATTTAACTTCTGGCACGTAATGGGCAGAGTGGCTGGTGCTGATCGCTTCTGAATGGTGAAGTCTGGTTCACCTCTGGATCCAGCACCTCGACACATCCTCAAAACAGTAGCACCCATTATTGCACCCACTCTAATAAAGATCATGAATCAATCACTAGAAACAGGCACAGTTCCAATGTCCTGGAAACATGCAGTGATAAAACCACTGTTAAAAAAAGATAACGCATATCAATCAGAACCAGAAAACTACTGCCTTATCTCTCTACCACCATATGCTGGTAAGCTATTGGAAAAACACATCAACAAGTGCTTGTCAGAATTCCTAGAGGCCAACCACTGCCTCCACCACTCACAGATGGGGTTCAGGGCACAACTCAGCACTGAAACCGCCTTATTGGTAGTAGTGGAGGAACTAAAACAGTCACTAGACATAGGAAAACCTGCCGCACTGCTCCTACTAGATTTGAGCGCGTCCTTCAATACGGTGGATCACCGTATATTGTGCAGAAGGCTCTCAGATAATGGAATAAAGGGTTTGGAACTCAAATGATTAACTTCATTCCTGAATGGCCGTTCATATTAAGTACAAGAAAACAATATCTTCTCCAAAACCATGTCTCTGAAGTGTGGAGTCCCACAGGGCTCCTCACTGAATCCAACGCTTTTTAATCTGTATGTGGAATCACTTGCCAAAATTGGATTGGAATTTAATATCTCCATGACTTCATCCGCCGATGATACGCAGCTGATCATCTCCCTGGACCCAAAAAACTGCAAGGATGGTGATAGATTGTCCTCATGTCTGGTCAAAGTGAAGGAATGGATGACTGCAAGCTGCTTAAAGATAAATGGAGAGAAAACTGAGCTATTGCTCATTGGAAACAAGGCAATATCGAGACCAATGATAAACTGGCCAGCATGCTTGGGAGAACCACCTAACCCGGCAGAAACAGTAAAAAATTCTGGGCTTCTGGCTAGAAACAGATCTCTCTATGATCGCACAGGCCAATAAGGTCACAGCAACCTGCTTCGGACTTCTTAGAACTCTACCAAAAATGCTAGACAGAATACCTACTCAACTAAGGAAAACAGTAATCCACTCGCTGGTAACCTCGCGACTGGGTTATGGGGCAAACGTTGTTTACAACACGGTGTTTACACCGCACGACCTTTTCCACACAGCTATTACAACGCAAGTCGTTACTACGACTTGCGCTGGATGGCGCTGTGGGATAAGGAATGTTGTAATTTTATATTCCAACACCTTCCCTACTGTTACGGGGACTGGTGTTGGAATATAAAATTATAAAATTCCTAAATCCGCGCCCTCCAACGCAAGTCGTTGTAACGACTTGCGTTGTAAAATCTGCGATGTCAAGTACCGCGATCTAAAAGATCGCGTTGTACTAACATACATCCGATTATGGACATTCACTATTCCTGGGGGCACCTAAATATGTTACCCAAAGGCTACAGGTGGCCCAGAATGCTGCCACAAGAATACTGTGTAACATCCCTGCACAGGAATCAGTAAAAAAAACACCTACGGAAACTACACTGGCTCTCAGTGGAGGCCAAAATGAAAAGTTTTAGTCATAACTCACAGAGCAAGGCACAATAAAGGCCCAAAAAAAGTAAGAAATATAATCTCCCCCTACATTTTGAAGAGACAGTTGCGTTCCAGCGCAGGAGAGAGGCTAGTACAGACCAAGGTTATTAGGAAGATCTTTCTCCCAATTGGCTCCCAAATTATCGAACTTCCTACCACTAGAACTCAGGCGGATAGAAGCGGAGCCTCAATTCCACAAAAAAATCAAACCATGGCTGTTTGCGCAATATCTGTAAGGTATAACTTGCCCAAACTCAGTACCTGACTGCTCAGCGCTGTGCAGCCTAAGAGCAGCCATGCGCTATATAAATCCATCATTCATTCATTCATTAAATGTTTTACACTGTTTCTTTTTTACCTTGAGGCTGTCTCTAAACCATGGACATGGGGCCAGATGTAGGAGCCAAAATACCGGTCGGTAACGGCCGATTTCGGCCGTTACCGACCGGTATTTAAGAATTGGCATGTAGATGCATTTATTTTACAGAATCGGTAAATTTACCGAATCGGTACATTTACTGATTCTGTAAAATACCGAATCGGTAATTTTACCGATTCGGTAAATCCAAATGTAGGTGGGTCTCTTCTGAGTCCCAAAGGCCTTACAGATTCGGTATTTTACCACCCAATTCAATTGGGTGGTAAAATACCGAATCCAGGTGTGCATGCACATGTGTGCATGCACACCTATGCCATGTGACAGACAGACATGCCCTTAGGGCATGTCTGCGTGCCACATGGCACACATGCCTGTATTCGGGGTCCTAGAGGGTGTCAAAGTGACACCCCCTGCACCCTTGCAAAAATCGGTATTTACCGAATCGGTAAATACCGGTTGGTATTGCCCATTGATTCCTATGGGCTTCAAGGCCCATAGGAATCAATGGGCATTACCGAATCGGTATTTACCGATTCGGTAAATACCGATTTTTACAGATTCGGTAATTCAATTACCGAACTTACCTAAATCTCCCCCCTTCTATTTTACCGATTCATAAATAACGAATCGGTAAAATTCGGTATTTATGAATCGGTAAAACTGAATTACCTACATCTGGCCCTAGATGGCTTATTTTGGCCAGGTCTAGTTGGACGACGGGTGCAAGCTTATCAGTAGTAGCATGAATCTAATTGTCACAGAAGTTGACATCGTCCTTAAGTGGGTCTGAGTAAAGAGGCAATTTCTTCCAGGGACGCATAAACTCCACTGGCTGGACTTTATGACAGGCTCTCGTGGTGCAAGGGGCCCTGGCAGTTCGAGGATGTGCTTTTTGTAGGACCCGCCAAGAGAAAGAATGAGCTCTGCTATTTGCAAAGTGACATTACAGGACACTTGATCCAGCACATGGGCAGCTTGGTGTGTTGAATTAAATATATATTGGATGAGTTCCAGGGATGTCATGGTGTCCCGCAGTGCCTTTACCTCACTGTCATCCACCTTATCCATGTGTAGAGTGAGAACCCAAATAACATAAAATGAGAGTTTCTCAGTGCCAGATATACCAGGGCATTGCCTACTGATTTAAGAAACAGTCCTGCAGTGCTCGGGGGGTCTATAAATGTGAACCCCAGCCACTGATTGTTGAGGTGACATGGTAATGCAGTAGCCCATCACTCCTGCTCCTTGAAGGCCATCAATCAGGATGGTCCATCAGTCAAAATCTTCCTTATAATTCATCGCTAACCCTCCTCCCATCCAATGGATTTGTATTGTAAAGCATTAGGGGATGGGGGGGGGGGCAATGGCGGGGTTGGACATCTCCAAGAGACACGACAATGTAAAAAACAGTGGGCCCGATTCACAGACTGAACTTAAGACTCAATCCTAAACTTACTACTATTTTGGCATTCACAGAATGAACGTACTACTTTTGGTATTCACAGAAGTTAGGATTTTGTCTTAAGTTTGTCTTAAGACCAACTTAAGACAGACTTAAGACAGACTTAAGACAGACTTAAGACAAAATCCTAACTTCTGTGAATACCAAAAGTAGTAAGTTCATTCTGTGAATGCCAAGAGTAGTAAGTGCATTCTGTGAATACCAAAATAGTTGTAAGTTTAGGATTGAGTCTTAAGTTCATTCTGTGAATCGGGCCCAGTATGTCGGGATTTCCTCCCTCAGAAAGTCAAAAGTATTGACTGCGTGTTTCTGCAGTGAGCGGTCATTGATTAAAGCTGCAGAGAATTGAGCCCTGCTTCCTTAAATCAGTGGGATGGAGGTGGTGCCCATGTCCCATGTTGAGGGAATTAAATGGAAGCCACAATGGGGGCAGAGGTATTCATCTTTAAGTGGGAGTGAAGGGGTATATACAACACATTTTTTCCACAGGGGCAAGACTACAAAGGAAGTCCCTACTATAACAGATGGATGATCTAACGTCTGGCACGTAATGGGCAGAGTGGCTGGTGCTGCTCGCTTCTGAAAGGCTGACGGGTGCAGACGGGCTTGCCTTTGGCGTATCTCCGCAAAAGCAGACTAGGCCTATCATGCTCATTTTGACAAACCCATAACTGATTCACATAGTCCTACAGAATACTTCATTTATAGTAACAGCATTTTAACTCTACATTGCCTCTGCCTGAAAACATGCTTGTGGAGCAGTGCTTTGTCTATGGATTATATGTGCATTATGTTCCACATGGTCACTTCCAATGGACGTGAAAGAGCAACCATCCCTCCAGCTGCAATGGAAGGCCAATATTAGTCAGTATGCAAAGTTTACTATGCTCTGTGTATAGAATGCGCACACAATTGAAAATATCCTGGATATGTTAAATCCCAAAGACTTAAAAGATCTTGATATCAGGGGTTTTAGGGTAGTGTTTATTAATAATGCCAGTCAAGGCATCCGAAGTGGCACCTTATTTAAGTCTGCCTCACCAATGCTGTGCCCACTGGCTTTTTTACTGATCAGGATGGCCTTGTACACCATGTGCAATGTCATACTTAGATTGCCTTATTACCTACTGGCGGTCGCCAGTAGGTATATATAGTTAGGATTTTTTCTCTATGGGTTTTTTTAAAATTCTATGTCTAATAACTTTGGCGTTTGTGGACGGAATTGGCTGAAATTTTCAGGAAAATGGCACATTTTGTTTCTGAGCAGCCCTTGAAAATTTGGGGGGGGTTCGTCCAGTGGGGGCCGAGAAAAAAGGGGGGTCCCAAAACGTGTTTTTAACATTGAGTTTTCCATAGGGCGGTTGGCCTCACTTTTAGCCCGAACGGCTGAATGGATTTGCACGAAACTTGGCAAAATTGTAGGGACTGGTAGCCCGATGTGCCTTTTGTAGGTCTCAATATATGTGCTCCAGTGGATTTTGAGAAATTAACGTTTAAAAAAAGATATATATCTGTAACAGCGGACCGGTTAGCGCTCTGGTTCGCGGACTTTTCGCGCAACGGAGCTTTGTGAAGCGAAGCTGATTGGTTCTCCGGCGTCTGTCAACATTCCAAACAGTCCGTAGCGGCCGCCATCTTGTCTCTCGGTAGGATCGAGAGACAAGAGGAGGTCAAAACAAAGGGGGAAATAACTATAAGGGGGCATAGTAGATCCTCGCTGACCCCCTAGGTTTGATGTGGAGGTTTTAAAAGGGCCCCGCGGGGCAAAAAAAAATAATAAAAATAATAATTGAACGGCTGAATGGATTTGCACGAAACTTGGCAAAATATTAGGGACTGGTAGCCCGATGTGCCTTTGCTAGGTCTCAATATATGTGCTCCAGTGGATTTTGAGAAATTAACGTTCAAAAAAAGATATATATCTGTAACAGCGCTCCGCTTCGCGTAACGGAGGTTTGCGAAGCTGATTGGTCATTCTGTCACTGGGCTATAGTTGGGCTACATCTGGCTGATATTTGGGCTACATTTGTTTTTTTGTGTGTCTGGCGGCCATCTTTGGGCTACATTGGGCTACATTGGGCTTCATTGGGCTACATTCGGCTAATTAGCAAATAGCTCATCGCAAACTAGGAATGGTAAAGAATCGCTATTTATTCCTTAAAGTTCGCTATTTAGGAAATGCAAATAACTTTGATGATACATATGGCGGTTCATCTCTAACAAGATAAGAAGCATAGGGATAGATTTATGATGACTGGCGCATCACCAGGGATGTGTTAGTCATTCTGTGCCGCTGTTCCGTCACCTATGGTGTGCTGCATTTACAATGCGGCGCATCATGGGGCAAAAACAGCACAGATGCGTGATGTATCTGTGCCGTAAAGGTGGCGCATTGCTGGAGTTGTATCGCAAGTGTGATGAAGCTCCAGCAAGGGTCGGGGGTGCCCCTGTCGCAGGGTTTCTGTTCTCACACAGAACTGTGGACAGAGGATTGGAACCTCGGCGAATTAGGGTGTCCCAAAACTCACGTTAGTAATCAAAAACTATTTAGCAAGCTAGGTACAGTGTCACATTGGATATAACAAACTCTCAATGTTTAGACAATCCAGAATATGAACTTATAGTACCTCAGGATACGTGGAACTCATGAACAGTCGGTCGTTATATATTTCTTAGAAACCAGAACATGGAGTTAAGAAGAACACATGTGTATTTGAAATGTTTATTTACTAATGCCGTCTTCTCAGGCGTAGTACCTTAGATAATAAAAGTACACTTATTATCAGTAGCAAAATTACCAGCATATTTACTAGTACATAAAAAGTGAATGGTGATAGTATGTTAACATGCTGTAAATGAATAAGAGTTAGCAACACTTATAAGCAGCCGCGGGCCGTGGAGGGAGTTACGGTGAGGCAGGGAGGCGGGGAGGGGGAGAAGCAGGGTGGAGAATACAAGTACACATATTATCAGTAGCAAAATTACCAGCATAGTTACTAGTACATAAAAAGCGAATGGTGACAGTATGTTAACATGCTGTAAATGAATAAGAGTTAGCAACACTTATAAGCAGCCGCGGGCCGTGGAGGGAGTTACGGTGGGGCAGGGAGGCGGGGAGGGGGAGGGGCAAGGTAGAGAGGGCTCCACCCTGCTTCTCCCCCTCCCCGCCTCCCTGCCCCATCGTAACTCCCTCCACGGCCCGCGGCTGCTTATATCTCACCCTCCCTAATACACATATTATATTATTTGCTAAGAAGGTCTCTTTGTGTTGGTTTAGGGCGTGTCCATACTTTAGTGTCTTAGATTTGAAGGAATCACATCAGCATACACCAGCTCTCTCTTCATGTGAACCGCATCAACTGTTGTGTATGTGTGTTCGGCAAAGCAATATAAAACCCGCCTCATGCCCAGAATTGGCAGAAGTTGCACTTATGTTATGAGTATGAAGTCGTGGAGATCAGACCTCATAACAATTCTGTATCGTGTTGTTCTTGAAACTTTAGCACTCGCTGTACAGATATAGTTTAACAAGTAAAGCAGATAGTAGACCAATAACATATTATTCTCATGTAAACCACGATGAACTACTAGGTGGAAAGCTAAAGCAACAACTAAGTGTCGTGTGCAGAAGTTGCAAAAAAGGAAAAATGGCGTTTAAACCGGTAATGAGCCCATGCTAACTTAACACGGTGTAAAGATATCCAGGACCTAGATGACACCTCCTCATGATCCGGAAACGAACTGAATAAGATAATAGAAGTGCCATCTCATGAGAGCAGATTGCAAGTTTATATGTGGACGGTCCGCAAGGTAAAGCATTAAAAACTAGGAAAATTCAATGCTAAAGAAAAATAAAACAGCCAAGTACTTTATCGAGTCTTAAGCCAATAGGCAAGGTAAATAATAAAAACTTGACAAATAAGTCAATGAATTGTCAATGAAATGCTAGTACTCAGCATATCAAACATGAAAAAGGTCTATGACATAACTGTGTATGCAAAATAAGCTGCAACAGCCTCCAATAGGAAGTCACCGTCTTCATCCGAAAACAGTTCAGCCATCCAATTTAAAAGCGGAAAAGAACATACGTGCTCTCCCAGCACCGGATCCTCTATCACCATCAGAGGACAGCTCGGTGGGTTTTCAAGAAAGCTGTGTTCCAAGAAAGACTGTGCTGCCGCCAGTAAATTCCAGGGACCAAGTAGTCCATGCATCAATGCCACAGCCATAATCCTTTCGCCAGGACAAATCAACTCGTGAGTAATGATAGGAGTCATCAGCTGATTAAAGTCGACGTCAGGAGAAACCGGTCCGCAGAGACACAAATCAATGGCCCAATCGAAATCACAGGTCAGGCAGTGAAATACAGGCTGGACACAGGTGAAGTAGGAGAACCGAAAAGATAATCCATATGCCGTGCTTAATATCACCAACGGCATTGTGCCATAATATTCTAGCATGCGATTGCGGAACAGTGTCAGCAGCTGCAGGGTCGGAGGTTGCATAGGAGGGACATCCATATTTAAAAATGTAAAAAAGCACAAGAGCGTCCGCTGGTAATGCAAGTAAAAATGCCAATCCACGAACCAGAGTGCAGAAAATACAATGAAAGGGAGCAGGGATGACTCCAAAGATTTTCTCAAATGAAGTCACGAGACCACTGGTAACAACTTTAAAAAAGTGTGCCAGGGATTTTGTGGAGGATGCGTTAAAGATAGTCGGAAACATGTTGCTGAAATTGAAAGGCAAACCTGTGTACGGGTGTTCGCTATGTGAAGTACGAAAGTTTCACGGGCCGAACTCAAGGCCACCTCTCTCTGAGACAAAAGAGCTCTTATTCTTGTCATGCCGTTGAAACGTGTCCCAAGGTTGGTATTTGTGGCCAGATTGAAAACTCCCTATGTTCATGTGTGGGAGGAAATAGAACATTTCTGCAGCAAATAACCCGTTCACTTACTGTTACGATAAAAGGAATACTTTTAATTAACTCAGAACAATCTTCATTATTGAGCATCAAATAACTACCATTTTCCAACAACTTGAACGTGGGGATGATAGCAGGAACTGGCGTGCCTTGCAACACGCAAGCCATATTTGGTCGGTGTTTGTTGCATGAATCGTGTAACTGTATGTGCCTACACATTAGTGAATGATCTGGCGTCTCAGTGCATTCCTCTCCATTCAGATAAACTTCTTGATCATCTTTGAAACATCTGTATGTGTATGGAAGCGACCAGACCTCATGAACAAAAGCACTACCTAAAGGTTCATAAAGACCTATTGGTATATATTTCATACAATTTGAAAACTTATATAAAGCAAAAGGCAGCGTTATTAAACCGTGGATAAGGCATGTTGCCAAAAAACCCGCAATCCTCTGCTGATGATGTCACTGAGCATGTCATGAATGATGTAATATGTGACATCATCAGTAGTGGATTATGGGTAATAGTATCTCTAGTTTACTCCCCTATAGCTGTCTTTCTTTTAACATAAGTGTGTGTTTCCTTCCCTTATACTTACTGTTTTTGGTTCGCTTCCAGTTCGCGTACCAGCGAGCGAACTAGGAAGCGAACTAAGAGAAATAGAGGTTGGCACAGTTCCAAATATTGTACCAATTTTTTAATAACGGGGAGGTAGTTCTGAAAAGAACTTTTTTTTTTATTTTTCTGAACATTTTTTTACTGTTTTTGAATTTTTCGGAACAGTTTTATATTTTTTTGGGTTTTTCTTGGAGGGGGCAATGAAAACGATTCATTGTAAAGGGCTCAACAGGAGCAACAAAACAAAAAAAAGAAGTATTTATTATTTTGGGCGTTTCGGACAAACTTGCATATGATAGTCAATAGCTCTGTTGATCAGAGTGATGCTTCTTTCTCCGTAGGAAATGAATCCATCGCAAAATACGCAGGTGTGTTTTACTTCACCAAATCTCATTTGTATATTTGGCACCATCTCCCTGCCCTCTGGTCCCGTTACTTCCGGTACAACAGATCTTCTGGCCATAATAGGGAGATTATCTAGGTCGTTCCGAAACTGTGCAGCACTGTAGTTGTTAGGATGCCACCTAGTCATATGGCGATGCATTGTGTAGTTTCCGAAACTGTATTTTTTGTCGGTCCCTCTGGACAGTCTATCTTGACATATAAGGCAAGTTACGTATCTTGCATTTACTTTTTTCTGACCTTTGGGAATTTTAAAAAATTGCCAAATGAAGTTTTCTTTCCGGTGAGACGTCTTGGGCTGCTCAGGCAAAAACTGCCTCTCTTCGTGCTCGTCCTCCTGTTCCTCTTCTTCTTCTTCTTGTTGAATTACAACTTGAGCAGGTGGTCCACTCTTCCTTGGATGTGGTGGAGGTGGTGGGGAAGCACCAGCTGAAGCTACTAAAGAAGCCATTGCTCAGTGATCACAAAGGGTCTTTCTCTCACAATGATGAAAGTCAGAGTGAGGAAAGAAGGAGGGATTTTCATCATTTGGGAAAAACAAGAGTTCTCAACCAATCAAAAGTGTTCATTTTAGATTATATGACCTAGTCTTACACCATTAGGAAACCAAAAGTGAAATGAACCAATGAAAAGTGTTATTACCAAGTCACATGACTTGCTGTGTTTACGTTAAGCGCTTTGCAGGGCCTCCCGGTTTGCTTCCAGAAACCTGCGCTTTGGCACTCGCTTCGCGTACCAGTTCGCTAACGTAGCACGTCATATGACGTATCACGCGACAACGTGGAACGTCATGCGGACGGGAGGCGTCACGATGTTGTTTTCTAACGCGGCACTTGCGGTAAAGAAACGTTTACCGGCTCGCGGTCTATTTCGCGGCATCAAGGTCAGCTAACGGGAAGCTTCCCGATTCGCGAAGCGGGAACGAAGAAAAAAAAATATTAAAAAAAAAAATTATTCATAAACATATAAAATATATTTTTGGATTTAAAGAAGAATACATTTTACAGCTACAGATATTAGCTGTTAAAAAACCAATGAAATTCACAGAAAAAACCATAGGTTATAGACCATATATAGTTAGGAATTAGCATTTACAAAACCTTGAAAATTCACTGAAAAAACCATAGGTTATAGACCATATATAGTTAGGAATTAGCATTTAGAAAACCTTATTTTACTCACACAAAACCATTGAAATTCCATATATAGTTAGTTGCACTAACTATATATCGCGCACCTGCAATCCACTGCTGATGATGTCACATATTACATCATTCATGACATGGTCAGTGACATCACTGATGACATCACTGATGACATCTCAAATGACATCACTGATGACAACATCCAGTGACTGTATGCTTCTGTAAAGTTAAAATATGTCTTACATATTGAAGAATGAGTGGATGTATAAGTGTCTGGATGAAGGATTTAGTAGGTGCATGACTGACTGTATAAGTGAGTGATTAAATGTGTCTCACTGAGTGCATGGGTTAGTGACTAAACTGTTTTAAATTGTGCATCATTGTGTCTGTTGTTTTGTAATCTGATGCATGTGTTGATCATTAGCTATATGACTAACTATATGGGTTATTGATTAGTTGCCCAAGTATTTGTATGGGAGACTGAGTGTGTGTGTGGGTGTCTGGGAGGTGTATGACTCTGTGCATAGATGTGTGAGCAGTTGATTCACTAGATGTATGGGTTCAAAAGTGCATGTGGAAACATCTGTATGGGCGGTTGACTGTGTGCATGAGTGTATTGGTGAGTGAATGGATATCTCAGTGCTACATGTCAAAGTAAGTACATATGTAAAACACAGTACATGTGATAGTTGACATATATAAATAACTGTGCATAAGAGCCAGTGAATGTGTGAGTGGCTGTATGGATTATTGTGAACTTGTATCAGGGATTGTATAACAGAGTAAATATGTGTTATTATATGTTCCAATAAGTAAGGTGTGTATAACTATATAGTTGAGGAAATCGAGGTGTGATTGATTCTTTGCAAGACTGACTAGGTGTGTGAGTAACTCCATGGATGAGTGACAGTCTGTGAGTGTCTGTTTACACTGAGTGTATCTAAGGTTATATTAGAGTCTGAAGAGGTTCATTGTATCATCACATGAATGATGTCATCAGTGATGTGATCAGTAATGTCAAATGAGATGTCATCAGTGATGTCATCAGTGATGTCATTTGAGATGTCATCAGTGATGTCATCAGTGATGTCACTGACCATGTCATGAATGATGTAATATGTGACATCATCAGCAGTGGATTGCAGGTGCGCGATATATAGTTAGTGCAACTAACTGTATATGGAATTTCAATGGTTTTGTGTGAGTAAAATAAGGTTTTCTAAATGCTAATTCCTAACTATATATGGTCTATAACCTATGGTTTTTTCAGTGAATTTTCAAGGTTTTGTAAATGCTAATTCCTAACTATATATGGTCTATAACCTATGGTTTTTTCTGTGAATAAATATATGATTACAATGCCTCTGCTGAAAAAGCCAGCTACAGATGTCTCCTCCTCATTTAACTTTAACCCATTTCTAAAGTTCCCTTCCCCTACAGAATTCTCGAGTGGATTATACTCAATAGATTCACTTCCTATCTCTATTTATTTGGCAAGACTAACCCACTGCAATTTATCTTTCGCCACCTTTTCTCCACAGAGACAGCATTCTAATGTTGTAAACATTATATGCTCTACTCAGCATAATCATTTGTATTTCACTCTTATGTTTCAATCTCATGAGTTTTTTACTTTCTGCAAACTTTTACAATGTCAGCAATTCTACAATCCTAGTGACCCTTGGCTCCCTGAACATCACAGACTTGGATGTCTCCACGTTTACCACTCCAACTCCTCCTCCCCGGCTTACTGGTGTCCCTCACTCTTGCCACTTCTTTTCTTTCTTTATATCACCCCATCTACTGACATCATCTCTTGCTCTGGGATCTAATGTGATGAAAATGTCTCCTGCATGGCCCTGAGTAGTATGTGCATGCAAGGCTCTATGGGATGTGGCAACACATCAAGTGCACTCCTCTGTTCTGTGAGTGAGTGATATTATCTCACCAGACTTAGAAGAACTGGCAGTGGTGCCAGCAAATGATTGTACCAAAAGGAGCAAGCCTTTGGAACTGCTGCCTTCAGTGGGAGAGTTTATAAAGGTCTGCGAGTCCCTTTCAACTGAGTCCTTTACTCAGTCGATGTAGGATACTGTGTGTATGAAGAGTGAGCTCTGTGTATCAGTGCAATGCTTCATTACATGGAGACAGGAATCCATTCTGGAACTGCTGTGTGTGACTTGCTGACATGATGGAGGCTGTGCATGAACAGGATGTCATTTCTTGAAATGCCAGGGAACAGTTCTAGGCGATTTGAACTGAGCCAGGCTGCTCTGAATGGTGTATTCCCTCTGAGGTTCAAGGATAATCCCTGCCCCTTTCTGGCTACCCCTGGCCTTTAGTGGCATGGTTTTCATTCACTAAACAAGGAAAAGTCAGATCCACCTCCCCTTCCTGCCAAGCTTTCTCAAAAGAGAAGGACGCCCACTCAACTTAAACTCGATTTTACCTGGGATACTGGTCTTCTATTCAATATTTTTTCATTTACTGGTGCTCAAGCTCTACAAAGCAGTAGGAAAGAGAAAAAAATTAGGGGGCATATTAGCAAGGACGTCTTCTCCGCTTTAGCTGCACTTTTTGCAGCTAAAGCGGCGATATTTTAATTCGCCCTATCAGCAAGCTGTCGCTAACAGCTGTTAGCGACAGCTTTCTGGCAAAAGCGACCGTTTTGGGGGCCGCTTTGCATGTCAGCGATATTTTTTGCTAATGACATGCAAAGTAGGCGTTCCCGACTAAAAGACCACGGAAACAACCGCTAACAGACCTAACGCCTATTAGCAATGAGGCCCCGGCCCAGTTAGCAATGAAAAAAGTTGAGCTAACCGGGGTTATCACAGGAATTTTTACACCTGCTAAAATCCTGACTTAGCCATTATCCTCAATGGGAGGTGGATTCTAAGGCTGAACCCTCCCCTGCCTATTAGCAAGCTTTACATTAGCGATAAAAGTTTTCTCGCTGTTTTACATGTGTTTTGGGTGGATTTTGCCACTATCGCTGGATCTTTTATCACATGGGAGATCAACGTTGGTAATAACGCGCTATCTCTGCGATAGGATCCAGTGATAGACAGTGATAAAAAAATATGCGCTAAGCACGATTTGCGATATTTTTCGCACCCCCTTGATAATATGCCCTAAGGTTTTTTTTCTGGGCTGTTATCTTTGACAGGAAATTTAATTGACACTGTGGTTTGCACAGCTTTGCACCTCATAGCTCCAAAACTGCATCAAGTGAGCAAAGGAAAAACGAATGGCAAATCTGACTTTCAGTTGCTTGAGATAAACTGTTGCAGGTCTCCCATTTCATATAGGGCTCACAAGTGTAGCTAAATAATTGTTACTGGAAGAGGCTTTTCAGAGCATTTAGTGTGAGTAAAAGGCAGGCAAGATGTGACAACGAAAATCAATTATTAGTCCTCCAGTAATGCATAGTTCTACTTCCTGGTCTCATATGTTTGTTTTTTTGCCATCCTTCTCTAGGACATACTGTGTTGGAACATGGAAGCCAGAAATAAAACCCTGTCTAAAGAATTCATTTTTTTAGGACTGACGGAAAATCCCAAACTGAAAGTCCCTCTCTTTACCTTATTCTCACTAATTTATATCTTTACAGTGTTCGGTAATATTGGCATAATTGCATTAATTAAAATGGCTCCCCGCCTTCACACTGCAATGTACTTTTTTCTGAGTCACCTTTCCTTTGTGGATCTATGTTATTCTTCTGTTATTGCCCCCAAGATGCTGGTTGATCTGCTTTCCAAGAGTAAGAGGATTTCATTCCTTGGATGCTTTGTGCAGCTTTTATTTCTTGCCAATTTTGGGTGCATAGAAGCAGTGCTTCTGGCAGCTATGGCTTATGATCGTTATGTTGCCGTGTGCCAGCCCTTGCACTATGCAACCATAATGACAAAGACATTTTGCTGCCGGATTATGACTGGAATTCATACAGGTGGAATTATCCACGCAATAATAGAGACAAGTTGCACCTTCCGGATATCTTTTTGTCAATGGACCATTCATCATTACTGCTGTGACATCCCTCCACTGCTCAAGCTGTCATGCTCGGACACTACTGTAAATGAGGTGGTGTTGTTCATACTAGGAGGCTCCATTTTAATTGGCTCTCTTCTTGTAATTGTCATGTCCTATGCAGCAATCATCCTTGCTATCTTCCAGGTACACTCCGCATCAGGTAGGCTCAGAGCTGTGTCCACATGCACCTCCCACTTCACAGGAGTGACCTTGTACTTTGGGACTGTGCTCTTCACCTACCTCCGTCCATCATCCCAATACTCCCTAGATCAAGACAAGGCTATAAACCTGTTCTACTCAGTGGTCATCCCCATGCTGAATCCACTCATCTACAGCCTGCGGAACAAGGATGTGAAGGAGGCCCGAGGAATATCCTTGTAGGGAAATAACTAAGAGTTGAGTGATCAATGATCAGTCGATAATTATTTTTATTTGAAACTCCTGTTGAATAACCCGAAAAAGTGATACTCTTTATGATACAATTACATATGCATCTTCAATCTAGATGAGCACTACAGTTTATAATGTGATTGAGTGAATGGTAGAAGCCACTCAGCACAAAAATAAATCCTATATTCAAGGTTTCTAAAACGAAATACAAAAACAACTTTTTGGCAGAGAGTATTAGTTATCTGGGGAAGCTCTTGTTATGATCAACATATACCTGGGTGTCACAAAGGAATCTCATTTCCAGTCCTATGTTTTTATTTATCAGATTAGTGCATCTGGAGACATATAGTTGTGGCTCAGCTATATTGCTCTCATTAGACAATTACATCTATAAAGAGTTGTTTGTAAAAGAGAAGCCCAAGATGGATAACATGAGCCCTGATTGTGCATCTCTACATGGCAAGACTAATATTGAGACAGGATGTAATGCATCTGTGAAAGTGTAATAAATATCTCTGGAAAGCATGGGGTAAGATTTGAGAATGATCCAAGGCACATAAGTGTTTGGGCTATGCTTTAATGTTTTCTTCGTGAATGCCAAAGAGAAGATCGGAGATTTCAGAAGCTGTATGGTCTCTTGGAAAAGAAAGAACAGGAGTAAGACCTGATGGGCCGAGGTGGTCTAGATATGCTTCCAGCCATCCACAGTGTTGAGTGACAATGAAGGAAGAAGAGTAGAAGAGAAATCATGTTTTTTTTGTTGGGGGGCTTGATAAGGAGTGTTGTCTTCATAAACTTGGTAACCTTTTTAACTAGTATTCGATGACCACTTGAATACATTTCCCAGTCAAATGCAAAGAAATACTAGTTTCAAGATGATTTCACATGAACTACCTCAACATACGGTTAACAAGTCTAGCCCTATATTGAAGTAGTTTCAGCAGCAGACAGCTCATTGGAATTATTGAAAAAGGAAATAATTAGGAAAGAAAAAGAAAAGGAGAATAATAATAATAACATAGCAGTGCAAGGTAAAAGCAGGATGGAGCAAAGAAAAAACAGAGTTCTGGGTAGGTTTTTGAGAACTCTAGGTGCAGAGGTGAAGTCACCCGAACAGGAAGGTTATGGTAACCAAGAACTAGTTTATTCAATAGAGCGTGTCCCCAGCAACCACACATCTTAACATAAGCAGGCAGAAACAGCAACTGCCCTTTCAAAGAACGAACATGTACCAACGTTCGGTGAGCGTGCCGTAGGGCGAAATGGAAGGGGATCCAATTCGCCCCAACTTACGGAAAGAACGCTACACACCTCCTCCCTCCCAGGAACAAAAAAACCCACAGAAGAGGAACACCAAGGAGAAAGAGAAGAAGATAAAGAGAATAAAGAGTGGAACTATAATAATACAAAAAACAACTCTCCAGACAGAAAACCTTTAACACATAACAAAATCATCACTTTTATAGGTAAAGCGATTTCCCTCCTAGGGTGTTCATGGTTAGAAACACCCTCCAAACAGACCATCTCTTCTGTTTGCTGAATGTCAACATTGGAATCTCCAAGAGAACCCTCTAAATCCAAAGAAACAAAATCATCCACAAAAGAATCAACAATCTTAGAAATTACTTGCTTTCCAGGAATAGTATCTTGTTTAGAACGAACCCCATTAGTGGATGAGTGAGAATTCGCCAAATCAACTGAAAAAGAGAAACATTTTGAGGAACTTCCAAGATGCAAGTATTGAGCATTAACATTATCCAATACATTTTTCTGACTCTTAGCAAGCATATTAAGACTCCAACAAGAACCATTGTTAACTTTAGCAGAGGTGTTACCTTTTACAAAAACTCTAAAAACCTTCCCAGAACATTTGGAATGACCTTTTTTGACATGAAATGGTAATTCGATTTTGACTTAATCACCAACCAACACGTTTCTGGCATTTCCATCAGAAAAAAATGCTGATACTTGAGATAGTTTGCTCACTAGAAATGTTATTCTTTTTTCTTGAAACCTGATGGTTAAGTCCATTCTGCTGAACCTTAAGATAAACCTCCTTCAGTTCAACCCCTGGAGCTCTCTCATTCAGTCAAGAGTGTGTAAAGCTCAAGTGAGGAGTGAGGAGCTGTACCCCTAAGCATCATAAAAGGAGAGAACCCGGTAATAGAATGAGAAGATGTGTGATACGCCCAGATTTTCTCTGCAACATATTTTTCACATCAACTCTGTTAGCACATGCAGCTTGAATGGAATCAACAAAGACTCTATTTAATCTTTCCACTTGACCATTCATGTGTGGTGAGTATAAGGCAGTTTTAATGTGCCTAATATCTCTGGCATGCAAGAAACTTTCAAAATCTAGAGATGTGATTTACACATCATTGTCAGAAACAATGCAATCAGGAAGTCCCTCCTTATGAAAACACTCTCCTACAAACTCTGTACCAGCTCTTGAGGGAGGTTGGGAAATCCATTTGTATTCCACCTATTTTGAAAATTAATCAATAAGTGCCACAACATACAATTTGCAAGAAGAGATGTTATCATATAGCCCAAGAATGTCTACAGCTAATTTCTGCCATGTCCTTTCTGGAAAGTCCGAAAACTTGACACCAACCTTGGGGGCGATAAGGGATTGTCAGAACTGGCATACAATGGACATGATTTAACAAAAGAAGAAATTTGATAATCTAAGTAAGGCCACCAAAAATGCTTTCTAAACTTTCTTTTAGTACTCGTTTCTCCCAGATGACCTTCCTGACACAGTTCTAAGATTGACTTTCTGAGTCCTATGGGTGGCACAAGACAACCATCTTTGGCAACCACCCCACCCTCGACAGTAATCGCAACCTTAAACTTCCCAAAAAACTTGCATTTCTGCCGAAAGCATTTTCTCTCGAGGCCAACCTTTATTCACAAATTGGGACAAATCGTTATCCTGTAGAGTTTCTTCTAACCAAACTGTCTTGGAAAGCTTACCAGACTACTCCCCTAAAACATCCTCCACAGTAGCCAAAACACACTCCTCAACCAACTCAGCATCACTTGAGATACAGGCAGAGTTCAGGCAATCTGAACAAGCAGTCGGCAACAACATTGTACACGCCCAGTATATATTTGGCCTTGAAATTGTTTTCATATATTTTAGATAAAATTCTCACCAAACGAGCTGAGGCCTTACTAGTGCCATCACTATTCAATAAGAACAAAAGAGGTTTGTGATAGGTCTTATTGATTAAATGTTTACCCAACAGATAAGTTTTAAAATGTTCAACAGCACAGCACATGCTAAAGCCTCATGTTCAATGGTTGAATATTTATTTTCAGCCACAGATAGGGGCCTAGAGGCAAATGCCACAGTTTTGACAACATTGTTATATTTCTGGCTTAACATGGCACCCAAACCCTCTAGACTGGCATCCACACTCACAATACACTGCTCCTTAAAATTAAAGAGAGCTAAAGAAGATGCATTGATAATGGAAGCTTTGATCTTTTCAAAAGATAACTGCTGTAGGTGATCCCAGACAAAAAGTTCACCCTTCTTGAGTAACAATCGAAGACAGAGCTTAATTGGTCTTTGTCTTTGGGGGGAGGTATAGACTCAATGGCCTCAAGCAATTTGCGTTTAGGAGAAATACCTTTTGCAGAAATGGAATGGCCCACATACTCAACTTCCTATGTGAGAAACTTAATTTTTTGAGTTGGAGAGTCATACCCTTGTGCTGTAACACTTGCAACATCTTAGACAATCTGGCATTGTGAGACTCCTCAGTTTCGGCAAAAATCAGGATGTCATCCTGAAAAGCAACCACACCTTCCGTTTCACCCACAAGGGATAACATGAGTTTTTGAAAAACGGAAGCTGTGGATGCAAGTCCAAAAGGCATACAACTGTACCTAAATGCCCTATCCGGGCTGATGAACGTGGTAAGATGTCTACAACCCTCCTCTAACTCTATCTGATGATTGGCGGATTTGGAATCTAAAGAAGTGAAAAATTTGGCTCCGCCGATCTGAGCAAGTAACTCCTGAATCTTGGGAAGAGGGTGACAATCAACCACAATCTGGTTGTTGAGGGATCTCAAGTCCACACATAATTTCAAAATGCCAGAGTTTTTTCTAACAAGAACAATGGATAAGCACCCACTCAGATGCAGCAACCTCCTCACTCACACCCTCGAGGAGCAACTGTTTGAGCAAGGAAAAAAGCTCTCCCCTGGCACTCAATGGAACATCTCTCAGTTTATGGCGAACAGGAACTCAATTAGGCTTCAGAATAATCCTATGAGAGAAACCCACAACTTTCTCCAATGCTGTTGTGAAAAATATCTTGAACTTGCACAATAACTTTTTCTCTACCATGATGTACAGCCATACAATACACAGATAACACTGCCGATTCAAAATAAGTCCCATATTTCCTTGGTGTCTCCATCCAAGAACATGTAGCCTATCTTCTGCGACATAGATTTTCCCCATAATGGTGCGACCCTGAAAAGAGATGGCTGTATTAAAATAGTCTAAAATGTTGATGTTAGAATTAGCATATACAAACACATTAATGTCACAGTCTTGCAATTTTCTGTCGGACCAAATCTTGTTGAAAAACGTATGTGAAATTAAAAAAAAGAAAAAGGACAGTCTAAATCAACCAACATGTTTGACTTGTCCCCATTGATGAAAACTTCACAGGAAGGTGATTTGCACGACTCCATGTGAACGCTGGAAGTGACTCCAGGTCCCTTCATCATAAGAATCACATTGCGGATCTCAGGTTCACTAGATTGCACCTCCGAATCACACTCCTGGATGGCATTGATACCCCGTTGAGCTCTGCACACATTAGAGAAGTGACCTGCCTTGCCACACTTGAAACAACTTTTGCTGTTAGCTGAACACAATGTTTTGTTAGAATTCAGGAGTTACTTGCTCAGATCGGCGGAGCCAAATTTTTCACTTGTTTAGATCCCTCATCAGATAGATTTGGAGGAGGGTTGTAGACATCTTACCACGTTCAATGGAGTAAATGGCTGCAGCTTTTTAACAATTTTATGGTGGCGATTGATGGTGAATCTTTCAGTGATGTAAGGAAAAAAGGCTTGTTGCTCAATTCCATTGGCTCTGAAGCTCAATACATTTTTGATCATTTACCTTGCCTGGTTGTGCTGCAGGTTGTGGAAGACTATGATGAATTCATGGAGGTAGAGAACCACCCCCACACTTAACACACTTGCCATTGCTCATTAAAGAAAACATACTTTCCATTGGTCACGAAAGAAAATGACTTATTCTTAAAAGGCTTGTTTTTGTTACTATTGTGGATCAATGCAACATCCAATTGACCTTCTTTCTCATCATTCAATAACTTGAAGGATTTGGCAGCTCTCTTAATCCCTTTTGTGACCTTAATAAGGTCTCTGAAAGATGGATTCTTATGTCTGAGAAGTTTTCTTGAAGCTTTTTCTTTAAGCAGTGCAGCAACAGCTAAAACTCTTAATGCTGCAACATAGTTTTCAATGGGCTCTGTACCCATCTGATGTCTAGAGTAAAAGTTAAAAGGTTCAATAACAATGTGGGGTTCCACTGTAAAATACAATCTCAACCTCCCCATAGCCTCCATGAATTCATCATATTCTTCCACAACCTGCAGCACAACCAGGCAAGGCAAATGATCAAAAATGTATTGAGCTTCAGAGCCAATGGAATTGAGCAACAAGCCTTTTTTCCTGACATCACTGAAAGATTCACCATCAATCGCCACCATGAAATTGTTAAAAAGCTGCAGCCATTTACTCCATTGAACGTATTGCCTTAAGTTCAGAATAGCACCGCTTATTAAGTCAGTCCGAACAATGAACAAGATCCCTTAATTATTGTCCTTATTGATGCGCTGAGTCCCGGTATATATTTTCAAATATAGCCAGCCAACGCGTTTCGTTCTAAAAATAGAACTTCCTCGGGGTTATAATATTAAAAAACATAAAAAGCACATTTTATAACCCATATGTCTGTAGACAAGATAAGGTACAAAAACTGCTATGTACATCAACACCAACATACAGTAGTGAGAAAATAATTATATTCAAACAATAAGTGCATGACATCTCAAAAAATATATAAATATACAATGTAAACATTTGCATTAAATATAGAAAAATATGTTTAAATATTATATATAAAACTCATCATATCAAAGTAGCTCTATTGCATTTCGGTGAACAAGGACATATAAAAATATACATACAAGTACCAGGACTCAATATCGCACTTCAAACATTTAGACTGTATGATAACAAAATGAACAATTAATGTAAAGTTGCTTTGAAACCTTCTGGTTAGTGGATATCATCGGCAAGATATTACATGACAAAATGCATATGTGCCAACTATATATTGGGAGAGGGTTTTCTTTAGGAATAAGATACCAGACCTAACCGATATTTCATCGAGTTGTTGTATTGATTTCAAAGAGATAGCTGGCATAGATAGACGCATATCTCAAAGTCCTACCCTAATAGGCAAACAAAAACGAGAATCTGAGAAAAAGGGGAGGAGGAAGAAGAAGAAAAAAAAGAAAAAAAGGAGGGAAGAGAGCCAGAAAGGAAAAATGAGGACCAAGCAACCAAGATATTGGATACTATATCCCATCAAATCTATATGGTTAAATCATATCAAGAAAATCGAAGGAACAGTCACTTCTGAGTATGCAAAACGAATTATACCAAAAGAAGCTGCATGAAAACCTATATTCATGAACATTATAGAATACATACCAAAAGATTTGTATCGAGCGTAGTCAAATCCAAACAATTTCTTCATATATATATCAAACCTCCATGATAAGAGAAATATGCCGCTGTCGTAATTTATCCATCTTGTGACAAATATATTCCAAAATTAAAGACTCCCTCTTTATTGTATTTATTTATTGCGGCACGAGATATCTCACTCTAAAAGAGGAAAGTACAAGAGGGAAAAATGACTCACATAAACAGGAACACATTGCAGTGGTGCGTAAAGCGTAAAGGAAGTGTTGCAAAAATGCATACCTTAGTTCCTCATTTTGTATTCCTGAAAGGAACCAAAAGACCGTATATTATCCTTATGTAGTTCGAGGCACAAATACGTATTCAAATCCAAACGAAATAATATCCAAGGTATTAACCTATGCCGGAAGAAATATATTGCAAACAGGAAGTCAATAAACTAATTAAAGTCTAAGGGCAAGACACATAAACGAAAAAAGTATTATGTCATTCTATTACAAAAATGTCGAAACCGGGAGAGACAAGAGAGGGGGGACGAAAGAGACCGCAACAAAAGGGGGGCATACACGTTTTCGCCTTGTCCGTTTCAGTTTTTTATTTTTTAACTGCCTTGCCACACCTGAAACAACTTTTGCTGATAGTTGGACACAGCATAAGAGTGTCCCCAGGAGTTTGTAAAAAAGAAGATGGTGCTGTACAACACTGCTGCATGACTGTCGAAGGTGACAAAACGTAGGTGGGGGTGGGGTATGGATGGGTGGGCGAGCACAGGTGGGAGGCAGGAAATGTTATCATTTTTTAAAACGTACTTTTTCCCCACAGCTCTGTCGCCCACCTCAGCCTCGGAGCTCTCCCAACAGTCTCTGGGAAGTCAGAGACTGCTCAGCCAATCCTGAGGAGAGCAGCACCATAATTGTCCTGAGCAGCCTTCTCTGCAGCTTAGACACTGCCTGTGAGCCTGTGCCATTTCTCCGACCCGGCTGTGAACAAAGGTTGGTTGGAAAAAAAAAATATATATATATATATATATATGTTTGGCCAGCAGGCCAAACATGCAGGCACACTTAATAGTACCACCATCTGCCAGCCACGGCCCGCCCTGCCATGCACCCATGTCAAAATCAGTCAAAGAAAAATAAAATGATATGGTTTTATTATTATATATTTCATTTTTCTTTGACTGACTCTGAAGAGTGAGGCAATGCTCCTCCGCCATTAGAGAGGAGCCACCCCTATGCACAGAATGCATATCTGTATCAGTCTGTCAGTTGGTGTGTAAGTAGCTGCATGGGTTGGTGAGCTGCTACATGATTGTCAATATGGGTTAATGATTAGATATCTGAGTACCTGTATGGGTGCCTGAGACTCTGTGTGGGTGGGTAACTGAGTGATTGTGAGAGTGGCTATATGGGTGAGTGTGTGCTTGTTTCAGTGATTGTAGAAGAGAGTTAGTATGTGTTACCATCCATATGAATAGGTGATGTGGTGTGTGTATAACTGTATAGGTGAGTAAATGACAGTGTAATTTATTCTTTGGGTGACTGACTAGGTGTGTGAGAAACTCTATCGGTGAGTGGCAGTGTCTGAATGTCTGTATGGGTGTATGAGTGCATATATCAGTAGCTGTACTAACTAGTATTGGTGTGTCTATTGTTTCAGAAAAGGTTGTCGATTGGGTATTATAGAATGGGTATATGAAAGGTGATATTAAGGTGTGAGGAGGGGCATCGGATGTGAAGTAGATGATGTCATCAACGATGTCATCAGTGATGTCATTTGAGATGTCATCAGTGATGTTACTGACCATGTCATGAGTGATGTAATATGAGACGTCATCAGCAGTGGATTACGGGGGCGCGAGTTATAGTTAGGTCAGGTAACTATAACGGACAGATTTCTCTAGTTTTGTGTGAGTAAAATGTCAGCCTAACTATAACATCCCGAAAACTGCGATTTTTTTCAGCGTATATCTAAGGTTTTTTAAATGCTAATTCCTAACTATAAAGTCCCTAATATTTCTGTTGTGTAAGTGAATTTCTAAGGGTTTTTTAAATGCTAACTATGCCTACATAGATAGGGCAAGTACAGAAAGAGGAAGAAAGGCACAGAATGAAGCAAGAGAAGTTCAGAAAGATGCAGGAGAGGTGGAGAAAGAGGAATAAAGGTGCATAAAGAAGCAAGAACAATGCAGAAAAAGGTAACAGAAGTCACGGAAAGAGTAAGAAAGATGCAAAGAGAAGCAGAGAAGTGAAGAAAGAAGCTACTGAGGTGCAGAAAGAGGCTTTTTTGACTGTACCTTACCAGAGACTCATAGAAAATAGCGTCATCACTAATCCTTCTCCCAAGATGTATTAAACCTCTCTTTTCTCTTGAAGGTTCACTATTCATCGACTGCTCAGAATGTTAGGCCTACCAAATCTGAAACAGCAATCCTAACCATATCAATGTATGTCTGACCAAGTTTGTGTAGGTATGCACACGTGTGTCTCTGCTTTTACCTAGTGACATGTTACATAAAAATGAGCATACAAATACTTGAATACCTGTGAGTCATACACCATACTCTGTACATTTGTGTACAAAAAGGTAGAAGCAAGAAAAGTGCAGAAAGAAGCAACAGAGGTGCAGAAAGAGGGAAGAAGGGTACAGAAAGCGGCGAGAGAAGTGCAGGAAGAAGCAAGAGAGGTGCAGAAAGAAGCAAGAGAGGTGCAGGAAGAAGCAAGGAAGTATAAAATGAAGCAACAGAGGTGCAGAAAGAAGCAAGAGAGTTGCAGAAAGAAGGCAGTGGAGTGCAGAGAAAGGCAAGAAGAGTGCAGAAAGAAGCAAAAGAGGTGCAGAAAGAGGCAAGAGAGGTGCAGAAAGAGACAATAGATGCGCAGGAAAATGGAAGAAGTGTGCAAAAAGAAGCAAGGGAGGTGCAGAAAGAAGCGAGGGAAGTGCAGAAAGAAGCAAGAGATGTGCAGAAATAGGGGAGAAGAGGGAAGAGAGAGGCAAGAGAAGTGTAGAAAGAAGCAAGAGAGGTGCTGAAATAGGCAAGAGGTACAGAAAGAGGCAATAGATGTACAGAAAAAGGGAAGAAGTGTGTAGAAAGAAGCAAGAGAGGTGCAGAAAGAAGCGAGTGATGTGCAGAAAGAAGCAGGAGAACTGAAGAAAGGAAGAAAGAAACAACAGGGATGCAGAAAAGGCAAGACAGGTGCAGAGGTACAGAAAGAGGCAATAGATGTGCAGAAAGAGGAAAGACAAGTGCAGAAAGAGTCAAGATGAGTGCAGAAAGAAGCAAGAGAGGTACAGAAAGAAGCAAGAGAAGTGCCGAAAGAAACAACAGAGATGCAGAAAAAGGCAAGACAGGTGCAGAAAGAAGAAACAGAGTTGCAGAAGGAGGCAAGAGAACTGCATAAAAGAGTTGTAAACACAGGCAAAAGGGGTACAGAGGTACACACAGCGGCAAGAGAGGTGCAGGAAGAGGGAAGAGGGCTTCAGAAAGACGCAAGAGGTGTCCAGAATTTTGCAAGAGAAGTGTAGAAAGAAACAAGAGCAGTGCAAAAGGAACCAACATTGGTGCAGCAAGAGGCAAGAGAGGTGTAGAAAGAGGCAAGCGAAGTACAGAAAGGGACAATAGGTGTGGAAAGAGGCCGGAGAAGTGTACAAGGAGACAAGAGGGATACAGAAAGAGGCAAGAGGAATCCAAGAACAAGCATAAGAAATGCAGAAAGAAGCAACAGAGGTGCTGAAAGAGGCAAGAGAAAGACAGAAAGAAGCAACAGAGGTACAGCAAGAGGCAAGAGAGGTGCAGAAACAGGCAGGAAAGGTGTAAAAAGAAGGAACAGGGGGTGCAGAATGATGCAAGAGGGAAACAGACATTTGCAAGAGAAGTGCATAAAGAAGCAAGCGGGATGCAGAAAGAGGTAGGAAAGGTACACAAAGAGGCAATAGGGATACTGAAAGAGGCAAGATGGGTACAGAAAGAAGGAAGAGAAGTGCAGAAAGAAGCAACAGAGGTGTTGATAGAGACAAGAAGGGTTTAGAAAATGGCAAGAGTACTGCAGAAAGAGACAAGAGGGATGCAGAATGAGGCTAAAAGAGGTTTATAAACAGGCAGGAGAGGTGAAGAAAGAAGCACACGAATCCTATTTCTATTTAAAACATTTATAGAGCGCGACAGCTGCCCCAGCCAACAGGCGTCCCTGCGCTAACAGCAAATAGGCAGCATCAGCACAGAGAGCAGCCTACACAGTGGGAAAGAGAAAGGTTGTAATAGCTTTCTTAAATTCATAAAAATTGCTGAGGCCATGAATATGGGGGGGCAGAGAGGTAATGTTAATGTTAAATTACATTTATAATGTTAATGTTAAATTACATTTATAAAGAGCTAATCACCAAAGGTGTCTACACGCTGCATCATAGAACAACAGTCCGAGTTCCGTTGTGCCACTGAGCCCGACATTAATCCTAATAGACCTGATCAAATGCCTCTTAGAACAGTATTGTCTTGAGCCTTCTTCATCGCCGCTCTGTATCGGAAGGAACGACCTCTGGCCTGGGTACTCCTGACCCGAAGGACCACCAGCAAATGTTGGCCCATGGAGCAAAGCTGACGGGAGGGAACATGAAATGAGAGCAGATCCGTCAAGGTATTAGGGGAAGCGAGCTTCAAGATCTAAAAGGCTATACAAAGAGCCTTGAACTCGATCCGTTAAGCCATAGGCAGCCAATGAAGGCAACGGATTGTGCTGGTCACCGAACAAACTCTGCGCAGGCCCAAAAGAGCTCTTGCTGGGCATTCTGTACTCTCTGTAACCTATGTATTTCTGCCTTGTTAGCCCCTAGGTACAGAGAGTTCGCATAATCAAGCCTAGATGTAATCATGGCTTGAATGATGATCTGTCTAGTCAGGGCATCAAAGAACCCTAAAATAGGTTTAAGCCCACGTAATAAACCAAAACAGGTGCCCACCACCTTCTTCGTTTGAGTCTGGAAGGTGAGAGAGGAGTCCATCCAAACCCCCAAGTTCTTTACAACCTGTTTAGGACGGGGGGTGCCTAGATTCATGGGCCACCAATACTCATTCTATAACCCACGGTCCCTTCCCAACAGCAACACCTCCGACTTGCTGGCATTCAACTGGAGGCAGGTAGCTGTCATCCATACGGCAACTGCCGCAATATCACCTTGAAACTTAGTGGCGTCGTGCCTGGAGTTGCTCGAGAGGGCTACCACCAGCTGAGTATCGTCGGCGTAAGAGACCACCGTCAGTCCTCTGCTCTTGGCAATTGCAGCCAAAGGTTGTACTTACAAATTAAAGAGCAGAGGGCTCTTAGAGGAACCCTGTGGTACTCCGTGCTTGATGGGATAGGTAGATGAGGAAAACGGGGGGCAATCACCTGATAAATCCTATCAGAACAAAATGACGCTAGTCACTTCAATGCAAGGCCACTGATACCAGCCTCTTCCAAACGGCGCAACAGGATAGCATAGGACACAGTATTGAATGCGGCATTGAGATCCAAAAGGATCAGTGCCGATGTCTGTCATGCGTCCAACGCTATCCAAAGGTGTTCTGTTACCGCCAGGAGCGCCGACTCCGAGCCATGGCCGGGACGAAAACCGTTTTGCGAGGGATCTAGCGTATTGTTGATGGTCAAGTGCTCTGAAAGTATGGAATTAATATATGCCTCCGCGATCTTGGCAGCCCAAGAGAGCAATGAAATTGGCCTGAAGTTCTCAGGTTTTTTGGCATCCAAAGAGTGTTTTTTAAGCAATGGTCACACTCTTGCTTGTTTCCATGCTGTAGGCACAACAGACAAATTGAATGATTTGTTGATCACTTGACCAAGAAGAGGAGAAATATTAGGTAAGATTTTCCTTAATTGGTCAGGTTTCAGTGGGTTAGTCGATGATCCTGACTTGATTTTAGCACAGAGGGCGAGTAAACGGTCCTGTTGAATCTGAGGGAAAACCTCTAAGGTGACCATCGTGCCATGGTAGGTTAACTCAAGACAGTCCATATGGACCGTGGGAAAGCATTTATAAATGTCTTCTACCTTTTATTAAAAGAACAAGGCAAGCTCCTCGCATTGCTTATTCGAAGTGATCAGTGGATCAACCACCCCCTTCTCATTTTTAAGGCCTGAGACGATAGAGAAGGGGGTTAGTGCTGTTACTAATTTCCTTGGCGTAAAAAGCCACACGTTCAGTATGGATAGCTTTGTGATAGATCTTTACTGCATCCCGATAGCGATCTCTAGAAAATGGAGCAAAGTCTTTCCTCCATGACCTTTCAAATTTTTTACAAATTTCCTGCAGCAGCGCACATTTTTTGTTTGTACAACGAATTACATTTAGACATGCGAATGGGGGACCACTTAGCTAGGATCAAAGTATCCAACGGCTGATTGGTCCAGTCTGAAAAGGCTGAATCAGCCTTATCAGGATCCATCGGCAACACCGGTATGGAGGTCGAAAGATGGACTTGGAATTGATCCCAATTTAACGTATGCCATGGGCGTATAAGGGAGTGGGGGTTGTCTAATTTACACATAGGAGCAATGTCCTGAATAGACAGAGGGGCCAAAAAGTGGTCTGACCAGGCCATAGGGACCAGCAGTTGGACCGTGAGGGACAAAATGTTGGTAAAAACAGGGTCCAACAAATGACCAGGTGGTAATCAAAATGAAGATTCAGGTCTCCCAGGCCCTTAAAGTTAGAAGTATTGACCGCCAAAGTACAGACGGTATCAAAAAGCGTTTCCCTGAAGCCTTTGGATGGGCCCGACGGACGATATACCAATAAACCAGTCATGGTGTAGTTAAAAGTGATTTTAAAGCAGGCACATTCACAACCCAAAATGGGCAGTTTAGGGAAGGCGCTGGAGTAGCCGGTTTTAACAATAGCCACAATACCCCCGCCTCTCGAGTCTCTGATAAGGGTATGAATAACATAACCCTCTGGGACTGGCAACCCTGCTATCGCCATCGAGTTTTCAGAGAGCCAAGTCTCAGTTAAAAACGAGGTATCAGGTGATTCCGTTTGAAGAAGGTCATAGACATCAGCGCAATGTTTGACCAAATAGCGACAATTCAAACGAAAAATAATCTAGCATTTGCCTGGGAAAGGAAGACAATCTTGAGAGACTGCATGAGTGATAGATGTGAAACCACTTAATAACACCACTGGGTTTGGGCTCCCAACAGCAAGGCCAAGCCACTGAACAATATTAAACTAAACAACCGCCAGTACTGCTGTCTTATTCCTTCATAAACTTGTACCAACAAATTGAACACCCAACAAAATGTGTACTAGACTGCTAATTCTGTCTGAATCAATCTTTTTGTTGTATTATTTTGTTCTCAAAATTCAATCATGAATGCAAAATTTGACTTTTTACATTTTTACAATATGATTGCAACAATAAAAACATTATTTTTACAAAAAACAGACTTCTTTCATTCACTCTCTCATTCAACCTTTCCAAAAAACAATCACCACATCGCATACACTCACAGCACACAACAACAATATATACAACTCAATTCTTTTCTGTACATGAATCATTAATGAACAATGCAATAGAACCAAATTATCAGCACTTTGGATTATTGTGCCACATTTAAGTTTGTTATTCCATATTCTTATGGCTATATACAATGGGTCTACGCATTTCAAACTCTTAATTGTTTTAGAGTTCTCTTCAGGACCTCTGAAGGCTTTTTCACTTTAACCTCATGATCATCCGACGCGGGACAATCAGTATTCGTGTTGAAACCCGTCTGTTCTTAAGGGGCTGGAACGATTTCCAGAGCGGGGGACTTGTTCTGTCCGCGATGGCTGGATGTACCTTTTCAACAGGACAAGCCTTTTGTTTGAGGGGGTAGCTATCTCACAAATGTTCTGATTCGACCGCATCAATCGGCGAAGTCGGAGGTTGCAATCTCTCGGCAGATACGCCTGGCGCGTTTTCTTCTTAGCGTCCAAGAAGAAAACGCGTCAGGCGTACAGAAAAAAGCAAGCGAGGTGCAGAAAACCGAAGAAGGGTACAGAAAGAAGCAATAGGGGAGCCGAAAGAGGCAAGAAATGTGTAGAAAGAAGCAAAAGAGGTACAGAAAGAAGCAAATGAGGTGCAGGAAGAGGCAAGAGAGGTTCAGAAAAGGGGAAGAAGGGTACAGAAAGAGGCAAGAGAGGTGCAGGAAGAAGGAAGAGAAGTGCAGAAAGAAGCAAGAGAAGTGCAGAAAGAGGCACGTGCGGTACAGAAAGAGGCAAGAGAGGTGTAGAACATGGCAAGATAACTGCATAAGAGGTTAGAGGGATGCAGAAAAAGGGAAGAAGGGTGTAGGAAGGTGGATACCTGACTATGGTTACCCCAGATTTTTTGCCTAGTGTTTAGCTGGTTTTCGACTTAGTTGGCCTGGGATCCTGCTAATCAGGGCCCCAGGCTATCTGCTCTCACTGTAAAATGGACTCCATGTACTTTAGGTACATACCTAATTGGATGTTGGGTCACCTTTTGAGCCCCTGTATAGTGCACCATAGGTACCCAGGGCATAGGTGCATCCAAGGCCTACCAGGGGCTGCAGAATGAATTATGCCACCGCTGGCTGGCCATCCAAATTGACATAACTGGCTGATCACTCAGCTGGGGCAAGGTGGTGTAGTCACCCTTTGCTTTAGATATAGTATACCTATATCTAACCTTATATATAGACACATATGCACCTATAAGTCACTCCTATGGCAGGCCTTAACAATCCTGAAGGCAGAGTGCTTGGTTTTATGTGAGACGAGGCTCTAGCATGAGCTGAGCCTGTCTGCAGCTTTCGGGACCATGTCCTTATAGCTGTTCTATGATATAGCCATACCATGTACTCTTAAGTGCATTATAATCCTCGCGGTTAAATGCTAACTCTGGTTTGGCTTTATCAAACACATGTCGTGTAAGGTGTCATACACTTTGGAATACTACCCCCTCACCAGTTCTGGAAATGGGTAGCATTCCACCCTTCTAGAGGGAGAAGACATGTTGTTCCTGTTAATCCCGGTTAAAGTTAACCAGAGCCTCAGCATCACATAATGGATGCTGCTGCCACAGACACAAGTCTGACCTCCTGCTGCTGGGAGTCCTTTCAGCAAGGGAGGCTTGGATAATTGGTTTCCTGTCTTGGGAGGGCTGAATGAAATGAGATACTGCCTGGGGCACAAGGTGTCCCATGCATAGTCCGGTTCAAACCAGTTGCTGGGGCAATCCAGCCCCAGCTCTGGTGCGAAACTGGACAAAGGGAAAGGGGTGTAACCGCCCCCTTCCATGGTCCCATCCATAGGAGGGGCCTAGCAGGTAATCCAGCCCCTTAGATTGGTATATAGGTAGGAGCTGAGTTAAGAGTCTTTAGATTTATCCTGAACTGAAACTTGAAACAAAACTCTGGTCCTTTGACATTCTATTGCAACTAGAAGACTGAAGAATCTCCCTTGTGGTCAAGGAGTGACCATCCTCTACCCACAGGCACCATCCAGCAATCTGCGGTTTACTTTGACGACGCTACCGCCGGAGCCCGAGCACAGAGTCCGACAAGAACCAGACTTCCAGACTTCTTTGACCCCGATCCACAATCCCAGCAAAGCTGACACCCGTGGAGGCGACGAGAGACGTGGGACCGGCCATCTTGAAAAGCCTGCTCTTTGCTACTTGTGCAGCTTCTGAGGCACCCTCAAAGTTGTACATTGGGGATTGAGAAGCCCTAGTCCCGAGCACGGTCTGCACCGCCGCAGAGCCCTCCACACTCCACGAGTGCCGTGTGGGGCCTGCTGGCGTCTGTCCGGTTACTTGCCTGTTGGCTAGTGGCCTCTGTGACGATGAACCTTCAAATCTGAACCACCTGCCTGGTTGCTCCAGGTGGGCCCCTGCTTCCCTGCAAAGGAGAAGCCCCATAGACCTTGCTGGTCTAACCCAAAGCGAACATTCGATTCCTGCGTGGGTTGCATTTGCCAAGGCCTGTTGCCTCCAATCCGAAAGCCGATGCCGCCAACAGCGAGATCCTTTGTGGGACAGTCTGTATCCAGCTCCTGGTCATCGTCGACACCTCCTGGTCCACGTGGCTGCAGAGTCAAGCTTCACGACATCACCTGATTGCTTCATGACATCGCCTGGTTCCTTCCTGGGTCCTTCCTGGTCACTGGCTAGTGACCCAGACTCTGTCCCCTCTGCTTTCCGGTACTCTTCATCCTCAATCCACGCTTGGATCCAACCGGACACATCTCTCCTGGTCGCCTGCAGCATCTTTCTCCAAAGCTCCATAGGATTCAGCGACGATACCCGATACACTTTGACACCTAAGCACCCGGCTCCTGTGGGTGAGCTAACGCGAGTACTCCGGTGCTCCAATGGGTATTGACTATCCTAGTGTCCTAGTTTTCAGTAGCTTTCTCCTAGTCCTTACGGAAGTGTCCTAAAAGAACTAGGGGCTAGATGTAGGTAAATTATATTTACCGATTCATAAATACCGAATTTTACCGATTCGGTATTTATGAATTGGTAAATATTAAGGGGGGAGATGTAGGTATTTCCAGATGTGGAAATACCGAATCGTTAAAATTCGGTATTTACCGATTCGGTAAATACTGAATCTGTATTTCCCATTAATTCCTATGGGCTTCACAGCCCATAGGAATCAATAGGAAATACCGAATCGGTAAATACCGATTCCAGCAAGGGTGCAGAGGGTGTCACTTTGACACCCTCTGGCACCCCAAAAATAGGCATGTGCGCCATGTGGCACACAGACATGTCCTAAGGGCATGTCTGTGTGTCACATGGCACAGGTGTGCATGCACACATGTGCATGCACACCTGGATTCGGTATTTTACCACCCAATTGGATTGGGTGGTAAAATACCGATTCTTAAAGCCCTGTGGCACTCTGACATGTGCCAGCTACATCTGCATTTACAGAATTGGTATTTTACCGAGTCTGTATTTACCGATTCGGTAATTTTACCGAATCGGTAAATACAGAATCGGTAAAATATCGATTCTGTAAATGCATGCCCTACATCTGAAAACCCTAATACCGGTCGGAAACGGCCAAAATCGGCCGTTTCCGACCGGTATTAGGGCTCCTACATCTGGCCCTAGTTTCCATTTCTTTTGTTCCCATTATAACTCTATGGAAACTCGCGTGTGTGTTAAGACACTGCACACGCCTCCCGAGGGTCTCCTGCTTCCTAACTCTTGGTAGTACAGTATAGCCCCAGTGATTCCCTAGGCCCAAGGCCTACTCTTTTGTCTGTGACGTTGTTCCTATACCACTATTTTAGTATATGGATTTACGTGCCCCTAGGGCCCTACTGTATATTGTGCAACTTACTGTATGATAATTAAGTATCTTGTTATGTGCTTTGTCCTCTGACCTCATAAAGAGTTCAGAGGGGTTGTGTTAGTAATAAATACATATATATATTATATATAAACTGTGTGGTGTCCTTTCATTTGGTATTCAAGGGGGTTACATATGGTAAAACAGCTTGCTTCACATGCTCTTTGAAGTTTTAGCCTAAGACTGCTTTGTCCATGCTACCACTAGGATAGCTGGTCTATAAGGTTGACTTTACAACCATCACCATAAGGGTTGTTTGGACTGGTGCAAGGTGCTCACTAGAATAGTGAACATCATATACCAGGGCAACTTCCCACAAAGGGTGCAGATAGAATCAAGAGAGGAGCAGAAAGAAGCAAGAGAAGTGCAGAAAGAAGGAAGAGAGGTGCAGAAAGAGGCAAGAGGGATACAAAAAGCAACAAGAGTGGTGCAGAAAGAGGGAAGACGAGTGCAGAAAGAGACAACAGGGTACAGAAAGAAGCAACAGAGGTGCAGGAAGAAGCAAGAGAAGTACAGAATGAAGCTACAGGGGTGCAGAAAGAGGCAAGAGAACTGTAGAAAGAGGCAAGAGTGTTGCAGAAAAAAGCAAAAGAGGTCCAGAACGAGGGACGAGGAATGCAGAAAGAGGCAAGAGGGTGCAGAAATTTGCAAGAGAGGTGCAGAAAGAAGGAACAGAGGTGCAGAAAGAGGCAAGAGAAGTACAGAAAGGAGAGGTGCTAGTAACATGCAGCTCCCCATGTGAAAAAGCAATCTGATTTAGATTTTGAAAGAGAGAACAGATTTCCATGCTATGGGAGGGCGGGATGGACACCCCGGGACACTGCAGGAGCCGGCCCTCCCACAATACATAAAGCCCCGGGGAGTGGTGGTCCCCAGGGCTTTGGAGACTTTGTAGCCTCCCCAACCATCCCAGGGGGTAACGAGGCCCTTGAGTGCTCCATGAGGGGGGCACACAGTCTCCTCCCACAATACCTAAAGCCCTGGGGAGTGGTGGTCCTCGCGGCTTTGGGGACCTTGGACCCCCTCCCCCCTCCATTTTTTTTTTAGCGCTGGGGTGATGATCCCTGGGGCTAGGGGCTAGGGTGCCCCTCGGGGCCCACATAAAATTTAATAATTTTGCTCTCGTTATTTAGCGTACCCTACACGTACCTGCGGGTCTTTTAAAAAAAGTAAATTTGAGCCCTGGAGGGTCCCTCTGAGGCCCCCTAAACAGATCTAGAGGGTAACATTATTTCTACCCTGCCCCCTTTCTACGTTTTGCGCACATATTCCACTGACTTCCTCAGCCTCGCTTCTACCGAGGCACAAAATGGCTGCCAGCAGTTCCTGGTTTTGAATGTTGCCAACCACTTGACAGCCAATTAGCATTCAGCGCGTGATCGGAAGGGTGCACTTATGGTACGATGACGATGCGCGCACACTCCGCGGATCCACCACGCCTATAGATATATAAATGATTTTAACTGTAATTTTCTCAGTAACTACTGAACAGAGTGACACCATTTAAGCAAAAGGCACAAGTCTGAACTGAGGACTACCTCTTTGCCAAATCCGGCGTAATTCCGTTCAGCAGTTCAAGCTGTAGCTGTGGCTAAAGGTCCTCTGGGAAATTGCATGAGAAAAACATGTTATGTTATGTTATATTAATGGTTTTTATACCGCGCACAGCTGCCCCAGCAAAGGGGCGTCCTGGCGCAGAGAAAGGTATACACAACATCACAGAATGCAGCAGAATCAGGGAGTCTTATTAAAAAGCAAGGTTTTGATGATACGTCTGAACTGGAATAGGTCTTCCAAAGCACGGGTTTCATTAGGGAGAGCGTTCCATAACTTGGCGGCTATTACTCGGAAGGAGCGGCCTCCAATCCTGCTCAGCAAAAAACGAGGCACAACAGCCAGATTCTGACCCATCGATCTCAGAGAGCGAGAGGGGACATATGGGGTCAGTAAATTAATGAGAATAGGTGGAGCCGTGCCCTTCAAAATTTTAAAGGCCAGGCAGAGCACCTTAAACTCAATCCGCCGAGCAACAGGTAACCAATGGAGCGTTTGCAGAACTCTAGACGCTGAGCAACGTTTGGGCAACCCAAAAATTGCTCTTGCGGCGGCATTCTGCACTCGTTGTAGCCGCAGAAGTTCAGCCTTATTCGTGCCAGCTAACAGAGCACTGGCATAGTCTATCCTGGATAGAACAGAGGCCTGGACCACAAGCTGTCTAGTAGGGGCATCGAAGAATTTAAGCACCGGCCTGATACCCCTAATGGTGCCAAAACAAGAGGCCGCCACTTTCTTAGTCTGGCAGGTAAAGCTGAGTGTAGGGTCCAGCCAGACCCCGAGGTTTTTTAGCTCCATAACAGGAGAAGGGATCATTCCTAGCTCGGGGGGCCACCAGTTGTTATTCCACCATCCAGGTTGCTTCCCAACCACCATCACCTCTGTCTTCATTGTGTTCAATTGGAGACAGTTCTGGGTCATCCAATTGGCCACCGCACGCAACCCCTCACAGAAATTGAGGGCGTCCACAGCTGAGTCCCCACTTAGTGTGACCACCAGCTGCGTGTCATCCGCATAGGACACCATTGTCAGGCCCCAGCGTTTGACTACCGCAGCCAGCGGCCCCACATAAAGGTTGAAAAGAGTGGGGCTCAGAGATGATCCCTGTGGGACCCCCAACGTGAGCGGGTGTGAGGTGGATTTACCGGGTGGTATCGCAACCTGGAAAGATCTATTGGAAAGGAAGGAGCGGAACCACCCTAAAGCCAGACCCCTGACCCCAGCTTCCTCTAACCGCTGCAACAGGATTTCGTGGGACACCGTATCGAAGGCGGCACTCAGATCTAACAACAGGAGTGCCGCTGTTCGTCCGGTGTCCAGCACGGAGCGCAGATGTTCAACCATGTATAACAAGGCGGTCTCCGTGCTGTGGCCAGCACGAAATCCATTTTGCGTGGGATCCAAGATGTTAGCTTTGGCAAGATGGTCGGCCAGGATCCCATTCACGTGGGCTTCAGTGACTTTAGCAGCCCACGGCAGCAGTGAGATGGGGCGATAGTTCTCCGGTTTTGTAGGATCAAGGGTAGGCTTTTTTAGGATCGGTGTAACTACCGCTTGCTTCCATTTGGTGGGCACAGTCCCTGAGGCCAATGACATATTTATAAGGGCCAACAAGGGGGAGCGACATATGGCCTGCTTGTTTCTGAACAGGTCCGGTTTGAGGGGGTCAGCAGGAGAGCCAGATTTAATTTTTTGGCTCAATAGGTCAAAACCCTCTTCAGATAGGGGGGCCAGCATATCCAAGGTCATACTATTGATCTTTGGACAATCACTTAAGTCCGGACGGTACATGATAGTTGGAAAGGTGCGATAGATTACTTGCACCTTTTGAACAAAAAACAAGGCCAGGCTCTCACAATGAGAGTCTGTGCAAATTTCTGCGGCAGAAGCCGTCTTAGTTGTTAGGTCCTTTAGGACCTTGAAGATTAATTTAGAGGGGTTAGGGCTGTTCCGAAACTCCTGCGCATAATATGCGGCACGTGTTCGACAGACCGCTCTATGATATGCCTTGGATAGAGTAAGGTAGCAGGTTTTGAGCACGGGGTCATAAGCTTTCCTCCAACGTCTTTCTGCTTGCCTACAATTTCTCTTGAGAGACGACAGGGTCTCATCGTACCACGGACTATGGGCATTGGTCCGGCACTTAGAGCGCACAAGGGGAATAAGGGAGTCCAAGGCCGAGCCAATCCAATTGCAGAATGAGTCATACCCACAATCAGCATCGGGGGGAGGAGGTAGGGGTGTCTTTCCTAGTATAAGGTAAAAGTCTTCTAGTTTTAATTTGCTCCACTGGCTTGAAAGAGAGGTTTTATTCTGCCCCACGAAGAGGGGATCTACTACGGGAATCACTGCCTTCACCAACATGTGGTCTGTCCATGTCAGCTGGACAGGTGGGCATATAGTAATGTCCTCTAAAGAAGTGAAGAACGGGTCCAATATGTGCCCGCCTGAGTGGGTGGGGGCCAACACTTTCTGTAGGAGCTGCAAGGCTTCTAGATCTGCTAGACAACTCTTAATAGAGGGTTGGGATACGCAGTCAAAGTGCAGATTGAGGTCACCCACCACATTAAAATTCGCACAGCCAAGAGCTTCAATGCTGATGACGTCCGGGAGAGCGGCCCTAAAGGCAGCGTCGCAGCCCGGAGGCCGATATATTAAAAGACCTGAAAAGCTGTAGCGGTGGGAGAGAGAGATTCTAAAACGGGCACATTCGCAGCCCGGAAGTTTTAGTTCTTTCCAATCATAAGGAAAGCGACGTTTCACAGCCATTGCAATTCCACCACCTCGCGAGCCGCGGTTAAGAGTGGCCACGGTATAGTCAGGGGGGAAAGCAAGGTTTAAAATCGCAGTGTCAGCATCTTGAAGCCATGTCTCGGTCATGTTTTGGGACCCCCTTTTTTTTTCATCCCCCACTTGATGAATCACCGTGAAACTTTCAGGATAGGAGTGGACCAGAGCTGGCCAGAAGTTTGGAAAATTTCGCAAACATTCATCAATCGGCGCCAAAGTTATTAGGAATAGAATGTTGCGCATTTCCGATGGACAATAGGTCCTAACTATAACTACGTACTGGCGACCGCCAGTAGGTAATATATATATATATATATATATATATATATATATATATCCACAGAAACCTCCTTTGTGAGAGCAAAAGAAGAGCGCCGAAACCAGACTCTGCAAACATGCACTTTTATTCACGAAAACATCACAGTGGCAGCATGGAAATCCATGCAGAGTCTTGGTCACAGGTGAGCCTTCTGGATAATTGAGGGCGTGACCTTCCTCGTGCCCCCTTTAACTAAGACTGTGACGTCACTTTGCAGTCCTAGTGTACTATAATGTCCATAATGCACTGGTAAGTTCATAATAAGTTTTGGATCCAGTCAGCAATTCATTTTCACAAGTATTGATTATTTCAGTGAAATTGCAGGCTGAACAATCTTTTTGTCATTTTTCATTATTCCATATGTGCACAAAAACGGCTCCATATTGTCATGCTGCCCTGATTATTGCATTTCTCCAGCGTTTGTTTTTAAAGTCCATCACAAACTAACATGTGTCAGTTCGTGTTCCCTTGCTCTGCTGCACCATTTCATCGGTTGAGCATTTCATACCTTTAACCTTGGTGTATAATGCAGGCGGGTCGGGCTCTAGTACATTTCAATCCACCTCCATCCTCCGACCTTGAGCCCCTGACCTCAACAGGGCGGTCTCGGCACGCAGGGACCGGAGCACCTCGCTTAACATTCACAGAAACCTCCTTTGTGAGAGCAAAAGAAGAGCGCCGAAACCAGACTCTGCAAACATGCACTTTTATTCACGAAAACCTCACAGTGGCAGCATGGAAATCCTTACGCGTTTCAACTCATGTAGAGTCTTGGTCACAGGTGAGCCTTCTGGATAATTGAGGGTGTGACCTTCCTCGTGCCCCCTTTAACTAAGACTGAGACGTCACTTTGCAGTCCTAGTGTACTATAATGTAATATATATATATATATATATATATATATATATATATATATAGCAGCTTCCACAACACCAGCCTGCCGCACTCCCGAGCGGGTGCTCAAGTAACGGGGGTGTACCCGTTAATAGTATACCGCTCACAACATCCACAGGTCCTTGCCCTGTTTAATGATCGCAGCACTCGTGGGGGTGGTTCCACAAACAAGTTTTATTTGCAAAACCTTACAGTATAGTAAGACGCGTTCCGGCATCTGCCTTCGTCAATTGTTGCACGAAGGCCGATGCCGAAACGCTTCTTACTATGCTGTAAGGTTTTGCAAATAAAACTTGTTTGTGGAACCACCCCCACGAGTGCTGCGATCATTAAACAGGGCCAGGACCTGTGGATGCTGTGAGCGGTATATATATATATATATATATATATATATATATATATATATTACCTACTGGCGGTCGCCAGTAGGTATATATAGTTAGGATTTTTTCTCTATGGGATTTTTGAAAATTCTATGTCTAATAACTTTGGCGTTTGTGGACGGAATTGGCTGAAATTTTCAGGAAAATGGCACATTTTGTTTCTGAGCAGCCCCTGAAAATTTTGGGGGGGTTCGTCAAGGGGGGGCCGAGAAAAAAGGGGGGTCCCAAAACGCGTTTTTCCCATGTTAATTTCCATAGGGCGGTTGGCCTCACTTTTAGCCCGAACGGCTGAATGGATTTGCACGAAACTTGGCAAAATTGTAGGGACTGGTAGCCCGATGTGCCTTTTGTAGGTCTCAATATATGTGCTCCAGTGGATTTTGAGAAATTAACGTTTAAAAAAAGATATATATCTGTAAGCGCGCTCTGGGCAGCGCTCCAGGACGCGTACTTTTCGCGCAACGGAGCTTTGTGAAGCGAAGCTGATTGGTTCTCTGGCGTCTGTCAACATTCCAAAAAGTCCGTAGCGGCCGCCATCTTGTCTCTCGGTAGGATCGAGAGACAAGAGGAGGCCAAAACAAAGGGGCAAATAACCATAAGGGGGCATAGTAGATCCTCCCTGACCCCCTAGGTTTAATGTGGAGGCTTTAAAACGGCCCCGCCGTGGGTAGCGCCCGGTCCGGGAACCGGGAAGCTTTCTGGGCAGCGTACTGCAATGAAAAATGAATGATAGACTTTTCAAATACTGTTGTTAATTGATTGTTGGTTTTGTTGATTATTTTTTATTTTTTTTTATTTTTTAAGGATTGTTTATTGTGTTTAATAATTTATTAAACTTTCTAACGCGGCACGTCATATGACGCATTACGCGACAACGCAGGTCCAGAATATAGTCAAAATGTCTCCACCAACCAGCGGACGGCACACAACCCCTTTCAGCAGGCTAAATAGTTCTGTTAAATGACAACAGAAGGGACAGGCAACAAGAACCATCAGTCAAAGAGGGGAGGGCAAGTTCTTCTCTACCGGGTCACGTTGGAGCGCTACCGGAACTGATCGAATTGGTAGTCTACAGTGTTTCTGGATGTTTCAGACTGAAGCTGGCGTTAGCATGAGAGCACCACCATTTCGTAGCTCCGTCGTGGCCATTCCACGAGCAATCATGCTAGGCGCTCCCCACCAGAAGCCTGCGGGAGTCGGGGGCCCCCAAGACTTTTGTAGAATCTTCAAGGATGAGGGGACGCTTTCGAGAATGGAGCCCAAGCTCTAGCAGACAAGCATCCGAGTTCCAAGGTGTCGCAGGCCCATTTTAGTGGACCACGCCCAAATCTGAAGAGATGGCCGCCATTTTGAGAGTCCTGTGGCAGCCGCCTATCGCTGCACCGCAAGAGCGGGAGCAACTCAAGTACATGGTGAGCGAGACGCTGTAGTCGAAAGAGCGGGCGGTAAACAGCTGAATAGCGGAAGAGGCACAGTGTAGCAAAAGCGGGCTGAATGGCAAATGAAACGGAAAAGGGGTGCCCCACTACAGCGTGTCTTTAGGTGAAACGGATTGTGGGACAAGGTGAAGAATGGAAGAGTCACCAAAAGGAAAAAAGTTCCGCTTGACCCCGGGAGCCGGCCACCTATGTCGGGGGCGATCTCAGGCCACACCAGGGCAACACGACTTGGGGAGGGGGCCGGAGCCAAGCGCCCCCTCCGAGTCCGCGACATGACACCGTCCCTCGGGGGCCTCCGTCAAGCGGTTCAGGGTGGCACCGCATCACAACAGCCCCCACTTACTTTAAGAATAGTGAAGATGAAGCAATTGCAAATAGGCTTCAGACAATGTTACAAGCACTCCTCAAAACTTTGAACTTTCAGAGTGCATGAGTTGGGACAGCGAGGGGTGATTTGGTTTCTCGGACTGTTTTTCTGGTCTCTCACCACTGGCATACTTTAACGTTTTCTTGTTTCTAGGACATTAATAGGTTTTATCATTACGTTATGTTATCGTTTGTTTGTTTGTTGTTTAATAAAAGTTCATGTTCATCAGTGGCCTACTGATTTTCGTTTTCCTATTTTTTTCTTTCCAGGTTGTTTCATGGTAAAGTTTCTGTTAACAGGATACAGTGATCACTTCGTTATTATTGCATATGTCCTTTTCACTAGGGGTGCTCTCTGGTCGGGCCAGATGACGTATCTCTAGTAAATGGTCCGGGTGAAAAAGGTGCATCAATCAGTGGGGAGTAGATAGGCATGACAGATTACAACGGGGGAGAAAGGTCCGCATTACGTACCCTTTCACTACTTGCAAAGATTTTCCTACGTTTATTTGCAAACAGGGAATACCTCCAAAAAGAACTAATTCCCAAACAGTCAATGTTCGGACAATCAATCAATCAATGAGGAATGAAATAGGTACGACGTGTTAAAGGCTTGCGTTACCTACCCTTCACTATCTGCAAAGGGAGAGAGAATATTCCTATTCTTCCTCGTTTGCAGGTAGAGAAGATCCTTAAGAGAATTAACTTCGAACAATTCAATGCTCGATTGAAACAATCAACAAGGGGTACTGTGAACACAAATGAACGCCGCTTATGTACATACGCATTGCTATTTTCAACAGGTTGTTCCTAATGTTTCTATTTTAGCGAGGTCAAAAAGAGATCCCATTAGTGGCCTACTGATTTTGCTCGATTCCTTTTGTTTTTTTACACGATTTTTCGCTATCTGCAAAGACTAAACAGAGTATTGCGACTCTGTGCTTGTTTGTAAATAGAGAATGAACCAAAGAGAACAATCAATCAAATGGAGAGAGAAGCAGGCACGACGTATTACAAAGGGGGCAAAGGGCTGCGTTAACTACCCTTCACTATCTGCAAAGAGAGAGTACTCCTAATAGAAATGAGGGGTGGGGGGCAGTATTCAAAGCAGATCAGTGTGCATAAACACGAAAATGTTTTTACTTACCACGTACTTGACATTCGACAGCTTATGATATTTGCTATTAAAAAACCATTGAAATTCACTGAAAAAACCATAGGTTATAGACCATATATAGTTAGGAATTAGCATTTACAAAACCTTGAAAATTCACTGAAAAAACCATAGGTTATAGACCATATATAGTTAGGAATTAGCATTTAAAAAACCTTATTTTACTCACACAAAACCATTGAAATTCCATATATAGTTAGTTGCACTAACTATATATCGCGCACCCGCAATCCACTGCTGATCATGTCACATATTACATCATTCATGACATGGTCAGTGACATCACTGATGACATCACTGATGACATCTCAAATGACATCAATGACCACATCACTGATGATATCATTCATGTGACAATACAATGCATCTCCTCACGTTTTAATATAACCTCTGTTTCACCCAGTGTTAAATACAGAGTATAATTTTTGAAACCATTGACACACCAATACTAGTTACTACATACGTACTCACTGATTCCTACGTCTACACACACATTCACTCATTCACCCATACAATCATTCATACATACAATCACTCATCTTTACAACACTATCATATGCACTCATACACCTATACAGACACTTACACTCTGCCACTCATCCATGGAGTTACTCACACACCTAGTCAGTCCTGTAAAGAATCAATCACACTTCCATTTTCTTGTCTATACAGTTAAACATAGAGCACCTTACATTTTCAAACATACACTAACACATACTTACTTTCTTATACAATCATTGATACAAGTACACATTGATCGGCACAGAGTCACACACCTCCCAGCCAGCCACACACACACTCAGTCTCCTATACAAATACTTGGACAATCAATCAATAACCCATATAGTTAATCATATAGCTACTGATCAACACATGCAGCAGTTTACAGAACAACAGACATAATGATGCACAAATTAAGACAGTTTAGTCACTAACCCATGCACTCAGTGAGACACATTTAATCACTCACTCATACATTCAGTCATGCACCTACTAAATCCTTCGTCCAGACACTTATACATCTACTCATTCTTCAATATGTAAAACATATTTAAACTTTACAGAAACACACAGTCACTGGATGATGTCATCAGTGATCTCATCAGTGATGTCATTTGAGATGTCATCAGTGATGTCATCAGTGATGTCACTGACCATGTCATGAATGATGTAATATGTGACATGATCAGCAGTGGATTGCGGGTGCGCGATATATAGTTAGTGCAACTAACTATATATGGAATTTCAATGGTTTTGTGTGAGTAAAATAAGGTTTTTTAAATGCTAATTCCTAACTATATATGGTCTATAACCTATGGTTTTTTCAGTGAATATATATATATATACATATATATTCTGCACACCTCTTCACCAACGGAAGAATCAAGTACGCACACACAAACTGTGGTTACTACATGGAAATACAATTGAAAGAAAGAATTTCAAACGAAAAAAATTAAATTAAATTAAAACACTTCAGCATGTCCCATTTTTTAAAAAGTGTTAGACACTAAAAAGGTGACATTTACTATTCCCACTTGAATCTAAACACATTTGGGGAAGGTATTGGGCACTAAAGGGGTGACATTTACTATTCTCAACCCAATCTAACAATACTAGACAGATGTTGGACAGTGGTGGTGACATTTACTATTCCCACTCCAGCCTATCCATATCGGGAAAAGGCGATAGACACTAAAGAGCAAAATGTACTATTCTCAGTCCAGTCTAACCATATTGGGTGGAGGGTTTTGAACAGTAAAAGGGTAACATTTGCTATCCCCCCTCAAGTTTAAACATATTGGGGAAGATTTTGTGCACACAATGGTGTGACATTTACAATTCCCTCTCCAGCACCTACTTAATGGCGGCTGCTGTGCAGCCACACCAAAGGCAAGCCCAACTGCACCCATCTGCGACCCGCCATGACCAGGGCCAGGAACCTGGTCTCCAGATCCACCAACGCTACAGCTCCTTTGCTCTCTACGCACTGAACGACGGCAAGAAAAACAACTGCAATTTCGCCTCACCCCTCGACACCCAGCGACCTTTCACCTGCCAACACTGCTGCCACTCCTTCTCTTTCGCCAAGACACAGGACCCACCTCCAACCTCCAGCAACATCTCCCTTGCCTCCCAATCCCTGTAATGCACTCTCTTCAATTTCCGCTCCCTCCGCAGACATGCCGCAGAAATCTGAGACCTCCTCACCAGCTCCCCTCCTGATGTCGCCTCCTCACCGAAACCTGAAAGAACGCCACCTTGGGACCAGAAATCACAATTGCCATCCCCGAAGGTTACAAACTCACCCGGAAGGACGGCCCCAAACCCCATGGGATAAGCATCACCATCGCCCACAAAGCCAACCTTTGACTGAGCACCTACACAGACGGGCCCACAGATCTCTTAGAACACCTCCACTTCAAGAGACAAACCATCCCATCCACCACCCACTAAGGCACCCTCTTCTAAGACCCCGTGGACCCCACGCACCTTTCTTCAACTCTATCAATGGCACCATCACCCCCGCAAACCATCAATTTCACCAACTACACCCTGCTGGTAAACCTCAATTTCTATCTCGACAACCTTCAAGACCCTAACTCCACCTCCCTCCTGGAAAACCTCCACAACATCAGACTCAAACACATCATGCCAGAACCAACACACTCAGCAGGACTCAGCCTCGACCCCATCTTCACACTAGGAAACTCCATCACCTTCAGCCACACCTCCAAACTCCCATGAAAGACCAACGCTGTGTACACTTCACCTTAAAAGCTCACATCTCCAGCAGAAGTCCACACCAGCTCTAACGCAGAAATTGGACCAGGTTCTCCGATGACCAGCTTGCCACCACCCTCAGAAACTTAACTCCTACTACAACAGATGATGACCCTACCACCGCCGTCCGCAGCTGGACCACTGACTGTGTCAACACCACCACCCCTCAAGAAAGCCTCCAAACCTCACACCAAGAAAACCAGCTGCTTCTCCTCTGAACTCCAGGAATCTAGACACACCTGCAGACGCCTCCTAAAGTTTTGGAGGAACTGCAAAACCCCAGCAGACCTTGACAACTTCAAAACAGCCTCCCCAGCCCACCACAAACTCATCAGATACTCAAGGAACAAAGGACTCCAGGAGAGAATCTCCCCCACACACACGACAGCAAGGAACTCTTTGGCATCATCAAAGAGTTTGCCCAACCCAACTGCATGACTACCGACATCCCACCCTCACAGGACCTCTGGAACAGACTCAGCGCCTTCTTCCATCCCGAAATCAAGACCATTTATGGCAACTTCAATGACAACAACCTCCAAGAGGAACCCTCTCCCATTGTTCCCAGCCCCACACAGCTGACACTAAACAGCTTGAATGCCCTCAGCATGGAGGACACCCTAAAGATTATGAAGACACCAGGTCATGTCCTACCTTATACTTATAATGCACCCTGCCATTGGGCCTACCATAGGAGTGTCTGATATGAAGAAAAGGGAAGGTTTAGGGACTGACAAGTGGGTGCACTTGTCCAGTCAGCATGACAGTACCAGACTGCACGCGGGCTCTGCAATAGCAGACCTTAGACACACTTTTACAGGCTGCTTCTCTGGGTGGCACAACAAGTGCTGCAAGCCCACTAGCACCATTTGGATTTACAAGCCCTGGGCACTCCTGGTGCACTGTACTAGGGTCTGACAAGTAAACCAAATAGGCAATCATGGAATCACCAATTAATACATTCATTTACAGTAGGGAGCACTTGCACTGTGGCACTGGACAGCAGTGGCACAGTGCCCAAAGCATCTAAAACCTGCAAAAACACATGAGGCAACAGCAAAAATGGAAGAAAGACCCACGCCAATGGTGCCAGGTCTACCAACTATGATACAATCCATGGAACAGAAGGAATCCTTTGAAAGAGATTTCACTGTCAACATTAGTATACATTTATTCTAGATGTCCTCATATGAAAAAAATATAATAACATATAGACATACAAATGCAATTGAATTTTTATATGAAATATTGGACAGGGTCTGGCTCCATAATGTAATTCTTAAAGACTATCGTGTGCAATTAAGATCCAAAGAAATTAAACCATTTCTGGCGGAAACAGCAATTTAGTATTTAATAGGCACGTGTTGTACTAATCCTACATGGATATTAAGGAAGCTATCCAACTTGTGAATTGTAGTGGAGAGAAATGTATAGACTAAATCTGCATACATTACCTGGAAGACCATGCTTTGAGATAATTAGAAACAAGAAGTTCAACACAATGGTAGCCCAAGGTGGGTGAATGGCAGATAGTGATTAGATAATGTGTCTTCAGAGGCATGGAAAGAGGAGGGAAATAAAGTATTAGGCAGAAAAATGTCACAAAGATAAAAGGTAGGTGAGATGGTCTTGATGAGACCTCTATTACAAAATAAGGCGCTTCAACATTTACAGAACCAATTAAAGTTGTAAATTTGTTCAACAGTGCAGTCAAAACAGAGGACAATCAAATATAGACATTCAATAAAGGGGCACAAGTTAGTCCATGGCAAAATGCACAGGAAGAAGAGAACAAAGAGAGAGTAAACACTCAACGTATTGGCTTGCTCTGTGGATATGTAGAGAGATATGAGATACAGATTTGGGAGCAGAGACAGAAGAGTATATTCAGAAGACTTAAATATTTTAAGGTCTAAGCAGAGTAATATATTTGATATGTCTCTCAAATATGCGTTTCCATTTAGTTTCGGATAATTGCTGTAGCTTTTCTTTTTAGTTATTTTATTTTGCTTCGCTCATTTTCAAACCTGCGCAGAGTAATATATTTAACAATTCTCTAACAAATGCTCCATGTTAATGTTGAAATAACTATTGTAGAACTATATGTATAGTTCATTTAATCCACTGTAGTTCATTGTACTTGTAGATTTATCATTTTATTCTCTTTTGCCATGAATGGGAAGTATGTGATTTTTTAAATGTCCATCTTTTGAGTTGTATTCTCCCAGATTTAGCCTTGCCTGTTTACCCTGGCCACAGAATTCTGTACATTTTATTACTGCTAACCGGTGGTAAAGTGCTGTGTTCACCCTTAAACATTATGAAATTGGTATACACTTGATTGGCACACCTAATTTACTTATACGTCCTTAGTACATGGTACAAAGTGTACCAAGGGCCAAACGGTTAATGTCACCGTTGGGATGCTGCACACATTGTGTCTCCCAATGCAGTGATACAGCAAACCCGACTCCTAGCCTACCACTTTTGCCTGGCAGAATTTTTTTTTAAATGCCAAATTGGCCTCTAAAAATAAATCCTTCTTACAGATCTAAACCCTTTTCTCTTTAAATTTTATTAAGTCATCCCAAAGGCAAGCATTAGCACCCATAAATTCAGGATGCACAGTATTTCAACGGTCAGCCATGTAAATATTTCATGTTCCATATGTCCTTACATTAAAAACAGGCTAAAAGTGATTTTCACTGTGTCAAGGGTGGCTACTTCCACAGAGAAACACTGACTTTCATTATGCCACCTTAACATGCACAATACTTCAAGGACTCTGTTTAATAGTTAGAAAAAATTCAATTTAATAGTAAAGTCAAACTTTAGCTAAATATGAAGGAGAAGGGATTTTAGAAAAATCACCTTTTCCCATCTAAATCCTCTAGGGCGTCTCTGTAAGTAATCCAACTGTCATGCTGCAGTTGATGGGTCCCCTGTAGTTAGGTGTGAATTTCTCAGAGGAAAGGTGCAAATGACCTTCGGTGTGGCAAGGTATTGTTCTTCACTTGACAGGTTGACTGGGGACTCTACCGAGGAACTTTTTGGACTTCAAACGAGACCTACCATGCCACCAGGGGATGTAATTCACACCTGTGGCTTCCCCCTCTTTTATCCTTGTAGTCAGCCTGGCACTAATCTCTGTGAAAATGGTTGCTGTCTCAGAATGAGTTTTTAGTGACCACAGGGGAGGTGGTTACCATTTCTATAGCCACATGTCTAGTTGGGCACTGGAAGCTTCCACCAGGGGAGGAAAGGATCTGCCATATTGGATATTAAGAGAGAGGAGGACAGTGGGATAGCTTACCGTAAAACACACAGGAAGTGCTGAAAAAGTGGATCAGGCCATCCCGTGGCAATTTTTACCGCATATTAAGGGGTGCCTGGGAGTTGCCCCAACCCACAGGCTGGCACTGGATATAAGTGTTTAATCGCCAGTACCAGTATCAGAACACTTCTCGGCCTGACGAGGATTCAGAGAAGAACTGCCTTGCTGACAGATGACCTGAGAAGACTGATCCTTCTTCCTTTTACCAAGGACCACGGAAGTGTCCCTTAGGGTCAAAAGGCTGATGTCCTGTTTGAGCTACTGGACACAATAAGCTTTTCTTGCTTTTCCAGATGTTCAGTTTCAACTGGACCTGACCTGGCCCCTCTTGCCAACATCCACTGGAGGGAGTCCCTGCCTGGACCCTGCTTCTTAAAAGTATTGCCTGGAGACCCAGCTAGAGAATGGCATCAGCCTGCCAAGCCAATCAGCAGAGGGTGCATTGCTTCTGGAATAGAGTGACACCCGTTCCCCCTCCCCGACACCCGCCGCCCCTCCCAGCTGCTCCTCCCTCCCTCGCCCCCTTCTTAATGGAGGCCGCTGCGCAATAAGGGAGCGACCCTTGACCCTGTTCACAGGCCAAGTGGCTCCCCCACCGCGTCAGCATCCCCCTTGCTGCCTGTGTTGATTCCTGCTTTTTTCCCACTGTTTCTTGCGCTTTCCCACTCCCTCTGCTGCCTCCCCTGCGGCCCCGCCCCCCGCGCCTGATGCGACACCCGCTCCCCCTCCCAGCTGCTCCTTCCTCCCTCGCCCCCTTCTTAATGGAGGCCGCTGCGCTCTAAGGGAGCAACCCTCGACCCTGTTCACAGGCCAGGTCGCTCCCCCACCGCGTCAGCATCCCCCTTGCTGCCTCTGTTGAGTCCTGCTTTTTCCTGCCGTTTCTTGGACTTTCCCGCTCCCGCCGCTGCCTCCCCTGCGGCCCTGCGCCCGCGCATTATTTGACACACGCTCCCCCTCCCAGCTGCTCCTCCCTCCCTCCTCTCCTTCTTAATGGAGGCCGCTGCGCACTAAGGGAGCGACCCTCGACCCTGTTCACAGGCCAGGTCGCTCCCTCACCACGTCAGCATCCCCCTTGCTGCCTCTGTTGATTCCTGCTTTTTTCCTGCTGTTTCTTTCACTTTCCCGCTCCCGCCGCTGCCTCCCCTGTGGCTCCGCCCCCGGCACCTGATTTGACACCCGTTCCCCCTCCCAGCTGCTCCTCCCACCCTCCCCCTTCTTAATGGAGGCTGCTGCGTGGCCGCACCAAAGACAAGCCTGTCTGCGCCCATCCATGCCTGGACTGCGCCCAGCGCCAGAACTCCTGGACCCCACGCTCGCCACGACACCAGACTCAGATACGACGCTGACTCCCTCCACGCTATCAACGCCGGCCGACACAACACCTGCTTCCAGGCCACCCCGAAACGGACGCACGGAACCTTCTCCTGCCGCACCTGCAGCTTCACCTGCGACAGACCCACCAAACCTCCTAGAGCTAGACCCACTCACCTCCGCTGCATTCTGCTCAACACCCGCTCCGCGCGCAAACACGCCATCGAGCTCTGGGACCTGCTCCACACCTTCGCCCCAGACGTGGCCTTCCTCACCGAGACCTGGTGGAACGACTCCTCGGCACCCGACATCGCCATAGCCATCCCGGATGGCTACAAGATTTAACCGCAGGGACCGCGCCAATGGATTTGGAGGAGGAATAGCCATCGTCTACAAGTCCACCCTCAAGTTCACCACCCACGCAGACGACACCCTCAACACCGCCAAACACCTGCACTCCGGATCCACACCGACCCCAACACCACCCTCAGAGGAACACTCGTCTACAGAGCCCCCGGACCCAGGGCTCAGTTCAGCGACTCCATCGCCGACCTCGCCAGCTCCCACACACTCGCCTCCATGGACTACATCCTCCTCGGGGACCTGAATTTCCACCTCGAGAACAACAACAACGCCAACTCCGCCACTCTGATCGAAAACCTCGTCAACCTCGGCCTCAGACAACTCGTCACCGCACCCACCCACGCCGCCGGCCACACACTGGACGCCGTCTTCTCCACAAGCACCCACGTTGCCTTCGACCACACCTCCAAACCCCACTGGACCGACTACTGCTGCATCCACTTCACCTTCAAAAAACCAACCACGCATCATCGCACCCAACAGCCGCCGCACCGCTGCTGGAGCAAAGTCACCGAAGACCAGCTGACCACCACCCTCGCCCAGAACCCACCCATCGACCCCACCTGCCCTGACGTCGCACCCCGCAACCTCAGACAGTGGATCGACGACTGCGCCAACACCCTCGCCCCACTCAAGAGACCATGCAACAGCCACGCCAGCAGGAGAGCCACCTGGTTCACCGACGAGCTCCTGACCTCCAAACGCACTTGCTGTAAGCTGAAGAAGAAATGGCTCCACAAACGATCGCCAGAAAACCACGCAGCCCACAAGGACGCCACCCGCAGACATCACCACCTCATCAGACTAGCCAAGAGATCCTCCTTCAAAGACCACCTGGATAACAACGCATACGACAGCAAAGAGCTCTTCCGCATCGTGAAAGAACTCTCCAATCCCGACGCCAGCGCCAACGACATCCCGCCCTCACAGGAACTGTGCGACTCACTGGCCATCTTCTTCCACCGCAAGATCGCTGACATCCACGACAACTTCAACTCCACAACCGCACCAACGATGCACGACTCCACATCCCCCGCGATCACCAACAGCGCCCACCACCTGACCTCCTGGACCAACACCAACGACGACGAGACACGCAAGATCATGAACTCCATCCACTCAGGATCTCCGTCAGACCCATGCCCACACCGCGTATTCACCAAAGCAGACGCGGTCATCGCACCCCAACTACGGAAGGTCATCAACATCTCCTTCGAAAAAGCAACATTTCCGGAAAGCTGGAAACACGCCGAAATCAACGCCCTCCTCAAAAAGCCCAAGGCGGACCCCAAGGACCTCAAGAACATCCAACCCATCTCCCTGCTCCCGTTCCCGGCAAAGGTCGTCGAGAAAATCGTCAACATTCAACTGACCCGCCACCTCGAAGACAACAACATCCTTGACTCGTCCAAATCCAGATTCAGACGAAACCACAGCACCGAGACAGCCCTCATCGCCGCCACAGACGACATCAGACGCCAACTGGATACCGGAAAAACATCAGCCCTCATCCTACTGGGCCTGTCAGTTGCATTCGACACGGTCTGCCACCGCACCCTAAAGACACGCCTCCAAGAAGCCGGAATCCAAGAGACGGCCCTTGACTGGACCATTCCTTCCTCTCCGGCAGAACCCAGAGCGTCCGCCTCCCACCTTTCTGGTCAGAAACCACCGACATCATCTGCGGCGTCCCCCAGGGCTCATCCCTCAGCCCGACACTGTTCAACATCTACATGGCCCCCCTCGCACAAGTGGCCCGCCACCACAACCTCAACATCATCTCCTACGCCGACGGCACCCAGCTCACCCTCTCCCTTACCAAGGACCCCCACACCACCAAAGCCAACATTCACGAGGGCATGAAGGCCATCGCCGACTGGATGAGGAGCAGCCGTCAGAAACTGAACTCGGACAAGATTGAGGTCCTTATCCTCGGACCCACCCCCTCAGCCTGGGATGACTCCGGGTGGCCGACCGCTCTAGGGACAGCACTGACACCAACTGACCACGCACACAACCTAGGATTCATCCTCGACTCCTCCCTCTCCATGTCCAAGCAAGTCAACGCCGTCTCCTCCTCCTGCTACAACACCCTACGCTTGCTCCACCGGATCTACAAATGGATCCCGACCGAAACAAGAAGAACAGTGACACAGGCCCTCGTCAGCAGCAGACTGGACTATTGCAACACACTCTACGCAGGAATCCGAGCCAAACACCAACGGCGGCTACAACGCATCCAAAACGCCTCCGCCCGACTGATCGTCAACACCCCTCCGCCGCAGCCACATCACCCCCCTCTTGAGAGACCTTCACTGGCTCCCCATCGACAAGAGGATCACCTTCAAGCTCCTCACGCACGCACACAAAGCACTCCACAACGCCAGACCAGCCTACCTGAACAGCAGACTCAGCTTCAACACCCTCACCCGCCAGCTCCGCTCCGCCAGCCTCGCCCTCGCAGATGTCCCCCGCATCCAACGTACGACCACCGGTGGCAGATCCTTCTCTTACCTTGCCGCCAAAACCTGGAACACCCTCCCAACCCACCTACGCCAGACCCAAGACCTACTCGCCTTCAGAAGACTCCTCAAGACCTGGCTCTTCGAGCAGTAGCGGCATCCCCCCTCCCCTCAGCGCCTCGAGACCCTCACGGGTATGTAGCGCGCTTTACAAGTACCCTGATTGATTGATTGATTGAGTGTGCTGCAGATCCTGCTACAATCTTCTCCACAGCAGCCAATCCAGTTCAGAGGGACAGCCATCAAACAGCATCCAAAATCAAATACTGTACATTGCTATGGTTTAAGTTGTCAAGCTGTCTATATTTTAGCATGACAAAGAATAAGACTTTAACAACAATTGCATAAATAATTCAAAGTATGTGTTCCATAATGGAAAGTTATTCAAGTTAAGTAAGTAGGAGACAAAGATGGCCATTAAAAGAAATTGGAAAGAGAAGGTGTCAGTATCAGAAACCAAGTTAAGGTCTCTATCAAGAGAAAAAAAGAGCTCAAGCATAAAGCCTTTACACTTAGGCATGGGAATTTAGTAGAGAAGAAATAGGTTTACTGAACTTGAAGACAAGAAAGCATCTCCTTCCTAGTCTAATGAACACACATTAATAATCACCAAAGTCCTCTTTGCAACTTCAATGTCTATTCCCACACTTGTGGGCTGATCAAGTAGCACAGTTCCCTAGGAGCAGGTGAACTTCCCTCTTTCTCAGGGAAACACAAAGGTCCATGCATTACTACATCTGTTGATGTATCACTAAAGAAGATGTTGGGTACAATCAGCTTTTCCCACTATTCCACACAGTCCGATTAAGGCATATATTCATCGCTGAGAAACTACTATGAGTCAACTAATACAATAAACAAATCTATTCTCTAGCTAATGAAGAAATGTCAAAAACAACCCCTGCAATGGGAAAACATGAAACTTGCAAAATTAGCGTTGGTGAAATAATGTAGGCCTTGCAGCCCTTAAAAGTGAGAAATGATTCTTTTCAAATATGGCAGCCCAGAACAATAAGGTGCAGGGAAGGCATGGCTTGGCAGTTCGGGCTGGACTGTTCCTATGAGGCACAGGGTCAGACTGATTTGCATATGGCCATGTCTGAACTGGGGTGGCAGAGTGGGCTAAAGAACGGTGGTGGATTAAACCCAGATCAGTTGACTGGGGGTGAGTGCTTGTATTGTCAACGCTCCGTCCATCACCACCTTTGGTTTTGCTTTGTTCGCCATAAGTTGGCAGGGTATGCTCAGACATGAGTCCCTTGCTCACTTTGCCACTGGATTCAAGCAAGCCGGGCTGAAGACGGCTGTAATGCCAGAAACCGGTCCTCGGAAGCTTGTTTCCGGTCCAGGGAAGGCATGGCTTGGCAGTTCGGGTGGACTGTTCCCATGAGACACAGGGTCAGGCTGATTTGCATATGGCCATGTCTGAACTGGGGTGGCAGAGTGGGCTAAAGAACGGTGGTGGATTAAACCCAGATCAGTTGACTGGGGGTGAGTGCTCGTATTGTCAACGCTCCATCCATCACCACCTTTGGTTTTGCTTCATTCGCCATAAGTTGGCAGGGTATGCTCAGACGTGAGTCCCTTGCTCACTTTGCCACTGGATTCAAGCAAGCCGGGCTGAAGATGGCTGTAATGCCAGAAACCGGTCCTCGGAAGCTTGTTTCCGGTCCAGGGAAGGCATGGCTTGGCAGTTCGGGCTGGACTGTTCCCATGAGGCACAGGGTCAGACTGATTTGCATATGGCCATGTCTGAACTGGGGTGGCAGAGTGGGCTAAAGAACGGTGGTGGATTAAACCCAGATCAGTTGACTGGGAGTGAGTGCTTGTATTGTCAACGCTCCGTCCATCACCACCTTTGGTTTTGCTTAGAACAATAAGGTGAGCATGAGTCAAATAAATCTCACAGTTTGGTTAACTAGGGTACGGCTTACAATAGCTCAGCGCGGTCACCTATTGAAAATGTATGTAAATAATGCACACAGGTTAATACAGTTAAATCAAACTTTGGTTATGAAATGCGTAATCATTTAGAGCATCAAATTATGCAGCTTTATATCTAAGTCTCTTATTAAATTATGAGATTGCTCAGTGTGGTCAGAAATGTATTGAGATCATTTTAGTAGTAAACTAGGACATGGAATTCAGTATCGGGGCACGTGAATTTGTATTAATTAATATTGTTTGGAGTTTCCTCATGCAGCACCGCCACTGCTGTGCTGCCTGGGGAACCGCCAAACCGACCAGCAAGCCTGTGGTGCATCTGCCTGCCAGACTCTGACTTTAATCTGATTTGAATCTAGGGCGGGTGGGCAGTGCACAGGGTGGCGGCTGTGTTGGGCTCATAGGAGAGCCTTATCATCAGATCCCCGCTGTGACAGTGCCTGTAGCACGTTCCTCCATGGTATGCCATGTGCCATGTCATGCTTGCCACACTGTTCATTAACGGGGGTACAATTCCAGGGGGTACAACATGTGCCCCTCTGCTGGCATCCCCAAACCCAGAAACAGCAGGGGTCATGTTAGGGCCCCCTTACTTGCATGCCTGCCACCCTTTTCATGGCTGGCACACTGCCATGAAATGGGCAGTGGAAATGCAACTTGGAATATGGTCGGTGGTGCCAGCAGTCATGTGGCAGTCTGAGCGCCGCACTCAAAATACGGTGTGTGGTCCCTCCAATGGTGGCAGTGGTCAGACCACCACTACAAGTATGGTGGTCCCAGGATTGCCGTAATCATATTTAGCCCCATAATCTATATCAGGCGGTGAGAGTGTGGGCTGGTTTGAGTATTTTTACCCTCTCAGTAGTACTGCCATTTTTCATATACTGGTACCTTTGCTCTAACGGTGGTATCAGCATATTTCATTGCACATTCAGCCCAACAGCATCAGCCGTCGTGACGGGTCAGTGGGGGTAGTTGTAGGGGCATGCTTTTGAAGCATGTGAAGCAGGCATTAAATGAGTCCCATTGGGTGTTTGTGCTCGAGTCTAAGGGCCTGATTTAAAGTTTTGTAGATATGTTTGTCATCACAAACGTCACGGATATGCTGTCTGTCTTATTATAAGTGCATTAGGAGAATAGGATATTGGTGGGAGATATTTATAGGGTCACTTGCACATGGTATTCCTTATTGGGGGAGGTGTCTCTTAAATAATGTATTTAATTGGTGTCATGCAACGTTAGTGTTTGAGTTCTAATTATTTTACTTTTCCAGTTTTAACGCTATTTTTTTAATTGTACATTCGGCCCACCAGGAGCACCCATCTTGACTGGTAGGTGCACTAGTGTTCACAGCCAGTTTTTTGAAGTACGTCAAGTGGGTATTTAATAGGTCCATTGTTCATACTCATATCTACCTTTCTACTGTGTGAAATCGATTTGATGCTCTGAGAGAGTTTATTATTCTTTTTTACAAATTTTGAAACTGCACAGTGTTTAATTCCACAATGTAACACTGACAGCTATCTTGACAAGTTGAAAGGTGGTCCTTCTAGACATTGGGAGCCAGAGTAAGCTATATGTATGCAGTATTTGTAAAGCACAAATCTAGCTAAAAGGTATTGAAGCCCTACCTACATTAAAAGTTAATGGCACAAGAGATAAAGTGGACTGTTACTCTGTAGTGATGGGGTGTTCTTTTAGAGAATTGCATTTTCAGCTCTCTCTTAATATGGGGCATGGTTGAGTCATTCAGATGGATGCTGATATGCTATTCCAGCTCCTGAGTGTGTAAATGCAGTGGGTTTGTGCCTTGTTTTTATGAATTTCTTGCACTTCTTTGCTTGATTGATTTTAATACTTGTATAGCGCATGCTGTCACCCTACGGGTATCCTGGCCTTTGTCTCTCGTCTGATAGTATTCTAGCTGCAGGCCTGAGAAGAGCCATTGGAGATGATGAGGTACAATAAGAAATGATGGCAGTGGAATAAACAGAACAACCAGCACCTCTGCTTTGTTTGCTTAAAGGTCTGTGTCTAACTCTCTATTTTGAGGCGTGCTCTATGTCTTTTACCGTGCCACCCACAGTATCACGTAATATACACCGGATCACTCCGAATATATTAATCAATTATAAAACATAGACAGAGCACAACACTGGATTAAGTAGACAGCTGATTGAGCCCAACCAGCCAAAAATATTTTAATACAAAAATCACATGGTAGATTCTGTTCAGCATACATCAAAGCGCCAAGATGCTCCCTGGAGTGAACGCTGCGCTATATAAAAACTCATTTCATTCATTCATACAGTCTTCATAACGGTTGTTCTGTGGTTACAACATTGATACAGCCACAACCGACACGTGTTTCGTAGCCATTTACGACTTTTTCAAGGCTTTGTAAGAGTTGTGGTCAAAATTCAAACTGTCATATCCAAAAGGACAAATATATGAGGGGTCCGAGTACAGTAATCCAGCACGAATCGAGTAATAGGCTAGAACGTGTAGGTCACTTACACACATCAGTTTCTTCGTGACCAAGTTTTCTTTGGAGACGTCGTATAAAATAAATCTTTATAAATGTTGCCGCAACTTCCAATAAAATGTCTATATTTGCCAAAAGTGCACTTCAAGATGCCGAGTATCCCATCCATTAAAAAAAAGTCCAGACTTCTATGATAAGAACAAATAAAAGACTCCGTCGTCGAGCAGTCAAGAGTAGTTAATCAGAATCTACTATATGATTTTTGTATTAAAATATTTTTGGCTGGTTGGAGATGATGAGGTCATCAGACACATAGTCTGGGGTGCCAGTAAGGAGTGCTGTGACTCTGCACTGTTGAAATGAATAGCAAGAGTGAATACTACATTATACATTAACTGAAGTATTTAATAGACTCTATGGGTCAACTTCTTTTTCAGATTGTTTTTAACTGGTTAGGAGACCACGTCGGTCATTTGTAGTAAGGCAGATCATTAACACTAGAATACATTTGTGATGCTACCCCTCTGCCAAAAATCCACAACTAGGTTTCTGTTGCTGCATCTTCAGTTGATTCCACTTTAGGAGACCCTTGACATGGTGGTACATTCACCACTGGATAGTCAGATCACTGTGGGGACTGTCACCATTTTTTCCCTTCCCGGAAAACTCCTACAACATCAGTAATGATTGATGGCTTATTTTTTATTTGCAGCAACCAACCCTACTTTGGGGGTTAGTTGCTTTAACTTTAAAGAGAATGTAATGACGGTGGCATCAACAAGGCAGAAATCTCTGCATTCAACACAAAAGAAAGTGCATCTGCTACACCGACAGAGGGCTTTAACTACAGATATCCCCTCCAGGCAGATGGGATTGGTTAAATACAGCAGGTGGTTCTTTGCCCAAATGTAGAATCCCTATGTAATAATATAGCCATTTGTAGAGCGCAAACAGCTACCTCCAGCAGAGGTGTCCTGACGCTAAAAATAATTGGCAGCGAGTAGACAGGCTGTGTCACGCCAGAGTCCTGAGAGCAGTTTAAACTGGACTGAGATAGTGGTTCTGACTTAATCGGACGTAGGCGGTTGGGCAAGGAGTTAAATAGCTTGGATGACCTCACTGTAAATGATCTGCCACCGAAGCGGGATTTCCTAACTCGTGGAATACAAAGAATATTTTGAGAGTTAGACCTCAAGGCATGATTCTGTTTGTAGATGCATAAACGTTGTCTCAAATAATTGGGGCACCTCCCATGAAATGACCGGAATGCTAAGGTTAGGGCTTTAAATTCAATTCTTTTTTCCACCGGCAGCCAGTGAAACTTTTTGATATGCGGAGAGATGTGATGATGAAATGGAACCCGTCTAATCAACATTGCTGCCATATTCTGTCCATCTGTAGTTTTTTTATTTGGTACGCTGGCAAATCCATGCATAGGCTGTTGGCATAGTCAAGCCTAGATGTCACTGTGGCATAAACTATGACCCGGCAGACATCAAATGTAGAAATTTTCATAGGTGACTCAGCAGCAGTGCTTAATTTGTGCTGTTTTTCGGCCATTTCCACCTGCATTTGTTTTTAACCACTGGCACTTATTTGCGAGAGTACACCACATGGTGGCTCTCTAAATCTATTTTGTTTGCACATCATGAGGGCTTAGCAAGAGTACAGTGCATTACAAATTAGGAATCCTGACTTCTTAGCCAGTGGTACACGTTGAGGTGATATCCAAAGGTCAAAATGTCACACTCGTTTGAGTGTAATGGTTAGTAACTAATGCTGGGTCTGCCATTAGGTCACAGAGGCAAAAAGAACAGATGAAGGACGTAATGCTACAAAATGCAAACATTCACCCCCAGTCACAGATTTGGGTTTGATTCATTGTTTTTTTGCTCACCACAGCACCCCAGTTTGGCCCCAGCCATATGCAAATCAATCTTGACCTTGCTCCTCATGGGAACAGTCCAACCCAAACTGCCAGGCAATATCCTCACTGGACTAGAAACAACCATCCAAAAGGTGTTTTCGGGGTATAACCCCTCATCAGCCAGGCTAGCTTGACTCCAGTGACATGGTTAGCGAAGGACCCATTTCTGGGCATACCTGTCCCACTTGGGCTGACAAATGCAAAGAGAGCAATTGCTGGGCGGAATGTTTTACAATGCAAACATTCAACCCCAGTCACAGATCTAGGTTTAATTCATAGTTTTTTTGCTCACCACATCACCCAATTTTGGACCAAGCCCTATGCAAATCAGTGTTGACCCTGCTCCTCATGGGAACAGTCTAACCCTGAATGCCAGGTCATGTTCTCCCTGGACTGGAAACAAGCATCCTGGGACCATTTTCAGGGTTTCACCCCTCATTAGCCGGGGTAGCTTAAATCCAGTGGCACAATGAGCATAGGACCCACATCTGGGCATACCCATGCCACTTAGGGTGACAAATGCAAAAAGAACAGATGATGGACAGAATACTAAATAAAGTAAGCATTCACCCCAAGTTATAGATCTGGCTTTAATCCATTGTTTTTCTACTCACCACATCACTCCAGGGATATCCGACACCCCAGGGATAGTCCGAAATCAGCCCCGGGATTCTATTTCTGGTCTAGTGAGGACATGTTCTGGCATTTGAGGCTGGACAGTTCCCATGTTGACATTTTTCAACATTCCTTCCATCAATTATTTATGCATTTGTCACCCCAAGTTGGACAGGTATGCCTGAATGTGTTTCCTGTACTCATCATGCCACTTGATTCAAGCTAGCCTGGCTGATGAGGGGTGAAACCCCTAACCGGTCCCAAGATGCTTGTATCTGATACGGGGAGGACAGGGTCAAACTGAGTACTCAAAGCAGCCCCGGCAGTTTTGGTGGACCAAACACTCGGATGCAAGTGTGAAACACTGCTACTTTTGTTACTGGGGGCCGATATTGCAGCAACGCTGCAAAACCAGCCCCCCGTAACAGAATGTGTCCCCACGGCTACAAAACTCATCCCCACCCGTCCAGCCTCCCGGAGAAACACCCGCTGCGGCCAGTCCATCCCTGGGGGACGACATGGCTTGGCAGTACGGGCTGGACTGTTTGTGTGAGTCGCTGGGTCAAGACTGATTTGCATATGGGGGGGTCAAAACTGGAATGGTATTCAGAGCAAACAAACAATGGATGTAGGTCCAGATCTCTGTACTGGGGTGAAGGTATAACATTGTTCAACATTCTGTCCAGCAATTAATCTTTTCGCATTTGGTACCAGCGGCAGCAGCTGTGGGTGGTGCAGTTAAATGGAATACTGTAGGCCCTGCCACTTATATTTTTACTAGTTAAGCAATGTGTTTAAGAGAGACTATTTATATTAAATATTATGTTTACAGCCCTTGAGTTCTTGACATTGTTTTGACACTTGTTATGCTCTGCAGTGATCTTCTTTTGTTTTCCATCTTTTAGTGCTACTACTTTCAGGAATTAAATCGATCAGTGTCATATTCAGAAAATGTTGTATTACTGGTAACATATTGACTGCTTTTGAGCACATCAAGTGCTCGTGCATGTTTACTTTACATTACATTAGATTTTACGCTGGAACCAAATATGAGCAAATACATTTGCAAAGTTCTTGTTGCCTGCATATTGGAAATTGCAAATTGACATAAGCGATTCAAACCCATTTTTTGATTGTGTATAAGAGCATTACACAAACAAACGCGCAAGCCTCGCGCTAAAAGTAATTAAAAAAAATAAAATTCGACGAGGAGAGAAGGAGGCAGCAGGGGGAGGGTATAGAGGAGGGGGCCTGCGCCTGTTTCCCTTGCGGGAGTGAGCAGGAACCGTCTGTTAATTACAAGCAGTTTCAAAGCTCGCTCCTGCAAGGGAATCGCCAAACGTGCACGTGTTGCCATTGAAAGCAATGCAATGTGTGCACGTTTTTGGCCCAAAAAGTGAATCGATTACTAAAGGTCTCCCTTAAGCAGCGCAAGCGCGCTGCATAGGCGAGTCCTTAAAAGGCTAGACATGTGTTCAATATGAAGCAGCCTTTCTCTACAGCACACTGACATTTAACAGGCACAGCTTTGGGCAACAGCACTCATTCTTAGCACTGGCTGTGGTGTTCATGCGGATCTCATGATTACGATGGGGCTGTAGATGCAGTTACCAGCCCCATTGTGATTCACTGGCCAGTCGTATTCATTGCTTTCGGGTGTGACACACAGACACACAGAGTAGACTTTTTTTCTCTTCCTCTAATTTCTTTTCAGTAACTTTGAGCATGATCCTGAAAACCTTTGCTAGGATGGATGCAGTAACAGTCTATATGCACTTGCCTGGGTTTTCATAGTAACTTACAGATACAAGATGCCTCTATGAAGATACTGAGTGTAGCTCTGTAAGGCACATAGGAGCGGCTTGTGCAGGTAAGAGCGGTGGGGCGGTCAGGCGGGGTTGGGAAGGACCATGAGAGAAAATTAAATAAATAATTAAATTTCCTTTGTTGTTGTCTGTTGAAATCCCCCCCCCCCCCAAAACCCGCCCCACGGCTCAACCGCTCTTACCTACATGGGCTACGTAAGTCATTTTATAAGGCCTTTAGTTCATGCACATCATTTATTATTAACCCCTTCGACGCTCATGACGAGCTGGGCTCGTCATGGCGTAGCCTCCTCGCACGCTCATGACGAGCCCAGCTCGTCACGTAACATGCGTTTCCGCAAAACCCAGCGTACGGGCGGAATTCCGCCCGCACGCATGCCGTTAAGTAGCATGAGAACAGACAAACCTATTTCCTCATAGCATGAGGTCACACCTGTATGTAAATAAGGAAATTACTTCTTGCCATTAAACTAGCACTATTTTTGCTGCTGCACAGTGTCTATTACAACTTGTCTTGTCACTCTCTAGCTACTAAACATGCACATCAGGGAGGCTGGCAGAGAGCACAGCTAATGGAGACAAAAGGGGACTATACCAAAGTAGGGCTCAGAGATAGGGGGCCGGACTGTCAATTTCACAGGAGACAAACAAAAACATCTTGGAATGCAGCCCAAGTAATTACTGTAAGAAATTAGGTAATTTTTTGCGAAGGATGTGAGTCGCAATAAGACTGCAACTTCCAGGCAATGTCCTCACTGTCCTCACTGCCAGGCAATGTCCTCACTGGACTAGACACAACCATCCAGCGACTGGTTTCGGGGCATAACCCCTCATCAGCCAGGCTAGCTTGTCTCCAGTGGCATGGTTAGCGAAGGACCCCTTTCTGGGCCTACCTGTCCCACTTGAGGTGACAAATGTAAAAAGAGCAATTGATGGGCGGAATGTTTTACAATGCAAACGTTCAACGCCAGTCACAGATCTGGGTTTTATTAATAGTTTTTTTGCTCACCACATCACCTAATTTTGGACCAAGCCATATGCAAATCAGTTTTGACCCTGCTCCTCATTGGAACAGTCTAACCCCGAACTGCCAGGTCATGTTCTCCCTGGACTGGAAACAAGCATCCTGGGACCATTTTCGGGGTTTTAACTAAGATTAGCCAGGGTAGCTTGAATTCAGTGGCACACTGCGCATGGAACCCACATCTGGGCATACCCACTTAGGGTTACAAATGCAAAACGAACAGATGATGGACAGAATACTAAATAAAGTAAGCATTCACCCCAAGTCACATATCTGGGTTTAATCCATTGTTTTTCTACTCACCACACCACCCCAGGGATAGTCCGAAATCAGCCCTGGGATTCTTGATTCTGGTCTAGGGAGGACATGGCCTGGCAGTTGAGGCTGGACTGTTCCCATGTTGACATTTTTCAACATTCCTTCCATCAATTCTTTGAGCATTTGTCACCCCAAGTTGGATGGGTATGTGTAGAAGTGGTTCCTGTGCTCATCATGCCACTAGAGTCAAGCTAGCCTGGCTGATGAGTGGTGATACCCCTAACCGGTCCCAGGATGCTTGTATCTGACCCAGGGAGGACAGGGCCGGACTGGGAACTCCAAGCAGCCCTGGCAGTTTTATCGGACCAAACACTCGGATGCAAGTGTGAAGCACTGCTGATTTTGTTAGCGGGGCGATATTGCAGCACCGCTGCAAACCACCCCCCAGTAACAAAACTCGTCCCCATGGGTACAAAACTCATCCCCACCCATCCAGCCTCCCGGAGAAACACCCGCTGCGGCCAGTCCATCCATGAGGGACGAAATGGCCTGGCAGTTCAGGCTGGACTGTTTGCATGAGGCGCTGGGTCAAGACGTATTTGCATATGGGGGGTCAAAACTGGAATGGTATGGGGAGCAAACAAACGATGGATGTAGGCCCAGATCTCTGTACTGGGGCGAGGGTATAACATTGTTCAACATTCCGTCCAGCAATTGATCTTTTTGCATTCGGTACCAGCGGCAGCAGCTGTGGGTGGTGCAGTTAAATGGAATAACTTAGGTCCTGCCACTTATTTTTTTAATAGTTAAGCAATGTGTGTAAGAGAGATTATTTATATTAAATATTGTGTATTATGTTTACAGCTCTGGCGTTCTTTTTAATTATTATCTCAACATTGGTATTTTGTTTTAAGACATTGTTTTGACTCTTGTTATGCTCTGCAGTGATCTTCTTTTGTTTTCAATCATTGAGTGCTACTACTTTCCGGGATTAAATCGATTAGTATCATATACATAAAACATGGTGTATTACTGGTAACATATTGACTTCTTTTGAGCATATCAAGTGCTCGTGTATGTTTAATTTACATTACATTCGGTTTTACGCTGGAACCAAATATGAGGAAACACATTTGCACCGTTCTTGTTTGCTTGCATATTGGAAACTGCAAATTGACATAAACGCATCAAACCCATTTTTTGATTGTGCACAAGAGCATTACATGGAGCAGGTATCTGATTGTGAGCTGTGGTGAATGAAATTGTATCTAGGATGACCAGATGGCTCAATGTCAGTGGGACACCGCTCTTCCATTGCTGGACTTTGCTTGCACACACCATTGTCAGGTTTGCTCTTCCAATTTGCTTAATTAATACGAACGAAGAGTACAACTCCCAGAATGCATTGCAATGTTATATCCAAGCCCAGAACTGGAAGCATTGTGCCCTGGTCACAACGACTCATCTGGTCACTCTTTTGATATTACAACAAATGGGTAATGATCTTGTTCCACTTTCAGTCCAGAAATACCGGACTAAGGCTGAGGTGAAATATAGGACAGATTTATTTTGCTACATCATTTAAAAATGTATAATTCAGGCACCAGATTACTTACAAATGTTTTATTAGAGTACAGGGTCGTTTTGCTATTTACACTAACCAAATATTACAGCAAGTACATTGGCACAGAACGATATTAGCCAAAACTCATTTTTACTACCAGAAGTACAGGGAAAATTATGCTTTCGCGTGAATCATTATGTGCAAATGTCTTTTAGCAAACTACACCTTACGAGGTTTCTTCGCTAAAATCTAGCATGCATATGATGTATAGCTAATATATATATATTTTTTGCAATGATTCAAAACGTTATGGACTAGAACAGAGTGACTTGTTTTCATTTCTTAATATTCAAGCAGCAAGGGCGCAAAATGTATTTGCTCCGTTTTTAATAATGTAACATGCCACAACACTATTCATTGAATGAGCTTGTGTACAGCGTTGAGCTCAAATAAAGAACGGGGTTAATGCCGTGAGACAAAGACAACGTGTGTCCTGCCACCTGAAAACCTGTTCGTGTCCTTAGTTCACCTGCTGAAGTTGGCAAACATTAGAATCCCCCAAAGCAAGCCCTGCTGATTGGTCCTCCAGGGCGTGATTTTTCCGAAGTCTTCAGACTTCACACCCAATGGAACTCATTAGCAATGTGTGGCAACAAATGTAATAATTGGTTTAATTGTGTGTCTCAGTCACAATACCTGAGAGGCCGGCGTTAACCACCAGACAATCATGGCTCAATTTCACGCAATTTTGTAACCCCTAGACTCTGCTCCTTAATGGCATTGGACTCCGTGCGTATTTCTTTAATTTATATTGGTAAAAGACAATCTTTTATTTTATTTTCTGGTTCTCTGCCAGAAAAAGATTCGTATCATTTAATTTCTGTATTGTTTCATAACGTGGAAAGGTAAATCTGATATCATGTGGAATTACGGCCAGAGAAACCGACTATGTTACCCTGCCAGGTTCTAGGCCAGGCGTCCGGTCAACATCTTGTCATTTTGGTCAAACCACTTAATCTCCCCGTGTCTTGAAAATAAAAAATAAAACTCTGATCTTGTGTAATGTGCCCACGTGTCTTGAAAATAAAAAATAAAACTCTGATCTTGTGTAATGTGCTCATGTAAAGCGTTCAAATTCCCTTTGACCGAGGTTGCGCTATATTAAACTGCGAAGTATAAAAAGAAAATAAACATAATGGACAGTGTGAAACCTAAGAGGGTATTACTGGTGTGGCGCCCTTTAACACTGGGGCTGCGTATTTATTAAAAAGTAAATCATTTACCAGAGGATTCCCCTTGCTGCGATGTTACCAATACTGGGGTACCGGTAACTCCAGGCGTAGGGAAATCCTGACCCATCACAATTTGGACCACAACATGCTCTAAGAAACTTGGAGTTTCTGTGGGATATGGTAATTCCTCGTCTGATTTCTCACGCAATTGCCCATTTTGGCCCTGACCTCTACCCTGAGATGTCCTCTGGTTTCAATTGCCACAATTTCCAGGTGAAAGTAAACAGAGAGTGCTTAATTTTGGGACCAACACTTATTTTATCTCCCTAGACATTTCCTGAGAGCAAGAGAAGGAAAAAACAAACACATAGAAAGAGGGAGGAAGTAAGACTGAATAACTGAAAAGTCTATGGGTCGCACACTTCTGACCTCACCAGCGGGTGTAACCCTCGAGCATCATGGTAAATGCAGTCTTTAGGCGTGTGCGCCTTTCGTAGCTCTGGACGTGTAACAGGCCAAGTTGCAGCACCAACTCTGTACACCGGTGTTTCGGAATTCTTGTTCCTCATCAGTAGAGTGTAGGTTTTTACAGGGATTACTGGATAGGTCGCCAAAGTATTAACAGGTTTGGTACCCCTCGTGGCGCGAAGATGCGGTGTCCGAGCTCGTCAGCTCCAAGGTTCAAGGGAACCATATAAAGTGAAAAGTCTATGGGTCGCACACTTCTGACCTCACCAGCGGGTGTAACCCTCGAGCATCATGGTAAATGCAGTCTTTAGGTGTGTGCGCCTTTCGTAGCTCTGGACGTGTAACAGGCCAAGTTGCAGCACCAACTCTGTACACCGGTTTTTCGGAATTCTTGTTCCTCATCAGTAGAGTGTAGGTTTTTACAGGGATTACTGGATAGGTCGCCAAAGTATTAACAGGTTTGGTACCCCTCGTGGCGCGAAGATGCGGTGTCCGAGCTCGTCAGCTCCAAGGTTCAAGGGAACCATATAAAGTGAAAAGTCTATGGGTCGCACACTTCTGACCTCACCAGCGGGTGTAACCCTCGAGCATCATGGTAAATGCAGTCTTTAGGCGTGTGCGCCTTTCGTAGCTCTGGACGTGTAACAGGCCAAGTTGCAGCACCAACTCTGTACACCGGTGTTTCGGAATTCTTGTTCCTCATCAGTAGAGTGTAGGTTTTTACAGGGATTGCTGGATAGGTCGCCAAAGTATTAACAGGTTTGGTACCCCTCGTGGCGCGAAGATGCGGTGTCCGAGCTCGTCAGCTCTAAGGTTCAAGGGAACCATATAAAGTGAAAAGTCTATGGGTCGCACACTTCTGACCTCACCAGCGGGTGTAACCCTCGAGCATCATGGTAAATGCAGTCTTTAGGCGTGTGCGCCTTTCGTAGCTCTGGACGTGTAACAGGCCAAGTTGCAGCACCAACTCTGTACACCGGTGTTTCGGAATTCTTGTTCCTCATCAGTAGAGTGTAGGTTTTTACAGGGATTACTGGATAGGCCGCCAAAGTATTAACAGGTTTGGTACCCCTCGTGGCGCGAAGATGCGGTGTCCGAGCTCGTCAGCTCCAAGGTTCAAGGGATACCATATAAAGTGAAAAGTCTATGGGTCGCACACTTCTGACCTCACCAGCGGGTGTAACCCTCGAGCATCATGGTAAATGCAGTCTTTAGGCGTGTGCGCCTTTTGTAGCTCTGGACGTGTAACAGGCCAAGTTGCAGCACCAACTCTGTACACCGGTGTTTCGGAATTCTTGTTCCTCATCAGTAGAGTGTAGGTTTTTACAGGGATTACTGGATAGGTCGCCAAAGTATTAACAGGTTTGGTACCCCTCGTGGCGCGAAGATGCGGTGTCTGAGCTCGTCAGCTCCAAGGTTCAAGGGAACCATATAAGCCGGTGGGGCTGACGAGCCCGGGTTACGCTCCTACGTGCCACGAGCGGTACCAGACCTGAAGATATTTTTGGCAGCCTACGCAGCACCCCTATATACATTCCTACTCCCTGCTGATGAGAGGCAACAACCTCGAAACCCGTATCCAGGGATGGCCAACGCGACTGATTTTTTCCTCAAGACCCAGGCAGAGGCGCACTCGCTGATGCTGACTTCAAGGACCACAACACTTTGGGGCTACACGCTGGTAGGATAAGTAGTGAGCGACCCCTTGGACTTACTTTTACATTCAGGCTCCCTTGAGCCGGTGGGGCTGACGAGCCCGGGTTACGCTCCTATGTGCCACGAGCGGTACCAGACCTGAAGATATTTTTGGCAGCCTACGCAGCACCCCTATATACATTCCTACTCCCTGCTGACGAGAGGCAACAACCTCGAAACACGTGTCCAGGGATGGCCAACGCGACTGATTTTTTCCTCAAGACCCAGGCAGAGGCGCACTCGCTGATGCTGACTTCAAGGACCACAACGCTTTAGGGCTACACGCTGGTAGGATAAGTAGTGAGCCACCCCTTGGACTTACTTTTACATTCAGGCTCCCTTGAGCCGGTGGGGCTGACGAGCCCTGGTTACGCTCCTACGTGCCACGAGCGGTACCAGACCTGAAGATATTTTTGGCAGCCTACGCAGCACCCCTATATACATTCCTACTCCCTGCTGACGTGAGGCAACAACCTCGAAACACGTGTCCAGGGATGGCCAACGCGACTGATTTTTTCCTCAAGACCCAGGCAGAGGCGCACTCGCTGATGCTGACTTCAAGGACCACAACGCTTTGGGGCTACACGCTGGTAGGATAAGTAGTGAGCGACCCCTTGGACTTACTTTTACATTCAGGCTCCCTTGAGCCGGTGGGGCTGACGAGCCCGGGTTACGCTCCTACGTGCCACGAGCGGTACCAGACCTGAAGATATTTTTGGCAGCCTACGCAGCACCCCTATATACATTCCTACTCCCTGCTGACGAGAGGCAACAACCTCGAAACACGTGTCCAGGGATGGCCAACGCGGCTGATTTTTTCCTCAAGACCCAGGCAGAGGCGCACTCGCTGATGCTGACTTCAAGGACCACAACGCTTTGGGGCTACACGCTGGTAGGATAAGTAGTGAGCGACCCCTTGGACTTACTTTTACATTCAGGCTCCCTTGAGCCGGTGGGGCTGACGAGCCCGGGTTACGCTCCTACGTGCCACGAGCGGTACCAGACCTGAAGATATTTTTGGCAGCCTACGCAGCACCCCTATATACATTCCTACTCCCTGCTGACGAGAGGCAACAACCTCGAAACACGTGTCCAGGGATGGCCAACGTGACTGATTTTTTCCTCAAGACCCAGGCAGAGGCGCACTCGCTGATGCTGACTTCAAGGACCACAACGCTTTGGGGCTACACGCTGGTAGGATAAGTAGTGAGCGACCCCTTGGACTTACTAAGACTGAATAACTGTCACAAAGGGAGAAAGCAGGAACCTGTAAGAGTGAGATACAGGCAGAACGGGGTGACTGGCAGTGGATTACAAAGGCCTGACGTGGGTTCAATACTACTCAGCCTGTCGCTTCAGCACACAGACATTTATTAGGCACAGCTTTGGGCACCAGAACTCATTCTTAGTACTGGGTGTGGTGTTTCTGAAGTTCTCATGATTGCGATGGGGATGTATCTACAGCTATCAGCCGCACTGCGATTCACTGGCTGGTCTTATTCATTGCTTACGGGTGGGACGCACAGACACACAGGGTAGCCTTTTTTTCTCTTCCTCTACTTTCTCTTCAGTAACTTTGAGCATGGCCCTGAAAACCCTGGCTAGGATGGATGCAGTAGCAGTCTATACGCACTTGCCTGGGTTTTCATAGTAACTTACAGATACAAGATGCCTCTATGAAGATACTGAGTGTAGCTCATAATGCTTTGCAGGGCCTTTGTTTGGGATTGTTTTTTTGCCAATAACTGTGCTTGGGGTGGTCCTAAAATGATGGGATCACCACTGTGCTTTTTGTTTATGCTCTTTGTGTTCAAGGCATCTGCTTGGTGCTCCCCCTAGGTTAGGGGGACCCCAAAATCATCAGCTCTCTCATTACCTTATGTTTTCATTGTAAAAGTTCATTTTTGTGAATTGGTTATATGCTGTTAAGCATGTAAAATTGCTTTTTCAAAGCATCTGAGAATATTGTTGATTTAGATGCTTCGCTACGTGATTTAAGCATAGTTTTGGTACTGTACTACGTGCAATTTGAAAGTGCGAATTAGTACAAACTTTGCATGCTCCGTCAGCGTAGCATAGTTTTAAGCCCAGGGTTACAAAAAATATGGAACTGAAAATTATCGATAACATTAAAATAAAATGAAACACAACAAATACATTGGTATAAATAATATCGACAACACAAACATCGATTAAAAATATAAACTATAGAGAAAATAACATTTAAGCATAAAAGTATACTATCTTCAATAGTATAATAAAAAATATATTCCAAACATTTTAAACATACACTAAAACATAACAAAATGAATAGCATTAATTAAAACACATTCATTCATAATACAACAACAAAAAATTATGCACCATAAAAAATATCAGAAGTACCAAAAATAAACAAACATAAATATATATCATATGTAAAAAGAAATGACATTTAGCTACAAATATATTTAAATAAAATTAATAAACAATTACCAAATATTAAATAAACCTTATAAATATTAAATACATGAAAAGGTAACTGCAATAAAATTCAAAAAAGCTATATTGAACAATACATTTAAACTACACCAACACAAACCAATAGAAAAGAGTAACTAATTAAATAAACACTATAAAAACAATGAATTATTTAACACAAAAATTACCATATAACGGACGAACACGGAGGAAGAACAAACCTTTACAAGACAGAAAACAGAACGAAAAAGTTCTACACAAACAACTATTCTGAAATAAACTCATTAAAGGTAAGAACACAACTTTGGACCTCATTACGATTGAGGGCAGGTCACCACCACCGGCCGGGCAGTGTTGATCTGTCCGCCATCAACAGCCCATTTACCCACAACCACATTAGCATGGCGGTGGGTACTGCGGCAGACGGAAGGTCCGTCCGCCGTTTTTCTGCCAGCCGAATTGTCGGTCGGGTGGAAAATGCACCCAATATGGTGGCGGTGCCTTGTGGCTTTAATAAGCCTTTTCTTTTCACAGGTCTCCCTCCCCGATGTTCCCTTCCTTTCCTTCCCCCGATTGACCACCTTAATCTTCTGTGCCCTTATGGCAATTCGGAATTGAGGTTGTCAATAGGTGGACCCTATTGAGCAAGCAAGCGATCCTGAGAGGCCTTCGAGGGACCGTCACAGATGCACTCTCTGGACGGGGAATAGTAATTTTACCCCTATGCTATCCTAAACTGTCCCTACTGTTGGATTGTTTGGAGTGGGAATAGTAATTTTAACCCTTTCGCTATCCAACACTTTCCCTACTGTTGCACTCTCTGCAGTGGGAATAGTAATCTTTACCCCTACGCTATCCAACACTTTCCCTACTGTTGCACTCTCTGGATGGGGAATCATAATTTTTACCCCTACGCTATCCAACACTTTCTCTACTGTTGCACTCTCAGGAGTTGGAATAGTAATTTTTACCCCTATGCTATCCAACACTTTCCCTACTGTTGCTCTCTCTGGAGTGGGAATAGTGATTTTTACCTCTACGCTATCCAACACTTTCCCTACTGTTACACTCTCTGGAGTGGGAACACTGATTTTTACCCCTACGCTATCCAACACTTTCTCTACTGTTGCACTCACTGGAGTACAAATAGTCTTTTTTACCCCTACGCTATCCAACACTTTCCCTACCGTTGCACTCTTTGGAGTGTGAATACAAATTTTTTTCTCTACGCTATCCAATATTTATCTGTATTGTTTTAGTTATTGTTGTGTCTAATTTATTTGAAAAACATTAAAAATATTGTACTTTTTAAATTTGTTATATATATATTTTTATTTATATTATTTTTGTATGTGTATATGTGTATTTATAATGTATAAATTGTTTTAATAATGTATAAGTTACTGAAATTATTATTTATGAATAGTATTAAGTATTTATAATATATTTTATATGTATATGTTTAATTTATTTTAACATCATGTATTAGTTATTATTTTTAATTTTAACTATGTTTCTTTTAATTATATGTATTATTTACTTTATTTTACACTATTTTTTAACATTTAAAAAACAATATTTTTGACAACTATATTTTTGACATCAATAGTTTTTTTCTCAGTATTTTTGTACTTACCATGATGTGGATAGGATGTCGATATTCTTGACTTTGATATTTTTGTCACAATATTTTTCTACCTCAATATTTTTCCTATCAATATTTTGTCAGTGATTCATCTGTGACATATCCTGAGCCCATTGTGTGTGTGCGGTGATCAGGAATCTGACAGTATTCATGCCCTGTTGCCTCCAAATTCTCAAGTTTAAGAAGATGTTCATGTTTGACAAGGTTTCCATAGTCTTACCAGTCCAGTGCTTTCTCATCAAAATGTGTGTGGTGCTATTCTGCTTTTGTCTGGATATTTCATGTTGATGCTGTTGTTTGTCTGTGAAAGCTTTAACATCATGTATTTACCCATACACTATTTGTAAGTGAGCATGAGATTTGTGTGTAGGTTATAATTTGTGCTAGATCACTAATATTGTCCTTTTGAGCTATGCTTGATGCTGTGCCTGGTCACACTGATCTGGACTAGGGGTGCTGTGATGTATGTTGCTTGGCCCTGTGCTCCATGTGTTCAGACAAGTGGACTGTTTGTGCCTTGATGCGTAGTGTGTCCGTCTGCCATGCAAATACCATTTGCTCCTGTGTCACATCTATGCTCTGCAAGGCCAAATCGGGAGTATGTTGAAATGTGTTTTGCAGAACCTAACCGCAGTTGTGTTTAGCAAAATTGATAATGCATGTGATGAGCTGGCACATACAAGGGTAGAGGTGATGGAGCCTGGTGTTACTTTCCATCTCGTGTAGACTTCTGTGTGATGGTGAAAGTACAATTTAGGAGAATGTGAGAGGGTGTGGGTTGTGAATAAAGTTCATTTGCAGTTATTGTGTTGGTGACATGGTGTGTCCACATTGTCCCTTTGTGAGTGCTTGACATGTAGGTGTGTGATTCAGAGTATGAGAGCTTGATTTCCTGCTGCCATTATCCACAAGGTACGGTAGGAATGTGTATATGTTATAGGGGAATATCCAAGGTTGGATTTTTGCATGTGATGAGAGCTGTGGTATGTGGCACTATTTTTTTTTTTTTTTCTTTTTGTGTCCTCATTAGCCATTAAATCGATCCAACTGCGCTCCTGTCTGCACAGACTCAAGGAGAGACCCCCCCTATTGCACCAAGGAGCCCAATATTAAGCTCCAAGTGCTCAGAGAGTCAATCCCGGCGTCGCCAGCAGAGCTTGGACGAACATTCTCCCTTCAGGCCAATTCGGCCGGTTGTCCAATATCTGTTACGGTGGCACCCTTAGGACAGAGAGATCTTAGGCCTAATCATCGGACCCGGGAAAAAGAACAAAAAACAAAAACCCCGGGTTGACTAACTGTCCCTTCTCCAATTGATCAAATGGTCCCAAAATCTCAAAGATCGAGGACTACATGTTCTTGATAGGTCCTGCTTTGACGTTGCGTATAATGAGGACAACCACTCTGCATGTGTTGGGGAGTTTATGTTGACCCAGTTTTTGCAGATTTCTCTTCTTGCCAGTAAAATGGCATAAAACAGAAATTCTCTCTCTAGTCCCTTAATATTGTCATTTATTCCAAAAATAATTAAGAGCCACGAACACGGGATAAGTAAACCAAGAATGGATTCAAGTGTTGTTCTGACTTCGTTCCAGAAGGTAGCAATGTTCGGACACTCATAAAACATGTGAAGATCTGAGGCAGCTGGAAGAGAACATTTGCAACAACACTTCCCGGGTTGAAATTTCGACAGGCGTTTAGGAGAGTAATACGCTCTGTGGAGTGTAAAAAAATGGTTGCGCCTCAGCCATGCTGGCTTGATAATTTTATACAGGAGGGTGAAAGATTCCTCCCATATGTCTTCTATGTGTGGTTCTCCCTCCACACCCCAGAGTTTTTCCGGAAGGTTAAGATATCTCTCTCCATCCTCTATGATATGCCAGTAAAAGAGTGCTACTTCCTTTTTCCCGTGAGGTCTTCCAACTAGGATATTTTCTAACACACTCTCTTCTCCCATCATTGCTTTCTTCTTAGTTTGAATCCGGAGCCAGCTGCTTAATTGCAAGTATACTAACCAAGAGAGTGATGATGTTACCTTGGAGTTAAAAGTATCCCAGACCATGATTGATCTTTCCACCAGGAGGTCGCCCCACTGTGTGATACCTGCGTCTAGCAAGACTCTTTTAACTGTGCTGGTTTCTTGTGTTGTTAATCCCGGTAAGTCCCAAATCGGGACATGTTTGGATAGGTATCCTATGCCGGTTTTAGACTTTATTTGGGACCATTCTTTTATAGTACTCAATAGTGACTTTAATCTAATTTTTTTAAAGAACTTTTGATGATGGAACTTAAAGAGAAATCCGTTCACTGGAAGGTCCGAACCCATTAGCATTGCCTTATACATTAGCCCATTTGCATTTTCCCAAGGGATCTTAAGTAACATCCGGGAATGGGTCAGATGAAATGCCCAGGCATAGTATTCCAAATCTGGCAATGCAAGCCCCCCTTTTTCTCTTCTCCTTCTCAATTTTTTCCAGGCTAGTCTACTGGATTTATGCCCCCAAACAAATGAATTAATATTTTGCTGACATTTTGCAAGCTGTTTGGTATCAAAAACTAACGGGATGGAGTTGAAAATAAAAGTATATTTCGGGAGGATACTCATTTTTATCAAACTAGTTCTCCCATAGATGGTGAGCGGGAAAAAAGACCAAGCTTTCATCAAGGTTTGAGATTCTCGGGAAATACGGGCTAAGTTATTTTGAGCCAGGTATTCTAGATCTTTAGTAATTGTAATTCCCAGGTACCTCAATGAAGTTTTTACCGGGAGCTGGAGATTATGAATATTCCACACCATAATTTCGGTTTTCCCTGCATTGATTTCATATCCCGTAAATTTTCCAAAATCCTCCGCTTTCTTTATAATAATTGGAAATGCCAACACAGGATCCGTTGTGTAAATAATTATATCATCGGCATAAAGGCCAATCTTCTTTTCCCAGCCCGAAAAATTAAAATGTGGAATATTAGTATCTTCCCTTATAGATTGTGCAAACGGTTCTACGTATAAATTAAAGAGAAGGGGGATAAGGGACAGCCCTGTCTTGTTCCACGAGTAATTTTAAAAGGAGATGTTCGCGTACCATTTATTAATAGGGATGCTCTAGAGTTGTTATACAGTAAGCCTATGGCCCGACAAAATTTGGGACCCAGATGGTACTTTTTCATTATTACATTTAAGTATACCCAGTTTACCCTATCAAACGCTTTTGTTGCGTCAAGGGTCATGATTGCCAGGGGTAAGCCGAAAGTTGAAGCAATATCCGCAGCTCCCACCAAATCATAGGTTAGGTCAGCCAATTGCCGGTCTCTAATAAACCCCTTTTGGTCAGGGTGGATAATTGACCCAATCTCGCTTCCCAATCTCGCAGCCAAGATTGAAGTAAAGATTTTGTAGTCGTTGTTGAGAAGCGAGATTGGGCGATTTGATCCACACTCGGCTGGGTCCTTGCCTGTTTTTAATATTAAAGCTATATTGGCTTCGCCCCAAGAGCTTGGTGGTGTCTCCCCTTTAATCCTTATATTATTGAAGAGGTTCGTAAGAACTGGGGTAAGAATTGGATTGAGTACCCTGTATATTTCTCCGGGGAGACCGTCTGGTCCCGCGGCTTTACCCTGTGCTAGTTGTTTAATAGTGTTGGAGACTTCCAATTCTGTTATGGCTTTATCTATATTTTCAGTTTGGTGACTTTCCAACTCTAGGAGGGTTATATTATTCAGCCATTCATTCCTTTCATTTAAATTTACATTAAGCTCCTCTGTGTAGATATTCTGAAAAAACTCATTAAAGGCTTCCCCAATAGCTATATCTGTTGACCTGGTATTGGCTTCCCCAGCGACCCTTACTTCCTTAATAAAGTTTCTGGATTAATCAGCTTTAATTTTCCAAGCCAGCAGTTTTCCAGCAGATTCACCATATTCGAAATGGGCAAGTTTACTTGCCTGCCATCTTTTATTTATCCTGTCCTGCAATAGTGTGTCTAGCTTGGCTTTTAGTTCTATTTTCTCTTCTTGGTTGTCAGAGGGGAGCTGGTCTGGCGATTCTAGCTGGGTTAATTCTAGCTCTATATGTCGAATTGCTTCTTCATGTTTCTTTCTCCTGAATGAGGCACTACCTGTAATACATCCCCTGATGAAGGTCTTCCAAGCCTCCCATACGATGAGCAGAGAGGCAGAGCCTAAGTTTTGTTCTAAAAAGGAGACAGTTTCCTGCGTCAGATAGTCTATCTCTTCATCTTCCAATAGAATTGTTCGGTCGAAAGACCAGGATGGGTGAGTAGGTTTCTGCTCGAATTTTATCGAGAAAAAAATCGCAGAGTGGTCTGACAGGTGTATAGGCAAATATGTTATGGATTTAACCTGATCCTTAATTGAAAGACTAAATAAAGCATAATCTATACGTGATTTGTGTCTGTATTTATAATTATGGTATGAGACTCCCATAGCGTTCCCGGCTCTTTGTCTGCATAGGTCAATTAAGCCAAGATTCGACATGCTTCTAAGCAGTGTATCCCTCATATTGCTATGTACTACGGCCCTAGAAGTTGCAGATTTGTCTAGTTTTGGATCTAAGACAAGGTTGAAGTCTCCGACCCATATGATAGGGTCAGAGCAAGAAATCAGCTGGTTTTGCAAAATATTTAAATACGAAGGGTCATCCTGGTTAGGTCCATAATAACTGACGATGGTGACAACTTTTGAGTTTAGTTGAGCGTTGACTGTCACCCATCTACTGCAAGCGTCAGTTTTCCAACTCATTATCTGGGCCTTTGCTGATTTTTTAAAAATGATAGCATTACCACGAATGCTAGCATTGTGGTCCGTAGTTATAAATTTGTCGACCCATTTATGCTTTTTAAGTATGTCCGTGATCTCCTGTTTATTTAGATGTGTTTCCTGGATCACAATGATCTGCGCGGGTGAGTCTCGTAAGTATTGTAAGATTCTATTCCTTCTAGCCCTAACACGCAGGCCATTTACGTTCCAGGATAAGAATTTAATGTCTGACATTAGTTTTAAGGCTCTTTAACGCTATTTCTGATCCCTCAGCACTGTTAATTTTTTTTGGAGGCAGCTTATCCTTAGCTATATCTCTTTCTACTGTAGCTAATCCGTCGCTTGGAGACACAATTAGATCCATTTTATTCGTTATTATGACATTTGGTTTATGAGGACTTTTATGTTTTGCTTTTCCCTCTCCCTCCCTCCCTCCCCTAGAAACCCCCCCACTTTACTCTGGCATGATGGATTGCCAGCTTGTCGTCTCTGACATGTTCCCGTTCCATACCCTGGTATCTATATTATTAATCCTTTTACCAGTCGCTATGCTTAAAATGTAAGCAGTCATGATTCATAGAGAAAAGTTATAAGTCCCTTATCTAATAGGTATTCTATAAAATGTTATTTCTGTGGATAATACTCTGATATCTAAGGATAGGTTTGGGGAGTAGTGTAGAAATAAGAAATATAGGCTTCATTTCAGCCTTTTCTGCTCAGAAATTTTGACGTAAGTATACTGGGGTGGAAATCTGTAATGAAATTGTATTTATTTATTTTTATTTTTTTGCCCTTCTTTTCCCCTTTCCCTTCCCTCCTTCTCTTTCTCTTTCCCCTTTTTTTTTTATTTTTCTTTGTTTATTTCCCCACATTATCCCCCTTTTTTTTTTTTCTTCTCTTTTTACCTTTTTCTCCCCTTTTAACTCATTTACCCTTTTAACTCATTTACATAAATTAACAAAAATTTCACCCACAGCCCGGAGGGTTTACATGTACAGTAATGGTGGCGAGTAGCTCGTCGGCTTCCAAGGGGGACCTGACATTGTACATTTTATTATTGTACATTATCCTCAAAAAGGCAGGAAATCTCAACTGCACAGTGGCTCCCAGGCTCCTAAACTTCTCCATTCTTTGACCTAACTCCCACTGCCTGTCCAGCGTTGTTCTAGAGAGGTCAGATCTCACTTCAAAAGAAAATTCAGGGGCTTTCAAAGTCTTGGCTTTCAGAGCTGTGGTCAAGATCTTCTCTTTTAGGGAGTATGTTAAGAAGTTCACTAGAATCTTCCTTGGTTTATCCCTGCCCTGTTTAAGACGGAACGGATCCCGATGTACCCTCTGAATATCTGTTTCTATCTCAGCCAAAGTTTCATCCAAGTTTAGAGAGTCTTTTAGTAAAGTTGCAATGAATTTTTTTAAATCTCCTTCTTTTCCTTCCGGTATTTTTAGAAGTCTCAAGTTGTTCCTTCTAGAAAAGTTCTCGAGAGACTCGACTCTCTCTTTGACTGAGTCGCCTTCCCGTCTTAGTGTCTGGATCTTCACCTCGGCAGACTCCAATTTAGCCCTGAGCTCTTCAACACAATTCTCTAGTCCTCCAGTTCTTAGTGAGAGACCATCTACCTTAGATTCTAGGTTTTCGCACATTGTGCGGATCTCTGATTGAGTGTGTCTAGACTCCTCAAAACATCTCTTTGATTCCTCAAACCCACTTCTAATCTCTTCCCTCATGCTAAGAAGTATGGCTTGAATAGTATCGTCGCTACCATTATCTTTACCACCACCATCTTTACCACCACCGGTGTCTTGGCCCAAGTCAATTATCTTACTTACAGTTCCTGTGGCCAAGGCTTGCTGGTCTGGTGGGGAGGTTACGTTAGCGGTTCGTTCAACTAGATCCTCCATCCCTATACCGCTGAGAGAATCTCTTGCCCCTACTACTTCTCCCGCCCTTTCTTCCAGATTACCAAGATTACCGAAGACAAATATGGGAGATGTAGAAGTGGTTATAGCACCAATATCTTCCACTGATACGGGTGCAGTTTGAGCACAAGAAGGTTTTTGGGGCCCTTGGTTTAAATTTAATACCTGGGGGAGAACCTTAAAGTAGGATTTCAACGAGGGTGTAACTCGTGAGGTTGAACTAGCTTTTGTTTTAGAACCCCCCTTGCTCGAGCTGACCTTATGTGGTAGGTCCTTCGGAGCGGTATACCGTAGCTGATGTTCCTTACGTTCCTTACCCCTTTTTGATACCCTTAAGACTGGGGATTGTGATGTTTCAACTACTGCCTCATCATCAAATTCCGGCTCGGACTCTCTGAAAGACTGCTCCCCTGAACTTCTTTCTGCTACTTGCGTTTGACCTGTGTCGTTGGGGCCCGTAGGGACAGCTAATTCTTTGTCCTTATTACTGCCTTTTCCTTTCCCCTTAGCCTTCCGCTTCCCCAGGGTTCTGGCAATAGTTGGATATGAAGACTCACTCGATGTCTGACAAGAGGTTTGTAGTTGTGCGTTAAACCTAAAGACTCTGGGTGCAGGGTCTAAATTTTGTGAAGAGTGACGGTCCTGTATATCTATAAGGTCCTGGTTTTCAACAGTCTGCGCTTCCCCTCGTAAAAAGCTCGGCACCCTCCCTCTCTGCTGGTCCCCCTTGCCGCACCAAGTAGTTGTTGACCCTCTTTTTGCAGAGACGCTGTATACTGTAGCTTTTCTACTTCTTGGAAGCTCCACAGCTGCGTCCCCCCAGCGGTAAGGTGCGGGAAGAAGAACCTGTCCCCAACACATTTGCCGCTCTGTAGACCTTTATACTCAAGCAGCACTGTTGCCTCTGAAGAACCCAGGCTATTCTTTATGTTGACGTGCTTTCCGATCTTTTCCAGGCTTTTTTTCCTAAGAGAATTAGGAATTAAGATCAGTGTGTCGCCTACACCCAGGTATATAGTGATCTATGGCGATCTGTGGTGAACTATACTGTAGATGTCTTATATATGTCTTATATATGTCCTAGCTGAGCAAGGTCTTAATGCCGGGGTGTCACTTTTACTATACTTTTACTATTTACTGTTACTTTTACTGTTTTAAGGATGCCAGCTTATCCAATTTTTCGTGGTCGACAAGGGGTTTGGGAGCTTTTGGGGGGTTCGAAGGTTCTGTTTTTGAATATTTCCTTCAGGGCAGCACAGGCACTGCAATGCACTGCGGACCGACCTCCCCGTTCGCTCACACCTCTCTCCTCCCGCTCTCCTCCCGCTCCCCTCCGGAGCCAGAACCTGAGCCCACTCGGCTTGCTTGCCTGCCGTTTCACCATCTCACCGTCTGCACCTGCCGCCGCCTCCTGGAATCTCTTAAAGCGGCTCAGCTAAACGCCGCCGTGCCGCTGACTTCTTCCGATGTTTCGATGTTTTCCCCCTGTGAACTTCAGCCTCAAGGAGACCAAAAACCTGCGTGTTTACACACCGCCTCTCAGAGCGGCTTGGTTCGTCTAGCCACAACGCGCCGCGAGCTGGCTCCGCCTGCTCGCCTGCTCACGGTCTCACGCTCTCATCACCTCCCTCCGGATCCAGAGCCCGGGCTGCTCGGCACACATGCCTCCGCCGCCTCTCGAGAATGGCTCGGCTGATCACACCGTAGCTCCTTCTCGACTTTCTTCACTGGCTCTGAATGTCCATTCGATATCTCCACTCACACGGGCTTGTAATAGCAGCCCGATTTCCTCTGGGGCATGTCCGTGGGAGCTTCGTCAGGACGAGCGCACGGCCCTAGCTAGCGGCCGCCATGTTTTCCCGGTATGTGGCACTATTGTGCAATTGGGCAGTGGAGGTGCTTTTTTGACGAGTGAGGTTTGTTGATACTGTGCATGAGTCCATGGTGTTCTTGACAGAGTTGAGAAGTGTTTGTGAAGGTATGTATACTAGTAATGTGATAATGGGTGCTGTGTGGTGAAATGTGAGGTGTTGTCGAGTTGTAGTATGCTGTTTGATTCTGCAGATGGAGATTTTACTCAAGTGACAAGTGGTTCGACTTGTGCAGATATGAGTGGGTATGTGCTGATATGCACATGACTGAGTACACATCAATTGAGCTATGTATGCGTCTTGTTGTGAGATGTGATGATGTGTTGAGTGTACATGTTAGGGTGTGCATGTGACACAAGGTGCAATAGAGTGTCTGCTCTGAAGTCTCTCCCACATCATCAATTTGCAGCACAGCAGATCAGCGGACCAGATAGTGTCACCACAGTGCTTTGGCCTGGTTGGTGGGGACTTGGGAAGTGAGCCAGTCTCTTGTTGTGGTTTTTGGAGTCCACCCACAGCTTGTGCTGCAGGTGACCCTGGTGCACCCGCTCATCGACAAATGCCTGATTGACCACACTGCCAATTCAAGGCCGATTCAGGCCACTTCCGGATTGGACTCAACAAACATTTGGTTCAGTGGAGTTCTACACCCCCGTCATGTGTCTCATGCCAGGCTGACACAGCTTACACACACAAACATGTTGAAATTGATCTTATGTGTGTGGCTGGCCTGTTGCGTTTGTGCTTCAGGACCTGTGTATTTCACCTGCATTTGAGGGGCATTGAGTGGATATTGCTCTTTGTTCTTTTTTTCTCCTAGTCCTGGGCCTCCAACATCTCCAATGTGGCCATTCTTTAAGCTTTCCAGTCAACATTAAATACCACAGTGAAGACTACATTTAATTAAAAGTGAGAATTGGCTTAGAATATTTAGTTTTTGCAACAGCTTGTACTCCAAATGTGTGTATTGATACATTTTTTATGGTAAAATCATACATTGTCCAATTACACATTGCTGGGAATGTTAACCCCACCGAACACCAGATTGGCCACACATAGATGTGTGTGTATTTACCCCACTCAACAATGCTTGCCGGTACGTTGCTGTGGGTATTTGGCACCAACTCACAAATATTCTACGACTTGCATGTTGTGGTTTGCCCCCGGCAGCCCTTATGATTATGCCATGCTGTGGGCATTTGACCCCCACAACCCCCAAATTTGCCTCTACATTGCAGGGAGATACCTGCACACACCCCATAGTGTCTCCGCAATGCTGGGGGTGTTAACCCCCCCATATTGTCTCCACTTTGCTGGGGGGTTAGCCCCCCCCCAAACCTCATATTGTCACCACTCTGCTGGGGGGGTTATCCTCACAACCCCCATATTGTCTCCACTTGCTGGTAGGGTTAGTCCGCCAAACCCCATATTGTCTCTACAATGCTGGGAAGGTTAGCCCACCCAACCCCATATTGTCTCTACATTACTGGTAGTGTTAGCCATCCCCCTCTATAGGGTAGACAATGCTGGGAGTATTAGAAAAATATATAATTCAACTGACAAAATTACCCAATACCCACAAGATACCCTCAGTAAATCCACAGTATTGCTAGGTAGTGCAAATGGCTACTTTGCATTACTTTGCGATTTGGAAAGCATTCCGTGTGAGGAGCTTAGGCGTCCCCATGCATCCACCCATGAATTTAGGTCCATTCCCAGATTTACAAAGAACTGTAAACCTGGGAGTTTGTCTTTATTTCATCTGCCTATGTGTGTTGCATTCTGCAGCACATGTAAAAAGATGAAAATGCCTCAAGCGATTGTTTTGTGCAGAGAGTTGGCACTTCCTGCACATGACACACTTGTGCTAGAGCAGGGAGAGAGCAGTAATATGGCATATCTCAGCAGATATGATGCATTCCTGCTTTTTCCTTGTCACGCAACACAGCAAGTTCTCTTGCTGCAGTGCATGACTTATTTGTATATCTTCCCTCTAGTTGCTGATGCTGCCACACTGCCTTACTTCATCCTGAGTCAGTAGAACTAGCATACCTTTTTCAGTTCTTGGTTCAATGAGCTCTGAAGTGCACAACTCCTTCCGCCAACAAATACATTCAAACAGAAGCCTCGCTACGCTGCAAGCTGCTTTTTAAAGGGCAGCAAACAACATTTAGACACTGCAATGAACAATACCCTGGCTCAATGAGGGATCACAAAGACATGTTACAGAAAGAGAAGGAACTGGAATGCTGCCAAAGGATCCTTGTTTCCAGTCCAGAGAGGACCTGGCCTGGCAGTTCGGTCTGGACTGTTCCCATGGGGCACAGGGTCAAGACTAATTTGCATATGGCTGGGTTCTAACTGGGGTGGCGTAGTGGGCAAAAGAAGGATGGATTTAATCCCAGATCTTTTGACTGGGGGAGAATGTTTGCATTGTCAGCATTCCGTCCATCATTTGTTTGTTGTAACACTGCCAGAGGATCCTGGGCATCAAGTGATAATAAATATGATGGAAATACAAATAAGCACTAAAGTGGCCACAATATTACAATGTCAGAAAATGAAGCAGAACTGTGAGGATTAGATTGGCACTGGGCGTAGGTAATGCAGATTGCTCGCACTTCACTTACTTTTGCCCAACCGCTAACAGTGATGCTTAGACTGACTTCCCCAACCATCCCCAACCCTGTCACAGAATGGCTGGGTAAACAAGAGCCGCTCACATGGGTTACACTGGTCCTGCTCAACTATCTTTCTATGATGTTTCAGCTGCAGGAGACTGGGATATATCGGGACATTCATGTGGGTACCCATGTCAACCTATGTGTGTGTCCAATAGTCTTAATGGGATGTACGACGTTACAACGCGTACTTTTACAACGCGTGCCGTTATTACGCAACTTTTACAACGCAAGTCGTTACAACGACTTGCGTTGGGGGGCGCTGGATAGTAAATATTTTAATTTACTATTCCAACTCCAGTCCCCGTGGATTGTAGGGAAGGAGTTGGATAGTAAATTAAACTATTTACTATCTTGAAGCGCCCCCCAGCGCAAGTCGTTGTAACGACTTGCATTGTAAAAGTTGCGTGGTAACAGTACCGCATTGTAAAACCTTCGTTGTAAAGGTTGTTCCCCGTTGACCTTTTAAATTTGTACGTTTCAAAATTGTGAGTTTTTATTAACTATACAATAAATAAACCTTAAACCTTAAACCGTCTTAATGACCTTGCTGCAAAGTAGGCATATATTGAAAAGAACTGCATTAATCCTGCTTTATCTTTAGCTCTGGAATCCCAAATGGAATGGTGTGCTGTTTTAGGTTTCAGGTCTTTATTTGTGAATTTTCTATAGCATTAAAATGGTGCAAATGTATTAAAGTGCTTTACAGTTGATGAGTCAAGTAAAGGAAATTGGAAACAAATAAATGTATACAAAGTACCAATGCAGACAACAAATCACATATACGCATACATTTTTGCAGGCTCTAGAGGCAGCAAAATATACAAATGAGTGGAGGTAAACACGAGCTACGTAAGCTGGAATACCTCAGAAAATAGAACTAGGCATGAGCATATAAGGTAGCAGAGAGAATGTATGCAGCCGTCATCAAAGGATACAAGGACTGGATCACGACAGCAGTATGCATTAAAGACTTACACAAAACAGGAACTAGTCATGGAAGATTGTCCAAATAATAAGGCAGAGGTCAGAAAAGCAGTTAGTAGCAAACCTATTCAAAATACATTTTCAAATGAGTTTGAAGATTTTCTTGAGGGTGTCAAAAGAAGTGATGGTGCATAAAGAAGAGGTGAATTCCAAATTCTGGTCATTCTGCTGGAAAAGTATTGCAGAATGATTTACTCCTTTATGCCATCTGGTACTTCAAGAAGAGATTAGGCTCTGTGTAAAAAGTGGTGAGATAATCTCGTAAAGAGTGTCGCTTTGTTCAATACTTTATGAGTGATTCAGACTGTCTTATCTGAGAGAGCCAGGAGAAATCCCCTTCAAAAAAGAGGAGTTTTAGGCATGATTATTTCAGCCTTTTCAAACTCCTGCTTTCAAAATGTTTTGCCTGTCTTCAAGCTAAAAAGAAAGCTTGAAAAGGAAAATCTCCCATTACTCAAAATCCTAAATCGCGACTTGAACAACTATGCCAATCAGTGGCTCATCATCAGCTACTTTTCCCTTTGCAATGTTGTGGAAAGATCAATAGGACCATAATTTCATGCCAAAACTGTCAAACCCCCTTTCCAACTTGCCTTTAAGTATTTAGATTCTTTTGGCACCTTGAAGACAATCCACAAGGAAAACCCTGCCTCGTTGTCATTCATAACTTCATGCAGGACAATGAACCTCTTGACTCGTTTTCAATACTCCATTTGAATGGACAAGAAGAACCTGTCTCCAGTTGCTTCACCACTTATCTTCCCCAAAGATAACTATCCCTCAATGTTCCATTCTACTTCACTGATTCTCTTTCTCTAAATGACAAATTGAGTGATCTGCTATATTAATAAGCTCTCACCCGACACCAGCACATGAATGACCCACATCTATTACTCGAGGTGTTGACATGTTTCATCTAAGATAGTAACTGAACGTAAGTAAATCACTGTGATGGACAGTATATATCATTGACATGCCAGTCAAACCGGGGTTAATTTTCACAGGTCTTGGCAAGCTCAATTGCAATGTCAAAATCTGGCTTAAGTAAAAGTATATGTTATATTTCAAACACATTTCAGTCATAACCTAGTCCCTTTACTTTTACATCAAACCATATCTTTTCAAAGATGCATGAACAAAAATGCAAGGTGTGTTGAAATCAGCTAACCTTCTCGCCTTGCATCAAACCCTTCCTCTCACCAAGCACAATCCATTTCACAGTGGAAGCACACATGTATTTATTTATTTTTTATTTATTTTTTCCATTTGTAGGGCGCAACAGCTACCCAAAAAGGGTTTCCCGGCGCCTAGACACAGCTAGTTAGAAAGACAGGAGAAGGATATTGGCTATTGAGATTTATTGTTCAAATAGCCAGGTCTTGACATGCCTTCTGAACCTGGCGTAATTTTCCTCCTTTCGAATGAAGAGAGGGAGTGTGTTCCAGAGGGATGGTCCCAGATGAGCAAAAGATCTGCCACCTATTCTTGCCAGTTTGAATCTCGGCACACAGAAGTTGGCCGCCGATTGCGACCGAAGGTTACGCTTGGGAGTGTAGGGGTGGGCTAGATCTAGAAGGTATTTCGGTGCCGAGCCTGCTTTAATTCTGAACATATAGTTCAGGGCTTTAAAGCGGATTCTGTTTTCAACCCTGAGCCAATGGAGTTCCCGGCGGTGACTCGAGACTCCGGAGTTTTTGGGAACATTGCACAATAGACGGACTGCTGCGTTCTGGATCATTTGTAGCCGGCCGACTACTGATTTATTGGCACCCAGATACAGAATATTGCCGTAGTCAAGCCGCGATGTTATAAGGGCATTGACTACGGTCTTTTGCGTGGGAAGAGGCAGCATCCAGAGGATTTTCCTCAGCCATTTGACTATGGTGAGGCATAGACCGGTAACTTTACTGGCCTGTTGATTCATGGAAAGAGAGTTGTCCAGAATGAATCCCAGATTTCGAGCATGGGTTACCGGGGTGGGAAAAGCGCCCATCTGATCAGGCCAGTGTAGGGGATTCCACAAATCTCGATGTTTTCCTAGGACCAAAATCTCTGTCTTCTCACCGTTGAGTTTTAATTGGTTTCTTGTCATCCACTTAAGGATGTTTTGGAGTCCTACTTTAAGTGGAGAAGGGGAATTTGGACAGGATTCGGATAGGGAGAAAATGATTTGGGAGTCGTCGGCATAGGTCATAAGGGTAAGACCAGATTGCTCGACAAGGTCGGCCAGGGGTCTAAGATATAAGTTAAAAAATAGGGGACTGAGAATAGATCCCTGAGGCACTCCATGGGGGGCTGACAGGGTGTCCGAAAAGGCTCGTGAAGAAGTAATTTGGAAGGTTCGTTCCGCCAGAAAAGACCGAATCCATTCTAGTGCCTTTCCGCGTATGCCATTTTTGTACAATTCCTTAATGAGAGTTTCGTGGGAAATGGTATCGAAGGCCGCGCTCAGATCTAATAGCACGAGCGCGACAGTCTGACCTTGATCAAGAAGCTTACGAATGTATTCGGTGACTCCAAGCAGGGCGGTCTCTGTGGAAAAACCAGCCCTGAAACCTGACTGAGAGGGGTGTAGAAGTGAGTTATCTTCTGCAAAAGTGGATAGAACTGAATGAACATGTCTCTCCAAACATTTGTATGTGGAAAGTTGTGTTCCAATGATATGTTGCTGCATGTCTCATCACTAACCTGTGCAACCACAATCACATCTCTCACCCTCCTCAAAGATCTTCACTTGCTCCTCCTCCAAGTGTGCATCAAGTTGAAATCCTTAGGTTCATCATATGCAAAGCCATCCACACCAGTAGACCGGCCATTGTGGCAAACACAGTCCCTTCTGGTCTCCTCTGCATCAACCGCACATGTAAATGTAATGTTTGGAAGCAAACTTCATCTGAAATTGATTTGCACACTATGGAACTTCACAAATTAGCTCACATCCCTCATGTTCTCCCACCATCTCTATTTTATTTGGCACCTTTCTGTTGTGTAAATGTTTGCTTTACTGCTGAGATACTGGCAAACTTGTCTGTTCATCACACGTATTCCTTAGTCTATGATGGCCACGTCTCTGCTGCATTAATTACCACAATTAAATAAAATAAAATAGTGCACCAGGTTGCTCATAAAGCACACAGTAAAAGTAGAAGAAGATACATTTGTGTGAAATATCCGCTTAAAAAAGTGCAGCTCAAGCAAAAGTAAACACTAAAATGTCACCAATCTAGCCATGCATCTTGTGGACCTTAGCAATAAACAGATGTATGTCTCCTTTTATTCTGGATGTTTGGTAGATTTTGTGGCTATTTATGACGTGTTGCACAGGTGAGTCATAAAGTATTGTGATTAAATCAAATTTAGGATAATGACAGCGAAGGGATAACTAGCACCTGTTCTTGAATTGACACTTCTATTATTGATAAGAAAAGCACAAGCACAGCCGGTCTATCTTTGACAATCAAATTTCATTGAAGCACCTTCTCAATCAGGTGTGACCATAGAAGGCTACTGAGACATGTCGATAGCTTTCTGTTTATGAAACTCATACAGTTGTTAACTTAAGGCAAAGCATAAATTATTCTAAACCAAGGTTAGGAAAGTTTCTTCAAGAGGAGTGGTAGTCCCTCACATTCAGCATATCCATAAATCTGACCTCTTGAATTTTGGTAAAAATGTCAAATGTACTATCACTTTTCTAACTCGGCATGAGGGCAGTTGAGTTAGTCCTATGATTAAAAAATGAGGCAAATAACAGTCATTAGCACTCAATGTCAGTGGCTCTATAAACGCATTCAGTGGGAAAGAGCAGCTCTAACGACGAACTACATTGACCAGCCTAAAGTCATGAACTTAGGTTTTACATAGTTATTTGATAAGAAATATCCGGACTAACATAATTAGAACACATCATAGGATTCTCAAAACATAACAGGGTTTTACATATAGAAGTAATAGGAACATCAGTTGAGCTGTGCTTATATTTGATGAGGGCCTATTCAGCATTAGTGGCATTCCTGACTGTATCACCACCTCAAGATCTCAACACTTTCTGTTGACAGCCAACTTATCCAACTACAACTGGGCATGCAACAGTAAGATGCAGTGCTATAGCAGCTGTTGGTTGCAGGTTGCTTCAAAACAAGCATGCTTTACTATAACATACAAACCATGACATTTAAATGTAAGAAGGGTATCTTTGGTAAAGCATCCTATGTTTGTTTCCTTGGCTTCAGATTGGAGCAATAATAGAAAGGCTATCTTGTGGTTGCATTGTCTAACACTTTAAAATACTTTCACCTACGAGCACTGTACTAATCTAGGCAGCTCAGAAGTGGTGTGTGACAGTGCTCAAATCATTCAGAACCACAAGTAGTTAGTCTGCTGCACACATTCCATACGTAGTTGTTCGCTCTTCTATGTGGGACCATTCCTATGCGAAGCAGTATTGAAGTGGACTGAAAGGAAGAGATCTGCCAACTTACAGTACACATTTCTTCTGTACCGGAAGCCATGTAGCAAGTCGTATTGAAGGCATATTGGCCTTCATCAAAGAGATGCAACTTGAATCTCTGAAGCACTAAAGTGATGGCGGGTAAGTAAAGTGGCTAACCAATCAAGAGTATAGACCAAAAAGCAACATATTTAAAGTCATTTCATATTGTTTCTAGTATATCAAAGCTATTCTTTCTTTTTTATCTCTATAGTTAATGGTTATGTCGTTATATACATGTTTAAATTATTTTTACCAGAACTATGTTTCTGCAAATTTGAAATAAAAATACCAACTTTTGATTAATTGATTAAGTGTCATCCATTAGAAGGCAGAACCTTCCAACTCTTATGTCAGGTTGCAGTGATTTTCTGGTTAAAGGTTCTTGAACTTTAGTTCCATGTTTCAATAATATAATCATAATCATAATTTGAAAAATGCTTTCTGGATCAGAAGAGGAAGAATTTCACATTGCTGATGAATTTTAGACCTTCCATCCTCCGGACAGCAGAAGCCTTCTGAAATGGCAATAACATATAGATGGTTAATAAACAGCACATATGCTTTGTTATTTGAGAAAGACATCCACCATATGCAAATACAGAATTCTTTGTATATTTACTTGCATGTATGTTTGTGGTGTACTCAATGGCAAAAGATTAACCCCTTTGCTGCGGCGGCAATTCCGCCGCAGCGCTAGGGGGGAGAGGGGCCACGCGGCCCTCCCATGCTCGTGACGGAACCGCTCCGTCACAAGCACAGCGAGCCCGGCGCTCGTGACGGAGTGGTTCCATCATGGCCCCGCCCGCTCAATAGAAAGCGCCGCGCAGACGCGAAATCAGCGCCACGCAGGCGCGCCGAGCGGGCCGTGACGGAGCCGCTCCGTCATTAGCACAGCCCACCCGAGGCTTGTGACGGAGCGGTTCCGTCACGAGCATGGGAGGGGTTAAAGGATATGATAACTGAAGATTTAGCTATTAGGAAGATACCATTGGACATGAGATTATGGTGCCTCAATTTATAATGAGTAACTCTGAAGGAGAGAGTCAATTGATATCTGTACATGAAATTTTGCAATACATCTATAAGCTCCTGTCCTAATTTCTTCATAATCAGTGACCTGTGATGCACCCAGTCACCGATTATAGAGAAAAGATATCAGAAATCAACTGTAATAAGTTATTATATTCAAGTTCTGACATCACAATGCCTGCTGCCAGGGGGAAATGTAGGTCAGGTACCAGAATAGCCATTTTTTCTTTATTACAAATTGTATTGAATGTGTTACATCAACCATTAATACCACAGCTACATCCACAAAACACCACCAAGTTACTCATATACCCAATCTGAAGTAAGCTCCCCATTTGCTCCATATCTTTTTGAATTTTTAGGGGCAACCCCATCCATTGTACATAGGCATTTACAATTGAGAACACCAGTCTACCCTTGTTCTCCATTTCTGCGGGAGGGGGTGTTTGGGGAGTTTCACCATCTGGAAATGTCTCCCTTAGCAATGAATGAGGCAATCCCTATGAATGTAATGTCCGCCCGGGGGACCACAAGATCATCGATCATGCCCTGAACGGCCACTCTGGAGGTCAGTGCACCGGCTAGCCTCAGAGTTGGTGCTGTATCTGTTGCCAGTAAGGTGAGAGATCAGGCCAGGCCCAGACCATGAAATAAAAATCCAGCAGTAGTGAGGAGCACCAAAAACAAGAGGGTTGATGGATTTTGCCAGCATGGTGCAAACGTATAGGGGTTAGATATGTCATATGAAGGTAGTTTAGCTGGATCCGACAGAGACATGTGGGAATTACCAGGACACATGGGACCAGCCTGGTCACCCTCCTGTCCGTCTCATCAAGCTTGTCAATTCACCCTTCCCAACGGTTTCAGAGCATCAAATCCATCTGGAGCATTAACGAGTGAGCAGTTTAATTGAGACAGACAATGCGCTGCAACACTAGTCTGGTCTCGCAGGGGCTAAAGTCTGGGATGTCAGTACCTGAAGGGATGTTGAAAGTGAGGGCGTAGTGTAATTGTAAGTGTTTATGGAATTGCATCTGGTTGAGGTGATAGTGATCATTTAGTTCATGGCAAGTCAAGATATGATTCCCTGTCCATAAACGCCCAAGGACCGTAATGCCTATGGTGTCCCACTTGTGGAATCCTTCCAAGCTAGCTGTGTGATGCTGCCATCTCCCCATCCCAGAGGGCTCCAACCTAAAAACTGCATGGAGAATTTCCAGTAGCTATGGACTTCGTGTTTGATTTTGGGGAAGGAGTTGGGTATCATTGCGTCATATAAAATATCTAAGATGTAGTCTAGCCCTGGAAGGGAAAGCTATCCTGGGTAGGTTGGGTCACCCCACCTACCACTGAACTGGTCATTAGTGACAATCAGTTGTGAGGCCTGGTAATAGCAGTGTAGGTCCACCCGCCCTAGCGCTCCATCGTACAAGTATTTACTGCTGTTGCGGAAGGCAATTCATGAACAGCCACCAGACGAGAGGAATGCTTAGAGGATGGAGTTAAGAGTATGAGACTAGTGGGCGGGGATCAATCGGGAGCAGGAAGTGTAGAAGTGTGTACAGAAAGCAACAGAGGATCATCATCTTAAAGAGGAATATATGACCCATAACATGTAGGGGAAGTTGCCCCTACTTCTTGATATTGCATTTCATTTTAGACGCCAAGGGAGCCAGGTTAAGGAGTCGCATGAGATCCAGGAACTGGTAGATGTGAATCCCCAGGTACTTGAAAGAGATACATCTCACAAAGATGGCAGATAGCCAGTAGTGTGTACGCACATCGCCCTAGGCCAGGAGCAATATAAATTTAGATCTGTTCGCTCTAAGACTGGATGCCTCCCCAAATAGGTCATGGAGTTTAAGACATCGAGGCCTGTGGATCAACCAGGAGCAGTAGGGTGTCATCTGCATAATGAGCAATCCTTTCCTGTGGACCTCCATTCCAGGAACACCTGTAAAGCTCGGCATCACAGCGAATGAGCTTTGCGAGAAGCTCAATTGCGAGACCTAATAGTAAAGGGGATAAAGGACAGCCCTGGCGAGTGCCCCTGCACATAGAGAAAAGAGCAGAGGGCGAACCATTGACCCGGACATGTAAGGAGTGTTGGTAGTAAAGGGCACCAATAAAGCACTGTATGTTCATCCCCAGTCCAGCGCAGTCAAGAACAGACTGAAGAAAGGACCAATCCACTGTATTAAAGGCCTTTTCAAAGTCTATGAGGAGCAGTGCTGCTGAACGGTGAGAGGTGTTTATCCAGGAAAGCACCACCTGTAACCACCTAATGCAGTGACTTCTGCCTAGCCAAGGGATAAATCCACACTGATTACGATGGATTAAATAGGGAAGAGTGAATTGCAGACGGTTGTCCGGGATCTTGGAGAAGTGTTTGTTTTCTGTGTTGATCAGTGAGATGGATCTGTATGAAGAGCAATGGTCAGGAGAGAAGCCCAGCTTATTGAGGACCACAATAGCCCAGATAAAGCCCAGATGGAAAGGCTCCCCGATCAGTCACTTGGTGTAAGGCTTGAGCAGGAACAGCGTCAATTTAGTCCAAAACATCCGGTAATAGTCGACGGGGAAGGCATCAGGTTTTGCTTGAAGGCAGGTCGAACAAGGCGGAATCAATTTCGTGATGGGTTAGTCTAACTCTTGGGTTTATTCCTAATGTTGCTGAAAACTGTTTTTTTTGGGTAGATATATATTCTGATTAGTTAGGTTAACCTTTACTAGTGCTCTAAAATAAATGATATGTATGTGAGAGTGGGGCTATGGAGAGATGAGGGGCACATTTTTACGGTGGTTGTGAGGGAATCCGAGAAGGTGGTCGTGGGGGTATAGGCGCCAAGAATGATTGTCTCTAAAGTCGGCCCTGCATCAGCTGATTTGATACTGCTAAATTGTGCCTAAGTTTCAGCCTTAACATGATTGTGCTTGTCCACAATTATCCATTTCCTAGAATCTTCTATAGCCTCACTCAGTGGTGCCTATCCGGCGAGCTTGAGTGACCAGCTGTGGCTGGCTGAGGGTCCTAACTGTTTGTTTGTTTCTTTGTTCATTAGCAGCATGCAAAAAATATTTCTCTCTCTGTCTTACACATGTCAGTGGCTGCTGCTACTTCTGCCATGCTGTGGTCAGCACTGGGCAGTGAGGGGTCTTGCTCATGCCAGGGGTTGAGAGTTTAAATGGTTACTAGCAAGCCATTAGGGATAACTCTGTGATCAGATGTGGCCCGTGGAGGGAGTTGAGGTGGGGCAGGCAGGCGGGGCGGGGGAATTTCGTAGCGCATTTTGCGATGCAGGGCACGGAACGAAATTCGTTTTATTAATTTAATTGTTTACTTACCTGCAATCATCCAGATTCCGGTGTTTATCACCCCCCACCCTGCCCCTCCCCCGCCCAGCCTGCCTGCCCCACCGCAACTCCCTCCACGGGCCGCGGCAGGCTGTGATATCTCAAAGTCACCTGTTTGTTGAGGTGTCCACTGGTATTTCAATGTGCTATCCTACATCGTCAGTTTCTGCAGTGACTTTTGGCAGTTGCAGTGCCTCCACACTATGACATCGGCATGATGAAGGTTGGTGGTTTTCGACGCTCTTCCTTCTGCCTGCCTGTTATTGGGGCTACTTGCTGCATGGCCTTGCATTAGATCTTTCTCTATTCATGGCTTATATTGCCTTTGTGCACTCTATTTCTCCAGGTGTTTTAGTTCACTCACACATCTACAACTATGCCCATGTCTGATACAATGTGTACCCTTCTGTCCATCCCGCAGCAGGCTAGGGGCCACTGCCTCACTGGCTTCATTGGCCTACACAGTTTTTCTTACTCTGGGCTGGGATGATTTCAGTATGATCTGGAGCACGATTGAATGGGAGTGCTGTTGGATGCAGTAGTGAAGGATGCAGGCAGATGTGGGACAGCCATGGTGGAAGCCATAGCAATGTGGCCTCACTCAATAGGCTCCCCTTCCTGTTTTTAATCCTTCAACAAGTTTGCAAGGTTTTACAATTGCACATATCCTTCACTGAAAGGAAAAGATTTCCCTGATTGCAGGATAACCACATATCAAGACCTGACCCCTTTAAATCAACCAGGTAATATTAGAAAATATGGCTCCCAGAGCTTTTCTATTCCCAATAGAAAAACTTTGAAGAATTTCTCTTTCCAAGTTTCTATGCAAGGCTTTTGTGTGCACAAAAGCCCTCCACAGCAGAAGAGTACTAACTGTTTTCTGCATGGTATGTTCATTCAATACTACTTTCACTGTTAAGGAAGGATATATGCAACATAATCTGCTACAAAAGTCTTGATTTTTACTAAAAAATGACAACCTGGATCACTGCAAAAACATTTTCACATTTTCACAAGCCAAGCAGATATAGTGAGTGCTCACTGTTAACTGCGAGGCCATTGCACGTCTGGCAGTGATGCTCCAGCGGGTAACTTCTGGTTCCTAAATGAAACTGAGAAAAACTTTCACATTTAGTTTATTACTCACCAGTGGTCAGCATCTTCCAGTACCCTAACTCCTCACCCAGTCAATGTTTTCATACAGGGATTCTGGTGTCTCCTCTAACTCCTTATTCTTGATGCCCATCTCTTCAGAATGATTGACTGGATAGAGAAAGGAAAGCATAGTATTTGAAATTCTATTTGGAAGAATTTGCTGCACATTGAAAAAGCGTAAGCATTTTATTTGATTCCCAACAAAATTAAAAGGTTGACTACATACTGGTATTTTTGAAATCATCCTAATTTAACCGGTTCAAATCAGTAGGCAATAAACAATGGCAACATACCACTATTCTCACTGCCTTTCTATGGGATCCATCTGCAGATTGACAACTCTCTAAGATAGCTTGCGTGCTCACTAAGGTTTTGTTGGCCACTGGTTTACTTCTGCATTAAATTTCCTTTACGGACACACTACATCAAGGATCTGAGGCTTCAGACTGCGTTGCTTTGCATTTTATGTATTTACTGATAACGTTACCAATGGCACATGATCTCCAAAATGGTGCACAGACATAATATCGACTCCAAAATATCGTTTGGACAGAATATCGAGTCAAAAATATCGTTTTGACAAAATATCGACAGGACAGAATATAGACAGCCAAAATATCGTTTTTAAGGTAAGTGAAGTAATATCGACTGTAAATAATATAGAAAGTGAAAATATGTAAGTATATAATATAGATAGTAAAAAAATTGTTTTTATTTTTAGGGTTCAGGGTAGTTTTGGGTTTTTGGGTAAAGGGGTATTTTTAGGGTTCAGGGTCAGTTTTGGGTTTTTGGGTAAAGGGGTATTTTTAGGGTTCAGGGTCAGTTTTCAGTTTTTGGGTAAAGGGGTATTTTTAGGGTTCAGGGTCAGTTTTCAGTTTTTGGGTAAAGGGGTATTTTTAGGGTTTAGGGTCAGTTTTCAGTTTTTGGGTAAAGGGGTATTTTTAGGGTTTAGGGTCAGTTTTCAGTTTTTGGGTAAAGGGGTATTTTTAGGGTTCAGGGTCAGTTTTGGGTTTTTGGGTAAAGGGGTATTTTTAGGGTTCAGGGTCAGTTTTCAGTTTTTGGGTATTATTTTATTATATTTTGTTACTGTATATATATGTTTTAATAAATATGAAATAAAACAATATTTATTTAACTTTCATTAATTATGTAATTATTATAAGTTAATTTAAGTAATTTTAAGTATATTTTAGTAATTAATTATTAATATTAATTTAATTTAACACTGTTTTTAGTAAATACAATATTTTTTACAACTATATTTTTGTAAACGATATTTTTAACTCGATATTTTTGTACTTACCTGTTTGTAGATAGAAACTCGATATTTTGACTGTCGATATTTTGTCAACGATATTTTTGATAGTCGATATTCTGTCCCTCGATATTATTTCAGTGATCCCTCCAAAATAGTGTGTTCCACGCCCCCAAAGCAGCATAGATAATATGAACAAAAATGTCCACTGCATACAAGAAAAGCAATACTTAAGAGGTAAATGATATAGACGAATAAGACTGGTCAATTGCATCACAGAAATCAGTTCCTAGCTCGTATTAGGGCAGGCTGAGTACAACCGTACAGGTCTCCATCCTGAAGTACTTAACTAGAAAACATGTAGAGAAGACAGAGATACAGTTCGTTTTGCCTTTCTTGGAATTTAAATTACGATATAATCTAATGTCTATAAAGTGCCTTTGCAGTAAACTGATATAAATTTCCCTGAAATTCTACAGGGTAAATTTAATAGGGAATTTACTGAGGAAAGGCATCCAGTTTGCTATGGTAAAAGTGACAATCCATTTCAGACTTCTGAATTAAACAAAGAAATGAGACATTGAAGCGAGTATTATTCCTATTCTCCCTCTACATTCAGGAAGTAGAAACATAGGCCAGCATCCTTGAAAGGGCAGTTCCCATGGCTTCTCCATTTTCCTTTACTGTAATGAATGGCATTAACCTATCAAACAAAGAATCCCATTTGACATCCTCCGCTCACCACAGAACGGTGCAGTCCTGTTGCTACCCTCACTGTCTGATGCTCCGCACTCATCTCGGACACTCCATCAGCTGACCCCAGAAATGACTGCAGTTGAAACCACGAGGACCCCATCCATGCACTTAGCACAGGTTTCTTCAGTGCTTGCGGTGTATCTTCTTCTTGGTACTCCTATGATAACTAAATAACACATCTTGGCTGCTGCAAAACTTTCAGCACAAAGCCATAGCTTCAACCTCAGATGAGAACATAAGGAGGAGAATGTGTGCTCTTCAGCTGTCAGGAAGCAACCATCATGTGAGCAGCACATGTAAACTGCCGGCCTGGTAAACTGGTAGATCTTAGTGTAAAATTGAAAAAGGAGCAAATTATATCAACTTGATGGAGAGTCCTGCTAAAATGTCCTGACATTGTTTTTGTGGCCAGAGAGGGAGAAGATAGCATAAAAGGACGTGTAACATTGTAATGCAGGAGTGCTAATGCAGCGGTAATGGCTGAAGAGATGGAGATTTAAAGAGTTTCAAGATGTCCGGCTGCGTCTGCAGAAGCATGTGCCCGCAATGGCAGCCATCTTGAAATGTTTTATGGCAAAAACGATTCCCAGGTAACACGCATGGGCACGCCCTGTAGAATACAGCTTTTACTGGTGTAAAATGATCGTTGGATGGCCCTGAGCAGAATAATCCGGACAAAAAGACAATCAAATTTGGCAAGCAAAAGAACACTTAGTAAATGCTCAATTTTCGAAGGGATTTTTGTATATAGTACCCTTAGGCTCTCTCTTCCTGGATAATCTCTAGTGCTAATTTTCTTCTCATCGTAATTTTGCACTGGTGCCTACTTGGAGATAAGTGAAAGAGGTGAGTCTCCATGCAAATTACACATGTTGCAATTAGGAAAAGTTAAGTGAGTTTAAAATATTTAACAATTCAACAATAGTGATTATTAAGGCGAGACTAATCTAGGACTTTCATGACAAGTTAATTCATGATGAATAATTTTCGGTTCATGGCGTCCATTGGAAGTGGCTGAGTCTTCAAGACCGATGAGGGAGCTCAGCAAACAAATGCTTCAACAGAACACATTTCTAAAGAAATCAAGCTTAGACGCAATGCATAGAGTGAGGGGAAGGGGGGAGTCAGACATGGAATAGGGAAAGAAAATAACCAATGGATTTCAGCGTAGACGGGTAATCTTATTTAGGTTGTTTCTACCTACAACAGAAAAATCCATCACCGAGCAAGGATACCTCAATTTATTTTTAATTCAATTATCAGCCTCTGCTATTGCTCACCTGGTCGTTGAATTTCTCTTCTCTTTTTAATAATCCATGCAATCAAAACAACAAATGGGACAATCAGCAGAACAGAGATCACAGGAACAAGAGGAGACCGTATGTCCGACTGTGCATCCCTCTGCTCTGTGCCTAAAAGCAAATGTACAACGTCAGCAAAAAATATATATTTTACTTCAATTCAAATCGACTCACCCAAAGTCAAGGCAGATAGTTTGAAGGAAATTAGCGTTAATGACGATTAGGGGCACGCATATTCGGAGGTAGTATGGGGATTATTCCCAAGGGCAGAAGTGCAGATGGACATTTTTGAGTTACACTGAGAGAGAGTATTGTAGTCATGGATTGGAGGAGGTAGGTTGATTCAAATAAAATCACAAGTATTGTCTTAGGCGTGATTGCGCACAAAGATGTGAAGTGTGTTGGTTTAGTTCCCTCAGTGCCAGCGAGAGTTAGATCGTAGAAAATGAATGCAAAGGAAAAACTGGAGAGGGTTAGAAGACGCATTTTGAGTTGATACAGAAGATCAAAAGTGACACCACTGGGTGGTAGAGATTGGTGGCATAGGATGATTTAGATTGAAGCACAGAAAAGAAAAGAGTTTGTGACCTATACACTAATCATACCTTATGCTGCACGAGACTGCTTAATATGACCTACCTGCACAGGTAACCCCCGCATCTTGCTGGTGACTACAGGTATGCTCGCCCAGTCTCTTTGATTCACACTGCCAGAGGAAAGATTCTGTCCCTGTGCATTTGACGCTGTCGAGCCAGATGGGCCCATGTCCTTCTCCGAAGTGGGCTCCTTCTACCCAGGACTCTGCGTGTCCACATCCCAGCTCCCTGCAGACCACCTCGGCTGCTTGGATACCCCAGAAGCTGCCGCAGACTGTCCCCCAGCGGTTACTGAACAAGATTTCCACTCTCCCAGAGCAGCGGTCTGTGCCGTTCACCAGTCTCACCTTGCCATAATCTGGAAGAGAATCGAGAATGGAAGCCACAGGACTATGAGATGTGTCTGAAGGGTTGCACGAGAGGGCAAGTGAGGGTGGTTAAGAGGATAAGACAAAGAGATATCAGAAAAATGTGCAGGGACAGGTACAGGCAAGCATTGAAGAAGCAGGGAGGCCTCAGCAATGCCCTTTCTATTGGTCTTGTCAATGTGAATGTCTTTCAGATATTCACCTGTACTAGAGGCTGATGTTGTCCTGCAGGAGATGAAGAAAAAGAGTACATTTGATGCCCTACTCTGGACATACTTACCGACATAATTGTTAAGAGTGTGAAGTGTGAAACTAGGGAGATTTTAAACAATATTTACAAAGGATTTTCCAAATGCAAGTCAGTCTTATGCCTCAAACAAAAGTGCGATATAGGCATGTGGAAGATAGGCATGATTCGGAGAGATGCAGATATAAGAATAAGCATGTCAGATAAGAGAAAGGTATGGGATTTTACTCTGTGCATAATATATACACTTGTCCTATACACTCAGACCTGCTTCTTTTAGAGGCATAACTCATAACAGTTTCAATAGAAAGGTTTTATGACTAATGCCTATAGTTGCGTGAAGATATAACTTATGTATAGAGGGCCTTATTTATGACGGCCTTGCGCCGCCGGTGCGTCACTTTTTCCCATTTTAAAAGTGGCGCACCGGCGGCGCAAGGCCTTCATAAATAAGGCCCAGAGTATGTAACACTTACTTGCTTTTGTAAACAATGGATCTCTGGTCTGCATTTAAAGCATCGCAAGCATCGCTTTCCAAATATTGAATAGTAATGCGGCCATACTGTGTTAGTCAATGCCCGTACCTCCTTTGCAACAAGGATATTTATTTATTTATTTATTTACGGGTTTATACCGCGCTAGGATCACCTCCCGAAGGAGTATCTCCGCGCCTTTGAAAACCTTTCAACTTGTGGCAGTAGGTACACAGGTATCACTAGTTGGGAAATAGGAAGGTTTTTAACTGTTTTCTGAACGGGAGATATTCCTGGCAGAGTCTCAGAGAGAGAGGGAGGCTGTTCCACAGCCTTGGTCCGGCTATGGATAGCGCCCTTCCACCTTGCCTGGTCTTTCTAGCTCTTGGAACCTGTAGTAGAGCTTGGTCACTGGATCTCAGGGACCGTACAGGTTTATAGAGGGAGAATCTGCTGTTTAGATACTCAGGACCTCTATTCTGGAGGCTTTTATGTATAGTACATCCAATCTTGTACTTCACCCTTTGTTTAATGGGTAGCCAATGTAAGATGTGCAAGAGAGGCTTCGATGGTGTGCGGGGGGGCTGATTTAGTACAAGACGGGCCGCAGTGTTCTGGACTACTTGCAATCTTGCAATAACTCCCTCGTTTGCTGATAGGAGCATCCCGTTGCAGTAGTCCAGACGACTCAGTATTAAGGCTTGTACTAACGTTCTCCTAGTTGAGTTGGGGAGCATAGGAAAAACTTTCCTCAGCATGGCGATCACATGGAAGCATGAGCTCACCACTTGGTTACTGTGTTGTTTCAGGGAGAGCTCCTGGTCCAGACGCACGCCGAGATTTTTTACCACCTGCTTTGGCTCTGGAACTGGGCCTAGATCTTGCGGCCACCAGTCTGGGGACCACAGGAGCTTAGCCTCACCGAACAGCATCACTTCCGTTTTTGCAACGTTACATTGCAAGAAGTTAGATGCCATCCAGTGGGCTACTGCCTTCATCCCCGAGGAGAAAGAGTTCCTGACCGTCTCTGTAAGATGTTTGAACGGAAAGAGGAGTTGGGTGTCATCCGCGTATGACATAGGGATGAACCCATGAGATCTCATGATGTTTGCCAGGGGGGCCACATAGATATTAAACAGGGTCGGGCTTAAGCAGGACCCCTGTGGCACCCCCTTTGAGATCTTCAACTCCTCTGACCGGTGGGGACCCAGGATGACAGTCTGGGTACGGTCAGTCAGAAAACTCCTTAACCATGCCAGAGCTCCACCTTCCAGACCGATGTTCACAAGTCTGGTAGTCATGATGTCATGTGACACGGTGTCAAACGCCGCAGACAGATCCAATAGAACCAGGATGACGGAGTAGCCCCCATCCTGGTACATATGTAGATCGTCTGCGACTGACAGCAAGGTGGTCTCGGTGCTATGGCTTGGCCTGAAGCCCGATTGGGAGGGTCCAGCCCATGTGTATCCTCAACGAACCTGGACAGATGTCCGTTAACAAATTTCTCTATCATCTTGCCCATAAAAGGGAGAAGAGAGATGGGACGTAGGTTGGCAAGATCCGTCCAAGGAATGGTGGTATTTTTCCTCAGCGGTCTTACCAGTGCCCGTTTCCAATCTCTCGGAACTTCTCCCGTACTTAATGATAGATTAATTAGCCTCTGGACATCAGGACCAAGGGTCTCGGCCAACATGGGCATGATACGGGCGGGAACAGTGTCCTGCGGACTGCCGCTCTTAATCATTTTTGTAAGGGCGATAACTTCCTCTAAAGAAATGGGAGGGAAGTATTTTAATTGAGTGGCCTGTGTATTCCGCTGCGGACTATTGTGAAGGGGGGTATTAAGATCGACTACCTTAGTCGGTTTAGCGGCCAGTATCTTTGCATAGATCAAATCGATTTTGTTCATGAAGAAGTGCGAGATCCCATCACATAATTCTTGTGAGGCAACCTCCACCGTCTCGCATGCTACAGGCTTGGTAAAAGTTTGCAGGATTTGGAAAAGAACTTTAGAGTCCTTCCCAGCCTCAGCAAGTTGCATAGCAATGTGGCTTTTTCGGGCCGTCCTTATGGCTTTGTGATAGGATCTAAGGGATGTTAAATGACATTGTTTATCCTCCTGACTCCGGGATAGTCTCCACACTTTTTCCAGTTTCCTGGACTTTTGTTTCATGTGTCTCAGGTCTTCAGAGTACCAGACTTCTTGTCTGGCCGCTTGGCGGGGTTTATACACTTTCAGCGGAATGCTGCCATCAATCGCTTCATTTACAGCATTTACAAACCGATTGAGCTCAGTTGACATCATTCCCTCATGCTCATTAATCATAGGGGCTTGATAAGCTTCTCGGAAGGTGTCCTGTGTTAGTTTGTGCCAAGGTCTTCTCTTGGTCGCTAAGGCGGTCGTTACATTTGATTTACCCATGGGCTTAGTGTAGAATTTTAAAATAGAATGATCTGTCCATTCTACTTGAATGGAGGGTGTACACATGTTTAAAGTTGAGTTGGAGAACACCAGATCCAACGTGTGACCTGCCTCATGTGTGGGTCCCTGATTCATCTTTTTTAGACCTATATGTTCCATATCCGTAAGAAGTGTTCTGGCCTCCAAGCATGTCTCTAGTTCACTGTGGAAGTTGAAGTCTCCCACTAATAGGAAGTTCTGGTCATTTAGGATAAACGGCGCAAGAACCTCCATAAGTGAGATCGAAAAATCCACGCTTGAACCTGGGGGTCGATATAAAACCGCACCCCTTCTATTCTCCCCAGAAGCGGAGCTAAGTTTGAATATCATTAGCTCCATGAGGGGGGTGCTGATTTCCTCCAATATTGTGACAATTAATTCCTCCCTATAAACAATGGCTATTCCACCACCTATTTTATGTGGGCGGTCCAGTCTAGAGACCTTATAGCCCATCGGGATGGCCAGAGTGATAGCTGAGATTGAATGGGGCTTGAGCCAGGTCTCTGTTAAGAAGCAGAGATCAGGCTTCTCTGTAGATATCAGATCCCACACCTGTGATGCATGCTTTGATAATGAGCGCACATTACATAGTAGATGTTTGCTTCCTATGGGGGTAGGATCCTTGGTGATTTTTACTGGACCGGTATTATGTGTGGAGCATAGCGGGTTAGTTGGAACTCGCAAAAAAATGTTGGCCACTGCATTATGTCCAAAATGAGTATGACAGTCAGGGCATGTAAATGGGCCTTCTAGATTAGAATGAAAAATCACATCACAAGGGGAACTTATACTGGGACGTAGATCCCATAGTACCTGTGATGAGTATGTTAGATGGCCAGTATCAGGGGACATCGTGATGGTAGTTGGGACAGCCATAGTCTCCTGCCCCTGGCCCCGTCCAGTCACGGACGGGCACAGACTGGCTTCTCTCTGGCTTGTCTCCGGCGCGTCCTCCGGCGCTTCCCTGCGCGCGACCGCTGCGCGCTCAGGGCGACGAGGGGGCTAAATAGCCCCTCCTTGTGGGAGGCTAGACCGCTAACCGAAGGGCTGGCGGAAGTGAGGTAATTCGTCAGGCTCTTACCTGTCCGCCCTACGCTCAACGGCAATAATTGCCGAGTCGGACCGGGGCGGGCAGGCTACAGCATCGAGCGCCGACTTCCCAGTGCAGGTAAGTTTCTAAATCACCCCCAGTGCACTGATTAACATGCAAACAGTTTTTATAGTATGAGGCAGAAACGAGTGGTTTTAAAATCAACCAATGACGTTATTAAAATAATTAATTCAGTATTCCTGATTTCAGGCAGTAAAAACTCGTAACTGTGTACCTGAGCTGATGCAGGCTGTGGTCATCAAGCAGAACGGGCGACACTGCCACTGTCGACCCTATCCGCGATCAACGCGCAGCTCCTCGCTGCCTAAATAGCCCCTCCTTGTGGGAGGCTAGACCGCTAACCGAAGGGCTGGCGGAAGTGAGGTAATTCGTCAGGCTCTTACCTGTCCGCCCTCCGCTCAACGGCAATAATTGCCGAGTCGGACCGGGGCGGGCAGGCTACAGCATCGAGCGCCGACTTCCCAGTGCAGGTAAGTTTCTAAATCACCCCCAGTGCACTGATTAACATGCAAACAGTTTTTATAGCATGAGGCAGAAACGAGTGGTTTTAAAATCAACCAATGACGTTATTAAAATAATTAATTCAGTATTCCTGATTTCAGGCAGTAAAAACTCGTAACTGTGTACCTGAGCTGATGCAGGCTGTGGTCATCAAGCAGAACGGGCGACACTGCCACTGTCGACCCTATCCGCGATCAACGCGCAGCTCCTCGCTGCCTAAATAGCCCCTCCTTGTGGGAGGCTAGACCGCTAACCGAAGGGCTGGCGGAAGTGAGGTAATTCGTCAGGCTCTTACCTGTCCGCCCTCCGCTCAACGGCAATAATTGCCGAGTCGGACCGGGGCGGGCAGGCTACAGCATCGAGCGCCGACTTCCCAGTGCAGGTAAGTTTCTAAATCACCCCCAGTGCACTGATTAACATGCAAACAGTTTTTATAGTATGAGGCAGAAACGAGTGGTTTTAAAATCAACCAATGACGTTATTAAAATAATTAATTCAGTATTCCTGATTTCAGGCAGTAAAAACTCGTAACTGTGTACCTGAGCTGATGCAGGCTGTGGTCATCAAGCAGAACGGGCGACACTGCCACTGTCGACCCTATCCGCGATCAACGCGCAGCTCCTCGCTGCCTAAATAGCCCCTCCTTGTGGGAGGCTAGACCGCTAACCGAAGGGCTGGCGGAAGTGAGGTAATTCGTCAGGCTCTTACCTGTCCGCCCTCCGCTCAACGGCAATAATTGCCGAGTCGGACCGGGGCGGGCAGGCTACAGCATCGAGCGCCGACTTCCCAGTGCAGGTAAGTTTCTAAATCACCCCCAGTGCACTGATTAACATGCAAACAGTTTTTATAGTATGAGGCAGAAACGAGTGGTTTTAAAATCAACCAATGACGTTATTAAAATAATTAATTCAGTATTCCTGATTTCAGGCAGTAAAAACTCGTAACTGTGTACCTGAGCTGAGCGGATACATGTGATTCACCCACCTAAGACTTTCAGCTCCATCTTGTTACAAATAAGAGGCTCAAGATTGAAGTAATATTTCAACTTGGACCATTATATATACATCTCAAATGTTTTGTTTGTCAGATTTATCGGAAATATACAAATATCGAGAAGTGGAAATACAAAATAAAAACAACTATTACAGACAATGCATCGAAATGTTAAAAAAGTTCAAAATGTAGTTTACAAAAGTCACAGTGAAGTGCAAAAGTGACCAAACATTCCCTTGGCTCAGCTGCACATAATGCTGCATCCAAGGGGTGAGGAGAAGTGCAGGGCAATTTAAATAATAAACACCCATTCGTTTTTACCAGCATATTGAACAGAAGGAATGACGTTAGATTTGCCGAGTTGATGATCGCACGGATAGTTCAAAGCAAAGCTATCTCTTCCTCATATCACAATAGAATGAAGGCAGGTGGAAAGGAGGGATTTACTTTTAACCATAGGATTATTTGGCACAGAGATCAGCGCCGCTGCCTCTGTATCAAGTGCATAGCCAGCAGAAGAATCAAAATCTATGTTTAACATGGGCGCTTCGAGGCAAGCGCTCATGTTCCCGTTCCAGCAAAGATTTTCCAGCAGCTCTTGCCCTTCAGGAAGGCTCTTAAGACCTTGCTATTACCCTTGTAGACATGTTTTGAATCTGGAGTTGCTAGTGTACTTTTCCGGATGGTGATCTATAGCACCTTGAAACGGATCTTTCAGATAAACGGTCCTGTTAACCTCTGTATGGCACTGCATGTGGAAGCTATTACCCCTGCAGTGCCATACAGAGGTTAACAGGACCGTTTATCTGAAAGATCCGTTTCTGATGCACTCTGGTGCCTCAGGCACATGCATTTTTATTTTTTACTTATAGAATTTATTTGCCATTATTTTAGCATATAAAAAATCCTTACACTTGTAAGCATTTACGTATAAGATAGGGCTTTTACTACAAGTCTAAAAAAAGACATTTTTAATGCATTTGTATGCAGAGGTGTCATCTAATTAGTTGTAATATATGCATACAGGTTTTCAAAAAGAACACAGAAAAGGCAAGCACTCAGTGCTACAATTTTGCCACTAGATGTCAATATAGAACAAGCTTCTCAACCGATCTTCACTCCATGTTTAACACATCTGCATTCTCGCTCGGTGAACAACAATCAAAATAATAATTTTTCAGACACTTTAACTGTTAAATGATCATTTTTTTGTAGGTGCCACATAATTTTGCCCTCAGTTTAGTTAAGGAAAAAGTCTAGATGTCTACAGCGAGGCTTCAAAATGTGCAATTTAGTGGAATGGAAACACTGCTGCCAACTTGCAATTTTCATGTACAACTCCTACTAGTTAAACCAGGCAGCAGCACATGATTTCGAAAATAAAAACAGCACTCGTTGCTAATTAAAACACCAGCGTTTCTAACATGTGGTCGTTTCCAAAAATATAAAAGTAGTCCTGAAACAATGCATGAAAATGGCCACTGCGTATGTTTAACAGTAGTTGGCCCATGGGACAGGCTAAACACAAGAAGACAATTTCAATTGTGCATGCCTAAAGGCATTACTGAGGACAGAAACAAGGAGTCAAGAGGGATTTTTGGAGAACGGTGGTATTATTCACCAAGGAAAAAGGGCATTCAACATATGTATACAGTTTATGCCGCTGCATTAAGTGCCGAACAGCCACGCCAGATGAGCTTTTGCCCTCTGTGCCCCTCCTCTACTTAGGAGCTGCCCAACTACGTGAGCAGTCCCAGGACAAGTCGCTACCAGTGACCAGCACGTATTCATTCCGAAAGCCGCAAGCCACGCATCCCTGCTTGGCTTTTTCACTGTATTCATTGAGAACAACCCCGTCCTGATGACGATCCTGACTCAAGGGGATCGAAACGCCGTCGACCACACAGCTTGAATCAAATGACGCATATGACACTTTCAGCTTTTATAAGAAAATAATTTTCTCAAGTGACTGTAACTTGTTTATTATAATTGAAGCTGTAATTGATGTATATACCTTATTCTATGCGCCACCAATGCTGTTCTTAAGCACTTGCACTTTCTCTTCACCTAAATTGTATATAGCACCTTGCACCAAGTGCCACTGGGTTGTCACAAGATCTAATCCTTACAGTGCTGTTGTAAACTGTATACATATGTTGAATGCCCTTTGTCCTTGGTGAATAATACCACCGTTCTCCAAAAATCCCTCTTGACTCCTTGTTTCTGTCCTCAGTAATGCCTTTAGGCATGCACAATTGAAATTGTCTCTCAATAATACCTGTTGGGAATTGTTTTTTCTACACAGTATACCCATCCCAACTTGGTTTATGGGTTCCCTCCTGTTTTTCCTATAACTAAACACAAGAAGAAGCATGGCAAATGCATGCCCTTGACTAATGGGAAGGACGAAAAATGGATCGATGATGGTGCCAGCAAATGGGAAGCCGATGGTCTTCCCATATAGTATGTCTCTGTTCGAGAAAGTGAGTGCGTGCCTTCTAAAGCTGAGACCTGATAACAAGCATTGGCATAGCCAATAGGTCTCGCCTTTGGGAACCTTATAAGAGTGTGCTGGGGGCCTCAGTCCGTATGGATGGAGTGTAGAGTGTGCTGGGGGGTGTAGTTTGTGTGGATGGTTGCGGGACACCCCAGTTCCACGAAGGGGACCCTCCTAAGAGGGCGGCCCCCCCTTAGTGCCACAGGATGGCACATGAGGCAGCAGCCCAGTGATTGAGACCCCCTAAGGGTCCGCATGCCCGCGCCACTTCTGGGCAGGAGTGGGCGGGGGTCGAGGTACATATACCTCTCCCGCCCAGTGGGCGCCCTCTTTGCCCTGATGCCGTTTGTGTGCCTTCTGATCGCTCCGTCCAGAGGCCTGGTCTGGCGTTGGCGTGCTGGTTTTCTCCCCGGTCGCCTGGTTGGTTTCTGTTGTGGTGAGTCGTTTCCTCTACTTTCCTGGGCGTGCGTTCTTCAAGGGCACCGCATTTTCAAAAGGAGGGGTCTTGTTTGCTCTCGGGGATGGGTTCAGAGGTTGTGTTGTGCTTTCAGGCATCACCCCGTATTTAGGCGGGGGCAGATACCAAGCCGCGGGTCGCGTGCGCTAGCCCCTGCCCTGCACCCCGTGGCTCCCCATGTGCAAGACCGCTGGAGTGATTGGAGGCATGTGGGGTCACTTGGGTTGGCCCTCTTTTGTTGTGCTGAGGGTTCATAGGGTGCTTGGCCCTCGGCGAGGCCTCGAATAGTGTGGGATGTGGCGTGCCGATCATTCAGGGTCTGCATCGGGGTAATCAGGGGAGCGCACGTGATTCAGTTTATACAGCAGGTCTCGCAAGCAGGGTGGCCCTTTGGTTGTGGGGGGTCGGACGCCTACATCCTCGCTGTCCGCAGGTGGTGGAGGAGGGGGGACCATCATAACATGGGCTGACCGGCTGGTGGGCCTTACGGAACATGCGATGTAGGCGGCTTCTGGTAGAAGGCCGAAACCATGATGAGGACAGTTTCGTGGTGGGGGCAGGGTGACCAACCGTCCGTAAATTTCACGGACTGTCCGTGAATTTACGATAATGTCCGTTGTCCATGAAGGAAGTTTACACGGACTGCATTTGTCCGTAATTTTAGCCTTGGTGCTAAAGGACAAGTATTTTCAGAAGTTGAGATGGCTCAGCAGAAGGGATGGAGCCTCCTGTGAAGTGATTCAGCGGGAGGGGAAGCCAGGGGGCCGGGCTGCTTAAAAGAAATGGAAATGCGGGTAAGTAGTTAATCTGCACATGTAAAGACTGCTTGAATGCAAAATGGGCGTTAATTTGCTGAGTTCATGTTATGCTGCCTGAAGTGAAAGATTTCTTATTTCTGCTGTAACTGCACATGGGGAGGCTTTTCTCGAAATGTTTGCTATATTATATTGGCTCACTGCCCATGCCCCCCCTTCATTGATCTCTCTGACCTGCTTCTTGTGGCTGTCTTGAGGTTCTCGGTTTGGATGTCCTACTTTAAATAAGACAATGAAGTGATATGTTGTGAACGTGAATGTAAGAAGGCATGCTATTTCACAGATGTTTTGTACTAAGGGAAGCAACAAAAAAAGCTCTATTGTTTTGAAAGCAAGTCACAAGTTTACCAGATTAGGACACATACACAATTTTTAAACACCTGAGATGCGATAGGTTTACAGAAGTGCTGTTTTCTTTACATATTTAGTTCTGCATCTAAAAGGTAATGCAAAAAACGTTTTACTGTCAAGTACCATTTCTCTACCTGTGGATCGAATATATTTATCTGCCCCATGAGCTGCATATCCATTTTATAGTTTTCCTACAATTTCACAATTGCATGTAAAACTACTGCCAACATTCGCTACTTGCATTAATCTTTGCCAAGTTGTCCTATCACTGAAAGTTTTAGCAAATCCAACTTGCCAAAATAGCTTCAAGATCAAGGCAGTATAGCAGCGCGATTATCTCCACAATTAGGATGAAAGAGAGCAAACAAAAGGTCTTGATTTACTGGAGTACTGTAAGTGGAATTCCTTGGGGAAATGTGGCAAGGTTGGTTGTAGGAAGATGTTTGTAAAAGTTTCATTGTAAAATATTAAGGAGGATGCTTTTATCAATTGTTTTATTTTGATAACCGCCATTGCCTAAATATGTGCTAGCTTTGCCATCACCTAGAGCTTCAACATTCTTAAATTCTATGAAATACAACAATAAAGCATACTGAGTAAGCATTGGCAGAGCCAATAGGTCTCGCTTTTTTGACCTCATAAGTAATTAGTTATGCAGCAGAATATCCTTGGTGCAACAACACCAACTGTTGCATGGTGAAACACTTCTAAACACTCCTCCCTGGCAGTTACACTCAGCAGGATGGCCCCGCCCTAACGGCTGGAATACAATGACAAGGGAGAAAGGATGGATGAAAAATAATTTGTAATTGTGAGATAGAGAGGCAGAAGTGTAAGGTGGCGGTATAAAGAGGTATGAGTGTATTTGCCACCATTGAAGTAAAGGAAAGTGGAGATTGAGAAAAGCGAATCGGGGGAACGCATTTTCCCCATTGACTTCTATTGAAGCAGAGGCAATTTCAGGCAGGAGACCGCTAAAATGAAATTACATTTTGCTTTAAGAATCAGGAGTCTACCAACTGAAGCGGGTCGATTGACATGTATGTAGGAGGTGAAATCAAGACCAGGCAGCTTTGGTATCCTTCACTATAGCATTCAAAACACTTTGGGCCCCTGATTTCATTGTTTAAATTTCAGCACTAGGCCAGGGGCATGGGTGAAATTCGTGATTTGGGCTCTACTTAATGTGAAAGGGTGGATGGTTGGTTGAGTGAGTGAAATGACTAAAGTGTAGGTGTGTGAGTGAAAGGGGGATTAGAAGGATGATGGATACAATTGTGGATGGACGGATAAGTGAAAGAATGGATGAATGAAAGGGAAGGTAGGTGGATGAAAGGGTGAATGTGAGGATTAATAGATGGATGAACGGGTGGATGGGTAAGTAAACAAATGGATGCAAGGATGGATGAGTGAAAGGGAGAGTGGGTGGGAATGGATGAGTGAAAGGGAGGGTGGATGGGAATGGATGAGTGAAAGGAAGGGTGGGTGTTTTGGAATGGATGAGTGAAAGGAAGGGTGGGTGTTTTGGAATGGATGAGTGAAAGGGAGGGTGGTTGTGTGGGAATGGATGAGTGAAAGGGAGGGTGGGTGGGTGGGAATAGATGAGTAAAAGGGTGGATGGCTGAGTGAAAGAATGGATGGTCGAGTGAAAGGATGGATAGCCCAGTAAAAGATGGTCAATGGATTGATGGATGGGATGAGTGAAAGGGTGGATGGATGAGCAAAAAGATGGATGAATGAAAATATGGCTGAATGAGTGAAAGGATGGATGGTACGGGTAAATAAATGAGTGAAAGGGAGGGTGAATGGAAGAATTAAAGGGTGGATGGATGATTAAAAGAATGGATGGATGAGAGGAAGGGAGGGTGGATGGATGAGTGACAGCACGGATGAGTCAGTGGATGGGTGAATTAAAGGGTAAATGGATGGATGAGTGGTTGGGTGGAAGGATGAGAGAAAGGATGGATGATTGGATTGCTGAGTGAAAGGGTAGGTGGATGAGTGAAAGGGAAGATGGCTACAGTGCAAGGATGAATGTAGTGAAAGGGTATAAGTATGGAAGGATATATGAGTGAAAGGAGTGATGGATGGATGGGCTTGGAGATGAATGCATAGGTGTGGATATAGATGGGTGGATGGACAGAATTGTGAAAGACTGAATGATGAATGAAAGATTAAATGCACAACAGAATATAAAGGTGACATTGTGGATATCAGCAGGTGGAGGGAAGGATGAATGGGTAGATGCATGGATGGAATAGACAAGTGAGCTCTTCTGAGGATTGTCGCAATGACTTGTTTAGTTTGCATGGTGCCATAAGATTTTTGGTTCGAAGTAGGGGGATTTTAATATTTTGGCTACTCCCTTGACTAGGCCCCACCAGTAATTTCCTGAACAGGACGACCAAGATGGCGGGTCACCTGGCTGGGCAGCTCTCTGTCCCACACCGCAGACTTGTCTGCAGAGCTGGGCTCCTTCTCCACGCTTAGGCGCTTCCATACAAGCCTTCATTATAGCACCTGGCGCCAGGGAAGGGGAGGCGCTTTGGAGCGGGTCCAGCGAGCTGCCTCATTCAACGCAGGGCAGAAGAGGAGGCCTGCGGGTGCGGGGCGGGAAGGCCTGTCACACGCAGGCTCCCAGTTACAAAGATATTTGGCACACACTGGCAATTAATTACAACCTGGCGGAGGATGAATGGAAACCGCACAGCGACCCGCAGGGATGAGGTGGCATCTCGGGGGAGTGGGACGAGCGGAGAGAAAGTGGGTGAGGGGACGGCTTATGGTGGGGAACAGTATGGGAGCATGAAGAGAGCGGGAGAGAAAAGACTGGAACAAGTGAGGCACACAAAGGAGGAAAGGGAACAGAAAACATAGACTGGAGATAAAACTCATGATATTAAACTGTTTTCATAGCTGAGAATCTGTAAAGCTTTCACAACACTGGTTGCAGCCATGTCAACTAGGGAAACGGAGAGAGGAGGAAGAAAACGGAGAAGGAGAAAGAAGAAAGGCGCATAAGATAATAAGATATGACGTAAGAGGTAGAATGATAGTGAGGAAAGATCGGGAGGGAGGGAGAAAAAGGGAGGCAAATAAGGGGAGGGGTTGCGAAGCTAGGGAGAGACAAGATAAGGAGAGAAAGAGCTTTCACTCTGTAAACAAATAACAGATCTCGGTCCACATAAATCATGCTTCTAATTTACCTCTTGAAAAGGGCACAGCAGAGCAGAGCATCAGGGAAACAAGCACGCGAGTGGTGAGTGCGTGCGCGAAAACAAGCCCGGGAGTGTGCGCGCTAAAAAAAAAAAAGCATCAAAAGTGTAGTGCGCGCGATGGCAAAAGTATAAGCAGGCTGGCGAGTGGAAAGATACAGCTGTGAGGGTTATATTCAGTACAGATGGAAGGCGCTCTGCCTACAGTAAACGTTACAGTGTGGTAAGAAAATATGTATGTAGCGTGGTGCGTGAAGAGCGAACGGGATAACCCAAACCGTTCAGTAAAAATCAAAGACTTTCAATAATGAGAAAACAGCAAGGCTCTCGCAACCACAAGGCAGTAAATTAGCATAATACACAGTAATGACAATAAAGTGAAGAACAACAGCAGATCTTGTCTTTTCAAAATTCCCAAAGACGTTTTATTTGGATCCACATTCAGCCGACACGTGTTTCGTCGTGTTCTAAAGTGGAGTCAACACGACTCTTCAGGGCTGGTAAAGACCCAGGCATCTATCGGTAAATACTAAAGTTGATGTGGTGGAGCGGTGAATCCTGTGTATAAATCGAAAAAAGGATCACAGTGTAAGTAATCCCGATTGACTCAGATCCGGGTTGGGAATACGATTAGGTTAGGACGTGGGCGCTCACTGAAGCGCAATGGTGAGAGCATAAAGAAACTAGACACGTGTAAGTGTCAGATTCTACCGGTCCGTCCATGGAACACGGCGACCGGGAACACACAGAGGAGGGATGCCAAATTGAAGCGTACGCTTGTGTTTTAAAAAGCGATTAGACTACTCTAGTCCCTGCCTTTTGGATCCCCTCCCGGTAGAATCTGACACTTACACGTGTCTAGTTTCTTTATGCTCTCACCATTGCGCTTCAGTGAGCGCCCACGTCCTAACCTAATCGTATTCCCAACCCGGATCCCGAACCCGGATTACTTACACTGTGATCCTTTTTTCGATTTATACACAGGATTCACCGCTCCACCACATCAACTTTAGTATTTACCGATAGATGCCTGGGTCTTTACCAGCCCTGAAGAGTCGTGTTGACTCCACTTTAGAACACGACGAAACACGTGTCGGCTGAATGTGGATCCAAATAAAACGTCTTTGGGAATTTTGAAAAGACAAGATCTGCTGTTGTTCTTCACTTTATTGTCATTACTGTGTATTATGCTAATTTACTGCCTTGTGGTTGCGAGAGCCTTGCTGTTTTCTCAGGCTGGCGAGTGGTGTGCGACGTGCACGCACCATGACGAGAGAGGAAAGCCATATGGCGCCTCTGCTCGTCATTTTGCGCACAACCGCACGCTCTATGCCAGCCAAAAAACGGTGGTAGGACTTTTAAAAGCCCACTTACTAAATGTCTCGCAGAGCAGTGCATGCGTGGCTCAGGCAAGACCTAAAAACGTGAAGTGCACGGTATCTCAACCTAATATAAACTTATTCTGAGTTGTACTTATGTTGCTTGCCTATTTACTTACTTGTATACTATTGCGCCACCTCCTCTGTGTCAATATAATGTACCTTTTGTTGCCAAATTTTGTCCTGAATTTTGACCTTCTGTCCTGAATTTTTGTCCCGAATTTTGACCCTTCGTCCTGAATTTTTACACTCACCGTCCTGAATTTGTACCCATGCCACTTGGTCACCCTAGGTGGGGTACATTGCGGTAAGTGTTTGCTTTGGACAAAATTGTGATGGGGCCTTAATGTCTGCGATAGGCTGGGTGGAAAATAGATACCACCATTCATAGAAGCTTGAGGCCTGGAGGTGCGGCGGTTGGAGGCTAAGGGAGTGTCGTGCCAATGTGAGTTCGGGCCCTTCGGGATGTTTCTCTTCTTCACAAGATGTTGTTCTGGGGCGGGATACCAGCCGTTGACTGAATGTTCACTAATATGCGGGGCAACTGGGTACATTTCTAGTAAGAGTGTTGTTCACAAATCATGCACAACTTGTGAACTGTTTCTTTGTTAAGGCGTGTAGTCACCTCCACAGGCCCTGACCTTGAGAGTTTGTCACTCGATACGAGTCACTAAACACAAACATCTTTCAGGAGGGCTATTAGGGCCGGCTGTCACCTCATCCAGTTGGCGACTCTACAACACGATCTGGAGACTGGACAGGCATGGTTGGCATGTGGGCCGATTGGGACATGTGGTCGGGCCCCCCCCACCTGGATGCCGTGCTCACTTCCATTGATCGGGGAACCTCATGGAGATCCATGACCTTGGATAGGTTCGGCTATGTTGTAGAAGCGTGTACAGCTAAGGGAATTTCAGCTCGGTGGGTTGATGAGGTGCATGTACGTAATGGAGACGGCGGTCCATGTTGCAGGTAGGTTATTGTGCAGCTCTCGATCTAGCTGCACACTCCGTGTGCAACAGGGGGCTGGGAGCAGTGGCTGGTGCTGTGGTCTGTTGCAGGGCTTGAGTTTGTTTGGGGCGGAATCAGCGCAATACAGCTCTGCACTACCCTATTCTTTTTACAACCCTAATTGTAATCCACTGGCCTGCTAGGCAGAGATTGTGGGTTTGTGTCCCAGCGAGTGTGATCATTGTCAGGTCAGGACTTTTAAATTCCGCCTGATCCCAGGGTACTTCAGACGCGTACCCTGGTGGCCATCTGCATTGTTTCGAGCATCGTAACGCCCCCTAAGCCTTTTTTGCTTTGTGATGCGGCAGAAGGGTAGGGGTATTGGATTTGAACAGTGGCCACTGCCCTTCGAGTGTTAAGCTCCAGATATATAGGCATTGTGGTTTTGGCCGTTCTGGAAGGCTTTCCCATTGTGTTTGCTCCTCACATTTGGTGATGATTATTCTGGCTTTCTGGTGCTGTTGTTTGGACGCTTCCCTTGTGGCTGGGCGCAGCAGGGTTCAGCGCCTGCATTAACCCCGCCCCCATTAAAACTGGCTCTGGGGCAATCTCTCCCACAGTGCAACAGGATGGGGGTGCGGGTAGCCAATGAGTTTGCTTTGCAGTGGCCAGGGGTAAGCCACTTGCCTCACGGTCGGGCGCTTTCTGGGTGAGGCATTTATGGTTGTGGGGCACTATGTTACGCACAAGGTAATATGCTCTTTTTTGAGGGCAGGCAGACATTGTCGCATCTTTAGCTCGCCCCGCTCTAAGAGCTAAGTTTGATTAAGTAAAGGTTGACTGTCTTGCTAAGAGGGGAGGGGCACCAGGTGTCCAGGGCATAGGTTTGCTCGGCAATCCGTTGCAGGGAGGCTGTTCTCATGTTGCATTGAGTTTATCGTGTGCCCCACAGGGGGACAGGGGGTGATACATGTTGGCTTGGATTCGGACTAGCCTGCAATCCAGCAGAGGGTGTTGGCGTGGTAAGTGTGCCTCTGGGAGGCCTGACACCCAGAGCACCACCTGCTTCGTGTTCTATGTTGGCTTGGATTCGGACTTGTCTGCAGTCCACCAGAGGGCCTTATCAGGGAAAGTGTTCCTTTGTGAGGCCTGGCGCCAGAGTAACGCCTGCTTGTGGGCCCCGCCATAATGGGGAACGTAGCAGCAGAAGTTGTGTGGCTGTTAGCTTTGTGTGTCAACGGCGGCTAGTGTTGGGGTGCGCACTGGAGTAACACAGTGATAAAGGTAGTTGTAGACATGTGTGACGGGGATGTAACCAAAGCATGTACAATATCCTTATAACAGAGCCAGATGTGAAGAAGTACAACATCAAATGTAGAATGAATAAAAGGTTTCTTTATTCATATATCAAGGAGAAAGGATCTCATCCACAGAAGACACAGGCAGGCAGCAACTGACACAGTCCTGGCCTCAAATGGAATCATAACATAACTACATCATGACATTCTAATAATAACATTCTACCATCAGCAAGTACCACATACATAACACAGTGAAGGATACCACACACCTTCCCCTGAAACACAAAAAAAACATATATTATTTTAAAATATAGTCATTAAGAGCTGCAGGAACAAGGGTTGAACGTGTACTTCTCCTGACAGGAACATCAAACTCGACATGAGCTTCCTTATTAATGGAATTGTTATTTGTTAAAGATTTTCCAGCAGAACCTGTAAACAAAGCAACTCGATTCAAATTCCAAATCCTTCCATCATTTAGCTTAACAGCATTACGAAAGAGTTTAGTGACATAAAGGGGAGAAGAAAACTTTGACCCTGAAGATCTAAGTGGAAGTCGAATTCTCACTCGATCCCCAACACACACTTTAGTATGACCAACTGCATGTCTGCTATCAAAGTTCTTCTTCCTCAGTTCAGACTTAACATCTTGCTTCAATGAACTTAGGCCTTTGTTGTGATTCACTGTTTCCACCCCTAAACTTCTCATCCAAGTTTGAAACATTGAAGTGTTTGGTGTTTGACCTCGGAAAAGCACAAAAGGAATCTCACCTATGGTGGAATGTGGTGTAACCCTATATACCATAACTCTTTCCAACAGGTTATTTTTCCAATCCGAGCCCTGATCTTTAGAAATCTGAATAGATTCCTTAAGTACTCGGTTGAACCTTTCCACCATTCCGTTACATTCCGGATGGAAAGTGAACAACGTTTATGTTTAATACCTTTATTCGCCAGAAAATCTTCCATTTCCTTCGATACTAGCTGTACACCATTATCTGTAAGGATTGTTTCAGGGAACCCTTCCCTACTAAAAACATCTCGTAAAAATTTGACCACATCCTTGGTCTCGATGTTCGGAGTGATTTTTACCTCTGGCCATCGTGAGAACATATCAACCATGACTAACACGTACCGTTGACTATTCCCAGAAGAGATAGGACCCAGAATGTCTAAGGCTACATCTTGCCAACAACGTACCGGCATTTCTCTAATAACCATTGGTTGCGTCCTTGTCTTACACACTTTGTCAGAAGAGTTACATTCAACACAATCACGAATCATTCGTTCCACAAGAATATCTATACCTGGCCACCAGAAATGTAATCGTATTCTCTCTTTTGTTTTGGAAATGCCTTGGTGCCCTTGGTGAGCTATGTGAAGAATTTTTTCCCTAACCAGAGAAGGTGGGATAAGTCTAGTGCCTCTTCACAGCAACCCATCCTTTAAGGATAATTCGTCCTTAACATTCCAGTACTTTTTAGCAGTAACACTCAAATTCTTAAGACATGGCCACCCTTTACTCATCAAATCACAAACTTCCTGTAACTCAGAGTCCGTACACATGGCGTCTCTCCAATCATTCTCTTGAACAATTCCTTCAACAATCTCACACACCTTGAACTCATCTACCTCCCACGAATCTTCAGATGATAAAGAAGTCTGGTCATCCTGTTCCACAACTAATCTAGAGAGACAATCAGAAACCTTATTATTTACACCCGGTAAATATCTCACATCAAATTCAAAATCTTGGAGAGCGATAACCCATTTACAAATACGAGAAGAAATGGCATCCAAACCTTTTTTATAAAAGACCTCCTTCAACGGTTTATGATCAGTGTGAACCACAAACAAATTACCCCACAGAAACTTTTTCAATTTCCTAATTGCCCAATAAATACAAAGAGCCTCCTTTTCAATCACAGAATATGATAATTCTGGGCCAACTAAAGATCTAGACAGAAACAAGATGGTAATCTCTTTCCCATCCCTCATCTGCTTGAGCACAGCTCCTAAACCTCAGGAACTAGCATCTGTGACCAAAATTGAATCATGACTTACATCAAAACTCTGTAAAGAAGGAGCCTGACTTAAATCTTGTTTAACAAGTTCATACTCCTTCTGACACACATGAGACCAAGAAAACTTTACTCCTTTCTTTAACAAAGCTCTCATGTTAGATGTTTTATTTGCAAAATGAGGTACAAACTTGTTATAATATTCCGCCATACCTAGAAAGGTAATCAACTCTTCTCTCGACTTTGGCGTAGGCAAACTGTGTATAGTTTTCACTAACTTATCCTTAGGTTTTACACCATCAGGAGTCAAACAGTGACCTAAATAGTCAATCTCAGTCAAATTAAATCTGCACTTATTTTCCCTCAAAGTCAATCCTCTGTCCTCAAAACGCTCCAGAACGGATCTAACTCTAAGATCATGTTCATTCTGTGATGAACCAAACACAAGTACATCATCTTGATAAATTTTAACGCCAGTAATACCCTTCAATACATCCTCCATTACCCTCTGAAAAACGGAGGCTGCAGAGATTAAGCCAAAAGGTAAGCGAGTAAACTTATATGTGCCAAAGGGTGTGATAAAGGTCGTGAAACCCATGGACGTCTCATCAATTTTTACTTGATGGTATGCAGCTCTAAGGTCCAGTGTGGAGAACATGCAAGCATCCCCAAGTTGAGTTAACATGGTATTAATATTGGGAAGAGGGTATTTATCTGCCACAACCTCTCTATTGAGACCCCTAAGGTCAACACAAAAACAAATCTCACCTGAGGGTTTACGTGCTAAAACAACAGGCGAAACCCATTCACTTGCCTCAGATTTCACAATGATTCCCTCACTCAAGAGTTTCTCTAACTCTAACCGCATAGGCTCCTGCATCGCTAAAGGAACACTACGCACTTTACATGCCACAGGAACTGCATCTGTCTTGAAGATAATGTTATGTACATAACCAGAAAGACAACCTAGTTTGTCACTAAAGACATTTTTAAATTGACCTCGCCAATCAGGATAAGATATCTCATTTTCACTCAGATTAGGGACCTTTTGTACCCCTACTACATTACAACCAGTAGCACACGAGGACGCATCATTTAAGACAGAATTTTCCACCCCAGAGTGAGATACTATGTCTCTTAGAACAATGCAGGGGTTCTCACCAGGAACTAAGGAGACATGTAAATCTGCCTGATGAAACCAACTTAGAATGCTGTCCCCCTGCAGGAGATGTAAATTTTCCCCGCAGTAAGTCGTCCCTTGTAGTCAATTTGACCGTTGAAATAACCTACAAGTTTAATAGGTTTTCTCCCATAGGCCAGTGGTCTTGTCGTGTATTTCTATAGGTTCTGAATCAGTCCCCCTATTCCTGACCCTATTCTGGTTAAACTAACTATCAAGTTAACTAACAGTCAGCCCATGAGGCAAGAAAACCCCAATGATGCAGATACCGTTATCTGACGCAGTCACACTACGGCACAGGAACGTGTTATCTGATTAGATCATAACGCTTGAGATCTAATTAGACAAGCGACATTCCTCCAGCCCCTGATAAGGCATACGACGTTCTCATAACAAATCAAACCTATGACAACCTGGAAAATCCGTGCGGCCATTGTTTTGATTTCACAGAGAACTTTAGTAAAGAATGTGCTAACGAGCAAGTCGTATGACATCTTTATTGACGTATCTATGTCCATCCTTACGTCAATCTCGGCACCTTTAAGGTATAAATATTGCCGACCTTGCCCTATGCAAACACACGCGTGGTGACAAGACGGAGCAGCCATACTTGCCGAAGCCGAGAGCAGAAGCAGACCCCGCTGGCAGCAGCCCCGCCTTCCTGACGCGCTGAGAGACGCGCTGCTATCTCAAGCCGAGAGACCCAGCACCGGCGCTTTCGGGCAGCCCTCGCAGGCAGCCTGGAATATCGAGAGCAGAGAAAGAGATACCATTCCTCATTCATCCTAACTTCCAGGTACAGAACTGAATAACCCCTCACAGAGAATTCTTTAGTTATTCACTTGGCAAAAACAAACTTAACTTAAACTGTAACTTTCTATTCCCGCCCACGCATTAGACTTAGGTCAGGTACACGGGGTAGGCGTATTTAGAAACACCAGTTGAGTACGTTTAGTCAAATGTATATGTGTATGTAAATATATTTTAATCATTTTAAACATCATATGGCTCAGAAACCATATCAATGTTTTTACAGTATTATTTTATACTATTGCTTTTAATGTATGCACTTTACTTAACTATAAGTATTGCAATAATATCGATCCATTTCTCATGTATGAGAAAAGAGACTGATCAATAAATAACATCTTTTATTGAACACGCCCGTCTCTTCCTTTTCTCTACATTCTGATGAGACTAAGAATGCACGTACTGACTGAGTAAAATAATTGCCTTGTGCTCACACGACTCTCGAGATTGACTCTTGATTAAGGGAGAGCAAAGTTGTCATGTTCTATGGTTGTCAGAAACTAAATCCCTTCTTGTCTAATCAGGGGAGTTAATTCCTTCCTTGAACATTCGAGAAAGTTTCTAGCGAACTCTGAGCTTAGCTGGCAAACCCAAAAATTAAGTCTAGTATCGACAGTAGTAGACCTAGTTAACGTCTGGCCTAGGCCTTTACTGCTGTAGGTACTATTCCAATGCGCAGAGCCTATTGGGAAAATAGGAGCTACACTACATGGCGCCCAACGTGTTTGGAAAGGGCGATAAAACTAACGTAAGACATTTAGAGTAACTCAGTCGTGCTTTCTCACTCAGACCCCTTTTCCCAAATACTCCAAAGACGTCTGGAGTGGGTGAAAGGTAATATCCTCCAAAACCTCGCAGGAGGGAACTCCTATGTATGGTTCTTGGTCAAGTCAACGTTGAAGGATAAACAGTTCCAAAATATTGTGCATCTAATCTTTGTTCCATAAAGAAACCTGATCTGCAAATAGACATAATACCATCCTGTCTGTAAAATGGGAGACAGTGATGAAGAAAGAGAGGCAGTTAGATTAGCAACTGAAATCGCAGATGCTGATGCTACCATGCAAGCAGCAGACCCGAATATAACACTCATTCCGGTCATTAAAAGGAGATCTATAACCTTAAAACTTATAGAAAATGGACTGACACCTAGAGGTGGCACAGTCATATTCGTAATTGAGGCACACGAATATCGGCAGACAGAGGTATACTATTCATGGATACATTTTCCGGCAGCAAGTGCTGTAACAAAGTACTTCCACTATTACAAAGTAGAGGAACCTCCTGAAACATACACTCCTTTCGAGGAGGTGGAAGTACCACTCAAATTCCAAGAGCATTTGCTCTTATTTGATGGCGCCCTAAAACATAACAATCACATTACAAGGCTCGGTCCTTTAGGAAGACCAGGAGCAACGTGGCCGGTCTTAGCCGGATATACACCACATCCAGACATCGAAAGAATGCCTGCAGCAGAGCTGTTAATACAGCTAAAACAACTACTAAAAATTCATAGACAATTAGTTCAGTATGTAATGCGGACTTCAACAATTCAGCCAGCGATTAAACTTCCACAGCTGACCCCTCACCAGGGGAACACAAATAAAATTACACCACAGAACATCCAATCCTGCCTAGGTAAAGTTCCAGCTAAACGGGAACAGATACCATTCTGGTTGGCACAGAAAATTACCCAAATAGAGGCGGTGTTTCCTGACACCACCCCATTAGAAAAACACAGGATTCTGACTATATGTCTCCCAATGGGAATCGCACCACACATTGAGGACTGTGACACTTGGGGTACAGTCTTTGCTTCCATCTACACAAAAACGCACGGTGTTCCATCCATTTCGGTAATACCAGATGTGCTAAAACAAATTCAAGATGAATACGGTCCAGAACCTGCTTTAACTCTTGGTATGAAATTACTAAAAGACTTCAAGCAGGTCTCGGCTATATTATTAGCCAACATAAAAGGTGAAGCAGCAAATGTGGCGATCCGCCAGAGGTTAAAAGAGACAGATATAGCAGACCAACCAGCTGAAATTGCCAGAATCATAGAAAAATCCTATGAAGAACTAGGCAGAGATAGTCTAGGTGGAATACCATTAAAACCGCAACTGACTACAAGTCCAGAAAAAATATTTTTTAATAATAATAATTCACCAAAAAAGAACTGGGATGGAAACAAACAATCCAATCCTAAAGAAAAGAAATTCCAGTCCCGAGGAAGGTCTCCTAGGCGAAGAGAGAAATCTCCAAACCAAAGACAAAGGTCACCGCAGAGTGACCCCTCTGGGAATAGATATAACCTTAGAAATAGGGATAATATTAAAAAACCTGATAGATATCAAGACATTGATACACGTCCCTCTCAATCTTTTCAGACTTCCTCGCAGAAATCGGAAAGAAGAGGACGATCAGAAGAGCACGCCAAGTCCAAAGACAAGGAACCTGCTCAACAAAAAAAGAAATTACAATTTCCAAAAAAGAAGGTAGCAAGTATCAAGGTAGTTAAAAATGCCGAGAATACTGAGGACACAACTGAAAAACAGAGAATGGGCTCAGACAATGCTAGACAGCGCAGCAGAGGTGAGCATAGCTCGCAAAGTCCTTATGAATCATCTGGAGACAGTGGACATGAATGAATACCTTCAAGTGGAAACTGCAGACACCAGAGTTAGCAAGCCCCACAAGATATACGAGATAACATTACGTATAGAGGGAGATAAGACTAGGAAAATTAGGGGACTATTTTGGGATAACCTCTCAAAGGGTTATGACATCCTTCTAGCTGAAAAAGACTGGCCACCAGAGTTTGTCACGGAGTGCCCTCATGGCGAAGAAGTAATTATGCCTGCCTTCTCGAATCAAATACCGATTCATAAAAAATACACACTTGCTAGAAAGTGGGCAGTGGTCTTAGCACCTGCTTTATATAAAAATCATGTAGGATGGGATGAGGACTCACCTCCTCACAAAATCCAATTAAAATCACAACCTACTGCACAAAGGCAGTACCCAATTAAGCAAGAAGCTAAAAAACAGGTAAATGAAATACTAGATCAGCTAGAATACCAGGGGGTGATTGAAACTTGCACCTCACAAATGAACAATCCTTTGTTTCCGGTCTCCAAACCAGACAATTCATATCGTCTAGTTTTGGATTACCGACACCTTAACACATGTTGCAAAACCTTTGCAGTGCAAAACTCACACAGTGCTGCACTAATGAATAACATAGTGCGCAAAAAATACAAAACAACCTTGGACATCTCCAATGGATTCTTTTGTCAAAACATAGCACCAGAGAGCAGATATTTAACTGCATTCTCAGTAAATGGCACTCAAAAGCAATTCTGTCGGTTAGCCCAGGGGTACAAGAACAGCCCGGGGGTATTCTCAGCGAGAGTAACAGAATTACTACAACTATATGATGATGAAGCATTATCTTATGTCGACGACATTTACTTAACAGATGATGACTTGGAGACTCACTTGAAAAGGGTGAACACCATAATACTTGGGTTCGCTGCAGAGGGTTACAAATTCAACTTTAAAAAGTCCAGAATTGCCCATCTGACGGTCCTATTCTTAGGATATGAGTTATCAAGTGAAGGCAAAAGCCTGGCTGACAATTTCCTAGAGAAATGTGCCGTAATCCAAGCTCCTAAAACACTAAAAAACCTACAGTCAATTCTAGGTTTCCTAAATTTCGGAAGAACATACATTGCAAATTACGCAGAAAGGGTCAAACCCCTTTATGATCTAATTAAACCAGACTTTAAAAGATCCAATTGGACTCAAACACACACAGAAATTTTGAGATCCCTACAAACAGACATGCTAATTAAAACAAAATTAGAAACACGTGATAACACACGCAACCTTGTGATCCGAGTCATCCCAGGGAGATGCGGATTCACATACCTGACCTCTAATGAGGGAGAAAAGGTACCAATTGCATTTAAATCACACTTGTACACAGAAGCTGAACAGAAATTCAGTAATACAGAAAAAATCATTCGTGCAGTTCAAACCGCAATAGCTAGAGAAAAAGAGATAGCTGACGGCAGACATATCACAGTCAGAACAGCAGAATCAGCCTTTGAGGCACTAACAACACCGTGTAATTTACCAACAACAACATTGAATCCGGAATGGATACAATGGGTGAATTCAATCACAACGGACAAAGTATACTACTACTTTGATCCAGAACTAGAAGAATTAAAAAATCTAAAACATGAAAAGACGTATCCTCTGCCAATCGACATTCTTCCTCTACGACATTACGCCTGTGTAATCTATACAGACGGACATGCTCAACCCTCCGTTTGGGGAGAACATGCATACAATCCCACATGTGAGATTACAAAAGAAGTGTGGCGCGGAGGTAAACTAAGACCTCTATTAACAAAATCACACTCAGTAGAAACTAATTCAGAACTACAAACTGAAATAATAGCATTAAAAATGGCGCTGGATAATGCGGATCGCGAATTCCCGACACTTATAGTGTCAGATTCATATTACTGCGTCAAAGCATATACCAAGGATTTGCAGACATGGATTCAGAACGGTTACAAAGATGACACAGATGCACCAATAAAGCAGAAACTGCTCTGGGAACAAGTAGCTCTTTTGAAAAAAGAACTACCAAAGACTCACGTGACTCACTCACTGAGTCATCAACATGATGGCGTTCACGTTGTGGGGAATTCATTGGCTGAAGCAGCCGCAGCGGCAGCCACTAAACCGGCTCCCGTAGATCGAAAAAAGCGTACATTAAAATACATTGACGGTGAAACATTGCTGGCGGTGAAAACGTCATCAAACGGCGACTGCTCAGCACTACCGATCAACTATCCACTCAATTATACATACATAATCGATGCAAACTCCGTCCCTTTTGCTCGAATCCCTGGAGTGGGGGATAGAGTGATTCCAAACATGGACAGGAGAAACTTGTTAATCGCAGACGCACACATGGGCGAGGGTCTCAGACACCTTAAATTAAAAGATTCTCTGGAAGAATTACAATCACGGTACTGGTGGCCAGGCATGAGCCTGCACTACACCATGTTTGTAAAAAACTGCCCAAACTGCAACAGAGATCGCAGTGGGGAGAGAAGCAGTTTAATACCTCGTCGTATCAAGGCAGATAATATTACCAGCAAAAAGAATGGCTTGCGATTAACATATACAGGCTAGTTTCCACTTATAATGTAGATCACCAGCACTCGGCTGACGTCCGGACTATTATACAAGATTTGCGAGTCTAAATGGCATATACGCTAAGAGCATGCTACGTTCGACCATTGTTTTCACTCAGGCAATCCAGCCTGGGGGGGAAACATGGCCAAATGAGCATAGCCCAGCGGGAATCTTCTCACTTCCTTCCTGAGGGTACTGGATGGTGTAAAGAAAAAACCAAGGCAGAAAGCAATCTATAATGGAAAGGATATTAGGTTCGGGAGCTGGGTGGGTCAAACATCTAATAAGTGTCCAACGTAGTCTAAATAACTTGCCAAGAAATTCTCTGAAGGGATTCAGTCCGTATGAATTATTATTCGGAACTAGGATGTTGATCTCTGACCTTGATAGTCAGACTTCAGTGGTAATAGAAAAAACCTTTGATGTCAAAGACCGTTTGGCTATTTTGCAGGACTTAAACAAAACAAGAAAAGACCTGAGCAACATACAGTTGAAACAACAGCCAACGACCACTGAAGAATCACCACCTGTCCCAGCAAGACCTGTCTGGATTCCAAAAGTCGGGGATCTAGTCAGGGAAAAGATCGCGGTAAAGAAGGAATTTGGGCCTTCTTACAGAAAAGCAGTTCCTGTCTTGTCTGTCAACGGGACAAGATCAGTTGTACTACCGCCACTTGCTGGTAAAAAGGAGAACCGAGTTGTATCCATCGACCTGGTAAAACCACAACATGTGGCCGATAACAAACAGTAGGCCAAGTGGACTCCCAATAAGTAGCAGAACACCAAGGTTTGCTACCAGTACAGAGGTCCTATCAAAAAGGCTCATCACATTCGAAACGCCTGCAGAAGAACAAGAAGGACTATGCAACAATGCAATAGAACTCAGACCTCTGAAAACCCAAATAAAGACATTTAGCAGAGACACACCAATCTATACTGAAGTACCAAGTGAAAATGCAAAAAACAGAAATCCTGAACCAATTGGAACAATTGACAGAACTGCATCCGGTTACTTCATCAACTTCGATGATTCCTCTGACGGCTTCAGTGAATCAAAGACACAGCCATCATCAAAATCCTTTAAAGACAAAGCGAAGGAACTTTTGAAACAACTGAAAGAAACATATCTGGTTTCTCCATGGATTGAATTTTGGGTGGGTTTTGGTGCATTTATCCTCATACTTTGGCTCATCATGGTATTTACTTTGGGACGCTTCATTGAGGGAAAATATGCTAAAATGGACACAGCAAGTCAGAACATCAACTTGGTCCTCAAACCAAACACATCTTCACACGTCGAGAAAAGAGAACTTTCTTCAGAACTTTCTTCAGCCAACTTCACAGCCAATCCGATACCTGGTGGGGTAGCCTGGGACAACACTGACTATGAAATTTATGGTCCGGTCGAGATCCTGAAATATCCACACCAAATCAAGATCTCCTTGAGTGACTTTGCAAAACCAAACTCATTTGCTGATGATTGGGACTTCGAAAGTATTAACAACATGATGTCTGACTTAGTAATGTCTGCTAAATTTACAAAACATGATTATTTGCAAGGTTCTACAAATTATGATAGTATGTATTGCTATAACCATTATGGTAACCATTTTTTGCATAAATCTGCACAACCTAGAAATGTTTTAAATTATAATCAATGGGAACATTGTGCTACACCTCCAAAAGGGAGCTCTAGAACCGTGTATGACAAATATTCATATTTTTCAGGTTTTAACACAAGTAATGCTGAAACATTTTATTTTAAATTGTCAAACAAGACAGGGATGAAAACCATGATAACCAACACAAAATTGATATATTCAGATTCATTCTTTGAAAAAATGAATACTTTTGGATTTGATTATTGGGACAAAAATGTTGATTTGAAAAGTGTTTGGGGTACAAAAGAATGGCAAGTACAGGGTATAGAAGCGTTGTTGAGAGCTTGCATGATCCCAGAACAAATGATATTTTTAAATGACACTGTTCAACAAACCACCTGTCTTGGTTTTGCCAAAATCAAAGATTTAAATAAACCGTCTATTCCAAAGCCAACAATGTTCAGCAATAGCTCTGATACAGATGAAGAGATAGACGTAAACCATATATTAAACCAAAACAGAACACATCCTGATTGGAAACAATGGTTGATCTGGCCCACAGATACAAATTACTGTCAAGATAGATTCCTGAATAAAACACAGGGTTTCAAAATGACCAGGCCAGACCCTAGATATCCCCAAAGACATCACCCAGGGATAATAACAACCTACAGTGTGGGCAAATTATGCCTTCAATGGCTACAGACTTCCACACTGCCTGAAATTAAGCAACACCTAACTTTACTTACTGATGGTGCTGACTTGCGTGATTTCATAATGGGACCACGCAAACAGCGTCAAAAGCGTTTCATAGCAGCCTCTGTATATGCAGCATACAATGAGGCCTGGAAGGTTACTCAAATTGAAACAGCAGAAAGAATACTGGAAATTGACCGTATTAATTTGGAAAAATCACTATCTGTAGTGGACAATGGGTTAATGACTCTGTCCTCCAGAATTTTTTCATTGGACAGCATTGTGTCTTCAGCAATCGATATATTATCGCAAGACTTACTGTTATTACAACATGGTCAGTCACAATTGCGTTCCATTGTACAGCTTGGCTGGACGTTACAAAATCTGCGTTCAGGCTATGTGCCTTGGCGTTTAATCAACACAACGTCACTATTCCAAATCTTTAACCTTACTGATAGACAAATCGGTATGGCGCAAAAGGGTGCTGATTATACAATCTTGAGCATTGAAAAACTAGAAAGATTACCAATGACAATGTCAGAACGACCTGTCAGTGAATGGATAATCCACGGAATCATAAATATTCCAATCTCAACCTTCAGGTTTCAATACTGCCAAAAATATATACAGGCTGGCATGTACGAGAAATTGGGAAAGGGGTACCTTAAAACAACTTGGAACCTGCCCTATTCACATGCATGTGTCAGTAATAAAGGACAGAAAGTGTTTCTTAGTGGCAACAATTGTGCTATGTCACTAAGCGGCACGCTTCTGTGTAACGGAATTAGTTTGCATGGAGCCTGTGAAGGGAATTCATACAACCTTTCATGTCACCAGCAAGGCGCACCTGCAACTGAAATAGAACCATTCTTTCAAAGACTCTATAATGGGAGTTACATTCTTATTGTAGACCGCAGATGTTGCAGTCTTATGCCCGGGACTCCTTATCTAGTAACTACAACGGCGAAGGTCAAGTGCTGTGGACGTTCTTTATTCCCCAGCTCCTTTCCAGACAGGGAGGCAAGGGCATGGCCCAGTTTGAAAATTACTTCTATTCGAATAGATACTTTAAGCAGAATGAAAACAGTGCTTCTTCAGACGCCTACAAGGCTCACGTCATCAAAAGAAACGTATGATCTACAAGTCGCAAGGACGACTGCAGAGATACATACATTATTATCAACTAATTCCCCCGTACATTTCGCGGAAATCCTGAGCGAAATCTTAAATATTTCTGATACCAATGGGATCTCAGGGGTATTTAAGAAAGTATTTTCGATGGCATTAACACCATTCAAAGCCATACTGGGTATTTTTCCAGATTTCGTCTATTCGATTTTTGGCGGACTTCCCCTGATCCTGGGACTAATTGCAGGAATCCTATTCCTAGTCCTTATTTTTCGTTATGGCAACCCATGTCACAGATCAAACTCTCGCGACAATGGAAGATACGATCCTAGCCATTGGATACCGGGACCGGATATCAAAAATCCTGGGACTCTCCCGGCTTAGAGACCTAAACATGACTTGGTTTCTATCATTTCGACCAATGTGGCAAAGGTGTGTTTTACCTGTACTAAGGTGTCTGCTATGCGGAGAAGAATGCGTGTTAGACACCTGTCTGACGCTACAATCGGATGCGCCAGTGGATGCAGATACACTGTTGGTTCCTACCAAGGTTCACGCTTTGTGCTGCCCTCAAAGGCTGCCAATCCTGATGACGGCATTCCTGGAATCTTCACCACTACGATTGAAGAGTAGTGAAGTTCAAGATGAAAGCAACATCGAACAGGTACGACCTTCTGTCAGCAATGCGAATCAGAATGTCAATGGAGACAATCATGCGCATGAATGCATGGTTACCCCTATTTCCGACTTAGTGGAACTTTCCCATGAAGCTGTTGACAGTTTTTTCGAAAGCCTGAATGATATGATGTTTTCTCCAGAACAGAAATAGAGACTTTTGAGTAAACTCGCACACGGCGTTCCCTGAATTCGGCCTTCAACTTTAAAAATAAAGTCACATGAACAATTTCACTCCAGCTCACGGACAGCAATATTTTTCAGCAAGCCCCTTAAAATATTTTTCTACATATTTTTCCCCGGGACACTGATCTTCTGCTTAAAGTAAGAAACTATTCCTAGAGAACTAATATTTCTATTTGTAGATACTTTATAAACTTTAGCTGCTCGCTGGGATGTTCACAAATATTTTATTATGTGATGAAATGGTCTCGAACTTCCTTTCTGTATAGCCATATTAAGAGCCATTTCATGTGTATTTCTCATATACCAATAAGCAATAATGCATAACAATGCGTGTTTAATTTTGCATTTAATTCATAGCTTAAGTGCATACAATATATATGACTGCAATTTTTCAGTATATTTGAAAATTTCGAAATGCATTTATGTATTTTGGGGTGGTAAGGTATACACTATACTCTATAGTATGTTGTACTATGTTATACTATGCATAGATTAGTAGATATGAGCATAGTTAGCGTGGAGTGGGTGTCGTGTATTTCTATAGGTTCTGAATCAGTCCCCCTATTCCTGACCCTATTCTGGTTAAACTAACTATCAAGTTAACTAACAGTCAGCCCATGAGGCAAGAAAACCCCAATGATGCAGATACCGTTATCTGACGCAGTCACACTACGGCACAGGAACGTGTTATCTGATTAGGTCATAACGCTTGAGATCTAATTAGACAAGCGACATTCCTCCAGCCCCTGATAAGGCATACGACGTTCTCATAACAAATCAAACCTATGACAACCTGGAAAATCCGTGCGGCCATTGTTTTGATTTCACAGAGAACTTTAGTAAAGAATGTGCTAACGAGCAAGTCGTATGACATCTTTATTGACGTATCTATGTCCATCCTTACGTCAATCTCGGCACCTTTAAGGTATAAATATTGCCGACCTTGCCCTATGCAAACACACGCATGGTGACAAGACGGAGCAGCCATACTTGCCGAAGCCGAGAGCAGAAGCAGACCCCGCTGGCAGCAGCCCCGCCTTCCTGACGCGCTGAGAGATGCGCTGCTATCTCAAGCCGAGAGACCCAGCACCGGCGCTTTCGGGCAGCCCTCGCAGGCAGCCTGGAATATCGAGAGCAGAGAAAGAGATACCATTCCTCATTCATCCTAACTTCCAGGTACAGAACTGAATAACCCCTCACAGAGAATTCTTTAGTTATTCACTTGGCAAAAACAAACTTAACTTAAACTGTAACTTTCTATTCCCGCCCACGCATTAGACTTAGGTCAGGTACACGGGGTAGGCGTATTTAGAAACACCAGTTGAGTACGTTTAGTCAAATGTATATGTGTATGTAAATATATTTTAATCATTTTAAACATCATAAGGCTCAGAAACCATATCAATGTTTTTACAGTATTATTTTATACTATTGCTTTTAATGTATGCACTTTACTTAACTATAAGTATTGCAATAATATCGATCCATTTCTCATGTATGAGAAAAGAGACTGATCAATAAATAACATCTTTTATTGAACACGCCCGTCTCTTCCTTTTCTCTACATTCTGATGAGACTAAGAATGCACGTACTGACTGAGTAAAATAATTGCCTTGTGCTCACACGACTCTCGAGATTGACTCTTGATTAGGGGAGAGCAAAGTTGTCATGTTCTATGGTTGTCAGAAACTAAATCCCTTCTTGTCTAATCAGGGGAGTTAATTCCTTCCTTGAACATTCGAGAAAGTTTCTAGCGAACTCTGAGCTTAGCTGGCAAACCCAAAAATTAAGTCTAGTATCGACAGTAGTAGACCTAGTTAACGTCTGGCCTAGGCCTTTACTGCTGTAGGTACTATTCCAATGCGCAGAGCCTATTGGGAAAATAGGAGCTACACTACAGTCTAATATCAGGCTTAAAAACTTTTACCTTTCCAAAAAGCTTCTTTTCAAAGAAAACCTCAGGTATTAAAGTGATTTTTGCCCCAGAGTCAAATAACATTTTGACTTCACAATTATCAATGCGTACAACATCAACAGCACCTTTACACTTTTTCCCATCAGATAAGGAAATTTCACTACAATGTAACTCATCTGAATCAGGATTAAAGTCTTCATCAAATAAAGGAATCTCACCACAATGCAAGTCATCTGAATTAGAATCAGAGTCATCATCAATTAACACTTCTTTCACTTTTTTTATTTTTATTATTTGAGACCTGCAAGCCTTCGAGTAATACCCTACCTTACCGCAGTTGTTGCATTTAGAAGATAAAGCAGGGCATGATCTATCATTGGCTAGATGAACAGAGGCATTACAATGAAAGCATTTTAGTTTTGAACTAGTGGATGTTCTCGAAAAATTATAAGAAGAAGGAGTGGAGTTGGACATTTTCTTGGAGGTTCTAGTTGTAGCTCTTAGGTCTGGTCTTTCCAGGGACTTATTCTTATTAACAACTAAGACTTTTTCCTCAGACGTTTCTTAAAAACCTTTACGCATGCATCAGAATGTTCTAGTCTTTTAGCTATAGTGATGACCTCATCTAAATTAGGATCATCTTTTTGCCACAATTCGTCCTTAATTTTTTCTAAACAACATCCTAACATGAATTGATCACGTATTCTTTCCTCTAAAGTACCTTCAAATTTACAAGTGGCAGCCAATTTGCACAAAGCCGTGACATAAGTCTCTATAGACTCCTCATCTTTCTGCATACGCCTGCCAAAGTGGTACCTTTCTAAGATGGTACTCACTTTTGGCAAGTAATGCTTATCCAGTTTCTTAATGTTGACCTCAAATTCATTTAAATTGTTCGCTTCTTCAGTAGTCAACTCAGGCAAATGTTCGAACACTTCTTGCCCCTCAGAGCCTAAGCAGTGCATTAAAAGTGCAGACTTCCTTTCTGCAGAAAGAGAAGTACCACACACCCTTGCGTAATTTAGAAACACTTTTTTCCATTTGGACCAGCGAATGGGTGGGTCCCCTGGTTTCGAAAGGAAAAAAGGTGCAGCTGTAATGTTCTGCATAACTCACTAGCAAAATATTGGGAAGTGTAAGCACAAAAGGTGAAACAGAAATAACTCAATACATCAAAACCAGCTATAACAGTAAAGTATGTCAAAGAGAAATGAAATGACATCGAATATCAATATATCAATAAATTACTTATCAAAAGAAACAAGGTTATTAGTGCAACCTGTAAATAAACAATGGTTAAAACGGTTAAAGGGTATATGCAGTATAAGTATAGTTTATGAACACACACTACTAAAGCTGAGTGTGTCAGCGTAGACAAAGTCTTTAAATCCCACGAAGCAAAATATGACTTAAAAATAGAGTTTGACTGCACACATTTATGAAGCTGAGTGTGTCAGCGTAGAAAAAAATGTCAAAGTCTTTAAATCCCACGAAGTACAGTAAGACAGTAAACTGATGATTTAGTCCTTAAATTCCACGAAGTATAGTAAGACAGTAAACTGATGATTTTATCTTGACAAAATGAAACGCTGTTACCTTCTCTCATTCCTTATTTGCATGTACATGAAGGAAAGGATTAGTGAGGAGGAAGCGCCGCTGCAAACTGGAGCTCCGGTGTGGCGTTGTCAAGGAAAGTGGATGTTGCCAAGAAAGGAGCTCTTTGTGACGTCAGTGGAGCGCAGCGTAGAGAAGATGTAAGTGGAGCGCAGCGTAGAGAGAACCTATGAGCATGCGCGCATTGTGTAGAAGAAGAGCCTGGAGCGTGACTGAAGTGAAGATCGAGGAACGTGCAGATGAAGGTAATTGTTTACTTTCGAATCGCACAAACTGTAAACTTGCAGTCACAAAATGAAAACATTAAAGTTATTTAAGAAAACACTCCGGCTGCTTAGTTCTTCAGAAATGAGGTAAAAGCTCGGCAGGCAGCCACGCAACCAAACGAATAAAATTGCTCTGGGTAAACAAATCAATCAAAAACCTCCGTGACTCGCCTCATTAATGTTTAAGACTTCAGGGATTGAAGAGGCTTGAAAGAAAAGTGAAATACTTTAAAAGCCAACCTATGACAGTTGAAAGGTAGTTTATAGCTTAAAAGTCAAAGGTAGTTTAAAGCTTAAAAGTCAAAGAAGTCTGCAGTTTTTAAAACTCGTGATGAGCAGGCAGACACCTTCAAGCTTCAAAGAGGATACAAGATAATATTAAAATAGCGTAGAATCTTCCTTTCCTTGATTTTCAAAGCCCAATAAGAACGTGTAAAGTACCTTAAGTTGAGGCTTGGTGTTGAGATCCTTTTTGAGAATTTTCTATTTAAAGAAAATTTTTCTTCTTCTTAAAAAAGAATACTGGAAGTTGTAAGGGAAGTCTTCATCCATCCCGTCCTCGTCGCCAATGTGAAGAAGTACAACATCAAATGTAGAATGAATAAAAGGTTTCTTTATTCATATATCAAGGAGAAAGGATCTCATCCACAGAAGACACAGGAAGGCAGCAACTGACACAGTCCTGGCCTCAAATGGAATCATAACATAACTACATCATGACATTCTAATAATAACATTCTACCATCAGCAAGTACCATATACATAACACAGTGAAGGATACCACACCAGAGTTGTCGCTTATTTACTGATGCAACTATCACCTAATACTCTGGCTTGGGGAGTGTAGCATCACCTTTGTAGTATGTAGCTCAAGGCAATAACAGAGGCCACAAATTGCCAGTCGGCAGTAGACTGAGCTAAGGACCAATTTTCAGCTGTGGAGTCATAGTTGGGATTATTGACGGATACAACTATCACCCATTATGTCTATAAAGGGCATTTTAAGATAAATGTGCATCAGTTTTTCATTCTGGGTGACTGTCGCCAACAGAGATTCACAACTCTGCTCTGGTTGGCAGAATATAGCAATTATATGTTTTAGGACACAACCCTAATGCATTTTGTTATTAACCCCTTGGCCGCGGCGGTAATTCCGCCGCGGCGCTAGGGGGGAGGGGGGGCGCGCGACGCCACCATGCTCGTGACGGAACCACTCCGTCACGAGCCGCGTTGGCGCTGTGCTTGTGATGGAATGGTTCAGTCACAGCCCCGCCCGCTTAATGGAACGTCCAGCGCAGGCGCAGAATCAGTGCCGCGCAGGCGCGGCGGCCGGGCCGTGATGGAACCATTCCAACACCAGCACAGCTCCACCATGGCTCGTGATGGAATGGTTCCGTCACAAGCACGCAAGGGGTTAATAGTAACGATGTGTTGACGTTTAGGGTGCCATGTCTGGGCTCGCCAGTATTATCTAACACATCTTACTTTTCGCAATACACTTCCTCATTTATGACCTGCAGGTGGCTCTGACACCTTGCCTCGGCACCTTTAAGTATTGCATAGTTCTGGTAGCTGTTGGAATTAGTCTGGGGTCTGTCACAGGCCAGCGGGTGGGTGAATTCCATTATTCCCTTTGAGGGAGTAGGAAAGAAGCAGTTATTTGGTCAATAATGCAGTACTATTACTAGCAGGACAGAGCACACAGGTTTGGACCCTGATGCTGCCAGAAGTGAGTATATAACAGGCACATTTACAAGTGTGACATTTGGGAAAATGTCACAGCTGCATTCTCCAAGGCATAACAGTCTGGGGTGGCAGCTTTGTCCTGCAGAGACTTACACTAATGACCTTGAATAGTCATAACTAGATTGCCTTAAACACTCGCAAAGCCACAAGGGCCCTTCAGTGTCAGTCAGGCATGTGTACATAGGAGGGAGTGTGGAGTGCCTCCTCCAGGCACGAGCTGTGTTGTGTGCAGCAGTGCATGGCAACAACCTGTTGGGCAGGTAGGGTGGCAGCGCCCTTCTTCCCCCTCAGCCTTTAGAGCGCTAGGAGGAAGTCTGCGGTGCCTCGTGAAGCACTCAGAAGCCCCATTTGTCTCGAGGGTCCCCATATGTCATGTTGGGTTAAAGCGCCCAGGGCCTGTTTCAAGCAGATCACAATTCAAATATTAACAGAGTAATAAAGTGTATATAAATAAAGAAGCAACATTTATAACTGAACATTTTAAAACAATCTGTAAATGTGAAGGAAATTGAAATAGAGGCTAAACATTAAGTTAGTATCTTCAAATCAATCAGATGATGCATTGTACTTGCATCAAACTGATGAGTGGCCTATATTTAATTAGAAAAGCTCCAACCTTTCCACTGAAATGAACATTTTGATCATCTTTTAAAATGTGTTTTTGAATTAAATACAATATTTTATAGTTAGTGTATTTGTTGGAAGAATGCTTCTTTCTGTTTTGTTTCTGTATTGAATTTAGGTTCAGAAGCAAGGGTCTCAGCTTGGAGTAATGATTCAGTGGGAGTCGACAGAAGTCAAAAGGTTAAAAACGACTGCAGCAGAAGGAAACAATGGCACACAGCTGGGGGATATGCCATCAAAAGGTCTTCTGAAAGTAGAGAGGGCTAATTCCATTTAGTGCTTTGTGAACCATGCACAAGACCTTACATTTGACTATTTTGCCACCATGCATCTAGTTAAGCTCTCAGATGCTTTTTGAAATGGAGTTACTTTTTTTTAAAGGAATCAGCCTGGCACATTCTTCAGAGATTGTAGCTTTGATTGAAGGCATTTGTGAATTCTCAAATAAAGAGCATTGCAGTATTCTTGAATATTAGCAGAGCAACCACTACTATTTTTTGCATGTCAAATGGAATAAATGGAAATACCTGTTTGAGTATCTTGAATAGACCTCTGACTCAAAGAGAGAGATCAGGTCAATATATTGGGAATTTATAACACATAAAGTCACTTTAAATTCTGAGTTGGGGCAATTGACTATTCAATTCCTGTCTTTTAAACTGACTCCGAGCTTTGAGCCCTTTCTAGACGAGACTGAATCGCAATTGGCAAAGTCACTCTATATGAAATGTAGGTATGATATATTCCAAGTCAATGCTGTTACAGCTAAATGGACAAAATCTCCGGAGATGGTTAATGATCCTAAATGCTCACTGTGTACACTAGGTGCCAATGAGGTCATTGCGCATGTTCAAATCTTCTGCGCAGCATATGCTGCCCTCAGACGCAAGTCACTCAAGCCCCTGTGCAGAAGTTTGAATATCAGGAGCTATTTAGAGTCACTTAGAATACTAACATCTGACAGTCGCCAACTTATTGTATTTGGTGTCAGTAAATTCCTGTTGGCTGCCAGTCATATAAGATATAAGAATAGGCTTGAATTTTAAAAGTTAAAAAAATTGATTTTGAGTATTTTGTATGTATTGTAACTTTTTATGGTCTTAGATTGAATCTTCTAATAATTCTAGCAGTAGTGGACCCAAAATTTGTGCTGCGTGGGATAACTGAATAGTTATCTTTGTACTGTATTTGCAAGAATTTTAATCAAACTGTGCAATCGGGCCAAGACTAAAAGTAGTAATATGTAAACTGTAAATTTGTCTTGTATTTTTGACCCTTGTAATTGATATATGTTTTTACGTTTGCATTAGACAGATGAAATTTGCAATATGTACAAAGATTTTTTATGTAAGCTTTGATGATTCTTCGAATCGAATAAAGATTTTTGATGATGATAGAAATAAGATTTGTTATGATTAATCTGTTTACAAAAATAATGTTGACTATCTAGCACGAACCCCGCGATTCTTCACTTTCCGAACTGAAGAAGGAAGCAAACCTGGATTAACAGACTACCAAGAATCATTCCAAAAGGAGATGTCATTACCAAAGAGTATCTCCTCTGTTTTCATGGTGTTTAACTTAAGTCAATTTCCTTGCATCCAGATTAGGATATTTACCAGGCCCTTTTAAATTCTTTGGAAACAACAACATCAAAATCAGATGTAATTGAAATGACAATCTGCGTATTGTCGTCATAGGATATTGCAGAGAACCAGAAGATCCAATACGTTTTGCCAAGGGGGTGATATAGATCTTAAATAGCGTTGGGGATAGTGATGATCCCTGAGGCACCCCACAAGAAAATGAGAAGGAATTAGATAGAGGTGTATCCTCCTAATGCAATGGTGTGTTCTCTCTTTGATAGGAAGGAGCTGAGGATGGTCAGAGCTGTACCCCTGATCCACACCCTCTTCAGCCATGTGATAAAAAATAGGTGGTTCACCATATCAGTTGAGGCTGAGAGGTCGAGTACGATCAGTGCAGCCCTCCCTCCCTTGTCCATCTGCCTTTGAATCCCCTTGGAAGCCATAACTAAGGCTGATTCTGAACAGTGCTGTCACCTGAAGCCAGAATGTTTTAGCCTCCAGAAAGGCCACCAGGGCTTCATTCATAGCTGTTTCTACAATTTTTGCAAAGGAGTGGTAGATGGTAAATGAGCCAGTAGTTTTTAACCTGCGCGAGATCCTGGGAAGTTTTTTTTTTTTTAAAAAGGACGTACAGGAGCCTTTTTCCATGCTACTGGAAAAAGCACTGCAGTCAGATCATTATTTCAAAATTTACCAAAATGAACCACAATTGTACTGGGGATCTTTTACAAGAGACATGGTGGGCACAGGCCAATAGGGGAACCAGCTTTAGTAATTTTCAACAAGCTTTTTACTCTTTCTTCAGTTAATGGACAATAACTGTCAAGACCCTTCGATATATCATTTGGATTTTCACACCCCCAGAAAACAGAGGAGCAGTAAAGATCGACTATGTGATTTCCATTCTGATTAGCAGAAAATCCCTCATAAATGCGGTTTGCTTTCCTGTGGAAAAACTCAGCAACTTGATTGCAAAAATCTTGGTCAAGAATAAAATATTTGCTATGGTCAAACTTTGAGAGGGCACTTACAGTTTTAAAAGTTATCTTGTAGAGTTTTCAGCCATGCTTATTTTCTCAATGAAATACATGTTTTTTGATGTAATAATTGCTGCTTTATATTAAATTCATCAATGACTAATTTATATCTCTTTTTCTCTTCTGCATTATAGTTTTTCCTCCATCTCCATTCTTGTGGCCAACATTTTATGTTATTTTTTTAATTTGGGAGAATACCACGGGGCGGATGAATTCTTTTATAGCTTTTTTAATTTTATCTGAGGATGGCTGAGTGACTGCAGAGTCTAACTAGTTGGAGGCACCAGTTTTAATATTGGTATCCAATAGATGACAGTGCCATTTTAGGTCAGAGTCTAGCTCCAATTTGTTAATTTTCCACCAGGGAGGTATTTTGGTATCATGCTATGCACTTGTGCTAAGAAAGACTATGTCTTGCTACATGTAAGGATGATAAAGACAGTAATAACGATGGCATAAAAGCTGAAAGATTACATTTATACTCAATTAAATTACACTTAAGGAGTGAGCCTTTCTGTAAAAAAAAGGGATTTTGGAGCGGGGGAGGGGGGTAATTCTGGGCTCCAGAATTACTTACTTTCATGCCTCAATATCATTGCTTTGTTAGGAACACTCCAAATACTCACGTATGCATTAACCTATACTGAAAGTGTTTTGTAACAAATTGAATTACTGATTGATAGGGGTGAAACGCTTCTCAAGCAGCAATCATAACTCGTGTCATGGTGATGTCACAACCAAACCCTAAATTGGACTGTGCTCAACCCTGTGTAGCTTAGCACAGAGCAGTCAGGCATAACTCAGGAGCAATATGTAAAGTATTTGCGCAACAATTCAAACAGTAACACAGTGAAAATGCACCACAATAGGATCCCACACTAGTTTAAGAGAATAGAGTAATGTTTATTAAAAAAAAACAAGACCAGAGCATCACAAATCCAATCAGTAGAACTGGAGATATGCAGGTTTAAAGATTTCAGTGAAAATAGCGCCAAAAAGCACAGAGCGTCAACTGCAGATATGTGGTTGCACCAGACCGGGAAAAAGTCACAAGTTCAGGCCAACGGCGATGGAGCGAGGGCCGGCTACAGGGACCCAGTTAGGCCTACTGATAAGAAGTACCTTAACTCCTGGTTGTAGAGAATTGTGGGGTCCAGCAACAATGATATGCAGCTGAGCAACGTTTTGGTTTGAGGTGCTGTGAAACCGCGATGGGAGGTCCTGTGTCATCATGGAGGATCCCTTTGGTGAGGGCTTGTGATGAAAAGTCCGGTGTTGAGGATGCGTTGCACAGGTGAGGCGATGCGACCGTTCCGAGAAGCTGTGAGACTGGGATGAGAGAACCTGCTTCTTCATCGAGGCTTCCGCCACCGAGAGATTTGTGATGCAAGATCCTGCATTGAGAAAGCTTCACACAGGCGGCGGTTCTGATGCACGCTTGGGAGTCGATGCTGATTTTTTTGGGTTGGAGAACTCTTGCGGCAGAAACAATGCATCGGTTCTGTTCGGGACCGCGCCGCTCAGCAGAGGAGATGCACCAGTTCTGCTGGGTCCACAGATGGGCTAGCAGAGCACCTTTTTGGCACCGCTTGGCAGGATAGGACTCACAGATGGCAGAGTCCAGGTGCTGGGTTAAAGGTTGTTGAAGCTTTCTGTCCCTATGGTTTGAGGTAGGGGGCCAGCTAATTAGCACTAGGAGTCACTACGGGCCCTGGGTTCCATGTATGCAGATCTGGTCCTTTTTACCTAGACAAGAGGGCAGCGAGCAGCAGGACAGCAAAGCAGGGCAGAAGTCCTTCAGATCAGTAGTCCAGCATAGTGGCTGTCTTTTCAGCAGCACAGCAGTCCTTCTTCCTAGCAGAGTACACACAGCTCCAGAAGTGTACTGAAGAGTTCGTATCTGATGTCCAATATTTATATCCAGTTCTGCCTTTGAATTGGGAGCAGCTTCTAGAGGTTTCCCTTTGGAAGTCCACAGGAATCCTGCCTTCCCTGTCCTGGCTCTAGACTTACTACAATGGGTATCCAGCCCTTTGTGCGGAGGCAGGACACAGCCTATTTAAGTCTACGGATGGCTGTGTCCAGCTGTCCCCTCCCATTCTGCCAGTGACGGCCTATCTCGGCACACCTAAGCTCTCTATTGTGTGTGGCTGTCTGGGAAGAATACACAAAGTCAAACTGTTAGCTACACTCAGCCTTGTGTCCTAGGGACTGGCTACAGGCATTAAATGGCTAAGGCAGGAAAAAGTCAACTTTCTAACAGTTGCAGTTTCAAAATTGTAATTAAAAATAACCCTGGGCGAAGCACTATGCTATGCTCGCGTAGTTTGCAAAGTTTGCAACTTCGCACTACGCGAGCTGCACGTAGCACAGTGCGGACACGCGCAGCGGTCATTTTTTGCTTGTTCGCAGTCCTCAACGACATGTTCGTGACCGCGAGCAAGCAAAATGACATCCAGGCGAGACTCTCAACGCAGGGAGGTCAGGTTTCTCATTGCGAATGGTCGTGCATGCTCACAACCGCTCGCGATGAGAAACTACCAGTTCGCATTGAGAAAGCTGCCGCTCGAGTAAAAATCTACTCGAGCAGCAGAAAACTACAGCTTGCACTGTGCAAGATGCCGTTTTCAATGATTGCACAGTGCCGGATGCTTGTTCACACTGTGCAATCATTGATAATGCATCTTGCACAGTGCGAACATGCTACTATGCAGCTCGCGTAGTGCTACGTGAAGTTCGCGTAGTGCGAAGTGCACTTCGCGTAGCTTCGCGTAGCACTACTTCGCGAACTACGCCCAGGACTTTACCTTGAGAGAGGATTTTTTTTTCAAAATCTAAAGACACCATATATGAACTGGGTGCTTGTTCCCATTAGGAAATTACAGCTTATACATGGAATAAGGTAACTCCAATGTTATCATATAGTAGAGGAGGTCTTTGCAGTAATGGAAAATTCATTTGAGATTTTTCACTACTAGGACATGTAAAACTTAAAATCACATGTCCTACTTTTTAAATACACTGCACCCTGTCCTAGGGGCTGTCCAGGGCCCACCCTAGGGGGAACATATATGTATTGAAAAGGATGGTTTGGGCCTGGCTAAAGGTTTATTTTGCCAGTTCGAAATGGCAGTTTAAAACTGCACACCCAAGCTGCATTGCAGGCCTGATACATGTTTAAAGGGCTACATGAGTGGGTGGCACAATAAGTGCTGTAGGCCCACTAGTACCAATTATTTTACGGAGCCTACGTACATATAGTACCACTTTTCTAGGGACTTATAAGTAAATAAAAAATGCCTATTGGGGATAAGCCGATGTAACACTGTTTTAAGAAGTGAGCATGTGCACTTAAGCCGTGGTTAGCAGGGCTAAAGTGCACAGAGTCCTATGGCAAGCAAAAAGAGAGTTCAGCAAAAAATGGAAGAGGAGGGCAGTAGGTTTGATGGAAGTTCACCCCAAGGTTGACAGGTTATCACATTTGAATTGTAATATATTTTTTATATTAACTTGAAAAGCCCATTATCCCCAATATGTATGATAAGGTTCATGTGTCTTTTAGAAATAGAAGGCATTTTATTCAGTGTTTTACAATTGCATATTTCCAACACTGCCTAGCATCATTTTGAGTATGGCATTATAAAGTAAGAATTGTACAAAGTGGTGGCATCAACACTCGTTTGTATTTATTTATCTAGTCTTCATTGAATTTTCACATTATTTTGGTGAAAAGATCCTGCCATCTGCCTATTTGTTAGTTTCATTAAAGTAACAGTTTTGATCACAAGGAGAAACTAAATAAAATTGTGTTCAAAATGTGAGGAATTTAGCATAATATGCTTCAACTGAACTTTGGGCGGAAGCTCTAGTCCTTTGAAAGGACAATTACCAAGAATTGTTCTATTTGCTTACTAAGGGTCAGACTTACTGAGGACCTGTGTTGTGCTTGCATGATGCAAGTTGTCACCAAGCAACGTAAGTCCTTAAACAGAATTTGAAAAGCCACAAAATGGGTAAATTGCGCTGCCCTGTGTGACTTTGTGAAGCTGTAATTCAAATTAAAATGCAATGCACTATCTTTCACTGCGTTGTGTTACATTTCATTGTAATAGGCATTCCATGGTTGCATAATGAGTGTTCCTGTGCATACATCCAAGAAATTACTAAGGTGTAAACTTGAGATTGCGCTAAAATTGTGTGCCTACAACACAGAAGTGTAAGAAACAGAAATATCTTTATTTCTCCATTATATATCCGTTTTCCATGTGTGCTGCATTTTGCAACACACATTGAAAGAGGAATAGGCCTCTAAAGATTGTTTTTGTACAGGAAGGTATGCCTTTGTTTGCACAAAACCATCCTCTTGGTAATGTAGGCATCCTGGTGCATTGGTACAGTTGTACTTGTGTTGGCACTAGGCAGCCCCAAGTGCACCAGTGCTAGGAGACAGCTGAACTGCACCCTATCTTTGTTAATATAGCACAGTTTGGCTCACTCCCTTTCAAACAACATAGCACAGCAACTTCCCTTACTATTCTGCATTCCGTGAAATCTTAGTAGATATGTCCCAGAGTATTTGTGCATTATTGCATTTTAGACTTTGAGGCTTCTTTGAAGTGTTGTGTTCTATTAGGCTTCCAAGAAGTTGTGTGTTCTATTTTACAGCAGGTAACCATAAGAATGTATCTACAGTTTTGCATTTTTATTCAAATGGAACTTTAAGCATATTATTGATGTGAGTCTTTTATCAATCAGCAACAATGGATGCAAATGTACCTGAACATATGACTCCACTCTCATTGGTGTGATCACAGGAAAAGGTGCTCCCTCTCTTGACCCAGGAGCCTTCACAATCCTGGAGGTTTTTATGAGTGTCCAAGCAGCGGAGTTGATTGACCCATATGGGTCCCACGCTCTCTCCAAAGTGGGAGTTGGTGGATATGGATACAGCTGTGCCACATTCTAACTTCTTACAAACCAATGAGGCTGCGGTCAGATCCCAGCCGAGGTTGCAGATGGTGCCCCATCCTCCCTTGGTGTAGTGCAGCTCCACCCTTCCAGCACAAGGATCTCCTCCATTCATTAGCCTCAGATCATGACCTAAATGGAAAAGAGAAAGGTCACTTGTTCTTGTCAGAAACAACAACTTCTGAAATTGTACCTGTATTCAATACTTGAAGCTTGAATTGTGTTTTAAGGATGTATTTCCTGATGATTACTTTAGAAGATCGCTCTATTTTGTGACTATAGTATAGTGTTTACCATATTACCAATCGAGGTGGGTGAGCCTCTCAAAGCTTGGCTGTGGCTCACCCTTGGTCTTCTGTGATTGTCAAGCCAAATATCTGCCAAGAAGACCTCATTCAATTATTTCAGCAACTATGCTCACCCAATGTTGTTCCTGTTCTAGGTGCTCCCCTTCTGAGACCCTACCACGGCTTTTCTAGCACAAGTCATGAGAGAGAGTGAGGGTAAGAGATTAGGGAGAAAGAGCCAGGGGAGAGGAACACAGATGGAGCAGAGGAATAGGAACTGTGGTTAGGAGTAAGAATTAGAAAGGCACAAAGGCAGAGAGAGATATTTGTGGCAGCCAGGTTAATGACATGTGAGTGAGAAAGGAGGGGAATTTGGCATTGGGAGCAATGAAGAATAGGAGAGGATAGAAAGAGTGAAGAAGGAAATAAATGCTTGTAAAGATAGGAGGAGCTATGACCAGCTGGTATGAAACGCAGTTAAGGTTTTGGCAGAGTCAGCAGTCAGGTGTTAATCATCTGCGGGCCTGTTGGTGGCACCAGTCTGAACCAACTATAGGTGAGTCTTTCTATCTCCCTTTACACCCATCTCAGCTCTCTCAGTCCTATCACAGCATGACATTTTTGTAGAAGGCCTCGCTTGTGTTTAGGCTTTTAGAGCCAAGATGAATCCCTGATTTGGCTTTTTTCATGAATTGCTCTATCTTGCCTAAATGTAAGTCTCACATTAGCACTGTGTGGAGGAAAGGTTGTTGCTTTCTCCCTGGGCTCGATTGCTGCTATGTGTGTTGCGTGATTTAACCTTTGCCACTCATGCTTGCCTTAATTCTGACATGCTGATTGACCTATTTTAAAATTAAACTGTGCTGTTAGTTTTTAAACTTGTTTAAATCTCTTGGGAAATTGATGCTATTTTTTTCATTTTTAAAAAAACGACCACTTACCTGCACTCCGACTCACGCATACACCGGAAGTGAGGAGGGACACTTCCTGCTTGGCGCCATTCTGGGAAGGGCACGCTCTAGCAGCTGGGGTAAGGCTCTATAAACAATGCGCATAACGAGTCATTGGAGTTGCCGAATTGACACAGTGGATTAACCTGCCCACCCACAGGGGAGGCTATACTATTGATGGAATCTGCTCTAATTTTCCACTAACTGTTTTGGATCCTTTCCCGGTCACCTGGTCGGACCACTCTTTAATCCAATTTTCTTGGTCCATTAAACCTTCTGCCTCTTCTATGCATAAGACGGAGGCCAGGCCCTGCCCCCGCATTGAGCTGTTAGCATTTAGTAAGGTCTTGGCTGATACATGTCCTGATATTGCAGGATATTTACTGGAAGCAGTGGGTAGTTTCACGAATTGGTTGGCCCACGCAGTGGAGAGCACGAATATCCCAGTCCCATCCATGGTTCTCTAAAGAGCTGAAGGAACAAAAATCATCATGTAAGGAGCTTGAGCAGCAATGGAGACAAGACTATTGTCCTCTTGCCAAAATAGCTCTTAGGAAAGCTCAGAATATCTATTATTCCATGGTGAAGGTGGCCAAGGGCTACTTTTTCGCAGAGCGTCTTGCCCTATCGAGAAATAATTCAAAATAAATATTTTCCATTGTCCAAAGTTTCTTGGATCCCCTGCTGAACAGAGGACTCTGCCTGGCTCTAAGGTGTGGTGCAAACAGCTTTCGGATTTTTTTATTGATAAAATCAAAGACATTCTGAATAGTTTTGGGTCTATCGATCAGCCACAGGAGACTATTTCCATCATACAGCCCGTGCACCGGATTTAGTGCACCCCATTTTGGTGACATTCCTCTCCGCCCCACTGCCTGATACCCTGACTATTCTTAAATCGTTAAAATCAGGCTCTCCTACAGACCCCTGCCGCGCAAGGCTACTGGCGGCAGTTGCAGATGTAGTCAACTTGGAAGTTAATAAAATTATTAATATGTCCCTCTTGATTGCTTCGATACAACTGGATTTGAAACAGGCTAAACTCCTTCCCCTGTTAAAAAAGCCTACCACCACGACTGGCTACCGCCCAATCTCACTCCTCCCGACTGTGGTGAAGGTGTGTGAGAAGGTTGCCTTTAAGCAGCTCTCGGAGTTTGTTGAGACATCTGGTGCCCTCCACCCCGCCCAGTTGGGCTATAGTTCCTCCCACAGCACCGACGGCATTGGTTGAGATGGCGGAGGCTATTAGAGAGTGTCTCGATGCCAGCGGCAGAGCAGTGCCAGTGCTTTTAGATCTCTCTGCCGCATTTGACACCGTGCCTCATCCACAACTTATGGCACGGCTGTCTCATATCAGCATCTCAGGACAGGTATGGAAGTGGATTGAATCCTTTTTTGCTAATAGATCTCAGCAAGAATAGCTGCCTCCTTTCTCTTCCAGGCCTAGAAGTCTAAATACGGGAGTCCCTCAGGGCTCTACATTGAGCCCCCTTTTGTTTAACATTTATATGACACCCCTAGTTTACCTGGCAGAGGAGCTGGGTGCTAAAATCATAGCGTATGCTGATAATATCCAGCTCCTCTTCACAAGGAACAAAACTGATTTCTCTCCTTCAATTGCTAAAAACTGCCTTGCTGAAGTGGCTAGCAAAGGCCCAATTGAAATGCAATGAGGAGAAGTCGGAGGTGCTCATTTATGGTTCCTTCCTCCCGCATTTCAGGGAGGACATCTGGCCTGTGGGCTATCCTATGCCCAGCTCCTCGGGGTGTCCAGTGAAAAATCAGGGGGTTTGGTTTGGTGAGGATATGAAATTTTCCCCCCAGATTAATAAGTTGGTAGGTGTGTGCTCCTGCACACTGAAATGTTTAAAGACGTTCCTGCCTCTTCTGCCTCAAAAGGACAAGAAGATGGTGATCCGTGCTCTTATTTTGTCAAGGCTAGATTACGCCAATGCCTTGTACATTGGTCTCCTGGCGTACCAGCTAAAAAAGCTGCAGAACATGACGGTGAGAGCTTTGTTGGGTTTGCCTGGCAGATCTAGTGCTGGTCAGAACATTTGTGATCTACATTGGCTCCCGGTTGAGCAGCGGGTTTTGTTTAAGGCTCTCACACTTGTTCATGGCCTCACTATATTAGGAGACATTTTTCATTCTACGTACCACCTCCACAGTTGTGATCTACAGTCCAATGCCTTGTTGTTGTTCCTAGGTACCGCCTAATAAGATTAGGCGGCAGCTCCCTGTCGGTTAAAGCGGCCATGGCCCTTTGGACTTCGTAATATTGAGAGCCTTAGGCTATTTAAAAAGCAGTTAAAAACTCTGCTATTTAGGTAATCATTTGTTAGTCCAAACTTCCTCTCCTTCCTTACCATTTGGCATCCGCACCGGGACACTTCCGAGTAGCTGTGAACGCTATAAATGGAGGCTAACATAACATAGCATAACATAACACTGTGTAGATCATATATTTGAAGACAGACACAAGATCATCACACAGTGTTGCATGTAAAGACAGGCACATGATCACAGTGCAGCCTACATTTTATAATGGATACATTACCAATGAGCACAGAACGGGATGTCCAATAAGTAGAGAAGCACAAGAACAGTACATATCTGCAATTTAATACAGGCACATGATACATGACACAGTGTAATGCTGCATTTAAAGACAGGAACTCATACAAAAATATATTGCTGCATTGTAAGACAGCAAATGAGCAGAGTTAACTGATGGAAAATGGTTAAGTGTCCATGGCTGGCTTTTTGAGCTTCAGAACTACTACAGTAATGTTTTTATTTCAGGGGCAGGTTTCCCATCTAGCAGAAGTCTTAAGTTTCCTATTGTGGCAAATTTGCCTTTTCTGCATAGTCACCCCAGTTTTTGCTTCTGTTTCCAGGCCCTATTTTGTTGATTTTTGAACTCTGTGTGCTTTACCTCTGCTAAACAGGAGTAAAGTGCCACCACACTTTTCATAGTGGGCTCACTGCTATGAAAACTGTGGCAGTAAGGAAACTCGTAATATGCTTTGAGGTACTGCAGTGGCACTGCCAGCATATTAGAACCACCCACCACTGCAAGACTGCCCAGGGATCAGGGATCCCTGTCTGTAGCAGCAGTCTCATGGCTGTCCGTAATACTGCCCGCAGGTAGGTCGCCCCTCCAGCCGCAACACCGTCCTCCTGCGACACTGTGACGTTGCCCCCGCTGTCACCTTGCTCCCGCTGCCTGTCTCGTGTTGAGTGAGTCCTCCTTGGTCTCTCACTGGTCTGCTGTCCCTTTTCCTTCATTTCTCTGCTATTGGACCTTGTGCCCTTGTGCCCCTTCCCTCGTTTTGCTATCTGTGTCCCTTCTCCCCCGTTTTGGAGTGTGCCCCCTTCACTTGTTGCCTGTCTCCATTCCCTTTGTATTTCCGCTGCACTTTTTAACTTCTGAGCCCCCCTCCCTCATTTTGCTTTCTGTGCCCCTTCCCCCATTTTTTAGAGTGTGCCCCCCTCACTTGTTGCCTGGTTTCATTCCTTATTATTTCCGCCGTTTTCTCTCTGCGCCCCCCTTCCCCTGTTTTGCCTTCTGTGTTCCATTTCTCCCCTCTCTCTCTCCGTGCCATTTTCCTGCCGCTGTGTCCCATTCGCCACCCCGCTCCCGCCTCCTAGCTGCTCAGCCCTCCCACAGCTCCTCTTATGGAGGCCATGCAGCGGACGCGCGCAGCGGGCATGCCGATGGTGCGCCAAAGGCGTGCCAAAGGCGTGCCAAAGGCAAGCCCGTCTGCGCCCGTCCGCGCCTGGACCTCGCCCAGTGCCAGTACCCCTGGCCCTCGCCGGAGCCAGAGAACACGACTGAGCCACAACTCCGCCACCCTCAACGCACTCAACACCGGACGACCACCCGCCTTTCACCGAGCCACCCCTAGGCGCACCCACGGACCCTTCACCTGCCTAGCCTGCAAATTCACCTGCCTACGTACCTGCACCCCACCCACCGGACCCAACACCAACAACAGCCACCTCAAGTGCATCCTCCTCAACACCCGCTCAGTCCACAAACACGCCATCGAACTCTGGGACCTCCCCGACACAACAACACCAGACGTCGCCTTCCTCACGGAAACCTGGATGAACGCCCTTAATTTGATGACATGTTCCTTTTTATTAGGCCGAGCCTGCATAGCGTTGCTTGTTTTAAAATGTTTCAGTTGAGAAATGTGTGCAAGTTTCTTACTCACACACATGCGTTTATACACATACATGCATGTACAAGGGCACACTATCCATGTGCTTAAAGTAAAACAAGCACTGGTAAAGTTAATAGGTGTGGCTTAGAGATGCATACAGGGAAATGCAGGCATGCACAGGTGCACTTCGAATTTGTTAGCTACCAAAGCTAGATTTATTTGCCTTGTCAATGCTTCTGTCTGTTTGGCTGTGTAAACAGTCCCAACGAACATGGTAAGTGGAGGAGAACACCACAATACTGTTTTCGCTGCGTCACATGTCCCGCCTGCAGTTGCGCTATCATCGATGATTGAGCTGTTTCTGGCATTTTGACATGTCCTACTTTGAGAGTTTTTCTGAGCTTTCATGTTTCAACAGCAAGAAATGACTGACCTAGGCATCATTTTAGCATTTAATATTTTATTGGTATTTGCATGTTCCAACACAGTACCACCACGTACAAGTTAACTGACTTTTTTCCTAACATTTGACGGGTCTTATGGACTGTTACAGTTATCTAATGGGGATGCTCACCACAGTCCTTACGTCTAACACGTTTATTACAATGAGAAAATGAGGGAACAATACATAGAACTACCGAGAGTAACTCTGTGGACCTTGTAACATCTGTCACTGTATTATTTGTCAAGGAGAAACCAAAATCATTTCCCACTTTCACTGTGAGTGCAGCATGATCTTGCTGTAGTGGTATGGTGAAAATCTAGAGTGTGCTTGTGTGCCACTGAAGCAAGGTGCCATTGCCTCAGAGCACATTGTGCAACAGATGGACTGCTTTGCCAGGAGAGTTGGGAGTTATGACGTTTACTTAAAATGTTTTGTTTTCGTGTAAACTATTTACCACCCCACCCGATGCACACCGTATTTAATTAATAAAGGTCCATGTCAACTACACTTAAAACCAAGGAAACATATGGGATAATGAAAGAGCTGCACCTGCAGTCAGCCACAGGAAGGAAGATGTGATACTTGTAGGTGCCATCCATTTCTCTCAAAATAGTAATTCTTAGGTTTTACTTGGCCTCAGCACATTGTGCAGTGCTTAATTTGAGCCAGTGTCTCCCGCTGCTCAGGTGCTGAGCACGGCACTTGTTTCTCAACACTGTCACTTTTCACGAGCCTCAGTTAAGGACACATTAATTTATAGTTGGCCCGGTGAGATTAAGTGATTCGCCCAGAATCACATGATGTTGAGGCGACGCCAAGACTCAAACCTCATTCCACAGCTCTGAAGTCTGCAGTTCTGACCATTTCGCCACATCCTCTCCCCACTTTCATGGTTAGTAGCTGGTTCTGTTTTAGGCGGCGCCAACAGTAGAAATGGGCGGGCTCAAGCTGCCTCCTGACGAGAGCCCCGGCACTTATTTTTTTTACAAATTAACAACTGTCAGGAACGCAGTGTTTCTGGCAGCTTCTGTCTTCTATGGTGCTCTTTACAACTTGCACATATCTGCTCAACATGTCGGATGCTCTCAATCCAAACTGCTAAATCATCTGCACCATATAATGTGATATGATTGAGTGGTCTGCAGCTACATATTCAGACACCTCATTATTCGTTACTTTAGGTGTTTTTGTGTCCAAACAGAGAGACTGCACTGTTGTTGTGCAAACCTCTAGTGCAGCCCAGGCCATGTTCATTGTAAGCTGAGTGCTATAGAATGTAATGAGGTCTTTTAGTGACCTATTCTTCTCTAAACAGAATGGTGTTCACATTTTTATGTCTCAAACTCTTGGTTGATTTGTAATGGTCATTTGTGTTGACTTTATGGTTGCCTCTTATGCTATACTCAAATGTGTATTGCGTGTAGGAGGAACTGGTATCCTATTTAGAACACATAGCTCATCTGGTCTCGGGGCAGCAACATTCATTCCAGCTGACACACCTGGTGCTTGCCAAGCCAGACCCTCCCTCCTTGACACCATTACGCAAAAAAGGAGGTGATGAGCCCCTCTACAATTCTACCCTGGTCTATTTTTTGTTATAGCAATCAATTTTGGGATGGAGCTTTAGGTGTCTTTAAAGATTGTGTTTTGATTGGCTCAAGTTTTACTTATACAACCATCTTGCTCATTGTCGTCTAAATGTAATCATGCTGTGGTTGCGTGCCCTAATTGTTGCATTGCCTGCATGTCCCTGAAGACTTCCTCTGGTACACTAGCTCTATAATTCTTTTGTACCTTACTGTTCGCAGGCTTGGAGGTCATTTCTTTCTTCCTTTCTTTCTTTCTTTCTTTCTTTCTTTCTTTCTTTCTTAGAGTTTATATAGCGCTGACAAGACCCGGGGGTATCTGAGCGCTTTACAACATGTACACGGGTAAAAAAGTGAGAGCAGACATACAGAGCAAAAATGGAGAGTCTTTGGGAAGGTACTACGGTGTATGGTCCGAAGGTTAAAGGTGTTGGGTGAGGAGGAGGTCCTTATGTTTTTTTTTTTAAGGTCACGAAGGAGGCGTTCAGTTCTGAGACATGCTGGCAGGGAGTTCCAGATTGTGGGGCCATTTCCTGAAACGGAGCAAGCCAGAGCTTTTTGTTTGTGTCTCCTTGGGGAAATGAGAAGTAGGTTTTTGGTGCTCCTCAGGTTTCTTGTCTGGCCTTCCATGGTGAGCTTGGCTGCAAGGTAGACTGGTTTGCCAGTGTGAAGGACTTTGTGGGTGAGGCAGGCAGTTTTGAACTGGCAGTGAGCTTCAAAGGGGAGCCATTTGAGGTTTTTCAGAGAGGGTATGATCATGCCTTTTTGCTCTAGTGACCATCCTTGCTGCTGCATTTAGAGTTGTTCTCATGGGGGCTAGGTGAGCTTTTGCTGTGCCTGTTAGGGTAGCATTTCCGTAGTCTAGTCTGGATAGAACCAGGACTTGCATTGGAGTCTTGAGATCATTAGGCAGGAGGAAGGGCTTGATTTTGTTGAGTAGTTTTAGTTTGTAGTGAGCACTCCTAGCGGTAGCCTTTATGTGTGAGATCACATTTAGGTTAATGTCCAGTAAGATGCCCAGCGACTTGGCAGAGCCGGTTAGGGAATGGTCAAAGTTTAGGGAGCCCATGAGCTCAATCCATTCTTGGACCTGGTGGGTTTGTCTGTTGTTAGAGAGGAAAAGGATTTCTGTCTTATCTTGATTAAGTTTTAGTTGGTTGTGTGATAGCCAGTTTTACATTTTTTTTAGGGTATCTTTGAGACCAAGTATGTCTTTTTGGGAGGAGACTTCCAGGTAGAGCTGGATGTCGTCAGCATATAGGTGATAGGTGATGTTAGCTTGATTGGTTATGGCAGTGAGGGGTTCCATGTAGATATTAAAGAGAGTGGGTGAGAGGACTGAACCCTGAGGGACACCTCTGGTTATAGTGGAGGTATCGGAGATTGTATTATTTTGTTTTGATTTGTTGAGAATGGTTTAGGAAGACATAGGTGAACGATTTCAGTACCATGCCTTTTGCTCCGAGCTGTTGTTTTATTGTGTTGAAAAGAAGTTTATGGTCCACCGTGTCGAAGGCCGTGGATAGGTCTAGGAGGATGAGCAGGCAGCAGCGACCAGCATCCATACATTTGTGGATGTCTTCTGCTATATTTAGTAGGGCTGTCTCTGTGCTGCAGCCCTTTCTAAAGCCTGATTTGTGAGATTCCAAGAGATTGTTTGTGTCAATGTGCTGGTTGAGTTGGAGTAGGACACATTTCTCGAGAATTTTGGCCAGGAAGGGCAGGTTTGAGATTGGCCTGAAGTCGTTATGGTCCTCGAGGTGTAGGCCTGTTTTTTTTTGTTTTTTTTAGTAGTGGAGAGACTTGGCCAAGTTTTAGGCAGTCTGGCAAGACCCCCGTGTTTAACGAGCTGTTTATTATCATCGTCCAGAGTGGTGATATTACGTGACTGAGGTTTTTTGCCATGGAGGCCGTGAGTGGGTCCGCAAAATGGGTGGAAGTTTTTTAGTTCGCAATTAGTTTGGAGATGTCCATTTCTGAGAGTGGCTTGAATGCTTTCCAGCAATTTAAGGTAGATGCAAATCATGGGGTTTGGTTGCCCCTCCTTTGTCTCCGGGAGGGGGATTCCTACTTCGGAGTCAGGCGTTTGTGTGTTGATATCAAGGGAGGACTCGATCAATGTGATTTTTTCATCAAACAATTTGGCAAATATATTGCAGCGTTCTTTCGAGCCCTGAGGGACTTTAGCGGGAGGTTTCGAAGTCAGTTTTTTTATGATGTTGATAAGGTTTTTGGGTGATTTATTGCATTGTCTAGGGCGCTGCTTTTTCTTTGATAATGTGGTTTTTGTATGATTTGCGTTCTGCTCTGTGTCGGTGGAGGTGAGTTGAGGAAAGGTTGACTCGCCAGAGTCTTTCTGCAGCTCTATAATATGATACCTGGATTCCTGTGTGGTCTCTTTTGAATGTTTAAATTCTGTTTGAAATAAATGTAGTCTGCTATGGATCTTTAGGTCTGGCTACATTACTCTTTAGCTGAATTTATGGAAAATCAATATTACTATGTGCAGTAAACTTCGGGTCAGCCCACTGCTTATCCTTGTTGGCTTTCTTGTCGATCTTATCTGTTTGCTTCTTTTTCAGTGACTTTCCATCCTCCACCTGTTTTTCTCTCTTCCCCGGAGCTTTGCTTTTTTGCCATATTAATAATTGGTTGCCATATATTTTTCCACTGCTTACACAATTGTTTTGCTTTACTTTTAGCACTCCTTGAGAGTGCATGTGTTTTTTTGCTTTCTTCCTTGTATGCTGATTCCTCTTTATAACTCTCCCTGCCCTTTCCACTGTTCTTAACCACCTCAGCTTGTGTCTTACTTACCCTACTTCGCCCTGCCCCACTTGTCTTTGTGTTTTTTTTACAACTTCTCCCTCAATTTCATACCTGTCCATGCTACTCATTACTCAGCTGCATAACCTTGAGTCTCCGTTGCTCCCCCATCCTTTTAATTTGTTTATACTATGTTTTAGGAGGCCCAGGCAGCAGCAAGTTTCTAGTGGGCTGATGATTTCTGTAAATAGGACCTTTCACTTTTTATGCAACCACTTGATATTTTGGTCTCTCCAGATGTAAAGTTGGGAAACTCCAGAAGAGTTAAAACGTACCAGCTAGGTTCGCCTGTAAACTCTGGAAATGTGTCCATACTTCTTCTCCACCTAGGTCCCATCACTGACATCCTGTGACTCAGCGTGTACATTTTAGGTGCTCCTATTAACCAGTGTGCTACCCAACCGAAAATGTGCTTCATCGCCCCACATAGTATTATCAAGCAGCATATAAATGCTATAGCACAAATCAGGTCTTCTCTTCCTGACTGATCTCAATGACATGAATGATTCTCAGATGTACGGGTTCATTCTGTTGTCCTGCTCTTACTAGTTCCTGTAGACTCAGCATTCTCTGTACTCAACCACAGAACTTGAAAGCTTCTCTAAAAGAATACTACCCCCTTGAATTGTGTATAGTGCATCCTTTGTGATAGTTTCTCTTTGCATGTAATGCGCACATTAACCTGTGCATTACCACCTTTTTCAACCCAGTTACTGTTTTTTCCACCCGTCCGGTATGCCTAAACACATAAGTAAAAAACTTTGCCATTTACAATGCCAATAGCTCCAACTCCAAACAATGCGAGACCGATTGCATATCCAATGCCTGTTGTTTGGTGTTTTGACTTCATTAATATTTTGGTACTGCATAAATACTTTACACACACTGTTAGACCAGGCATCTTTGACATGGTTTCCCCTGTCTTTTTGCCTCTACCTCCTGTATTTTTGACGCTGTGCTGGATTTAGTTTTTGCTGGTTTAGATGCTTTGGGCACTTTGCCACTGCTGATCAGTGTCAAAGTGCAAGTGCTCCCTAAGTAATTTGTCATTTTGATTGGTTATCCATGATTGGCATATTTGTATTACCAAGAAGTCCCTAGTAAAGTGCACTGAGTGTGCCAGGGCTGGTGATTCAAATGCTACTAGTGGGCCTGCAGCACTGATTGTGCCACCCACACGAGTAACCCTAAAATGGTGTCTCAGGCCTGCCACCGTACAGCCTATGTGCAATTGCTAACTGCCATGCTGCCCTGGCCAGTGTCCACACTGGCCAGGCCTAACCCTTCCTTTTCTGTACACATTGAAGGTCCTAGGTACCCCCCTGGGCAGGGTGTAGTGTATATGAAAGGTAGAGCATGTACTGGTGTGTGTGACATGCTCTGGTAGTGAATTACAGCCCTTTTTGTGTTTCACTATTGAGAGGGCTATCCCGCCCATAGGCTATAGTGGGGAATGCTGAGTATAATGTTTACCTGCATATCTTGCCATAGGAGCAAGATGGAAAATTAAAGTCTGGTATCCCTGAACTCAGAATTTAATAACACATCCTTTAGTAAGGATGGTTTTTGAATACTTTGTTTGAGCACTTTTAGAAAGTGGCTGTTCTCTTGTCTGACCTTTCTTTGTGCCTTGGTCTATTTGTGAAATGATTGTCTGGTTTGTGAGTGACAGGGGCTGGGGAGCCCCCAGGAGGGTGGATGAATCAGCCCAGGGCTTTATGACTGCATCTGCATGTTGAATGGTGGGAGGGGATAGCACCCGGACCGCATCACGTCGCTGCGAACATCATCGCAGAGCCATCATATTGAGGGGCCGCGAGAGGAGAAGATCGACGCTGCGCATCACCGCTGCACCTGAGATCGTCGCCGTACCGAAGATCGTCGCATCGTGCCTTTGCGAGACGCTTCCTATGGAACCTGTGCACCGGAATCCACACAAGGTATCGCATCCCTCCCAATACAGACTGGGTTTGTCGCATCACGCATGCTGTGTCCAGCGGGGGCTGTTACATCGCCTCCCCAGGGTCTCAGGAGTGACACATCGCTTTTTTTTTTAACGCTGCAGGTTCCACTTGGAACTTTTGTTGCATCTAAAGGCACTCTTGGCTAAACGTGACACAACTGTGGATTATTTTAAACAAACCCTAGAAGTCTTTTGAAATCATATTCTTGAACTGTGTATGTTGGATATTTGTCGTTTTGATCTCATTTAGTTTAGATTAGATTAAATACTTCTATTTTTCTAAACTGGTGTGGAGTCCATTTGTGGTGTTTTCACTGTGTTACTGTGAGTGTTGGTACAAATACTTTACACATTGCCTTTGATAAGCCTGTCTGCTCACGCCAAGCTACCAAGGGGGTGAACAGGGGTTATCTAAGGAGTGCATCCCCTTTACCCTGACTAGAGGCAAGGGTCCCTATTTGTTACAAGTACCTACCTGTGCCAGCTAGAGAGCCCGAAATCTAACACACACGCTAAGTTAAACCTGTCTGCTCTATGCCATAGCTACACGTGGGTTGAACTCAGGTTAATTTAGTGCTTTTGCAGTTGGCCCTGACAAGTTAGTGACATTATGACTTGAGGAGGGCAACCGCCCACCCCAAATAATAATACACTTTTTTACACCGGTAATACATCTTCGCTCTGCCTTCGTTTTTGACGTTTGTGGGTTAAAGACTGGACAACTCAGTAGAGGTGAACATATGTGACTGAGTTACCAACAAAAGAGTCTAAAAACTAGTAAGCCCAACAACCACCACTGAAACTAGACAAATCGTCCCAGAGGTGCCAGTACAGGTCGAAGTGGGAGACCATGGTCTTAAGTGAATACATTGGAGCAGGCTGCTGACATAGTGCCAGAGCCCACAAGACTTTTCCTGGGAGTACCACATTTCAGAGATCCATATCTCCGAACTGGATCATAATGGTCAGGATTGTTAGTTTGTATATATGGTGTTGGACAGCATTGGGAGTTTAAATACACATACATCCAGTACAGAAGATAAGTGAGATCAATCTTTATTGAATCATGAATCATGGTGAATGGCCATCAACAAAGGACACTACCCCAAGTGCTGGGAGAAGCCAAAAAGCCCCTGCATCAGTTTGTAACTGAAAACAGGGAGAGAGAGACCTGGGAGGGGCTGGTCTTTTGCTTCACAGCACTTGAATTCGTTGAAGATAACTTTGCAGGTAGTAACCTCTGAACTCACAGATGAATCCAAGGTTGATTGTGTTCAGTTGAGTCTCATAGCTTCTTGGTGGCTTGGTCTTTAAAGAAGACCTCCAAGCAGCCTTCAGTAAGCTTGGTATTTCTATTTAAGTTCTTTAGATCAGGCCCTACATCTTCTCCTTCACCAGAGAGAGGATGCAGCAGCAAGGCTTCTTTCAAAGCCTCAGCCTAGTTCCTGATTACATAACTATGAAGCATTGCTATTATTGGAAATTAACATATTTTGCATGAAATTCTTCCGGACCTTTGCCTGATGTAGCTGTAACCCATTTTTGTTGGCCATAGGCCTCTGCTCACTACATTCCTGCTAACCAGTGGTGAAGTGTTTGTGTTCTCTCTTTTAAACATTATAAAATGTGGCACATACCAAATTGACTTGTAAATCCTTAGTTCATGGTACCAATGTACACAATGTACCCAGGGCCTTTAAATTAAATTACATTCTCCTAGGGGGCTGCAGCACTCTTTGCGCCACCCAGTGATGTAGTAATGTACAGCATGTGTACAGGTCTGCCATTGCATCCTGGGTGGGAAGTTTTAATCTACCATTTCGAACGAACTGGCAAAATATACTTTTCGCTAGTCCTAAACCTTAATACTTATAAGTCAACCCTAAATGCCAATTGGGCAGGGTGCATGGTATTTAAAAAGTTGGACATGTATATTTAAGGATGTACATGCCCTGGCAGTGAAAAACCTCCTAAGTTCTTTTTTTATTGCAGCAAGGCTAGCTCTTCCATAGGAAAATGTTGTAATATTATAACAACTTATGATGCGTAGGTGTTATTTTATTAGTAAATTCAGCTTAATGGTAAAGTCGAATTTTATATTACTATTTTTAAAATTACACTGTCAGAAAGTTGTCATTGTCCTGCGTACAGAGAATATATCCTTTCTGCCAGTGTTCTGGACCTGTTAAACTACAGGGATTTACTCCCACAAGCCTTTCCAGAAACTTCCCAGGTGACCAGTTCCAACTCGAGTTGCCATGGACCCTGCTGCTGTCCTCTGTCGGAGTGAGTCTTGACCCTCAAGGACTGTCCCCAAGGTCCTCGACCCTTGGCTGCTGTCAAAGTGTACTCCTTCTAAAGTTTCCTGAAACCTGTGATTTAGAACGTTTGCCAAACCTTTTGCTCTAAGAGCCGACAGGGGACCGTAACAAACCTACCAAGATGATCCGACAAATGTGCATCGGCACTGAGTGAAAGATTCTGGTTGTTTCCACTAAGTACTTTTCCTGCAAGAGTGAATCTGATCCAGGATGACTGGGGAGATGGTGTCGGGCCTTTTCATCTACTCCCAGCATCCTTGCCCGGCAGGAAGAATCAAAGCTCCAAATAAGTGACTACCTAAAAAAGTAGAAATCTTCACAGGATGAAGGTGCAAGGAGAGTCTGGCTGGAAAGAGACCTTTTCTGAGTGCAAAATTCAAATATATCCCACTCAGAGCTTTCCCACTAAAAGCCAATGGCTTCACCAAGACCCCGTCCATCAGCTATTCGATGATATAGCGGTTCAGCCACAAGCTGATGTAAAGCTACTACTGCGAAGAAGCCATGCCAACTATCTTGCCAATCGCAGATAGATATTCTTTAGGTGCTTGTAAGAAATTGGGCGCATTAGTTAAGGGGTGTGGTAACAATCCTTGCGAGGATGAATCAATAAAGTCAATTAATTGATCTTTGCTCTGCCACCTGTTAACTATGCCACAGATCGTGCAGGTTTCCCTTAAAGTCAAAATAAAACACAAGAAAAATCCAAGTCAGATTTAGAAAAATAAAGGACATTTTAATTCATAGTACACAAGTCGGAGGACATATCAAGGGACATATCAAGGGAATAAGAACAGAAGATGGACTGGGTCCCATACCAGACCACAGATCTGGAGGCACTGGTGCCTTCCAAGGATGCATCTTAATGAGATGGTCTGTGTCCCATTCAGCCCCTTTGGTCTGTCAGCACATCCCCTCTTTACTTTGGTAGCCCATTGAGCTCTTTGTCTCAGAAGGTGTTTAAGTTCCCTGGCTTTTTGCTTTGTACACCAATTCTCTGCTGGGGCCTCATGTGCCCTCTTCCCCCTTAGCTTGTCACAGTTAGCTGCTTTTCTGAGGCAGATCATATGTTGGGTGGCTTTTTCCTCACATTCAACTTTCCAGCATTTGCCTGCTAGGCTTGAAGGCCATTGCCACCTACTAAGGCCTGATTGGCAGAGGGTGGACCTCAGCTCACCACCCTTAGAACAAGCAGGTTTTCATTTGCAGTCTACAACACCTCTTTTTATGATCTCCAGCAAATTCAAAGTCTGAGTGCCTATAGGACAGTATATCCAAAACATACTGAGAACTCGGTTTCCGAACGAAGAGTCTTTGGCAGTGTAGGAAGTGTAGGAAAATGCCTCTTTTTGCTTAGTCACCTGTTTTTTAGGGGGCTCATGCGGCTGTTTTTTTTAATTTTGTGGCCTGTGACTCTGTACTCCTCCTAACACCACGAAAAACCTTCAACTCAGAATCTTTTTGGTTGCACAGTCCTGTGGAAGACAGGGACAAACAAGCTAAGTCTATCCAATGAAGGTGCATTGTCGTTGGGGCAAAGATTCAGGTTGCTCTTGCTTGGAGATTTTCCACAGCAGTAAATCTGTTTCAGCGGGATGTCTTGTTTTCTTCAACTACAGCTTGCAGACTTGCACCACTGGAAGAATCTGAGCTAAAAAAACTGCTCAAGTCTGAACCCAGAAATCTTCACTGAGCGAAGTCACCTAAAGTATGTGACTAGCGAGAGACTGTCCTTGGTTGAGAATTTGGAGCTTTCACCCAAAAGTCAAAAGATTCACCGGGACCTCATCTAGTGGAGCCGTCTCAGCCACAGCCTGCTGCCTTGCCCTATTGAGGATGTTTGACTTCTATAGTCCAAGTCAGAGTTAAAACCTCCGACTAGGACATACTTGGGGGCTTATTTACAAGCCCCTTGTGCCACTTTTGCGTCATTTTTAACATTGGAAAAGTGACGCAAAAGTGGTGTAAGAGGCTTGTAAATCTGCCCCTTGGTTTCTTTATGCTGGTCACACTCCAACATGTTTGGCCTTAAATCGCGCCTAGGTAGCCGGCAACCGCTCCAGATGACAGTGTTTAGGGATTAAGGCTTTTTGGTGGTATTATCATTAAAAACAATTAAAAATTAGATCTTCGGTTTCTCTGATCGGATGTTTGTAACTTTGGTCATTACATTATTTTGTATTTTTATAAATTTGAGTGGGATTTAAATTGTGGCAAGACATTTTAGCACGTTTGAATGTTTTATACTTTTCCCTAAGTAAAGCTTGTCTGCTCTGTGCAATAGCTACCAGTGGCTGAGCTCAGGTTTACATTACTAAAATCTTTACTGGGCTTATCAAGAATAGCAATATTATTACTTCTGATGGACTACTACCCCACCTCCCCGCCCCCCAATAATAATTCACTTTCCCACCACGAGCATTGCGATTCCGTGACTAGCCAAACCATGATCTCTGAAAGGATTAAGCATGAGAGGAGTACTGGGAAGCACTCAAAACAATTGTGGTACCACAAAGGCAACAAGTAGCAAGGCTTTCTCATGGACAGTGAAAAATGTACAGCTTCTGAACGCTATACCTTTGTAATTCAGGCCCTAAGTACGTCATCACCACAAAACTGTTGGTTCTATCTGAATAATCCCTTCTAGGTGTGAATGGGACTTTTGTTTATCAGCTGTTTTGGGAATGTTTGTCTTTTTATCCACATAGATCACAGAATACGTTTTACAACCTTCGTTGACTGAAAACATTGAGGTCCTGATTGACAAAGGTAAACGTAATTTTTGTGTAAGTTTACGATTCTGTGCTATTCACGAACAAATTTACAAATAGTATATTTATCACTGTCCTATGTTTTTATGTGCGGAGTCTCCGCCAGGAGTTCCGAGCATCCGCAATAATAAAGATACTACTTGTAAAATTTGTTTGTGAATAGCAAAAAATAGCAAAAGTATAAGTTTACTTTCATGAACCAGGCCCTGAGACTTTTCCTATTAACCCTTCATTGTCATGATAATGACAGTGGCACGCGTCCAACTCACCTGAACCGGAACACATAATCCACTGCCCTTCTTGGTCAAAGTTTTCAGTGGTCGAACACCAGTATCTTCCATCCCTCCTTCCTTCTGTGGTGCATGAAAAGAACTTCTTCCCTTCAAATATAAAAGGAATGGCACAAAAGGCCTTGCTGGAATTTCCTGGGAGATCTACAATGCCAAACAAAATGATGACTTTCTGCTTAGGTGTAGAGAAACCATAAAACATTATTAACATTATTTGTACATGCTGGTACACCAAGTAGAGTATTCTATACCTCTAAATATCAATTCTGTTTTTAATGTCAATAATATTATTACTTTCTTTAGTGGAAAAAAGAACCTAGAAATAATTCTGCGTGAAAAGGGTCAACAAGTATCCGTCAAAATAATCCATCAAGCTAAATCATTCTTTTGTTCATTTGCATTCTCTCTACTTCATTCAAACTTCCTCTCTTTGCTCTTTTCATTGAGATGAAGACACTCAATCAATATCTGACACTCAAGGTCTGATACAGAATTGGCTTTGCTCACCCAAATGCACCTTTGGTTTGCAGAATAAGGATTGACAGAATAAGGAACTGTAACCCCATTGAAATGGCAATATGTATATTTTATCAAAGGGGTACCGCTTTGCCATCACCAGCTTAGTTTTATGAGAGAGTCCATGGGCAAAGTAATTTTCCAACATTATGTAGGTGATTACGTAATCTAAAGGTACATACATATGAAGGAGAATGTTTCTGTTTATACGCTGCCAAATAGAGCTGAACACTCTCATAATTGACGTGGGTGTAACACAAATATTGCCTAGAAGAAAAATGATTTTTTAAATAAAATACCAATTTTGCACATACAAATGTATAAGTCTGTCACATTACAGCTAAGGTTAACTTCACAGGTGATTCAGCAGTGAAGCAAAATCAAAATCAAAAATTATTTATTTGGTGCTTATTTTATTGTATTTACTTGGTATGAGCTGTTTGTCATCGCAAACCAAGGGAAGATAAACCAAAGATGTCGATTGAAGTTTTTCTACTGAGGTTCTGATTTGTGAGAAATCTTCAACGAACTTGTTATGGATCTGATGCGGGTCTTTGTGTGTTCTTCCTCTCCAGTTTCATGAGATAGCTCTTTAGCCTGTTTCTACTGTCATGACTGCTACTGACATCATCCAGTGCTTAATTTGAGCCAGTGGTTTCCGGTGTTCGGCACCATCACTTATTGGCAAGACCGGAGTATGTGGCAGTCTGCCACAAGGTGGTGATGTCTGGCTAATTAGGAGATGAGCAAAACAACAGTTATTACTTCAATATGCATTAAAAATAACTATAACCAGCCGTCCAAGCCATTCTTTTAAAGTTGGGGGGATCAGATTGTCAGAATTGTCACTCGTGTGTGTGTGTTGGTTAGTAGTTGTGTTATTACTATCATTGGCAGAATAGTTGGGGCAATATATGGTTCAAGCTGTAGTGGAACTAATTTTTTTAACAAATTGGGCAGTGCTGGAGACAGGGCACATTTCAGAGGCTGTCACCTCTCATGAGAAGATACGAGAGTCTAGAAAACAGACCTGGTATTTTATGTATAGCGAGTACGTTTTGCTGTGAGGAGCGCCAATTTCTTGGTGGAGTGAAGTAGTTCATGATGTCTAAGAAGTAGTGTGGAAAAATGATAATCACTTTGAAGACACGAGTTATCATCTTTTACCGGGTCCTCTCTGTAGCAGAGAGCCACCCAGCTTTATAACATACATGAGTGGTAGGTGTGTTCTGCAAAGTTTGAATAAAGTCCTGGTTGTGAAATTTAGCACCTAGTTAGTGGGGTAAAATAATGCTGAGAGAGACCCACTAGAAGACCGTTGCAGTAGTCCAGCAATCTAGATATGAGGAGAATTGAATTGAAGGCAAGGTTGCATTGTGCCATGCTCATGATCAAATAACGTGATGCTGTGGTAGTGTTGGTAGTGCATTTTTCCATGTGCATTAGAGCACTGAACAGTACACTAATGGGGAGATTTTCCAACCTTTTTGTGTTGGTTTAGCATCACAAAGTGACGCTAAACAGCGCAAATAGTTTTTTTTTGCTATTTTCCTTTCAGCGCAAAACCTGTCTGAGCTGGAAAGCACCCTCTAAGTAGCGCAAAGCACTCTTTGCGTTACTTTGCGCAGAGGGGCCGTTACATGGGTGGTACATGGGCGTTCCCAAGTAACCATCCATGCCGTTTGACACAAAATCATATTTATAAAGATTTGTAAACATGGTTTTGCGCCAAAAGTTAACCCCCTTCAAATGAGGCGCTAGCAGGAAAAATTATTTAATTTCTTCGTGCTTTTCTCACTTTGCATGCGTGCTGCACTGTGCAACACTTATGCCAAGAGGGAAAAGCTTTGTATCATGCCTAGCATAGTATTTTGTACAGGAAGGCTACCCTTCCTGTACAAAACCTATGCTGCACTCATGCACACACCCTAGGGCTACGGCGCTAAGGTGTGTGCATGCCGCTTGGAAGGTAAAATCAGCACCCGTGCAAGGGAAAGGAGAGGAGAGAGCCATGCCCCTGAAGTTGTGGTGCTCTCCTGCTCCCTTTCTGTCACGCAATGTAGCGCATCCTCATGGTGGACTCCGCAGCGTTGCGTGACTTTTTAGAAAATATTCCCCATAGATTCTTAACTGAGGAGGTAAACATCAGGCTGTCTGGGTGAAAGTGAATAGAGGTTGGAGATTTGATTGGATTAGAGGACGAGGGAAAGTAGAGGGCTTCCATCATGGCAGAACTGAGAATAACCATCGACAGGGCTACCCAATGTTGAACTACAGCGAGACAGTCAGAGATTTGTTATTACAGACAGAGAGTGAAGGTGAAGAAAGAGATGGTGTGTGTAGAATTGTTAAGAGAAATTAAAAGAGGAGCTGATGTCACTAAAGACCGTCTCCAATAAGAATGTCACATTTTTGTGCATGATCCATCCCATACATATGCTTTACAGGATCCCTGACAATGCACACAAAATGGACGTACCTTGGCGTGTACAGTGCAAAGCATCATAAGTATCATTGCAACGGGTAATGTACTAACCATGTGTAATGTAGTGCAACATAGCACTTTTGCATGTAGCCCCAAAAAATTAAGCAAACAACAACAGGAGCAACTATTTTGCAACTATGAAAGCTGTATAAGAACAAGTTACTCCCCTTCAGCAATGCTCTTTCTGGTCAATATTCTAACCAACAGCAGATTTCTCTCAATTAGTATATCTCCGGGTGCCAGAGTGAATCTGGCAGTGAATCTGGCAGCAAAGCACCTGCATGCCAGTAAATAGCAATGTGCAGTTCTGTGTTCACTCCACTCAGCCACATATCAGCCACAGTTCAACCAAGCACACAAGAAAAGAAAAATTCCCACAGCAATCCAAGCATTGGACCAAGTAGAAACGGGTTTGTGGCAGAAAACTAATGATAGATATGAAGCAATATCTGGTATGAATCGACTGCAGAGCGTGTTGAACATTCCTCATTACAATATCTAAAGTTATTCTCATGATTAGTTGGCTCTCGAAAAGGAATCATCTTGAATGATGTTGAAACAGGTAGTAGTTTGCAATAAACTATGAAGTTGTGCTGGACAGAAGCAACTGTAGCAATGGCAGCATCCAGTTCGACTATGGAACTTAATGTTCTTGTTAGAACTGGGGGTCTCTAGTTGGCAGAGGTAGGTACCACTGTCCAAGTAGGGACCCTTGCTTCTAGTCAGGGCAAGGAGGAAACCCTCTGAGATAACCCCTGCTCACCCTCTAGGTAGCTTGGCGCGAGCAGTCTAGGCTAACCAGAGGCAATGGGTAAACTATTTGTACCAACACTCACAGTAACACAGTGAAAACACCACAAACTGACTCCACAACAGTTTTAGAAAAATAAAGATATTTAATCTAAACTACACAAGACCAAAAACGACAAAAATCCAACATTCACAGTTCAAGAATATGGTTTCCAAAGAGTTCTTAAGGTTGCGATAATAATTCTTCAGGTTGCGTTAAAATTCTTTAGGTTGCGATAAAATAATCCAGGGTTACGTGAAAAGTTCACAGTTGCGTCACGTTTAGCTCACAGTACCTTTAGTTGTGACAAAGTTCCAAAAGCAGAAGCTGGTGCGGTGGAAAACAAGCGATGCGTTGCTCCTGAGACCCCGGGGAGGCGTTTGCGACAGCCCCGCTTCAGCAGCGGGCATGTTGCGACAAATCCGGTCCGTATGGGGAGGAAGGCCACTTGTATGGATTCCGGTGCGTAGGTTCCGTAGGAAGTTTATTCTCGCAAAGGCACCATGCGACGATCTTTGGAGGTGCGACGATCTCCGGGGCGACGATGCGAGGACCAGCGGTGATCTTCTCTCTCGCAGCCTCTCGATGCGTTGGCTTCAGCGATGACTCCCGCAGCGACGTGATGCAGTCCGCAAGCAAGCGGTGCGGCGATCTCACCCAGCGACGACAGGCTCTGCGACAACACTCGCAGCGATGTTCGACTTCCCGCACCGATCGGGTGCATCCCGTAAACGAAGAAAGCGACGTCTCTGACAGCGGCAACAGGCGCTGCGACGAACTCGACCTTCGGAGTGGCGGGAAACTACTCGCACTGTCGGGGATGCGCTCTGCAGCGAGTGATGCGATAACTTTTCTTTAGCAGAGTCTCTCAAGCTTAGTTTCCAGCTTCCCAACACATGTACAACTTCCAGAGGCATCACACATGGGCCAAGCACTCCAGGAAGGACAGAACTCTCTCAGTAGAGCTCAGGGGAAGCTGAGGGTGAAGTCCTTTTGTTCCTGGGACTTCAGAACAGGGAGATAGCTCTTCTCAGGCTCTTGGAGATTCCTTCAAGCAAGGGGAAACAGCACAAAGCAAAGTCCTTTCCCTCTCCTTGGCAGCAAAGCAACAGCAGGGCAATCCAGCAGAGCAACAGCTGGACAATCTTCCTTCTTCAGTTTCAGCTTTCTCCTTGGCAGAGGTTCCTTCTTGATTCCAGGATGATCTAATTTTCTGTTGTCAGGGGTTCTATACTTATACCCCTAAAAGTCTTTGTTCTCTTTGTGCAAGTGGGACCTGAGCCCGGTCTGACCCAGTTCTGGGTGTTGCTTGAGCACTTTGTTTGCCTGGCTTCTCCTTTCCTTTCAGAGTGAGGGGCAGGGTCGTCAGTCGCCCAGCAGGAGGTGGAGCCAGCATTGTGAAAGGCAGACACAGCCCTATTCAGGCCCAGGTGCTAACTCCTCCCACCACTCAAGTTGCAAATGCAGTCATTCAGCCTAGCCCCTGTCACTCTCAAACCAGACAGTCAATACACAAACAGGCCAAGGCACACGGGAAGGTCAGACAAAGAAAACAGCAACTTTCTAAAAGTGCTGTTCTCAAACACAGGACTCAAAAATAACCTTTCCTAAAAGATGTGCTATTAAATTCTGAGTTCAGGGATTCTAGACTCTCATGTCCTATCTTGTTCCTATGGGAAGATATGCTGGTAGCCACTGTAGCCAGCATCCCCCATGATAGCCTATGGAGCAAGATAGCCTTGCAGCAGTGAAAAACGAAAATGGCTGTAATTCATTTCCAGAGTATGTCACCTGCACAAGTACATGCTCTACCTTACACATACACATAGGGATGACCAATGTGCACAGAAAGGGAAGGGTTAGGCCTGGTCAGTGGGGACACTGACCAGGAGGACATGGCAGTTCACAGACTGCACACAGGCACTGTGGTGGCAGGCCTGAGACACCATTTTGGGGCTACTCCTGTGGGTGGCACAATCAGTGCTGCAGGCCCACTAGTAGCATTTGTCATCACCAGCCCTGGCACACCCAGTGCACTTTACTAGGGACTTCATGGTGATACAAATATGCCAATCATATATATCCAATCATAATAACAAATTACACAGAGAGCATATGCACTTTTGCACTGATCAGCAGTGGTAAAGTGCGCAGAGTCCTATTGCCAACAGCCACAGGTCAGGAAAAATAAGGGAGAAAGAAGCAAAAAGCTTGGGGATGAACCTGCAAGAAGGGCCAGTTCCAACACCTACTTGTCATGGATCTTCTCATAAACTAGGTTGCCAACATTGGGAACACACCCGTCAGCAGCAGTTATAATATTCACTTCACAGGTGGTTATGTCAGAGTGTTTGACATTAGGCAGACTGTCCTAGACTCCTTAGAACCACTGCAAAACATTCAAACATTCCTCCAAGTCAAATTTATCTTTATTAACCACCATCCCAGAATTATCCATGCTAGGAACCTACATAGGAACTCCTAAGGAACTTCATATAGAGTGCTGCCTCCAAAAAACTACCTAGGCAAGTTATTTAATGCTCTCTGAACACCATACCAATCATGGGACAAACTAAGACCTGAACTTAGTACCTTAGCATGCTTATTTAATCATGCTCATGTTCAACTAAACAGCTTGACTGTGCCCTAACTGGGTTTCTGACTTGCAGACAACCTCTCAGAGTAGCAATTGAATCCCCATAAGCCTTAGAGAACAACACAGGACTTTTATCTGAGTGACACAAATATACTGCCTCGATCACTAGAAGACACTGCAAATCACTTGCATTTCTCGGTAGTCACACCCATAGAAAACGAGAACATGAATTAATTGCTACCAATATGTATTTATATCAGTCACCAGAATTGTCAGGACCGATTTGTTCCAAATAAATAACCCTGGAGGGGATATTGGAGACTGTGAGAGAAGTTGGTGAGGTCCACTTGACAGTAGAAGGCTTAACTTGTTGACAAATGTCACACTGTCTAACATAATCTCTAGTCTGTTTATACAAACCAAGTCACCATTAGCATTGATGTATTGATTTAGTTGCGTTGATCCCTGCTTGGGCAGATGCGAATCACTGATGAGCTTCCTTGATTAAGTCTAATCTGGACAGTTTATTGGGTGAAATTCTGTCTCCCACTCCTCGTAGTGTGACTACAGGAGTATAAAATCTAAATTAAGGGTGGAAGAGTACTTGCGAGAAAAGCCTGTGGGAGACTTTCAGAGAGGTGTGCTCTTCCTCAGCCAACAACGCCATAATTCCCAGGTTCAAGGTGGCGAAATGGGAAGGCTGGAGCTTCAAAGGCGGCGCAGCTAAACTCTGGAACAACCTCCCACTTTATCTAAAATCCCAGACCACCCTGCACAGTTTCAGGAAACACCAAAAAACCTGGCTCTTTACTCTCTAATATTATCTCAGTCTAAACAACATCTCTTTTCTAACTCACAACACTGCTAGCTCCAGGATTCCACAGTGCCATGTTGCCTTATCGCATTTGTTCACTATACAAAGAAATTAACATTACGATGGAGTCAGGGCCTACTTGAAATGGAGTTAGACCATAGGGACTTTGCATCAACAATGAAGGGGAGGGTCATATATTGGGTAAGTTACCTTTCCAAGAGAGGGAAGGTGTACTTAACATAGATAAGATAGGAAGGGAATAATACTCTGACACCCTAAGCCCGATTCACAGAATGAATTTAAGACTCAATCCTAAACTTACGACTATTTTGGTATTCACAGAATGCACTTTCTACTTTTGGCATACACAGAATGAACGTACTACTTTTGGTATTCACAGAAGTTAGGATTTTGTCTTAAGTTTGTTTTAAGACAAACTTAATACAGACTTAAGACAGACTTAAGACAGACTTCAGACAAAATCCTACCTTCTGTGAATTCCAAAAGTAGTAAGTTCATTCTGTGAATGCCAAAAGTAGTGAGTGCATTCTGTGAATACCAAAATAGTAGTAAGTTTAGGATTGAGTCTTAAGTTCATTCTGTGAATCGGGCCCAGTGTTTCTTCTTACACATTGCTGCTTATTTTTTAACATGGTGTTTGGTGTTTACAAACGGTTCCCACTTTGTAGTCAGAAAAAGAAAAGTAAAGTGAAGTATGTGACAGTCTTGCTAGAGTACACAATATGTGAAAGGAAGGGCTGTAGGATGTCATTTTTTGGAACTCACAACAAAATGTAAATAACAGGAAATTATCTGTACATAAAATCAGGCCCAATTTTTGTAACTGTGTGTGATGGAAGCACAGATTTTAATAGGATCAAAACATATCAAGACACGTTACTTGTTGATGCAAAACTGACACATATTCACTGAAACACGATTTCCATACATTCTAACTTTTAAGCAGTACAGTTTTATCATTACAACGGTATGCCTGTGCAGATTTAGTGGTCATTTCAATAGAAAATGTGCTGTCTGTAAATGGCAATGCGCTGCCACACAATACTTTAGTTACGTTAAAAAAATCACCCACCTCATATCCATTAAAGCTAGGTGGGTAGTGAAAGTGTGTCCTTCTTAAATGTGGGTTATGGTTCTAAAATGTTTGGGAAGCACTACTCTAACAAAACGGCATTCCAAATGTGAAGGTTTGGTCTCACTCTTGATAAGTATTTCAGAGGAGCTTAAGGACACCCAGAAAGAACCACAGCAGTCATGGGAGGATCTTACTGATGAATTGTTGAAGTCAGTAGAAGATTGAGTAATGGGCAGAAAGGTAAAAGCTAATTATTAGCTTTATAACCTGGTGATGAGAGAGAGCATATTTGGAGTCATTGTTTTTCATAGTTATGCCAGCGCAAACTGGGTGCCAAGCTCACAGTTCACAGAGATCTTGGGAGAGACACTGATGCCTGAGTCAGAACCAGAGTGTCAAAGAGGGCACTAGGGTAGTGATCACACGAAGGGTGGGCCAGGTCCACAGTAGAAGGCAAAAAAACTGAGAACGTCATATTGCCTGAAACTTCAGGAAATTGCAGAGATTGCCACTGCAGGGAAGCTTGTGCTTTGACTGTAATCAGTCAGGACATAAAAAGCAAGATTCTCCCTTCCTCAAAAAGGCTCTCACTAGTGGGCATCCTGCTGAGAGGGCTAGTGAACATACCCTAGTTTCACTTAGTTGGGACATGGAGTCATCAGCTAAGCTGATGATCCCTGAAAGTTCTAGGAAATATTATTAAAAGGTCCTGGGTGAACATGGATCCTATGAACACTATGGGCCAGATTACAAGTCTGGCGGTCTGAGGACCGCCAGACTCTTGGTCGCACGGTAGTGGTGGATCCAGCCACTGCCACACTGGCAGTCCAACCGCCCCATTACGAGTTGGGCAGTCATCCCATGCTAGGACCGCTGGCTCTGCCAGGGAACCACCGTTCCCTGTTGCTGGAGTAGCAGTCACAGGCTGCAATGTGCTTAGTGGGACTGCATCAGTCCTGCCAAGCATATTATGAGCTTTGTCTGTTCCAGGGTATACATGGAGGTTCTTCCTCCATGTAAACCTTGGAGGTGAGGAAACAAAGGAGGCCCTACAGGACCCCCTGTGCCTCAACCGCATGTGAATGCATACAGGGAGGGACATAACATGTGCTCACCTGCGTGCATGCACATAGGTTCTTGCACGCATGGACTTTCGATTCCATGCCGTACATGAACCTTGAAGTTTGGTCTTATTGCAGTGCCTTTAAAAGAGGCACCACCATGGGACCACCATGCTGCCCGCCTGCTAGACTACCTAAAAGTAATAATCCGGCAGGCAGATGGAGGCCACCTTCGGTGGAGCTGCAGTTTGCACCGCCGCGCCACAGCTCCACTGAAAAGTCGTAATCTGGGCTTTTGTAAATTTATGTGCCAGACAGACAATGCTGTTGGAATGATTGATCTTCCCAGAGCAGTATCAGGAATTAAAGATCTGTAGGGTGGGCAGTGTCCATTGAAGGAGAGTGTCTGCCCGAAGGGCACAATGCAATTAAACATAGGATGATGGCTGTATGTTCCCATTTAACTACTGAAAGCATCCTAGCGCCGAAACGCCTAAGGGCCATTGTTCGCGCTCTATAAATATTATTAATAAATAAATAAATAAATAGGTATTGAGCAGCTGACACAGGTGGGTGAGAAGCAATAGGTTGATAGCATCCAGCTGACCCCACTGCAAGCCTCTTAAGATACTGACAAGGGGGGCAGGGAGGAAAGCAAGGATAGGAGGTGGAGACACCATCAGCTGCAGGAATAGTGGGCTAGGGCTTACCAGCCCTGGCAGAATAAGACCATCAGACAGGCATTGGAGAGGGCCCTTCCTCCAGCATGCACTTTCTGTGCTGTCAGAGAGGCGGGCAGCAGAACACCTGAAGCAGACAGACTCCTTCACAGCATAGTTAAGGACTAGATATGATGTACGTCTGCTGAGTGTAAATGAAGATTCTCTAATGAAGGGATGATCTCTCTCACTAGGTACTAAGCAACCATGTACAGAGTAATATACCTGAAAAGCTGACAGGTTTTTCTTTTAATAGGAAGCCGTGAGGAGTATAACCTCCTTTGAAAAACTGAGCAGTTGTTGATTGATGTTGTTGGTGAGAATCAGCAAGGTTTCAAACTCCCTATGACATCAGGAGGGAGAAAAGATATAGGAAGGATAATAGGTCAAATATTCAAATAATCCAAAATGAGGCTGATCCTAAAAGGCTTAGAGGATACATAAACAAAAGCTTTAAGACCAAATGAAAAGGAAAAACTCAGAACGAATGATACATTATCGAAGTATTAGCGAATGGACATTAAGCAATTTAAAAATCAAGGAAGAACGTGAATTGCTGTGCATCCAGACTTTCCAATCACTGCCTTTTATGTGGCAAAAAGGGAGCTGACCTCAGAGGGAGAGACTCTGCTCACTGCAGAGACCACCATCTTCTATCTCTAGGAACTCATGATGTATGTGGCCCCATAATGAAGAAGCACACGTTTGACATTCTGTGCACCATGTGGTAATCTGGAGGTCAATCCCTGCCTGCAGTCCATGCCAACCACGACCTGCGAGGAATCCCTCAGTGCTCCCATAGGTGCGGGGATCAGAGTGATTCCAAGAAATACAAGATTCTGCTCTATCCCTGCACAAACTTCAGTAAATCCTAGTTCTTGTTTAACTCTGGATAGAAACGTGACACATATAGTGTGCCACCCTTTATGTGGGCTCTATGTCAATGCAGAAAATTCCAGGACTACATGTCAAATGATCAGTCCCAGGGTTCAGCCTTTGTCGATGACAGCCCAGTCTCAGGGTGTCGCTAGTGAGATGGAGATGTGCATTTGATGGAGAGTGGCTGCAACTCACGTTTCAGCCCCCCCTCTTCTGAGGGCACCAGAACCTTAGTAAGGTAATTTAGCCTGTAGCTTAATGGCAGAATGGGTTTTAAGAGAGCAAGGGATATCAGGAGTTGTGTGCATGGACCTTCAGGGAGACGTTCAAGGACTCTTGTGTGGGTCCATAAGTGACAGGTGAGAAGGGAACCTTAAGCCCTGTATCAGACTCTAGCCTTTGCAATTTAACACTAGGACTCATTGTTCCCACAAAGGTGAGCGAGCTAAAAGGGTCTGGATGGAGTCCAGATAGGTCCTAGGTATGTGTAAGTGACTCCATGCCAGCCCATAAACTAGAAGCGATTTCAAGCAGGGTCAACCTCGGCGGGTAAAATATCCAGGTTTTTCCGGTGCAGAACTTTTTGCCTTGAAAAGAAAGGCTTCAGCAGGATATCGTGATGGCTTTGTTAGGCCGCATCTGGCCACAGTTTCCAGTCTTGACCCTGCTTGGGGATTTTGAGAACCGAAAAGAGACCAAATCCTCGGGTATTACCATGGACCGGGGTGAAGCAGCAAAGCTATCTCAGTTATGAAGCAAGCTTCATGACTAGGAGTACTCTTACCACCATAACCCGCTAATTCTACCTGACTCTTATTCTATCGTAGTGTGCAAGAAATTGTGCCTAGGACTCTGGCAGTCATGTGCCAGCCATGAACTGTGACTTTCAAGCGCTATCTGGGTGTTTCTTGGCACTGTTAGTGCTACAATTTAAAAAAGCTATAGTTCTGATAACCCTAATCTAAATTTTAACAATTTTATTGACATTTAGTTGTTTACATTTCTCTTGATTTTTGTAAATTGGCTTTGACTGTGTTTCTGTTCTATTCTTTAAAGTTGTTTGGTACTGCTTTATTTTGCGATACGTTTCATGTTTCATTAGGTGTATGAATAGCTTAATTACCTGCCTCAGGACAGAATTCCCATTGCTTGTCCCTGTCGTAGTTGCTGGTGGTTGCACACCAGTACATCCTGTCTGTCCTCCCATTGGCGATGCAGCTTGAGAACATCCTTGCCTCGTAGATGAAGGGAAAAGTGCAGACTGAGGCCAGGAAGGTCCTCATTATTCCACAAAGGGTGAGGTAGAGAAGAGGCAAGAACATACCTTGAAGAGAGGGAATCGGTGAGAAACCACATTGTTACTGTGACCTTACTGTGACACCTCAGATCTGTAAAACAAAAACAGCATCCCCGCATGCTGCGCAAAAAGCCAGAAATAAAAAGAACTATTAAGGCAAAAACAGTAGTAGAATCAAAATGCATAATTAGAAAAAAATGACCGCATCTCAGTCAAAATGTTCGCTTTGAAGTGACAAAGGTGAGAAAGTATTGCTTGAGAGAAAGTATGTACAGCGTTAGGAATAAATACCTCTGTCTCCAACTCTATCTGTCATTGAACAAGGTCTCCCCTTCCCCTCCCCCCCACAAAAACTATCAACCAGCTCCCCAACTCGTTCCAGTTAGTCAATGTCAGAGAAGTTAAGCGTGAAAGTTTAGGGGTAGCAAAAAAGGGCTTCTTCCCTAGGTTCTCAAATGTGTTACTCCCTTTATGAAATTTTGGAATGAGAATGTCTCAGGAATGGCCTTCCAAGGCTTGAACCCCTGCGCTGAGCACCCCATCTGCCATGCATGCTTGGGTTTTTATTCTGCAGCAAGTGCAACAGTCAAGTGTGCTCACTAAAGTCTTAGAAGTGTAAAAGTACTCAAAACTCACAGTGAGGCTCTGTCATCTGTAGGGGCGACCCAGGGGCGTAACACAGGACCCACGTAGCCCACGCGGTGCGGGGGGCCCTGAGCTCCAGGGGGCCCCCTCAGCACAGTATCTTACAGTGCCAGCCAACACCTACCTGATGAACGAGCACAGGGATCAGACAGAATGAGGGCCAGGGCAGCTGTCTGTGTGGTTGCTGTGCTGCAGCCCTCAGGAGTTTACAGTCTGTGTTTGTTCTGTTTGTTGACCGCAGCGCTTCACTAGTGGAAGCAAAATGGATTTGGTGTTGTTTGTGGCGCAGGGAGCTAGTAAATGTCTGGATGTACAAATTCAGACCTGTCCTTGCTGGGCTTGAATTACAGCCTAGAAGGAAAGGCCGATGTGATAATGATATGATATGATATGATAAGATAAAAGTTATTTATAGAGCGCACGTTCACCAGTGGTTTCTTGGTGCTTGGGTGGAGGGGCTTAAGACTGAGGCAGTGTGAAGGAGTTAGTTGTATGCTTGGGAGAAAAGCCAAGTCTTAAGCGATTTCCTGAATTGGGGGTAGGAGGGTATTTGGCGAAGTTCTGGAGGGTGAGAATTCCAGAGAAGTGATGCTTGGGTCGAGAACCACAGACCACCATGTTTTTTTCGTTTGAATGTGCAAGGGCACAAGAGGTTCAGACGAGAGGAATGTAGGTCGCGGGGAGGAACATAACGATGGATTCAGGAGGCAATAAAAGTGGTTCCATGGGATGATAAGGCTCTATGGATCAGGAAGCCAAGTTTGAAGAGACTGCGCTGGGCCACTGGGAGCCAGTGAAGGCTCTTAAGGAGGGGCTTGGTGTGGCTGAACTTCGGCTGGGAGTGGATTAGGCTAGCAGTTTGATTCTGAACCAGTTGGAATTCCGGCATACAATGAGTTGTTATAGTCGATGCGGGACATAACTAGTGCCAGGGTTACTTGGATGAGAGCTTCATATGAAAGAAATCTACTGATTGTCTTGATTCTGCGTAGTTGGAAAAAGCAGACCGAAGCCACCGAGTTGATTTGGGCCCTCATGGAGAGGTCGCTACCAATGGTGACCCCTAGGCTCTTGACGGAGTTGTCTGGGGAAGGCGGGCAGCCCAGGGAGAGGGGCCAGAAATTGGAGTTCCAAGGGTTGCCTTGGGGCCCTGTAAGGACCAGCTCTGCTTTATCGGGATTAAGCTTTAGCTGGTTGGCGTTCATCCAGCTACTGATAAAGGTCATAGTGGATTGAACGTTCTCTATAGCGGAGGGAGAGGGATCAATGTTGAAGATGAGCTGAAGGTCATCAGCATAATTGAATATGACTACTGCTCTTTTCTGGAGTTCAGAGATTAGGTGAAGGATGTACATATTAAACAAAAGGGGAGAGAGGGAGGAGCCCTGAGGGACTACAAAGGTGAGTCTTTTATCCTCCAAGGAGAAACTAAAGTGGCGGACCACTTGATAGCGGTCGTTGAGAAATGAGGAGAGCCATCTCAGTGGTGGGCCCCGAATGCCGGCGCTTTTGACCCGGTCGAGTAGAAGGGAGTGGTCGAAGGTTTCGAAAGCCACCGACAAGTCCAGGAAGTGCCTGCGAGGTGCTCTGATCGGCCCCCTTTCTAATTCGTCATGGACGGCCAGGGCAATGGACTCAGTGGAGTGTTGGGGTCTAAAGCCAGCTTGATGGGGGTCTAAAAAGTGGGAATTTTCCACAAATGCGCTTAGGCAATTAGCTACGAAGGCTTCCAGGATTTTGCCCAGGAAGGGAAGTAAGAATATAGGGTGGAAGTTGCTTAGCACCTCGGGGTCTACACCCACTTTTTTCAGTATTGGTGAGACTACTGTAGTTTTGAAAGAATTGGGGACAACGCCCAAGGTGGGGGAGTAATTGAGGAGAGAAAGGGGGGGGGCGGGATGTTGAAAAAGATCTCCCGGGCAATGTGAGGTGGACAGCTGTCCCGAGGGGAGCCGGAGAGGACTTTTTTGAGGAGGGAGAAGAAAACCTCCTGAGTGATCAAAGGAAAGGGGAAAAGAGAGAGGGGTTGCGGGGTACGTGACTGGGATTTGGGAGTGAGGGAGCCTTGGGAATACTGGTTTTGATGTTGGTAATTTTGTCGATAAAGTAAGTGTTAAGGGAATCGCGGAGAGATTGTGATGGTAAGGGTTTAACAGTGACGCGGTCAGGTTTCAAAAGTTCGTCCACCATGAAGAAGATATCTTTGGCTTTAGTAGTCGAGTCCAAGATCTTTGAGGATAAGTATTCAGTTTTGGCTGTTAGGATGGCCGTTTTATAGTCCTTTAAGGCTGAGATAAAGATGGATTTTTTAAGGTGGCAGTAGTCGAGTCTCCACTTGCGCTCGGTTTGGCGAAGGGCAAGTTTTCTGTCCTTAAGGACCTTAGTGAACCACTGCTGTGCATCATGGGGCCTCTTATTTTTGAGTTTTTTCGGGGGAGCAAAGTTGTCTCTTGCCACGGCCAACCAGGAGTCAAGGTCTTCGGCCTGAGTGTGTTGTGAAGCCGGAGGTCCGGTGGGCTGTGAGGAACTAGGCGTGGAGGTAGATAGAAGTGTACAGAGAGCAGGAATATTTACCCGACTCCAGTTCCTAGTCATGAAAGGATCAGTGGTGGGGTTTTGGGGGTAGAGGGGGTGGTGATGGAGAAAGCAATAAAAAAGTGGTCAGACCAGGTACAGGGAGAAATCTGGAGATTGGTGATGTCAAGGTTTGAGGTCCAGACCTGGTCCAGGGGGTGTCCTTTTGTGTTGGTGGCCACTTTGATGTGCTGGGTGAAGTTCATACCATTACGCAACTCAGAGAAGTCTATTGAGGAGGTGCTTTCGCGCGGTTCATGAGGCCAGTAATTAAAGTCCCCTATGATAAGAATCTTTGCATAATTGATCACCAACTCCGCTGTCAGGTTGCGGAATAGTTGGAGGAAATTAGGCATGTGGGTGGGGGGGCCTGTAAAATAGGGCACATGTGAAAGGGGAACCTTTGGATTCAAGTTTGAACAGCATGAAGTCCACAGAGGGAATTTTTGAGGTGGTAAGGAAAGTGAATTTATGAGATTGGGAAATAATGGCTGCAACACCCCCCCACCTCCCCCCCCACACCTAGCCCTCAGGCCTATTGGCCTGGAGGATGTAGTAGTTGTCTGGGATGGCGGCCAGAATGTCCGGAGTGGATTTGGTTGAGTTCCATGTTTCTACTAGGAGCAGTATGTCTGGCTTGATGGAGTCTAGAAGATAAAAAATCTCTAGCTGATGTTTAACCAAGGAGCGGGTGTTGAGATACCATATGAACACACGGTCCTGATTGGGCGAGGTAGAATAAGGTGATGTTTTAGCGAGGGAAACCCTTGGGCTCGTGGGTGTTGTGCGAGGAGAAGGGTAGGGGATGAGGCTGTGAGTGGTGTTTTTTAGGGACAGTATTCCAAAGGTATTTTGTGTGCTGACGAGGTCTGGGTAAATGGGCCACTCTCCCTGAAGAGATTTAAACTCCATAGATGCGTAGCGGAGGGAGGCACGGGCAGGGTGCATGGCCCCTGGCCCTGGTCAGCCGCGGACGGGTGCAGACGGGCTTGCTTTGGCGTGCCAGGGGCGCACCAGCGTTCGTAGGTTCCATGCTCTCCATGCCACTTGAGTCAAAATATCCTGGCTGATGAGGGCTGAAAGCCTGGAACCGGTCCTAGGATGCTTGTTTCCAGTCCAGGGAGGACTTGGCCTGGCAGTTCGGGCTGGACTGTTCCCATTGGGTGCAGGGTCAAGACTGATTTGCATGTGGCTGGGTCCAAACTGGAATGGCATGGTGAGCAAAACAACAATGGATTTAGGCCTAGATCTCTGTACCAGGGTGAATGTATGATATTGTGCTGCATTCTGTCGATCAATAGTTCTTTCTGTTAATGGGGAGCACCTCATTTTTAGAACATCTGCACTTAAGCAGCTAGCTGTTGTTCTAAACACATGTTCTTTCATGGGGTTTTCACATTACTATTTGTAGTATCCTGGCTTTGATGTTATTCATATAAACTCTTGCTCTGCCAGTGAAATGTTCCATGAATGATGTGTCACAGAATGTTGGGAGCCAGAGATGTCAGTTGAGAAGGGTTGAGCAGCATGCTGGCTGCTCCTGGTGGCTTTTTGTATTGGACTTAACTGAATGACCTGTAACTAACTACAAATAAACATCTGAAGATCCTCTACATGTCTGGACTCAGTTACTACATTTTATTGGCAACGATCTGGTAACTTACCCTGTTCTACGTGCTCAAGTAAAGAAGTTATAGTCACAGTTGAGAGATGTGTTTTAAATTAGCAACAATAAACTTTACCTCAAGGAAAAAGTAACTGGAACAGACTGGTCTCCTTCTCTTCCTCAGGAAACAGAGCTATTTGTAAGCTACCAAAATTAGTCTGTTCACTCGATCAATTAATAATTTAGTTATTCATTTAAAAGTTTTACCCTGCTAAATCCAGGAGACAGCGAAAGAGCACAGAATAATATAAATACAAATATAAAATCACGCTGAGCCTGAGCAATATCGAAGAAATAATCATAGTGGTATAGATTGGAGCTGTATGGAGACACAGAGACACATATATAAAGTAAAGACATGCAAGGTGAGAATCAATAAACATACAGACCGATGCAGAAGTAAGAGGCTTATGTAAGTACGAGATCTACAATTTCGAGAAATGTGTGTGTTGAAGTCCTGGGAAAAATCTACAAATACCATGAAGTAATTAGAAGGTGGAAAAACATTTCTGAAAGAAAGGTCAGCCATTCGTTCTGGATAGGTATATTGTTTTGAGCTTAGATTTAAAGATTTAGGGGCATATTACCAAGCAATAGCGATAATTATCGCTATTGCTTGGTTAGAGACAACATTTTACTGCTGAGCTGCGGCAATTTTTATCGCAGATAAACCTTAGTATAACCAAGGTTTATCGCAAATGCGATAAAAAACGGCCGCAATGCATGAATATCGCTGAAAAGTCAGCGATATTCATGCATTACCGAGCTAATGCTCTTAGCCATGTTATCCACCTCCCATTGGATAACATGGCTAAGAACTGCTCAGGGCAGGTGTTAGCTTTTGGAGATATTCGCGCTTAGCGCGAATATCTCCAAAAGTTGGTAATAGGAGATAGCGATGTTAGCGACTGTTTCCAGTCGCTAACATCTTGGCACGTCCACTTTGCATGTCATTAGTGATAAATATCACTGACATGCAAAGTGGGGCCCAAGATGGTAGCTATCTCCTACTAGCTGTCGCTATCTGGTGTTAGCAACAGCTAGGTAATAGGGAGATAATTTTATCTCCGCTTTCTTGGCTTTTAAAGCCAAAAAAGCGGAGATAAATACCCTTGATAATATGCCCCTTAGAGTGCTGGGGTAAGTCTTAAATCAGTGGAAAGTGTGTTCCATATTTTGGAACATTCCATGAAAAAGAGTGTTGCATGAAGGATGCTTTTTGAAATGGTGCCAGTAACAGTATCATAAGGGAATAAGGGCACTGGTAACAGTACATCCGTAGTTCTAAAGTTACTGGTGGATTACAAATGGGACCCTTAGGGCAGCCTCAAACAGACACAAGTTGCAACATGAGCATTCATGAAGAGTGGCCCTGTAACCTTTCTGGTTACTCTGTCCCAGCACAGATTATTGATACTGGTGGCACTGGTATCTCTGGGAAGGGTGGCACAATGGCTGGGGCATTACACGTGGGACCCTGAGTGCACCCTTAGAAACGTACTAGGTGCATCCTTAATTGCATGTCTGATTCTACCCTATGCACCCCTCTACCACTCCCTGCAGTCCCCCATTTTGCCTTCGAGTTTCACTCAGTTAAGCTGAAGTAACACAAATCCTCTGTCTTCCGCAGACCTTATAATTCCAAAATGGGCTTTTATATTCTATTGTTGGCCCCATCTATACTAATATAATAAAGAGAGAGCCCAAACCTTTGAGGCGGGTAATCTCAGGAACCACAGCACCAATCACAACACCCAATACAGCGTTGGAAAGGGCAGTTGCAGCAGAAGGACATAGGCTATGCAGACGCCCACCATATACATTTAAAAGGTAAAAGAACCGTGCCAGCAAAGTAGTCCCTTGTGGGCATGTCTGCGTTGTGCGGAGGGCGTGTGCTGGGGGCGTGACAAACGCTGGGGACGTGTGGTACGTTCCGCCTTTCATGCCATGTCTCATATCGTGTGCTGTTTTTTCTTCCCAGGTTCTGTACATTCCAGCTCCGGGTGTCCACCCTGCTCCCTTTAAATACCCCTGCACCCCATAATCATAACCCACTCTTACTCCTTAAAATACCCCAACACCCTTAAACACTAACCCATCTAAACCCTATAAATACACCCTGTACCCCAAAACCCAAACCCATCCATTAACCCTAAAAATGCCCCTGTACCCCAAAACCCAAACCTAGCCCTGAACCCTATAAATACCCCTGTACCTCAAAACCCAAACCTACACCTGAACCCTAAAAATACCCCTGAACCCCAAATCCCAAAGCTAGCCCTGAACCCTAAAAATACCCCTGTACCCCAAAACCCAAACCTACCCCTGAACCCTAAAATACCCCTGTACCCCAAAACCCAAACCTACCCCTGAACCATAAAAATAACCCTGTACCCCAAAATCCAAACCTACCCCTGAACCCTAAAATACCCCTGTACCCCAAAACCCAAACCTAGCCCTGAACCCTTAAAATACCCCTGTACCCCAAAACCCAAACCTACCCCTGAACCCTGAAAATACCCCTATACCCCAAAACCCAAACCTAGCCCTGAACCCTAAAAATAACCCTGTACCCCAAAACCCATACCTATCCCTAAACCCTAAAACTACCCTTGTACCCCATAACCCAAAACTATATCTGAACCCTTAAAATACCCAAACACCCCAAAACATATACTTCAGTACCCCAAAACATAAACCCCTATACCCATACTTACCTTATCCAAACATTAAAAAAACAACATGCTTTTACATTCATGCATTTACAACGAATTTCGTTGTAAATGTATGCGTGGTAAAAGCATATAAAATGTAATTCCATGCGTTATAATGGCATTGCGGAGTCATGGTACTTTTGTAATGAAAGTATGCGGAGTGATGGTATGCGGAAAGAAAGTTGTGGAATAATGGGTGTTTACCCTCCCCCGGTAAGTACATTGGTGGCACGGCGGCCCACATCTCCAGCAACATACTCATATTTTTTCACCACCGATTTGAAAAATGCACAGGTCTCTCTCATTGATGGCCAGCACCGACATACACTTTTAGACACACCTCCCGCCACAAGTTCTAGAATTGCGAACTTTAGAGCTGGGGAGCTACGTTCGAATCTCGGCATCAGCTCAACATCATGTGAATCCAGGCAAATCGCTTTGTCTCCCCGTGCCTACCACAAATGAATGTGTTCTTCTGTAATGTAAATTGTGCTCATGCCATGTTGTAGAGTTCGCGCTATATAATATTGCAAGGAAAAATAAAGTAGGGAAACTCGAGTTCACACACTACTGAACGCGCACTCTTAAGTGCATCAGCAGTGCACTGTGAATCGGAGCGTTTCACAGGCCTGTCACAGATAAGAAATGCTATCAAAACAAAATCCTACAAAACAATATACTACTGGCCGGCAGCAATTCATACTCGGACAACGTCGGGATGGGCTGCTAGTCAGAATATAAAAGAATTCTGCAACAAGCTCCGTTAGTTGGTATTCACAAGATTCCCAACTGCCACTCCCATGGGCTCATCTAAGGTCTACCAATTAATTTGCCACTGTGGAAAATCTCCCATAATGGCAGATTTCTCCAGTAGTAAGTGTAGTACATAGTCTGTAAAATCAGTAATTCCAGCCACAAATTCAGCATTTTGCTGTGGCCAAGTGCATTTACACAACCAAAGATTCTAAAAACCGGGTCCATATTGCCGCGGGGCTTCAATACGATAATTGAGCTCACTAGTTTGGAGCATACATTTTGATCTAGGAGCATGAATTCCTAAGGAACCTAGTTATGCTTCCCCAAAGCACCCCACTTTATCCTTTAAATGTTAGAAATGGGCCGACGCCCCTTCAGCGACATAGCAAAGCTCTGTCCTTTGTTATTTTGGGCTGGAATCAAGAGGTCCCATGAGCTATAGCCTTATGCTGAAGCCCTGGCGGAGTTTATCCTTTTAGATACCTTCAACAAGGTTGGGTGCCCAAGCAATTTAAGGAGGCTTGTGTTTGATAGAGGGCTTTGGGAGGCTGGGGAAAATTCTGATTCTCCCAGCTCCCAAAAGATATAGGGCCCGATTCACAGAATGAATTTAAGACTCAATCCTAAACTTACTACTATTTTGGTATTCACAGAATGCACTTACTACTTTTGGCATTCACAGAATAAACTTACTACTTTTGGTATTCACAGAAGTTAGGATTTTGTCTTAAGTTTGTCTTAAGACAAACTTAAGACAGACTTAAGACAGACTTAAGACAGACTTAAGACAAAATCCTAACCAAAGTTCATTCTGTGAATGCCAAAAGTAGTAAGTGCATTCTGTGAATACCAAAATAGTAGTAAGTTTAGGATTTTGTCTTAAGTTAGTTCTGTGAATCGGGCCCATAGTAGAGAGGCACTACTGGGAATGGTTCACACAAACAGATTCCAGTAGGACTGACCAGGGAAAACATGCCACAGAATTCCTACTGCACAAACAGATCAGTCTCATGGAACTCTACCTTGATCTAATTCACCTAGTCCATGATATAAAACTCTATCGGGCACATGCATCATTCATACATTTTGCATTTCTTAATTTGCGAAAATTACCGAATTGCAAATTAAGAATTGCAAAATGATATGCATCATTTTTACCATATTTATTTGTGATTCGGTAAAAATCGCAATTTTTACCGAATTGCAAATAAATACCGAATTCCTAACTGCTTTTTCGCAAATCCCATTGATTGAAAGGCCCATAGGAGTCAATGGGAAGGGATTTACGAATTCGCAATTTGTTGATGCATTCCAAGGGTGCAGGGGGGGGTCCAAAGGACCCCCCCCTGCACCCCTGAAATGTATTTGAAAGTGCATGTTTCAAACACACATGTCCTAAGGACATGTGTGTCTGTAACATGACAGTGTAAAAAATGAATTTTTTTGCATTTTGAAAGATTTTCGCAAATTAACACGAGGATCAACCTCGTGTTAATTTGCACTTCCAATTTCAAAATGTGCTTTTTTTTTTTAATTGATGCATTGCATTTAAGGAATAGCACAAATGCGATTCCTTAAATGCATTCGCATTTTTAAGAAATGCAAAAAAATGCGAATATTGAAAAAGTGTTTGATGCATCCCAAAAACGTATTTAGGAAGTGCAAACGGCCGAATTTACCGATTCGCACCGTTTGCACTTCCTAAATAGGTTGATGCATGTGGGGGTATATTCAGTTCAGGCTTGGCACCCTCCCTGTGGATGAGCTGGTAGCCATGTGGCATACTAAAGTCCCAAGCCCAAGTAACTGCCCTGGATGCATGGTTCCCGTGGAGTCCATAGCCCATGTGTTGCTCGCTTGTCCAGCTTATGCATGCCCGAGATTAAAACAATTTGCCAGTAAATGGGTACATAGAATTTCCGGGATGCCTTGCGAATTTTAAAATCGGACACTAGTCTCCTCTTTTCTGTGTATTTGGTAATTTCCTTGGCCACAAGTAGGGCATTAGGAAAAAGGTGCAAGAAAGAAGCTTAGAACGAAGTGGACCGGCTACTTGCACCTAATTGGCTTTAGTTTTAAGTATACTTCATCTATGGAATCATGACCACAAACGTTTTAGATGTAACGTATTCCAGAGACGTTATCCAATCACTTGACTGCACATTGTAGAAGAGTTTATTTTTAAATACCAGTATTTTAGCATGGGGTTTAATTATATAAATAGCTCCAATATGACTTTGGTCATTTTAATTTTCTGTATATACGAACTTCTTATTCTATCCTGAATCTTAACTCTTATGAAATTGTGACTGCTTTATATGGCATGATCATGATTAATATGAATTTGCTTACAACCTATCTGAATTCGTTCGTTTTCTAAATGTTTGTATGTGAAACCTTTTAAGGCATGTATGCCGAAATAAAGTTTATTTGATGATATTGCTGTTACAGACACTGATTAGAACATAATTGTATTTGTCCTTTTCTAAAGCATCAGGTTGTCTGCTTGTGTCATGCAGCACTTTCCCAAAACAAGTCACAAGATTCATAAAAAATAAAGCAAGATGTACTCACTGAGCGAGTTCTTGAAGATGAAAGGGATACTTCCTTTTCTCTCTCTGTCTTTTTGCCGGTCTCTCTCTTCCCTCGACGCCCTTGACGTATCCTTCTCTTCTTTTTAACAGTCTTCAGCTTTTGCACTTACCATCCCTCTCCTCCTATCTCGTGATACTTTTGCTCTCGTTCTTTTTTAATGCTTTTTTTTTTATCTCATTTATTTCCTTTGATATTTTGTTTAAGTGAACTATTTCTTGCTCTTACGCTGCCTTCAGATACCTGTCACACGTTTCTTCCTTTCCTCTTTCTCTCCCTCGGATCTTTCTTTTTCTGTCTCTTTGCTTGTTCATATCAAACTCATTTTGCCATCTTTCTCTGCACCTCGCGTTCATTTAGATACACCCTTTCCTTCTTGCAAACTTTCCACTTTAGTTCGCCTCTTTTCCTGGACACTTAGCTTCCATCAGTCACTTCTCTTTTTTTCCCCTCTCGTTCTCTGCATTTATTGTTTTATTCTTTGTTTCTATTGGTTTAGCTAATGTGTGGTTTAGTTCTTCGCTTCCTGTCAGTTCTGACTCTTTTAGTTGTCCTTCCAGCTCTCCGCCACAAGAGTAGCTCCACTCCTTTCAATGACTCCCACCGAACCGTGGTCAACGCCGCAGGGCCTTCGTTATCTGGACCCGAGCACCCACGTCTTTTGCCGGAACATGGTCCCATTTTGATCGGCCCCACCCCCTCCTTCCTGACTTCGCTCCTCGGGAACGTCAGCGCTGCTGCCTGCATCCTTCGGATTTCCGAGTTATCAGAGCGCGCGGTCGGTGGCAGAAAATACGTTTGCAAAAATAATCCTACAGCATCCAGGCTGGAGCCTGTCCCTCACAAGTCGCACATGGGGACTGTGCAGTGAGTTCTCGTGACTAATGCCAAATATACAGCCGTGGTGATGGCTAAACACATCACTTAGGTGGGTTATTTTACCCCTGTTCGAAAGAGCACTGGGCTGCAGTATTACCCCATCTATGCACCCTATTGCAGAAATCACTCAAATACAGAGGCACAGTTTGCAAAGCAATTCTTTTTGATCTCTAAGTGCCTCTCTCGATGCCAGGCTTCCCCCCTCGTTCTTATTGTTTCTGGGGCATTCTTGTAACATCAAAGGTGAGAGTGGACGTGTTCTCTGCCAAGCAGGATATTGTTCACTCAGAATGTGATGACGTGCAACTGTCTGACGGTTCCATCACTTTCCAGGGCCTGGTTGAGGAGTCGAGGCCAGCTCAAGGCAAGAGGAGACATGAAGGCTGGGTAGGGGTACAGTAAAGCAGAATTATTACGGTTCCTATAAAGATGGGAATGGCTCACCAATTCCTGTATTTATATAAAAGAATACCACTTTAATATCTCACAATATATTATTATCGGGTCAACAATGAACCACTACACAAAAAAATAAAATAACAAAGTAGCTCAGAAATGCTGTTACGATACTAGGGAAGAAAATTTACACACAATTTGTACTGTTCGTAATTAGTAACCAATTTTGGACTTAGTGCTATTCGTAAAACAAACCACACAAAAAATTTGTAATACTCATTCCAAAACGGTGTGGGAGCAGGATAATATTGTGAGAAGATTGCCTGCCATAAATATTGTGCCTTAAATATCGTCTACAAAAATATCGCAAACATTGGATAAATAATTCCAAATATACACTCAGTGGGCAATATTGTTGTAAATTATATTTACGACTTAATATTTATGCCAGGTGATATTGCTGTATGTGATATTCTGACAAATAACTGCTGGAACATTGTAACTCTTTAACATATGTTCACTGTCTCTAATCGATCACAGACTACAGAAATGTAACAACAATGCAAAATTAGAAATAGTGTATTTTTTGAGGAGGAAGGACAAGATTCTGTAGGGCCCTGTACGGCCTAGACCCCCTCTTCCTTTGAACCTACAAAACCCCCAATGATGGCCCCTCTTTCTTGGTGCCAACATTGCCCACCTCCCTTCTACTGTTAAGGCAACCAGTCAATCATCACAAGGGAATTATTTGTAGTAGGGGGTCGTTAACACCTGGCCATATTTATTACAAATTCAAAATTCAAAAGAAATTTGTATACATTATATGCACAATACGCAGAAAGTCCAGTGCAATACATTGATTACATTGATAGGTACGTCTTGTTGCTAACCTTAACATATCTCTAATATAATACATAAACATTCCTATCCGAATCTAAACATTTCAGTAATCAAAATCACATTATCTTTCTGCGCATCCCTATTTGAGCGTGCAGCAAGGTCAATGACTGGCCCCCCAGATCCTGATCAAACAATGCCCGCACTCCAACCGGAGTGCTCATGCGCAAGGGGGGCCCCTCAATGGCAAATCCACAGCAACACAACCCGCTAAGAGAGAGTGTACGGCGCCTCTCATGACCATAGGCACATTCACCCGTCTGTTCTGAACTGTCATAGAACTGCAGTAGCAGCCTGGAGCGGCTGGCAGCAAACCACATTACAAACAGTCTGGGCGCTTCAAGGGCACCACAGCCAGCTGTAATGGAAAAGCCGACAGGCCACATGGAAGTTTCACTAGTAGGCGGTGGTGAATACCAGAGGTGGCGGGAAGATAGAGCTTGGCGCAATAGTGAAAACGATGAAGGGGGTCGCGGCGTACACCAACATAAAATCATCAAATTTGCCTGGCAGAAATCACAAGAAGAGGGGGCGGCTGGACATGGCACAGAGTGCAGGAAACCTCACAAAAACCAATAGATCAAGATTCCCCCACATTGCACGACGTACAGTTGGCGATCATGGGAGTTTGCAGATCACTAGAGGGTCGCATCAATGCTGTTTCCTCAGACATCTCGCTACTCCGTGCAGACCTTCGGAAAATGGACTCTAGGGTCAAAGAGGTGAAAGATGTCACCTGAGTATTGTTTAAAACATCACGCTATTACAACCTAGTGATGTCTAGCATGTGAAGTTGAGAGATTATTATGGTGAGGGAACGTGCAGAAGTTTTATCACACCCAATAAGATATATAATCAGGTTATTCTGGGAAATGTTGTATGAACTCGTTGGGAATATGCAGACATGTGATGGTTTACTAGGAGGGATTGGGAGGAAACAACACTGCTTCGACAGATTAAAATCAGCTGCCAAAATGTTTGTGGGTAAAGATGGATCAGGGCACTGGATGAAACAAGAACGTGTTGGAAAGTGGGAATTGAGCGAGTTTTAGATCCACATTATGTATTGTTAATACCAAGTCACGGTAAGCATGCTATGAAGCACTGTGAGAGAAGAGATAGGCAATGAAAAGGTATGTGCGCAGGGAGGTAAAAATAATATCAAACTTGTGGGGCTATATTTAAGTCTTAGCTATATTAAGAAACATATAATGTTTGCCAGAAAACAGGGTGATCTGGAGTGGAGCATTACTGGGACGTACATAATTAGTGGGAGATGATGGAAGTTGATAAAAACACTATGTTGTCAAGCATACAGGGTTTCTGTAAAAAGAGTTGTTTTTTTGTAAAAAAAGTGTTTGTTAGACTCTTTTGGTTACATTATGATTAGTACCACTGATGGTTGTTTTATGGATTTTTTTATAGATACCCCTGACGAAGGGAACATATCCCGAAATGCATTGGGTGACCTTTTAACTAAAGCTGTGACTTGTTGAAATATCTCCTGTTTACAAACATTTTTGAAAATAAGACAAGAATGAGTATAATAAACCGATGAAAAAAGAAGAAATGGAGTAAAATAATTCGAATTAAAAAGAGGATGAATTGAAAAGGAACTTAAAAATTGTTTTATTAGACTCATTGGTCTATGGATATGGCTGTGCAGCCGGAGTGGGTTCGTAAAAGGTCCCCCATGTGTTCGTTTAATATGTTAAGCACATTTGGATTGAGCGCGATGCCGTCTTGCACGCCCTTAAATGTCTGAAAGCAATGTAGGAAATAAAACTAAGGACTAAAAGTAGAAGTAAATAGTGTGCATCTCACCACTACCAATGTACCTGAGTATTGGAGACAGACACGTCGACACTCAAGAAACAGGTCTCTGACCTACAACTTCAAACTAAGTCCATGATGGCTCAATTGGACGCTTAGGAGGGCTGATCTAGGCATAACAATATCCGTATTTTAGGTGTAGGAGCGTATTGGGCCGTAATTAGGGGCAAAGCACTGGCCTTAATGGTGGGACATAAAAAAGAACTAACAAAACAACTAGAACAACTCAAAGACGAAATCCTGACAGGCAAAAAGAACTTAGCTCAAGCGATGGATGATTCCCTCAAACAGACACTAGAAGCCAAAAAGTTAGATTATGGGCAACTTCTCACTGAGGCAGTGAGGACTAGGCAAAAGACGGTGTGCCACAAAGTATACAAACTTGGAGAACAAACTGGTAAATTGTTAGCATGGCTCAAAAAAAGAGAGCAGGAACAGAGATGGGTCCGCCAATTGAGGATAGAAGAGGGAGTAGAAATAAAATACATGCAGGAAATAGAAGAAACCTTTGCCAATTATTTTGAAACAATCTACACATCGGTTTCGGACACCACGGCTCTCGACACCCGTAACCTTCTTGATACTATTCAGACCAATGGTCTCTCCTCAGCCAATCGAGACTCTCTTGATGAAGACCTCACAACAGAGGAAATTCAGATAGCTATCCAAGATGTATGCACGGGAAGGCCATGACCCCCCAATGGGCTCCCTATTGAATTATTTAAGATGGCGGCAACGAAAGTGATGCCCCCCTTATGCCAAATGTATCTAGATAGCTACAACAAAGGACATTTGTCAGATGAAATACAGCTTGCCACAATAGGGGTCATACATAAAAAAGGTAAATCATCAGAGGACTGTAAATCCTATCGATCCCATCTCACTTCTGACAGCAGAGGCAAATATTCTTGCTAAAGTATTAGCTAACAGACTCATTCCCAAATTAGTAATTTGGTACACCCTGATCAATCAGGAATAATGTCAGGTCGCAACACTGCCTCAAATCTATGCCACCTTCACGGGGTGATGGCCAGGATTGACATGATCTGCGAAGACGCAGCCCTGATGAGACATAGGCTGAGTGCTAATCAGCAGAAATGGGCACCATGCAGCTTCACGTTCAGAACCTGTTGCTGCAGGGAAATATCAGCTTTAAGCCAACATGGATTTTTAGAGAGTGGGCTGCACCATGTTTTCAGAGTCCGTGTCAGTTGGATATCGGCCAATCATTGTCCAGCGTTGGTATTTCCAACAAACTACATTGGAAGGGCCATTCCCTCAGAAAGGTTTGATGGGTTCTGCTGGTTCCTACATCATAAGGAAAACCAAAGGAAATGATGGATGGAGCGTTGACAATACAAGCACTCACCCCCAGTCAACTGATCTGGGTTTAATCCATCACCGTTCTTTAGCCCACTCTGCCACCCCAGTTCAGACATGGCCATATGCAAATCAGTCTGACCCTGTGCCTCAAGGGAACAGTCCAGCCCGAACTGTATTGTCAACGCTCCGTTCATCATTACCTTTGGTTTTTCTTTGTTCGCCATAAGTTGGCAGGGTTTGCTGAGACGTGAGTCCCTTGCTCACTTTGCCACTGGATTCAAGCAAGCCGGGCTGAAGAAGGCTGAACTGCCAGAAACCGGTCCTTTGTAGCTTGTTTCCGGTCCAGGGAAGGCATGGTTTGGCAGTTCGGGCTGGACTGTTCCCATGAGGCACAGGGTCAGACTGATTTGCATATGGCCATGTCTGAACTGGGGTGGCAGAGTGGGCTAAAGAACCGTGATGGATTAAACCCAGATCAGTTGACTTGGGGTGAGTGCTTGTATTGTCAACGCTCCGTCCATCATTTCCTTTGGTTTTTCTTGGTTCCTACATTATACCAGGTATGTGCAATCTATATGGTCCAAACTTTGCACAAAATCTTTCATATTCCTGCAGTCAGGGCCCACAGACTGAAAAAAAAAAGGGGTAAAGAAGTGGTGCATGCAGGTGTTCTTGTCTACTCCCTGCACTCACTTTTATAAGCTGAAGTAATGTTCAGAATCATTTAAGGATAAAATTGACAAAAGTTGCTGTAGTATTCCCATTGCTAGTAACACAGGCTTTCTAAATATATACATATTGATTATTATTGAAACAGTACTTCATTTCATGTTGATTCTATGTTCCTGTTCTCATACTTGCATTCCTCACCACTAAAAAGTTCGTCTAAGCATAATATTTGTACAGGAAGGGAACTCTTCCAGTACAAAACCTATGCTAAACTCACACATAAACCATTGCACAATGGTGTTAAAGTGTGTACATGGTGCTCAGCAGCAAAATTCTGTTCTGGCGCTAGGTAAAAGGGAAAAGTGTCAATGTCCCAGTAAATATGGTGCTCTCCTGCTCCCACCATGTCATGCAGCTCAGCATTTGTGACCGCTGTGCTGCGCTGGGTGAACCTTCCCTAAATCTGGCCCTAACTTTTTATGTACTAGTATTCACAGTGTTCCAATATTTTGAACAGTTTTCCCTGGAAATATTTTGCCAGGTTTTTGCTAGCAAAATATATCCAAGTGAAAGGCCTGAGGTGCTTTTCACCATACAGTTTGTAATCCCAGTTCAGAAAGAAACTCCTGTTTCTACCATATTTGGGATTAGCAGAAGTATTCTCAGTAGGTTCTCGACACCATACATTTCCTAAAAGTTTACTTTTGAAGCTGAAGTCAGGCTGTTTTTCAATGTTTGCTTTTTAAACCTGTTGCACTTTGCATAAACAGTCACATTTTTACATGAAAATTAAAAATTGGAAACTTAAACGTGAACTTCCATTCAAAAACATTACTGTAACGAAGGTTTTATCAAATGAAATTTCCAGTATGCATTTTTATGTTCCACCATGCGATGTGGTAAAAAATATATTACAAAATGCAACTAATTAAAAAGAGGCAGATTAACTAACATTTTACACAATATAGTGCAGCAAGGGACATTGCTGTGCTGCTTTGTGGAAAAAAGAGAGAGCATAACGGTTTCCTATTAATAAAGATATGGCTCAATTCTGGAATCCCGTAGCTCTAGTCACCTATAGCTGCCTAGCCCCAACATCATGTCTCAAGGTGCATGTGTTGTGGTCAGGATAGATTGTGTCCAGGAAGCGATACTTTCCAGCACACAAACTATCCCTTGAGTGTGTTTACTCTTTGTATGTGTACCGGACAAACCGGACCTTATGGGGGAGGTCCCAGAGGGCCTCCTCCTCCCCTCCAGGGGTCAAACATAAGAAATGTTTTTTTAAGTGTCGTTGCAATGCTCTGGGGCTCTCACTGGAGCCAGCTGGACTTCTTTGCTCCAGTCCGGGTCCCACGGGGTGGCTGACTGCCGAAGGTTGGGTCCAGGGCCAGCGACAGACCAGGCCATGCAGCCTACTCCATGCTGTGCTTGCTATAAGCAGTGGGTAGTGGTGCAATAACTGCCCACAGGGGGAGGGCGCAGGGCCTGACTGCAAGCATTACAAACACGTTTCCACAACTCCTTTTATCCTATTTTTGTTGTTTCACTGTCATTTTGTTTATGAAATTTTACACCTTTTGTTCTAATTTGGATTAGAATGTTAATATTTTGATGATATTTTGATTTTATTTCTATTTTGATACTTTATAATCACTTAACACATTACCCTAAGTTAAACCTGTTGGCTGTGTGCCATAGGTACCAGGGGTGTTGATGTCAGATTCATTTGGCGACTTCAGCATTCACCCTGGTAAGTTAGTGGTATTATTCCTTTAGATGGGCAACCACCCACTTGAGTAAAAATCCACTTTCTCACACTTATGGGCAGAAAAATTAACTAAAGATGGAGTTTCTAGTTCACGTTGTCACTGACAATCAATATCAATCAATCAATCAGGGATTTGTGAAGCGTGCTACTCACCAGTGGGGGTCTCAAGGCACTGGGTGGGGGATGCAGCTCTGGGTCAGCTGAAGAGCCAGGTCTTCAGGCTCTTCCTGAAGGTGTGCGGAGAAGGGTGCGTCTGATGTTGACCGGAAGCTTGTTCCAGGCCTTAGCTGCGATGTAGGAGTAGGCTCTTCCACCCGCTCTGGTTCTGCGGATGTGCAGGGTTTCTGCTAGAGCAAGGTCAGCGGAGAGGAGGTTTCTTTTGGGTACATGGAAGGAGACTCTTTCGTTGAGGTATTTGGGTCCGGTGTTGTGGAGAGATTTGTAGGCATGGGTGAGTAGTTTGAAGGTTACTCTCTTCTCGAGGGGGAGGCAGTGGAGGTCTTGCAAGTGTTGAGTGATGTGCTAATTTCTTGGGATGCCAAGGGCGAGTCTGGCCACAGTGTAATGGATGGTCTGGAGTTTGCATAGCAGGGATTTGTTGATTCTATCATAGAGGGCATTTCCGTAGTCCAGTCTGCTTGTTATGAGTGCATGGTTGATGGTCTTTCTGGCTTCGGGGGGATCCACTTGAAGGTCTTGCGAAGTATTTGGAGGGGGTTGAAGCAGGTGGCGGAGATAATGTTGGTCTGGCAGGTCATGGTGAGGGAGCAGTCAAATATGATGCCTAGGTACTGGGCATGGTCTGTGGGGGTGAGGAGGTTACCGAGGACGGTAGGCCACCAGGTGTTGTCCCAAGCTAAGGGGATAGGTCCAAGGATGAGAACTTGTGTCTTCCCTGAGTTGAGCTTCAGACAGCTGTTGCTCATCCAGGCTGTGATGTCTTTCATTTCTGACCTGGGAGCTGAGTCCGGTGGCCTGGGGGTCCTTCGTGAGGCAGAGGATGAGCTGGGTGTCGTTTGGCGTAGGATACTATGCTGAGTCCATGCATTCTGCCGATGGTGGTGAGGGGGGTCATGTAGATGTTGAAGAGCGTGGGACTGAGCAATGATCTTTGGGGTAATCCGCAGTTGATCTCAGTGGGTTCAGAGAGGAAAGGCTGGAGTTTGAACCTTTGGGTTCTGCCGACGAGGAAGGAGCGGAGCCAGTCGAGGGCAGTTCCCTGTATGCCGGCATTGTGGAGTCTGGCTGCGAGAGTGCAGTGGGAAACGGTGTTGAAGGCTGCAGGGCCTAGTAGGATGAGGGCTGCGGTGTGTCCTTGGTCGAGGAGTGTACAGATGATGTATGTGGTGGCGAGGAGGGCGGTCTCGTTGCTGTGGTTACTGCGGAATCTGGATTGGGTTGAGTCGAGGATGGCGTTTTCTTGGATGAAGCTTGTCAGCTGGGCGTTGACGATCTTTGCAGTGACTTTGGCTGTAAAGGGAAGGAGTGAGATGGGTCGGTATTTTTTCAGGTCTGTCAGGTTTGTTGAGGGTTTCTTGTGGAGGGGCTTGACTTCTGCATGTTTCCAGTCGTCTGGGAAGGTGCCGGAATCGACGGTGGCATTGATGGTGCATCGTAGCTCGGGTGTTTTGCCGGTGGTGGGTCTGTGGAAGATGTGCAGCTGGCAGGAGGCCGTTGGAGCTACTGAGTGAGAGCTCTTCATGGTCGGGGAGGTATCTTCAGTGGTGACTGGGGTCCAGGCGGTGATGATTGGTTGGCTTTCGTTGCTGGAAGAGAAGGTTGTTTCCGAAGTCTGTTCCCTGAAGTTATTGTAGAGGGCCTTGATATTCAGGTGAAAGTAGGAGCTTGGCTTGCTGCAGAGGTCCTGGGAGGGTGTGACATCCGTGGCTTCACTGGGGGTTTGGTGAATTTCTGGATGATGCTGAAGAGTTCAAGTTCACAATTTAGAGGAGCACTATATATATACATTTCACATTTCTCCAAGACTTCATAATTGATCAAAAGTAGATCAAAAATTGTATACTATTAATATTCAAGCACAGTGACAGCAAGTGTCTTTCTCTTCACTTAATTAAATGACAGCAGGAAAAACATGTACTGGTTACATAACACTCCAAATGTCGGATTGTTTTTCATCTTCTTTATTTTTTCAAAATGTATTCTGTTACAAAAAAGACAAGTGCACATTGGGAACAGCCTACGCGTTTCGTCCATGTTCTCATGGGACTTTTTCAGGGCTGTTTAAACATAAAAACATACAACAAAAACACTACATAAGAAAAACAACCATACGTAAGAACAAATAGACCAACATCAAAAAAATCTCTTTTACAAGAATAAAGTCATTTTGTAATTAACATACTCTATATACAAACATACAAAAGACACACATTTAAAAACACTAACATTTTTACCAATACTTCATAGACCCACCTGTTAAATTCAACATCTCATTTTTCAGTAAATCAAAAACAACACTATACTATGTCAAAGAATAACTTTCATATTTACAGGAGTTTGTACTCTCTTCATAACTTTTACATAAAAGGAACAAAAGAATCGACAGTATCCTTAGTCTCATTACTGTTGATTGGAACATCGACACGAAGCAGGTATGACAGAGCATTAGGTGTGAGTGGGTAGACTTGTTTCACCCTATCCGTGTTAGATGCAAGGGACCCACGTCTGGGCATACCCTGCCAACTTTTTCGCGAACAAAGCAAAACCAAAGGGGATGATGGATGGAGTGTTGAACATTGCAAGCACTCACCCCCAGTCTTTGCTTTGTTCGCCCTAAGTTGGCAGGGTATGCCCAGATGTGGGTCCCTTGCTCACTTTGCCACTGGATTCAAGCTAGCTTGGCTGATGATGGCCGATGAGCCAGAAACCGGTCCCAGGATGCTTGTTTCCGGCCCCGGGAAGACATGGCTTGGCAGTTCGGGATGGACTGTTCCCATGAGGCACAGGGTCAGACTGATTTACATATGGTCATGTCTGAACTGGGGTGGCGGAGTGAGCTAAAGAATGATGATGGATTCATCCCAGATCAGTTGACTGGGGGTGAGTGCTTGCGCTGTTCAACATCCGTCCATCACCCCCTTTAGGTTTTGCTTTGTATTTATTATGTCATGTAAAGTGGCTTTGCATGGAGAAGTAAATAAAAATGATTTTGTGTGAGGACTGTGACGCAAAATTGATGCAACCCTGAAGCAAAATTTCAGTAAATTTGATTCTTAGTCTCCACGAATGAGAGTGCAAAATTGGAAAGTCAGCAAGAAATGCTCCAGTTTGGGGCCAAATGTCAAGAGTTAAATGTGGGCAAGCATCCTGGATGTGTATTTTAACTGTTTAATTGCCTCCTTTTGGTGACATGCAGCAGCAGAAAGAGGATTAAGGGATCTACCAGAGATTCCCTAGCCCCACAAGTAACATGTCTTCGAAAATCTATAATAAACTTGCCCCTTCTCGACCATGGCGACACTTGGCTCAGCCCAGGCAATGGATAGCAGAGTTGGGATTGAATAAAAAAGAGTCCCAGCTTTTCCTTGGTAATAATATACTGGCTTGGGACTTGAGATTGTCGAGAGAAACTCTGAGAGGAGCTCTGAATAGCCTAACATAACATTTATGTGCAGTGATTTGGAAACAAGTATGGAAATGCATTACTCTAACCCTTAATGAGTGATATTAGGAGGGCTGGGTAGAGGTAGACTCAACAACTCTAACTGTCCTACACTTGAACTCAGAGAACAACAGGCCAGATTCTACCAGCCTCTTTATGTCCACAGATCCGGTCTATTTGGGATAATGAGGATTTGATGGGCATTAACTTGTAAATGTGTCTACCATGTTGCCAGTGTTGACGACATTCTTAGGGACCTAGTCACAGCTGTATGTATTATGATAAAAGTAGAGTGCTTTAAAGAAAAAGACAAGTTATCTATTACAATATCATTAAATGCCTATACTTAGGGCATTATTACGAGTACAGTGGTCCACATGTCAGACCACCACCACCACTGCAGGCCCAGCCACAGCATTCTGAGTGTGGCTGTCGGACAGCCACTGAACCACCGGGTCCAGGAGGATCCAGGATACTGCCGTGGTGAGGCAGCAGTCAGGAGCGGTAATATACTGGCAGTGCTTCTGCGGCACCGCCGAGCATATTATGAGTTGCCTGTCCACGGCCCATTTCATGGCAGTGAGCTTGCCATGAAAAGGGTTGCGAAGAGCAAACCTGCCGCTCCTTGGCCTGGGGGTGCATGCAGGGCGGCACATGTTGTGCTCCCCCCCAGAATTGTAGCCTAGGTCCTGCATGATATGGCATGCACAACATAGTGCATGCGACACCATGCAGGAATGAGCTGCAGAAACTGTTGTGGCTGCAGTCTGCTGTTAAGGCTCTCCCTTGAGCATTAAACAGCTGCCGCCATGAGACCGCTCCAGCACTGCCCGCCCGCCCGCCCTGTATTACACTCATAATCTGGCAGGTGCACAATGGACTTGGCAGTCCTCCCGTTGGTGCGGCGGTGGTGGGCCAACAAGAGGACAGCCAACTTGTAATAAGGCACTTGATCTGGTAATAAAAAATTGTTATTGAATTTAAATATTGTGCACACCATGAAAATGCATAAATAAAGTCCTAAGCAAAAAAGACTATGTGGAAATGCCGTGCAACATCCCACGGCATGAATAAACAATCTTCCTGACAAATACACCCAGTACCATGAGTCATAGAAATGTCAGAGGCGTGGTACACTAATACTGGAATCACACCATATCATTTTTTAATTTGCTACAAATCTACTAAATTGTATCTGATAACAGCTTTGACACCTCCTCTCACTCAACCTCCAGGAAGGAATGAAAAACGTCGCTGAATGGATGAAACTCAGCCATCTGAAACTGAACTCAGACAAGATGGAGGTCCTCATCCTCGGACCATCCGCTCGGGACGACTCCTGGTGGCCCACAGAATTGGGCACCACACCGACACCCGCTGACCACGCACGCAACCTGGGATTCATTCTGGACTCCTCTCTCACGATGACCAAGCAAGTCAACGCCATCTCATCATCATGCTTCAACACCCTACGCATGCTCCGTAAGATCTTCCGGTGGATCCCTACCTGAGCTAGAAAGGCGGTCACCCAGGCCCTCATCACCAGCCGACTAGACTACGGGAACGCCCTATACGCAGGAACCACAGTCAAACTTCAGAAAAGACTCCAACGCATACAGAACGCATCCGCACGACTCATTCTCGACATCTCCTGCCACAGCCACATATCAGCCCACCTGAGAGACCTGCACTGGCTCCCCGTCAACAAAAGGATCACGTTCAGGCTCTCACCCACGCACACAAAGCGCTCCATGACATAGGTCCCGAATACCTCAACAACCGCCTCACGTTCTACACTCCAACACGCAAACTCCGCTCCGCCAGCCTCGCCCTCGCCACCATCCCACGGATCTGCAGAACTACCGCCGGAGGAAGATCATTCTCCTACCTGGCGGCCAAGACGTGGAACTCCATCCCTGCCCACCTGCGATTTTCAGGAAACACCTCAAGACCTGGCTCTTCGAGCAGTAGCGGCACTCCCCCCCCCTCCCCCAGCCCCTTGAGACCCTCTTGGTTGAGTAGTGCGCTCAACAAATGTATTGATTGATTGATTGATTGAGGTCCCTAAAATCAGTGACATTGACTTCGGCAACAATTGGAATCTTTTATTCTCTGCCAAGATGCCACTAGGTGAATGTTTGCTTTACAAATACCCGTTACTTCTTTCAGATAAGTCTTCCTGCACTGGGTACCTGTTGCACTTTAAAGTTGACTGATACCTTTTTTTAACCAGTGGCATTGCAAGGGTGCAACATGCCCCATTAGAAGCTAGAACACGCATTGGCATTGCATTAGGTCTCGCATTTGCGAGATTTTTTGCTATTAGCATTGTAAATGACAATGCCTTTTTATTTATGTTTAAAAATACAATAATAAAAGGCATTATCATTTCGAATACCAATAGGTCAAATTTTCGCAAAAGCGAGACCTATGCCATTTCAAATGCTTGTTAATGAGATGCCCGCATTAAGATTCGGGCCAGCATTGCAACTAGTGTGGGCATAAACAAGTTGCCCAAAGCTTGGACGCCTTCTGCTGCCGGCGAACAACTCGCATGAGATAGCATGAAACAACCAGTAAAATGTACATGCTGTGAAAATTCAGCTCAAAACTACGACTAAACACTAAGTTGAGTATCCAAAGCCGAGCGCCGAAATACCGTCACAAAAACAGATGTGGATGAAGTCATTAGGGTATATTTGCTGAAGACTATATGCAAATAGACTTGTAGCAGGATAAATAAACACGGTCCATAAACGCGTTTGCCTTGTGAGGACACTGTGACTGCCGGGGAGCTGTTACACGTGGTTGAATTGAAATGCTAGCTTACACTTTTAAAGGTGCTTATAGAATTAAGCATGTCAGAGGAACATCAGCAAATTTTACATTTGTTTGCAATTTTGTATAGCGCGAACTCGACCTGAAGGTATTAGAGCACTATACATGAGCACCAGTTATATTACACAAGGTCACGTTCTCTTTCTTTTTAAGGCACAGGAAGGTTATGTAATGTGTCCGAAATAACAGGATGTTAAGTCGATGTTGAGACTCGAACCTGGTTTCTTAGTTCCAACGTCCGCAGTCTAGCCGTAATGCCACATCCCAACCTGGTATAGTGTGTGAGAGACTGCTTGGGTGGAGGTGGGGAAATTTGGCATGGCTTTAGGTTACTCAAGATGGGCCCGATTCACAAAATGAACAAGACTTAATCCTAAACCTACTACTATTTTGGTATTCACAGAATGCACTTACTACTTTTGGCATTCACAGAATGAATTTACTACTTTTGGTATTCACAGAAGTTAGGATTTTGTCTTAAGTCTGTCTTAAGTCTGTCTTAAGTCTGTCTTAAGACAAACTTAAGACAAAATCCTAACTTCTGTGAATACCAAAAGTAGTAAGTTCATTCTGTGAATGCCAAAAGTAGTAAGTGCATTCTGTGAATACCAAAATAGTAGTAAGTTTAGGATTGAGTCTTAAGTTCATTCTGTGAATCGGGCCCAATGTATGTACAGTAGTGCGAGTACACATGTTCAAACAAGAGCAAATGCACACGCTTAAATAATTAAAAGGATGCACAAACACATTGAGAGGGCCAATGTGCCTGCAATGAATTTCAAAGTATTCAAGGGAATCCACACTACAGGGATGGTCCTGGTACTTTACCTATCTTAAGTAGAGGCGCTATCGAGTAAAATGCGTTCGGTTTTGGACCCCAGAAAAGGCAAGTAACAAAAGCCATATGGCCCCTCCAATGGGGGTGAACAGTGAAACTAACCGGCAGAACAGTGCCGTCCCCCAACTCGTGTCACATGTAAACCATTAGCTGTCAGCCACCGTTAAGCCTCCCTAACCCACTAAAGCCCGCAACTGCAGAGGAATCAGTTCCCTCCAACACATGGATCCGTTGCATGATGCACATGCTTCTACCGAAGTGGTCCTCTGTGTGTAGTGCGCTGCTAGCCCCATGTCGATCAAGCCACGCTGCCAGCATGACCCGCACATACATAGCTAATTCTTGGACCAGGCTTACTCAATACAGCAGGGAGAGGCCGACCACCCGAACACGAGGGGCCAAATGGGCGGTCTATCACTATTGAACACAGTCGTAAAGAGCAGAAGTGGTGGAGCCTCGGAGGGAGGGAACCACCCCGGCACACCCACCTCCGTAAATCCAACGTCCTTTCATCCGGTGGCAGTAGCATTGTCCCAACTGTATTCCTCGAATGGTATTTGTAGCACTCACAAAAGAAAGGGAGTCACAAGCGCGCCCACAGCTGACGCGACTCCAGCCAATCAATATGTAAAAGGATTAAGCGCAGCGCCCGAGGGCGGGACGGGAATGAGGGGCTGTCAGCCACAGTGCCATTATTAATTGCGTGCGCCCGTGTTGTGTAAATGTAAACACGGGCGCCATGTTGAAGATAGAGCACGGTATGTGGGTATATCAAATTTCCACCCTTGTGACAAAAGTAAAAGCGCGCCTTTGCACAGGAAATAAACACAAAAAGCGTTTGTCATTGCCACTAGTGATGTTTGAGGGGCGGGACAGTGAAGAAATAAAAGAGTTCTTAAACGCAAAAGCTGAAGAAGGGAAGTCCAGAAAAGCGGACGAAAACTGTAGTTAGGCGGTGCTGCTTCCGGAATAAACGGAAGTGACGCATTGGTTCTACAGCCAATAACAAGCCTGCTAATAAAGCAATGCCAGAGTTTACTAATGGCAAGCGGCAACAGAAATAACCCAGCAATAGGCGGAGTTATACACAACTTACTTATGCCTCGTAGAGGCAGCTACGCTGCCTATGCAAGACCTAAAAATGGCCCCCCTGACTTGCTGCTGGGGCGGTTTTAAAGATAACTTTAACTGGTGTTCTATGGATGGGCCCCTCACACCTCTGAGCACCACTTCCACTGTACTTGACAACGTTCACATAGGTATAATTTCAGGAGAATTCATAAACGATCATACAGTATGGAAGAAATGATCCAGACATACATTAATAATTCTTGAACTTGTTTATGTATTCAATTACAGCATAAATATACACAAAATGTGAGTGTTCTGTGTTAGGTGAAGGTGCTTGGAAAACCCAGTGGGTGGCACAATAAAACAGCAAAAAGAACATAGTAGTTTCACAGCACGAACAGACAATTTTTCCAAAATCTTCCCAGCAGGAACAGACAATTTTTCCAAAATCTGCCCAAAGTTCATTTAATGGTAAATCTTTTCAGCCGGGAACCTTTTGTTGGCATTTTGACTTTTCGTAATTTTACAAGAGTTAGAAATTGGGTTACTGGTTGGCAGAGGTATGCACCCTGTCCAAGCAGGAACCTCAATTCTAGTCTGGGTAAGTCATTCCCTCTCTTTCTTGTCTAACTCTCTCTCTCTGTTTTCCTCACCTCCTCACGCATCTTCAATTCCTCTGCCCAACTGCCTCCATATTATCCTCTCTCACTGTTTGCCACTAAATCAGAGACTGGTTCAGTCTGGTGTCTCTCTTTCTGGCACCTCTCTCGTCTCTCACCTGCTGCCCTTACTGCTGCTATTGGCTTTGTGTATGCCTGTAGAATTGCACCAGCTTGGTAAAGCTAATAGCGGTGGCCATTTGCAGTGTTTGATCTTTGTTTGCCTGACTGCCACGTCGCCTTTCTTCTTTGAGGTAATGTCTTGCTCACTGCATGACAGAAGGCATTTAGCAAACAGGCAAGTAGAGCGACACACTAGAGTGTGAGTTAAGTAGGTGAAAGGATGCCTTAATCGGTGCTGCCGTAAACGTACCTGTTTATTTGCAGATAGCCTTTGCCAATAATTGTGATTCACTTTTACAAGGCAATAGCAGCAGCTATCTTGGAAGTATACAAAATACCATTCGGCCAGCTACAAATGATATTTCCCATACTTCCATCATCTTCTCTGTTCAAGCAGCCAAATTATGGAATCCACTACCCTCAAACATATGAGCCACGGATAACTACCTCATCTTCAGGAGACTACTCAAGAGTTGGCTCTTTTCCACTTGACCACAGCACTCAGACACAAATGTACAGGATATACCTGTGCATGTAATTACGTATACTTCTATTATATGTATATATATAGATATGTGAATTTTTGTCTACCAACATATATAATAATAATGGTTTAAAAAATATATGTAATAATATAATTATCATTTTTATGCTTAGCATGTATATAGGTGATCCAGCACTCAGGAACCTATAATTTTCCAAAGACAGGGCTCAATTTACATTACCGAAACAAGCTCCTTTGCGCTGGGATTTGTGTGATTCTAAAAACGATGCCAATTTACCAATCTACATTATTATGCTCTTCCTAATATACCAAATATGGTGAAGCAATTTTTATATTGATGATCATATAGACAAATCAATACTCTTGAATAAAAGTACTCTAATTAAGACAGACTCATTTGTATATTTATAATATTTATCTAAATATTGGAAAGTAATGCTCATCAAGCACCAAAATACAGCACTAATCATAGAGTGTCACAAAGCAAACAACTTCAGAAGAGAAAATGACAAATTCATAATCAATGACAATGCATTAAGGAGTGGATAGGAGAAGAGACAAAAGATTCAGAGACAAAATACATTTGCTAATGTTATGCAAATTCAGATGTCAGGCTATACTAACCCAATTAGGAAACACTTTCTCCTGGCCAGGGAAAGCAAGGGCCCCTCAAGAAGATTTTGAAGAGGCAAAGACTAAGTTAGGAAACATAGGGAGAACAGAAGACCGAAGACATGCGTTGAGCTCACCCCAACAGTCAGCAAAGATGTCTGTCCAAAACCTCTCCCTCCAGGCACACCAATTATACCTTAAAACCCAAAAGACCAACCCACAGAAATATCTAACATAGGTCAGTCTTCACATTTGATTGGTTAAGGAAGGGGTGTACTGTAACACCCCTCTCTATGCACACAAAGGTTTTAAAGACTTCTTTGTTTTAGTCATCCGTATGACATCAACTTTTCTCCCCAGGAAATAAAGTTGAAGTCTCTATCATTTGTTTCCTCTTCTCCGGCAGTTATCTATTACTTTGCATAACTTTTCCGCTGTGCGCCTCCCAGCAGAGGAAGCTTCCCTCCACGTTCATAACATTTTTCTTTTTATTCAGATCATGGCAGGCACTCAGGATTCGAAGGACAAAGTCAGGTTCTTCTTTCCCTCTTGCTCACATTTTCACGGATTTAATTTTCAACGCAGCTGATTTTAACTCTTTATCTGTCATACAGCACGAAACCTATGCTTGTATCTACAATGAACAAAACACAAACATTTATTCTTCATTTGAAATGCATCTCTCTACGCACCAACCCAAATGCTGCATTTATCCCTCGAAACCCATGTTAACGTCAAATAATAAAGTGCTCAAAAGCAGCATTAGTCCTTTATTTTTCATTAATCAAAAGCATTTTTGTGGCCTACTTCAGTAGTTTAGTTTGTGCTTGTGCAGAAGCATTTTCCCATGTTAAGCTTTTCTTGTTTATTTTTCCCTGCACAAGGTTAGTAAATGTTACTGAGGGTTCAATCGGGGCAGATTTTGTTTTACGCAAAAGGCCTGCTCCATCATAGGTCACTATATAAGTTTCACTAAGTTATTTGATTAGATACTTATGTGTCTCTTTTTATCTTACCTATCTCAAAATTGCAAATGTGATAATAACAATTGTATCTATAAGTGCATCAGTATTGAAATATTGAGAAAAACATAAAAAAGAAATATATACATATATGGAAAAACAAATATTTACAAATAAATTAACTTTTACGAACAGCAACACCTAAAAGTCTGAATTTCTATTAGCTAGCTATACTTGAACATATGGAACTTTATGTAATACCCTTTTATATCCTTTAATTACTTTCCTTATACTTGTATACCCTTACTATGTAGTTATGTATGTATATATTTATTACTTTACTCCAACTATAGAAACACATTTCTACTCTATATCCCATCCTATACCTCTTTAAATATATCCTCAATGTTCACTTTATGATTCATCCCAAACATCATCCTATTACTATGATTTGCCTGGGAACCTTTCTTGACTCTTCCCTCCTCTATCCCTCCTTGACTCACCCCAAACCTTATTCTATTACTATTATCTCCAATCCAACCCTGTCTAGATCTTTACTCCTCTATCTCTCCTTGACTCACCACAAACCTCGTTATGATACAATTATCCCTCGATTAACCATTTCAAGACTCTTCCCAAACCTCATCTAACTAATATGAACTTCCAAATAACCACAATCTATACTCTAATCCTTTGGGTTCTGGATTAGTATGCTGCTCACTGAAAAGTGCCTCTATGCCTCATCAGGGGGAGTAAGCACTATACAAATACAATTACAATTACAATCATGTACCCCACATTGCATCTACACACAATGTTACATTCATCTTGACAAAATGGAAAACATAGATCCAAGGTCCATTGCTCTTGACTTTGCCTATGATTCCACCATATCGGCAAAGCATATACCGGCAACCAACAAGCACAATAACTAAATTTTAAAGCACACACATGGTCATTTGACTATTTGTATGGAGCAGTTAGGTGGTTAAATGAAGGCTTTGCCTACATCATATTGCTCTTGTGTTTACGTTTGGAACCTGTTGGACCTGACTGCCTTAGCGCAGTCTTCCTCCAACTTTTTGGCTGCCTCACTTTGTTTTTCTGATCTTGGTTTTACTGGTTTTAGGCCTCTGTGCACTTTACCACTGCTAACCAGTGATAAACTGCTTGTGCTCTCTCCCTTTCACATGGTAATATTGATTCACCACCAATTGGCATATTTAATTTACGTCTAAGTCCAAAGTAAAGTGGCACCCCCTGTACCCAAGGTCTATAAATTAAATGCTACTAGTGGGTATGCAGCACTCATTTTGCCAACCACTAAAGAAGCCCTTTAAACATTTCCACTGTTATGTCAACTTGGAAAAATAAACCTTTTACCAGGCACAGACCTTCCTTTTTTATACAACCCCTGGACAACCCAGATGGCAGGGTGCAATGTATTTAAAAGGCAGGATATGTACTTCTAAGTTTTACATGTCCTGGTAGGGAAAAACTCTCAAAGACTTTTTTCACTACAGTAAGGGCTATATCTCCCATAGGATAGCATTGGAATTTCCTTATTACATTTTATAAGTGCTATTTCTAATTGGGAAGAGATAAGATTCCCAAATCTGGTTCCTCTGGAATCCTAATTTGAAACCCTAACTTATGGTGAAGTCGGAGTCTAAATTGTAGTTCTGAAAATATCTTTCTGGGAAAGTTGGCATTTTCTTACTTTATCTATTTATTGCCTGTTGCCTGTCTGTGATCACTAGTCTGCGGTGAGTGACAGCTAGGCTTTGTGTATTCCCCCTTGAGAGTCACACACAATGTTCCCATAGATATGACTCAAGGGGCCCCTTTGGCAGGATGGGAGGGAGTAGCTGAACCCAGTCTCACTTACACCACACAAAGGGCTGCATACCCCCTGTAGTGAGTGTGGACCAGGGTTGGAAGAGCAGTACCTCAAAAGCCTGTCTTATTAGTCGCCCTCACTTCAAAGGCCAAATTGTGTACATGCAGGGCTACTGCAATTATGCAATTATGTGGCTGCTGTGTTTTTTTCATAACAGCAGATTTTACGCATTTACCACAAAATCCATCATCAGCTTTATAATCTGCGGATTTTAACAATAAAAAAATGTTGGTTCTAGCTCAAACGATTCAAATGTTACTCAAAACACAGCAACACGTATTGCACAGCGGCGGTGCGTCCATTGGGGGTGCTGGGGCGTAGCCCCACCAATGCTACGGCCCCATTCAAATTCTTAGTTCTACTTCTCCAACGCTATTAATTCCAAACAGGACTCCTGATTGGAATTAATAGCGTTGGAGAAGTAGAAGGAGGGATGCTGAAGGCGGTGGTAGGGGGTGGGGGCCGGGCGGGGCTTCAGTAGCACTCAGGGAGTTGATTGACAGCAGGGCTTAGCGCACTAGACAACTGTCAGCAATTGTGCACATGTTCGTTTCTGGGCTTGTAATTTCTGTGTTCGGCCCGAACATGCGCACCAGCCTTCCCTTAAGAGACCGAGGGTTGCCTCATGCCGCAGCCCCGGTCTCCTAACGGGCAGGGAGTATTCCTGCCCTCAGCCAATCCTGACGCTGCTGGAGCAGCGCCAATAGAGGGGTTTGCAGTGACGTCGCGGCTGTACCTGTTTGAAGAGCGCGGGACCCTGGCCCAGGAGCAGTGACCGTGTCCAGCCAAGGGTGGAGGCTGCACGGTACCCAGCAGTAAGGTACCGTCCGTTTTATTTTTATTTCTTTATTCCCCAAATCCCCCCCACCCAATCCTCCCCTCCTGCAAGCATAGAAGCGCAGTGTTTTCATTACAAGTCCAGGCTTCTGCTAGACTGTTGTGCACACGTGACATGGCAGGGATGAGGGGCAGTCTCTCTCTTTCTTCTTTTTTTGCGCCACAAGAAACCCATGAGGAATGTCGGTGCCCGCAACTAAACTCAATGCTCTAATATCGGCACGATGCAGGAAAAACCTAAGCAGGCCAAGATCGACATTTCAAAGGTGGTGGTGGTAAAGTGGGGCAAGTGGGAGCTTGATCAGTATGGAAACACTGTGGACATTCAGTGAAAAATGCATTGCGTTCAAGATTCTTATTCTAGAAGTTGCCGTCCGTCAAAGTGTTTGTCGTGCGCCGAACAAACGAATGCCTGTCGGTTGCATGCCATGTGCATACTAGGGGCCTCATTTATGAGGCCTTGTGTCAGTTTTGCGCCGCCGGTGCGTTACTTTTGTGACGCCCCAGCGGCGTAAAAAAATGCGCCTTGTTGCGCCATATTTAAAAAGTGATACATCTAGGTAGATGCGTCACTTTTTAAACTCCTGCGCCCCATTATACCTGCGTCAGGTATAATGTATGCAGAGGGGGCGTTCCCCCGCAAAAAGCCTCGTAATAGTGACGCAGTGAAATCTATGAGATTTCACTGCGTCACTTTTAGGACGCTGTTGCGTCAAAATCTTGCGCCTGCCTCACAGCAGGAGTAAGACTGACGCAAGCCCTTTCACATGTGGCTTTCCCCATGTGAAAGGACGCATTGCTGGAGTTGCGTCACTTTTGTGACACACTCCAGCAATGCGTCACTTTTGCGCTTACAGATACGTCAGAAATACTGACGTATCTGTAACTCCTTGCGACATGATGCGTCATACATTAAATATGACGCATCATTGGTGTCGCAAGGAGTGCGCAGTGAAAAGTAGCGCATCGCTGTTTTCACGCAGCGATGCGTCACTTTTCATAAATAAGGCCCTAGATTTTTGGGGACTTAAATACGCTTCTGTGTTATTTTTGGCAGGTAATTTTGGGTTGGTATGTCATACAAAAAAAGTACAATGGAGCGAGAAATAGACTCTGTAATTGTAGCCCAGTTTCTTTACTTTCCATAGGGTAATATAACTGCTGAGTTGGGCCTGTCACTTTCGCCTTTTACTCTAAACACTGAGCCTGGGGTGGTCGTTAATTCGCTAGTTCGTCACCTCCGGAAACGGAGCTGCTATGTTTGACATGCTTATCTGGAAGAGGGTGGCTTCCATGCGCTCTGCAGGCATGTGAAAAGTCTCTTTTACCGCCACATTGGGTAGCTCTGCACCAAAGCTAAACAATATTCAGAAGCAGTGTTCATATAATACTGGCTGCTGTTCACACCTGCAAAGGAAAGCTGCTTCAGCGAATTTGAAATACGTGCATACTTGCTTTAAAGAAGCTGTGCAAAATGACTATTAAAGGAACGAACGAGAAGCATTAGGTAAGGCCTTATTCTAGGATTCCTGTTCTATTCATGGGGAGAAATCCACGTTTGAAATGTGTGAAACCTTACACCGTGACCAGCCACTTTCCCACACTCACAGTCACAGATAGGAACGCAGTTGTTCTGGAACAGTTTTCCAGAGTTGCATCACTGATGTCATAGGAATTGTGAAAAAAGCATCACACAAACTGCAAGGACAGCAGTTGTATTCAGTGGACAGTGGTAAGGTTGTAGTTAGCATGTAGCTTATGCTGGATTTTGGAGCACACTGTTGAAAATATATTACTAAAGCATCATGCGGTAGTACACTGTCATTTACAGAAGGCACATCTTCCGTTGAGTTGGCCACCAGATACGCAGGCACAGGTGTGCTGATGGGATAATGAAACACACACATGGAAATTAGGATTCAGTGAAAATTTAATCTGTGCATCATAAAGTAAAATGATTTTATTTGTTTTGATCCAATTGGAGTCTCTGCTTCCTTCGCATTTCAGAATTATGGCGATGTGCTTACATTTGTGCTCTCCTAACTGCTTGTGCATTCTGGGATGTTTGTACAGTTCATTTGCAGCAGGGTTTTGAATTCTGATTGTGTGACAAAAAATAGCATCCTTCAACCTTTCCTTTTTTGTACCCAGCAACATTTTTTACAAAATTCTTTCACTGCAATCAGAGAAAGAAAATGAAATACCAATCTCCCTTTTAAAACAATACGCAGCAATTTGTCAAATGACTGAGTCTGACATTGGACCTCTCTGAATGCACAGAAAATGTGAAAGGATAAAAAATAAATTTGAAGCCATCTTTATTGCTCTTTCATCTTCTAAACTCCAGCATTGTTATTTTGGACATGTTGCAGCACCCCTGCATCCTTACTTCCAGCGAGCGCCTCTGCCAAAGCACAAAGATTCAATAGAGTAGGCATAGAAATAAACTAAATGGTATATTTTGCACCGACTTTCTCAGTGAATTTGGTCATCCACCTATCCATCTCCATTCTTCTTACTCTCAAACCACCTTTCCTCACTTTGTGCACCTACCCATACTTCTCTACCCCATTTAATGATCCTTCTTAAATCTATTCATTTCTCAATCCATCCACCCATCTCTCCAACAATCTGTCTTCCTTCGTTCTATTCATCCATCCATCCATCTTTCTCCTCGTCAGAACTCCCAGTCCATCCATCTTTCTCTTCCATTCTTTGCATTCTTTTGTGTTGTCCTCTTGCATTTGTTCCCCTAATCCACAGTTTCATCATACTATTCTCTTGCAGTGCTATTTGTGATGGCTTTCCATCAAAGTCACTGAAGGCATAAACAACATGTGAAAGGTTTTTATCTTACATTCTTCCCAGAGGCACCCTGCCCACTTACTAAAGTGTGGGAGGAAGGGTTATGCCACCCTACCGATTTAATGCTCCTCCGCTAGGTCCTGTATGGAAACAGGTCTATATATCAGCATCTTGCATGAAACTGTAGTTATTAAGGCCACGCAATACCTAATCACCCTTCCTTGTTTACTAAATAGAGAACACCTTCATACCAGAGGTCCTCACTTGTTGTAAAGGACAAACCTGTGAAACAATCTCTTAACTAGAGATGGAAAAAACATAGACCTCATAGGGCCAGTTTCCTCCTCTGGCCTGGGCAACATAGCTGAAAACCGGTCAAGTAATGAATGTGCAGGTATCTGCCCCCCTACCCTCTGATCTAGGTCCATGGCATTGTGATTGGCGATAAGCTAATATTGTTTAAAATGCCGCACTTGATTACACCTCTTGGTGGTTACCGAATTTTTGATTTAATTCAGCGTTTGTGTGATTTCTTTGAAGATCAGCCCTATTGTCAAATCTGTTGGTAATTTGTTGCATACTGTGCACCTAGCTCAAAAAACAAGGAAGTAAGCAGAGCATCTGAATAGTAACCTTTTCTGTTTTGACCGAAAATCGAATATAGGCTTTAAGCTTTCCAGAATATTTAAAGAACCAGTACAATGGTTCAGCTGGATGATGCAGTGGTTGTGAAACTACTGAAAGGAAGATGGATCAAAGGTCCCAGCCTCACTGTTGATAATACTGCAAAGTTGCTCTCCCAGTCTTTACCCATCTGTTCCTCTTAGATTAAGTTTTCCCATTTGTCTACCTATATAATTATCATATGAAATATATTTATTGATTCATAACTACAACTTCACAATTGCTTTATTAACCTTCTGGCTTTCTCAAAATTGCTTGGAAATGCATCATTTGCCCACTCTTTTTTCAAAACCTTTTCGGGGGAATAACCGGCCCCCTCTCCACCCCCCCGGAACTCAACTTATGACGGTCGGACTTGCTCGCCACTGGCGACAGGACTCCTCACAAACCTTTATGCATCACCATTTTCAAATATCACCAGCCGGCACTGGTATTGCAGTGCAGTTGAAGGCCCTCTCCAAAGGTTGATTGGTCACCTCTGTGTAGCTTATTGCTATATTTGGGTGTTAAACTGGTACTAATGAGGTGCAACTAACGCCCAGACAGTGTAACAAGTTTAAAAATGTCAAAATAATGAAGTAATACTATCACAAAATGTGCTGCATTATTTACTCTGCCATGACACATAATTTGACCCTAACATGACGCATAATTCCAGTGGCACATAATTTGTGTTTTCTTGCCACATAATTTACACAACCATGCTCATAATTTGACCTTCCCCTGCCACATAATTCTAGTGACCCTGGGTATAAGTACTGGACCTCAGACACCACAACTTCAGTACACTTCCGTACCTGTGAAGACTCTGCCACGAATAAGGACTGCTGTGCTGCTGAGGACTGCCACTCTAATGGACTGCTGCATTGGTGGACTCTTGCCTTGCTGTGGCTGAACCCAGCATCCCCGACGTTGGCGCAGCCAGGATCAAGGTACCTTTGTTCAGCAGGCCTCATTGGATCCCTGTATCAGGCACACGCTCTTTTGTGGTCGGCCTGAACTTTTGACTTAGACCCTGTCTGGCACGACCATAGATTTCAGTTAATGCTTACTGCTTCTAAGCACTATTTTACAGTTTAATCTTTATAATTCATATCTCAAGGTCGACTTATTGGATTGTTGTTGTTTGGTCTTGTTTTATTTATTAAATTAAGTTCTATTTCCTAACCTGGCGTGGTATCTTTTTGTGTGGTGTTTGCATTGTTTTACTGTTTGAAGTGTTACACAAATACTTTACACACTGCCTCTATCAGTAAGCCTTACTGCTCTGTGCCAAGCTACCAGAGTGTGAGCACAAGTTAATGTAGGGTTTGCCTGACACTTACCCTGACACCCCAGTCAACCAACAACCCAATTTCTCTGGCAACCCATGACCAAAAAGAGTAATTGTTACACCCCTATGTTACATTTGCAACAAACTATGATGATTAACACTTATGGCTTACATTGGACCATTTGGTACTATTGTCATGCATAGTTCGGGGTACTGATTCCTGCTTACAGGTGTGCTAAGGTCTGTTTTCTGCTGGAGAAGGGTCTTCTGCTGGGGAGACCTTCCACGCACTTGTGCTTCTAACAGTCCACAACTTTTTACTGGGTTTTTTGTATTCCAGTGCACAGTTTATGAAAAGGGCTTTTATGTGTATGCCCATTTTCACTGAGCTGCCCGCGTCACAGTGCCCCTGACTATCTTGGCTCGATTTGAAACTTAAGGGGGGAGTGTTTCCTTCTTTTTGAAGGGGTACTGAGCAGACATCTTGCTCTGACCAGCATCCATGAATAAATAGTGCTGTTTAGGCACTTTTGTTTTTGCTTTCAAAGCTCATGCATAGGCGCGTTATTCAAAGGCGGTGCATTGTTAAGGTGTTCATTATAATTAATCTCCACATTCATTTTGCACTGATTGCGAGAAAAAAAACCTGTCTCAAATTTGCAGGATAGGGCAGGCAGTGAGCCAGTGACAGGTAATACACTCTCAAACCTTGTGAGACAACGTGATGTGAAAAGGGGAGCATTCACTGTCTGTCACCAATTAAATTGTGAATAAACACCTGTGCCTTTCACCAATCCCTAGGGAAGAAGACTATTTTTTAATGACCTCAGTGCTGCTCTGCCAGAGGACTAAATAAGAATTGCGTGTTGTTCTGGCCCCACCGGAGCTGAAACACAAGGTAATAAAGGTCAAAAGAATTCAAAGTCTCAACATTTTTTTGATTGTTAACCTTCCAGGTGGCTGATCGTCTAGATTAGCTTGTCTGTGGCAGGATCAGGGATATGCTTCATGAAACATTTGTAAGAGTACTTTGATTGCCAGCCTGACAGCATTAAGACTGATGCAGCCTTGCCAGGATGGAGAACAAGGCCTCCAAACCTGCTTATAAGAATTAAAAATTGTTTGACCTCAGAGCATTGTAAGTCCTGGTAAGTTAATATTGTTTAATAATTTGATTTACAGTATTTCTGTGATCAGGACCACAATAAAATTAACGGGTAAACCCTCTCCTCGGAGGATTTAGGCCACAACCTAACAAGATAATGATGGGCACCTGTTGGGTCTGGGTCTGGTATAACTTGTAAAGGCATAAAATAATTATGCCAAGATTTACAGATAATTCACGCCATTCATCAAGGCAAGTTGCTGGGCTGCCTTTGCATGTGGCACAGTTCAGCTCTGTCCTTGTGCTGGCGCACTTTGGGCTGCCTAGTGCCAAAGTGGGTACCCTTGCACCATGGCACAAGTTCACTATTATTTCTCTTTTGTGGCTATTTCCCCTTTCCACGTACATTGCAGAACGCAGCACACATGCAAATAGGAAGACTTGAGGAAGAAATAGATATGTCTCCATGTTATACCGCTCTCGGGTAGACGCACCATTTTTACTGACTTTAGTAAATATGGGTTTGAGTCTCAATACATGGATGCACGGGTAGGACGATACTCCACCCATATAGCACCTCCTGACGCAAATTATTTTTTTTTACAAAGTCACGCAAATTGAGTTTTACATGGCTTAGTAAATATCAAAGTAGATTTTGCTGTGGTCTGTACGAATACAGTGAAGCAACCATGATACAAAACCTTTGCACATGTGGGCCATAAATGTATTGGCTTTTGCCTTTGCCAATAAAAAAAGATTTCATTATCTCCTTTTCATCCTCAGTATGCGACATTGAAACAAATACTTTGCTCAGGATAATTAAACATCACTTTAACCGGTTCAGAATATTCTTTATTCTAATTTTTTACTCAGCTTTAATTAAATTCTGCAATTGATGGATCCATAAAGTGATGTTAAATGGAATAAAACATGTTCATGCTCCTGAGTAATTCAGGCTCAGACATATTTAATTGAATATTTCCAAACCTCAGGGAAGCCTTAGTCAGTGGATAGTCTGATACATTTTAGAGACAATTATGCCATTGTGATTAATTTTATAGTGTGCTTACTTTGGAAGTTATTGCTAATCATGCTCTCACAATCTAAGGGGCATTTGTACAAGGGATTATGGCACTGGAACGTTCCAGTGGCACAATGCACTGCTCCATTATTACAATGAAGTTAAGCCACTTTTTGTGGCTTGACACTTCTTTGTAATTATGGTACCTTTTCACACAGGTATCTGCATAAAAGGGGCATACCATGGGTGCTGCTGTGGGCATTCCACCACAACACCCATTTCTTTTTGACGCTGCCCCAGATTTAGAAGGATCTGTAAATCTGAGGCATCACATAAAACTAACTCCATGCAAAAGCAGGTGTTGGATTGGTGCAATGAGGAGAAATACTTTTATTTCTCCTCATTTTTGCTTTTCCTATGTGTGCAGCATTCTTTCTTTCTTTATCTTTATTTCGGCTACTTTAGCCATAAAAGATACATACATAAAAGCACAAGTCATAACATTTCACACATCAAATACTAAAACAATTTAGACTTGAGCATAGATACAAAATTCATAAAAAACATCCTCAGTAATATACCTACATAGCTGCATAAACACCAGGGCTTCATAACAGTTAGCATTTAATGAGTAGAAATCGTACACCATCATCGTATAGCAAATATAACATCCAAAAACCAAAGGAAGTGCATCAAGATTTAGCGAATCAGAATAGATAACCAGTCCTCCTGCGGGCAAGGTAGACTGAATAAAGAAATCTATTCATGCTAAATACGATGAATTGGGTAGTGTTAGTTTTAGCAATTCTATAAGCCATTAAACAAGATCTTATGCCTAAAATATTACACAGGGGTTTAATCCACCTTTTTCTTGCTTTGGTGTATGCTTGGCAAAAAAACAGTATATGGACCTCATCCTCCATGTGAAGACCTGGGCACATAGTGCACTTACCCTGAGTATGGTTACCCCCTTCCAATTTCCTCTTGGACCAACGTTCAATGTTGGAGTTTATCATAAGATTCCCATACCTGAATTTCAAGAAAAGAGACTTCGCAAGAGGAGGCTCTATCTCATCTAGGAAGGCCTCAAAATAGGGTTCATTTTTGAAGTCTAAAAAGTTTTGGGTTAAAGAGCCAATTCTATTACCATTAACTAACTGATTAGAAATGAAGGACCAGAAGGCTTGTTTTGCAATAGATTTTGCATAGAAAGGTTGCATTTCCGGACACTCCCAAAGGTGAGACAGACCCAGGATAGAAAACCATTTTTTTATGTGTTTGAGCCATACAATAGAATGTAAAGAATCTAGGCCCAAAATCTCTTGCAGGCCTTTCCTATAATCGATCAGTTCGGGAATAGACCATATTCTTACCCAAAACATTAATGGTCTTAAGATTGTGTAACTGTCAGTTCTTTTGAAATTCAAATCAAATTGAAGAGGAATTAGAGGAGTACTGGTCGGGACCCTTACAATTGATCTCATAAATTTATTATCTAGGCCATAAAAACTTTCCCTTGCCCAAGGCCCCCATATTTCAGCCCCATAAAGGGCAGCAGATTGAGTTTTAAATTTAAAAAGCTCAAGCGCTGGAGTCACACATTTACTTGAGCTAGTGTTAAATTCAGTAATAATTGGCTTAGCATTGTGAGCATAGGTGACCTTACTTTTCTCAATTTGGGCCTTCCATGTTAAATTTGAATCCAACACCACCCCCAAATAAGAAAAATGATCGACTATTTCTAGGGCTTGGCCATCCAGATTTAGGGTCCCCCTATCCGGCCTACAGGGATTTAATGCCATACACTTAGTTTTTTTAATGTTTATCTCTAATCCTTTATTTACACAGTACACACTAAAGGAGTTCAAGAGCGCCTGGAGACCTTTCTTGGTTTGGGATATCAAGATGGTATCAACCGTGAAAAGTAACGCAGGCACCCTTTCCCCATCAAGTTTCGGTGAGTCACTGGTACAACTATTCAAATGTTCAGGGATGTCGTTAACAAATAATGAAAATAATGTGGGGGCCAGAACGCATCCCTGGCGTACGCCACGCTCTATGGGGATATCACGCGTTAGTTCTCCTTTTGGACCCCACCTAATATTAGCGTGGTTCCTGGTGTGCAACTCAACTATTTGAGCCAGGAGACAGCCTGGCAGTCCGGCATCACTAAGAGACCTCCAAAGCAGTTTGCGTGGGACGAGATCAAATGCCACTCTCAGATCTACAAAGGCGACATACAGATGACCCTTTCTAATAAGTACATACTTCCAGTATATACAACAAAATCTGAAGACCTGATCTATTGTACTGACCTTGCCCCTGAATCCGGCTTGTAGTTTAGTAAGTATTGCTTTTTCCTCAAGCCAATCATTTATCCGAAATAGTAGATGCTTGGAATAAAGTTTTTGCAAGACATCCATCAAACTAATCGGTCTATAGTTTGATGGTTCAAACCGGCTACCCTTTTTAAATATCAGAACGACTTCTGCAGCACGCCAACTATCTGGGAATTGGCAGTTGCTAGATAAGGCATTAAACAAATGATTTATATATGGGGCCCAGACTTCAATCTCATGTTTATACAAGTCGCCTGGTATTTTATCGGGGCCAGGAGCTTTACTACTTTTCAGTTCGGCGATTGCCTTTTCTGTTTCGCCAATGGAAAAATTAAGACATTCAATCGGTGGTGGGAACCATGGAGTGTCATCAGGTCCACTGTCATATTGTTTATAAAGAGATGTAAAGTGTGCCACCCAAGTCGTTTCGTCTAAAAAGACGTCCTTCACAGCTCTACCTGCATGGGACCCATTGGCTACCAGCCTCCAAAACCCAACATTATCCTTAGATTTGGCAGCAGCCAACATATCAACCCAGTTTAACTCTTCCCAAGTCTTTTTTGAAGTCCTTTGGATGTACTTATAAGTCTCCCTGGCGGCTTTAACATCTTCCTTCGTTTTGTTTTTTATAGCAAACAGTAACTCCCTCTTGGCCAATCTACATGAGTGGTCATACCATAATTTACCATGACACCCTATCCTTATATTTTGTTGCTTTTTTTTTGGCATTTTTGTCAAACATAGTCTTAACTCTTTGAAGAATGTTTTATGTAGGGCAATGAATTGATCATAGCAAATCGGTGAAAGAAAATATTCATCTGTAGACCCAAAGGTTGTATTAAACAGTGAATAGACAGTTGCAAGTGCTTTTCCATGTGCAAGTACTTGTGACCATTTCAATGCACGTCTATTGTTGCTAACATGTACCATATCACAAGAGATGGGGTTAGGAACCTCAGTAATAGACAATGAAGAGGATTCACTAAACAGGTTGGCATCAAAGGACAACTCTAGTGGATAATGGTCACTCTCACCCCTATTTACCACCACAAAATCGATCATATGGTGCCAAATGCTCAATGAGACAAATATAAAGTCCATGTTGCTTTTAATATCGGACCTTACATAAGTGGGACTTTTTAGCAGGTCGGATGGAAAGCGACCATTACATGCCATGAGACTATAATCAACAGTCAACCTCACCAAGTGTATAACCAAAGCCGAACATTTGACGAAGTTTGTTGTCTCAAGCTGAGGAATGTTATTTGCTTGGTCTTCGTCCTCAAGGACGTCTAAAAGCCCCAAGACGGGTTCGAAATTACAGTTTATATCACCACCCAAAATTACTGCAACATCACCAACCACCCTTTTCAAAAAACTATCCAAGATTTCAAGAGTGGGGGAATCTTTAGAGTATGCTAAGGGTCTGTTGTAAACATTGATTATATAACATTCTACCCCATTCATGTTTGTAATTCTTAGGGCCAGAACGTCATGTGAACCTACTTCAACTACTTCAATCTTAATCTTCAATGTAATTTTGACCCATATAATAAGACCCCCCCGACGGTCTACCCCTGGTTGACTGAACAGCCCCAATGCCAAAAGTTTTATACACTATCCTGTGAGGTATGTCTATTGCCCATGTTTCTTGCAAGAGACAAAAGTCGCTTGTGTCAATATATTCGGCCCACTCTGGGTCCCTCAGGTTTTTGGTTACCCCCGCAATATTCCAGGAGGTTAAGAGCAATGTTGATGTAGCCCCGTTACCAGGACAGGTTGGCTTTGGAGTGACTGGAGTCAAGGCCGCAGATCCTTGCAGCGTAGTAACCGGGAGGTGCAATACTAATTGGGATGCCAAACCCACTGTATCATTAACGGTTCCATCAGCCAAACAGCCCTCTACGATTACAGGATTCATCAAGTCTGCTGCTAGAGTGTACTTCTTATCTAGAGCATCCCTATTATTTCGTTGGTCATCATTGCCCCCCTCCCCTTTTATCCCTGTTACCTTACAATTATCATGTTTAATGGGATCACTCTCATCACAGGATAGATAACTTGTGACATTGAAATTAGTGGTACAGTTTGACAAGGATGTGAGTCAATCAACTCCATCTAAACAGCTGAACCTAATGTAGGTAGGGACTCCATTCCACTCATTGTGAAAGCCCTGCCTACCTATATCAGTACCTCGCCTAGAATGATGATTAATTGTGGTCCAGTTCCCTCCATGGTTGGGCTGCCTCAATGGGGGATAAAAGAATGTTAAAGGTCTAGCTTCAATGGTAGATGTTCCTGCATACGAATTCCATGTGCATATATGTTGGGCAGTGTGGGTATTCTCGAATGAGACAACAATACAGTCACCTAGTATTGATTTTGTTATGGGACCAATCCATGGCACCCTCCTTACCATAAGAATTCTACTTTTCATATGGTTTGGGACAGGCTTGTTTTCGTTTAGCCAATAGATCACCTTATTTTGCAGGGACAAAAATGTTTCTTCGTGTTGGTTGACTAACTCAGGAACCCCGGTAAGTACAACTACGAAAGGGCTTACATCAGGTGGAAGATCTATAAATCCACTCTTTAAGTTGTTACTAACATAAGGTGTATGATAGTTAGGGTTATAACCTTTATTTTCTGAACTTCTCTGGTTCAAAGTCGCATTTGAAGATGGTACAGAGTGTACAGGAGGGTGGATATTGATAGCGCTCGCTATTTGGTTATTGGTATTAGCTACAAAACCCTTACTAATCAATTTATTAGCGGGTTTTCTTTTAGATGGAACCTTGGGGGTTACAACAGAACTCACACTCTGATTATGTATATTTGGCACATCTGTCACGTCCCTCTTACAAGATTGTTTATTAGAGGGGTTTACTTCCAGATGTACCTCGGACCTAGGAGCAGATGTATTACTGGTAACTATGTCGGAACTCTGTAGCTCACTACCATTTGGGTTTGAACTTAGACTTAGGGTGGACAGAGTGATGATACTTTTCTCCACCTCAAGGAGCTGGTTTTCGATACAAGATAACCTAATTTCCAGCGGCCTAAGAAGTTTCTTTAATGTCTCCCACACAGTTTTTAGAAATTCTTCTTTGCCCCCCTCTAGGTCTACCGCAGAAGTGGTGATTTTCTCATCCCCAATGGCAGGGTGCACATCTATTTTATCAACATTCGACATATCCATTTTTTCCCCATTATTAGACAACTGGATAGTAGAGGGCATCTGGTTAAACATGTTACTTGAGCCCCCTTGTGACTTTGTCCCCCCTGTAAAACATTGACTTTTTGCTACTTTGGCCTTTTTCCTAGCATACACTGACATTACTTGACGTTTTCTCTTTTGAATTGGCTTTACCTTATTTTCACCCATAGTACTTTTGGACTCCTCATTCCCTTTCACATCCTCCAACAATATATCCACCTTAGGAGAATTAACTAAAGAGTCACTATTGACGGTTTGTTGGATAGGGTTGGGTGAAGTATCAACAGAAATGACAAATTCTTCAGGAATAGGATGCACTTCAGCCAATGAAATAATGGGTGTAGGGCCAGTAGGACGCTCGGGGGTTTTAGCTAAGGCAATACTTCCCAAGGAAGATTTTTTACCTAATGCAAGATCTAGAGACAACTTTCTAGCTGCCTCCAGCTCCAGGGACACTCTGTGCTGAAGTTTATTGATCTCAATATCAATGTTGGTATTAGTCCTTGTGATGAAATCGTCCAAAGTTCCTGTAGCCTTTTTCGCATTTTTGGCCATATTCCGAGTTTCACGCGAAGACATAGTTTAACCAAGGCCCAATATAGGGGTGTACTGTGGGTAATGATACCAAGACTGTGAAGTTCGGCCACACCGCCAAGAGGGGTGGCCAGGTCAGGTCTTGCTCGGTCTGTAACGGGCTAGAACGGGCCCGCTCTTGGCCCGGTCTTCGCCCGGGCGCGTCCGCGCGCGTCCCGCGGGCCGAAAATGTAGGTCCACCTATATAGGTCTGTTAGAAGGAAAGACCACGCCCCTGATTTCTACTCGCAGGGAGGAGGAGGCGGAGGGAAGAGGACCAGCTGTGGAAGATTAGCGCACTGCCCGCTGGTCCTCGCAGTCCCGCTGCAAGCCTTAGTTGGTATCCGGCTTCAGTCCTCAACACGGTCATCCCTTTGATGACAAATGCACGAGCGGCGCCCGCGAAGCGGGAGCCGCGAGGCGTGGGTCACAATCCGTGAAGGCAGCAGCTAGGTGCAGTGGTGAGTTTCAAATGCAGCTTGTTCCCCTGGGAGGCACACACAGAGCTCGGGTCCAGCCCTGATTTCTACTCGCAGGGAGGAGGAGGCGGCGGGAAGAGGACCAGCTGTGGCAGATTAGCGCACTGCCCGCTGGTCCTCGCAGTCCCGCTGCAAGCCTTAGTTGGTATCCGGCTTCAGTCCTCAACGCGGTGATCCCTTTGATGACAAATGCACGAGCGGCGCCCGCGAAGCGGGAGGCGCGAGGCGTGGGTCACAGTCCGTGAAGGCAGCAGCTAGGTGCAGTGGTGAGTTTCAAATGCAGCTTGTTCCCCTGGGAGGCACACACAGAGCTCGGGTCCAGCCCTGATTTCTACTCGCAGGGAGGAGGAGGCGGCGGGAAGAGGACCAGCTGTGGCAGATTAGCGCACTGCCCGCTGGTCCTCGCAGTCCCGCTGCAAGCCTTAGTTGGTATCCGGCTTCAGTCCTCAACGCGGTGATCCCTTTGATGACAAATGCACGAGCGGCGCCCGCGAAGCGGGAGCCGCGAGGCGTGGGTCACAGTCCGTGAAGGCAGCAGCTAGGTGCAGTGGTGAGTTTCAAATGCAGCTTGTTCCCCTGGGAGGCATTCTGCAGCACACATAGAAAGAGCAAAATGCTATTAATGATTGTTTTTGTGCATGAAGATGTCCCTTACTGCACAAAAACAAACATTAAATATTGGCAATTTGCTACCTCTAAGTGTGCTGCAGAATGCACCACACATAGAAGTAGCAAATTGTCATTATTGATTGTTTATGTGCTGGAAGGGACACCTAATTCCTGCACATAAACAATCATTCCTGCAACGCAGACACCCTTGCACAATTGCACAGGGGTGTCTATGTTGATGCTAAACAGCTATTTTTAGCGCCAGCGAAAACACAGAAGTGTGCAATATTCTTGTAAATACGGCGCATCGCTGCGTTTTGGAAATAGCACAGCCCTGCAAAATTTGCTGCAGTGCCATGCTGCTCTATATCCTTGTACATATGCCCCTGACTTTGTTAGGTGTTAGTGTTTTAGTGTCCAGGTGGCTTTGAGTGCTGCTACCCATGTTACCCTTTTCTTATGGGTTCTAAGGGCAGATGAAAAAGGTAAACAAAGGTCTAGCACCTTTTCTCTCTTCCGGTAGGCTTCACACCTTGTACTTCTTCTGAAAATAGGAAGCTGTTGAGGGGCTAATAGTGAGGAAGTGTTTAACTCTAGAAATTCATCTGTGGTAAATGATGTGTGGTGTCACTATGCTACCCTCGACATTTTGGTGAGTCAACGTCCATACATACCATCTCATCTCCATACGGTCAATCTTTCTGGTCAGAGCTGCACTTTGAAAGGGATCCTCTTCGTTTGAAGCTCCATCCTTTATGCTTCCACGTAATGAGTTCCTAGTCAACTACTGCAATGTGGTCATCTACGCTCCTCTGTGCATGTAATAAAAAGGCCTTTTAGTGGAGATATAATCACTAGGCAATCACTCCATCAAGCGGCCCGCCATACTGCCCAGGGAATCTCAGCAACCCTGATGTAGAGGAGGACTTTGTGAGTGATAACATCGGGCCTCTATAGGTACTTAAACTAAGTTATAATGCCCAATCATACCTCCTCAATCCTCAAAGAAAAAAACAGACACATTTTTTTCTTTTACTTTTTTGTTATAACTTTTGGTTTTGTGTTCATGAATTGCAATTCTGCATGCCGTGGTAATCTGAAACAATGGTCATGAGCACCCTAATGGAATTCCCTCCTTAACCACCAAAAAGTTAGCTGAACGTAAGCAAGGCACAATGGACACCTTAATGTGTGTTTTAGTGATGGTCTCTGTGGCATTTAACTTTGCTGTATTTTCAAGACGTGCCTTGAAAATACAAGGGGAGGACACAGTCTTGATTCAAACTATTCAAATGTAGAGGGCGATTTTCACACTGCTAATAATTGTGAGCGGGTAAAACAGTTGATCTGATCAAAGTCGTTCAAGTGTTCTGCATTTGTAAGTAGGATCCTATTGGAGGGATCTAGTTGCTCTGGTGAGTTATAACACATAAATGCCCACTTTAAAGCATTCAGAAGAAATCTGCATATTTACTGTAAATTGTCCACAGTTATCCAGGGAATCTTCCAAATCAAGTGGTTCCATCTATGTGCAATTTAAATCACTTGCCTGTTTTTGCTGATGATCACTTGCTTGTTTTTGCTGATGATGGTTTAAATGTGCACGTTAGAATCACTCTCACTGGAATGAACTAGAGCAATATATATATATATATATATATATATATATATATATATATATATATTTTTTTTTTATTCACTGAAAAAAACATAGGTTTTAGGGGTGTTATAGTTGACTACACATTTCACTCGTATAAAACCATTGAAATTCCCCCGTTATAGTTAGTTGCACTAACTATAACTCACGCGCCCGCAATCCACTGCTGATGATGGCACATATTACATCATTCATTACATGGTCAGTGACATCACTGCTGACATCTCAAATGACATCACTGATGACATCACGGATGACATAATCCAGTGAATGTGGTTTGGTTCGATATTTAAAAAAGTATTATATATATATAGCAATCTGCCCTGAAGACTGAATGGATGTATAAGTGTTTGAATGGAGGATTTAGTAGCAATGTGATTGACTGTCTTAGTGACAAATCTATAGTGTCTCACTAAATATATGGTATAGTGATTAAACTGTGTGAATACCTACATCACTCTTTCTCTTGTTGTGTAAACTACTACATAAGTTGGTTACTAGCTATGTGAAAGTCTATATTAGTTATTAATTAGTTAAGTGAGTATTTGTATGGGATAGTCAATGAATCTGTGTGTGGTTGGGTGGGAAGTGTGTGACTGTCGAAAGATGTGTAAATAGTTGATTTAGTAGGTATATGAGGTTAAGACTGTATGTGGAAACAGTTGTTTGGGTGAGTGAATCTCTTTATGGGTGTGGTGATGAGTAAATATATTTCTCAATTATACATGTCCAACAAACTAGAAATACAAATGGCAGTGTATGTGATACTTGTGGTATATAAATAAGTATAACTAAGACTCAGTGATTATATGAGTGACTGTATGGATAACTGTATACTTGTAATAGTGATTTTATAACACACTAAGTATGACTTTCTAACTATATGAATAAATAAAGTGGTGCTTGTGTAAGTGTGTAGCCTAGTAAATATAAGTATGATCAATTGTTTACATAAGTGAGTAGGATTTCTGCATAAGTGAATAGGATGTGTTCTGGTGAGTAATGTTGATCTGGGTGTATAAGTATATTTAATAGTATTCTATTGTTTTTGTTTTAAAGCATGTATGACTGAATGTCATACATGCTACAATTCTAATTGTAATTGTTTAGATGTGTGTGTAGATGTAGGAATCACTAAGAGGGTTTTTAGAAACTTGTATTGGTGTGTCACTGGTTTCAAACATGATACTCCATATTTTATAATGTGTGTTAAAAGGTGATGCTACTGTATGATCAGGTGTATCAGCTTGTCACATGGATGATGTCATCAGTGATGTCATCAGTGATGTCATATGAGATGTCATCAGTGATGCCACTGACCATGTCATGAATTATGTAATATGTGACATCATCAGCAGTGGATTGCGAGCACGCGAGTTATAGTTAGTACAACTAACTATAATGGGGGAATTTCAATGGTTTCATACGAGTGAAATGTGCAGCTAACTATAACACCCCTAAAACCTATGTTTTTTTCAGTGAATTTCTAAGGTTTTTTAAATGCTAATTCCTAACTATACCTTATCTGAAACCAATGGTTTTTTCTGTGAATTTCAAAGGTTTTTTTAAATGCTAATTCCTAACTATAACATGTCTGAAACCTAGGGTTTTTTCAGTGAATTTCAAAGGTTATTTTATTGCTAATTTGTAAATATTTGTATTTTTTTTTAATATTTTCTAACTACATTTTTTTAATCTTTTTATTTTTAGATGTTATTTTTTAAATTAAATTACATATTTTTTTATAATTTTTTTATTACATAAAAATATTTATTTTCCATTATTTTATATTGTTTATAATATACTTAAATTATATATATTTTTTTTTCCATTTTTTTTGCAGTTGCGCACCCTACGAACACTCTGCTCATTTACTGCGCGAAACGTGTCCGCCATTTTAGGGTCGCAGTCTAGGATCCGCGTAGGGTGTGCAACGGGTACAACTTTTCCAACGCAGTTGTTATGCGACTGTTGCACAACGCCTTGCGCATACGCAAGATTTACGTATAAAGCGTCGTAACGGACGAGCGGTAGGGCGTGACGACATATGCATATCAGACGCGGTGTGTGCGCGACTTCCGTAATTTTTTCAATGTTGAAAAACTTATTTATATATTTAATATAAATATTAAGACAAGAGATTATCTGAGGCTATTATTTTAATAATTTTCTTTTAACTTTCTTAAAAAGTACATCACTGTTATTCTATGGGAGGAAATTCAGTTAGCAAGTAAATAGTGTTATCGTTGCCTTTTCTTACTCAGTGGTGGATCCTGGATCGAGCACTGCTGAATCTCCTCTAAACAGTTGAAAGAATGCAAATTACCAAAGATCACTAATATCACTAGAATGCAAATCACATCAAATCTCTTTATTCGGATTTACAAAAAAATCCATAAAAGTACATCTTAAAAAAAAAAAAAAAACAATTCAACATATTCAAAATTAATGTTAAGCAAATGCAAAGATATTTAAATAATGCATATTAGTACATATAACAAATCATATATTTCCATTATCTGAGGTACCAAGGGAGATCAGTAATCATAAAGGAGTACAAATAAATCGGGGGTATTCTATGCTTCTACAAACATAAAAAAATAACTGCGCGATATATAGGTTCATCAGTTTCTAGTTTTAGGCGCATGAGATAGGGCTAATTCAAAAAGAGTGTTCTGAGGAATTTAGTAATTGCAGGACATAAAACTATTGTACAATAATTAGGGAAAATTAAAAGCCACTGGAGCACTGCTACCATTACTTAAATGGGATCCTCTGCCCACTTGATTGTTTACAAAGCCCCGGGAACTAAAGGAATGCATGTAGGACATATTAGGGTAAAAATCATATAGATTCCAGGTAGAGATAGGTCCGTCACCATTATGTGATAGCCATGTCTGTATGTATGGCACAATATGTCTGCTCCTAAATCGAATCAGGATCAAATCGCCCAAGATGTCTTTTTTTTGGGGTCCAAGCCATCCAACCCTCCGAACACTTATTATATGGCCATCAAGGTGTTTGGGCAGGGGTCTGTTTTTAGTTAACCAAAACTTGACCTTGTTCATAAGTTCGTATTGTCTCTCAGTTTTGCCTTTTGTTAGCTCAGGGACACCCGAAAGAACAATTACAAAAGGCGCCGCCTCTGGAGGTAAGTGTATATGGGTGGTGCGCACATGGTTAGACGGAATATTGCGTGCTGTTGTCAATTTCGGAGGGGCTTTGGGATTGGTAAGGAACAAGGAGGAGGAGGTTGGCAATCGAGTGGGCACCGCTTCATAAGGAATAATCAGATTGGGTGGATTTGAGAGAGCAGGTGTCGGCGGGCATTGAGTTGTAACAACATGTGTTGAGGATTTCAGGAGAGAATTAATAGAGTACTCCAACCCCGTCAGCTTCTCCTCCAGCGTGTTGATTTTAACCATCAGGGGGTGTATTAGGGGATGTATTAAGGTTTTGATCAGATTCTCAATCCTAATCAGAGGGGCCTGATGAGAGGATGTTAATAAATCGTCCAAAATTGCAACAGGTGGTGAAAGGAAGGACGAGTTAGTTAAAGATGGTGTAGACGGTTTATCAAATTTTTGTCTTTTGAGAAGGCTCCCGTTTTCTTTGACTTTATCCCCAACGATATTCCTTTGGGCTGGTATGACCATGGGGGATATTTCATGTGTATCAGGGAGGAATTTCAGCTCCCTTGGGCATGGTAACGTGGGAGTAGGTGCTGTTGGAGCATACTTAGCCTTACACAAGCTATTTAAGTCATTCAGCCACGCATAACTAGGTGAAGAATGTGCAAATATGTCATCCGGGATGTTGTCGGACATATCCCCTGTATTGGGCTTAGGCATAGTTAGTGAAAGTGCTAATCGGAACTTTACCTCTCAGCAGACAATGGGGGTGGCCCATCCCCGTCCTCCTCGGTCCGATGAGGGCCCGCCCTTTGCCCGGGCTTAGCCCCGGGCGCCGACCTGCGCGCGAACCCGCGACGCGGGTACTGCTGTCCTTTTGATGCGCCTCCTGGCGCGCTGCTCCCGTGTCTGGCGAGATGCTGGGGCGTCTGGGAAATGAAGTTTCCACCCCTCGCGCTCCGGCCGCTCTTGTAGTTGCGGCGGCAAGGGGGAAACTGGCAGGGAGAGTTGACCCCCGGTGCAGGTAAGCCTGTGAATGAGCCCCCGCTCCCCCGGGACTGCTGTCCTTTTGATGCGCCTCCTGGCGTGCTGCTCCCGTGTCTGGCGAGATGCTGGGGCGTCTGGGAAATGTAGTTTCCACCCCTCGCGCTCCGGCCGCTGTTGTAGTTGCGGCGGCGAGGGGGAAACTGGCAGGGAGAGTTGACCCCCGGTGCAGGTAAGCCTGTGAATGAGCCCCCGCTCCCCCGGGACTGCTGTCCTTTTGATGCGCCTCCTGGCGCGCTGCTCCCGTGTCTGGCGAGATGCTGGGGCGTCTGGGAAATGTAGTTTCCACCCCTCGCCCTCCGGCCGCTGTTGTAGTTGCGGCGGCGAGGGGGAAACTGGCAGGGAGAGTTGACCCCCGGTGCAGGTAAGCCTGTGAATGAGCCCCCGCTCCCCCGGGACTGCTGTCCTTTTGATGCGCCTCCTGGCGCGCTGCTCCAGTGTCTGGCGAGATGCTGGGGCGTCTGGGAAATGTAGTTTCCACCCCTCGCGCTCCGGCCGCTGTTGTAGTTGCGGCGGCGAGGGGGAAACTGGCAGGGAGAGTTGACCCCCGGTGCAGGTAAGCCTGTGAATGAGCCCCTAGAATGCGCGGATCATACGCGCACCCCGTGATTTCCCCCCCCAAAAAAATAGGGGCTCTGGGAGACCTTGTGGGACACCCTGAGTAGACCTAGAGTATCAGGGTGTGTCTACCCTCCTCTTTTCACGTTTTAAACACACATTTCACACACTTCTTCAGCCTCCCTTGTACCGAGACATAAAAGGGCTGCCAACAGTTTCTAGTTTCGGATGTTGACAACCACTTTACAGCCAATTAGCTTTCAGCACGTGATCGGAAGGATGCGCTTATGGTACGATGGCAATAACAGAGTATCTGTATTCAATTTGTTTATGGGAAGTGGGCCACATGGCCCCCCTCCCGTGGCCAATTCTGGGCACCGGGGTCCCCAGCCCCCGGGGCATGGCTAATTATTTATTAATATTTTATGGAGGAGGGCTCCAAAGCCCCCCTCCTGAAGCCACTTCAAGGCCACGGGGACATCCGAACTCCATCTATGTATGTACCTCCTAGGAGTTGCCTTCACTTTGCGTATGCATGTTTGTGGTAGCGCATGCGTGTTGATGTTATGCATGCGCACAATACGTCCCACCGTCTGGTTATGTACCCCTAACATATTTCATTTTATTTGCGCATGCTCAATTACAACATGTCCAATCACAGCTCTCACACCCAGTGACATCATGCTGAACCAATCATCCTTCTGCAAGGCATTTACAAGCTGCCAACCTTCTTGAACTTTTCCTACTTCGCAGTCAAAGCCATTGAGAGTGTTCGTATCCACTTCTTCGTAGGTGAGCACTTTTTTAAGAGTAATTAAATTAATTAATCTGAACAATCTTTAAATACAGCGTCAATGCAAATTTATGTTCGATTTGACAATGTTGTTTTTAAGCATGCTTGCCTGCTTTTTTATATCGTTAAAGTTGACTTCGTAACTTTTGTTTCAGGGCAAATCACCTAATCCTGCTGCGTTTGTTTAATTTACCAAGCACCACGTGGCCGCTCCCGCAGCAGTGTGCCACGTGATGTTCAAGGTAATGCGATGTAGCTTTTCTCGTGTAAGTAGTGTGTCACGTGCCCCATGCTTTTCAAAAGTAATGTTTTCAGCAAAAACTGTATTTTAGCATGGTTTCCAGCTCTTATAAGTCAAATATCTTGCCTTGGTAGGAGATGTTTCTGGGAAAATCACTTAATCCTGCCGCATATAATTTGTTTAAGTAGTGCGTCACGTGCTGCTTCCTCCCCATGCACTGCACATGTAATCGATTGGTCAATATTGTATTTTAGCACGCTCTCCATGTTTTTTAATAACCTTAAACTTCATTTGCCCCCTGTTCTATCTCATTATACAGATATCTCAACCATGAGACGTACTGTTATTATACAAGCTGTTTATTCCTGCCCATACACTATACCATGTGGTGGTGAACAACTCGACACCAGAACCACTGTCTGCTGTCCATATGTTATTAGCCGAAAAATGCAATGGACCTAATGGAGTTATCAGGTTTGACTTCAACATTTCATGATAGAAAAGCATTCTGAGATAAGCATTTGTGTATTTCATGTGTTTGCGGACGGATAACTGTGTTATTGTCATGTTTTACTAGAATTAGTAGGCATTCTGAAATCAACCAAACTTAAAAAAAGCATGTTCTCTCGATTTTATTGCCCAAATATGTCATTTAAAATTGAACAATGTATGAGTTATAATTTTACTTGCTTCTATAAATATTTTTATAAAATATAAATCCCAATTGTGATAGTCTTATAACGTTTGTTTCTGAAACCCATTTCTCATTTAAATGCTTGTTACACGTTTTCAGTCTGTACTTCAGATACGAAGTATAAATGTTTTTTTGTGGTTTTTTTTAAATGTCTTTTAATTTTCCTTGATATTTATTTCTCAATTTCTAGATCACGGAAGTCCAAAAAGGGTTCTATCAGATCAAGCCCAGGAGTTTGTGAATGAAGTGAGTGACCAATCTCGGCCTAACAGTTGTATAATGCAATGCTATTTCCTATTTTGCTGTCCTAATAAAACCTCTGATGATTACTTTTCATCCTCAATCTTATTGAGAACAATTGTTTTTATGAACATTAAAATTAAGGTTGGACATATGTACAACATATACATTTTTAACTCTTTTTTCAGTTAGCGAATGTTACATAAGTCAGCAGCAAGTTACCAACATTGAAGAAGTATTTCCTTCTGTGCCAGTTCATTACACCAATGTCTCAAATATGGCATGAACTAGTTGTGTGAAGCCAGAGAGATTCAAAAATTTTTAACGGACAACTTTAAGGTAAATACTCACAATACGACTACTCGACGAAGTTAAAAAGTAACGGATATAAGTACTTGAGGGGTTTTCAGTGGTAGATAATCTCCAATTCACACTTGTACAGGGGGTTCTGATACAGGGTGGATCTCTGTATAACTAATGGATGATTAGGTATTAGGATGGCATACAGAGCTCCCAACCTTCTTACTTTTTCTCTTAAAAAGTTCCAAATTGGGGACGAATATTAGGCTGTGCAGTAGAAGTTGACGGTGTTGCTCCACTGGTACTTGGGCCTCCTCATGAAGCAGGAGGAGCTTATCTCAATCTCCTTAACTCTTCCCTTGCAAAGTTGACCGGATTCCTAGTCTGCAAGTGCTTCTGCATACTTGCAGTTCCACACCAGTCCTCTTTATTGAGGTCTGCTCTTGAAAGCAGTCTTGCATATGCGGCAAGTAACTTTTCTTGCATTCACCTTCTTTAAGACTTGTGAAAATTAATTTCAAAACATTCCATAAATACGGTGTCACTATGCATTGTGTCAAATGCTTTATTAAAAATATGCAGAAAATGTTCCCTTTAATTGTTGATAAGGTCTTTACAAGAGAATTTGAAAGGAGAAAGTAGGAGATAAATAACAGAGGTAGGAAGTTATATTTCAAAGTGCAAAAATGGATAAAAAGGGTGGACCAAAGTCTGCATATACAATGGCCAGTGGAAGCGTTTTGAGAGCGAGTACATCCAAGGTCAAGTAAAGAGATTTGATTGATAAGGCATAGCAAAGGAGGTGGCAACAACGGAGAGGAAGGTCCATTTGTGGTGGAGGCTTGGTTTGTAAATCTGCTCCATCTATAACTTCCAATCACAGTTTTAATGTCATTTTCTCCCTCTTTCTCTCTCTCACATCATTTATTTTTCTCTTTTAAAGTCTGAAGTGTAGAACCAAAGCTAAGTTGAAGTTTTGAACTCTGTCATTCACAGTGTTTACACAAGGTGAGCAGAGCGGCCTAGATATACAATGTTTCCAAATAAATGCATTAGAAATAAAAGAGCTTATTCAAACCCCTTGGACCACTTTTGCGTCACTTTCAAAATGAGGAAAGTAACACAAAAGTGGCACAAGAGTTTTGTAAATAACCCCTAAAAAATATTGTCCTGCATAATGACTTGATCTCTCACCTAATTCTGTCTCATCTCTGAATTAAAGACTTGTTCATCTGTTATATAAATATGACGCAGTAGGCATATCTATACAAACACCATTTGAATTCATGCCTATAAGATAAGTGAAATCTATCAGGCACACTGCAAACATTAAAAAAAATATAAACATTGTCAAGTGTTACTTTGATTTGTAATGTTTGACTTCAGTACTTCTTTTGGAGTCCATATTATATGTTGTTTATTATATTGTTTTGTTAGTTATGGTTCTAGTTATTTATTGTATTGTTATCTTTTAGTCATAGTTCCAGTTATTGCTTTAATAAAAGTTAATTAAAAAAGTACATAAGTCTGATTTTTTTTGTGGGGGTAGCAGTCATCAATAGAAATGATATTTATAATTTGAAGTATAATTCTGAGGCTAACTCATTAGCAACATAGTGTGGTGAACTTCTAACCTCTGTGCTCACGTAAGTGTTCCATGAACTGTTACTATGGTAACAAGCAGAAAGCCGTTTGGGGGTAGTGTTAAAAGTTACTGGCTGTACAAAAACCGTTATATTTACCCATGATCTTCTACATCACAGAAAGGAAAGCAAAGTAAAACAAAACACTGTGTACCAGATTTACAACCCCCTGGCACCACTTTTGCATCCAACCCCCCCTACAACATTACGAGTATGTGGGCTTCAACGACCCCCCTCAAGCTCCGGGAAGTACCACCCCCTGAAATTTGTGTATTACGGGAGGCAAACTGCGTTGCCTATGTTTATATTTATTCACATGCCACCTTGCGTGATGCACCAGTAGGATGCAGGAGGCCTTCAGCCCCAGGAGCGGCAGCGTCAACCTGACCGAGACGCGGGTCTCGGTCACATTGAAGCTGACCGAAACTCCTGCTTGAGGATAAGGATTAGTTGGTTTTCTGTTTAGGTTATCAATCAGCAGCTTCTCTTCTGTCATCCAAAGCACCAAGAAGCCGTTGGTGTACGTGCGCTTAATACATTTCTTTTTTCATTTCATTTCATTTCATTTCAAGGAACTAAGAAAAAGAAAATTGCAGGAGATAGTAAAGGTAAATTCAGATTGGTTACCCCTTATTCATCTGAAGCCAATCATCTGAAGATGTTAAGAAAAAACTGGCACATTCTGAAAACAGATAGTGTTATCAGGGGTGATATTCCAGCTCAACCAGTGGTAACATTTAGAAAGGCTAGATCCTTAAAGGACATGCTAGTAAGGAGTCATTTAGACACTGCACAACAACGAATCAACACATTAAAGGATATGAAGAGCTTCTTTCCTTGCAGTAGATGCAAGGCGTGTGCAAATAGTAAAAGAGTCCTAACATACACACTACCAGACACGGTCAAGACAAAGGAAATCACCAAGTTCATAACGTGCAGCACCACACATGCAGTGTACTGCCTAGTATGCCCTTGTGGGCTAAAATATATAGGCCGCACCATTCATCAATTAAAGATAAGAATTCTAGAACATCAAAGAGCCATAGATAAAGTGGATCCTGCATATCCGGTGGAGCGTCACTTTGCTGAATTCCATCGTAGTGATGGGAAGAAATTACAGTATTTTGGCTACGACTTGGTCCCTATCAATCCACGTGGGGGTGACAGACTGCATAGATTGAGACGTTTAGAGTCGAGGTACATTATTGATCTTCTAACGAAGTTTCCTAGAGGAATGAATTGTGGGGAAGAACTAGGGGTACATCTGGGAAAATGAGTGCAATGAATTTCGCAGGATATCAAGCAATAGATGTTAGTAACATGAAGGATTACTAAAATGAAGGAATTGAACAGTATTGGATAATCATTTTTCAAAAGAATTTTTTTTTTTGGTTCTCTCTTTTTGTGTACAATTTGTAACAATATGCATGTCCTATCGGGGTCTTTTGGAGAAATATCATAAAGCTAAAAATCAGTGGGGCATGAATTAGGAAAGACTAGAAGGGACAATTGCCGATCCAAGGCTAGATTGAAGTAAAATACTGCAGCAGCTTTAGAGTAGTAGGCATAAGAAAGGCCAATAGATGGCGGAAATAAATTGTATCTAATATATGGGTCTGATTGAAATTAAAAGATGCTTATGAAAAATCTGTGCAGTAATCGTATCCATACGATGTATTAGTTGTTTTCCATGTGAAATTTGAAGCTATATGTACATTGCAAGATGGCGTCCATGAATGTAAATGGATTGGTGTCCCTTCTTTGTTTCAATGCCTCTTTGGATAATGCTTTATTAACATGCTTCTACGAATGAATTGCAAACACAGAGGAAGGCTTTATGCCAAAACGTTTGTTTCCTACTCTGCCGAACAAAGTTTAACTGAGCCCCCCCCAGTGAGTGCGGTAACTTCTTCAAGGAGTTTTTGAGGAATGGAGCGTTATATATATATAATTAACCTCCAGGCGGTCGCCAGTAGGTAGGTATAGTTAGGACCTACTTTCCATGGAGAAACCGTTTTTTGTTTTCCCTATAACTTTGCCGTCGTTTGCCGAATCTTCGCGAAATTTTCAAAACTAGTGGGGCACTCTGGTCAGCTCCTGTCTTGAAGGTTTTTGGGGTGAATTGTGGAGCGGGCTGAAAAAAAAAAGGGGGTCCCAAAATTCATTTTCCCCATGTTAATGTCTATAGGAAACTTCAGACAAAGCTGCAGCCCGAACTGCTGAATGGAATTACACCAAACTTTGCAAAAGGGTAGGTCTTGGTCCAGAAAGTGATTTTTTTTTTAAATGATGTAAATTCGTTCAGTAGTTCCTGAGAAATTAGAAAAAGAATGGTTTTGATATCTGTCCTCTATTGGAAACTTTATACAAAGCTACAGCCCGAACTGCTGAACGGCATTACACCAAATTTGGCAAAAAGGTAGCACTTGGTTCAGAATGCAACCTTTTTTATAAATGGTGTAAATCCGTTCATTAGTTCCTGGGAAATTAGAATTTATTTTTTTCGATATCTGGGGCAGCGGTGGGCTCGCGAACCCTCCCGAGCATAAGCTTCACTGTGATTGGCTGCCAACATTCCAAATCAGGAACTGTTGGCAGCCATCTGTGACACCAGCAGCTGCCCCCCAGAGTCTCGCCACCTACGATGCCAAGTGGACTACCTGGAGCGCAAGGTCAAGAAGCAGCAGCAACAGATCTGGGACCTCCGCAAAGAGCTGTGGGACCGCCTGTCCACACACTGCCGAAAGTGACTGTGTCCCTTGCCCCTTTTTTAAAGACTGTTGGGGGGCTGGGAATCGGGAGTTGGGGATTCTTTGGGACTTTTCTCTGGACATTTGAAATGGACAATTGCTTTGGTTAGGGAGGGGGGTGGTTTGGGTCTTTGGGACTAGTTTATTTTTGTTAGGGTTTTGTTTATTTTATATACTTCAACATAGTGTACGCGTTCATGTTATTTTGTGGGGTGGTGGCCGGGGGTTACTGCACGTTTGGTTTTATCAAACTTACCAGCATGAATTATCTAAAACGTTCAAAAATTTTCAAAAGTGCCACTAACAGAATTAGTGAATTCAATTGGCCTACTAGTACTTTACTAGTACAACTGTCAGTCTCTCCTCCGAGTCCTAGCCCATTATTCTACCTCCCCAAAATGCTTATCTTACCTGTGATTCGTGTTTGAGAGTAGAGCTAGGCACAGCGCTGGCTGCATGGCAAATGACGATTACGGTTGCCCATGAAATCCATCCAGGACAGAAATTCCGTTGTTGTGGTGTTAGTAGGAGTGGTACCACACTAGCAGTAGCAGCATATGAAAAACAAAGTAAAAAATGAGACATTGAGTGGCCTGAGAGGAGTATTATAAGGAACAGTAAATTTGTAGCCTATGCAATGCTGAAGATAAGTATGGGAAAAAAATAGCATGGATGATTATGGCTACAACAAGAACAGTGACACAGCAGCATAACAAGTCTTCTTGACATGTAGGAGGATGATGTTGACGATGGTGGACTTGAAATTCAGAATTTATTTTAAAATACTCATTGTTGTTTTTTTAAGCAGAATTACAATATCCTAGGATTCATGTAGCTGCCTTAAAATTGATTTGAGGAGGATGCTTGCACCTTATCCTCCCCAGCAAGTGTGTGGAATTATTGTTGTCATTTAGTCACACCTCAATGAAAACCACACAGCTCGGGGAAGAGGGTTAGGGTTTGAAAATTGGATGGGAATGGGGTTTGTGGGGAAGGTTTTGTGGAGAGAGGAAAAAAAACACAGCATGGACAAACAACAAATGAAGATAAACAAATCTTTGGATACGAAGCTATCCATAAATCTTTTAAGGGACATAAAGGAAGTGCATGCACTACTGCATGCCTGAAGTTGTTTGCTAAATGGATAGGTTACTGAAAAGTAAGTAGTACTTTATACAATGTACTAACTATGAAAAAACAATGTGACAGTACAGGGCTGCAGTAATTAAGCAATTTCACTTGCCTATCTGCCCTCAGAGAGAAGAATCACTTAGTACAGTAATTTATTTGAAAAAATAGCGAAGAAAAACGTATACAATGGCTGGAGGGATGAATTGAAGCAGAGAGCAAACAAATGCACAGAGTCACACTCATAGAAGTTAACAGCAATAACATTACTTAAAAGATAAGTAGAAATGAAGATGGATACTGTAACTGTATGTTGTAGTTGTCCTGTTGAATTTGGGAAGTTGCATGCATCCAGCCATTCCTCTTTTTCGCGGTACTCCTCCATTCCATCTGACCCTCCGTCCATCAATGTTGGTGACCAGAAGACACACTGTCCACTGCCTGCCTGGCGGATGCGGAATTGCGGATCGCTAATGGTAAGCCTGAGTTCATTGTTTTTCCCATTGCACAGGGTAAAAGCCGGCCTGTAATTGTTGATGGAAAAACAGGAAGTGATATTAAAACATCACGGAGAAAAAATTATGAGGTACGCTGTGTAGTGCAAAAATAACACTTTCAGTTTCAGAGGCGATAGTATTACATACAAGCATCATTTCGAAAGTGCGTACTCTGAGTCTCCTTGTCAAGGATAGTAATTAGTAAGTATGGGCGAATTTTGCAGATCTGCGGTCCGCGAATTTGTGTGAAATCGCAAAAAACGCGAATTCAAGGATTTTCCCGCAAACTCGCGGATCTTTGGGCGATTTGAATAACTATTACTGGAGTACTTTCATCTGGCTAATCCAGGAAGTGCTACCTCGTTGGGTAAATGTATAGTACTTTTCCTACACTACAGCTGCGTAAAGTGCCAGAAGAGTTGTCTCCAGTGACATCTACAATAACGCATTACCGGCAATGTTAGCCTATGGCCCGAAATGCACCTCAGAAACAGGGCCAAATTCCCCTTTCCCCTCAACCTAGGACAAAACTGCTATTTTAGAACAACATTAGACCTTCCCACCAGTGCTCCCAGACCCCTAAACCCAGTCCCAAAAATCTAGAAATCTAGAACACCCCCAAGTAGCCCTCCAAAAACATGCAATACTGTGACCTTGCAGAGGCCTAAGTTAAAATCATGCCAAAACGCACTCTGAAACCAGGCCCAAAACACCCCTTTTCCACCATGGATTTTCTTCAAACCACTTGCAATCAAAATTAGACCTTCCCAGCAATGCTCCCAGACCCTAAACCCAGTGCCAAAAATCTAGAAAACCCCCAAGTAGCCCCCCAAAAACATGCAATACTGCGATCTTGCAGAGGCCTAAGTGAAAATCGTGCCAAAATGCACTCTGAAACTAGGCCCAAAACACCCCTTTTCCACCATGATTTTCTTCAAACCACTGGCAATGAAAATTAGACCTTCCCAGCAATGCTCCCCGACCCCTAAACCCAGTCCCAAAAATCTAGAACACCCCCAAGTAGCCCCCCAAAAACATGCAATACTGCGACCTTGCAGAGGACTAAGTGGAAATCGTGCCAAAACGCACTCTGAAACTAGGCCCAAGCACCCCTTTTCCACCATGGATTTTCTTCAAACCACTTGTAATCAAAATTAGACATTCCCAGCAATGCTCCCAGACTCTAAACCCAGTCCCAAAAATCTAGACACCCCCAAGTAGGCCCCCAAAAACATGCAATACTACAACCTTGTAGGCCTCCAATGTAAGCCAATGGGGAAAATTGCACCTAAGAAACAGGGCCAAATTCCCCTTTCCCCTCGACCTAGGACCAAACTGCTATTTTAGAACAAAATTATACCTTCCCAGCAATGCTCCCAGACCCCTAAACCCAGTCCCAAAAATCTAGAACACCCCCAAGTATCCCCCCAAAAACATGCAATACTGCGACCTTGCAGAGGCCTAAATGAAAATCGTGCCAAAACGAACTCTGAAACTAGGCCCAAAACACCCCTTTTCCACCATGGATTTTCTTCAAACCATGTGCAATCACAAGTAGACATTCCCAACTCTCATCCCAGATAAGGACATCCACTAAGAACCACCTACAACACACTCCAATCGCACCCTGAAAACACGCAATAATCGAAAATTAGCATAGGCGCCTATGGCAGCAGTTTCCCTTTCTCGACTTTGCCTAAACACACCCTTCCCATCAATCGATTCCTCCCAAATTTCCTGTACAACCACCAATTACCCCTCCCTACCAGTCACAGAAGCCCTGTTCCCCTACCTAAACTGGAACACCCCAAACACACTTTCTCCTTGCGCCCCCAAACCGCCCATTGGATAACATTGCAAATAGCGCCTTGACAAAAAATTGCTGTTTTCAGCACTTCCAGTACTTCAATCCTCTTAAAACTTACCAGGACTCTTGTTCCAGCGATTCCCAAGAATCTCAGAAAGGCAGAACAAAATCGATCCACTGGAAAATGTACGACTTTTCACCCAAACACACGCGCCCGCAAAACACCAAAAAAGGCAAAAATTCTGACAATTCTGGACCAAAAAACGCCAAACCTCCCCCCTAAAACCTCGCAAACATCATTTTGAACGAGCCTGCATCAGGCCCTGAGCCCTAGACTCCGGAAACCCTTCCAAATTCAACCCAAAAACCCTAGTAACCCTAGTGAACCCCCAAAACAGCCCTAAACCCTAAAAAACACCCAATTTCCCTCAAACATAGCCCTGAACCCTGCACTGAGCTGGCCTAAAAAAAAAGAAATCCGCCCACTCGCGAATTTGCAAATTTTCAGCAATTTGGCGAGATTCGCCGATTGTTAAAATGCCGAAAATCCTCAAATTTCGAGAGCGGACAGAATTTTTGGTCCATGCTTAGTAATTAGCACTCAGCAGGCCAGGGCCATGCAGACGGTCAAGGCAGGCACCACTGAGTGAAGCAACATCATGTAGCATACCTAGGCTCTTTGACACAGACAGACAAAGCATATCTAATTGTATGCAGCAAGCCACATAGCCCCAATTTTACATGAACTGCTGTCTGGACTCTGCCTGGCATAACAACACTACACTGGCTCGACCACTCCTTACCACGACTAGACAGACATGTAGTTCTGCTGTTGTAGTTGTTGTTGACTGGTTTACCTGTTTGCCACTCACGAATTGGACATAGTTCTTCGGTAAACCGACGATGATGATCCATCCATCCCAGTGAGTGACTGTAAAGTAAAAATATATATTATTAACATCAACACTCATCATCAATCATCATGTTATATGGGCAAACAGTGAGTCCCAGGACATTTTGCATATTGGAAAATGCAACGTAGTGGCCCCTGCAGTTGAAGTACAATTTGAATTAAACAAGGTAAAAAAAAGAAGAGTAGACTTGAGTTACATTTAGTGTGTAAAAGATTAAATAATAACAGAAGGCATATGATTCATTTCACACACAACAAACTAACAGCAATTGCTTTCATCAGAGCCAGACAGCCATTGCTGTCCATTGCATGCCATCTTCTCATTATTCATTACTTGTTCCACTTTTTGTACGCATCTTTTTCTGGAATTGAAGGCCCAGAGGGCAGCATCTCCTGTCAATTTCAGAATTAACTGTCTTCAATCAGCATGTAGTCAGTAATTCCAGTCCCACTTGAGGGGACTCGTCTACGAAGACAAAGTTTCTCGATTCTTCGTAATCCAGCCATCTGCCTTGAGGGAAATGGATAAGGGGAGTTTGGAGGATGAGTATAGAAGAGCATGATTGAGTTGTGAACTTGTGAACCTCAGGAATGCAGACTGCGGCACCTTCAAATCAATAAGGAAATAAGATGAAGACAGTGCTGCTGATGGACTTGTTGTGATTAGGTGATTAGAGTTTTGTTGTGGTAAAAGTTGCAAAACAAAGAAAGACACACAGGAATAAAAGTGAATAAGGACGGAAAAAAAAGGAAGTAATTTTCAGGCCTCTGTGTCAGGGAAGTAGAGCTCGTCCTCAAACTCTGTGAATTGAGACAGGAATAGGTCAGCTAACAGAGAAGAACTTCTGTCACCTAAGCCGGTGTCCTCTTCTTCCTGCGTGCATTCACGTATTTTGTAATCTGGTGGTATGAAGTGCTGATTCATCTTAATCATTGTTAACCTCTCCACATTTTTGGGCGAGAGGCGGGTCCTTTTTGAAGTTACAATGGCACAAGCAGCACTGAAAACACGTTCGGAAGACACGCTTGCGAGTGGGCAAGACAAATAATTTAGAGCCAGGTTGGTGATCAGTCGCCTTAGAGGCCTTTTCCCATACCAATAAAGCAATGGGTTCTGATTAACAAAGACCTTTGTTGGGTCATCCAGATAGGCCTGCACCATCAATTCAAGGTTCTCCAGGGTTGCTCCACTTTGCATACCATCTGTGGCCTTTGCATCAGTGGAACGAGCAAACCCTTGATGAATTAGCCAATCCGCTTCCGACAATATTATGGCTGGGCCTGGTGCAGGTGAGGATGATGATATGGTTGCTGGTGTCGTTAACAGCTTTGAGGGAAAGTGACTCCCTTCGGTCACAGATTCAGAAGTGGACATTGACGCCGGATGGCCTGCTGATTCAGTAGTACTTCTGCAGGTTGCTTCAATTTTCTGCCACTCTTTTTGGAACCGAGTGGCTGACAGAGCAAGCCAATGTTTGTACTTTGAAACATCTGCTTCATTAAAAGGAATGAATGCTTTGCTGGCCACGGCCTTTTTGTACCGTGGATCCAGAATAGTGGCACAAATGTAATGTTGTTCTGTATGTATTTTTTTAAGCCTTCCATTGTCAACTAGGCAGCTTAATAACCTCTTCGCCAACTGATATGCGTCTTGCTTTTCAGCATCATCTCGGAACGTTGAAGACACCACCTTCAGTTGGTGCTCTAGCATGCGCAACAATAGGATAGCTTTGCCCAAAGTACAGTCCTCCTTGCTGACTTCACGCGTGAAGCCCTCAAAAGGAAGACACATGTCTGTCAGGCTTTTAACTAGCTTCTATTCCTCCAACTCTAGCCACATGTCTTTCATAGTAGAACCCAGTTCAAAGACATACTGATTGATTACCACCCACTGCTCAGACAGACGCTCAAGCATGTAGAAGGTTGAGTTCCAACGTGTTACCACCTCCTGGATGAGTCCTTTGACTGGCAGTCTACATTCAGGTTGCATGTTCCTCAGCTGCTTCCGGGCCTTAAAAGAATGGCTGAAATGTGTGCAAATTCTTCGGCAGGTAGTGAGTAACTTGCTGACTGTATTTTCTTTTTTTAAGAAATCTTGCACAACAATGTTAATACTGTGCGCCAAAAACGGCACTCTGAAATAGTCACCCTCATGTATGGCCTTAACTATATTACTGCCATTATCCGTGGAAACATAACCAATCATGCGCTTTCTTGGCTGCAGCCATTGAAAGACCTTACTGTTAAACTCCTCCAAAATGTTTTGTGCAGTATGAGATTTCTCCATGGCAAACATGGCTACTGTTGCATGTTTCCGAGTAACTTGAAAAATTGTGTCAGGGTCAACACCTGAATTTATCTTGTCTCTAACCCCTGCAAAAGAGACCCAGTGTGCAATGATACACATGTAATCAAGGGCTTGGCAACTGGTCCTCATGTCTGTTGTCAGGTGGATAGTGTGAACAGCACTCTTCTGCAAAGCTGCCCCAGTCACCTCCAGCACATCTTGATGAAGTGCTGGAACCGCAACTCTGGCAAAATAGGACCGGCTAGGAACCTTCCATTTAGGACAGACTGTTGCCACAAATTCTAGAAAACCCACCCCTTTCACGAAAGAAAAAGGGAGAAGGTCCAGCGCTAGCATTTTACCCAGCTTTGCGTTATACAGACGTGCCGTTGGGTGGTTGCATTCAAATGGCGCATCCGACCAAAACATGCTTCTAATGGTGGTCTTGACTGTTTTCCATGATGATGATGATGATGATGATGATGATGCAGACTTCTTCAAACCAGTTAGGCTCATTGATTTACTTTTTTTCATTGGTGTCTCTCCCAGACTCTTAGTGTGGCTCATAGATGTTGCTGAGTAGAGTGTGTGGGCGCTACCACTGCAGTGCTGCTGTCAGGGGTACTGGGTGTACCACACAAAATGTATGTCGCTTCTTCACTTCCCCCCTGCACGATCAGCTCCTCTTCGTCATCAGATGCAATATCAATGTCTACATTTGGATTTGTACTTTTGGCTTTCCGGATGTTACTTAGGTGCGCCTCCCACTGGATAATGTGGTGTTTTTGAGATGACCTTAGCCTCCGGTACCATAGTTTGTACCAAGCTTACCCCGACTAACTACTATTTTACAAATCCAACAAACAACCATGTTTTCCGCCTTTTTGCTAACACTAAAGAAGTCCCAAACTGGGGACTGGAGATGTCTGCTGGTGGTGGAGGTGCCACTTTCAGTTTCAATGCCAGATGAAGTGGAGGATGGGCGTGGCTGAATTTTACTCTGTTGTGCACTTACAGCACCAGTACTTGAGGTAATGGAGGTCGAGCTGGATGGAGGTCCCTGCCGGCCCTTCTGACGAGAAAATATGGAAGCTGTATGTCGTGTTGGTGTAGTAGGTGCGTTGGTGGTGGTACCAGTGCCACGCCGCCCAAATCCCGCTCAGCATCAATTGGGGGATAGGGTCAAAATGTCTATCTGCTGCATGCCTGCTGGGGCTGGAGTGACGACTGTGATGACTGGGTCATCGTCAGACTGTTCATCAGCAGCAGAATACACCACTTCTTGTTTGTCGTCATCATCACCCATAAATGAAAGCCTTGCGGGAACCTTCCTTTTAGGCTTGGCTACCTTTGTCGGCTCATGGCGTGCCTCCCTCTCAGATTGCAATGCTGGGTTCCAATCAACATCAAGATCATCAGAAGGAAGGGGGCTTGAAGAAGAACTTGTAGTAGCCCTCCTTGACCTTTTTCTCTTGCTTGGGATCTGGAAGACAATGGATCATCATCAGGAGGAGTGGCTTCCTCGGATGATACCTATGCTTGAATCTCGATTTCCTGATGTGCCCCTACTTCTGGAGGAACAAGCATTGTGGGCAGTTGTGCCGCTCCATGTGCCTCTAGTTGCGCCTCTCCATGCGCCTCCCCTTGCGCTTCTCCTTGCACCTCTACTTGCACCTCTACTTGCACCTCTACTTGCACCTCTCCTTGCGCATGTACTTGCGCTTGTACTTGCGCTTGTACTATTTGCACCTGTGGTTGTCGTTGCGGCTGTGGTTGTTGAACACTCGTCAGATGAGTTACACCCTGCATTGATTGGATGCTACTTTCTTGCGATGAGCCAAAATCACTGGTCGATGTTGATTGAGCAATTAAAGTGGCTGCCGCTGCAGCACTCATGGGCTTGGACCTAACTCGGTGTGGTGGCACTGAACCCAGTGAAGCGGAGATGCTGCTCCAAGCTTGGTCCCCGCGGACTCCGCTGCTGCTGCAGGCGTAGTTTTTTTTCTCCCCAAAAAAGGTGTCTGTAGGCACACCAGTCTCCTTGGTAGGTGGTGCCACTTGTTTCTTCTGCTCCTTCTTACTGGCAGTGGCACTGGCAACTTTTTTCGGAGAGGCACTGCGGCCACCATTCTTTGGGCCCATCTTCTTCAGATGTCAGAACAGCAGGCCGCAGTTGCACGAGTTGCAGAGTTGTCTGTGGCCACACGTGACATCATGTGACGTTGTGCTGCACACACTGCTGCAGGACTTCTTCCTGGCACTGATGATGAACGATGACTGATGTGATTCTCTTGTGCACCTAAAAGCAAAGGAAGGCAGAGGAACATCAGTTAAATAAATGTTGCATATGTCGTGCTTCAATTAATATTTGCAACTAGGCATTGCATTTATTATTATTACAACAACACACCCAAAAACGGAAAGACACAAAATAAAAATTGCAATTCTAATCCCAAATGGATGTTTAAATTAATAGACGAGAGACCACATAGAGAGAGTTGGTCCATGCACCACTGATTACCCCTGGGCATAATGGATGAAAGGCAAGCAAGGCAAACTGTGTGCAGGCCTGAGCACACTGCCTGGCTTCAAAATGGCCCCTTGACCCCCAGCCACATGGCCAGGCCCTGCCTGGACCAGGCCTCAAAATGGCCCCCACCCACATGGCCAGGCCCCAAGAACACCCCAAAAAGTCAACAAATACACAGAAATCACCACAAACCAATGCCATCCATGCCCTCAATGATGTTTAAATTCAAGACACCATCATTATGGAACTCCTTCTAGCTCCAACTCGTGGCACAGCATTGTTCAATTGCATTTGTAGCCGTTAGTTAACTTCTTCACAATTTCATCATTTTACTCTCGCTTGTAATCCTATATCTTTTCAACATTCATCACTCTTTCCATCCTCAAACCAGGAAACACAATTTTCCATTTTTACTCATGTTAATGTTGGGCCATCCGAATCTCTTGACAAAAACACGTAATGAAGCCAAAATCTATTATTTATTATCACTCAATGCATTTCAGGCCTCTTGGGGCCTTTCTTCAGGGGTAACTGAAAGAACAAAATATATCCATTAAAATTCCGTGCGCCAGTGATAAACCTCAATGTCATGTGCATTATTATTCTAGTCAAGGTTAACATTATTGAAGTGACTCTCAAAACGCTACAGGCAAATTACACATAAAAATTCACTTTAACATCACCAAGGGTTAACACATTACTGCCTACGTGAATTGCTCGCCCTGTGCTTGAAATGTAATGTAATGTAATGATGTCTTGTAAAGCGCATGAATCACCCCACATGGGGTGAATCATGCGCTGTAGACCGCTGGGGAACCCGTCCTGGCTTTCCCTGTGAGATGGTCCCTACTGGGTATCTCCAAGGAGAAACCAGGCATCCCCGGCGTATGTGGGGGGCCGTTGTGGAGATGAGGCAAGCTAATGCCCAGAGTTGCCGAGTGTGATCCCTGGTTAGAGTAGGCACGAAGGCGTGAATTATCGAGTCTGCTGACCCTGGTCCACGACCCTGCCGCGTCGGGAATTGAACCCTGGTCCCAGGCCGTCCTCTACTTCCGGGTCTGCCGCCTCTAACCAGTGAGCCACACCACTCCACTCCACTCCGCTTATTAAACCAACTGTTGCTATATATGTACTCAGCATTATCTCTGTAAATCTAAACTTTCCACTGGTTCCCGTGCCAAAACACTCTTTAAAGATTCACCGGCTTACCTGCTGACATTAAAACAACGTGCTCCCTGCCGCTCAGAGCAAAATAATCTCTTTTACATTCACTCGATTTTTAAACGTGGCTTTCACTCCACCCTCCGTGAATTTCCTACTTAGCGCAACATTTCTCGTGCAGAATTCCAATTTTTGCAAGTTCGAGAACGCAAGCTGTTCAAATCTCCCACCGGAAGTCAGCTGCGCGCCGCATCTATGTGCTCGCAATTGTTTACTCCCGCGATGCGTGATCCCGGGCCCTTATGACGTACTTGTGTTGTCAAACTCTTGCTGTGCAAGATGGCAAAAGACTCGCGCGTCACGCAGCAAGATCCAAAATGACAAAGCACACGCAAACAGGGAGGAAAACATCACTTCGAAGTCAGAATCACGGTAAGTCAACGCCACGCGCGCGATACTTTATTTTTCAAGCGCGACAAAAAATCCGCAAGCTTGCAATTTTGCAGGTTTTTCTGCAAATTTGCGAGATTCGTGGACCGCGAAATTGCCCAAAATCCTCAAATTACGCAAACTGAACGGATTTTGTGCCCACGCTTATTCAACTCCCTCCTCCCCACCCCCCCTCCACCAACCACCACCCCAAGGCTGCAACACACAGGAACCAGCACAGGATCGGTGAATCCGCACATCAGGATTGGGCCACCACCACCCCAAGGCAGCCACACACAGGAACCAGCACAGGATTCGTGAATCTGCACATCAAGATTGAGTCACCACCACCTACGGCAAAGGCGGGGGAACACACACTACACCACACACAGAAACACACGAACAGTCACAGAATCCGTGAGGCTGAAGCATCTACCCAACCACCACCTGTGACACAGGCGGGGGAACACACACAGAGACAGGCAGATACACACGAACAGTCACAGGATCCGTGAGGCCACAGCACCCGCCAGGATCTGCCCACCACCACCTCCGTCACAGACAAAGGTACAAACGCACATACAGACAGACACACAGATGCAAACACACACACAATCCGCGAGGCCGCAGCACCGGCCAGGATTGGCCCACTACCACATTGTAGCACAGTCTGGGGTACACACACACAGACACACTGTCAGTGAAACACGCACACCACACACAGACACACACGAAAAATCACAGGATCCGTGAGGCTGCAGCACCCACCAGATCGACCCAACCACCACCTACGGCAAAGGCGGGGGTACAAACATATACACCTCCAGCCTGTCCAACCGCCTCAATATACTGGATGAAGACACAAATATACACGTTGCTGAGATTGTGAAACACAACTTACAAACACACATCTCAGGGATTGTGAGTGTTATAAAACAAGATAAAACCCGTCCCTGGCAGGTAGCTGGTATCAAACAGAAACACAAACATTCCACGACCACCACTCAACTTGCACCACTCGTACTGAAACAAGCTACACACACCTGATCCCCGGGATTGTGATTATTTATAACACCAATGTCTGTGGCTATGACTGTCCGAAATCACAAACGCACATCCCTGACATTGTAACTCTTGTGCTACACAAAACACATGCATTCCTTGCATTGTGACTCTTCTACAACTCAAAACACACACATCACTGGCAGTGTAACTCTTCTACAACACAAAACAAACACATCCCTGACAGTGTAACTCTTCTATAATTTTCTTCTTTTTTTTAAGTTTAAAGTTTATTGAAAGATAAATTGTAGCATACATAAAAGAGAAATATCATATATGGAAAAATAACAATGAAAAATTCTATGTCAAATAAAAAAGGGGGGAAAAAGAGGGAAAGAAAGAAGAGGGAGGTGGGCGGATAGCAGGGAGCAATAAATGGGAGAAACATTACCTGAACTATAATTCTATTTCATCAACAGTAATTGTACGTATCATATGAAACATAAACATAAAAAAAGAATCCATAAAAAGGATAAAGGAGTAATATCAGAAGATAATCATCTGGAATATATAATAAAAAGACCACAGAGAGTTTATGGAGGTTTCCTAACTTCATCTGGATTGTTAACTATAGCAGAAGAAGCTGAGGCACAGTTCGTTAGACATGAGGAAAAGGGAAGCCATAAAAGATCTCTTTTAATGCATAACGAAATCGGGGAGACATTGCCTGTGTCTAATCTATGATGGAAACACACAGCATTCCACCAAGCCCTGAAAGTAACTTTCTGAGCCTGTTTCCAATTAGAAGTAATTAGGTGAAGGGCTATCGCTAGTAGAAAGTCAATTAATGAGGGAATGGAGGTTGGGCAGGGCCAGGAGGGTGATAAGGAAACTAAAAAGATGTTGGAAACGGAAAAAGGGACTTGGGCATTGAAAATTTTATTACTTTGGGACCAAACTAAAAGCAAAAAACGGGAAAGAGGGGGGCAATCAAAAAGCATATGCTTTAAATCAGCTGAATAACCTTTACATTACCATGGATTCATTGGAGTGAAAAGAAGGCATTTGTAGATGAAATATATAGAGTTTGAGATGTATTAGCTGCTCTTGATGTTCTTTGAATTTTTAACCATCATTTGTCCCAAAATGGAATAGAGCAACATTCTACAAGATCCTTTTCCCAGGCCAATTCAGATTTTCCTTTGGGCCTACATCAGAAGAGAAAAATAAAAGTCTATAAAGATAAGAGGCCGAAGTAGTAGTAGACAATAAAGGAAAGAGATTAGAACATTTGGTAGGGATACTGGTATTAGGTGGCAAGGAAAATAGATATTTCAAAAGAAAAGGAAGAAGTGAATCATATTGAGATTTACAGGAGGAGGGTAGAGAAAAGTGTAATTGGAGGTCTGAAAACTAAAGAGGAAGGCTATTAGATACTAATCAAGAAATTCAGAGTAAACCTTCGGTTCTCCATGATTTCCAATAAATGGTATGACCTTTAATACTTAATAAGTGATTATGCCAAATAGGTTGTTGATCTAATGAAGAAAAAGCAGGATAAGAGGACGGAAGGAGAGGTGTTAATATTTTACGTGTATGGGAGATCACTTGAGGACGAAAGGAAGAAATATTGTTAGTAAAAGCAAGAGATTCATTAAACTGAAAAGGAGCTATAAAGTATTTCCCAATATCCAACCAGACAGGAGGATGGATATCATGAACAGGATCATGAGAAAGCCAGGAGAAGATTGTCTCTAGGAAAAAGCATAATGATAAGAGTTAAAATCAGGAAATTTGAGTCCGCCAGAAAGTTTATCAGCTTTGAGAGCATGAAGAGCTATTCGAGGAGACTTATTCTTCCAAAGGAATTTGTTTAATATAGAATCAATTTATTTAAAATAGACACCAGGAATATGAAGCGGAATCATAGATAAAAGATAAAGAATTAGCAGAGAAAGCATCATTTTAATAGAGTGTAGGCGACCCCACCAGGAGAGAAAATGTGGATGCCAATGGTCGATAGAGGCAGACAAAGTTTTGGAGAGATTCTCAAAATTTCCTTTTAAAGTTTCTGGAATGGTAAGAGATTTCCATAAACCTAAGTATTTAATTTTAGAAGTTTTCCAAGAGAAGCCAATAGAGATAAAATCTTGTTTTAAACAAAGAACATTTAAAGGAAGAATTTCACATTAATCCGAGTTAAGTCGGTATCCGGATAATTGAGAGAAAGTATCAACTTGAGAGAGGAAAGCTGGAAGAGAAGTAGAGGGATTAGAACAATAAAGAAGGATGTCATCAGCGTAGACACACAATTTAACATGTGAAATATCGAGTTTAAAACCAGAAATTCTTTCATCTAACCGAATCTTTGTTAAAAAAGGCTCTAGGGCAATTATAAACAAAAGGGGAGATAGCGGGCAACCTTGATGAACTCTAAAAAGAGAGAAGTATTCAGAGGATTTGCCATTAACAAAGATAGAGGCTTTCGGTCCAGAATATAATAATGAAATGAGAGAAATTAATTTAGCAGGAAACCCAATCCATTTAACTGATTGGAACATAAAATCCCTTCCAATTCTATTGAATGCTTTTTCAGCATCTAATGCTATAGCAGCAATGGGATAATTAAGGGAAGAGGCCTTACTTAAAATATTAAAGAAAACTCTGGAATTGTCTGAAGATAATCGACCTTTGACAAAGCCAGATTGTTCCGGGCCAATAATATTGGGGAGAACGGGATCAATACGAAGGGCAAGAATCTTTGCAAAAATCTTATAATCTAAATTAACTAAATGGATCGGACGATAATTTTTACAAAAAGACGGATCTTTATTATCTTTGGGGATTAAACAGATCACGGCTTTTTGAAAAGAACATGAAGAGGAGCCAACCTTCACAAAAAACTGATCAAGCAATTAAAGATGGGGACGTAATAAGGAGGCAAAGTGAGCATAGAATTCAATAGTAAAGCCATCCGGGCCAGGTGCTTTACCCCTTTTTAATTTTGAAACAGCATTTTTAATTTCAGATAAAGTGATGTCCGATTCCAATGAGTTAAAATCTGTGTCATATGCAAGACGGGGTTGAATGGAATTTAAGAAAGAGGAAAGTAAAGCAGAGGAAGGTTGTTGCTCTGGGATGTATAAATTCTTATAAAAAGAAACAAATTCATTGAGAATATCATTATCTTTGAATAATGAATCGCCGGCATTGTTACGGATGGATTCAATTTTAGTCCGCTCCCAACGAATCTTCAATTAATTTGCAAGTAGTTTGCCCATCTTATTTTGGCCGCCATAATAACGGGCACGGCTTCTTAAGAGATTAGAGGAAGCAGCCTCTGTAGAGGACTTATTAAAATATATTTTTGCCTCAATAAGAGTCTTTAAGGAGATTTCAGAGTTAGAACGATAATAAGAATATTCAAGATGTAAAATTTTGGCTAATAACTGGGTATTTTTGGCTTCAAAAGACTTATTTTTCCGTGAAACAAAATGTATAATAAAACCTCTAGCCACCGCTTTAAAGGAGTCGCAAATCATTACTGGAGAAGAGTCTGGAGTAGAATTAATAGAGAAGAATTCAGATGCAAACGATGTGAATTGGAAGTTGCATCTTGGTGTTAGAAAACTTTACAGAGGAACGACTATCTAGAATAGGGTCAAGGACCTGGTAACAGTCACCACCAAAAATAACATACTCATCATTAACATGACAAGCTTATCCGAAACCTGATTTCAAAACATATTATCAACAGTAACAGGTGCGTAAACATTGAACAGTTCTAAGGATATTTGATCAATAAGTAATTTAACAATCACCCAACGACCCTCAAGATCATTCTCCTGATGTACTACTGAAAGTTGGTATTTTTTATGACACAATATAGATAAGCCATTTTTCTTTCCTAAGGCGGGGAAGAGAAAACGTGACCCACCCAACCTCTTTTCAGTTTAACTGCTTCAGCATCTGATAAGTGACTTTCTTGAATAAAAGCAATATCAGAATTTAATCTAGCTAGATGGGTTAACACGCGTTGTCTTTTTATAGGATGATTAACTCCTTTAACATTCCAAGTTAGAACTCTAAATGAGAACTATTGAGGTCAACATGCACAATTAATATAAAAGCATCAAAAACGTATCTATCAAATAGAATATAAACAATAAGAATTAAAAAACAAGTAGTAAAAGACTTCAGGATTCTATTGTTAACAAGAACATGCACAATTCCTATAAAAACAGTTGAAGAATATCTATCAAATAGAATGTGAGCAACAAGTAAGCAAACAGTATAGCATTGCAAAATGTTATTACCTAGGGAAAGAAAAGAAAGAAGACAAGAAAGAAAAATAGATTCAGGATTAAATAGAAAAACAAGATAAGGAGAAGAGGTATAAGGAAAAAAGGAGTATTGGGTAATGTAGAAATGAAGAGACAGCAAAAGAGAAGGGGGAGAGACAGGGAAAAGAACGACAAAAAAAGAAGGAAGAGAAGACCTAAGATGTAATTCAATATTAACATATGACACTGAGGAAAAACATCAAAGAGACATACCACAAAAAACAATGAGACTGGGGGTGGTGGCACCACATGAGGAAATGAACACACCGAACCTGAGAGACCAAATGGACGTGCGCAGGGAGAAATGACCTCCAAGTGAACAAGAAGAAGCCAAAAGAGATAATGTTAACAAATTATAATCACAAAAAAAATCTGAATACAATACAAAATACAGAATACAAAATACAGAGCACAAAATACGCCATACAAAAGGAGAGAAGAACAAAAAGGACATCATGACGGAACATCACTCCAGTACATAGAGAATTTATGCACAATATTTATGAACAAGGGATTTCTATTGAGTCGTTCATGCATGAGTCAAGAAACTGCTGGAGCATAGCAGGGTCTTCATAATTCGTCGTCTTATTGTTATAAGTCACTTTAACCACTTGGCTACTAAGGGGTTTTCCCGTGCTGTGCTGCATATTTGTAAATCCCATTATACATGACGAGTTGACCTTGTCATGAGCACAGCTTAACTGTGCACCATGACTAGTTCACCTTGTCATTAGCATGCAAGTGGTTAAATAGGCATGGGTGGAATAAGCCATAGCGAGCATTCAGGGAGCGAAGAGCAGGTCTCATATCCAGAAACGTCTTGCGACGATCTGCAGTACTTTTGGCTCAATTCTGTGCGAAGAAGAGATTGGATCCATTCCAAATGATTTTTCCTTTCTGCTTGGCAGACTGAAGAACCTTGAGTAAATCAGTGTATTCCAAAAAGTACAGAATAACACCTTTGGGCTTTACTGTTGAGGAAGAGGAAGTAGAGAGACGAGAAGGTGGACCCAGGTGAAAAGCTCGTTGGATATTTAAAGCTAGAGAGTTTGGGAGACCAAGAAGCTGGGGTAAAAAGGATTGAAAAAAGGTGATGGGCTTTGATCCTTAAGTCCCTCTGCAAGTCCATAAATATGTAGATTATTAAACCTGTTTCGATTTTCCAAATTTTCCACTTGGTGCTTGAGGCTTTGAATTTCTCTATGCATATTAGGAACTTGATCAGTAAACACTTGAACTGAAGTGATAGTTTTCTCAAGATGATCAACTTTTTGTTCCGTATGGGACCAGTTGTCTTCAAGACTTTGAAGGCAGGGGTTAGTGTCTGCCATGTAGGGTTTGAGAGAGCGAATTTCCTCCATGTAAGGTTTGAGTGTGCGAATTTCTTCCAGTAGAAGTTCCATAGAGATAGAAGAAAGTGTATTGGTAGATGATGGGGGGATTCGTTTTTACTCGTTTCCTGGAGTAGAAGCAGACGAAGAGGGTCATTTAGAAGTAGTTTTTGTGTTCGAGAGAGAAGTTTGAGGAGAGGAGCATTTTATGGAAGGAGTGTCATTAGCTGCATCTTCTAGGTTCTCTTGCAAAACACTAAAGGGGTTAATATCCTCCAGGGGTTTGTTAGAAGAATTAACTTGCTGAGAAGAGTTACGGTTATGACGCGACATTGCCATTGAGAGAGAAGTAAAGGCAAAATGCGGCAGAATTCAAAGGATGAATGCTCTGAAGATGTGAATGGAAAAAACAGCAATAAAGTTTGTATGAGTAGTAAAAAACTAATCCTCAAAAAAGAAGACCAACTACTTCATTATAGAAGAGAGAGAAATTCACATCTGTAATAATAGTATTAAAGAGTTCCAATGTACAGTCTGGTAAAAGAGCGCATTTGCAAAATATGCATGGTTTAAATTTCTGAAAAGCAGACGCTATCCTTGAAATTATTTATGAGAGTCCCACATTATAAAAAGTTTTTGTCATAGAAAAAACGTTGGTTGGAGTGAAAACATATAGAAAGAAAGTAGCTGCAATCTTGTGAGGTAAAAACTCATATCCAAAATGGCAGTGAGGCAGAACTTTGGGCTGAAGCTCTGAATAAAAAACAGTCCATAATAGCAATTTCCTGGAGCCGAAACCTACTGAAGGCAGAGAATCGGAAAAAAGGGGGGTTTTGAAGAGTTTCATGCCATTTCGCGATTCAGCGTGTGAGAGAGAACACATGCAGCGCATACGGGGAGGCATAGGCATCAAAATGGCAGACGCGGTCAGACGCGATCCGTCACCGCCGAAAAAGCGATAAAATAGAAGCTGTCGCTCACCCCATGCGTCAGAAAGCGTATCAGTAAGGGCAGCAGGTGTTCCGAAAATAGGTAGCGCGGAGCAGCAGACCTCGTAGACGTTGGGAGCACTCGAAGGGTTCCCATCCCGGCTACGTCGCTGTGGAGCTCCTCGGAGATGTGGCCATTTCCACCGGTGCCGAAGCCAAGCTGGCCCAGTGTAACTCTTCTATAACACACTCAGACATTCCTGGCAGTGTTACTCTTCTGAAACACAAAACACACACATCTTGAAAAGTAATGAGGGGGAGTAAAAAGGTCCCAATCCCTTACTGGCCGTATTATTGAGTATAATATAAAGTGGATATTTATCCTTGGTAGTGGGTAACCCCCATCCCACTTGTGATAGAGAAGAATCCAAGGAAGGTCAGGACAAATATGAAAACTGGTTGTTGTGATCGTGGAAAAAAATTCCAGGACTCGGTTTTGTATCTGCAGTGGTTTATATACAAGTGAGATGACTTCTGAGTGGAAATCAGATAGAAACAGCCAACACGTGTTTCGCCCCCTTACACAGCCATCTGGCCTGGGGCTTCATCAGGGCGTGGATAATGAAACAAAAAAATATATATATAGTCCAATTTGTCTGTTTCAAGTATAGGTTGTAATTTCAATCATCTAAGTTCAGGCTTCAATGCCAGGATGCTGCATTTCTCGGAGATCCCGTTCTGATCCTGTTTCATTATCCATGCCCACTGCAGATACAAAACCGAGTACGGGGATTTTTTCCACGATTACAGCAACCAATTTTCATATTTGTCCTGACTTTCCATGGACAAAACACACACATCCCTGGCAGTGTGACTCTTCTACAACACAAAATGCACAGATCCCTGCTGATGCCACACATCCCTGACAGTGTAACTCTTTTGCAACACAAAACATACAAATCCCTGGCAGTGTAACTCTTGTGCAACACAAAACACACACACATCCCTGGCAGTGTGACTCTTCTACAACCCAAAACACACACATCTCTGGCAATGTAACTCTTCTGCAACACAAAACACACACATCCCTGGCAATGTAACCCAAAGCACACACATCCCTGGCAGTGTCACACTTCTACAACCCAAAACGCACACATCCCTGGCGGTGTCACACTTCTCAACCAAAAACAGACACATCCCTGACGGTGTCACACTTCTACAATGCAAAACACACACATCCCTGGCAGTGTAACTCTTCTACAACCCAACACACACACATCCCAGGCATTTTCACACCTCTACAACACTCACACATCCCTGGCAGTGTACCTCAAGAAGGCCACGGACACCCTGAATCGTGTAATTTGTAAATATTTTAAAAGAATGCCCAAAACTGCCCTACCTCCCCTACCCTGTAAATATTCCGAAGGGAGGGCCCTATTTAGAAGTGAAGTGGGAGTCTGGGAAGCACCCAGCAAACTTTGTACATACCTTCACACACAGGGCTGACTTTTAACAGTGCTTAGAAGCATTCTGCGAGGCTTCCTGAGCCGATTAATTTAAATTTAGTTTTATTTTATTTATTTGAATGATGTAGCGCTAAATAGGCCCTGAGGCAATAAGCGCTTTGCAAGCAACAGTTAGGATGCATATAATAGTAAGTGTGAACAGTGCAGGGGTCAAGAAAGATAGTTGACAACAGTGCAAGCCAGAAACAATAACAACTTTGCCAAAAACAGCCGGCAGAGTAGCGCTGCTGCGATGAAAGTGGGCTAAGGAGTGATACACACTGTTGTTAAGGGGGTCATTACCCTCTCCCCCACCCAGATCCCTTTCCCTTTCTTCTCGTGTTCCTTCCCTTGTATTCCAATGCTAGGGTATGTACTGTATGTTGCCCATTTTGCCTTCTCTACCCGTGCCTGCCCCGTTGGAGCAGGGTCCTGGTTAGACGGCCTTGTCTCTGCGCTCGCAGATTGTTCAAGTCTCTGCAACACAACGGGGGCGCCCCCTGTAACCCAACCCCAGGCTGCGCCCCCCATATCCTACCCCTCACCCCCATCTAATCGGCTCCAGCGGCCCTTGCACTTTATGGGCGGTGGCAGACAAGAACATAGATATCTGAAAAGGGAGCATTTGTGGGGTAAGGTCAAGTTTTCAGAGAGAGCAGAGGACGCATGCTGAAACGCACCAGTTTGGATGCTTCTCACGTGCCCTGAAATGCACCAGTTAGGATTCTTCTATCACACGTCAGGGCCGTGGAAACACCTGAGCTGAACACAACAAAAGCAGGGCTTCTGCTGAGAATTTTTGGGTGGCTAGTACTTTAGTACTTTTTTGTCTAGCACTGCGATTACATTTTTTTTAAGTCGCCTAACTTGTGTAAGTCAATAGTGTGTTGACATCTGCACCTCCATCATGGCCTTCGCTCCCGATGTAAAAGTGGATGAGAGAGTGGGTGATAGTTGTAGCGCACAGAAGTAAGCTGCTGTCCCGTCCAAAGCTATATTCGTTCCACATATGTTTAGGGGTGCATACGTATCATCTCCCTTGAATGAATACACACTTTTCGAGACCCGTTCCCTTGGCACGTAGCAGTGGGCACTGGTGTTCCAAGTGCAAATTCATGTCCCAGAGCCTGGGCTCTGTCAATTAAGTGTGCACCACCAGAAATAGAATCCTGGCGCCACCTTTTGCGGAGGGCAACATTCATTTCCTTATCCTCACTTACGGAGGGGCACTGAGGAGTTACTAGGCTCAACTGTGTCAAAGAAAGAGTTTTACTCTCAGTGTCCTGGGGAGACCTTATCGGACCCAAAGCTGCACATCAAGAACAGCCCTCTAGTATTGACCTCCAGGGCAGTAAAGTAGGGTAGTCCAAGCTTTCCTCAGGGGGCAGTACAAGACTTCTTCAGTGGGCAGTCCAAAGTTTCCTCAGCCAATTGATGTACCAGGCAGATTATGCTTCCACGTAAGTGTGACTCGCCCTCAGCGTTATGGGCGTGCTACGGGGGGACTTTCGGTATACTTATCTACTGCACTGAAGATCAATGCCTCTCAATTGGCCACATCGGCACCTGACATGCAATTATTAAATTGGAGAACGCAATAAAGGGCAAAACTAGAACCATCATTTTAATCAACATATATGCCCACCCGAAAAACACAACTAAAAAAGAACTCTTCCAACATGTTGTCAAATTTGTATCTAACACCCGCCTTGATCAACCGAGCTGGGAGATTATTGTCACGGGAGATTTCAACACTAATCTCCTTCACCATCCGGAAGAGGAGGACAATATTGCTGCTGCAAATGAATTATGGGATGTTGAACCCCAGGAGATTCCATTGGTCAAGAAGACAGACAAAGTGGGTAGGCAGTTGATGTGGGACCTTGAATGCCTCGGACTACGGGTAATAAATGGAAGAGCCAGCCAGGATAAACCCCCTGCTTCCACCTATACAGGCTACAATGCAAACTCTATCCTAACTACACAATAGTAACACTACCCTTGCTAAGTCTAATCAAAAACTTCCAAATACTCTGCTCACTAGACAGTGATCACTCAATGCAACACATTGAGATGAAACTGACCGCCTCTAGGTACTTAAAAGCACCAACAATAGCAGGTACAACCAGAACAATCAATCTGAAGCGTTTAAGGTGGACGAGCAACACACTTTCTCAAATAGCGTTGGACGTTAAGAAGCAACTCAAAACGTCCACTAAAGAGAAGGACCTGTGCTCAGAAACTTGGTCTGACTTTTTGGAGAAGCTACCTAGGACCAGTACCAACTCTAAAGGCAAGACCTTTCCTAAGGCCGACACTAAACTCACAAAAACTACACTCTCAATGAGAAGGCACTTGCATAAGCTCACAAGACGAGCACAAGGTCAATGGACAAACCCAAGTATCTGGCAAGAAGTTCGAAAAACAAGAAAATACTACAAGAAACTTATCTGGATAGAAAAAAGGAACCAAGCAGAGGACTTCTGGACTAAACTGCTGTACAACATAAAAAAATCAGAATCTAGGGCCTTTTGGATGCAAGTCAACCCCATGACCAGAACAACTCAACCTATAAGTATGACTTCTATCTCTGAAAATGATTGGGCCCAACATATAGTCGATACCTTTTCGATTAAATCACCAACACACCTGACAACAACCGTAATAACCGCAAGTGAAAAATCAAGAATAGTGGACCAAGAAAGCATGGCTAATCGTGGTTCCAACAACTTAATTACCCATCAGGAAGGCTGAGGTCAACCAACGCTGCCAGATGATGAATGTCGAATACTAAAAATAATCAAGAAAAGCAGGCAAGATTGTGCACCAGGGCCGAACGGCATCCCGCAGGCAATTTACAAAGAGGACCCCCAGATCTGGGCCTGTAAATTCAATCTCCTGTTTCGATCAATAAGCGACACAGGTCGAATCCCAGAAAGCTGGAGGGGTGCTATCATTAATCTGATCTTTAAAGGGGGAGATCGTAAAAATCCAATTAATTACCGCCTGATAGCGCTCATTGATGCGGAAGCAAAATACTACGCATCCCTGGTGCTAGCAGATCTAGCACAATGGTCGGATACGAACAACAAAATCCCTTTAAATCAGACAGGATTCCGTCGTGGAACTGGCACTATGGCAAACGCAATGGCACTGTGCCTGATAGCCGAAAAAAGTCTACAAAACCATCAGGAACTTTACACCCGTTTTGTGGACTTTAAGGCGGCCTTTGACCGCGTCAGCAGGAAACTATTATGGGCCAAATTGAAGCAGCAGGGCCTGCCAGACTTAATCCTAACGCCAATCATCGACCTGTACATTTAACACCTAGATGCAGGTAAAGATTGACAATGGACAGCGATTAACCCGAAAGTTTGGTACCTTTGATGGATTAAAGCAAGGCTGTGTGTTGGCCCCCATCTCTTTAATTTATTCATGGCTGATCTAGCAGTAAGCCTGGACCAGACCAATGCTCATCCACCGCGGTTAGGAAAGCTCCGTGTAACACATCTATCCTATGTCGACGATGTGGTGCTGCTAAGCCAGACAAGAATAGGCTTGCAACGTCTACTGCAAGAACTGTCCAGATACACAAAACAGAATCTACTAGAAATAAACAGCACAAAAAACAAAAACCATGGTTATAACTCGACGCCACAAAGCACCACCAGCCTTCATGATAGATAACGTCAAGCTAGAAGTGGTGGAAAGTTATAAGTATCTTGGGATACAACTGGACAAGCGCCTCAATTTCTCTACGCACCTCAACGGCATTAAAAAAAGGGCATGGCGCTATTGCATGCTTTTAGCACCTTAGCGACCAAACTTAAAGGACCTCTGGTTTCCCCCCTGCTAACAGTAATGAAAGCTAAGCTACTCCCAACAGTAGCTTACGGGAGTGTATTACATCATGGTAATAGCACGCAACTCTTAGACAAAGTACAAATGAAAATCTACAAGTGTATATTTGCGTTACCAAGCAACGCATCAGCCGCACAAGTAAGACTTGAATTTGGCTTACAATCACAAGTGTTGCTGAAAAAGTACGAGACTGTCAAATTTCGGTACGATGTCTGGATGAACCAGGACATTGCGGTCTATCGTGCCATGTGGGAAACAATCCACAGGTGTCCCAACTCCATCTATGCCAAATACCTCAAACTGTCATTAGAATCCACTGAGTTGGCCGCACTTTGGGAAACCAAGCTTCCAGTACAGGCATTTAAACAGGTGGTAAAGAAGGCGGCCAACAGGCATTCGTTGCTTAACGATAAGCTAACCTTCAGTTATTGAACCCACGCTTGGATGACAATCCAATCTTATAAAAAACCTGTACCGGCAGCCTACCTAGACCTTGCTTTCTCACAATTCATCAAACGCAAACACCTCAACTTAAGGTTGGGTAGCTTCCCAACGAATGCTGACCAACCTAAATGGAAGCCCCAAGAAAGTGTGGAGTGCGATCTATGTGGCGCAGGAAGACAGGATTACACCCATTTGATTTGTATTTGCCCAGCTCTGATTCAGGAACGTCGGAGTTGGTTAAAAGCCAAGTTTAAGGAACTTGGAATTCGCACTTGCCGGTCTGCGGTTGTACAAATCCTATGCTCAGTAGGCCCACAACTTATTTGCAGAGCAGACAAAATTATTGACAACTTTGAGAAAAAGCGAATTCATTGTCAAAGACTTGAACCAACAACATGTTCATATTTAAAAATTTGAATGACTGCTTCATTTTACATTATTTTAACTTTTATACAGCGGTGTTAACTTTCTGCTTTTTAAACATTGTGATATCCAATATTTTGTAATGTTTTTTATTAACTATACAATAAAGTTATTCACTTCACTTCCTCAGGGTGTCAGTTCAAGACTTCTTCAAGTGGGACAGTCCAAGGTATTTGTAAAGTGCAAACATATCAACCCCTTATGGGTGTCAAGGCAGTGGGGGCCATCGGGGAGATTTAGTGAGCTATTGTCCATAGTTACATGATGCTGAGCTGAACAGCCGCCGGTGCCGGGAATCGAGCCATGAGCCCCCGGGCTCCACAGTCAGCTGCTGGGGCTGCTGTGCCACACCTTTCCTTCATTCACAAACTGCAAATTGTAGTGCATTAAGAAGTACTACAGTAGCATTACTCATGCAGTACAAAATGCAATTTACAAACCTTTGAGTGTAAATCTCCGCCTCTCCTGTCTTTTCTATGAGGAGATCTACGCACATGTATATTTAAATGTGGGAGGGACAGGGGAGTGGTGGGAAAATTAGGAATATCTACTATGAAATGGGAGACATCTAAGGAAATTGAAAAAGGGATTTCAGGAGGACAGGCTACTACAAACTTCCGCCTACAAAAAAATAGGACCATTGCTATTTGCAAACTACACTTTAAAGTTACTACAACCCTAAAAGTATCAAAACAGTCTCAAATGTTCTCAAGCAAGCCTTAAAGTAGGTGAAGCAACACCCATGGCCAACCACTGGTTCTGGGACACACTCCCATAATTAATAACAAAATAAAATAACACCCAACAAGAACCAATGTTAAACTAATTAAATTACTTCAACATTTTACACACAAAACCCTGCACCTCCACCCACACACACACACACACACACCACACACTCACACAATCACATGTATATTTATTATTAAATCATTATTTATTATATTAAATATTGTAATAATCTCAATAAAATAAAAATATTAGACTTTCATTTAAAAAATAAGTAATTACATTAATTGAACACCTAACATGACACACATGGTTGGTTTCCATGAGCATCCATGGGCATTTCAGCTGCAGCACCACACGCTACAAGCCTCAGTCTCTGTCTGTGAAATGGAAGTCCATTCTCAATTCGCCACGGGTAGCTTCTATTTGGTCTGCCTAATATCCTCCACAGTCGCCCTCTTCTAGGCAGCACCTTCCTTCCAGAAGGACACCTCCCATGCCTTCCTCAGAAACCATTCAGCATCTTCCTTGCACAAGGACACCTCCAATGCCTTCCTCAGAAACCATTCTGAATCAGGCCAACACATGAAGGGGAGACGACAAGCACGCACCATGTTGACAGAAGAAAGTGAACACTTTCTTTAACTCTAGCCAGTGGCGCTAACCACTTGATAGACCTTTTTTGATTGTTTTGTAATGAGGTCTGATTATGCACAATTTACTTGAAAATTATTAATAAAATGTTCTTAAACAATTGTTTTTATAAAATTCGCTCACACCTGATTGGCATATTTAATGTACCTATTAGTACCTGTTAAAGGTGTGTACCAAATACCCACAACCGATATATTGAATGTTATTGTTGTGTGTGTAGCACATACTGTGTTCTGTTCTTTTTAACTGCCAATTCAATTGGAAAAATAATTATGGGTGCTTGGAACTCTGGGAGTTGTACTCCATGGAATTCCACGAAGTTACAAAACAACTCCACGAGATTCCACAGATTTCCACCAGTGGTTGGAAAATACACAGCAGTTTAGCAGCAGTAGTGAAAGCAGAGCTGATAAATCAGCATAAACAGCACCCCACATTGTACAAGAGCAAGTGGCAATTCGAGTTGATTTTGCTGCCACTCGAGTAGAAAGAAGCCCTCTGACCATGACCACCTGCGATAGAAAATCATACTAGTAGGCATCAAATCCCACATGCATTTTCTGGAGGTTAGAAGGAGAAAAATTCCACTGCCCCTCCAGAAATTTGGATGAAGTATTGTGGTATATGCAGGGAAGTCTATGATGAGTGAAGTGCCAACCCAAATAGACTTTATACTGTATTTTTTGTCCATGAGTGGATGCAGAGGAGTCATGTATGTGCCTTTGTAGTCTCTCCCAGCGCTAAGGCTATACTGTTGTTGCAAATACTCATTCCCACTCAGTGTGGAGTATCATGTGCCAGGAGACTCACATAGATTGCTGATATTGTTTGAGGAACCGTAGTTTAGAGGGAGTGTTTGCTTTAGTGACTCTGTTAGAAGGTAGTTCTGACCATCTGAGCCACCAGGATTTTTCCCTTTTTGAACACCTAATTGTTGAACTTTTACTGTGGGAGAGCCTCATAGGTTGGGACTCACCCACAGTGAACTCATGAAGCAAAAGGCTGCATGTGGATTTTACTGGTGTCCCTTGGGTGAGACTAGGCCGCTGCGCTGCAGGCAGAGTAAGGGGCACCGGGCTGGTTATATGCAGACACGTGTGTACATGCATGTGTACAAGTGTAAGGGCTGCGCAGGGGAGATTCCTGGCGTGCGCAGCCCAGGAGCAGATACAAATTGAATGGTGTGGCAGGAATTATGCAGAGCTGGAGGGTGACATAGAATAGGCTTTACACAATGGGAAGAAACATGGAAGGGAAAGTCAATGTGCTTTAATGTTTTCACTGAAAGACCACATCAGTAGTCTCCTATGAGGATGGGGACCACACGAGATAGTTTCACTTTCCTAGGGCCTACAAATTTCAAACACACACTAAAGTCCACTATAACTTAGGTGAGAAGAAGAATTCTGCAGAGTCCAAAGTCATATCTGTACTGCTTTTCCGTCATCCATAAATGTCATATCCCTCTGACTCAGCTCATAATCAGAGCCTGACTGGCTGTGACCCTGTCAGGCTGGATTAATGTCCTTCCTCCCCAAGCTGTAGGATCAGAGGCTTAGCCCTTCACGACAAGCATTCCAAGGGCGAAGGCCTCCTCTCCACGAAGAGAAGATGGGTGGGGCTACAGGTTAATGCATCAGCAGCTGTCCCCTGGTGCAAGGCACCAAGCTGCTCTGGAGAGAAGGCAGCAAAGGGGGAAGGGGCTTTTCAGAGACCATGTGGCAGGAGACCTCTGGACAAGGCCTGGGCAGGAAGGAGGGAGCAGGGCCAGAGAAGTGATGTGTCGCTGTTTGATAGGGCAAACAGAGACTTCCTGCCAGCCCCCTCCAAATTCTTTAAAAAGAGTTTGCACAGGAAGAGGAGCTCTTACTGGGGTGTGGTCTGCTGAGGAAGTGCTGGAGCCTGGCACCAGGGGCAGTTGGAAGGAAGAACCCCCTGACTGTCCCAGGATGCAAAATTGCACCAGGAAGGTAGTCCAGGAGCAGTGAGCAGAAGCCTGGGCCTCTGCACAAGGAGAAGAGAGGCCCAGTAAAAGAGCCAGGTGAGAGGCTGGTGCAGGGAGCCAGTGATGACTGCTCCCTGCCGAGTTCACCCTCCTTGAGACCAGGAGCGTGAAAGAAAGTGCTCCCAGTGGCTTGGAAGTGCCACCAGGAGCAAGAAGTGGTCAACATGGTACAGATCAGTCCTCTGTGGGCTGGGATATGCCCCCAGAAGGTAGGTGACCTTTGACTCTAGCCAACCGACGACATAGGGCTCCACCGCCAGTCCAGAAAATGCCCCCGGGCTGGGTTAGGTCCCGGGGGCTGCCCCACAGGACATGCCCCATGGGGTGCCAGGAGCCCTGCATGGCCCCCACCAAAAAGGGAGACTGGGGATTGCCCTCGCACCCCCCTGGGAATGGTGTGGGGGTCCCGGGATCCCAACTCTAGGCCCTGCGGAAGGCAGGGAGCACTGTTGTGCCATCATGCCCCCTTGAAGACAGAAGTCTGGGAGTGCTATTGCGCTCCCCGCGAAGCTGCCTTGGGGCCCGGGATCACAACCCCTGGCCCCGAATCCATGAAGCCAAGTCAGGGAGCACCATTGCGCTCCCCGTGAATAATTGCTCAGGTGCCCGGGATCCTACTCCGGGCCCTGAAGAGAAGGAGGAGGCCGGGGGAGTGAAGCCGCACTACCCTGAGGCCAAGCCTGAATGGCGGGAGTCTCTGTGTCTGCCGGACAGGAGCAGGCAGACCAGAAGAGAGATGCCGGCTCCTGTGGCAGCACACGAAGGTGTTGGCCAGATGGGGAGCTGTCAGGAGCAACCGAGGGTGGGCTACTCGAGTGGTTCTCCAGCGAGCCTGCATTGCGGTGTTCCCGGGTGGGACAGCGACCCCAATGAGGACGAAGAGGTGTAAGGGGCCCGGGTGGGACCGGGCCCCCCTATGAGGTCCTGAAGCAGCAGGAAGCCGCCAGGGGCTGCTCAACTCTTCCCAGAGCAGCGGGAGAGCCACTGCTATAATATGTGCACCCAAGAGGAAAGGCGCCCCATAATGCCTTGCAGTCCCACACCGGCCTGCAAGGGAAAACAGCCTTTTCTCGACTGGTGGTGCCTCCAAGGTGTAGGGGAGCTGCAGGAGCAAACCCAGAGACTCTACCAGCACGAAAATGTTAAGTCCCTCCCTCAGTCTCTGAGGGGCTTGAAAGCAATACCCCTACAGGGCTCAGCCAGGCGTCAATAGCATTCCATGGCTGGAACTTTTGTTCTTCAGCTGGGGGGTTGTTTGGGACTGTCCCAAGGTATGAAGAGATGAGCTGGGGATGTCTGGAGAAGGGCATCTCCTGGAGGTTAAGTGGTGTAACGGCACCAAAAGTGCATTTACCTAAGATTATTTCTATTCAGGAACTGAAAGCCACATGTGTAATGTGAAGTCATAAGCAAAGTGGGGTTATGTTGCCAGACATGCCTGCTAGGGTGTCTGGCTGTAGATGTTTAATCCTGTGATTTTAACTGTGATGCCTTTTAGGGGCTTTAATTGCAATGCATTATAATTGTTATCAGCTATGATAAGTACCTCATTTAACGTGATGCTCAAACATGTATTCTTGCTACTGCGTTAGGGGAAGAACAACCCAGAATGGTAGCCACTAAAGATGTAGAGGTGCATACTCTATGGTCAGGGTATATGTCAATCGGGAAGGTGAACCTATTTTTAATGCTTGTTGAGATGATGGGGTGAGTCGCCACTGGGATGGTGCCAGTTGGTAAGGTCCTCGCTCAAGGTTGTGTCAACCAATCAATCAAGCATTTGTATAGCGCCCTACTCACCCGGAGGGTCTCAAGGCGCTTGGGGTAGGGGGGTTCGCTACTGCTCGAACAGCCAGGTCTTGAGTTGCTTCCTGAAGGCGAGGTGGTCTTGGGTCAGGCGGAGGTGGGTGGGGAGGGAGTTCCACGTCTTGGCGGCCAGGTAGGAGAAGGATCTTCCTCCTGTTGTGGCTCTTCGGATGCGGGGGATGGCGGCGAGTGCGTGGCTGGTCGATCGAAGCCGGCGGGTGGGAGTGTAGAAGTTCAGGCGGTCGTTGAACTGCATTAGGGAGTTTCCGGGCTGAGTAATAGTGTGGGATACTAGGAGCTACTAACCCTCCCATCTGCTGAGGTTGGGAGATAAGTTTTTGGGACGATCTCTGGCTTTATCCTTTCAGATAAGAGCAGATTTGTCATGGATGTGCTTTAGGTAGAAGGGTCAAGCTGAATTGGGAGTGCTTGAAATAGTTATAGGAAGCACAGGAATATATTAATGTTGAAAGCAATGGTTCTGCCAAACCAGGAAAGTATTAGGCATTTCCAAGAATGCATATGTTTAGTCAAGGTCAAAAGAAGGTAATGGTATTTGGCCTTGAAGAGTTCTAACACCTGATGTGTGAGTCGGAATCGAAGTTACCTAATGGTGGACTGGGTCCAGTGAAAGGGGAAGCAAGGGGACAGGTCGGCCACCTCACCCATCCCAAGGGTCAGATTTAGGATCTCTGATTTGTCAAGATTAACAGCATTTCTGGTGACCGCCTGGAAGTCCTCAAGTATAGCCAGTACCAGTGTTCCCAGAAGCTGCGCGCATCTGAGCACATCTCTCACTCAGAGCGCGCAGTGTCCTATTTTAAGCGCGCACACAGCAGAACCCCCGAAGCGTTCGCATCGCCGGGAGTGGCAGGAGGTATGTTTGCTTTTTTATGGCAGCCTGTGCACGGATTTAGCAGTAAGAAGCTCGTGCACTTGCTGCATTTCATTTCCTAATGGGGCTCGGCTGGGGGCTGATTGTGGGCCATTGTGAAAATATTTCTGTTAATTTCAGCGCATGACGGTGCTGCGATTAACAGGAATACTTTCACAAAGGCCCACAATCAGCCGGTAGCTGCACTCCATTAAGAAAGGAATTGTAGCAAGTCCAAAACCACGTCGTGTGCTTTACACCTCGTGCTTTTGGACTTGATGCATGTTTTTTGTTAGTGGAGCGCGGCTGCGGGCTGATTGTGAGCTTTTGTGAAAATATTCCTGTTAAATGCAGTGCATGATGGTGCTGCAATTAACAGAAATACTTTCAGGAAGGCCTTCATTCAGTCCTTAGCCACACCCCAAGAAGTCCTGAAAGAAAAAAAAGAAAAAAAAAGATGCTCTTAATGACACTGGGTACAAAAATTAAATATTAGTGCTTGATGTTGAGCTACATATCATAGATAACGCTGCAATCCATTAAGTCCTCCATTTATTGATCTGTACACATATACATAGAAAATCACATCGTCAACCAGCATGCGGTGGTGTTGTGCACCTGAGGACAGTGGTCCCATGTCCTTGTGCTGGGGTTTCTGCTTCTATAGTCCCTCAGCAGATGCCCTAATCCTCATTGAGGGATCTCTTGACAAATCCCAAATGTCATGATGCCTAGAGTGGTGGGAGGTCCTTTTCATTTGTCACTGCCAAATTCTGTTATTCGCCGCAAATGCTGATCTCCGTTTGTTTGACACAAAAACATTTTGGGGCAGATTTATGAAGGACTTGCGCCGCCGGTGCGTCATTTTTAACATGGGAAAAAGTGACGCACCGGCGGCGCAAGGCCTTCATAAATCTGCCCCTTTATATTTGGCAGATTGCTAAATTCACTGGGCCTTATTTATGAAGGCCTTGCGCCGCCGGTGCGTCACTTTTAACATGGGAAAAAGTGACGCACCGGCGGCGCAAGGCCTTCATAAATAAGGCCCACTGTTCTTACACACCACTATTTAGAATCCTTCAAACTGGTGGATCTGGTTTTAAGTTGAGCGTCAGCACGCATGCAAGACCTGGTGTAAACGCTATACGACTTAAAATCCTCCCTGCTGCTTTCAATTAGTGCACCTCTGCTTCACTCCTATTTCTTGGGTCATTATTGTCGGGTGCTCCAAATACATAACTTCCGTTTTCAGCTTGTTTGACGTAGCAATTAGACCCCAGTGGGCAATAATATGGTTCATAAACAGCTAACTGATTCACTCGTTCATTCGGTCGTCCATCTTATTCACACAACACGTGCACAGTTAATGAATTTGTTTTGGTAGTTTGATGCCATTTATATAGTTCAACTATGAAACTGAAAAACGAGTAAGTCATAACTAATGTATTGGCCTCGTAACGTAAACAAGCATTGGCAATAACCAATAAGTCTCCTTTCAAAGCAGATCTGCATCAGCAAAAAAGACAAAATAACTAAAGACAAAATAATGCTGGTTTCTGGTGCTGAACAACCAAAATGCCTACAATGGCACACTGATGTATTTCCATTGATCAATACACATGCGCAGGCAAAGATCAGGAAGCTGTAATGGAATTTCAGCATTTCTTTTAAATTAATTGTCCCAAGCAGCAAATAAAACAAGCATTTGCAATGCCATAGGTCTCGCATGTATGCGAGTTTAAGCTATTGGCATTGTAAATGACAATGCCCTTTATTTATGTTTAAAAAAATAAATAAAAGGCATTGCTATAATGCTCTACTCCCAGGTTAGCCAGTCACTTTTGCTAGTGAAAGTTGGACCACCACCCTGAAGCAGCCTTTCAAAGTGTGGGTGAAACCAGCCTGCATTTCCAGGGGGACAAAGACTCCCCTACAGGTGAATGCAGTGAGTGACTGCACTCACTGGCATGAAGAAGCATAAAGGTGTCCAAGGGACCCCCTTTCAAATGGCGCACTGACTGCGGACCATCTAGGACCAGGGTCCTTTCTCCGGTGTCTAGGATCTCGTACGAAGTAACCACTTGCAGGATTTAAATTGTCAGAGTCTGAAATAACCAGTCACTACCTAATAAACTAGCAGTCTTCTTAAATACGTTTTTAGCTCGAGTTCACAACCAAGATCTGAGCTTTGACAATGGGTCTGACAATTCACAATGGCCTTTAAAAAAATAAATAAAGGATTTCTAGCTAGGCATGTGCAAACCAGTTCAGTTATTCATACACCATTTTGTGCATGCGAATATGCCTGATGTGTCTTTTCAATTAATGATTTGTGGTTTTATGTGTTATTTTTTGTGGGATTTAAGTACTTTGTGAACTTTAGCTAGGCTAATTTTCATGTTACAAGGTACTGTTGTATTTTATCAATGAAAAGAACATAAACATTTGATATCTGCGATGACAGGCTACATTGTGTTCTGCCACTTTCATTGCCGAACATTCCACATACATGTGCAATTAAAATGGCTTTGACATAATGTAATTTGTCTTGATTTATGTTACACAGAATACACTTTTCAGTGCATTTCTGCTTATTAGTCCATGATTTCATGGGACTAACGGGCATTTTTCACACGCAGTGACTGAAAACGGACCGTCTCATGTCTGCATGTGATTGAAAATGAATGCTTTTGTTACTTTGTGACTGGACCGATTCTCCACTCCCCCATATACACATGGAACGAATGAGCAGAATTATCTGTAAAAAAAATCGGTTCTTTTTTTCTGTTGTCATGTTTGAGTTTGCTTCAATCTTGAATGGTCTATGAGACATCTGTTAAACGTGTTATATGAACCACTTTTGCACCAGTAGCGTGCTCACTAACCACTTTTGATATACGTGAAAGAAAAAAAGGGCCTGATAGAAAGTTTGCTGATGGGTATTTGAGGGCATGGGTGAAGGATATCCCATTCCGTTATTTTATGTGCATTAGCATTTAAAGCACCAATAATAAGCTGGAACAAAAACATAAGGAGGAACAGAAACAAAAAAAGGTACAGCTTTAGCAGCAATTCGTGGAGAACACCCTACAGATGGAGCTTTTGTGCTGAAGTAAGTTATACCTACAAATGCGGGTGCCATGCTTAAGCAAAACGGGGCACCCAGGATAAACATAAAAAGAGGACACCAGCCCGGCAGAGGTCTCCCTCCTCCCTCCCACCGGAGCCACCAGAGGAAGCTGAGGGAAGTGCCCCAGAGCCATGCAGCCGCCTGCGCTGTGAGCTCTGCACGGATGTGAGCTGCAGGGGTCAGGATACCTGAGTAGGGCAGGCGAGGGGCCAGGAGCCCACCAGGGCAGGACATGGCGACCTCGTCAGGGCAAGGTGAGCTCGTGTGGTGCGCTGGAGGGGCTGGGTGAGTGCACCTGGAGGCACGGGAGCATGACATTGCAGTGCTGCAGGAGGCACTGCAATCTGTTGCAGAGCAGGGAGGGCTGTGACCAACGGTCACCAAAATCACGTCCATGGCCCACGAGCTGTGAGAAAAGGGACAGCGGGAGGGGGCGGGAATAAAAGGAACACGGACAATATGAGGGGGGGCGGGAACAGTACACTAAAAACAGAAGCGTTGGCCCAGGTGCGACCTAAACACGCTGTCGCCATTGCTTGAATGAAAAAAAGTGCTTACAGACTAATTGAAGAAGACAGTATAACGCTGCAAGTAAACGATCCAGTCCTGATGGGCAGTCCCAAAAGGAGACAGGGCAGTAACAAGGAGGGCCTAAGAAGCCTCATTATCAATCGGAAGTCAGTATTTACCATGTACGATGACGCCAGCCAATGAAAAATATGGGCGGGGCTTCCACATCACTTCTAAAAAATACCCTGATAGAGCATGCCTCGCAAAGTGAGCACCGCTTTGCGCTGCAATGCTAGGCAAAACCTAAAAACATGCATCAAGTCCAAAAGCACAACTTGCACAGCTGCTATGGTTTCAGTCTGCTATGTGTGACTTTTAATAATTTCAGTGATTACTAGAGACACTGTAGTTTAACGTGGTGTTTATAAAGTGGCTGAAATGGTCTAGGCAGTTCCTTTCCACCTTTCAAAAAGTCCCCTATGGTGCACTGTTGCTCGTCGGTCTTACCCATTAGATTGGAATGCCTGGCTTTTATGAATGTCTACCATGTACAGTCTGATAATAACATATAATAAGAATGGATAAGCTTTATATACAAAATATTTGCAGCCTCTGCTGAAAATCGGAACATGCCATATAAACGGCTGCATCGTCTTGGATTTATGGTTCAGAATTGAAGATATACTTGATATTCCTAAAGGGTCTACCTTCCTGTCAGATGCTCAGAAGGTTACTGATATTAAGAAAATAAGATCGCTGCGCCCCTTTCTTTAGATGCGGCACCCACGCACGTGGTCTGGTTCCTGATGCACATAACCTTGGCTGCAGCGCACAGAGACCTTACACTGCTGCACACAGAGGAAACAATTTAGAGGGAACATTGGCCAGTACTGCTGGGAGTGAGGTGTGTGGGGAGCCTCGTGTCAACAGCAAATCATAGGGTTAGAGGGAAATCTTAAATTCCTGCCAGCCAAATGTAACCCCCTTCACAACTGATGTCTGCTGAATTGAGCATGTTAAGGGCTTTATGAAGAGGCACTGTTAGAAATTGGATCTCTGGTTGGCTAAGGCTTGTGCCAAAGCCAGACAGAGACCACCACTCTAGTCAGGGCAAGGGAGTTACACGCCAAAGATAACTCCTGCTCACCCCCTTGGTAGCTTGGCACGAGCAGTCAGGCTTATCCCGGAGGCCATGTGTAAAGCACACCAACAACATCCCAGGCACACCACAAGGAACTCCAACCAAGGATATAAAAAAAATGGCCTTTGCATTCTCATAACACATTAGTATAGTACTCACATAATATACATGGTGCCACCTGGCACTAGGTCATATTTACAAGGGATTATATGCACCTGACAGGGCAGACTGGACCACTGTCAGAACCATCACTAAGTGAACTTAGTAAAAGTAAAACATATCATAAACGTACAACCAGTAATCACTGATAACCACTGTACTCAGCATCAGCCTGGATGGATGGATGGATGGATGGGTTTTTATATAGCGCAATATCACCGCCAGGTCTCAAAGCGCTTTGCATTGGGAACCCGTCCTGGTTTTTCCCTATGAGATAGCCCCTACTGGGTATCCCCAAGGTGAAAGCCAGGCATCCCACCGCGGGGGGCCGTAGTGGAGATTAAGCAAGCTATTGCCCAGAGTTGCAGAGAGTGAACCTGTGATTCGAGTAGGCACCGAAGCGAGAATTACCGAGTCCGTGGACATTTTGGGCTCAAGACCCTGCCGCGTCGGGAATTGAACCCTGGTCCTGGGTCTGATCTCAGCGTCCGGGTCTGCCTCCTCTAACCAGTGAGCCACACTTCTACACAGCCTGTAACATAAACCACATTATGCACAGTATCAAATAGGCGCCAAATCTATTGTATGCCAACCTCATCAGCATAAACAAATTACTCAATCATCTCATAAGTCTAAACACGTTAGACCCTCCCCTCCTAAGCATAATTCACATTAGGGACATAGATCACCTCGGAGCATAACCTCCCAAGCATAAATCATATTATGCAAATAACATCATGCCTAAACCACAATTAGAGGCATCAAACAGGGTGTGTAAATCATAATACATGAATCATATTTCCTAGTACCACATTTAGCACATAGTCTCCTAATGAAGCCCATAGTAGAGGCATTAATCACATTAGGGCATGGCGCACTATTAACATATATATACCCCCTGGCCAACTGGCCTTCTCAAAGGGGCTCACTGCCCTGTGTCCAGAATGTCAGGGCTGCTTCCTAGCAGTGGAATCCAGAGTGTGCAATTGCACAAACCTAAATGTAGCAGCTGCCCACTAATTGCTGTGCAGCTGGGAGTCTCACTGGTACCTCTGTGCCTCTGGTCCCACTCAGGGACTCTCTCTCAATTGAGCCCAATTCGTTGCAGCTGTCTGCGCTGGTGTGGCGCAGATGTGGCACTTCTCATAAAGGGGGCTCGGCACCTGTGTGCCCTCCACGTGGCATCAAACACATGACCCCATCATTGGGGTGGCCCGCTCTCTGGCGAGACCGCCCAGGTGCTGACAATGCGCCTCGATCTGTCCTCAAAGAACTGTGGCCCTCAGGGGCTCTCTCACACACAAAAGAAGCTGCCCCCTCATTGGAGTGTCCCACTACGGCAGGCCCGCCCAGGGAAATGGCCTTCTCACGAACAAGGGCTCCTCTGGCCCTTTAAACAACAATATGCCAATCGAGTTGGAGCGGCCCGCAATGGTGGGTCAGCTCAGGAAAGTAATAGCTGCCGGCCATGCGTCCTGCCCAGCCCTCACTCACCGGGCTGCCTCGGGGACTCCTGGCTTCTCCGGCCTCCCTGGTGCTGGACCTGTTTCTCCCTACGTGGGGGATTCCCTCTCTCTCTCTCTCTCTCTCTCTGCAGCGCTGCGCTGCCAGGCCCACGCACTCTTCTCCCCTGAGCAATTTAGACATAGCGCCCACGAGGCGCCAGGAGCCACAGCTCCTTGGCAAAGGTTCTTTCATGGCTCAAAGGGCAATGCAGGGCCCAGGGAGGCATGCCCTCATGGCAGCCCCCCCGCCCCCTTGCCTCAGCAGCAGCACGAACCGGCAGGATCACACCAAAAACAGAACATTTTCATGAGGTCACAGCCACTATATTTATACTACATTTCCCTTTGTGTCACAGCACAGGGATTGGGGATACCAGTCAGAACTGGTTTAGGGGAGTTTTGGAGCACTTTGTTTTCGAAGCTCCTCTTCCCCTTTGTCAGGTGGGGGGCTCAGTAATCACACACACCACAGGGGGCGGAGCCGGCATTGTACAGCTTGGGCACAGTCCAATTCAGAGTCTGGGGATTACCCCTCCCACCACTCTTAGCCCAGGTGTCCCATTAAGCCTAGCTGACTCACCCTGCCCCTCCTGGAGCCACCCACATCTCTCAGCTCCTGTCAATCACAAGCCAGACATGCAATTCAAATCAGGGAGGCAGACACAAGGCACAGCAATGCCAACTTCTAAAAGGGGCATTTCTCCACCAGTCACCATAAGTCTGTGCACACCATAGCACAGCATTTATCCTCACGAGTTCACACATACTAAACTCGAACTTGGAATTATCATGGACACACGTATCCACCATGCATTCCTATGGGAAGGCAGACCAATCTCACCACACGCACTCAAAGCGCACTTTACACAGGGCCACAGTGCTAAAGTGCCCAGAAGCCTAAAACCACTACCACCATGTCAGAGCACAAGGCAAAAAGTTCAGAAGTGAACCTGCCAAAAAGGGCCAAGTCCAACAGGCATAGAAGGAGGCAACCTTGTCGGGTACCTCTGAAAAGTCAGAAGCGCTTATAAAGGTGACCATTGAGAGCCATCCTAGCAAGGGGGTTGCATAGTTAGAGAGCACTATCCATGAGAATGTGGGGTCTGTACCCATTTTCAAAGCATGATTCTCAGAAAATTCCAATCAATTGGGTCAAGGGTATTTTCAGCAATAAGCGTGAGCAGCACTGCAGACATTTATTTGAGGGTGACTCTCTCAACCAAGTTGATAGTTGCCCAAACACAATTGTGGGCCTGTCAGCCTTCGGTAAAGTTGCTTGGTTGGATGAGCCTCCTTAAGTAATAAGAGCAAAATTCAGGCACCTTTCCTGCATCCTACATTATTGGGGTCCCCGGCAAGGCTGTGATTTCTCTGATGTATTCCCTCTCTTGTTTACCCCATGGAAGTATAGCCAGAGGGGTTCCAACTTTGCCTCCCGCATTATATGCGCAATACTCCCGAGCTTATGGGTCTCAGAACATCATGTAAAAGATCAGAACGGGCATGGAGGAGAGAGCGGACGGAATGAAAGTCGGGAAGACTACAAGATATCGATGAGGAAGTATAAAGTCGCTTTGAAAGACGCCAAAAGGAACTTTTTCAGCGATAGGATCGAGAGGGCAAGTAACTCACCAGGGGAATCCTTTAAAATTTTTAAGGAACTCCTGAAGGCTCCGGTCCCTTCAGTTGTGCACGACAACCCTCAAGAAAAATGTGAAGAGCTGGCTGACTTTTTTCATTCGAAAATAGAGAAGATTTTGTCTTCGTTGCCTGCGACCTCTCAGATCCCGGAGATGGAATTTAGCCCAGTAATATGCCCCGCTGAGCTGTCCTCTTTCGGCCCTTTTTCGGAGGAGGAGGTCGTAAAAGTCCTGAAAGGGATGAAGAGTGGGTCTCCTAGTGACCCAGTGCCTATGAAATATCTCAAACAAGTGGCAAACACTCTGTCCACTCCGCTTACTGACCTCATTAACCTTTCACTCTCCCAGGGCACGGTGCCTCAGAGATGGAAAAAGGCAGTTGTCAAAGCACTACTGAAAAAACCAGGATTAGACTCCTCAAATTTGGCCAATTTCAGGCCTATTTCACTTTTGCCCGGCTTCTCAAAAGTCGCAGAAAAGATGGTTAACCGCCAGCTCTCTTATCATCTAGAATCCCATCATCTGCTGGGAGACTCCCAGACGGGCTTTCGCCCTGGTCAGGGGACGGACACAGCCTTATTGGCAGTGGTGGAGGAAGCAAGGAGCATTCTTGATTCAGGGGGGTCAGTGGCAGTGATCCTCCTGGACTTGAGTGCTGCCTTTCACACCGTAAGTCACCAGGTGCTCCTCCAACGTCTGTCAGAGGTGGGCGTGACAGGGATGGCCTTGAAATGGCTCGAATCCTTCCTCTCCAACCGCTTCTATCAAGTCTGGGAAGGGGCAGAGCAGTCGACCTTGTTCCCTATTCAATGTGGAGTCCCTCAGGGCTCATCCTTGAGCCCTACCTTATTTAATATTTATATGACTCCTCTTGAAAGAGTGGTTTCCCCTTCAGGAGTGAAGATCATCAGCTATGCTGATAATACTCAGCTGGTTGTAGGCCTCACCCAGCTGACGGAACAACCTGAAGTTCTTCATGACTGCCTTGCCAATGTCCATCGTTGGATGTCCCACTCTGCCCTTAAGCTCAACGGAGAGAAAACTGAGCTTATGCTGCTGGGCAAATCTAGTCCCTCACTCATCGCTAGCTGTTGGCCTCGGTCTCTGGGTGACCCACCATCTCCCAAGAAGGAGATCAAGAGCTTGGGAGTTTGGTTGGAGGAAGATCTGTCCTTCAGGACGCACGCCAGGAAGACCGCGGGGGTGTGTTTTGGTCTGTTGCGGTCAGCTCGCAAGGTGCTACCACTGCTCCCTAATCCATCTAGGAAGCTCTTGATTCGTGGTTTAATCTTGTCGAGGCTTGACTACGGGAATGCGCTGTTTCTCGGTGCTCCCGAAGTGACTTTTAAAACCCTTCAACAGGTGCAGAATGCAGCCGCTAGAGTGCTGATGGAGGTTCCTAGAAGACACTCAGCTGCCCCGGCCCTGAAAACGCTTCACTGGCTCCCCGTTAAAGAGCGGGTGAAATTCAAAGCGTTATGCACGGCTCATAAAATCTTGCATGGTAGGGGCCCCTCTATTCTATCCATTATGGCACGCCCCTACAAGTCCACACGCCCTCTGCGTTCGGACCAAAGACATCTTCTGCAGTCAGCCAGAGTAAAAAGAGCTCGCTCTGGGGGCCGGTGTTTTTCAGTGCGAGTGGCGGCACTGTGGAACTCCTTGCCCTTTAAGATTCGTTCAGAGCCCAATATTCTGCACTTTAGGAAACTCCTGAAGACTCATCTGTTTCCGGTGTAGTGACTGAGTCTGAGCTTTCCCTTCTCGTTCTTTACAGCGCCGGGATGCCCCTGGGTAACTGAGCGCGTTATAAATTTTATATAATAATAATAATAATTATAATAATAATTCTTAAGAAGGAGCAGTTAGAGCTCTGCCTTGTTAGTAGAATGCAGTTGGAGCTGGCCTCTGGCTGTCATAAGTGCTCTAGTAATTCAGCATGAAGGCTGCTGGAGTTTCTCAGCATCCAAATCAAGGATCTTATCCTCGAGTTTTAGCACTTCCAGAGCAAGGAGGTACTTACGCTTTGCTACTACCGCTAGGAAGTGGCCTCTAATAACAGCCTTGAAATCATCCCAGACATCCGGAGTGGGTACCTACCCACCTTCATTGTTCTCAATTTGTTGTCCTTATTTTGTGTTTGGTGACTGGGTCTCTAAGTAGGCGTGGGTGCAGTCAATTTCTCCTGGGCTTTCTTACCCTGAGGTTGACCTGGACAGTGATCGGTGCATGGTCTAACAATAAAATCTGTCCGATGTGCGCAGAGAGGGTCAGTCCTAAAGTGGATTTGCTCAGTAGTATGTAGTTGATCTGGGAGTGTGTGCTTTGTACATGAGGGTAAAAGGTAAAGGTGAAGGATTCTGAGGTTGGGTGTTGTTCTTGTCACACATCCTGTATGCTGAGTTCACTCATTGCCCTTTTCAATCTTTGGGAGAAGGCCCCTCAGTGGGCATTCTGTCCCTCCTCCATGTCATGGTGATGGCCCCACAATGAGTCAAGGTCACCGGTCAGACCAATATCGCCCTTGACTATTCCTGCTAGTTTCCCCAGGAAGTCAATAGTCTTGGGCAGAACTGGGTGCATACACAGTTCCTAAAGATGAGATAATGGCCGTCCATATTTGCATGAGTATGTGACAGTGTGTAGGGTAAATTGCATTGGATGTATGTTGCTACTCACATTTCATGGTAGCTGAGGCATGGAACCCCGTGGGGGACACCCTTAGATTCATTTTCCTCTGGTATTTGTGAAGAAGATGGTTTTCAAGAAGTCATATCATTTAGGGGTGTGGAATTCCTTAAAGCACGCCAGACAACTCTACGTTTATTCAGCCCTCTTGCATTAAGTGAGATAATTTGGGTCATTGCAGCTTGCTAGTGAGGAATGTGTGGGTGTAGGAGCACCTTTGGACAATAATGGGTAGTTGATATTGGTAGAGCTTGTGTATCTCTCCCTTCCCCCTTCCCTCCCTACTTCCCCAGCAATCATTTTGAGCTACATAAAGTAAGAAGAGAAAAACAAGTTAAACAGTAACAAACAAGTGCCATAATGAATACGCAGGTGGGAGAAACACCCTGCCCCCCGGAGGTGGCATGCATTAGGACCGCGGCACTCCCATTGCACTGTGCGCAGGAGTCCCCTCTCCACAGCTCAACTAGGTCCCCCCTACCACAATGGTTCTGATTAGAGTCTGTCCTCCCTCAATATTTTGTGGGTCTCCCACCTGCCTCCACCTGTTGATTTAATGCTGTAAGTGTATACCTCCTGAGGAAGCTCAGTGTGTCCCTTTAGCTCACACAGGAGGTCAGCCATCAGACCCTTGAAATCACTCTGGGAAGGCTGATTAGCTGTTCCAATTTTCTTTCTTCAGTTAGAAGCGCAGTCCCTCTTCCTCAGGCAGCAGGGCAGATCTTTTGAATCTTTCACAGCCACAGGAGTGCTCTGATGAGAGGTTCTGAGGATCCCACTTTTATAGCCGGTGCCAAAGGTTGTGTTGGAAAATTCCCTGACCTACCCCCAAAGCTGGTTCTGGTAAGTTCATTCACTTATCCTGGTCCTTGAAGTGCACCAGAGTAGGGTACAGCTCCAGCCATTCTATGAAAGCAATACACAACTCAGAAAAGCAGATCCATTGAAAGTCATGTCACCCAGGACACTGGCAGAAGGCATAGTTGATATGTGCAAAAAATGCCAACTATCTAAATATGACATTTCCGAAATTGTAACCTAAAATCCAACGTTATCACTAAAGAGGGTTTTACATTACAATTCATTTGAGTGTAAACATAATTTCTGCATATGTTCCCAATGTGAAACTAACACTCATTAAATGTAATAAGGTGACTGAGTGTTAGTCTATGGGAGAGATAGCCTTACAGCAGTTATAGCAGTGGAAAACAACTTTAGGAGTTTTTTACTGCTAGGGCATATACAATTTAAACATGTATTCTCTACTATTTCAATGCAATGTACCCTGCTCTATGAGCCTTTAGGACCTACCCTAGGGGTGACTTATAAGTATTAAAAATAATGGTTTATATTGCTGTTCACATTTTCAATATAAAACTGCGCTACAGGCAGCAGTGGCAGGCCTGAGACATGTATTACACTTTAGTGGGTAGCACAATGCAAGCTAAAGCCCATTAGTAGCATTTTATTTTCTTGTTGCACAATGTATTAGGAATTTAGAAGTAAATTAAATGTGGCAAATAGGTGTTGGCCAATTTTACCATGTTTTATGGAGAGAGTACGAGAACTATAGCAGTCCTAATGCCAACCAAAACAAGTTCTTAAAAGTAAGGGGGTGAAGGGAAAATGTTTGAGGTGGTACCACACCAAGGATAACAGCTACATACTGGTGAGTGAAGTGACTATTGTCATCTGATTTTAATGATTGTTTTCTCTTAGTACCTTAATAACAGATGGACATTGAGAACCAGACCACTATTACTGAATTCCTTTTGTTGGGATTCACTGATGTTCGTGAGCTTCAGATTCTCCTGTTTGCACTGTTCCTGCTACTGTACCTTGTCACTGTGCTTGGAAATATTGGTATCATCTTGGTAATCCGCATGGACCACTCTTTAGACACACCTATGTACTATTTACTCAGTAATCTGTCATTCTTGGACCTCAGTTACTCCTCTTCAGTGGCCCCAAATACAATGGCTAACTTGGTAGTAAAAAGGAAGACAATCTCTCTTACAGCCTGTGCTACACAGTTGTTCTCCTTTGCCATGTTTGGCACAGCTGAAGTTTACATCCTTGCCGCCATGGCATTTGACCGCTATATTGCAATCTGTCTCCCCCTACTTTACACCACCATCATGAAGAAAAGTTTTTGCCTTCAATTGGTTGTCTGCTCCTATGTCCTTAGTTTCCTGCAGTCTCTCATAGTCACCGTGAGCATATTTAGATTGCGTTTTTGTCGATCAAATGTAATCAGCCATTTCTTTTGTGATGTTCCACCTTTACTCAAGTTATCCTGTTCCAGTACAACCTTAAGTGAGATCCTGATATACACACTTGGAGGATTTGCTGAAGTGAGCTCCATTTCCATCATCATTGTCTCTTATGTGTACATCATCTCCGCCATTCTGAAGATACCCTCTGCAACAGGGAGGCTAAAGACTTTTTCCACCTGTGCCTCTCACTTTACTGTTGTCACTCTCTTTTATGGGACTGTATTTTTCATGTATTTTCGTCCATCATCTAGCTACTCGAAGGGACAGGAGCGAGTGGTCTCTGTTGTCTACACAGTGGTGATCCCTATGATGAACCCCTTGATCTACAGTCTGAGGAACAAGGATTTCAAGCTAGCTTTGAGAAAAGCAACCCTGCATTGAAAAGTGTTTTACTTTTAGTCCATGTTTGCACCCAATTTGAAAATCTTCCAAAAGCAAAGATATCCTTACAAATGTATGGCATGTATAGACAAGGGGAGTGTACAATTTGTATAACTTGATTTTGTGTAATCACATACTGATTTGGGAACATTATGTGAAATGAAAATACATCATTTAGAGTAATATGTTAGAGCAAATAGTTTCCTCGTGTCAATATTTGACACCAGGAAGCAATTAGCTAAAAAAAACTAACATGAATAAAATAAGTACCGCAAACTACAGCAAGTCACATTCTGTTTGTTCGCATTGCCCCTGCCCTATCATTTTGACAGAATGGCAGCATAACTATGTGACATGGCATAATGCTTTAATTTCTACAACTTCAAATAAAATTCATAATGAGAAATGTACAAAGTTATGCAAGTTGCACTGATTTCATTTAAATTTGCATGGCTCTAGGTTAGACTGAAATGTTTCACTGTGTGAAGCATTACTGACTTGTAGAGACAATGGTTATCTATGAATCTATCAGTAGTACAAGAGCATTTGTGGTTAACAGGTTCAGAGAAGTACCCATTAGAGAAACAAATCTTAATTTTGTTATTGAGGACTAGCTTTAGCTTCCCTAAAAGCAACTCTACTTGTAAAAAGTGCCACAGTGCCAAGAATCAATAGCTTATAGCATTTTGTTCAAACATGCCCAACTCTCAACACGCTAAAAAGAATAACACATTACATATTAACACTGCAGAACATAAAGGAATCATAGGTACTGCTCGTGTGTTTTGCAACAACAGATCACTGTGCAACACATAACCCTGTAAATGAGACATAAAAACAGGCAATTCCTCCTCATGTACAAGTCATATGCAGATTACACTTGGTGGCCTATGGTAGCTATCAGAGCATAGAAAATATAGCAGGTTTAATTTCTCAAGTGCTCTTCCTTGATTTTTTTTAAACATTTCATTGATGATCTCCTAACCAGAATTCAGGTGCACATTTCCTTCCCAAATACTTCTTCCCAATAGCTCACATTTCCCAATTACTTGGGAACATAGATGGAAATCATGGATTAATATTTCGACCATCAGACATCGGGGCATATTATCAAGAATGGCGTTAAAAACTATCGCTGTTTTAGCGGCAGAAAACTGCAGCTAAAGCGGCGATAATGGGCTTGATAATATGCCCTTGAGAATTCCAATAGAAGTTCATGTTCTGGTGTGAACATGGGCTTCTATTGGAATTCTCCAAGGCATATTATCAAGCCCATTATCGCCGCTTTAGTGGCGTTTTTTTGCCGCTAAACTGGTGATCATTTTAACACCTTTCTTGATAATATGCCCTTTCACATTTCTACAAATAAGTTGCAAAAGTCAACGGGCCTGATTCACAATGATAAAATTAGACCAAAAGTCTAACTTTACTACTATTGTGTATTCACAAAGGTGACTTACTACTAGTAAAGTTGTTTTTGTTTTAATGGTTTTATTTAATTGTTTTACAAGTAAGTAAGTAAGTATTGGATTTGTAGAGCGCGAACTAAGCCCAAGGGTGTCCAGGCGCTTTTGCAGACTGAAGTGGGGGGGGGGGAAGCGCACCAAACAGCATACTCATACTGAAATCTTTGAAAAGAGCCAGGTTTTTAAGGTTTTACGGAAGAGCAAATGAGACACCTGACTAGAAAGCTCTTCTGGGAGGGAGTTCCACAGCCTGGCCGCAACTAAGGAAAAGGCTCTGCATCCCCACCTGGACTTTTTAAACCTAGGTAGTATTAACAGGTTTTTATCTGAAGACGGAAGTAGTCTACTAGGAACATACCGCTGGAACATCACCTTGATTGTCTCTAAGCTTGAGCCATAATAGGCATCATTAGTAAGGCACGGTGTTTTAAACAGGATCCTTTGGTCCAAAGGCAACCAATGCAATGACCTGATGGAGGCTGTGACTGAATTGAATTTCGGGAGATTCATCACCAGCCTAGCTGCAGCATTTTTTACCAGCTGCAAACGTCCCACTAGACCCTTGTTAATGCCCAAATAAAGGGCATTACAATAGTCCAATCTGGACGTTACCAATGCAACAACAGCCTGCTTGCGTGTTTCAAAGGAGAGAAAATTAGCAATTTTTCTAAGGATCCTAATGATCCCAAAACAAGTGTATATAGTCCTACTGACATGGAGATCAAAGGAGAGTGAATTATCAACAATGACCACTGAAATTCTTTACATGTACAACCAAACAGGGACAAACACCAAGACTATCTGGCCACCAGTCAGCAGAACAGATCTCCAATTTACTGCCGAAAATCAGGACCTCAGTCTTATCTCCGTTCAATTTCATAAAGTTTTCCACCATCAGGAGGAGGCGGCCTGCATATAATTCCTTAAATTAAGGGCAGAGTCCCTAATGTTATGAGTAATGGAAACCATTATTTGGGTGTCATCCGCATAGGACAACACCTTTAACCCAAAGGATCTCACAACCTTCGCCAGTGGGGTAACATAGATGTTAAAAAGTGTTGGACTCAGGGAGGAGCCCTGAGGAAGACCACATGACAAAGATTTAGAGGCTGAATAGAATTTTCGCTAAGAAAGGAGGTAAGAAGCCTCATAGCCGAGCCCCGATCCCTATCTCCCTGAGTCAACCATCTTCATGGGAGACAGGGTATCAAAGGCAGCGGTAAGGTCAAGAAGAACAAGCAGAGTGGTATGCCCAGCGTCCAGTTGAGAACGGATGTTATTAAAGACAGTGTTTAGTGCTGTTTCCGTACTGTGGTGGCTTCAAAATCCGTGTCGAGAGACATCAAGTAGTGAGTGCTCCTTTAGGTAAATACTAAGGTGGGAGTTCAGATAGGTCTCCAGAATCCTCACTAGAATCGGCAGTAAGGAGATCGGTCAATAGTTTTCAATTCTCCTGGATCCAAAGAGGGTTTCTTTAAAAGTGGCTTCATTACTGTCATCTTCCACAAGTTGGGATACTGTCCTTCAGAGATGGCAACATTGAGGACAGCCGTAAGGTGAGGAACAATAACCTCACAGGCGATTTATAGCACCTTGAGGGGCAGGGGTCTAACGGTAAGCCAGATTTGACTAGTTCTAGAAGGTGGTCAGTTGCCTCAGGCAACATACTGGGAAAAGTAAGAAGCTTAGTAGAATCTTCCAAAGGCAAAACCTCACTTAAATAGGAGGTAGTATGAACAGGTGGCCCCAACATGAAGTTGAAGCTTCCAACAAGGAGTACATGTCTGTGGTTTTAGTTTGAAAAAGTCTGATATTTTATCACAGAACTCTTGGGAAAATTCAGATGGGACTGCAACATGAGGGGAAATAAGAGAGTTAATTATTTTAAAAAGATCCTGTGATCTATGAATAATATAGATTCAATTTAATTTTTCCTCCATAATAGCTGCCTTGTACTCCTTTAGACACTGTTTGTGCAGTGCAGTTCCCTGCCTAGAGGATCTACATTGGAATTCCACAGCCTCTCCTGTTAGCGGCATCCCTGTCTCATTTTTGTAAGTCTTTCCATAAACCGGGGGGCAAATGTTTTTTTTTCTCGCTGAGTAGTGGCTGCTAACAGGAGCAAGGGTATGCATTGCTGCTGACAAGTGCTGTGAAAGATTAGCGGCTGCCAGGTTTACATCATGGGACTTAGTGGGTTCAAGGTTTTTAAAGAAATTTGAGAGCGACTCCTTGCTTATAAGGCTCAAGTTCCTCTTTTCCTCCACATTCCTGGCACCTGGGAAAGACTTCCCGGTGGTCGAGAAACATAAATCAAAAGGGAGGGCAAAGTGGTCAGTCCTGGCAAGGGCAATTGGTTCCCAACCCTAATATGGGGATCATTAGAGAACACGCCATCAAGAACATGCCCCGCTCTGTGAGTAGCATTCTTGTCCAGCTGTGAGAATCCACAGCCGCACATAGTATCCAACAATCTTTGAGTATCTCTACAGTCAATATTATCTAAATGGAAGTTAAAATCTCCCAAAAGAGTAAGATTAGATCTTTCCAGAAATGGTCCTAGAAGGCTGCGAAAATCTTGGCTAAAAGAGCCCACTTGCTGATAGCACAGCACACTGGAGAAGCTCTATGTCTATGTAGGATGCAGATGAATTGGTAGGGATATAACATTGGTGTTTGACAGTATACAGCAATTTGGGTTAGATCATGATGCTGCATGGCATCATGATACTTTTGAAAAATATAATTGACCTCAAATTTGGAGATATGGTGCATTACAGATGTACAACAGCTTACTTATATGGAAAGAGACACATACATTCAAGTTATTCATTGTCAGGTTCCCCAATTCACATCTTATTCAACTATTTCATATACCACAGCAATCAAATAGCAATACACATAGAGGTCGAGCAAGTCTATGCAATACCTCTTCTTTCTGGTTCACCATTGTCTTCATCATACAAAAACGTGTCGCACTCCATTTTTTCACAATTATTTATCCACATAGTACTCAAAAGTGTTTATCTTCCGCGTGCTCACTGCAGACGTGCTAAGCCCGAAACAGCACGTAAACGAACAAAACAACATCAACGATCGGGGCTACCTTTGCCCCAAACTCAGTGGCGACAGCTTTTTTCTTTGTTTCGCATTTGCGAAAAAATTTTTAAAATGTCTTTTCACTCTTAATTTTTCAACTTGTTTTCTTCGTTAATTTTCATATTCTTAAAACGTTTTGCTCCTCCTGCAAGATAGTGCAATTTTCAAGGTTTCTCATGTTATGGCCGGCCGTCCGAACCTTTCACCAATAACACGTACTGAGGCAAAGTTCATTAAAAACGCAGTTTATTTAACCCAATGCATTTCAGACCACTGGGGTCCTTCGTCAGGGGTAACTGTAACAACAATAAAACATGTTTTTTTCAGTAAATCAGCAATGTGTATACTCATTATTAAACATTATCATTTCACGAAACACGCTATTTCTTCCATTTCTTACCCTAAGCTATCTGACTCCTTTCAAAACTAGTGAACCTGAATCCTTCAATGCCTACACTCACCCTTCCCCCTCTATTTTCCATTATATACCTTTCGTTTCCCAACATGTCGTTAGCACTTTCTCCCGACCCTTAAGATGAAGCCTCTTTTTCCCCATTTCCTTTCTCACACTCTCTCCTCACTGACTCATCTAAAACTTCCTTCCGTTTCAATACAAACAGTATCCACATTTCCTATGCACCTTCGCTCTTTCAATCAGCTTGATGGTTCGCCTTCACGCTAAAGCCTTTCTCCTACCCACGCTCCCTCTCCATGTCTCACCCCGCCTACCTGCTACTCCATCTTCGTTCTCCTTACTTCCACTGTCTCGAATGTTACCTATTCTTGCTAACGCCCGTGTTTTTAAACCCTCCTTACTCATCCATTTCCTGTCACTCCCTCCTCCCATCAACTCTCAGCCACCACCCTCTCCCCTGAATACTACAACTCCCATAGTGCACTGTAGTTGCGTTGATAACTTGGTGAACAATGCAATTATTTGTTTTCAACCAACGAGTTTCCACTTTAATGGGGAAAAAGAGGCTTCATCTTAAGGGTCGGGAGAAAGTGCTAACGACATGTTGGGAAACGAAAGGTATATAATGGAAAATAGAGGGGGAAGGGTGAGTGTAGGCATTGAAGGATTCAGGTTCACTAGTTTTGAAAGGAGTCAGATAGCTTAGGGTAAGAAATGGAAGAAATAGCGTGTTTCGTGAAATGATAATGTTTAATAATGAGTATACACATTGCTGATTTACTGAAAAAAACATGTTTTATTGTTGTTACAGTTACCCCTGACGAAGGACCCCAGTGGTCTGAAATGCATTGGGTTAAATAAACTGCGTTTTTAATGAACTTTGCCTCAGTACGTGTTATTGGTGAAAGGTTCGGACGGCCGGCCATAACATGAGAAACCTTGAAAATTGCACTATCTTGCAGGAGGAGCAAAACGTTTTAAGAATATGAAAATTAACGAAGAAAACAAGTTGAAAAATTAAGAGTGAAAAGACATTTTAAAAATTTTTTCGCAAATGCGAAACAAAGAAAAAAGCTGTCGCCACTGAGTTTGGGGCAAAGGTAGCCCCGATCGTTGATGTTGTTTTCACCATTGTCTTTACCTACAAGTTATTGCTTGTATAATCCCCAAAAACTTTTAGGACCCTTTTGAAGTGGTAATAATTCGTTATACACTTCGGACTGTGTATTGCAATATAGCCTATCTTTAGACAAGTCTGTTGTTTTCGGAGCTGGACCCCAAACCCAGTACATTGCAACTTTATGCTTAGCTAGTAGTAATCCCATTGCTATCAAACATCTGACTCCCTTCTTCACATGTTTAGTGAACCCCATCAACAGCAGCAGTGGGTCTGGGTCAGTGAGAGCCCTGTAAGCTCATTTAAGGTATGTATGATCTTATCCCAAAATTCTGCAATCTTCGGGGAAAACCAGGCTACATGCATGAACCCGGCTATAGTTTCCTTGCAGCAATCACAACTTGCTATGTCCCTTAAGCTATACCGAAACAGTCTCTCAGGTGTGTAATAGACCCTGGTAAGAAATTTGAAATGGAGGAGTCGGTGCCTTCCATTAAGTGAAATGCGCTCAGTTACTTCACAGCAGTACCGCCAAGTGCTATCGTCTATAACTACTCCAAGATCATCCTGCCATTCAAGTCTGGCTTTGGTGGATTGCGTCCTCCTGGATTCCTGTGCCAAGGCTTAAATAGTGGTTATAGTCTTAGACGAGGATGCAGAGCGCAGAAGAAATGAGAGGGACAACAATTCAGGAGGTTCCTACATGTCGTCTCTGATCAGCTCGTGTAGTGCATGTTTGGCTCTGTAGAAGTGATATCGTGTGAGCGGCGTAGAACCATGCCTGTCTGCTTCAATCTCAGCCCATCCGCGTGCCCAGCAATCTGAAAATAAATCACCCATCTCATTAATGTTAAGCTTTGCTAGAGCTTGCAGTTCTTTCTTTTCTTTACTAACTGAAAGCCAATGACACCACTCCACCGGAGTCAAGGAGGAGTACAGAAATGAGCCTGCCTGTCTGTTTAATTAGTCCTGTCAAGCGTGAACAGCAGAGTAAATAGAATCCAGTATGCCCGGTCGTCTGGAAGGGGCCGGAAAGAGCTTGTGAGGGAGAGTAAAAGGATCCGCGGCTATCCTTTCGATGTGGAAGATTCTGTGGTCCGTGTATCCAATAATGTGCATGAGAACACTGCACTGCTCTGTAGTGTAGTTCTAAATCTGGAGCACTGAGGCCTCCCATGGAAGAGGGAAATGTGAGTATGGCCCATTTAAACATAGAGTGCTATCCCGCCCAAGGTAATTTTATTAATAATGAACAGGGAGCTTTAAACATCTGTTTTGGGAGTATCACCGGGATATTTTGAAACAAGCATAGAAATCTAGGTAGGACTACCATTTTCAGAAGGGAAATGAAACCTATTAGTTATAATAGGAGGAGAATCCATTGATTAATATCCTCCTCAAGTCTGGAAATTGGCTTCCCGTAATTCTTGTTGAGCACCAAGTCCGAGTCTGTATGAATTTGTATGCCTAAATAATGAACCGGGACGAGGACCATTGCAACGGGTAGTCCAAATAATAGCCGAAGTCAATGGAACAATAATGGATTCAGCCCAGTTATCTCTGAGGCCTGATATGGCCCCAAAACTCATCACCTGTTTAATTACCGGGCTTAGGTTAGGTTAGATCTTGGACATATAGAAGCATATTGTCTGCGTATGCAGATGCAACGAGCTGGTAATTAGGAAATCTTGGTCCTCCATGCCCATGATACTCCCTTAATGCACACGCCAATGGCTCCGCAACTATGGCATAAAGTGCAGGGATAGCGGGCAGCCTTATCAAATACCTCTCAAAGTCTCAATGGGAGACATGACCATGTCAGCAATTTTTACCCTGCTACTGGCATATAATATAAGACCGTGACCAAATTGAGGAAGACCTCACCCACCCCAAACTGTCTCAGTACTGCTTTCATAAATGCCCATTCCACAGAGTCAAAAACCTTCTCTGCATTTAGAAAGACTGCAGCAGCTTTGAGTTCAGGTTTTATATGCTGTATCACCCCAAATACCAGTCTAAAATTATATAATAAAGTGCGCCTGGAACAAATCCAGCTTGCTCTGGCCGACAATCTGTTAGCTCAAATTTTAGCAAAGATTATTTTGTCCACATTTAGAAGTGACAGTGGCCTATAGGACGAGCATTTGGTTGGAGTTTTTCCTGGTATCAGTAGAATCACAATGAAATCTTCCCTCATTGTGGGTGGCATCACCCCTCTCTCCACCATCTCTTCAAAAAGAGTAGTTAAGTGCAGTATAAGGAGTTATTTATATGCTTTGTAAAAGGTCATCGTGATTCCTTCTTGTCCTGGTGCACTACCGTCATGGGTAAAACCTCCTGCTAAAGGTGATTGCATACGCCAGACATCCAAGAGCTCCAATTGCGTAGTAATGTCTCCAATTGCTCTAGCCACGGCTGAGGGATGTCTAGATGGGCCTTTAGATCTATCTAGGGATGAAGCCAGGACACAGTTTAAATCACCCCTCCATATTAGTGGTATATTGGTGTCCTGCAGCATAGGGGCAGATAGTGCATAACAAAACTTCAGATCATCATAGTTTGGGGCATAAACGTTGACTAAATGAGCGTCCACACCCTGTCCATGACATCGTGAAATCATGTATCTACCGTTGGGATTAATGTCTAACCCTTCCAATGTAATACTTGATTTTGATTTTACCCAAGTCAGAACCCCCTAGCATGTGTAGTAAACCCCGCAGCAGTGAATTGTCCTAGGAGTAGCGTTTGCATGAGCATATTACTATCAGGCGGTAGTTGTGTCTCCTGATGCAACTCAATATCCACCTCATGTCGCTTAAGGTAAGCAACAACTTTATGTAACTTCCTGAAGTCTTTAAGGCCTCCAATGTTCCATGTCAGGAACTGGACTCTGAAAAAGAGTTATGTATTAGTTCAATCAATCAAGACATTTTTATAGCGCGCTACTCACCCGGAGGGTCTCAAGGCGCTAGGGGGGGGGTCCGCTACTGCTCGAACAGCCAGGTCTTGAGTACCTTCCTGAAGGAGAGGTGGTCTTGGGTCAGACGGAGGTGGATGGGAGGGAGTTCCAAGTCTTGGCTGCCAGGTAGGAGAAGGATCTTCCTCCCATTGTGGCTCTTCGAATGCGTGGAACGGCGGCGAGGGCGTGGCTGGTCGATCGCAGCTGTAGGGTGGGAGTGTAGAAGGTCAGGCGGTTGTTGAGGTACCTGTGGCCCAGGTTGTGGAGGGCCTTGTGTGCATGGGTGAGGAGTCAGAACGTGATTCTCTTGTTGACGGGGAGCCAGTGCAGGTCTCTCAGGTGTCCAGAGATGTGGCTGTGTCGGGGGATGTCTAGGATGAGTCGTGCGGAGCCGTTCTGGATGCGTTGGAGTCTCTTCTGAAGTTTGACTCTGGTTCCGGTGTAGAGGGTGTTCCCGTAGTCCAGTCGGCTGGTGACGAGTGCCTGTGTGACCGTCTTTCTGGTTTCGGTGGGGATCCATCGGAAGATCTTTCGGAGCATGCGTAGGATGTTGAAACATGATGATGAGACCGCGTTGTCTTGTCTGGTCATCGAGAGGAAGGAGTCCAGGATGAAGCCGAGGTTGCGTGTGTGGTCCGTTGGTTTGGGTGCGCTGCCCAGGGCAGGGGGCCACCAGGAGTCGTCCCAGGCCGAGGGTGATGATCCCAGGATGAGGACTTCCATCTTGTCTGAGTTCAGTTTCAGGCGGCTGTTCATCATCCACTCGGCTACGTCTTTCATCCCTTCGTGTAGGTTGGTTCTGGCGGTGGCTGGGTCTTTGGTGAGGGAGAGGATGAGCTGGGTGTCGTCAGCATAGGAGATGATGTTGAGGTTGTGTTGGCGTGCGATGGCTGCGAGGGGGCTCATGTAGACGTTGAAGAGGGTGGGGCTGAGTGATGATCCTTGTGGTACGCCGCAGATGACTTCGGTGGCCTTGGATCTGAACGGGGGAGGGGGACTCTCTGGGTTCTTCTGGTGAGGAACGCTATGATCCACTCTAGTGCCTACTCTTGGATTCCGATGTTGCGGAGGCGCTGTACTAGGGTGCGGTGGCAGACAGTATCGAATGCTGCGGAGAGGTCCAGGAGGATGAGGGCCGCTGTTTCCCCGTTGTCGAGCAGGGCTCGGATGTTGTCAGTGGCTGCGATGAGGGCGGTCTCGGTGCTGTGGTTGGCTCGGAAGCCGGACTGCGAGTGGTCGAGGGATCCGTTCGTCTCGAGGAAGGCGGCGAGCTGTCTGTTGACAGTCTTCTCGATGACTTTGGCAGGAAAAGGGAGGAGTGAGATGGGGCGGTAGTTTTTGAGGTCGGTGGAGTCTGCTCATGGTTTCTTCAGGAGGGCGCTGAGTTCGGCATGCTTCCAGCTCTCCGGGAAGGTGGCGGTGCTGAAGGAGCGGTTGATGATGTCCCGGAGTTGGGGTGCGATGACAGAGTCGGCCTTGTTGAAGATGTGGTGGGGGCACGGGTCGGTTGGTGATCCGGAGTGGATGGTGTTCATCGTGTGGATGGTGTCGTCAGTGCTGACCGGGGTCCAGGCGTGGAGGGTGGTGGTGGAGGGCGTCGGTTCGGTGGTTGGGTGCATGGTCTGTGTGCCGAAGCTGTTGTGTATGTCGGCGATCTTGCTGTGGAAGAACGAGGCGAGTGAGTCGCAGAGGTCTTGTGAGGGAGTGATGTCATTGTTTCCGGCGCTGGGGTTGGAGAGCTCTTTGACGATGGTGAAGAGTTCCTTGCTGTTGTGTGCGTTGTTGTCGAGACGATCCTTGAATGCTGTCTTCTTGGTGGTGTGGATCAGCTGGTGGTGTTTGCGGGTGGCGTGCTTGAGGGCGGTCATGTTGTCTGAAGTCTGTTTTTTTCGCCAGGCTTTCTCGAGGGTGCGACAGTTCTTCTTGGAGAACTTGAGGTTGTCGTTGAACCAGGAGACTTTCTTGCTGCCGGGCCTGCTGGGATGGTTTTTCATAGGTGCGAGGTCGTCAGCGCAGTTGGTGATCCACTGTGTGAGGTTGTTGGCTGCTTGGTTGGGGTCCGTTGAGCTCGCGGGGGGGTTCTGATTCAGTGATGTGGTGAGCTGGTCGGTGGTGATCTTGTTCCAGCTTCTGTGGGGAACCTGTTGCGGGTGGTGGTGAGTCGTGGTCTTTCTGAAGCTGAAGTGTACGCAGCTGTGGTCTGTCCAGTGGAGTCCGGTGGAGTGGCTGAAGGAGATGCACTTGCTGGAGGAGAAGACTGGGTCAAGCATGTGTGTGGCGTAGTGGGTGGAGGTGTTCACCAGTTGCTTGAGTCCGAGGTTGGCGAGGTTGTCCAGCAGGGTGGTGGTGTTGTTGTCGTTGTTGTTCTCCAGGTGGAAGTTGAGGTCCCCTAGGAGGATGTAGTCGGCGGAGGGGAGGGCCTGCGGGCTGATGAAGTCTGCGATGTCTTCGCTGAATTGTGTGCAGGGTCCTGGGGGTCTGTAGATGAGGGTGCCTCTGAGAGTGGTCTTGGGGTCGTTGTGTATCTGGAAGTGAAGATGTTCGGCAGTTGTGAGGGTGTCGTCGGAGTTGGTCGTGATGTGGATGGTGTTCTTGTGGACGATGGCAATACCTCCTCCTGTCTGGTTGACGCGGTCCCTCCGGGTGATCTAGTATCCGTCCGGGAAGGCGATGGCGATGTCGGGCACTGAGGAGGTGTTCATCCATGTTTCAGTGAGGAAGGCAACGTCTGGAGATGTGGTGTCGAGCAGGTTCCAGAGTTCTACGGCGTGTCTGTGGACGGAGCGGGTGTTGAGCAGGATGCACTTCAGGTGGTTGCTGCTGGTGCTTGGCTTGGCGGGTGCGGTACAGGTCCGGATGCAGGAAAACTTGCACGATTGGCAGTTCAAGGGTCCATGGGTGCGTTTTGGGGTGGCTCGGTAGCAGCCGGGGATCCGTCCGGTGTTGAGTGCGTTGAGGGTGGCGGCATCGTAAGTCCGGCGGGTGGGCTGGCATCTGCGGAGGCCAAGGGGTCTGGCGCTGGGCGCGGTCCAGGCGCGGACGGGAGTAGACGGGCTTGCCTTTGGCACGCCTTCGGCGCACAATCGGCGCGCCCGCAGCGCCTGCACGCTGCACGTACGTGCGGACTCTGACATAAATTGAGAGTGGGGGGGCGGAGCGAGGGAGGAGCAGCTGGGAGGCGGGAGCGCGGTGGCGAGTGGGGAGGGGAGCGGTGCGGTGAACAGAACAAAACGGGGGTGGGGCCACGGGGGAGCAGCGGCAGGGAGCGGGGAGCGGGGTTCAACAGCGGGAGAGAACGGCAGTAGACGCACAAAAATAGAATCAGGGGCACAACAGTGGAAGCAACGACAAACAAATCAGGGGCACACCAGTGGAAGCAATGAAAACAAATCAGGGGCACAACAGTGGAAGCAACGACATACACATCAGGGGCACAACAGTGGAAGCAATGAAAACAAATCAGGGGCACAACAGTGGAAGCAACGACAAACAAATCAGGGGCACAACAGTGGAAGCAATGAAAACAAATCAGGGGCTCAACAGGGGATGCAACGACAAACACATCAGGGGCACAACAGTGGAAGCAATGAAAACAAATCAGGGGCACAACAGTGGACGCGCAAAAGAGATACTGGCACAACAAAGAAGCAAAATACAATTACTGGCAGTGGCGGCGGCAGGGGAGACCAAGCACACTCAGGGTGGGCCAAGCGGCGGGTGGAGCGAACCGGCGCTGACGAGGTCAGGTCGGGTCACAGCTCCCCGCCTCGCGGACACCTCCTTAAGTATCCAGTGGGAGGTAGGAGCAGCTGGGAGGCGGGAGCGGGGTGGCGAGTGGGGAGGGGAGCGGTGCGGTGAACAGAACGAAATGGGGGTGGGGCCGCGGGGGAGCAGCGGCAGGGAGCGGGGAGCGGGGTAGAACAGCGGAAGAGAATGGCGGTAGAAGCACAAAAATAGAATCAGGGGCACAACAGTGGAAGCAACGACAAACACATCAGGGGCACAACAGTGGAAGCAATGAAAACATTTCAGGGGCACAACAGTGGATGCGCAAAAGAGATACTGGCACAACAAAGAAGCAAAATACAATTACTGGCAGTGGCGGCGGCAGGGGAGACCGGGCACACTCAGGGTGTGCCACGCGGCGGGTGGAGCGAACTAGCGCTGACGTGTTCAGGTCGGGTCACCATTTCGAAACCATTTAGCGCTCTATCTGTCTGTTTCTAACCACCCACTCAGATGTGACAGACTCCATCTCTGAGCCTTGTACATATATTGATTGTATGCTGTAGAGTCAATAAGAAAAACCTCGCCCCCTCCACCCACTTTATGCCAGCCCCAACTAGGCACAGATGGAACATTACCCTCCCTCCCAAAACAAAACACTACCCTGATTAGTTTCATAACAACAAAAAGAAGAAAGGCATATTTGCCATGAAGTGAGTAACATACAGGGGCAGATGTTACCGGTGAATACTCTTGTCCTCCTGTGGTACCTATCTGTCCTCCTACTATATGATCCATCTGAGGGATGGTTCCCTAATTGATGAATAGTTGTATAGTGTACAATTCATTTCTGGAGGTTACTCAGTAAAGTAGGGAATTAATCAGAAGTACAACAATAATGGCATTAATAAATATGTCCAGTACCTGTTCTGATGATACCTTGCAGTCTGCCATTGGTACTTCTGCCGCCCAACACTGAGATTCTAATTTTCATTATGAAATCTGTTGGACTTGGCCCTTCTGGCGGGTTCACCCCTGAACTTTTTGCCTTTTAATGTTACATAATTATAGTGATTTCTGGTCTTTGCGCACTTTCACACTGTGTCCCAGTGTAAAGTGCGTGCGCTCTCTGAGTGTATGTGTGAGATTGGCCTTCCCTCCCATAGGAATGCACGGGGGATATGTGTGTCCATGGTAATTCCTGATGTGTGGGGAGTGCAGGGTCGAGTTTGGTATGTGCGGACTCGTGTGATTAAATGCTGCGCGATGATGTGCGCGGCTATATTGTGTCTAGTGTGGAAGTGCACAATCAAAGAGAGAGCAAGGGATTTTGTCCACTTGAAATTGGACCCGAGATTACTCCTATTCCCCTGGGAGGAACTATGTGAAAACAAACAGAGGAGTATCCCCAACGAAGATATAGAAGAAAATTCTCTGGAGTTTCTTGGCAAGAAGGAGAACATTCATCCTTTTGTTTAAAACCCCTCACTCACCAGCCTAGTGGTGACATGCTTCATCATCGGGGTCCACCCTGGTGACCTAGCGCCACCAGGATGTGCTTCAACACCTGTAATACAGTGGAGCGGGTTGTGACTGTAAGTGCAAAAAGATGTTAAAAATTGTCCTGGTTTAACTCAAAAATATGATTTTTATTATGGAGCAACTGAACAATATTAAACACTTACTTGGCGAGATCCTGGTAGGAGAGTTACGACCAGTAGATCTCTATATGTGTTTGTGTGGATTGGTCAACATGTTTCTACCATATGGGCGATTGCCCGGTATTCCTCAGGACTAAGCATGGGCGGAAAATCCGTTACGCTCGCGGATTTTTCGGATTTTCGGTAAATCCGCAATCTGCGAACTCTCGCGGATGTGGCGAAAATACGCAAATCCGTGCAAAGCGGATTTTTTGCTTGTGTTCGCACTGCTCGCGGTCCGCGGCGCGGGCAGCAACAATCTCGCACTCGCGAAAGTACAAAAATTACAATTGGGGAGGGGTGAAGGAAGTGGCCCAGTCTCCAACTTCCTGTTCCTGTCCAGCAAGCTCCTCCCATAGGGGTGGGGTGAAGGAAGTGCCCCAGTCTCCAACTTCCTGTTCCTGTCCAGTAAGCTCCTCCCATTGCTTACTCCATTTCCTGGCCACTTTGATTTCGATCTTGACTGGGAAGGATTACTTTTTGTGGATGCTGCTGGATATTTGGATTTGAGGCCTTTTGGATTACTTTTGGATTCGAAATTTTATTTCACAAGGAAGTAAGTTGATGTTGTTTGTTTGTGGTGATTTTTGTGTGTGTTGCTTGTTTTTCGACTTTTTGGGGGGGAAAATCTGCAAGTTCGCGAGCTGAGGATTTTTTTGCTTGTGTTCGCACTGCTCGCGTCCCGCGCAGCAACAATCTCGCACTCGCGAAATTGTAAAAATTACAATTCTGCACATGAATTGAAAACCACCAGGCTTAGTTATGGGTGCATGCATGATACAACTGTTTTGTTGAATTTTATTTTTAACATGATTCTGGCCAGGGCATGGATGGCATTGGATTTTGGTGTTTTTTGTGTTTTTTACGACTTTTTGGGGTGGTGTTGGGGGCTTGTTATGTGGGTGGGGGCCATTTAATTGCCTGGTCCCGTGTGGGTGGGGGTCTATGGGCCCTTTTTAAGCCAGTTTGTATGCTTTGTGCCATAGGCCTGCACCCAGTGTGCTCTGATTTCATCCATTATGGCCAGGGGGCCCAGAATCGGTCTGTTCGCGGATTTTGCTGGTTTTTCGGCACGTTCGCGCCGTGAAGCAACAATCTCGCACTCGCGAAATTGTAAAAATTGCAATTTTGCACCAGAAAACCACCAGCAGGCAGCATAAGCCTTCTGAAACTTGATGGATGGCATTGGATTGTGGTGATTTGATTTGTGTTGTGTTTTTTGACTTTTTGGAGTAGGGGTTGGGGGCTGGCTATTTTGGTGGTGGCCATTTTGAGGCATGGTCCTGGCCATGTGGATGGGGGTCAAGCGGCCATTTTGAAGGCAGGGAGTGAGCTTTGTGCCATAGGCCTGCACCCATTTTGCCTTGCTTTCACCCATTGTGCCCAGGGGGAGTCAGTGGTACATGAAACTATAACCCTCTCTGTGTGTGCTCTCTTGGATCAATGTTAAATTCCTGTTTCCCAAAAATTTAGCAATTCTTAATTTTGAAATTTCCATATTGTGTGGTGTGCAGTGTTGTGCACGAGTGTATTCATAAATGCCTACTTGCAAACTATTTATTGAAGTGCTACATGTGCAACATATATTTACTGATGTTGCTCTGTCTTCGTTTGCTTGTAGGTGCATAAATTAAAGTCAATAAATCTGCATCATCGTTGAGCATCAGTGCCAGGAAGAAGTCCTGCTGCGGCCTGTTGTTCCGACATCTGAAGAAGATGGCTCCAAAAAGAGGTGCCCATAGGTCCTCTAGCAAGAAAGATGTCTCTACTAAGGAGAAGAAGAAGCAAGTGGCACCACTTACCAAGGAGACTGGTGGCACCACCACTAAATTTTTGTGGGGAAAACAAAGGCCCACCATGAGTGCTGCACAGGTAGCCTGTTTAGTGGTTGAATCACCAACGACCAGTGATGTTGGCTCATCGCAAGAAAGTAGCAGCACACCATCAACACAGGTTGTAACTCATCTCACAAGTACTATTTAACAACCAAAGCCGCAACAACAACTGTATGGGCTACTAGTACAAGCACAAGTACATGCGCAAGGAGCTGTCCGAGAAGGAGCTGTCCGAGAAGGAGCTGTCCGAGAAGGAGCTGTCCGAGAAGGAGCTGTCCGAGAAGGAGCTGGCCGAAAAGGAGAAGGCCGAGAAGGAGAAGGCCGAGAAGGAGAGGTCCATGGAGAGTTGCAAGTAGCGATCAGTGAAGAGGCCCATGTAGCGGCGCATGGAGCGGTGCAAGTGCCCACAATGGTTGTTCTTCCAGAAGTAGGGGCACAGGAGGAAATTGACTTTGGAGCCGGGGTATCATGTCAGGAAGACGAAGGCACTCCTCCTGATGATTCATTTTCTCCCAGCTCCCCACCAAAGAAAAGATCAAGGAGTGTGTGTAGAAGTTCCTCTTCAAGCCCCGCTCCATCAGATGATGATCTGGATCTAGATTGGCACCCATCTCCGACGTCTGAGAGGGAGGCACACCATGAGCTGCGAAAGGTATCAAATGTTAAAAGGAAGGGCCCCGGAAAGCTCATACTTATGGATCCGAACGTCGGACTTGATGAAGTGGTTCATTCTGATGTTGATGAACAGGATGACAGCAATGACCTAGTCATCACACACGTCATTCCAGCCACACCGGCCATGCAGCAGACAGACATTTATACCCTATCCCGACGTCAGGCTGAGCGTGACCCTGGCGACGTGCCACTGGTAGCACCACCAATGCAGTCAAGTAGTACAACACGTTCAACAAAACCTACAGCTCCCATATTTTCTCCCCAGAGGGGGACTCCATCCAGCTCGACTCCCTCAAGTAGGGTTGCTGAAATAATTGCACAACCCAGTAGATGTCTGCAAGGCTCATCCACCACTGCTTCATCTGGCATTGGCAGTATCATCTCGTGCGCCAAAACCAGAGGTTTCAAGTCCCCAGTTTGGAACTTTTTTAGTGTCCATGCAAAGTATGATAACATAGCCGTTTGTTGCATTTGTAAGACTAGCGTTAGCCGTGGTAAGACTGGTACCAACTATGGAACCGGAGGCCAGATAGGTCATCTTGAAAGAAGGCACGCTGTCGAATGGTTTGCGCACCTAGCAAACATCAAGGGAAAGCAATCCCAAAGGGCAAGTGGCCAAAATATACCCATACTAGGTGTTTCATCTGAAGATGACGGGGAGGTAGAAGAAGCGTCAGACATGTGTCCGGTTGCACCCAGTACCCCTGGCAGCACCACACCCTCCGGAACACATAGGAGGCACACTGAGAGTCTAGGAGACACACCAATGCGGAAAATGTCAACACTGATTAGAAGTGGGTCGAAGAAGGCATCAGCATCATCCCGTAAATTTGTCCAGCACACCATTTCAGCCATGTTCTCCTCAGATGTGCAATTTCAACGCAACCACCCAATTGTACGCCTGTATAACACTAAGCTGGCTAAAATGCTAGCGGTGGACCTTCTCCCTTTTTCGTTTGTCGAAGGTGTGGGTTTCCTTGAACTCGTGGCAACTCTGGCCCCTAAATGGAAGGTTCCTAGCCGGTTCTATTTTGCCAGGGTTGCTGTTCCAGCACTATATAAAGAGGTGCTTGAGTTGGTTGGGGCTGCTTTGCAGAAGAGTGCTGTTCACACTATACACCTGACAACAGACATGTGCACCAGTTGCCAAGCCCTTGATTACATGTGCATCACTGCACACTGGGTCTCTTTTTCAGGGGTTACAAAACAGATAAATGCAGGTGGTGACTTGGTCGAGATTTTTAAGGGTGCTCGTAAACATGCAACATTAGCCATGTTTGGCATGGAGAAAAGTCATACTGCAGCCAACATTTTGGAGGACTTTAATAAAAAGGTCTCCCAATGGCTGCCCCCAAGAAAATGCAAGGTTGGTTATGTTTCTACTGATAATGGCAGCAATGTAGTTAGGGCCGTGGAGGACGGTTTCTATTTCAGAGTGCCGTGTTTGGCGCACTGTATGAACCTTGTCGTGCAAAAGTTCTTGAAAAAAGAACTTGCAGTCGACAAAATACTGACCATCTGCAGAAGAATATGCACACATTTTAACCATTCGTTTAAGGCCCGGAAGGAGCTGAGGCGCAAGCAAAATGAACGTAGTATGCCAGTGAAAGCACTTATCCAGAAGGTGGCAACACGTTGGAACTCAACCTTCTACATGCTTGAGCGTCTGCATGAGCTGTTTCCAGTAGTCAATGAGTATTTCTACAACCTGGGTGGTGATACGACTGAAATGATGCTAGCGGTGGAGCAATGGCAGATAGTTAAAAGCCTGACAGACATGCTTCGTCCTTTTGAGGTCTTCACGCGTGACGTCAGCAGGGAGGACTGTTCTTTGAGCAAAGCTATCCCATTGTTGCTGAAGCTCGAGCACCAAGTCAAGGTGGTGTCTTTACAATTAAAAGATGCTGGAAAGAATGAAGCATATGAGTTGGCGCAGAGATTATTACAACGCCTAGTTAGCAATAAACGGCTTGTAAATATCAAGAAACAACAGCACTACATTTGTGCTACTATTCTGGATCCACGTTACAAAAAGCCATTGTTTGGCAAAGTAATAATTCCTTTTGAAACATCAGATGTTACAGAGTACAAACGTTGGCTAGCTCAGTCAGCCATTCGTTTTGAAAGAGAGCGGAAGGAAACTGTACGAGAAGACAGTACTACTAGTGAATCAGCAGGCCATCAGGCGTCCCAAAAAAGCACTTCTGCATCTGTGCCTCTGGCAGAAGTGAGGGACTTTTCCACTAAGCCGTTAACCACACCAGCTACCGTATCATCTGCACCAGGCCCAGGCGATATGTCTGAAGCGGATTGGCTAAGTGAGCTAGGGTTTCCTTGTCCCAGAAAGGACACAGAAGTGCAAAGTACAGGAAAGCGGGAGGACATTCTTTCAATGGTGCAGGCCTATCTGGATGACTCAACAGCGGTCAATATTACTGAGGACCCATTGGCGTATTGGCATGGGAAAAGAAAAATATGGCGAGAGCTCACCAACCTGGCTATCAATTACTTGTCTTGCCCACTCGCAAGCGTGTCTTCAGAATGTGTTTTTAGTTCTGCTGGTGGCATTGTGACTTGCAAAAGGTCCCGCCTCTTGCCCGCAAATGTGGAGCGGCTCACCGTGATAAAGATGAACCAGCACTTCATACCACCAGATTACAAAGTACGAGAATGCACGCAGGAAGAAGAGGACACCGACCTACCTGAGGAAAGTTCTCCTCAGTTACCAGAAGTACAACCGACTGATGATTTAGCAGAGTATGAGGACGAGTTCTGCTTCCCTGACAGCGAGTTCTGAAAATGAGTCAATCATTCATTAACTGTAAATTTAGTCCTCCTTATTCACTTTTATTCCTGTGTGTCTGTCTTTCTTTGTTTAGCAAGTGCTTCATCACATTCACAACAAAACTGTAATCACCCCATCACAAGCAACAACAAGCCCATCAGCAGAACTGTCTTGATTTTGATGCCGCATCATTCCTCATGTTCACAACAGTTAGTTGACAAGAACTCAGTCCTGGTCGTCTATCCTCCTCCTCCACTCATCCTATCCATTTCCCGTAATGCTGATGCCTGGATTCTGCACAATGAAGAAACTTACGTTGAGTTCCCTAAAGAGGGACTGGAAGTAGTGAGTCCTCATTTAAATACATTTTGCTAAGTGTGACTTTTTTTCCCCGATTTGCATTTTTGGCTGTTTGGGGGTGTCAAACTTGTTTGCGCTTGGGTTTACGGGTCTTGGCTGGGCCATTGCTGGCAAGGTCTATTAAGGGATGAAATTGGCCAGTTGTGGCCCTGCTGCAGAACGCTTTAGGACTCTGTGAATTCCAGGTGGAGCCAGCCCTCAAACACAAATTACAGGTAAGATAAGCGTTTGGATGGGAGGTAGTATAATGGAGTGTTCGGAGAGGCGAGAGAGTGACAGTGGTACTAGTAGTAAAGTCCTAGGGCTCTTGAATTAACAAACTCTGTGACAGGCATTTACTTTGGAAAACATTTGGCCTATTACACGTGAACGTTTAGGCGTTATTATTGCTCGCTTGCCTGTCTTAGGGCTGCTGTCTGTGGGGCTTCTAGGTTTTTGTGGTGTGTGAGCACCGCTGCCACATTTGTAATGTTGATTGCTTTTGTTTTGCAGAAAATCCACGCCGGGAAACTCCAGTTGTGGCCCTGCTGCAGAATGCTTTAGGACTCTGTGAATTCCAGGTGGAGCCAGCCCTCAAACACAAATTACAGGTAAGATAAGCGTTTGGATGGGAGGTAGTATAATGGAGTGTTCGGAGAGGCGAGAGAGTGACAGTGGTACTAGTAGTAAAGTCCTAGGGCTCTTGAATTAACAAACTCTGTGACAGGCATTTACTTTGGAAAACATTTGGCCTATTACACGTGAACGTTTAGGCGTTATTATTGCTCGCTTGCCTGTCTTAGGGCTGCTGTCTGTGGGGCTTCTAGGTTTTTGTGGTGTGTGAGCACCGCTGCCACATTTGTAATGTTGATTGCTTTTGTTTTGCAGAAAATCCACGCCGGGAAACTCCAGTTGTGGCCCTGCTGCAGAACGCTTTAGGACTCTGTGAATTCCAGGTGGAGCCAGCCCTCAAACACAAATTACAGGTAAGATAAGCGTTTGGATGGGAGGTAGTATAATGGAGTGTTCGGAGAGGCGAGAGAGTGACAGTGGTACTATTAGTAAAGTCCTAGGGCTCTTAATTAACAAAGTCTGTGACAGGCATTTACTTTGGAAAACATTTGGCCTATTGCACGTGAACCAACACGATGACAGTGTTCAGTTAAATGAACTTACTGCAAAACCACCACCCACCAAGCTCAAAAGTAGTAAAAAAACAGGTGTGCTCAGATAAAGTTTGAAAAAGTATATTTATATCCCTAACAAAATAATCTCCCGCAAGACCCTCCCTAACCCCCAACAAATAAATAGTCCTTCAAAAGTCCCCAAAAAACCCAACTCCCAATTCCCACCCCCCAAAAGTCTCTAAAAAAGGGGCAAGGGACACTCTAGGGATGCAAGGTGTTGAGTTTGGCCTCCAGGGCATCATGCCTTAGGGCCAGGGCATCGTACTTCTCCTGGAGGGTGGCGTGATCTAAGCGGAGGCCCTCCACCACATTCTGATACTCGTTTCATTTCTGGACCTCCGCCTCTAGGTCGGACACTCTGCGGAGTGCACGGTGCAAGCGAGCCTTAACAGTACTATGAGGTGCAGCCTTTGCTGCTCGGCGGTGGCGTCTTCCAGCACGGCTCCGGTTCGCTGGAGCACTGCGCTTACCGGCAGAACGTGGGGTCACGGAGGAGGATGCAGATGTTACATTTGATGCACTGGAGTGCGTGTCGTCCCCCTCCATTTCCACCAGCCGCCGATATTGGGCAACAGTGGCATCCAGCCTCCGTTGCCGGGCCAGTACAGCCTTCATACTCCTGCTCGGTGTTGAGGTTTTAGTATGACCAACTATATGAAGAAAGAAAGACATGGGGCCCGATGTATGTAATTCTTATTTACCACTTCTTAAATACCGAATGTTACCGATTCGGTATTTAAGAAGTGGTAAATATGAAGGTGGGAGATGTAGGTATTTCCAGATGTGTAAATACCGAATCTTTAAGATTCGGTATTTACTGAATCTGGAAATACCGAATCGGTATTTCCTATTGATTCCTATGGGCTGTGAAGCCATAGGAATCAATGGGCAATACCGATTCTGTAATTACAGAATCGGTAATTACCGATTTTCACAAGGGTGCAGGGGGTGTCACTTTGACACCCTCTGGCACCCCCAAAACAGGCTCGGGAGCCATGTGGCAGGCATACATGCCCTAAGGGCAGGTCTGCCTGTCATATGGCACAGGTGTGCATGCCCCATGTGCATGCACACCGGAATCGGTATTTTACCATCAAATTGAATTTGATAGTAAAATACTGATTCTGTAATGCTTGTGGGACTCAGAAGAGTCCCACCTACATTTCAATTTTAACGAATAGGTAAATTTACCGATTCTGTAAAATACAGGGCCCTACATACCATTTCTCAAATACCGGTCGGTAACGGCCGAAAATACCGATTTTCGGCCGTTACCGACCGACCTACATCGGGCCCAAGATCTGTAACCAATGTTCTTTAAGTATATGATTAACACAAAAAGATTCAGCAGGAAGTTGTGTCACAGTACAACTAGCAACTAGCCAGCGCAGTACAAAACTATTCAGGCCAGTATCATGGGCGTCCGCAGGGAGGGGAAAGGGGGGGCGCTTGAATCACCATTTCCCTTCCCACAACTCACTTGTATCCTTGGTTTGGTGCTCTTTCATATGAAAGAGATCTGGCAGAAGTGAGTGACTTTTCCTCTGAACCGTTAACCACTCCAGCAACCGTATCATCTGCACCAGGCCCAGGCGATATGTCTGTTTCCCTCTCTCTCTCTCTCTCTGTCTCCCTCCCTCACCCTCCCTCTGGCTCCCTCCCTCTCTCTCGCTCTCCTTCTGTCTTCCTCTCTCTCTGTCTCTGCCTCTATCTGTCTGTCGGTCCCAGCCTGCTGTAATTACCATATTGTAATTTGTCACTGGCCCACCACTGGATACACATCATATCCTATCTAAGAGTCAGAAGGTACCATGATCCAGCTTACCTGTACTCGCCACCGCCACTGTCTCCTTCCTCACAGTCTGTACTTCTTGGTCCGACTCCTCTTGCGCCCCATTCTCCCCATAGCTGTCCTCGGACTCAGAGTCTATGATCACCACCACATCCGAGCTGGCCCCGCCACCAGATGTTCCACCTACAAAGTAGATTTAAGAATGTTAGATTACACCACTCACTAGTATTTGGTCTATGAATGAAGAAATGTGAAAACAACAGAAAAATTAATTGACTGTCTACTCTAGTCTAAAGTAAAAAGGTCCATCCTTCCAGGGAAGGCTGTTGTCTTGCTGCGTTTTTTTGTCATAATTGATGAATGCTTGATTAATTTTAACACACATCATTTTTCTCTGAACAGACAGAAACTGGACTTCTAAGGACAAGAGCAACATCAACTTCAAACCAGGTGAAAGCTCGGCTCGACCACAAGAAATGTGTTCCATTACTCATCAACTCAGCACCAAGCACTCTTCCATTTCCAACTAACTTTATTTTAATATATGTGTTTACTTTTACTTTTAATAAAGCTTTTAAACTTGAATAGACTCTGTGGTTTTTGGTCCTCCAGACTAGAGTGACTGAGCGAAAGGTTTTGCAATTTTTGCAAGGAGGATTCCGTGCCGCTGACACTACCAGGTTTATACAGTGTGCCAAACACGCCACTCTGAAATATTATTACTCTGGTCTTTGGTGTCCGTAGTTCGGTTTGTGGAGAATTGTCCCTGCAACAGTAGTATTATTGATTTTGCTCCTATCTAAACACTATTTCGAAACAATTAAATTAGGAACGCTTGGACAACAATAGGTCCTCTATATTTAAATGAAAACTTACTGGGGCCAGCAAAGGAGCACTCGCCGCCCTGGCCTGCATCCTCCTCCTTTGGAGCCACTGCATCCGCTTTTTCTGTCCGCTTGCCCCTGGGCGGACCTGACGTACAACATGAAAGAAAGAACAGAAAACATTGATGATTGCTGCTTGTCGATGTCCTTGTCAACCAAATCAAACATTTAGAAAGAACAAGAACCAACTATTTCATCCGAAATGAGGGCTACAAAGGAAGGACTGCACCTGAGCCTCTACTCTAGGGGCAGATTTACAAGCCCCTTGCAGCTCTTTTGCTCCGTTCTTGCGTCACTTTTGTGACGCAGCGCCACAACAAGAGAGGCGCCATGGTGTGGCGTATATTAACAACGTGACGCATATGGGAGATGCATCCCATTGTAAAGCCCTGCGCCATTAGGGAGCGTTCCAGCGCAAGGGAGGGTGTTCCTGCGCAGGAACGCATGCTAAAAGTGGCTATGGGGAATATATAAAATTTCAATCAGTCATTTAGGACAATGATGCGTCACTGAAACCCTGCGCCTGCATGAAGCAGACTTACGGCTTGACGCAGCATTGCTGGAGCTGCACCATCGTTGCAACGCAACTCCATCTATGAGCCGCCTTTACGGCACCGATGCGTAACGCTTCGGTGACGTTTTGGGACCATGGTGTGTAAGCCGCATTGTAAATACGGCGCACCATGGGTGGTGCTGGCGTGCCGCACACTTTGCAGGGATGCGCAGGTAATTGCTAATCTGACACTTAGGGGCATACTTACGAATTCTGAGCTGGACACCTCCAGATGTGCACCTGAACAAATGCGTAACGCAAAACTAACCTTACATCACGGCAGATGCGCCGCAATTACAATGCGGCAAACCCTGGCGCAAGGGTAGGCAGATGCGTGACGCATCTCGTGACGAAAGAGAGGCGCATCTCTACAGTCGTGTCGCAGGCGCGATGCAACTATAGCAATGCTCAGGGCTGCCCAATACTCAACATACCGCATCAGTCCTTACGCCTGCTTCAAGCAAGCAGGCATAAAGAATTGACGTAGCAGCGTCGCGGAAGTGCCTGCATTAAATCTTGTAGATTTCACGCAGGCTCTTTTGCGAGGCGCGCAGCTGCCTGACCGCCACCCCCCACCCCCCACGCCCCCCCTGCGTGGGAACGCATCCATTGTGATGCAGGACCAGGCCTTAACGTGGGGCATCTCCCTAGATGCATCACGTTGTACATGACTCGCAGGGATGCACCACGTTTACGTCGCTGTGCGTCAGGTAAGGCAGCATAAACGTGGCACAAGGGGCTTGTAAATCTGCCCCTTTGTGTCTAGCATTACGCAGTTCTGTAAAATACACTCATACATTCCTCAGCCCAATTAAATGAACACAAAATAGAAAACAAATAAGCAGTGGCACCGCCACAGAGAAGGAGAACAGTGCACCTGAAATGCACAGAAGATTTTGAAATATTAATTTACCTCTCCTATCAATGTAATCAGCAGCATTATTGCTCTTTGTAAAAAAGTTAAAGCAAACATTTGCAATATATAACACAGTCACACAGAGCAGGAGAAAAAACAGAGTAGTGAGTGATGAAAAAATTGCTACTACTACTCACCAAGCCCGGGGACCTCCACTCCCAGCACGTCAAGCAGGTCGCGCTCTCGGTCCAGGATATCGGTCCAGCGGTGGGTCACTTGATTGTAGGTGCGCTGGGCCCCCGTGAAGTTAAAAAGGGCCCGGCACACCTGCCCCCACCGCTTCCGTCGCTCCTGGCTGTTGGTATAACCAGCAGCGATCCTGCCGCCAGCCGCGATGGTCCTGGGGAGACGGCGCTGCACATAAAAAACAAGTGAGCCCACCTCCTCAGGGCTGAAGATCTCCCGGGGCACCACCATTTCCGCCCTCAAGCGGCCACACGGGAGCCGGGCACGGGCTGCGTTGCCCGTCTTGGCCAGCTTGACAGCTGTCTTCACCATGTTCTGGGCAGGTGTTAGCAGTAAGGAGGGAAAATGAAAAAGAATAAGAGTAGGGAAGAAGGAAATAAAAGTTTAAAAAAGTAGTTGAAAAGTAAACAAAAGTAGCCTAAAACACAAAAATATAGACCTAGAAAAATGGAGGGATAGAAAAAAAGTTAAATAGATCAAAAAAATATCAAAACAAGCAAAGGATGGCAGAGATATACAGAGGATAGAAACACCATACCCAGACACATAGGAATGAATGAAAAACAAGATGGCGGCCTGAAAACGTGCGTGTAAGTAAGTTCGCACGCGATTTCTCTCGCGAACTCGTGCGAACTTGCATTCGCAAGGCGCTCATTGCGCGAGATTACACATAGCGGGCGGAAACGGAAATACGTCACGCAAACAAAATGGCGGCGCCCATACTCAACCTTGGGGTAACTCGCACGAGTTCGCGGCTTCCACGGTCGATTTCGCACGACGCCGCGCCTCGCGAATAGGGCGAAATTACCGAAAAACGAGTTTTGCAAAAGCAAAACCAACGAGCAGGTGCAAAAGTTCGAGCTCATCATTTGTAACCATTTACCTGTAGTGCTTCCTGAAGGGGCCCTCCAGAATCCGGTTGCCTACTTGCAACTATTGTGTGACCGTGCTCTGACAGTCACAGAATAGTTACAAGTATGCCATTGCATCCTGTTAAAAAAAATGTACATTGCAACAAAAAGGAAAGGGAGCAGACAAGCAGGTGCCAGCCTTCATTAATGTCAGTTGGGGCAGGGCAGGTGTTGTTGTTTGCAAAACTTAAAGCACTTAGCAGGTGTGCTTGGCTTTGCCACAATAATGTACACTCACTGGTCAATCAGAGGGTGCTGTGATGACACCGAGGGTGGCATGGGTGTGCCAACCAGAGGGTGGCATGGGTGAACCAGAGTGCCAGTGTTGACAGAGGATGGCAGTGCTTTGCTTTGTCCCAATAATGTACACTGGTGAACCAGAGTGTGCTGTGATGACACAGAGGGTGACATGGGTGAGCCAGAGGGTGGTATGGGTGACCAAAGAGAGTGCCAGTGGTGACAGAGGGTGGCAGTGATGAAGAAAGCCTTGCAAACAGGCTGGGCACGTAGAAACAACAAGTTCGCAAAACTGGCGACCCGACAAGTAAGTTCGCAATTTGCGAAATTGTACAAAACCCTCGCGAACTTGCAGAAACCCGTGCGAACATACACCCCCCAAAAAAATCCGCAAATCCGCGAGAATTCGCAGATTTTGCGTATTGTCGCAATCCGCAAATCCGCAAATTCGCGGATTGCGAATCCAAAAAACAGGAGGACGGAAGGTGTGGGCCCCCTACAGGACGCACCCTGTCCTGATCCCCTGTGTACCTGCTGGTAAATGGCCAGTGGTATATAGGCTCAATCAAATAAATGAGCACGTGAAAAAGTAAGAAAAGGGAGACCTGTGAAAAGAAGGTAAACAAAATTCTGTTATGATCATGCTTACTCTCCTGTAACGTCGTGAAGTGTCTCTGTGATGTGAAATTTCATGCCAATAAGGTTGATTATAACCCTCCGGGAGATTGGATATCGTGAAGATAGGGTGTCCGTGCGAGGTGTTGCAGGGCATATATACTGATCAATAGGTGCGTGCATTACTGCATGCAATATTGTTATAGCACTCGTAAATATACTTGAAAGCATCCTTATCAATAGGTGCGTGCATTCGTTGCATGCATTATCGTCTAACGCACTCATAAATTTTCATGAGAGGGCGCCGAATTTACCGTCGTGTTCTCAGTCATTAGGCAGTGATTACAGATTAGGTGCTACAATGAGTGCACATCATTATTGTGTTGCGTACGAGAACGTGAAAATAACGTACAAGACAGACACACATGTAACATTTAAGGGCACATATAAGCTGCATGGCATGGGCGAAGGCTTACTTAATTATAAGCTCTAGGGTGCTTCAACGGGCAGGGCGTAGGCTCTTTCACGTAAGGGCAATATATTCTGCAATGGCAAAATTTGAGATGGTAAGAAACGAGCAGTGCCCAAGTTGGCCCGGTTCACAGAAGTGAACTGCGCCGTGAAGTCCGACAGTCTGTCGGGTTCTCTAGAGAAAGGGGAGGTCTACTTACAGTTGCTGAGTGAAGGTACCGTTTGCAACCTACTGCTATCGTCCTCTGCTCGGCTAGTGTTTGCCGTGCAGAGCGGTCTCGGTATTGAAACGTCGGCCGCTTCCGGGGTGGGCGTGGCCGCGTAGGGGAAGGGGAAGTCGCCACATTGCTGTAATGGTCGGATTGACTGTAACCACTCTTTTCTTACAAGAAAGCACGCAGCCTAAAAGACACTTTGGTCAACACTAGACCAAAAACAACAATAACAACAGTCAATCCGACCATTACAGCAATGTGGCGACTTCCACCAGTCACGGGACACTCCAGATGTGGGGACTGCAGTGTCTGTCACCTCACCAACAACATCAAGACCCTGAATCTAGAAGAAGGGAAAGTCTGGCAACAGAGGTCACACACTAACTGCAACAGCACCTACGTTTTATACTTGATCAAATGCAGCTGCGGCAAACCCTATATTGGAATGACCACACGAAAAGTGAAACAACGGATATCAGAGCATCGCAGTACAATTAGGTGCAAAAAGAACAATACAAGCCTCACAGACCATTTCTTAACAGCACATCACACCCCCAATGACATGAGGTGGACTGTGATCGAACAAATTCAACCAGGTCCTAATGCACAGACACGCCTCTTTGAAAAGGAACAGCGGTGGATTTATAGACTTTCCACCCAGAGGATCGGTCTTAATGACAATATTCCATGGGCCTCAGTACTCAAATAACACCACCATCTCTGATTAATAGGCACTATCAATATATCCAGGTACCCCTCTAATGACTCTCCAATTGGATAGTTTCCTCGTGCTCCCATAATCACGAATACACCTTGAGGGTGCCTTTTACATACTGTTACTGCCCCCATAAGACACGAAACACCCCGGGGGTGCCTACTTACTGTCACCACCCTAACTGGTAATGTCCCATGCTATGATGCCACACCAGAACATCCATGCCAAATATGTGAGGTGTCAATATGCCCTATAACATAATCACCTGCGTAACGATGGCACTTTTGCTTTTATAATCACCTCAATAATGACTTTCACCATGCTCCTTCACGTATTCTATTGAATAACGCGAGTATATATACTTTCATAGTATATTTTCGGCAAGGCAATTCACAGCGCATTTCCATAATCCCTTAGCGCTGTACTACCCACACGTCACCACGCAACTTGACGTTTTTTGTCCCGCCCCCTTCCCCTACGCGGCCACGCCCACCCCGGAAGCGGCCGACGTCTCAATACTGAGACCGCTCTGCACGGCAAACACTAGCTGAGCAGAGGACGATAGCAGTAGGTTGCAAACGGTACCTTCACTCAGCAACTGTAAGTAGACCTCCCCTTTCTCTAGAGAACCCGACGGACTGTCAGACTTCACGGCGCAGTTCACTTCTGTGAACCGGGCCAACTTGGGCACTGCTCGTTTCTTACCATCTCAAATTTTGCCATTGCAGAATATATTGCCCTTACGTGAAAGAGCCTATGCCCTGCCCGTTGAAGCACCCTAGAGCTTATAATTAAGTAAGCTTTCGCCCATGCCATGCAGCTTATATGTGCCCTTAAATGTTACATATGTGTCTGTCTTGTACGTTATTTTCACGTTCTCGTACGCAACACAATAATGATGTGCACTCATTGTAGCACCTAATCTGTAATCACTGCCTAATGACTGAGAACACGACGGTAAATTCGGCGCCCTCTCATGAAAATTTATGAGTGCGTTAGACGATAATGCATGCAACGAATGCACGCACCTATTGATGAGGATGCTTTCAAGTATATTTACGAGTGCTATGACAATATTGCATGCAGTAATGCACGCACCTATTGATCAGTATATATGCCCTGCAACACCTCGCACGGACACCCTATCTTCACGATATCCAATCTCCCGGAGGGTTATAATCAACCTTATTGGCATGAAATTTCACATCACAGAGACACTTCACGACGTTACAGGAGAGTAAGCATGATCATAACTGAATTTTGTTTACCTTCTTTTCACAGGTCTCCCTTTTTTTACTTTTTCACGTGCTCATTTATTTGATTGAGCCTATATACCACTGGCCATTTACCAGCAGGTACGCAGGGGATCAGGACAGGGTGCGCCTTGTAGGGGGCCCACACCTTCCGTCCTCCTGTTTTTTTGGTCCTGAGGAATACCGGGCAATCGCCCATATGGTAGAAACATGTTGACCAATCCACACAAACACATATAGAGATCTACTGGTCGTAACTCTCCTACCAGGATCTCGCCAAGTAAGTTTTTAATATTGTTCAGTTGCTCCATAATAAAAATCATATTTTTGAGTTAAACCAGGACAATTTTTAACATCTTTTTGCACTTACAGTCACAACCCGCTCCACTGTATTACAGGTGTTGAAGCACATCCTGGTGGCGCTAGGTCACCAGGGTGGACCCCGATGATGAAGCATGTCACCACTAGGCTGGTGAGTGAGGGGTTTTAAACAAAAGGATGAATGTTTTCCTTCTTGCCAAGAAACTCCAGAGAATTTTCTTCTATATCTTCGTTGGGGATACTCCTCTGTTTGTTTTCACATAGTGTGGAAGTGCCACTTCTAGAAGTTGGCATGTCTGTGCAGTGAATGTGAATTGACTGTCTGGCTTGTGATTGGCTGGAGCTGGCTGGTGTGTCTGGCTCCAGGAGTCAGGATGGGTCTGCCCTGGGGGTGAATGGAGAGATCTGCATGTTGGTGGAAGGGAGGAGAGCACCTGGGACCTGAATAGGGCTGGGCCTTCCCTCCACAATGCTGGCTCCACCACCTGTGGTGTGTCTTATGTCCCTGACCCACCCTTTGAATAGGCAGAGGGGCTGAGCAAAACAAAGTGCTCCAGAACCAGTTGCATCTGGTTCGCCCCTTGCCTGCACCTTTGTAGACAAAGGATTTGTGTGTATAAAAAGAGGCTGTGACCTCATGTAAAATGTTATTGTTCTTGACTAGAAATAACCAGGGGCGTGCTGCTGCTGGGGCACAGGGGAAGGCTTGCCTCGCTGGGCCCTGCCCAGCCCCTGGATGCCCTGGATGCCTTGAGGACTTTTCCCCTGCTGGGGGCTGTTTTTCTTTTATGCCCAGGGCTTCTTGGACCTTGTTCCCTTTGTGCATGCTCTTGCCAAGGTTTGATGTTGCCTTGGGAGTCTGGGGGCTGAGCCTCCGTGTGGGCTTTTGCGGGTGCCCACCCCGCTTATTCTGCTTACTGTGGCCTTGTGATAGCAGGAGCCCACCCTGCTTTATGTATTTACATTACGGGTGCCCACCCCGTTGTTGTGCTCGTTTTTTTTATTGCTGCTCAGGTGCCCACCCTGCGTCTTTCCTTTAATTGAGAGAGCAGGTGCCAACCCCGCTCTCCTGTTGCTAATTCCGCCCTGATATTTGAAGGAGGGTGCCTACCCCTCTAGCCACCCTGCCGCCGCGAACCGCAGCCTGCCTGGTTGTGGGCGGGGCAAGCGGACAGAAACAGGAAGCAAAATGCGGCCGGAAGTTGTGTGTTCAAGAGAGGAGGTTGGGAGACCACCCTGCCTCCTCGAGCCCCGGAAGGAGAAGAAGGGAAGTCCTCCGGCAGCCCGGGGCTCCCGTGAGCTGTGGAGAGCTCCGGGGCCGCCAGCAAGGATTAGCGTGAGTAGCCTGGAGCCTTGCGGGCTCCACCTACGAAGGCCCAGTCCCGAGATGGGGGACCGGGTGAAGATGCGAGCGTGAGCTGCACTGCGGGGTTCCCAGGCAGAAGGGAGAGCCCCGCGATGGCGCCTGATGAGAGAGGAGCAGCCCCGTGACCCCCCGAGAGAGTCGGTAAGTTTAGACGGCTGTGGGGGGGAGATGGCGTCAGAGCGGCCCTGGGTGCTCAGTGGGCCGCTCCAATGTGGCGAGACTTGTTCCTGGGCCGGAGGGGCCCGTTATTGACCCCGTTGGGGGCCTGTTCCTTCTATGAGCCAGAGGGCTCCAGCGCATGGGGGCATGTTTTGTTTGAGCCTGCGGGCTCCAACGTCTGGCCACAATTGTTTACTTGGGCCCAGAGGGGCCCATGCTTGTTATTTAAGGAGCCAGTGTGCTCCATGGCACCTGATTATAGTTAGAGCCCCGTGGCTCCCATATCTGGCGCAATTTGTTTGAAGGGCAGTCCTCATGCCTGAGAGTGCTCCTGAATGTCGCAAGTCCTGGGCACAGTTGGTTTTAGAACCAGATGGCTCCAACGCCCCTCAGCTGTTTCAGAGCCTAGATGGCTTCAGGGGGCACAGTCAGTTGTCCTAGGGCCAGTGAGGGCCCATGGCGCAGTTTTGGATTTCACAGCTGCCCAGCAAGTAGTGGGCAGTTGAAATGTTTAGGCGCAATTTTTTGCGGACATGGTCTTTTGGATCTAGGAGTGAGTCGCACTCCTTCGCCCTACTTTGGCTTCCACAGCTGCACAGCACTTAGTGCCAGCTGCAGTGTTTAGGCCCTGTTCTTGTTCTCAGCTGCCCAGCAAGTAGTGGGCAGCTGCAACGTTTAGGTTTGCGCCGGTGGCGCACCCCTGACTGGCGCTGCATTGGCAGCGCGCCCTGACATTCTGGACACAGGGCATTTGAGCCCCTTCTTGGATGACCAGTTGGCCAGGGGGGGTTGGTAGATGCATAGGGTGCAAGGCCCTAATGTGATTTATGTGCTGAAGTGATTGTGGTGCTAGGAAATGTAATGCATTTAGTATGTTTTACGCACCCTGTATCTGATACCTTTAAACTTTGGTTTATGATTATGAGGTTGTTTTACCTATGTAGGTTTATGCTATCGAGATGATGTTTCACTCTATGATTTACGCCCCTAAATGTGAGTTATGCTTAGGGAGTAGGGTCTAATGTGTTTAGACTAGTGAGGAGATTGCCTACTGTATTTATACTAGTTAGGCCTAATGTGATTTATGCGTAATGCGCAATGCCTTTATGCATGTGATACCTCTAGATGTGTTTTCATGCTTAGGGGGTCGTTTTGCCGAGTATAGTTTATACTAGTGAATTTATGTGTCCCTGCGTGATCTATGCCTATGGTTGTTAGTATTGCGTAGTGTGTATCTACCTTCTACCAGTGGTTACTGGTTGTGTTCTACTATTGTTATTTTGTGCTACACTTATTCTATGCTCTAGAAGTGTTATTTCTGCTAAGTGTTGATCCTGACGGTGACCCACGTGGCCCTGTCCTGTGTAAATAATCCCTTGTGAATATTGCCTGTGCCAGTTGGCACAATGTATATTGTGTGATTACTATCTGATGTGTTTTGACCAAACAAAAGTTATTTTTATATAACCTTGTGTGGAGTTCCTTTTGGTAGTGTGCCTGGGATGTTGTTGCTCTGTGTGTGTGCAAATGCTTTACACATTGCCTCCGGGATAAGCCTGTCTGCTCGTGCCAAGCTACCAAGGGAGTGAGCAGGGGTTATCTTTGGCGTGTAACTCCCTTGCCCTGGCTATAGTGGTGGTTAATGCCTAGCTTTGGCGCAAGCCTTAGCCAACCAGAAATCCCAGTTCTAACACAATCCAACATATATGAACTTTATAAGTTATACCTAAAGTTTCAAATGAACATTGCTTTAGTTATTAAAGTGTCAGACTTAGTTGAGGAGTTCGCCACAGGGTGTTCTAGCTTGCTTGTGAAATCTGTAGATCACTTTCGTGCTTCTGACTTACTGTAGTCTTTTATGGCCTAATGCAGCATTTGGGTTCACTGTAGATCTTGGGCCTGCCATTCATGGTGACCATTAGCCTGGCTGGGTATAACATTGCACACTCCAGATTGTGCTGCCGTAGCTTGCGATTCATGGGTACAAATTCCCTTCTCGCCTCATGCACCCTCGGGGTGAAACCCAGAAAGAGCGACTGCACAGTGCCTTCAAACTTGAGGTCTCACAGTTCTAACACTTGCTTCAGTGCAGCGTCTCTACCCCCGTAATTTAGCAGCATTGCTATTACAGGCTGGGGGGTGGGGTGGCTCCAGTAGGTGGCTTGGAGTCTAAAGAGCGATCAGCAAGTTCTATAATGAACACTGGGGAGAATGCGTCACGACCAAGCAAGTTCACAAGCAGGTGCTCTGTGTATGACTCCATGTTGCCAGTTGCTGTAGTTTCAAGCAGGCCAATTATGCGTATATTGTTGCGCATGGATCTCACTTCTAGGTCCTCAGCCTTGTCTTGCATTGCCATTAGGAGCTTCCCCATTTGTTTCTGATTGTTATCAGCCTCTGTTTGGCCATCTTCTACTTCAGACAAACTTCTTTCTCGCATATCCAGGCATTCAGCATGTGTGTCAATCCGTTTCATTAATCGGTCCATCCGATAGCACAGGGAGTCATCCACCCTATTGATCGTAGTAAGGCTCTTCTGCTTGGCCGTCAGTATCTGATGTATATCTCTCCTAAGTTCGTCAGTTGCATCCCTCTGGTCTGTAGCAACTGATTCTGCTCCTTCTCCCTGTTTCTTAATGTTTTGCGTTGTTCAAATTGCAATTTTGGCTGGGTTTTTATTATTGGATACATAACTCTATTTCAAGGGGTGAGACATTTATTTGAGCAAGTTATTTTGGACATATTGGCAACAACTCTTAGTCTGTTCAGCAGATAATGTATTTTTGAACCACTTACTTGTTTATTGTGATTTTATTGCATTGTGATTTGATGTGAGTAGTATTTGATGTTGTTTGTCCACAGTATTATTTTTGATTGTACCAGATGGATATGATTACCCAAAAAAAAATATATAAAGAAAAAATATATGTGAGAAATTAGATAAATACTCACGTACACAGGATTGACATGTACGTGGTGTTCCGTCAGTTAATGTTGATTGATGATCTTGTGGGGTTTCTAAGAGAATTCTTTATGGAGATATGTCACAAGAATAGAGGTTGAAGATGGCTATTTGTTTGGTATGTTGCTTTTAGATGCCCTTTAATAAATGTAATACAATCCTACCGCTCATATGTTAATATATATATTTATATTTTTAAAGGAGAAAACTTTTATGCAAAACAGTCTTGGCTCCTAACAACCATGCATGAATCTCCGGACACCAAGGGCCCGATTCACAAAGGTAGATTTTCACTTTTGTGTAAGTGTACTACTTTTCGGTATTCACAAAGATAAACTGAGATCAAAAGTCTAACTTTACTGTCTTCACAAAGGTAAACTTAGACCAAAATTCTAACTTTACAACTTTTCATTATTCACAAAGGTACATATAGACCAGATACCAGGTAAAAGTTTACCTTTGTGAATCGGGCCCCAAGAGAGATATAAAATTGTGCGTAGGAAAACTCAACATGCAGTGAAATGTGAAATTGTTCTACTTAACTGAAGAATCCATTGTCTTCATAAAAGTGGTGGGGCTCTGCGATATATTCCTGAGAACTGCTGACAAATATTGGTATTAAAAGAGAAGTTCCAATTGACCATGATAATCAGTCAGAGGATAAAGTACACTTGACATAAACCCAATGGTGTTGAAGCAACAAGAACAGCTCCCTGAATGGACTTTACCAACAATCACTTTCAAGGTGAGATAAATTATATTTATGTATACATGCCTATTGAATTATAGCTTGTTTTCAAATATTAACACAAGTATTTGTATTTTCAAGGGCTGAAAAGAAATAATGTAGAAAGAATGCAAAAAAGCATTAATGTACAGCAGTAATTAATATGAATTTTTGTTGTAATTTGTGCTAAAAAATACTATGATCTTTTAATTGCAAATGTAAACATCACAAAAGATTTGTTTGCTCTCCCCGTGGAGTGGGGGTGGCCTGCAAAAACCCAATATCTGTAGTGACCTGTCCCAAACTTAATCAGCCTTATTTGAGATATTGTGCTACCCTTCAGTTCATACCTTGAATCCCTTATTTATTTTCTTTTGCACTGTACCAACTTACCCACCCATGTGAACCATTGCCTCCATTTGGTGTAATTATACCTACATATAAGATTGATTCTTTGAAAAATCTAAACTCAGTGAGTGATAAGATACCACCCTCCTCAGCTCAACATTTATAGGCCTTCCCCATATTCCTAATCTGTGCCACAGTCCTTGGGCCAGATGTACAAAGCTATTTTACATTCGCAAATGGCCCGATTCCCTGAAGCGGGTCATTTAAAAACGGAAAAAGGCATTTTTAAATGTACAAATGCCAAATTGAGATTTGGTAACCTGTTACCGATTCGTAGTTTGGGTTTCCAATTCCGTATTTGGAAGGGGAGTGTTCACGACATTAAACTAAACAGGGCAGTGTGGTGTCCGCCCGTCCGGCGCAGAAGAGGAAAGAGACCAGGACCCCGACTCCCAGAGCCTAAATAGGCCTGAGTCTACGCCCTCTCCCACACCGGACGCGTGTCACCCCTGACCCAGAAATGGATCCCGGTCGGTCGCCAATCGGGCGAGCCGGCCGCCTACTCTCACCTGGGCGTGGACAGGAGCCGGGAGGCCGGGCCCTAAGTGCGCGCTCGTCGAGCCTCGCGCTTGGCAGTAGGTGGTGACCCATTCACAAAGGGATCCCTTCCTCTTTGTGAATGTTTGTAAATGCATTTTTTAAGGGTGTGCCTCTTGAAAAATTAACAGAAAACTTTTCTTTTTTTGTAAATGCCTACCATTTTCCTTTAAGGAAAATGAGTTACATGTAAAAAAAAAAACATATGATATTGCTCAATTGAAAAGCAATCAACGGCATGGTGGTGTGCTGACCCAAGCAGGCCACCATCCTTATGACTTTTGCCATTCCCAGTAGGTCAGAAACCGAGACCTACCTCATTTTAGACCATATGTATGAAAGGTTTTTACCCATTCTGTGTCAATATTAAAATGTGCTCATAATTATGGCCCCATTAATCATGAGGTAGGTCTATTTGCAACCCACTGAGAATTGCAAAATGTGTAAAACACACATTTTTTCATAGGTTTTTGTGATTACCAAATAACGAATCTCATAAATTTGCTATTTTGTAATCATAAACACTTACCTTTGTACATGTGACCCTTAGGCCCTACATTTGTGCACTTGAATTGGCCTGCTTCAATGGTGAAGATGTTTGTGACTGCTGTCGGTGAGGTTGAAGTGGACCATGCAATTGTATGGGTGAAGTAGAGATTGGCACAGGTGAGCTAGGTTGAGTTCTTGTGTGGATGTAGCAATGCTACTGACTCCTGTCAGGGATTCTGGCATCAGGGTTGATTCTATAACATTTTCTAGGTGTTGCAGCAGGGTCTCTTAACCACCTTAGAGGCCTGTGGAAAGCTAGAGCTCACAACCAGGAGTATAATGAGCTTAGTATTTCCCAAATCAGCCCACCACATCCTGGGTTATGGCATTCGGAAGATTGGCTACCTTTCACCTTTTCCCAAACGAAACCCTTGGGGTTCCGTCACCACTCCCAAGAATTACCCCTGGGGTGGGCTAAGAACCAGCGGTCAGCTCACAAGGATTTTATTAAAATTCCTCAGTAAGGGGCCGTGCTTGGGCCCCCCTGCCCAGACTCTCTGTATCACCGAGGACCACCTTGGTGTAATTATCAAGCAGGAGGTTGTGATTCCATTTCCGATCGCTGCATGCCAGAGGTGAATGAGGTGCACCATTGCGCCCTCCTCAGTATCAGTAGGTGTGCCCTGCTCACTGTGCCCATGTCTGGGGGCAGTGGGTGGCCCCAACAACAATGAAATAGATCTCTCCCCGCAAGAGCAGATGCTCCAGCACATAGAGGAATTTAAAATAGTGTTAAGTGGATCTGAAGTGTCACATGCTGTAAAATAAGTATTTTAATCTGTTTGAAACTTTCTGGAGGGGAGTTGGACAATGTTTTCATTGGGTTGATGTGAGCTACATAGGGCTAAATTACTCCCTAGTTCTCCAGAATTTTTCTGAATGGGTGCTTTAGCATTCCGTTTATTAGGATACTGTGGTTGGACCTGGGGGGTACACCGTATAGGAATAATGTGGTAAGGAGAATCATAATCCCAACCTGTTTAGTTACGATAAAGTGCAAAGACCTATTTGGAAGCATACGGACAAAAGGGGCAAAAAAGAAGGGAGAACAACATCCTCACACTGGGGTCAGTCGACCTCTGCTGTGAGAATATCATACAATGTAGTCAAATTGTCCCAGAAAATTGCTTAAATGGTGTGTTTAATATCACCTTCAATTTGAATATCTAAAATATACAGACTGTTTTGAGGAGCTATGTGATATCCCTGGTTTTAACCGTAATAGATGTTTCAATTGCTTTTGTTATTAGAAATTGGTGGTGATTCCAGTGTGCTATGGTAGCCTCTGCCACACTGTGGAGGAGAGTTACCACTCAACTCCTGTTCACAAGTAGGATTCTCACCGTCTGTTGCATATGTAGCTGTTAATGCTGCAACATTCTTTTTTTGAAAAGGGGGTTTATGTGGAGGAGGTCTATCCTCTTTCTTTATCTTCATGTCAGACGAGTGTTGTGCCTCCCATTTCTGTTGCACATACTCTCCTTGTCTGCGATCAGATCAACCTCCTTAGTCATACTCTTGGTCAGATGCGTCCTGAAAAAAGGAGGAAAACTGGTACCAGGAATATGATTCCTGTCAGCGGATTCCGGGGGCGGAGTGCCTCCTTGTTGTCTAGGTTTTTGTAGTTGTTTAGATTTATCCCATGGCTTCTTAGGAAACTCACGAGCAGGTCTGGCATTCTTGTCAGAGCTAGGCGTGCCAAGCAGCGGTACTGAAAGTCTCGTTCCCAAACTATTATGTCCTAGAAATGTATATACATTAGCAATAATGACAGGTAACTTGTGTTCGCGGGCAGCTACTGCCACCATGACAAGTCACTGGCTTATGGGTAACAATGCTGCTTCACCTTTAACATTAGAAAGAATCATTTCGGAGACCACAGGAAAATATTTATTAAAAATCTAACTTCACCAACGAGTTGTACTTTTCATAAATGTGAATAAAAATGACATAGTAAATATTTATTCCTGTTCAAATATAAAGTTAACAAGCTTATAATCTGCACATTGATATTCTCTAGGATCCAGCTACAGCCCTGCCAGTTGTAGTTTTGGCAGTTGCTATTTCTGTTTCTATGGTTGGCTGGATGCAGGACATCTACCTGTTGGCTAGAGAAATTTCTAGTACTCCAGTGAACATAGCAAGTAAATTTGCTTTTGTTAAACCAGTGCATGAAAGTAAATTTTCCCATGTTCCTCATAATGTGAGTGTTATAGTTATAAGTTTATTTTCAGATGTTAGCTAAGTATGTGAAGGTTATGAAAGTAGCAGGTTGCTTCGCTCTCTCTGCTCCTATCTTCCAGCCTCTGCAGCCGAAGGGGCAGATTATTTTGATTTGCCTTTGTCTTTTCCCTCTCATGTGCTTTTTTCCTCAATTTGTTCTATCATCAAAATTATATCAAGCTGTTCTATACTGACTATGACAAACTGTTAGAAGATGTAACAATTGTGATAGATGCAAATATGAGTCTGTGGTCTACTAAACATGTGTATTGTTTCTCTAAGGCTTTTAAATCAAGGGATCAGCGTGACCATATGATACAATTCGTCATTCCTATAACTAACACAATGGCTGATAATCAAAGCATATATGATTTAACTTAGAACATTTATTTGCACATATTAAAAAGTTTTTGTAGACAAGCTGAAAGAAAGACTAAGTTCAAACTGAACATATTATAGAAAAGGGCAAGGAAATCTGGAAGGAACCACCCCCAAGGTCAAGCATCTATGTTTCCTCAAAGGGAACTTTATGTATAATAAGGAATAAGAAGGAAATGGGACTGTCAAGGTCAAGGTACGGGTCTGAGCAAATGTGAGTATCGCTATTTAGTTTTTTAGTAAAAGGTAGAACCTTTTCTGAATTAGAGATGAGTATTAAGGGAATCTATTATGTATGTGGAAAGTCGGCTTAATTCCATTTACCAAATAACTGGGTGTGCAGTTGTTATGCAACTTTAGCCTTTCCCAGAATCTATCTTACTAATGAGTTAGATTCATTTCTTTATCACAATATAAAATGGAATAAGCAATGCTTTAAGCAGATCCTAATGCTATCTTTGGAGCACTCATACCCTCAGTTACATTAAATCAGGTTAAGATTGGAAAGCTATTTACTTTAGTAGACAGGCTTGCACAAATACTGCAGGTGTGCTAATGTTCATTAATAAAGAATTGCTTACTTTGAGAGCTATGTTCACCCAGAATAGCTTTTCTCTATATTTGCTTCTTGCGGAGGAAGGCAGAGTTGGCAGGGTAATCCATGCCAGCGAATTTTGCACCCACATTCTGAAAATAGAGAGGCAAATTAATAGTTATGTCACATAATAATATTTTGCATGTACTAACTGAACTAGAAAAGACAGGTGCCTGGGAAGGGATGAGTTCAGTATTTAGATTTACTAGAAAAGTTTATACTAAGAAATCATTAGCAAGCATAATTAGAAGGCTACTGAGATTGCTTTTAACATCTCTTTTGATTTTACTAATTGTCATTGCATGTGTGCTTCTTTCCTTACAATTTTGCAAATTTATTTCAGCAAGGAATGGACTAAACTGTGGGTTTCAGAAGCTGTCAGAAGCAAGAAGAGGAAAGAGAAAGAGAGCGGATGAAAAGGTGGAAGAAATGCAAAGTGATCTCCATGACACCATCAAAGACCTGGAAGAATCCAAAGAAAATAACCTGAAGTTGATGAATACTGAATTGTGTGATATTTAGAAATCAACAGAGGGAGATTGTGGGATCTATTTTACCTTGTGTTACCTTCTAATGTATTACGGAATCAAACTTGTGATAAAATGAACCAAATTTACCACTAAGAAAAAGCACTGCCAACTACCAAATGCACAGCAGTGCACCCTTATGTTCCCTCCAGTGATAACTTCAGAGTATGTACGGGCTCAGAGGGGTATGTCTTGTTTAAAAACCAACACTACAGATTTATTCCTCCAGTGGGGAGGTGGAATTTACTAGTATTTCTGTGTTACAAGAGTAATACAGAAATTCAAAATTGCTCCTAGTCCTCTTGCAAAACTAATATTTCTACCCAGGCCCAAAGTTAGCTGTCTGACACTGAATCACATACAATATTTCAATCTGCAGTACCAGAATAGACCATGGCCTCTGAATTCAATACAATAGCATTCTGAGAGTACCTTTGAATGTATTATGTAGTTAAATGTTTATTCTTTCTTATTATTCATTAGTGTGTATCCTGAGAGCCATGTAATTATGTAGCAATGCATAAATCTTTTTTCTAAAGTCTTAAGAATTGACACACTTCCCTCTGTTTAACCCCTTCACTGCTAGGCCCCCCATACTATGCTTTTTTTGGGCTATTTGGGGTAGTTCGCTATTAAGCCCCTGTAACTTTTTGACCACATAAGGTATCAATGCCAAATGTGCCTCTTTTTCTTCCAAGATCCTTGGGGCCTCATTTATGAGGCCTTGCGTGAGTTTTGTGCTTCCGATGCGTCACTTTTTGTGACACATCGGCGGCAAAAACATGCCTCCTGATGCGCACTATTTACAAAGTGATGCATCTAAGCAGATGCGTCACTTTGTAAACCCCTGCGCTACATTATACCTGCGTCAGGTATAATGTATGCAGAGGGGGCGTTCACCCGCAAAAAGCCTCGTAATAGTGACGCAGTGAAATCTATGAGATTTCACTGCGTCACTTTTAGGATGCTGTTGCGTCAAAATCTTGCGCCTACCTCACAGCAGGCGTAAGACTGACGCAAGCCCTTTCACATGGGGTTTTCCCCATGTGAAAGGAAGCATTGCTGGAGTTGCGTCACTTTTGTGACACACTCCAGCAATGCGTCACTTTTGCACCTACAGATACGTCTGAAATACTGATGTATCTGTAACTCCTTGCGACATGATGCGTCCTATTATAAATATGACGCATCAATCATGTCGCAGGGAGAGCGCAGTGAAAATTGACGCTTCGCTGTTTTCACGCAGCGATGCGTCACTTTTCATAAATGAGGCCCTAGGGATTCTAAAGGAATCCAGGGCTTGTGAATTACCATAGATGAGACCCAGAAAGTTTGCAAAATACAGCTAAATTTTGTTTTCCTGGGAGGAAAAAATGGAAAAAAGTGCTGCAAATAAAAGCGTGAGTTTTATCCCTGTAAAAGGTATCAACAAAGTGCTTGCGGGGATAAAATCACAATGTTTCCAGATTTCAGGGACAGACAAACCCGTGCTTTTCAAGAGGAACAAAAAATTTATGGAGAAATGGTACGCTATTTTAAATAAGTGTTCCCTTGACCTTATTTTACTAATAGTCGAAGAATTATCACAAGTCCTTACAGGACTAGAATCAGAAATCAAAGACTTACAAAACAACCTGTCTCAACGTATGGAAACAGAAGCTTGGACCACCACTTTAGAAGAGAAGAGATTAACAACAGACTGGACGGTTATGCCAAAGACATTCATGAACGCAAGGTACGAAAGTTCCGTCGGGACACTATTGATTACAAGCTAGACGAAGTCTACTCATGGGCTGAAGTATACACCCAGAAACGCACCTGGAATCAACCAGGTAAAACATCTTCAGAAGAAAGCGTAGCATCAGACACAGACACTCGCATGACACGTCCCCCAGTGCCATCCAATACAGAACACGCCGTAGATAAAAATTTACCCAGTGGTTGTTCCACCACTTCACAACCGGCTTTTTTGTCCAAAAGTCCAGCTGCAAACGCACCACCTCAAGGTCCCAACGTCAACAAACCAGAAGAGGCCACCGGTTCAGGCAAACCCAGCCGCAAAAAGAAACATTAGTAGTCAACATCTCCTCTAAACCACTAACCCCACAACAAACACAAGTACTTAACAAAGGATGTTCTTTCGTCCCTACCAATCAAGCCAGCAGTTTAGACACACAAATTGATGTATTTAAATTTACACGAAAACTCAGGCTACGCCATTTTTTCGCCACAATTGAGACCAATCAACCTAGTTCATAAGACAGTGAATACCTAGAATTCAGACCTAAGAGCACCTTCGTTTCACCCATGTCTCACAAGACCATTGATCTGTTTGAGACCTTAGTCAAACAAGACATTTCCAAATTACCACAACACAAAAAGTCTTCTCCCAACCTTAGTCTAGGAGAAAGGTCCGCTCTACGCAAGCTCCAAACCAACTCCTCACTTCATTCCACCCAAGCTGATAAAGGCGGAGCCTTGGTTGTTATGGACAGATCTAAGTACATAGATAAGGTTGAAAATATGATAAGGGACACCAACACGTACCTACCTTTACCCAAAGACCCTACCGATGAATTCCAGACAGTTTTAAACATCATCCTGACGAATGCATTTGCGATGGAATGGATCAACTCGAAAACCAAAGATTACCTATACACCAAATTTCCACGTAGACCTAAGCTCTACATGGTACCAAAAATCCATAAATCTCTCACAGACCCTCCCTTGAGACCCATTGTCTCGGGATGCGGTTCAATTCATGATCCCCTAGGTCGCTATTTGGACAAATTTCTACAACCTATAGTCCAATCAGGCACCACTTATATACAAGACACCACACATCTCCTCAACATTCTGAGTGAAATCATCATTCCCACAAACAAGCAGATTTGGTTGTGCACAGTTGATGTCTCTGCACTATACACCTCCATACCACACAGCGAAGGGATGGAGGCTATAGAATGTGCACTTTTGAGAGCAGATACACCACAAGCTAATCAAACTTTCCTTATGGAAATTTTACATTTTTGCCTGTTTCACAGTTATTTCAACTGGCAGGATCACTACTTTCTTCAGTCCAACGGAACTTCTATGGGCTTTTCGGGAGCCCCCAGCTATGCTAACATCTTTATGATGAAGTTCGAACTAGAAAATATCCTCTCACAACCCGCATGGAACACCCACTTGCTTACTTTTAAGCGTTACATTGATGATATTCTCATCATTTGGCAAGGTACATTCCAGGACCTTGAATTCAACATAACACAGCTCAACACAATCAATCCTCGCATCCAATTTACACATCACATTGACAAACAACAAATTCCATTTCTAGACGTTCTAATCAAGGTGACTGACGGACAGATTGCGACCTCCATTTTTACCAAACCTACAGACAGAAACAATGCCTTAGCTTATCAAAGCTTTCACCCGTGGTCTTTGAAAAGATATCTTCCATACTCTCAATTTCTCCGAATCAAACGTATTAACTCTGACCAAAGCACTGGCATGCAGACGATTGATATCTTCAAAGAAAGATACAAACGACAGGGTTACCCTGAAAATGTCCTCGATCAGGCAGCTGACCGAGCCTCAAAAGTCACTCGTGAGTCACTCCAAGAGAAAAAGATCACATCAAACCCTTCCCAAAGGGAAGTTTTTGTTTCAACCTTCTCCACACAATCTAAACAAGTCAAATCCATCATTTTAAATCGATGGTCCTTACTACAGTCTGAACCTGACTTTGGGGGTATGTTTAATGCTCAACCACTTTTCGCTTATAAAAGGGCGAATAATTTAAAAGAAATTTTGAACACTAAACCTTCTCGACCCCAGGTACAACACAAAGGTTTACAAAAATGCATGAATTGTTCTAACTGTAATAATGCAATCACAGGTAAAACCATGAACCATCCCAGATCAGGTAAATCCATCACTTTGGCATACACAGCGACTTGCAACACTAACTTTGTTGTGTACTACATAAAATGTCCTTGCGACCTTTATTACGTGGGCAAAACTGAGCGCAGTTTGCGCACTAGAATCACAGAACACAAAAGCAGAATACGAACACAGAACGCAAACTCTCCATTGGCTCAACACTGGCTCACCCACAGACGCAACATAGCCCAATTAAAATTCGGCATCCTGCAGGTCATTGAACCCAACCCTGAACTCGACCGCGCACAAACACTCTCACAGCGAGAATCTTATTGGATCTGGAACTTGCAAACTTTGAACCCCACAGGATTTAAATGATAAGTTTGAACTTGCATGTTTCATGTAGGTAATTTTTGCACATGTTCTGTTATTTTTATTATTATCACGCAGATTGTGCACACGTCGAGTGGCAGTAGTATACTGTTGTGGTTTTGACATTTGTGTTTCATCACTCGTTTTTCATAAGCTTACTATGTAACAATGTATTTTTCATTAAGTACATTTTTGGACCTATTCTGAAGTGCATCTTCGTAATCCATGTCATCTCAGTAATTAACACAGTCACCATGCTCAGGGCACGCATTTTCCACTAACATCCTTGTTTCTATTTTTAACACGGCGCGCAAGAATGGAGTCCTCTTTCTATCTCCATGTCCTTTCACATAGTCGCGCACTTTTTGCACACGCTTCCGCTTCACTCGCCACAGCAACTGGATAGCTTGTCGAGCACTTGTGAATCCTTAACCGGTAAGCGCCCGATTCTATCCCCGACGCATTCGCTAACTGCGTCCCCACTAGATCCCAGTCAATTCACTGCCTTTTCCCCTTCACAGGAACTCCTATCACACGATAAGGCTACAGGTCGTTTTTGCCTACGGGTGAGTGGACTGTTTTTCCTTCCCGTACCTTTAGCATCACCTAATTACTTTTTTAATAATCTCCGTATGCATTTTTTTCCCCAGTCTCACAGCGCATTACGATTCATCCTATCCTTATCCCACGTTTCTGGCAAGATATTTAAGCCGCCTTCTTTTGCACCACTTTCTCGGGTTTTTCACTTTTTTCACGATTTTGTGCATGATTCCAATCATTTCGCCCTCACAAATATGCACATGGTCCTTGCACCACTTTATAGGTTTTCCGATGCACCCATTTTCATTCACAGGCGGGATCATGGTTCTTTTCGTATTTCCTAAGTCATTAGAGTGTTGATTACTACTCGAATTCTTGCCCTCTTAACATGACATGCTATAAATATTCCTGCCAGTAATGTGTACTAATTTACATAATTGTCGTTTGTAGATTCCCCTGACGAAGGGCTTAAATGTCAAGCCCGAAATGCATTGGGACACATATACATAACATTGTTGCTGAAATTCTGTAATTTATGATTTTACAACATTTTTACATGAATATGAATTAAATGTTTATCGAGCAACAAATCATCAATGACATTTTCGAATTTTTATTGAATTGTTAACATTGTATGTTTCCCACGTCAAATTGAAATCACTGATGTTCAAAACTGTATATTTGTTGAATGTTTTTCATTTACACTCATTCATGAGTGAATGAGCAGTGCAGAAGGCACCTGAGAAATTATCAGGTAACTCTCTCCGTCAACAGAATATCCGACAGCCCCCAATGCATTTCGGTGGAAACACCTTCATCAGGGAAACACTGTAAAAATATATATACACATACAATGCATCTTGTATAATTCAGATTCTGTTTGACTTTCGAATACTGGGCAGCCCCCACCCCTACATATATATATAAAACAGGGGTTTGGGGCATTGGCATGCCCATTCAGGGAATCCCACCGCCTGAACTTTGGAGAAAAATCCCTAGTGCCTAGTGGGATTTCTACCCCAGGGGGGCAGATAAGGGGCTATTGCCCCATCTGCCTCTCAGAAGATCAGGAAGACTGTAGCATTTTTTGTTTGGGTGGGGGCATTGGCATGCCCATTTTGGGCAGGCCTACTCCTAGTTGTCAGCGCCTTCTTTGGATTGGAAAAGTTTGGTGTGGTAAAGAATATATATATATATATATATATATATATATATTACCTACTGGCGGTTGCCAGTAGGTAGTTATAGTTAGGACCTAGTTTCCATAGGAAATCCGCAACATTCTATTGGGAATAACTCTGGCGCCGGTTGAGGAATTTGTGTGTAATTTTCCAAAATTTTGGCCAGCTCCGCTCCGCTCCTTCCCTGAAAGTCTCGAGTAGATTCGTCAAGCGGGGGCCAAGAAAAAAGGGGGTCCCAAAACGTGTTTTCCCCATGTTAATTTCCATAGGACCTTTAGACACGGCTACAGCCCGAACCGCTGAACGGAATTACACCAAACTTGGCAAAATGGTAGAGTTTGGTACGCAGATCACGCTTTTGGTTAAATAGTTTAAATCCCTCCAGTAGACTGAGGCACAAGAAAGCAGAAAAAAAAGTCTAGAACCTAAAAAGGGGGCAGGGTAGAACCACCCTAAACCCCCTAGGCCTAGGCCACAGGGACCCCCAAGGCGGAAAAAAAATAAAATCGAAAAATCGCGGGGTGCGCGGACGGTGCGCGCACCCAATGATTTTGCCCAACATTTTTGCCTTGCGGGTCCTTGTGGGAACCCCTGAGCAGGCCTAGGGGGTCAGGGTGCTTCTACCCTGCCCCCTTTTTGAGTTCTAAAACTTCTCGAGCACAAGCTGCATGCTCATTGGCTTTCAACACTTCAAACCAGGAAGTGTTGGCAGCCATCTTGTGCTCGTCAGACCGAGGCACAAGAAAGCAGAAAAACAAACGTGTAGAACATAAAAAGGGGGCAGGGTAGAAGCACCCTGACCCAGAAGGCGTGCTCATGGGGTCCCACAAGGACCCCCAAGGCCAAAAATGTTTTTTAAAAGAAACCCTGTATGTTTATTTAAAAATTACCCCCCAGGGGGACCAAATTGTGGGGGCATAGTGATAAAGAAGTGTGGGGGTGCCCAAATCCCCCCCCACACTGCCCCGGGGACTACCACCCTCCGGGCCAAAGCAACGCAGCCCCCTGGCGCATACTGGAGGCTCCTGGTGGGCTAGTTGCCTCCCAGGGACCCCCAGTATGCAAGGGGAATTAGTTCCCCCTCTGCAAACGCGCCCGTGGGCTGCGCTGCAGAGAGGTGTAAAAAAGGGTGTGGACTCATTACACCTCTCTGCAATGCAGCCCCCTGGGGAATACTGGAGGTTCCTGGTGGGCTAGTTGGCCCCCAGGGACCCCCAGTATGCAAGGGGAATTAGTTCCCCCTCTGCAAATGCGTCAGGGGGCTGCGTTGCAGAGAGGTGTACAAACATTTTTTATCAATTTATATTAAAAATATGTAATGTAATTTAAAAAATAATATATCTAAAAATAAAAAAATTATAATAATATAGTAAATCAGTGAAAACATTTTCATTTACAAAACCAATGAAATTCACTGAAAAAACCATAGGTTACAGCCACGTTGAAATGACTGAGGGAAGGAAGGGGCTGAGGGAAAGAGTGAGAAAAGGGGAGTATGGTGAGTGACAAAAGAGGAGTTGAAGAGTAACTGAAAGAAGGGGACTAAGGGTAGGGGAGTGAGTTAAGGGGACTGAAAAACTAAAGGAAGGGCAATAAATAAATGAGAAAAAAAACTACTTTCAGTGTTTTGATGTTGTATTTAAATTCATAATAAAAAAAAAAGAATTTTACACATATTTTATTTAGGGGTTAGCATTTAAAAAACCTTGCAAATTCACAAAAAAACATAGGTTTTACACACGTTATATTTAGGAATTAGCATTTAAAAAACCTTGCAAATTCACTGAAAAAACCATAGGTTTTACACACGTTATAGTTAGGAATTAGCATTTAAAAAACCTAGCAAATTCATTGAAAAAACCATAGGTTTTATATTAGTTATAGTTAGCTGGACAATTTACTCATACAAAACCATTGAAATTCCCACGTTATAGTTAGTTGTACTCACTATAACTGGCGCGCCCGCAAAGCACTGCTAATGACGTCACATATTACATCACTCATGACATAGTAAGTGACAGCACTCATGACATCACTGACGACATCTCAAATATATATATTACCTACTGGCAGTCGCCAGTAGGTAGTTATAGTTAGGACCTGGTTACCATAGGAAATTCTGAACATTCTATTGGGAATAACTTTGGCGCCGATTGAGGGATCTGCCTGTAATTTTCCTTACATTTGCCTCGCTGCGCTCCGCTCCTTCCCTGAAAGGTTCGGGGGGATTCGTGAAGTGGGGGCTGAGAAAAAAGGGGGGTCCCAAAACGTGTTTTCCCCATGTTAATTTCCATAGGACGGTCTGACAAGTCTACAGCCCGAACCGCTGAATGGAATTACGCTAAACTTGGCAAAATTGTAGGGACTGGTACGCAGATGTGCCTTTGCTATATTTGGTGGAAATTGCTCCAGTGATTTTTTTGAAAATTAACTTCTAAAACACATATATATCTATAGGTGCGCTCCGAGCGCTCCCCGGTACGCGTACCGGGGAGCCAACCCGGCGCGCTACGGGAGTGCGCGAGCAGGAAGCTGATTGGCTGTCGGGTGTCTGTCAACATTCTAAACAGTCCGGAGAGTCCGCCATCTTGTGTCTCAGTAGAATCGCGACACAAGAGGTGAAAAAGAAAGGGGGATATAATTAAAAGGGGGCAGAGTAGACACCCCCTGACCCCCTAGGTTTTCTGAGGGGGGCCTAGAAGGACCCTGAAGGGCAAAAAACGTTTAATTTTTTTTTATTTTCGCGGGGTAAGCCCTGGGTGCGTTCCCAGGTGCGCTCTCCGGTACGCGCACCCTGAGCGCACCAAGGGGAAGAACAGTGTAAAAAAATATTTTTAAAAAAGAATTGGGGTGAGGGGCACTCTACCCTGCTCTCTTTTCAAGTTTTGAAGTATTACATTTCACTCTTTTCTGAAACTACACAAAATGGCGGCGATAGGGTGTATCAGAGGCAGATAGTGAGAGAAAGGAGGCAGGAGATGAAGAAGAGATGTCAAATATACATTGGTAAAAATACAGTGGGAGAAGGGCAGTAAATATGAGTAAACTTACTATGTAACAGAAAAATGTTGCACTCTATACTATGAGTATTTCATTATACTACAATCACTTCGCTTTTACCTCATAAATTAGAAATAAAAATGAATAATATGTCAACTAATTTTTAATTTGTAATTAATAATTTATTGTTCAGATTTCTCATAATTTAATTAAACTTGTAACATGTCCTCATCTGGTATTTCATCTTCATTCATACATTTAATCTCCTCATGAAAATTGTTCATTGATGTTTGTTGGCATTCTATTTCATCCAAACATTGAATTAATTCTTCATCTAGAGATTGATTAAAAAAATATTTTAAGTCATCTTCTCTTTGTGAAGAAATGGTGTTTTCAATATCGATGAAATTTTCATTTTCAAGATATGTTGTTGTAATTTCAAAAGAAATGTCCTTGCTGTCCTCCATTTTAATTATAACAGAAGGACTGTAATTAACTAAAACATTTTCCAAATGATCTTAAAGTGTACAACATAGTTCCCCTTACAAATTAACCACTTACCTTTTTGATAGTAGAAGAGTTAGTACTGTGTTATTCTAAGTCCAGCAATTGAGCACCAACATTTTCTCTCAAAAGTACATCAGACTGGGGTATCACAAAATGGCCGTGTTTTCCAATCATTTAAGATATATACATAACCAATCAAACTTCATCACACACAAATTCTAAACTAAAGTAATATTTTGATTGGTTGTAAATTTCAATACTTTAAAATGTGTTTTCCCCATGCAATTTTTCATAGGACATTTAGACACGGCTACACCCTGAACGGATGAATGGATTTACACCAAAGTTGGCAAAATGATAGGTACTGGTATGTAGTAGGGCCTTTTCTATATTTCTTTGAAATTGCTCCTGTGATTTTTATGAAAGTCAACTTCAAAAAAACATATATATCAATAGGCGCGCTCCGAGTGCTCACCGGTACGCCTACCGTGGAGCGCACCCGGCGCGCTAAGGGAGTGCACGAGCGGAAAGCTGATTGGCTGTATGATGTCTGTCAACATTCTTAACAGTCCGGACAGTCCGCCATCTTGTGTCTCGGGAAAATTGAGACACCTGAGGTAAAAAAAAAGGGGGAAATGATTAAAAGGGGGCAGGGTAGACACCCCCTGACCCCCTAGGTTTTTTGAGGGAGGCTTAGAAGGACCCTGAAGGGCCCAAAAACTATGTTTTTTGAAATTTTCACTGGGGTAAGCGCTGGGTGCATTCCCGGGTACGCTCTCCGGTGCGCGCACCCTGAGCGCACCACGGGGAAAAACAGTGTAAAAAAATAATGTAGAGTGTTTTGAGGTAAGTTAGCTCTGAAAAGAGCTGTTGCGTTATGTGGGTGTTTTTTGTACCTACAAGTAGGTACCAATGCAGAGTCTTATATTCAAGAGGAAAACTCTATTCCCCTCATCTGTAAAATGCACACCATCGCTCCTATAGATGTCTTGCATGTTGTAGCGCAAGTTGTTGTGGTAAATGGAACCCATACCATAGTCTCTGAGGTAAGCAGAAACAGATGTATTCACATGTTTCCTTGCTTTCTCAATCTGTGGACATAAGTGGTTGGACCAATCCGTTTTTGCCTTTGGCATATATTAGAAAATACCAAGGCAGTTTTTGGAAAAAAGTGACATCAATTGCCCAAAGATGTCCTTTAAAAGCATTTCCAGACAAACCCCCGTCAAAGTGCCTAGGTCATTTCCACCACAGTGCACAATTATAAGGTCAGGGTGTGGAAGATGCATAAAGGATTTTACCAATTGTATCAATTGGTGACTTCTCTGTATGGATTGGACAGAGAGGATTGAGAATCTCAATCCTCTCTGTCCAATCCTTACAATGTCACACATCTGGTAAATCAAGGTTGTAAATACCTCTGTTCGCTGCGTATTTTTGACTCCAGTGGACATAGCTATGACCCACAAACCAGATTTTTGGCATCTTAAAGGTAGATGTACTTCTAGTCAGATGAGTTGTGGAAATGAAATGGTAGTTTGATTATGAAAAAAAGTGGTTGAGAATCAGTGCACTTGAAAAACCAGAAATGATTGGTGCTTTCTTAAAAATCTCCACTGAAAATTAGGGTTTATGCTTTTTTTTTGTAAAAAGTCATTTCAATGGTTGAGAAAAATTCATTTAAACAAACATTGCAGTTGATTTGCTAGTACATTGAGAGGTCAAACTCCCTTGATGGATTCTTTAGCAGCATAGTATGATGAACTTGTGAACTGTTTGCTGGGTTAGGAGGGAGTTACCATGGTTGCAGGATAAATGAGCACTGGGGGGATGGGTGAATGTTATGTGAGTTTCAAAGTCTTGAAATGTACAACCAATTAAAATGTGCAGTTTGGTTTTGAATTTGTGTGGAAACAATTTTGATTGGTTAGGTACAAGAATATGGGTCTGAAATGAGAAAGAATCTGTGCCATTATTGAAAGGCTCCAGTGACAGAAGCGTCATTCAGAGATTCTGCTTAAGAAAATCTGTTGAGTGTGACTGACACTGTTTTACATCTTCCAAATCATTTTTAAAGGTGAGTAATGATTCTTTTAAAAAAGATAAGGCGCTTAAAGATTTTTGGCAAGTATCACAGTGAGTGTCTGTGTGAATTAAGGAATTATATTTTTACCTTTTTCCATAATGTTAGCTGTGTGTGCTTACAGTTTGGATTTTTTAGTTTATAAGGTAGACTTCTTTTTAAATAGTTTTTTATGCTTGGATTCAATGCTGGTATAGAGATAGTGTAATGGTTTCATTGGACTTGTAAATATGCTCCTTTTTTAGAAGCGCTTTGTGCAACCTTTAACATGGGTGGAAGCAGTGAATGTATGGAGAGGGATAGGAATAGCAGATAGAAAACCATATGGTGTGGGAGATGCATAAAGTATTTCAGTAATGGCATCAATTGAGATGGAATATTCAAAAAAAGAGAGGCATATTTACAAGCCCCTTGCGCAATGTTTGACAATAATGCTGGTATAGAGATAGTGTAATGGTTTCATTAGCATATTTGCAAGCGCCTTGCGCAATGTTTGACTTTAATGCTGGTATAGAGATAGTGTATTGGTTTCATTGGCATATTTACAAGCCACTTGCGCAATGTTTGACATTAATGCTGGTATAGAGATAGTGTAATGGTTTCATTGGCATATTTACAAGCATCTTGCACAATGTTTAACTTTAATGCTGGTATAGAGATAGTGTAATGGTTTCATTGGCATATTTACAAGCCCCTTGCGCAATGTTTGACATTAATGCTGGTATAGAGATAGTGTAATGGTTTCATTGGCATATTTATAGGCCCCTTGCGCTATGTTTGACAATAATGCTGGTATAGAGATAGTGTAATGGTTTCATTGGCATATTTACAAGCCCCTTGTGCTATGTTTGACATTAATGCTGGTATGGAGATAGTGTAATGGTTTCATTGGCATATTTACAAGCGCCGTGTGCAATGTTTGACTTTAATGCTGGTATAGAGATAGTGTAATGGTTTGATTGGCATATTTACAAGCCTCTTGCGCAATGTTTGACTTTAATGCTGGTATAGAGATAGTGTAATGGTTTCATTGGCATATTTACAAGCCCCTTGTGCAATGTTTGACATTAATGCTGGTATAGAGATCGTGTAATGGTTTCATTGGCATATTTACAAGCCCCTTGTGCTATGTTTGACATTAATGCTGGTATAGAGATAGTGTAATGGTTTAATTAGCATATTTACAAGCGCCTTGCGCAATGTTTGACTTTAATGCTGGTATAGAGATAGCGTAATGGTTTGATTGGCATATTTACAAGCCTTGTGCGCAATGTTTGACTTTAATGCTGGTATAGAGATATTGCAATGGTTTCATTGGCATATTTACAAGCCCCTTGCGCAATGTTTGACATTAATGCTGGTATAGAGATAGTGTAAGGGTTTTATTGGTTATTTACAAGCCTCTTGCGCAATGTTTGACTTTAATGCTGGTATAGAGATATTGCAATGGTTTCATTGGCATATTTACAAGTGCCTTGTGCAATGTTTGACTTTAATGCTGGTATAGAGATAGTGTAATGGTTTGATTGGCATATTTACAAGCCTCTTGCACAATGTTTGACTTTAATTCTGGTATAGAGATAGCGTAATGGTTTCATTGGCATATTTACAAGCCCCTTGCGCAATGTTTGACATTAATGCTGGTATAGAGATAGTGTAATGGTTTCATTGGCATATTTACAAGCCCCTTGCGCTATGTTTGACATTAATGCTGGTATAGAGATAGTGTAAGGGTTTCATTGGCATGTTTACAAGCCCCTTGCGCAATCTTTGACATTAATGCTGGTATAGAGATAGTGTAATGGTATCATTGGCATATTTACAAGCCCCTTGCGCTATGTTTGACATTAATGCTGGTATAGAGATAGTGTAATGGTTTTATTGGTTATTTACAAGCCTCTTGCGCTATGTTTGACATTAATGCTGGTATAGAAATAGTGTAATGGTTTCATTGGCATATTTACAAGCCCCTTGTGCAATGTTTGACATTAATGCTGGTATAGAGATAGTGTAATGGTTTGATTGACATATTTACAAGCCTCTTGCGCAATGTTTGACATTAATGCTGGTATAGAGATAGTGTAATGGTTTCATTGGCATATTTACAAGCCTCGTGCGCAATGTTTGACTTTAATGCTGGTATAGAGATATTGCAATGGTTTCATTGGCATATTTACAAGCCCCTTGCGCAATGTTTGACATTAATGCTGGTATAGAGATAGTGTAATGGTTTTATTGGTTATTTACAAGCCTCTTGCGCTATGTTCGACTTTAATGCTGGTATAGACATAGTGTAATGATTTCATTGGCATATTTACAAGCCCCTTGCGCTATGTTTGACATTAATGCTGGTATAGAGATAGTGTAATGGTTTCATTGGCATATTTACAAGCCCCTTGTGCAATGTTTGACATTAATGCTGGTAGAGAGATAGTGTAATGGTTTGATTGGCATATTTACAAGCATCTTGCACAATGTTTAACTTTAATGCTGGTATAGAGATAGTGTAATGGTTTCATTGGCATATTTACAAGCCCCTTGCGCAATGTTTGACATTAATGCTGGTATAGAGATAGTGTAATGGTTTCATTGGTATATTTATACACCCCTTGCGCTATGTTTGACAATAATGCTGGTATAGAGATAGTGTAATGGTTTCATTGGCATATTTACAAGCCCCTTGCGCTATGTTTGACATTAATGCTGGTATCGAGATAGTGTAATGGTTTCATTGGCATATTTACAAGCCCCTTGCATAATGTATGTGTGACTCTGCCTAAGATCACAGTGATGGGTGAATCAAGCTTCAGTCACAGTGTCATCTTAGGCACATGATCAGAATGTTACATATATTGTACCATGTCTGTCTCTGCCAACAGTATGTGTGACTCTGCCTAAGATCATAGTGATGGGTGAATCAAGCTTCAGTCACAGTGTGATCTTAGGCACATGATCAGAATATTAGATATAATGTATCATGTCTGTCTCTGCCAACAGTATGTGTGACTCTGCCTAAGATCACAGTGATGGGCGAATCAAGCTTCAGTCACAGTGTGATCTTAGGCACATGATCAGAATGTTACATATAATGTACCATGTCTGTCTCTGCCAACAGTATGTGTGACTCTGCCTAAGATCACAGTGATGGGTGAATCAAGCTTCAGTCACAGTGTGATCTTAGGCACATGATCAGAATGTTAGATATAATGTACCAAGTCTGTCTCTGTCAACAGTATGTGTGACTCTGCCTAAGATCACAGTGATGGGTGAATCAAGCTTCAGTCGCAGTGTGATCTTAGGCACATGATCAGAATTTTACATATAATGTACCATGTCTGTCTCTGCCAACAGTATGTGTGACCCTGCCTAAGATCACAGTGATGGGTGAATCAAGCTTCCGTCACAGTGTGATCTTAGGCACATGATCAGAATTTTAGATATAATGTACCATGTCTGTCTCTGCCAACAGTATGTGTGAATCTGCCTAAGATCACAGTGGTGGGTGAATCAAGCTTCAGTTACAGTGTGATCTTAGGCACATGATGAGAATGTTAGATATAATGTACCATGTCTATCCCTGCCAACAGTATATGTGACTCTGCGTAACATCACAGTGATGGGTGAATCAAGCTTCAGTCACATTGTGATGTTAAGCACATGATCAGAATGTTAGATATAATGTACCATGTCTGTCTCTGCCAACAGTATGTGTGAATCTGCCTAAGATCACAGTGGTGGGTGAATCAAGCTTCAGTTACAGTGTGATCTTAGGCACATGATCAGAATGTTACATATAATGTACCGTGTCTGTCTCTGTAATAAGTATGTGTGTCTCTGCTCATATTATTTCACTGTATCTACAGGCCAAAAACAGGCCCTATATATAAGCAAGACATAACATTAATTAGTAAATCGTTTTTGACACAAAGCAAAGCACATGTAATGTAAATCAGCCTTTTGTTTTATACTAGTGTTTATATTGTTTACTTATTTTAATTGCTATGTAATATGTGTGTAGTGGTCTATAATATGTTATTTTTTGTTTACCACAGATTATAATCATCTATACAAACAAATTAAAAAATGCCTACGAAAGCAAGACGTGAAAAAGTTTATAAAAGAAAATTAAGGTCTAAGGAAAAAGAAAATCAAGAACCAACCAAAATAAAATCTTCAGAGAAAAGAAAAATGCTCCTGGTAAGCAAACAAAAGATTTTTTAAGGAAATTGTTAAAATTCAGAAAAAGTAAAGAAAGTGTTTCTATGAAAAAAAAAACAAAGTGTTACTTGAAAGAAAAAGCAGAGGTCACCAAAAAATGGTATAATGGTATGAGGAGATCATAGTGTGTCTGGTAATCGTAGGACAAATCAGTTTATTGACATTCGTAGACGAATGTTTCGTAACAGAGTAGTTTTGAATTTATTAAAAAATCCTAAGAAAAAATATTAGGAAAACGGCTTTTTACGAGAAAAAGAAAAGAATAGAAAAGTTTGTTGATCAGGCTTTTGAAGTGAAGAGAAAGCTGTATATTTTAGTAATCAATAGAGTTCGTACACTAGATAAGGTTATCAATGTTTTGAAATCAAAATGTAAGTGGAAAAGAGTAATTAATCGGACACATTTTTGTGATGTTTTTTCTGGAGAATGGAAGCATAGATGTGAGCCATTTTTTAATGAAGAAAGTTACTTTCAGGATAATGAATTTGTGCATGCAGTTGACACCAGTGGTCGAGCATATGAGGTGAAGGATGGCGATTGTGCCTAGAAATACAGAAGAGGTGTTAGCTGATGAAGTTTTAGGGAGATGTCCTAAGGCTCCAGTGTATACATGGAATTGTAGTAGTATTTGTAGTGTTTGACAGGATTCAATTGATTTGTTTTGCACTTTCTTACGGACATATACTAATAAAAGTGTGAAACAAAAAATGAAAATCTTACAAGAGTTAGATCCTTGTAGAGTGAGAGAAAAAACAGGTTTGCAAGGGCATTCACTGGCTTGTCTTTCAAGAAAAGTATGTCAGAGTGTTTTTCACCATTTTAGGATGTTAGCAGTGCATCATAATATAGTGAGGAAATTAGTGAGAAGGTTGTATTATGCAAAAAGTCCAGCACCTAAACTAAAACAGTTAAACAGTGCTCTTTTGCATGGAACTGAATTAGATGTCAAAAACCTTTGTGATGAAATTGAGTTTTGTTACTTTGGTGAAAAATAGGTCAGTGCAGAAATTGATACAGTAATAGAAGGTAATGTAGAAGAGAATGTAGAGATTTTAAGTATAGACACATTTGAAAATGAAATTACAAAGTTTAAGGTCAATTCAAGTGAAAGGCCTAATTTTTCTTGTGTTTGTTGTCGACGAACTCATTATAAGCATCAGACTAGATTAGTTGATTTGTATGTAAAAAGAAAAAAGATAAATAATAATGAGTGGAAGGATTTTGCAACTTATTTGTTGGTTGAAAATTGTTTTGATTTGGGCTCTGATCAACGTATTTGTAAATATTGCTATAATAAATTAAATGAAAACAGAATGCCTGCTAGAGCTGTTCATAATAATATGGAGTTGGTAGACATTCCTTCTGAATTGATGGATTTAAAGAGCTATGAGTCTATTCTGATTCAATGTGTGCATCCTTTTCAGGCTATTGTTCGCATGGAGCCTAAGACAGGGAAATTGCCTCCTTCAGATTTACAGAGAGGATTAAAGGGAAGAGTTGTTTATTTGCCTCTAGATTTTAAGAAAAATATTGATACAATTGGTGTCGAAAAAGTAGAAGAGGAACCTCTGGTTATTCTAGTTAATGGTGTTCCGACAAAAAGTAAGAAAATCTGGCAAGAATTAGTGGATGTTAGGAAAGTCAAAAATGCAACGTTGTATTTGGTAAAAAATAATCAGTACTATAAAAATGTGCATGTGGGAGAAGAGGAAACTGTACAAGACGACACTGATGTCTCTGCTGGGCAAATAGAAAAAGTTAATGTCTCTCGAAGTGAAGAAATTTATGAACATTATAGTGTTCATCCATTGCATTCGAAAGAAGTAATGGGGAATGCTATTGACTTGTTTCAGATGAAAAAAGCCGAAGGAAGTCCCATTAGTGTATGGGAAGAAAGTTTGGAAGCTCGTAGTTTTCCACAGTTAATTCCAACAGGTGAAGGTGGACGATATGACGACCGACCTGTTCAAATTCCTGCATCTGAATACCGGACTTCAAGATTATATGCAGAAGATCCAAGGTTTCGTCAATGCATTCCATATTTGTTCCATCTACTGTTTGAGAGTGACTTGTCTGGACTTTCCTAAGCAGTAAACCATATACTGAAAAGTGGAGCACATCTACAAAATGTTTCGGCAAGGGATTTTATGGATAGAGTGAAACTACAAGACAGTGTTTTGGAATCTCAGCTAATTAATCTCATGGCATGTCAGACTGGTACTAACGAGTATTGGTACCGTCGTCATGGGGAATTGAAATGTATGCTAAGAAACTTAGGAACTCCTACATGGTTCCTCACTCTTAGCTGTGCTGAGTATGCTTGGGAAGACTTACTTGAATTTCTACGAGAGGCAAATAAAAAGATTGAAAATATTGAATACAAGACACCTGGAGAACTGTGCTCTTTGGATCTAGTTAAAGTATGCAGGTATTTCAATCATAGGTTTGAAGCTATGATGTCTTTTATTACAAACAAAAAAAATCCTCCGCTTGGAGAGGTATTGCATTTCTTTTGGAGAAAGGAGTATCAAGCAAGAGGTGCTCCTCATATACATATGCTGCTATGGATTAAAGAGGCACCAAAATTTGGAACAGATTCAGATGGGAAAGTGAAGAGTTTCATTGAACAGTATTCTACATGTGCTGTTCCGAAAAGTACAGAAGAAAACAATTTAAGACACCAAGTTTTACGCTTTCAAAGCCATCGTTGTAGGAAATACTGTCGTCGAAAATACAAATCCAAGGACAAGTTCTACACGAAAAGTCGTTTTGCATTTCCACGTCCAGTAACATCGAAAGGAAGAGTCAACAATTTTATGTCTTCTCTGCGACATACTGTGACAAGAAAATCACCCAAAAATACATACAACCTAAGAAGAAATGAGGAATCCAAATTCATAAATGACTACAACCCAGTCATTTTGTCCATGTGGAATGCTAACATGGATATTCAATATGTGGCTGACAACTCTATTGCTGTGGCTCGATATGTGACGTCTTACATCACAAAATCAGAAAAGACGGAACTGAAGGAAATGTGGGAGGAAATTTCACATGAAAAGAGTCTAAGCAAGAAATTATACAGTTACAGTCTGAAGATGTTGTCGCATCGAGAAATTGGAGCATATGAATGTTCTGATCGGTTGTCATCAGCAAGTCTATATGCCAAATCTAGAATCATCATTTGGGTGAGTCTAGGTCTTGCTGCAACACGAAACCGAGTTTTGAAATCTGTACAAGAAATAGAGTATTTGGCGGAGAAAGAACCGGACAGTACAGATATTTTGAAGACAAACATGTTGGATACATACTATCCAAATAGAAGTAGTCATCTTGAGAACGTTTGTCTCTATTAAGTTCTGGAAACCTATACTTTTAAGAGGAACGTCACAGAAGACATCAATAAAGGTGTATATGCTGTAATTGGTTGTGAAGGCTGTCTAGTGAAACAAAGAAAAGGCCATTTGATTAATCATCGAACATTGAGTTGTGATTCTCCAGACAAAAGGGAATTTTATTACTTAGCTCTTTTGTAACTCTTTAAGCCTTGGCGTACAGAAGAGGAACTACTTGGAGATTTTCTTACTTATGAAGATTTGTTCAATGCAACCAAGGATACGATAGAATGTACTATTTTTTCAAATTATCTGCAAATGTTGAACGAGGAAATACAGCAAAAAGCTACAATTGCAGCAGAGATTGCTAGAGACAGTTCTCAAGATAGTCAGAGTTCTGCTTCATTGAGTCAGGATCCACTAGGAGGACCAATTATACAAAATGAAGCTGCTACTGCCATGGATGAAGTTGAAAGAGCCATGGAACAAACTCAGGAGGATGGAGTTGACTTAGAAGATTTGGAAAAAGAACTAAACGTTGAGCAGAGACAAATATATGACGAAGTCACAGAACACATTGAGCATGATTTATCTCATGAGAAAAAAAAGAGTGCTCATGTACATCATTTGTACCTGTCCGACTATATGTGAGTGGGAAAAGTTTCCTGATTAAAGCGATTGCAACATATTTGCAGAAAACAACGAAGTCATCGCTCTCTTGTGTTGTTACTGCTCCAACTGGGTTGGCAGCACACAACATTAAAGGGATTATTTTACATTGCTTATTGATGCTGCCAGTGGAGCATGATAACAAATTACAATACCACATGCTATCTGGAGAAGCTTACTGTGAAGTTTCAAGAGTCCTAAAGAAAATGAAACTTGTTATCATTGATGAAGTAAGCATGGTATCAAATGTAATTCTTGCTTTTGTGCATTTAAGAATGCAAGAAATTCTTAAAACAGACTATGATGTGTTATTTGGAGGCAAACACATCATTGTTTTTGGAGATCTACTGCAACTAACTCCAGTGAAAGGACAGCCAGTGTTTAAAATACTTACGCATTAAGATACCAGGAAGTGGTTAGGAAGCATTTTGGCCTTTCTTATAAATGGCAACATGACTGCGACAATTGCTCCTTTTCAAGTAGTACTACAGTAGACACTGAAAGATTTATATATTTGACTTTACCAGACTGCAAGTCAGTGTCTTTTAATAATCTAGTTAGAGAAGCAAATCAAAACATGGTCTGTACTCAATGTAAATCTGCAATGCTATCAACTTTATTTTTACGAAGATATGGACAGTATGTTATTTTAATGTTCCAACGATGTAGACCTGATGGAACTAAATTGACAACATTAATTAAAAATGTTGTGGCTTCTCAATTATCAATTCCAGGAAGAACCTTTACAACTGCAGCAATTATTTACCATGATGGTCCTTCAACAACATCGGGACATTACACAGCCTATTTAAAATGAGAAAAAGGCTGGAAGCACTGTAATGATACTCAATTGACTTTCAAACAACGTTTGCCTTCTGACTTACTAAATTCTTACCTAGTGTTCTTACAACAGAAATTTTAGGGAAGGTAATTGGCCTATGAAGATTGCAGCAGTTAATATAACTTAGTTTGCTCTTCAAAATTACTTTCTGAATGAGAGTGATGAAGATAATAAAAAACATGTAGTTCTCATAGAGATAATATATGTATATCATATAGTGTGTGCTGTGAGTATTATACAAAATATTTATAAAAAGTACGCTAGAGGTGGAAATAAAACTCTTGTTTCATAATGTAAAAGATGTTGGAGCTTTTCTTTCAGAAAGTCAAGTAAATGAGAATTAAGAATATTCTGGACTAATTTCCATATACTATTTGGCCTCGTGGAAAAGTGGATGGATCAAAAGTGAGTTTAGATATGTTTTTTCAAAATGTTACATTATTTAAGAAAATATTTTATGGGTTTTTTAAACACAATCATTTTGATTGTGTTTTTTTTGCCCGCTGTTATATGATGAGTATTATTGAAGTCACTGTTTTAAGTGAAATTCAATATATTCTGAGAACAGCAAAAATAAACCATATAACATGTTGTTGAAATTATTTTGTATTTTCTATTATTAAATATATATTATTTTCCCATTCTCTTATGCTCACTTACGTATTTCCACCCTCTATCACTCCTCTTAACTCACCCTCACTGGCCTTTTTTCACTCTCCCTCACCTCCCTTCCCTTATTCCACTTTCCTCACTTATTCTCATTAACCACTCCTTCACTGCCCTTTTCTCTCTCTCCCATCCACTACTTTCCAGCTGTCAGTCACTCTACTTCACTCCCCTTCCCCTTGTTTTCTTTCTTTGTTCCCTCAATAATTCCCCTTCTCTCACTCACCTTACTTCCCTTTATTCACTGTTTGTCTTACTCCCTCATATTCTTACTTGTCTTCCCTCACTCCCTCTCTGTTACCTTCACACCCATTGTGTCCTCACTGTCTTACAAGCCTACATTCACCCTCACTCAAATTCCATGCCTCATTGTCATTAATCCACTGTTATTCACTCCTGCTTCTCTGTCACTCACTCCCCTTTCTTTTCTCCCCTTTCTGCCTTTAGTTTTCGTAATGCATATTTCTTTAGGATCTTACTCACCTTCAGTTTATTTCTCTCTCCTGCTCCTGTTCACTGTCACTGAATGTATCTATGTCATTATTCTTTTAGTAATTTGCTCTCTCTCTATTTCTTTTTAACTCTCTCTGACCTTCACCATTCCTTTGTTTTTCGTTCAGACTACTTCACGTCTACTTTATCTCTTACTAACCTTTTATGACTTTTAATGTCATACTTAGTCTCTTGTATTGTAAAATATATATTATAAATATTCTAACTTTTTTTGTCTTTCACAGATATAAATTTTAATGGAAATATGAAATTAAGTTTACATTACTTATAAGGTAAGTTTGATGTACAAAATGTATTTTCCCTATACTCTTTTGCGTAACCTCACTACTCTTCTTTGATGCTCCCACACCTCTGTTCCCTTATTGCGCTTGCCTCACTTATTCTGAATCTCCACGTTTACTCCCCTTTTTCAGGCTCCTCTCTTACACGCACCTTCTTTCAGACCTTCTCCTTTACTTTCTTTCCTCTCTCTTCTCTTACTTCATTGTTTTACTCTTTTCCCTTCCCTTACTCTCCTTACTCCACTTCACTTACTCCTTCTCTTTCTTCCTCTGTCCTCTTAGTTCTACACTCCTCTTCCCTCAATCTCTTTCTGTTAGCCTCATTTTCTCCATCCCCTTAGTCTCTCACTCCTCTTCTGTGACTCTCACTGCCTATAACTCAGCCATACTCCCATACTCACCTTCTTTCAGACCTTCTCCTTTACTTTCCTTCCTCTCTCTTTCCTTCCTTTGCTCCTTCACTCTTTTCTCTTCCCTTACTTTCTTATTCCACTTTACTAACTCCTTCTCTTACTCCCTCTGTCCTCTTAGTTCTACACTCCCCTTCTCTCATTCTCTCTCTGCTACCTTCATTTTCTCCGTCCCATTAGTCTCTCACTCCTGTTCTGTCACACACACTCCCTATCACTCAGCCATACTCCTACACTCACGTTTTTTCAGACCTTCTCCTTTACTTTCCTTCCTCTCTCTTCCCATCCTTCGCTCCTTCACTCTTTTCCCTTCCCTTACTCCCCTTACTCCACTTCAGTAACTCCTTCTGTCAATCCCTCTGTCCTCTAACTTACTCACTCCCCTTCTCTCACTCTCTCTCTGTTCCCCATTCTCTCTGTCCTCTTAGTCTCTCACTCCTCTTCTATCACGCTCACGCCCTATAACTCTATAACTGAGCCATACTCCCACACTCACCTTCTTTCAGACCTTCTCCTTTACTTTCCTTCCTCTCACTTCCCTTTCTTTACTCCTTCACTGTTTTCCCTTCCCTTACTCTACTTACTCAACTTCACTAATTCCTTCTCTTACTCCCTCTGTCCTCTTACTTCTACACTCTCCTTACCTCATTCTCTCTCTGTTAGCCTCATTCTCTCCATCCCTTTAGTCTCTCACTCCTCTTCTGTCACGCTCACTCCCTATAACTCAGCCATACTCCCACACTCACCTTTTTTGAAACCTTCAGCCTTTACTTCCCTTCCTCTCTCTTCCCATCCTTTGCTCCTTCACTCTTTTCTCTTCCCTTACTTTCTTATTCCACTTTACTAACTCCTTCTCTTACTTCCTCTGTCCTCTTAGTTCTACACTCCCCTTCTCTCACTCTCTCTCTGTTACCCCCATTCTCTCCGTCCTCTTAGTCTCTCACTCCATTTCTATCACGCTCACTCCCTATAACTGAGCCATACTCCCACACTCACCTTCTTTCAGACCTTCTCCTTTACTTTCCTTCCTCTCACTTCCCTTCCTTTACTCCTTCACTGTTTTCCCTTCCCTTACTCTCCTTACTCTACTTCACTAATTTCTTTTCTTACTCCCTCTGTCCTCTTACTTCTACACTCCCCTTCACTCATTCTCTCCCTGTTAGCCTCATTCTCCCCGTCCCTTTAGTCTCTCACTCCTCTTCTGTCACGCTCACTCCCTATAACTCAGCCATACTCCCACACTCACCTTCTTTGAAACCTTCAACCTTTACTTCTCTTCCTCTCTCTTCCCATCCTTCGCTCCTTCACTCTTTTCCCTTCCCTTACTCCCCTTACTCCACTTCAGTAACTCCTTCTGTTAATCCCTCTGTCCTCTAACTTACTCACTCCCCTTTTCTCACTCTCTCTGTTACCCCCATTCTCTCCGTCCTCTTAGTCTCTCACTCCTTTTCTATCATGCCCACTCCCTATAACTGAGCCATACTCCCAAACTCACCTTCTTTCAGACCTTCTCCTTCACTTTCCTTCCTCTCACTTCCCTTCCTGTACACCTTCACTGTTTTCCCTTCCCTTACTCTCCTTACTCCACTTCACTAATTGCTTCTCTTACTTCGTCTGTCCTCTTACTTCTACACTCCCCTTCCCTCATTCTCTCTCTGTTAGCCTCATTTTCTCCGTCCCTTTAGTGTCTCACTCCTCTTCTGTCACGCTCACTCCCTATACCTCAGCCATACTCCCACACTCACCTTCTTTCAGACCTTCTCCTTTACTTTCGTTCCTCTCACTGCCATTCCTTTACTCCTTCACTGTTTTCCCTTCCCTTACTCTCCTTACTCCACTTTACTATTTCCTTCTCTTACTGCCTCTGTCCTCTTACTTCTACACTCCCCTTCCCTCATTCTCTCTCTGTTAGCCTCATTCTCTCTGACCCCTTAGTCTGTCTCTCCTCTTCTATCACGCTCTCTCCCTATAACACAGCCACACTCCCTCACTTATGTTTCTTTCCTCCCTCACTCAGTCTTCTACTCTCACTTTTTCTTTCACTTTCTCTGTCTCTTCACTCCCTTACTCACCTTGTCTCGCACTCACTTGCCTTTATCCAGTCTGTATCTCCACTCTTTCCTCAACATCACTGCTCTTTTCTTACCCTTCCACACCCCCGTTCCTTTACTACATTTTCTTCACTTATCCTCATTCCCCATGTTCACTCTCCTTCTCCTCACTCACCTCCCACACTCACCTTCTTTCAGTCCCCCTACTTCACTTCCATTCCCCTCTTGTCCCTTTCTTTGCTTTCTCACTCATTTTCCTCTCCTCTCTCACTGCACTCCACTTCAGTTACTCTTTTGGATTTTTTTAAGAATACAGCTCTTTTTTGAGAATTGGAGGTAGTTCTTAAAAGAACTTTTTTTTCTTCTTTTTTTGTTTTTTTCTCAACAAAAACAAAAACAGGGAATGTCAAACTGCTCAACAGGAGCAAAAAAAAGAATCAAAATTAGGGATGGGGACGGCAGCGGTGGTTCTCTCTTGTTCGGACAATGTTCAGAATACTTTGTTCACCAAAAAAAAGTAGTTCATTACAATCTTTGCATTTGATTGTGATGCCATCAAAAACAGGCTGAATATTTGGAATCAGCTGTTCTGGTCGCCCCCTCACCGATACAGTTGCTCCTCCAGTTGAAGTAGAGGCACCATCCCTTGGAGCCTCTTGTGCTAGAGCCCTGACACTCTCCTGGGCATAGTTCTGAGGATGCCTGCGTTGAACGTGGCGAATCATAGTTGAATTTCCGAAACTGTACTTCCTTGTGGGGTCTCCTCGGGAAAGTACAGTATTGCAAATTTTGCACTCCACCTTTGTATCATTTACTTTCTTTTTATCAGCAGGTATTGAGAAAAATTTCCATATGAAGTGCTCCTTTACTCTAGGCTGAGGAGCCTCTTCTTCTATGAACCCATCTGAGTCCTCACTGCTACTGGTGGGTCTAGCAGCCATGATAATTCCAAAAAGGGTGAGCAGCAAAAAACAGGTCTTTCAGTCACAAAAGTGAAGGAAGAAGTGAAGGAAATGGGTGAGGTTTTCATTCTTTGTAAAAAAAAACTGTTAGGAACAAATGAAAAGTGTTAATTTAAGGTCACAAGACTTGACGCGCTTACACTGCGCGCACCGGAGCGCTTCCGGGGGCGCTTACGCGGCGCGAACGTAGGTGCTTCCGGGGGCGCTTATGTGGCGCGCCTGAGTGACGTTTTGGGAGCTTTACGGAAATTCAAAATCATTTTCATTCGGAAAATCAAAAATACTACTTTTATAAGCATGGTATTGAATGTCTTGCATTATTATTTACTTTTCATACATATTTTTTTTTACGAACGCAGAAATAGCGCTCTCGCTGCGTTCTCGGGAGAGCTTACCGGTGTGCGCACCCTGAGCGCCCCAAGTCAAAATGATACGGGTAAGCTTACCGGTGCGCGCACCCTGAGCGCACCAGGAAAAAATGATAAAAAAAAGAAAAATACATTGAAAAAATAATTTAAAAGAAAAAATGAATAATAATTAATACTTATACAAAACAGCTAATAAAAAAACCCACTAAAAATCTTAGGTTACAAACTCAATATACAAAGGAATTAGCTTTTAAAAAACCTTTGAAATTCACTGAAAAAACCAGAGGTTTCACAATCGTTATAGTTAGGAATTAGCATTTAAAAACCTTTGAAATTCACTGAAAAAACCATAGGTTTCACACCAGTTATAGTTACCTGAATATTTTACTCATACAAAACCATTGAAATTCCCACGTTATAGTTAGTTGGACTCACTATCACTCGCGCACCCGCAATCCACTGCTGGTGATGTCACATATTACATCATTCATGACATGGTCAGTGACATCACTGATGACATAACTGATGACATCTCAAATGACATCACTGATGACATCACCGATGGCATCTCAAATGACATCACTGATGACATCTCAAATGACATCACTGATGACATCACTGATGACATCATGCATGTGATAATACGATGCACCTCCTCACACTCTAATCTAACCTTTGATACATCCAGTGTTAAATACAGACTACCATTCCAGAAACCATTGACACACCAATACCAGTTACTACATATGCACTCACTGATTCCTAAGTCTACACACATATAGACTCATTCACACATACAATCACTCATACATACAGTCAGTCATCAATACAACACTATTATATGCACTCATACACCTATACAGACACTCACACACTGCCACTCATTCATAGAGTTACTCACACACCTAGTCAGTCATGCAAAGAATCAATCACACTCCCATGTCCTCATCTATACAGTTATACACACAAAACCTTACTTATTCAAACATAGATTAACACATACTTACTCTCTTTTACAATCACTGATAGAAGTACACATTGATCCATACAGTCACTTACGCAATCACAGGCTCTCATGTATAGTCATTTATATATGCCAACTCTCACAAGCACTGTGTTTTATATATGTACTTACTTGGACATGTAGCACTGACATATCCATTCACTCACCAACACACCCATGCACACAGTCAACCGCCCATACAGCTCTTTCCACATGCACTCTTGAACCCATATACCAAGTGAATCTACTGCTCACACATCTATGCACAGAGTCACACACCTCCCAGCCACCCACACACGCACTCACCGACACATACAAATACTTGGGCAACCAATCAATAAGATCTCAAAATATCTTTATCGCACACACATAACGTATTAATAAGGATAAAGAAGGAAAAAGGCTAACACTACATGCATAGAGGAGACCGGTACATCATCGATTATTCGTAAAATGGCTGATTAATCCACAACAGATTGTAAAGGGTTTCCATCAAATTAGACTCAATGATCAGTCCTATCATTTGGCCAAACCCATGTGCAAATGAGTCTGGTCCCCTGATCAGTGGGACACTCAGCTCTGCACCTTATTGTTGTATCAGGATTTGGTCCACCAAATACACAAACCATCCATGATGACTGATCTTTTAATGGTAAAGTAAGAAGAAATAGTGCAAAGAAGATATTTTGAGATCTTGTTGACTCAGTATCGACAGTGTAGCCTCTTAATTTGGCTGTTAGACCCCCTGTGTTTCGTGTGTTATAAATTCAGTTAGTGCTGGGGATAAAATCAGGTGTGGGTCTTTAAAATATATATCCCTTGGACCCTATTTTAAATGGTTTTGTTTAATCAACCAATCAATAACCCATATAGCCACTCATATAGCTACTGATCAACACATGCAGCAGCTTACACAACAACAGACATACTGATGCACACATTCAAACAGATTATTCACTAACCAATGCATTCAGTAAGACACATTTAATCACTCACTCATACAGTCAGTCACGCACCTACTAAATCCTTCATCCTGTCACTCATACATCCACTCATTCTTCAATATATAAAACATTTTTACTTTTCAGAAACACACATTCACTGGATGATGTCATCAGTGATGTCTTTTGAGATGTCATCAGTGATGTCACTGACCATGTCATGAATGATTTAATATGTGACATCATCAGCAGTGGATTGCGGGCGCGTGAGTTATAGTGAGTCCAACTAACTATAACGTGGGAATTTCAATGGTTTTGTATGAGTAAAATATTCAGGTAACTATAACTGGTGTGAAACCTATGGTTTTTTTCAGTGAATTTCAAAGGTTTTTTAAATGCTAATTCCTAACTATAACAAATGTGAAACCTATGTTTTTTCAGTGAATATATATATATATATATATACAACCTAGTTTTCTTTCTGCCCCCCGGGAGTCAGATCAGGGGCTATTGCCCCATCTGCCTCCTGGGGGGGAGAAAGTCTTATGCCTTCTTTGGGATGTAGGGGCGGGGCTTTGGCATGCTTGTTCTGGGCAGCCCCCACCCCTGGCCTATAAGAAAAATCTCTGGCGTCTAGGGTGCTTTGTGCCCCCTCTGCGGGAGGATTGGGTGCTACTGCCCCCATCAACCCCCCAGGGGTTGCAGAAAGGCTGTCTAGCTAAAGTTGATGGGGGGAGCAAAGTCCCTTGCCCAAGGGGCCACTCCCCCCTCTCTGTTCTCCCCTTTCCAATGATTCCTCTCCCAAGTCTTTCGGTGCTCGGCGGGCTGAGATAGCATCATGAGCATTGAAACATTAAAACTAAGTTTCAGTTTTGTTTTCAATGTAATGATGACAGCGCGCCATGTGCACGATCGTCATTACATTAAAAATCTGCAAAGGGCCTTGGGAGGTTCCGTCATCAGCACAGGAGAACTGGTGATCATGACGGAACCATTCCGTCATGAGCACCGAAGGGGTTAATGGAACCCTACTTTCCCAGTCCTAGAAAGCAGATCTATGCTGAATTTACTATTGGATGTTACTGAGTTCTTTATACTTATGATTTATATGCTTTGCTGCTATCTTTATAGGTGATATGTTTCCTCTACCTTGTCTTAATAACTTTAATATAAATCTTTAAATCTTGGCACATATCTGTCAGTCTTTTTGAGTATGTAACAGTTTTAATTCATTATTTGAGCTTGCATGTATTTGAGACAGATTCAAACGGGGAACACCAAAGTCCATATAGGGACTTAGACACCCGCCATCAGAGCAGTTGTTCCACGCACTTGGTAAGGTAATGAGATATCGGTTTGCACACTGTAATGATAATAAGAATGATATATTGACCATTGGCTCCATTTGGCATAATTGACTCCATTTTCTGTGCTGACTCCATCTTGTGTAATAGACTCCATTTTTTGTGCTCACACGAAGCTGCAAAGTGGGGAGGACATGTTTTCACTCTTCACTTGTTTTTGCTCCTCACAGATCAGAGTGAACTGAAACATGTTGTGTGGGAAGTGTGCTTGGTACCATTCAGGGTATGTGCTGAATGTACAGCTCTGTCTCAGAGTCAAAATACAGGAGCCTGGCCAACTTCTGTCTTGACCTTCACATGGAACAGTAAGGTCAGCTCAATTTTGTGCAACAGACGAAAGGGTGTGAGGTTTCTAGAACTTTTGCCTCAATTTGATTAAAAGGTATTAAAAGCGGGGAGTTTTCGTGGGGGGGGAGTCACTTACAGAGTAGAAGTACTGCTGTAAGACAAACGGAAGTCTTTCCTGGGCTGTTGAAGGGCTCCTCCAGCTTGAGTTGGCAAGGATGTTGCATGATTGATCAGTGAGGAGTTCCTTACTTTGTGTACATCATTTCTAAGTTGTTTTGCTATTTGCTACATGTATATATGCCATATTCTATTCTGGTTTTGTGCTTGAGCTACTTGATATTTTTGAGTCTGCATTAACCGATATATTTTTGCCTTCCATTCTAAAATATTGAATTAATAAACATATGTGTGTCACTTTAAATGCAACTGAATTTGTTCTCTTGCCTCGCCTTCAGAGAATGGTGGGTCTTGTTTTATTGCCTCATCTTTTGCGAGTGCTGTTTTAAGTGTGTTGTTTAAAAGTGCAGTGGTGCATTTGCCTCCTCTCAGGAGTGTAGGGTTCAGGTATGTTCTATTGTGTCAAATTACAAGCAATACATTTTTGGCATCACTTGTCAGGATACGAAAGAAAAATAAAAGGGGAAAGCCAAATGTGTTCCAGAAAAACGAAGGCAGAGTTGCAGATACCAAATGAAATACCAATTGAAATACCTGGATTGGAGGTATGGTATGCTTTCCCACGAGTGTTCTCATTGCGCTGGGCTGAGTGAGAATTGGAATGTGTGTTTAGCTGATGCTGAGCCAGTACAAGTGGTTGTGTGTTTGCAAAAACTGCTTGTTGAGAAAGGGAAAGAGCTTAGTACGTTAGGGCGAAGAGGCCGAATCCTCTTGTGTGCTTATTGTAAAATGCATGAAAAATGTGTTCTGCTGCAGCATGAACATGAGAAAATAGAAAAACAGTTTGTTGCAGTCAAAAATACCTCAACGATGTTAACTTGTCAGAATAAGTTTTACATGATAAGTTGGAAACTTACCAGACTGTGGCAGGAAATGCTGCAGTACATATCGTACAATACAAGTACAAGGAAGGAGGGGAAGGGTTAAGAAGAGAAAAGTATGTTTAGCTATTGCAAAGGTAGGAATCGACTGGGATCCAGAAACGTGGGATGTGAATATTTGGATATTTCTAAGAGAGTTTTCAGACTCTGGAGGAGAGTGTGATCAAGCCAGTACACAGGGTAAGTCGGGAGAACGCAAAGTGGTTCAGGCGTAGCCCATACATCATAGGAAAAATCAGAGTGGTCCACATTTTCCACAGGGGTTGCAATGAATTCTATGGAGGATTTTACTCAGCAGGAGATTAATAACATTTTAGACAGATTCCAACAAAGAACTGGGGAATCTATGCTTACCTGAATGGCGCAGTTGTTTGATATGGGTGCCTCTGAGGTAATGTTGGATCAAGGAGACACAGTGAAATTATGCACCTTCAGTACTGATCCAACCGGTTTGCAAAAAATATTGCAAAGCGTGTTTGCGGAAAAAGGAAACCATCTCACCTGTATTCAAAGATAATAGATTGATGGATTGTCTGTGAGGGGAAAGAAAAGGGACAAAGCGAAGGAGATGATAATTTACCATCTCTCTATAAACCGCCTTTTATCTTCTTTTTCCCTCCTTTTTTACTCCTTCGCTTTGTCCCTTTTCTTTCCCCTCACAGACAATAATAATCCTAATCCGAATAATAATAATCCTTATATACTTGAATACAGGTTAGATGGTTTCCTATTTCCGCAAACACGGTTTGCAGTATTTTTTTAACTTCACACTGTGCACAAGCATGTTATTTTGACAGGCACATTATCACAAGGAGGATACTTTAGAAGTCTCCAATCTGGGCTAATTTGTGTCTGCATGGTTTTTCTACCGTCACTACTCATACATAACCGGTTTGCCTGCACTTGTGTTTTCAAAACAGGTTATGAGGTTTGGGTTCCCACTTTCTAGTCACCTCTAAAATATGATAGGAGTCACATCATATTTTGAACAAACATTTCTCTACATCATGATATATGTTTCTTCGTTTCCCTTGTATCCTTTCCCAGCCCTGAGGAAGTCACGGAAAGATTGTTCCAAATGCGATGAAATACGTGTCAGCTGGTTTCTCTAGAAAATTAAAGACTGAACAAATTCAAAACCCATCAAGAGATCATCTCTGTATTGGTTGGCTTGCATAATGTACTATATGTCTACACTAACAGACTGTTACATCTAATTTATGTGCGCCTAGGTTTATGTTCGAAGAGGGTAAGAGAGCTGCCCATTTAAGTATAAAGGAAGGGAGAGATTCAGAAAATGAATGGCACAGTGAGAACCGGAGGGGGGAGGAGTTTCCCGAGAATATGACAGGTTGAACCCAGATTTCACCTGGACAAGGTTTGACAAATTGAAAGCAGATTAGGGAATAGGTCAAGCCCTGGTACAGAGATGGGCTCGCAAAGACAATAGACCTTATGTTGACATATAAATTCATTGGAAACATCGTAATGTTCAGAGGGCCCGGGCCCTAGTAGATACCAGAGCAGAGGCCCCTTTGATATATGGAAATCCCAAAAAGTACAGTATTTCACAATCACAGGCTTAGGCAGAAAAGAGACACCAGCTGTGCAGACAAAAGCCCAAATGAAAATATGGAGAATACCAAAAAGAGAGTACACTATATTGATTGTGCCCCTCTCTGAATATATTATTGGAATTGATATCTTGAAGGGAATGACTCTGTATTTGGAGGATGGGTACTATCAATTTGGATCAAAAAGGTACATTTCAGTTGGCGCTGTAAGATTGGGTCACTTAAAGATTCCTCTAGTGAAGGTGCCCCAGGCTACTAAGGTAATTCATTTGAAACAGTACAGAAATCCAGAAGGGCATGAAGAGATCAGTGCAACCATACAGGACTTGACAGAGGCAGGGGATTTGACTCCAATCGCTACCACCTGGAATAACCCTGTGTGGCCTGTGCACAAAAGTGACAATAGTTGGCTCATGCCAGTTGATTATTGCAAATTAAACAAGCACACCTCCATTGACTGCCGCTGTCCTAGCTACTGTTACCTTAATTGAGAAAATACAGAAGCATCCTGGGACTTGGTATGCGACTATTGATATTGCCAATGCTTTCTTTCTATACTAATAGGCCCTGAATGCCAAGAGAAATTCTCGTTCTCATGTAATGGTAGGCAACTAATATTCAAAAAGCTACCTATGGGGTACTTAAACAGTCCTACTATCTGTCACCGGCTGGTGGCGGAGCATTTAGATGAGGTACCAGTTATTCCTAGAGTACAGCTTTGCCATTACATTGATGACGTAATGATACAGGGAGAGACACAAGAGCAAGTTCAGATTCATTTGGACAGGATTGTGGAGCATTTGCAGAGTAAAGGGTGGGAGATAAATCCTGTAAAGGTACAAGGACCCTCTCAAATTGTGAAGTTTTTGTGTATTCAATGGAATCAGGGACACAGAGAGGTGGGGCCACAGGTGAAACAAAAGATCAAAGAATTTGCTGTGCCACGAAAAAGGAAGGAAGCCCAGAGGTTCATTGGATTGTTTGGTTTTTGGAGACATCACATCCCTCACTTGAGTCAGATTTGGGCCCTTTGTACAAAGCTACGCAAAAGAAAAATTTATTTGAATGGGGAAGGCAACAGCAAATTGCGGTTGAATCAGCAAAAGAGGATATACAGCTTGCTTTGGATATGTGGTCAGTGCGGGAGGGAGATGGTGAGCTGAATGTGACAGTGCAAGGTCTGTATGCTAATTGGAGTCTGTGGCAGAAGCAAGGAAAAACGAGGGTGCCTTTGAGATTTTGGACAAAGAAATTACCAGATGCTGAAGACCGGTACACTCCCTTTGAAAAACAGTTGCTTGCGTGTTATTGGGCTTTGGTGGATACTGAACAATTGACCCTAGGGCACAATGTAATTCTGAGACCTGAGATTCCTGTAATGAAATGGGTGATGAGTTCCCCCAAGACTCACAGAATAGGACATGCGCAAGAAGCCAGCATAATCAAATGGAAGAGGTATATATAGGGTAGGGCCCAAGTAGGTCTCAAAGGCACTGCAGTGTTGTATGAACAGGTGGCAAAAGCCCCAATGGGAGATACAGAGATGTTGTATGATGTACCTGAGATATAGGGGTTTCTGTGAAGTGGGGTAGGCCATTTGCAGAATTGTCCTTAAAGGACAAGAAGCATGTGTGGTTTACTGATGGTTCAGCCACGTATGTAGAGGTTAAAAGGCACTGGAAAGCGGTGTCATACAATCCTGTGAACAAGAAAATGTTGACCACTACTGGAGAGGGAAAGAGTAGCCAGTTTGCAGAACTATACGCTGTTTATCAAGCTTTGAAACAAGAATTGCCAGGTAAATGTTACATATTTACTGATTCATAGTCCACTGCCAATGGGTTAGCCACTTTGCTTCCTACGTGGCATGCCCATAATTGGATGATATATTCAAAGGAAGTGTGGAGTAAGGAACTGTGGAAAGAGAGCTGGACCATGTTTCTACAAAGCACAGTTACTGTGTGTCATGTCGATGCTCACTGTTCCACCTACTCACTTGACCACTGGTTTAATTCTCTCACAGATGAAAAAGCTAATATTTTGGAGGTTGAGGTGGCAAAGCAAGATTGCGACCTGGTTGGGATTGCAAAACAGGCACATCTGAAGTGCGGACACTTTGGAGAAAAAAATACTAGCAGGTGGGCGGAGAATAGAGGGATACACATTCCCCTAGATCTGATTAAAACTGGGATCTCACATTGTCCTATATGACAGCACACCGCACAAGACCAGTCTCACAGATAGTGAGAGGTCAGTTGCACAGAGGAAAGTTACCAGCACAGATCTGGCAGATTGATTACATTGGGCCCCTGCCAACTAGTCAAGGATGTCAATATGTGCGCACGGCTGTAGACACATACTCTGGATATTTGATAGCATTCCCATGTAAACGTGCTACTCAGTTGAACACATTGAAAACTTTAAACTTGTATTACGGAATTCCATTGCAGATTCAAAGTGTCAGTTGGTCTTGTTTCAAAGGCAAATTGCTGTAGGATTATTGTGTACAACACAACATTGAGTGGGTATTTTATATTCCGTATTAACCGCAGGCCGCGGGTTTAATTGAGCACATGAATGGTTTGTTGAAAGATCAATTAAGAAAATTGTCTGATGGGCCATTGAAAAATTGGAGAGATGATTTGAATGAGGCATTACAAATACTGAACAATGGACCCTTAGCAAATGCAGAAACCCCTCTGATGTAAATGCTAACCCCGGCCTTGCAGATTCAGCCACATTTAGCCACCAATAATATCCTCTACTGGGAGAAAGATCCTGGAGCTCTGGCTCCGTACTGGGCAATACCGGAGGCTGCCGGTCTTGATCTGCATGCTATGAAACTGTACGGACTCAAACCAAGAGATATAACACTCATTGAGACAGGCTATTGGATGCCTTTGAAGCCTATATTAAGTCCTTGCACTTAATAGTGAACATAGCAAAATCCCACGTTATGTCTATGGGTCGAAGAAACAGAAAAGTAAAATCCTTTTATTGCAATGGAGCTGAGGTGTCTAGGGTGTCCTCTATTACCTATCTGGGGGTTCTATTTCAGAGAGAGGTTCCTGGGTCCCCCAACAGAAAATCAAAAGAAATGCAGTGGTAAGATCAATGACTGCTATTCAAGGGTTCGCACAGCGTCTGGGGGCTAGGCCTCTCGAAGCCACGCTTAATATTTATATGCTTGGCTATTGCTCTCTTTGGCTCTGACATCTGGGGCTACAAGCACTTGGAAGGGGTGCAGATAGCTGAAAATAAATTTCTGCGTACCCTTTTGTCGGTGCCCCAATAAACCCCAACTTTTGTTATTCATCAGGAATTGGAGGTAGGATACATGTCAGACTCGATAAGGTTGGACCCTGTAGTATGCTGGCTTAGGACCTGGCTTAATCCAGACTTAACCCTGAATCATCAGATCATTCGGGACTGTGTTATCCTGGAGAAAGCCAGCAGTATCCCGTGGCTGCACTACGTCACGCATATGTTGTTTAATTTGGGGCGCCCAGATCTTTTTGATTACCCGCATAGGATTAAAAAAGAGGATGTTAAATGGGTTAAACCCCAACTTTCAAATTTATTGAGGATGGAGCTTGAGGATAGGGAGTTATTGAAACCCTCAGTTAGGGCTCACTTTCTGTTAAAAACATCCCCATTGATTGAGCCCTTCCTAAGAATTGTTACCAAGCCCTTTCATCGTTGGCTTTTAACTAGTTTCCGTTTTAACTTAATCCATTTATCCTTAGGTAATCTGCAAGGCTGGTGCAAACCAGAAGATATAGGCCTATGTCCTTGTGATAATTTTTCATCACAGGACACAATGCTTCTGTTAATGTTTTGTGACTTTTATAGTGAGATTCGTAGGAGGTTTTTAGTTCCTCTGTTAAGGGGAAAGGGTTTCTTACAGGTCAGACCAGCCTTATTTTATCTTCAACTGCTTAACGATCTTTAACATTGCCTGTTTTCTAGAGGCAGCCGTTCGTCTTAATGAAAAAAGGTACCCTATGTTAAAATCTGTATGACTTTATATCATATCATAGATAGCCTCTGCCTTATTTTTTATGAAATTATTCTAAATTGTCTTTTAAGCTCTTTTGCATTAGATAATTGATCTTGCTGTATTAATTCCTTTTTTTTTTAAATGCTCATAAGTCTTATTGGGTTACATGACTTTATTATATTGTGCAATATGTACTGTACTTTTATGATTTTAATTAATCGAATAAAGTGATTTGACTGACTGACTGACTGAGACAGGAGTGGGAATCCAGATTCCCCCAGAGCACTTTCTCTTGATTGCCCCTTGATCAGGATTGGCTCTAAAGAGCATTCAAGTGCTGGGAGGGGTCATTGATGCAGACTATCATGGTGAAAACAAGGTCATACTACTGAATAGTGGAGATGCTTATTTGATAATACAACCTGGAGACAGAGTCACTCAAATAGTGATCATGCCGGTATAGGGAGGGATAGTCAAGAAGGGGACTGCCCCAGCCCTTCTCACCGTGCGAGGAGAAGGAGGGTTTGGCTCCATTGACAAGAATCCTGGAGCCACGGTGTGGGTAGAATCTCCAAAGGGTCCCACCAACAGGCAGAGTTTATTGCAACAGGAAAGTACAACGTCCTGTTAATCATGAAACCAGGTCAGGAAAAATGGGAACATGTGCCGGCTGATAAATTTTACTTGCGAGAATGAATAATAACTATTTGTTCTTTGTTCTTTTAGATCATAGCATGGCGTATCTGTGCTCTGCTTACACTCACTGGAGTGTGTTTGGTCGTGTTAAAGTGGGACGAGGAATGGCCGGGGTCCCTTACTCCGAAGTGGCCAGCCGACCGCTCAAATCAACAGCACTGCTGACTCGACCTGACAACCTGAGGTCATATCTTGCACAGACAGTCCTCAGTAGGTCATACTTTTGCATGACAAATATGAATAGCAGCATGGATATTATTCTCACGTGCCTCGTAGCTGACCTACGCCTGTTGATGTACAGTTGCCGTCATTCAACGTCACAAATGAAGACGTGGCATTAGAGGAAAATGATGTGAGAACTCACTTGTCACCTTATGAGTTTTGCTGATTTTGTCCAGTAACTACTGATGATACTTGGAAAAATGTAACACAAGGGATAACTTTCAATATCTCTGAAGGTGACATTTGTTATAATCTAACTTGTGACGGGGGCGTGGTTTGGCGCCGACTGGGATGGCGGCGTGAGCCCGGAGCTCCGTCCCAGATCCCGTACTTCTCCTGTTTACACCCGCTATAGGGCCGACGAAACGTTCTGGGCTTTCGCCTTCCGCAGCGGACTGCTGGGGTCGGGCATTCCGGGACTGGATTCTGCCCCGCTGCGGTGCGGGGAGACAGAGCGGAGCTCCGAAGGCGCTGTGCCTTGGGTCTAAAGATGGCGGCGGCGACGTTGTTCTGGCCTTAAAGGACGGGGCTCGCCCGAGCAGCCCAGCCGCGGGGCAACCGGGTGGCCGCTGGTCGCGGACTTTAGGAAGGCGCCCTGCCGGCAATTTGTGGAGCGGGGGATGTCTGCGCTGTGATGAGCGCTCCGAGGACCTGAGGCTGGCGAGCTGGTGGCCCCTCCCCCCACTGCTGCCCTGGTGAAGTCGGGAGGCCGGCTGCCCTCACGGCTCCTCACGGCACCGAACTGAGAGGTGAGGGACACGGACGGCTTTGCAGTCGGGGAGCGCCGGCGCTGTGCAGCGGGCCCCGGAGTGAAGGCCGTCCCGACGCTAGCAGAGCCTGAGGATAAGGTGGAGCGCAGGGGGCCGAGGGAAGGGCTTCACACGCTGGTACGGCGCTGACCGGGCTACATAATATCCCTACTGAAGGGAGCGCTCTGCCTGGGTGCTCCTTTACTACAAGAGATGATGATGAAGTGGGGCGCTCTGCCTGGGTGATCGTCAGCGGAGGCGGCGCTGCGCGGCTGGGGGGCCCTGCCCGGTCTGACAAAGGGGCTTGGACTGTGGACCCTGCGGGAGTGGAGGCGCGGCGACTTCCTGTCCCCCGGCTGGACTTCCAGCATCGGCCTGCAACTGAGAACTGGGCAGCTGGGGAGCGTCGGCGTGGGAGTGGACGTAGTGGGACCCCTACAGAGGTGGATTAATCCTGGCAGAGCACGTGATCTCAGGTCATTTTCTTCACTACTGCGCCTTCACACGAGTCGGAGAAGGGGGCGCCCCCACCTGGCGCTTGCCCAGTACTAACAAGGAGGGGTACCACTGCCTGAGGACTGGTATAGATTGAACAGCTCGCCCTGGGGGCTGTGGTGAACGCCTGTGTGTTGCTCCAGATGGCGGATGTGGATGGCGACGTGGCGGTGGGACGGACTCAGATTTTGACGGCTGGGCCAGATATGGCTGGCGCCCTCCAGGAGAGTCCGGCGGCGTCAGCGCAGGAACGTAGACTGAATGCGCGTCTGGATGATATATTGGAGGCGATTGCGGCGACCAAGGAGTCATTGCACCAGGACATTGGGCAGGTGGCTACGGGGCTGGGTCTCCTGCGGGCGGATCACGCCAAACTCTCTGACAGAGTGAAAGACAACGAACTGCTGCTCCAGGAGCTAAAGCCTGCGGTGGTCACTGCAGAACATAAACTGTCCGATGTCATGTCCCGGTTGGCCGCACTGGAGAGACGAGAGGAAGATTCCGAAAGTCGCAACCGCCGGAACAACGTGCGGGTGGTGGGCTTGCCGGAAAAAATTGAAGGGGGCGATGCAGTGGCGTATTTGGAGAACTGGTTCAGATCTACCGTCGCTCCTGAAGGCTTATCTCCGTTCTTCTCAATAGAAAGGGCGCATAGGGTTCCGTCTCGTCCGCCCCAGCAGGGGCGTCCCCCTAGACCGGTGGTGGCCAGGCTCTTGCATTTCAAGGACCGTGACTTGTTGATCCAGAGGGCAAGATCGGCGGGACCCTTCCAGGTGGAGAACAGTCAAGTCACACTCTTCCCAGACTATACACAAGAAGTTCAGAGGAACAGAGCAACGTTCCTGGCGGTCAAGAAGGAGCTCCGGGAGGAGGGTATCCAATACTCGTTGCTCTTCCCAGCCCGGCTGAGAGTGATCATGGACGACACGACCCACTTTTTCCAATCTCCTGACGAGGCCTGGTCGTGGCTGGAATCGTACAGGGCGGGGACTGACCGACAGCACAAAGGAGAGAAGGTGAAGACGAGACCGGTCCAGATTCGCAAGTCGCAGCGGATCCGTAAACGAGACAGGCTCAAACAGGCGATGAGAGAGGACCTGTTGGCGGCAGAACGGAGGGGAGCATTGGCTGCCACGGCATCCATCACGGGCTCGCAGCAAGGAGAGATGGGAGAGGATTCGGAATCGGAAGGCGGAGGACGCAAATCGGGTGGAGAACTTTCGGAAGCCGACAGTACTGCAGGACCGACGGTCACGCCTCAAACGGCGGATGGCCTGTTTAATGACTGATATGGGGGTCTGATGATGGTTCTTCACTGCTGTATGGTTATCCTGCGGGTCGGCGTTTAGCAGGTACTCTGTTGTGATTTTCTCATGGGGTCATGGGCCTGGGGTGCGGGGCGGCCCGTCACAGGTTGGAGCTGGACTTTCCCTCTATTGCCCTTAAGGCTTTCTGTGGAGACTACCACAGATTAGTGTAATGAGTGTGATGTTATGCGTTTGGATGGGGGCTGGAGCAGTGCTGTTAGGTCCTGTCCTGGGGAGTGGGGTTGGGGAAGTTTGTTGGGGTGTTTGGGGGGGAGGGTATGGCTGCTGTGTTGTGGTGGGCTGGTTGACCATGGAGGGGTGGAGGAGAGTCTGCAGCGCTGGGATCATTACCTGATGTAAAGTGTCTCACATGGAATGTTCGGGGTCTTAGAACAATGTCGAAGAGGTACAAAGTGCATGCCTACCTGGTGAGGAGGGGGATTCAAATTGCCATGCTGCAGGAAACTCATTTGACTAAACTAGAGTGTGAGGCATTGCAGAAAAGGTGGCGCGGCCAAGTATTTGGAACCTCTTATTCGGCGTTTGCGAGGGGGGTACTCATATGGGTCAGGGCGGGGGTTCCCTTTCAGGTTGCGGAGCAGGTGGTGGACCCTGGAGGCAGGTTTGTGGCGGTGAGGGGGAGGCTGCAGGGCACTGAGGTGGTCTTATGTAGCGTGTATGCCCCCAATGTGGATCAAGCCCGTTATTTTGATGTTCTCTCGGGCTCCTTGGCCCACTTTTTGGCGGGCCCCATTTTCCTAGGGGGCGGTTTTAATTCCATCGCAGACGTAGTGTGGGATAGATCCCATCCACCATTGGCTGACTCCCCGGTGCATAAGCTGTCGGAACGAAGGAGAGACTGGCAGGACAGGTGGGGTCTGCTAGATGTGTGGAGAACACAGCACCCGAACGATAGGGATTACTCCTTTCACTCGACACTGCACGCCCTACATGTCAGAATTGATTCTATGCTATGTAGCGCCCCCGTAGCTGCCATGGTAACTCATACTGAATATCTTGCCAGGACCATTTCAGACCACAATCCCCTGTTGATAGGGGTCAGATGGCAGAGAGCGAGATCTGCGATTCCGACCTGGAGGCTGCGGCCGGACACGCTAGAGGACTTGGTGTTTGGGGAGAGGGTTGGCCAAGGTATATCGCTCTATTTTGGAGAGAATGAGGGCTCGACTGCCACTAGGTCAATAGAATGGGATGCGATGAAGGTGGTGGTGCGTGGGGTGTGCATGGGAACCTTCTCGAATGTCCGGACGACTGTCCTGGCGGATCTGGAGAAAGCGGAAGGTGCGCTGAGAACGATTGAGCGGAGTAGGCCTGAATGCCCGGATTTGCAGGGACGACTAGTGGAAGCGAAGGAAGTGGTGGCGAGAGAGACGGAGAGACTGAGATGTTATGATTATAAATTGTACCTCTTGAAAGTCCATGCGGAGCGGGATAAGGTGGGCACTCTGCTGGCGAGGCTTGCTAACCCGGTGCCGAAGAGTGGCCCGATTATGGGCATTAGAACCGACACGGGGGAAGTGGTCCATTCTCAAGAGGCCATTCTGGAGCGTTTTCGATCGTATTATGCGGGCCTGTATGATACTCAGCTAGAGGCGGGTCCAGCGACCATAGATGATTACTTGCGCGCGGTGCGACTCCCGGTACTTGACGAGGAGCCAGCGAACGATCTGGGCGGCCCGATTTCATTAATGGAGATCCGCGGGGCTATTAAGCAGATGGCTAGGAACAAGACGCCGGGGGTAGATGGCCTGCCTGTCGGGTTTTATGCGACCTATGTGGAGGTACTGGCGCCCAGATTGCTAGCAGTGTACTCGGAGGCGATGACGCTGGGGAGCCTTCCCGTATCCATGAGGGAGGCGCTGGTGATCCCGCTTCTGAAACCGGGTAGGGAGGAGCTGGAGGTGACGTCGTACAGACCCCTCTCCATGCTGACGGTAGACTACAAAATCTTGAGCCGCATTTTGGCCACCAGATTGCTCCCTCATATGACCAGGCTGGTGCACAATGACCAGGCAGGGTTCATCCCTACAAGGAACACGGCCATTAACACTCGCAGGTTGATCGGTATACTGCAGGATGCCCTGGGTTCGGACGGTGCGTCGGCTGTTTTATCGGTGGATATTGAAAAGGCTTTTGACAGCCTTGAATGGTGTTACCTGGATGGGGTACTGGAGAGGTTCGGACTCGGTGGGGGGTTTGGGCGCTGGACGAAGGTTCTATATTCCTTGGCCACAGCTAGAGTGCGAGTGGGATCGCTCATATCGACTGCCTACCCGGTACGCAGAGGGACTAGGCAGGGATGCTCGCTCTCTCCCCTTCTGTTCGCCCTCGCGATGGAACCACTGGCGGCATTAGCCAGGACGGGGAACTCCTTTATGGGAGTCCGCTGCGGGGAGGATACTCACTACATCTCATTGTATGCCGATGACCTGCTGCTGTATTTGGAGGATACCAATGAGGCCTTAAGCGGTGCTGTGGGGCTGCTCTCCTCCTTCGGCGAATTGTCGGGACTTAGGGTGAACTGGGATAAGACATGTGTCTTCCCGTTGCGAGCGGATACCCAGTGCCCCCCCCTTCCGGTAAATGTGCTCTGGGCAGATAGGTGCTTTACGTATCTGGGGGTCCGAATCTATCATGATGCGGCAAGCCTCCTGGAGGGCAATATTGGGCGATGCATCAGGGGATTACGCGGATGTATGTCCTTTTGGGCATCTCTCCCTTTGTCGGTGCTAGGGCGAGTGGCATTGCTGAAAATGGTGGCACTCCCTCGACTGTTATATTATTTCAGAACCTTGCCTATTTGGATCTCGCAGCGGATCTTCCGAGAACTGCGGTCGATGATTACTGAGTTCCTCTGGGGGCATGGCAGGCGTAGGGTGGCGTTGCACACCATGTTTCGACCCAAACTTGAGGGAGGGATGGCTGTGCCGGACTTTGAGTTATACTACCTGGCGGCCCAGCTTCAAATTCTGACACAGAACGTGGCTAGGGAGTTTAGAGGTCCTGAACGGCTCCAAGGGCTGGGTGTCCAAAGACATGTCCTTTCCTATATTGTTATGCAACAGAGGTTGGTGCTGAGCGAGCTCACCCTAGAAGAAAAAACCCTCCGGCTATGCTGGAACAGGAGCCTGAGGCGGGCGCGAGCAGTGAGGCCATATGCCCCGGAGATCCCTATAGGGATGCTGACGGCGCTGCCACATGGGGGGGACTGGTCTCCGCTGGCGGGCTGGGAGGAGCTGGGTTTGCATGTTGTGGGTGACTTGTTTATGGAAGGAGTGCTGGCCCCGTTTGCGGTGCTTCGGGAGCAATTTGGCCTTCCTGATGGGGATTACCTCCTGCATGCGGCGGTATCCGCAGCAGTGCAGAAGCACTGGAAGAGAGGATTGGCGGAACCGGACACGACCACGGCCTGTCAGTACGTGATGATGGCCGCGGGTACGATTAAGGCGGTGACGTGCCTTCATTCACGGATGCTGCACGACGGGCTGGAGCCGCTTACTTTGTTGAAAGCCAGGTGGGAGACCAGTGTAGGCAAGCCTATTCCGGACACTGAATGGGGCCACATCTTGAAACGAACGTGGAAGGGTAGCAGGAATGCTAGGTTCCAACAAATACATTTCTTCCTTATACATAGAGCATACCTGACCCCGGGGAAGCTCCGCCGGCACTTCCAGGTGCAGGACGCGGCATGCCCGCGGTGCTCGGCGCCGGAGGCTGAACTGGACCACATGATGTGGGGTTGCCCGAAGTTGAATACGTATTGGCCTGAGGTGGGCGCCCTTCTGAATGCGGTCACGGATAGGGAGGTGGAATTTGATATGGCGGCGTGCCTTTTACTGTGGTTCCCTCACACAGCGAAAACGAAAGTCACGAGCAAGTTCATTGATCTGGGGCTTTTGTTAGCGCAGAGGGAGATCACGTGGCACTGGAAAACTAAGGAAGGGCCTGTGCTGGGGAGGTGGACGACTGAGCTGTTGAAGTGGTCGAGGTGCGAGAGTGTATTGAGGATGCGACAGGCCACCAGATTGGGGAATGAGAAGGGCATAGAGGCGGCTAGAGCCTGGGAGACGATTGTGCAGGCTCTGAGTGATTACTTGACGGACGATACTGAGGAGGGATCCTCGGAACCGAGTTCCTAGAGACTAGACACACGAACATTTAACCATTGATGCTGACACATCCACCTGTCCGACACACATCACCGCCACCCACATCAGCAGTAGCCAGGGGAGGGAGGGAGTAGTGGTGTTCGTGGACTGCCATATCGGAGATAGGAGGTAGACGTCCTGAGTATGACACGGGTGAGTCCTCTCACTGATACAAAGGCGGCACCAGGCTTGGTGCACTCAGTAAGCTTCGGGGTGATCAGTGTGGTAAGCACGACCCTCTAGGGGATATTTGGGGGGGGGGGTAGTTGTAGTTGTAGCTGTGCGGATTTAAAATGCGGAAACAGGATTATGTTTGTAACCAATCGCCCTTATGCACCATACTGGGAACCTTGTTGGACATTGACCTTGCGCCGCCCGGCCTCCGGGATGTGGGCTGATGGGCTGTGTAAATGCCAGGAAACATGTGGTGCCTTGTGTGGCGGGGGGACTGATGGTTGCTTCTCTCGATGTTTTGTTCCTAACTTCTGCAATAAAAATATACTTTCAAAAAAAAAATAATCTAACTTGTGACCCCACTACTATTGGTAAATGTGCTTGAATACGACTTGAAGGAACTGAGTCACAAATGGCGTGGGAACAACAAACTATGCAAAAATCTAAATGAAAGTACATGCAAAACTATGCAGAATAATATTATATGCAAAAATATAGTATCTGCTGCTAGTCATTTCAGGCATGTAAAATTGCCTGTATGGTGGTTAGTCTCATGTGGTAACGTTACATATACGTACATTCCAGCAAATATCACCGCTGAAGCTTTAGTGTAGTTCCTATATTCCCAATAGGCTCTGCGCATTGGAATAATATAAACAGTACTGTAGACGTAGGACTGAGGTCGACTAGGTCTCTACTGACTATATCAGACTTAATTAGTTTCGCCAGCTAGCTCAGAGGTCACTAGAAACTTTCTCGAATGTTCAGGAAAGAGTTAACTCTCCGGATTTAGACAAGAAGGGATTAGCTTCTGACAACCGCATAAACATGACAACTTTGCTCCCTCAGAATAAGAGTGTATCTTTAGAGTCGTGTGAAAACAATAGGCAGCTATTTTACTCAGTCAATCGTGCATAGTTTCACCAGAGTGCAGAGAAATAGAGAGACGGGCGTTTTCAATAAAAGTTGTTATTTATTGAGCAGTCTTCTTTCTCATGCAAGAGAAATAAATTGCCACAATTGCAATACTTATCATAAAGTAAAGTGCTTACAGTAAAAGGAGTATTATAAAATAATACTGTAAAAGCATTGATATGGTTTCTTAGCCATATGATACTTTAAAATGGATAAAATATATACATACATAAAAACATTGACTAACGTACTCAACTGGTGCTTCTAAATACACCTACCCCAGTGTACCTGACCTAAGCCTAATACGTGGGAAGGAGTAAGTAAGTAGCAGTTTGAGTTAAGATGGTTTTTGCCAAGAATCTGAATCAAGAATTCTCTTACGGGTTTAGTCAGCTCCGTACCTTGGTAATAGAATGTAGGAGGTCTGGTATCTCTCTCTCAGGACTCTATATCCCAGAAACCCGCAAGGGTGACTGGGAACACAGGAGCTGGAATTTTCTCGGCTGGAGAAAAAGACAGCGTCTTTCTCAGTGCTTCAAAAGGGAGGGGCGGCTTCCGTGGGCTCTCGCATCAGCTGGGCTCTCGGGCAAGTAGATAGCCGCTCTGCTCCAAACCACCGTTTGTTTGCTTAAGGCAACGTTGGTATATTTATACCTGAAAGGTGCCGGGTTTGACGTAAGGTTGGACATAAGACGTCACTAAGAACTAACAGTTCTTTCTGGACTCCAGGAGTTCTTGTTCAAATCAAAACAAAAGCAGGGGGATTTCTCGGGCTGCTGGAGGCTTGGTTTGTTTAAAGAACGCGTTGTACTTTCTAGGAGTCTAGGGGAGTAGCCTTGCCATATTTGGACTGCATGGGCTATTACTAAATATGGATATGATTCTCATGCCTTTATAAGGATATTATTTATTATAACCATATAAGGGCATAAATCGGGAATATCGAAATAGGGTCCTAGATAGAAACGCAACAAAGCGTGTGCCTTCACTAGATTAGGCCTCATGATGTTGCCATTAAATCCATCATCGCATGTCCGGAATACGAGAGAAGCTGTTCAACTCAGTGAACATTGTGATTCTGAAATACATCTATTATCTAAGTCTGAATATATCAGTTTAGCTGCTTCAATAGTGGGAATTCCAGGCCTAACCATTTATAATTCTAGGGCTGTTAATGAATTAGCATGTTTGAAGGTGAAAAATATTAATCATGCATCAGTTGCTTTAGCAGAATTATTATTAGATGTGGAGGGGCAAGAAAAGCTATTCTACAGAACAGAGCTGCAATTGATTATTTACTCTTGAAACATGATCATGGATGTTCAGACTTTGAGGGAATGTGTTGCTTTAATCTTTCAGATCATTCTAAGTCAATTCTGTCCCACATTGAAGCTTTACGCAAGTTAGCTAAAGATGCCAAGCAGGATGTAGAACAAGGGTGGCGGAATTGGTTGTTTGGGTGGTTGCCGGATTTTGGTAAACTTCACTCTGTTCTAGGTGGGATATTATTAGCAATATGTATCTTGATAACATTCTGTTGTTGCATCCGGTGTGTTCCTAATCTCTTATCTATGCTTCAACCTAAAGCAATTGATCTTAGACTGATATGTTATGAGAGCCAATGGTCAAAGGGTAGAATGTAATGATATTAAGAATGATATATTGACCATTGGCTCAATTTGGCATAATTGACTCCATTTTCTGTGCTGACTCCATCTTGTGTAACAGACTCCATTTTCTGTGCTTACACATAGCTGCAAAGTGGGGCGGACATGTTTTCGCTCTTCACGTCTTTTCGCTCCTCATCGATGAGAGTGAACAGGAACATGTTGTGTGGGATGCGTGCTTGGTACCTTTCAGGGAATGTGTGGAATGTACAGCTCTGTCTCAGAGTGAAAATACATGTTGCCTGGCCAGCTTCTTTCTTGACCTTGACAAAGACCAGTATGGTCAGCTCGGTTTTCCGAAAGAGAAGAAAGGGGTTGAGGTTTCTAGAAACTTTGCCTCACATTGAGTAAAAGGTATTAAAAGCGGGGAGTCTTCATGGGCAGGTGGGCGCTCATGTACAGAGTAGACGTACTGCTGTAAGACAAACTGGACTTGAGTCCCGAACGAACTCCTTACTGGGCTGTCGAAGGGCTCCTCCAGCTTGAGTTGGCAAGGATGTTGCATGATCGATCGGTGAGGTGTTGCTTACTTTGTGTACATAATTTCTACTTTCTTTGCTCTTTGCTACATGTATATATGCCAGATTTTATTCTGATTTGTGCTTGAGTTACTAGATATTTGGGAGTCTACTTTAACCAAAATATTTTTCCTTCCTTTCTAAAATATTGAATTAATAAACGTGTGTGTCACTTTAAATGCTCCTAAATTTGTTTTCTTGCCTCGCCTTAAGAGAGTGCTGGGTCTTGTTTTATCGCCTCGTCTTTTGGGAGTGCTGTTTTACGTGTGTTGTTTAAAGGTGCAGTAGTGCATTTGCCTACTCTTGGGAGTGCAGGATTCAGGTGTGTTCTATTGTGTCAAATTACAAGCACTACACGAGCTCACAATATTCAGAACAAATTAGCTTGATTAAGATTTTTTTTACCGTCCTCTTAAGGACCGGATTAATGTATTTGTAGTTTTTACTATTCCCAAAAATTAATTTGTTGAAAATTCATCCTTTTTGCCCTGCTCACCCTCATTGTTTGACTCATACTGGTAGTTACAGACTCAGATTTGCCATGGGCTTTGCTTACGAGACCCAGGGCCAGTGCTCTGTCCATAACTGATATATGGTAATCAGTATAATTCTAATTGGCCAAAACCAACCTTCCGGTAAGCCCCTAGAATATGATAGGGCATGTAGGTTTAAAAACCCCAATGGACTTAATGCACTTAAGTGCGTGCTCTCATGGTGCCTGGTGCCATTTTAAAGCCAGATCTGCTGTACAGGCTGGTTTTAAAAAAAAAAGTGTTTAAAATGGCCTTTGCAATTAAAAGTACTTCCAAAGTCCAAAACTAACTTTTGATTACATATATGTCTCCCCTAAGGTCTGGTCTAGGTGCCCCAAGGGTAGGATACATTGTTATAAAAAGCAGGGACAATAAAAAAGAAGTTTTATATGCCCTGTAGGGGAATAATAGTCAAAGTAATTTTTCCTCATTGTAGTGGTGCTAGCCCCGTTGGCTAACATGGGAAGGTTTTTATTAAAGTTTAATGAAGTTTAACTTTTGATTGGAGCTAGCTAGCAACTTAATTCAAAGTATCAAAATAATATTTACAATAATTTCTGCCATGGTCAGATTTATTATAACTATTACAGAACTCACTATCCAGGCGTTACTCAAAACATCCGTGTACCAGCCTCTTCTGATCAATCAAGCTACTCCTTGAGTAGTTGTGAAGAGGCTTGGGGCTTAAACAATACAGCCAGTGGTGGGAGCAGATTTGCTTCCTGGAGAAGCCGGGGACATGCATGGTGCTGGGGCAATAAGCTGGACTTCAAAGGTAGGAGAACAGAATTCACAAGGCTCAGACCAACCCCCCACTTCCTTGATCTGTAGTCACATGGAAGCCCACCTAATTAGATTAGGAAAGAGGCTAGAAGGGGAGTGTAGTGAATTCTTAGCCACACCTGTAAGTTGGGTTAGCCAGACACGCACTTCAAGGATGGAAGTTCTCCATTTTGATTTTTGGAGAACGGTGCATTCTGGGTAAAATATATGCCAAACTTCAGAAGAAGTGGTCAAACAAAAGGATGGCAACTTGAACCTTATTTGTTGGGGTGCCCTCCTCTAAAAAACCCAGAATGCAGAGTAAATATTGGAGGTCTGCAGGAGCCCCTCAGAGCACTGCCTCCTATATCTGAAGAGGGAGGTCTGCCCTGCTGGACCCTTGGACTGCACCACAGAAGGCTTGCACTCAGAAGGACTGCACCTTCTACACTCTCAAGGCTCCACACAAGAAAGGTCTGTCTTAGAAGAATTGAAGCGGACTCCCTGAGTAGCAACAGGTACAAAAGTGCTGGAAGAAGCCACATGTAACTGCCAAAGAGAGGACTACTCCAGCTGGCCAGCTGCAACTGGATTTTCCTGAACTGTCCAGGTGCATTGTGGGAGATTGAATCCTAGAACCCAAGAGGCAATCAAGAGCTTCAGAACCCTTGGCTGGTGCTGCTGTACACAAGCTTTCTGACCCAAAAGGAGCATCCCAGAAGAAATTCCGAAAGTATGGAAACTTTGGCAAATTTTGGGTAAAAAGCTCCAGAGGAAGACTAGCATTGATGACAAGAGTCATGCTTGTGTCGTCGAACCGTGACTTGGCCTGACTGCGCCGGTTTGTCCTGCTGAAAGCTCTGGAGCTCCCCATTGTTGATGCCAAGGACAAATAATTCCAGGGCTCACCAAGAAATCGTGCTGCAGCAGGCTGCTGTCGTTGAAGTAATCTCCAGATTGAAGGAACCCATGGGCTTGATGTCGAGTCAAAATCTCCAAAAAAGTGACTGAGTATGAAGGTAAAATGTTGACTGGAAGCTACCGCTTTACCTACCTGATCCATTCTCTATCGTGGTCGGGCTAAGACTTTTACTTTGTCCCAGTTCAGGGCAACCAGATAGCTGCAAGTAGCGCTTTATGCTTTTAGTGCTAGAATTCACTTTTTCTCATTTAATCTTTCTATACATTCAGGTCCAGCTCCTCCAAAATCACTTCATGAGACACAACAATTTTCCTTTCAGCCAAGGACCTCTCAGCCTTAGCCTTCTCTTTTTTCAGGGCCATTTTTCTTGCCTCTAGGGCTCTGTGTGCCTTTGCCTTTCTCTCCTCTGCAGTGCTCTGACTGCTTCCTCATCCATTTTTTGTTTGGCCATCTGCAGTCTAAACTCCCTCTCTGCTATCCTGTCTGCCAGCTACTCAGGGAACACAATATGAGAAGACACACTGCTTCCTATCTTGTTAAGAGGCTCCACGCTTGGGAATGAGTTGTCCTCCTCCTCCTCATGTTACTGCAGTTCGGGGTCTTTGTCCATGTCCTCCTCCTCCTCTTTCTCTAAGTGTTCCTAAGTCTCTTCAGGACCATCCTCTTCTGCTCCTCTAGGTTGGACTTCATGGACTGCATCCTTGTGATCATCTCAAAGACTCTAAGGGCTATTTGGAGATCCTCCTTTTTGACCTTTCTGTCCACATTCAGCGCCCTCTCTTTGGAAAGCTTCTGCAGATCTGGCTTGCTCAGGGTATTCACATCGATCAGCTACATCTCCTATGTGAGCAAAAAATAGGTGAAGTAACGTAATTTTGGGAAAAGGAATAAAATTTGTCAAATTAAAAACTAATGAGAGTTTAAAACAAGCATTTACAATGCAACGGTTTCGCCTTTGTAAAAGTTCGAGCTATTGGCATTGTAAATGACAAATTTTGTATTTATGTGTTAGTTTTGAAAACAGATAAATAAATGGCATTGTCATTTACAATGCCAATAGCTTAATCTCTCACAAATGCGAGACCTATTGCATTTGCACACACACACATAGCACAAACACACACACACAGAGCCACACAGACAGAGCCACACAGACAGAGCCACACAGACACAGCCACACAGACACAGCCACACAGACACAGCCACACAGACACAGCCACCCACAATCATTCACATAGAGCCACCCGCACACACAGAGCCACCTACACAGAGCCACCCTCACACACACAGAGCCACCTACACAGAGCCACTCTCACACAGACAGAGGCACCCTCACACAGACAGAGGCACCCTCACACAGACAGAGTGGGGGGGATGGACACCTGCACAACGAAGAGGAGCGGGGGTGGGGGGGACCTGGATGAAGGTGTGACTCCAGCCATTGTGAAGTACACACACAACCCAGTAAATCCTGTTTTTCTTGCGGGAGGGGAAGTGAGGAAAGTATTAACAAAGCCGACCACCTACCTTAATAGGTGGCCAGCAATTAGAACAGTAACGAGCCCGTCCTTGTGTTTTCATGCATTCTCTGCTGACAGACGGACATTCCTGAGACAGACCTACTCAGCCGAGTCCCTGCAAGTTAAACCACTTTCTGTTAATTAGAAGGTAGAGCCGGGAACCTGTGAAGACGGATCGCCCAACACTGAGAAACCCCCTACCTACCTCATGTAGACCTTGGCGTGCTTGCTGTGCTGTGCTTGTGTGGTCGTATGTCTTTACCTGGGGTTAATGTGTAGCACTGTGTTTACATCGTATTCCGGGAAAGGCGCAGGCTCAGATCAGATGTATTTGGAAGGAAGCTGCTCGAATTATATTGCGTTGCCTTTTCTGCCAAACCTAGCTATCGATGTATACTATTTATAAACACATGCATATATTCTCCCATGGTGCCGTTTTATCAGCTGCACCCACCTATTTTATTGGAAAGGGATCAAAGCAGTGTGTGCCAGCCTCCCAAATGGTGGTTCCTTTGGTTGTGATTGAAACGGGGCATATTCGCACTCATCCTCTGTTACAAATGTTACACTTGCTGACACAGCGAACAACACCACGCTGCCCTATTTTGTTTATTCCTAATAATTGGCCTTTTTATGACGGGCGCACAGCCCCTTCTAAAAAATGGTAATTAAAACTCAAACCTGTAGGTTTTTGCCAGTGTGTTTCATTGTGCAGCGTGTTCCTTTCGAACACCTCATTACCACATCTAGGGCTGCTAGGCGCTGCGGCCCTAGAATCGTCGGGTTAGTGGCCATTCAAAGTTTGTAATTAAAGAGGGAGTTGGGGGTCTAGCGGCTCTGGTAACAGGCGTGAACAATGGTGTGAATGGGGCAATAAAGACACAAGTCGCAGCTATCCCGCTAATAACGCTGTCAGTCTCTCTACTTGATGCATTGTAAATCTCCTCTTTAATGATCTGAGCTAGCATACAACTCCTTCCAGTAAACAGTTTACAGAATAAACCACTTCAAATGTATATGGCTATATCGAGCAAGGTGAATACGTCATTTGCATCTTCTGTGGCACCGTTTCCTTTCATCCTCCCCTCTTGTCTTATCGGGGAAAATAAATATTATTTTGCCGTTGGAAGGCGTTAAAATGTAATTAGAACAAAACGAAATGAAGACCGTTGTTGTGTTGCCTTTGCATTGCAGCTGTTGTGCTTGTTTACCGTTTATTTTGTTGTTATTTCTGAGTATTGAATTGGTTTCTGCGGAGTCTTTTCGCGGTCATTATAATGCATCTAAATAAAGATGTGCGCTTTAAATACCGCGTAGGTTTTCTGGTAGGTCGAATTCTGGAACCGTGATCGTGTGCACATTGAGATCGGTAATGAGGCATTGGAATATTCCCCGTACAATGTGTAATCAAATGAACATTTGGGCAACTGTTGTTACTGTTCATTTGCATGTAGGAAGCAGATATTAATTCCAGATCCACAAGGAAACCGTACATTTTATAGAAACACATAACGCCCTCTCAAGAAAAGGGGGATACAAGAAAACTAACTTTTCAACATGTATGCATTCCCAAAATGTTGGTTGGTGAGACACAGAAACTGTCTTTCCATGAATGTAGAGATCGATTATAACGGCTTATAATGAATCAATAGCGTGTTATACATTGAGGTTGTGTAGAATCGGAGATTTGGAAAGCGCCTTTTTATTTCCTCCTTAGATCCGACCACAATCACGGGAGTCGTCGTGGGTTGCAAATAGCGCAGCTGTCTCCGCGGGGCGTGGTGCTAGAGAGATGTGCGGATTAGGGATTAATGGGGGCGTGGATAAGGTAGTGACTAACCGTAAATGAAGAACACCGGGGTGCAACCGGACTGCATTGCCCCCCCACTGCAGAGAAGCCACCCCCCACGGGGATGTGTTTACAGCTCAGCAGAGCTAAAAGCCGCTCAGCAGGGGCGCGACATCCGCCTGCACCAGAAGTGCACTTCCGACCACAGTGCCAGGCGGGGAGCGGCTGCGAGGATGCCCACCCCACACGCATCATCTTCCGAATGCCCCTGGGGTTATCCTCGGCACAAGTGGCAGAAACACGACAGCGGGCTGAAATCGAGCTTCTCCACTGTGCAGCCTCAAGCACTCCTGACAGGACACCCATCTGCACCCCATTTCCACCTCATACCAAACAACCTGGGGACAACACCTGGCACTAGCCTTGCTCACCCGGGGGTCGGGGAAAAACCGAATGACGGGGTCATGCGGTATATCCAGGGAAGAAAGCACAAGTGGAAGTCTGGACAGCTACACAACGTTGTGGGGCGAACAGAAGTTACCTTCGTCGCCCACTGACAAGTATAGGTCGTGATGGGAAAATTCCACGAAGAGCACGTGGTAGAGAGTAACCCCGCTCCTCTCAGATACAAATAAGAGGTGTTAAGCTGGGAGGGTGATGGCATCGGACTCCGTTCTTCCCTGACCATCGTGATGGGAGAAAACTCGGAGCAACCCCGCATAGATGGTGGGAGAGATGCAATGTGAGGACTCGAGGTAGGGGCGTAGGTGGCTAGGAAATGAAGTGCAGTTTAATAGATGGGAAGGGTCCTGTGCCTGGCCCCTGAGAAAGCAGGGAGTGTGCTTTAAGGAAATTATGAGAGGTACCAACGTTTTTTCTTTTTTTTAAAGGGTTGAACTGGGTTGAAGTAATGAAACCTGCACCCAGGCAGATGATCTTATGGCCCACAACCACCCACGTGAACGGGACACTTCTATGAATAGGGCAGACCCCCGTCCCCAACCAGGACCCTTGTGTTTAGCATTGAAAAGTGCTTTTCCCCACTATATCGGACGCAGAAAATATTTTCGGGCACGTAGCCCGTTACTCCCTAGGAGAGCGCATGTTTTTTTTGTTGTTACTTGGAAGCGTTGAGGTGTCCTGCCCGTTCTCTCTTTCAGTGGGCAGGGGCTAATCTTCTGGGGTAAAAGTGTTCATCGCTTCATCTTCGTTTATATTAAAAATCTCTCATCTGCTACAGAAACGTAAACTGAGATGTGTGACCTCCCGCCGGCTTAGTCAAAATTTCAGGAGGGGCTTAAAATAGGCACCGCCCTTGAACGGGGCTGCTGCACGCCCACACCCGTACTTACCCTACACAACTTCAAGAGACCTCCGTTCTGACTAATATCTTCAGAAATCCGATGACATCCATCTAAAAAAATAAAGTAAAGAACAACACACGCGTTTACATTTATTCGAGACTAAAACGGGAATCTCAGCTGGAAACAAGTCAGGTCCCGGGCCGGCCAGCCAATCAGAGCGCGGCCCGGGAAATGACGTCACGGGGGTGTCCCGGGCCGGCAGCCAATGGCAGCGCGGCCCGGGACAAAGTGGCGGGGCTTAAAAAAAGCCCAAGAAACGCCCCCGAATCGCGTTTTCCCCGAGAAAGCGCGATTGACAGCCTCTGTCTCCCAATGGCTAGCCTCCATTTATGGAGCTAGCCAATGGGAGACCGAGGCGGAACCAAAGTCGATATGTAGGATCAAGAGGTTTCGCCGTGGGAGGAGCAACTGCTACGCAGTTGCACCTCCCAGGTCGAAACCTAAAAAGAAAAGGATGCCAATCAAGGAGAATTATTAAAACATTACAATGAATATCAGATTACTTTTGGTGCCACTGCACGACTAAGTGGATCCCACCACTGAGCACCAATGTAAGAAATTAGGTTTTGTAGTTTGGGGGTGTGAACAAGTAACTATTACAAACTCTGTCAGGGTGTACCACAAAAAGTTACTACATTTCAAATGCCCAACATTCTGGTATTGTGGCACAATAGCAGTTACGCTTGACTTAGAGGCAATGTGGGAGGTATTTAAGGAGCACTCAAACACAAATAAAATGACAACACCACACAAGAAAAATCCCACACCAATTAAAAAAAATAGAGGAAAATGTAATAAATAATCTCACACCAAACAAACAAATATCCAATATGAATTTTTAACGTTTTTAGTCAAAACTGGTATCTAAAAGATCAAAGTGCCAACCACTAGCATCTAGTTGGGTGAGACACGGGCAAAGCCAATAGTTACAGCCAACAGGGACGGAGTGCAGTTCGGATACACAAAGTGGATTGGGTCCGGTCTCGGCTTACCTTCAGACTATTTTACTAGAATAACCGATTGTGAAAGTAAGCTATTAGTAGTGCACATTCTGTGTGAAAATATAATTAATGACGCAGCACGAAAAATACATGAGACTGGCTCCCAGTAAGGCACATGGAATTTGATGGCATTTGGCTGCAATGGACTGACGATTTAAGCTGCTCCATCCATAGATCAGCTTACCCTATTACCAGCCAATGGAAAGCTATGTTGCTGTAAACAGGCACCAATCTACTAACTCACACTGCATGATGCAAGTGAAAGGTGTTAACCCATTGCGCGATTCTGTGTGCCCTATGGCCTATCAAATATGTCAATGAAGGGGGTGAACCAGGCCCCTGTTTACTTAATATTTTAGTTATTATTATGTAGTAATTTCTAAACCTCTGGCAAGGCAGCCAACGATATTTTTAACGTCAGGTCAGACCTAAATCCATGAGCTTCACATAAAGGTTAAATCTGTATTTTCGAGGCCAATTTATCAAGAGTCCACCCCTTGGCTTGATATAAACAGCCGTCTGAAAATCATGGAAATCTATTTTCTAGCTCTGAGCCTGTGCCTAATTTCCTTTCTAGGTCTAGAGTGAACATTTACCACCACCAAAGCAGCCGTTTACAAGTCACTGGTTCCAATATTGTACATAGGCAACTCGCAGACCTGCCCAAAAGGGATACCCTTCTTCCCAACCGAGGTAACTGACCCCTAAAGTATCTCTGCACATTTCAAAGGCAGCCTTCCACACACATACTATTCTTGCGTCATCTTGAAGAGCAAGAAGGAATTTCTCCAAGCCACTAATTAACACTGTGAGGAGGCAGGTGCTGTTCCTATTATGACTTCACTGCTGAAGAGACGCAGGCAGTGGCGTTTTATACCCCATGGAGTTCACAACAAGTATTTAAGTGCTGGACTCAGACAGCCTCAGAAACACTCCATGGCCGCTCAGGTGGTAGGTGCTGCTATTTGCGATAGAAAGAAATGTTTGCTTTTAATGAAGGTTTGTGAAGTTTATTTTACTGTATAGAAAGTGTTTATATTGAGGCAGCGCGGCGTAGATGGGAATCGCAGCTTTAGATTTTGCAGTGAGCATTAAAGGGGCCACCATTTATGACTTCGATTACCTTGACACATAATCTCCGTGTTTTTTAGGAAGTCAGGGGTTTGTGGGCAGGAAAAATATTGTTCGTATTCTTTTCTACAGACAGGAAATATGAATGAATGAAGCAGTGGAGTGATGTGGCTCACTGGTTAGAGGCGGCAGACCCGAAAGCAGAGGACGGCCCGGGACCAGGGTTCAATTCCCGACGCGGCAGGGTCGTGGACCAGGGTCAGCGAACTCGATAATTCTTCGATAATTCTCGCCTCGGTGCCTACTCTAACCAGGGATCACACTCGGCAACTCTGGGCATTAGCTTTCCTCATCTCCACAACGGCCCCCACATATGCCGGGGATGCCTGGTTTCACCTTGGAGATACCCAGTAGGGACCATCTCACAGGGAAAGCCAGAACTGGTTCCCCAGTGGTCTCCATGCGGGGTGATTCATGCGCTTTACAAGACATCATTACATTACAAGTAGCCTTTGTAAAGCTCCTGGTTACCCGCGGGCATCCCAGCGCTAATAATGACGCAGGTAAGCATATCAGAGAAAAAGGAGGGTTTTCAGTTGTTCTCGGAAGGCCAGGTAGTTTGACAGTAGACGAATATGGGTGGGGGAGATGGTTTCATAGCTTAGCCACATTGTACGAAAAGCGCTGCATCCACTTCCGGTGCGTTTTATTTTTGGGTCTGTCACCAAATGCTTATTTTCAGATCGCAGAGCTCGATTGGGCCGATAGGAATGAATCATGGAACGAATCATAGGCGAACCTTTTCCAGAAAGTGCTTTATGTGCAATGCACATGGCCTTAAACTGAACTCTCTCCTGGATTGGAAGCCAGTGCAGGGCGGCCAGAGCGGGTTTGGCAGAGAGACGTTTAGGTATGTTCAGGAGCAGACGTGCTGCACAGTTCTGCAGGGTCTGCAATATTTTGATCGTGGAATATGGGGCTCCTAAATATAGGGCATTGGCATAATCAAGCCGTGACAGAATCAGTGCCTGAAATAACAGCCTTCTTGCCGTGAAAGGTAACAGGGGAGAATCTTCCTGATCATCCTCAGGATGCTGAAGCAGCTGGCTGCCACTTTCCAGGCTTGTTCCTTAAAATCAAGGTTACAATAAAGACATACACCAAGGCTCTTAATGTGTTTTTTCTGGACAGGGAGTAGGCTCAGACAGTTAGGCCAACATGGATCTATATTGAGAGGGACAGAGTTCCCAGGGAGCATAAGTTCAGTCTTTGCCCCATTAAGCTTCAAGCATGAGCTATCCATCGACCTGGAGACCTGTTCTAGGCAGGAAGCTATGCCAGGTCTGGATTTGTTCTGTTTATTAAGGGGAAACTACCAACTGAGTGCCGTCGATATAGGTGACAATTGGAACTCCAAATGGGGTAACTATTTCTGCCAAGGAGCTCATGTAAAAATTAAATAGAGTAGGGCTCAGGTCAGATCCCTGAGGAACTCCACATGTAAGGGGCAATTGCTTTGAAACAGTTTCATCATCAAAGACTGAGAATATTCTATTTTCTAAGAAGGACTGCAGCCATTGTAATGCTATTCCCTTCACTCCTCCATCACCGAGTCTGAGAATCATGAGAGAGTGGTTCACCGTGTCAAAGGCTGCGCTGAGGTCTAACAAAATCAGTGCTATGTAGCCACCGCCATCAAGGATTTTTTTAGATTCCTCTACTACCGATAGGAGAGTGGTCTTGGTGCCCTGTTGTGCTCTAAATCCTGTCTGTGAGGGGTGGAGACCCTAGTGGTTTTTTTTCTAGGAATGCAGAGCGGGCAGAATTCACATGCTTCTCTGCTATTTTATTTATTCCAGGCAGCAAAGATATTGATCGGTAGTTTGGCCATTCCTCAGGGTCTAAGCTTGTATTTTTTTTAAAGAGCTTTGACCACCACCTGTTTCCAGAGCGGGGGCACAATTCTTGTCAGAAGAGAGACATTAATCGTGTCTAGTATGACCGGAGAGACGTCTCGACAATGCTATTTAGAATCATAGGGGGAGCAGAATCTGTTGGAGGGCCAGATTTTAAATTGCTCAGAATACCCTGCAGGGAAGTCAGATCCAGGGGGGATTCTTCCGAAAGGGTCTGTTCCTTTATTGTGTCTGTTGGTGGTACCAGTTATTGGTTTATTTTATGTGGGAAGGACATGATAATCACTTCCCTATATGCAACTTTATTAGTGGGTGAGAAGTCTTTTCTCCATCTTCTTTTCAGTACTTTACATGCTTGTTTGAGTTTCCGAAGTATAGGTGAATACCCGGGATTTCGGTTGGGTCCTAATTTTATACAGGTCTCTTTTTTTTGGAAGGACATTGTTGAGTGAGGCATCTAGCCATCTATTGAAATTATCATTTGCAATAGTGGGATTTGGGTGAGATACTGGTTTGGTGTTCTCCAAATTTTTCACCCATATTTCAAGCGGGAGTTTTGACCAAGTACGGGTCAGCTTTCTTTTTCCCACCGCAGGTGTCTTGGTGTTCTGCATGAATACGAAGCGAAAGGAAAGGCCTCAAACTCCACCCCATTAAATTGTGGTATATGGAGATACACAGCATCTCAGCACAGGGAATGTAATGTAATACAGCCCTTGTTAGGTGTGGTTTCCAGGTTCACTATTTTCCTCTTTTATTAAGGACACTGGCTGGATTTTGTATTTTTAAAGAAACATTGAGCCAGATTGCATAAATTTGCAGCAAAGAGATAATAATGAATGTATGCGGGTATTGCACTCTGTTTTCCTGTTATATTCTATTTGTGCGGTATGTGTGCAATGTTGGATTAGTGCCTGCTACACTGCGACAATACCATTGTATTAGGCCTGGCCCTTACAAGCGACCAGGACTCCAACATGCACTACGAATAAATCAAGTTGATACGTTTAAACAGTTTGATACAATCTTATCGATGTATTTAGTTTGATTTTCAAAACATCATCATATTTTAATCCTACATATACATATCAATGGTTATTTGCAAAGCAAATCATTAAATTCTCATAATCTCAAGACATAAATGAAATTTGATCAAAACACAAAATTTTTTTAACACATTTTTTGTAAAAACCCAATGCATTTCGGGGCTTTAGCCCCTTCGTCAGGGGTCTGTTGACAGGAAAAAAATGAGAAAAGAAGAAAGAAGAAAGAAAAAAGGAAACTTCAGTTACTTCTGTTGTTTTTAGAGGATTCTATGCTTCAGAGTAATCATAAATGAATAATATTTACTGCCTATCTTACCTCAAATATGAGGTGTTTCAATCAATCTGACGATACGTAATCTGCAGTTTCACTGCAGCTAGTCTGAAATAAAAGATGAAGTCTTATTTATTAAACTTCGACTGTGGGAACAATGAGACTGTGGGGGAGACGGGCTGTGGGATTTGATGGTCCCATACCTGAATCTGAATTCTTATAAACTCGACTGTAGGAAATAAAAGGAAAAGGAGTTGTAGACCAATTTAAAGCTAACTCGTTTGTAATGCGTGGTAAGTCTAGAAATGTCTAGCGCTCACCTGTCTTCTTTGTGCTCACGCCTTAGGCGGGTTGCTTTGAGGAAAAAATAGGGAAAAGTATATATTTGAGCATCATTGAGTCTATGCAAGATCTGAGAACACAATGACCGAGATATTTTAAAAGAAAGGAGATGGAGTAGAGTTTTACCTGCGAGCCTTTTTCCAATGGACCAACGGTCTCGCTTTTCGAATCAGCTCGTTTATAGCTGTAAAGACAGAGATGCGAAAAAACGCATTTAGTCGGCGTTTCTCTGTACGAAGCTCAAATAGCATCATGAATGCTGGAGGCTTCAAAAATTGAACGGAAAGGTCAAAGCTTACCGTTTTTCAACAGCAGAACCACTCGTAACAGTATCTCGAGTCACGGATGGCGTTCAGAAAAAGATTTTCTGTTCATAGTCCTTTTTCAAGTGCAACTGCACTGACTCTAGTCACTTAGTAATAAAAAGAGGACTAACGTATTATACTCTGTCGGAACGGCGGCCATTATTGTGTATCGGTCTATTAGGTCTATATTGCTTGTTGTTTTATATGAGTAACTTGTATTCGGAAAGTATAGACAAGCAAAGAGAAAGACAAAGAAACAAATCATACGTATTTTGAAAAAACATAGGCAATCTCGAAACAATTTCTGGAATAATCTCTATTGCAAAACAATTACAATATTGTATAAGAACATGTAAATTGTCACTATCACTCTGATGACATATGAGTGTGTGTGTCGACATGTTTTTGTGCATAAACCTGGATTTTATATGTGTATTCATTATGCAAATGTGTATAGGTCTATAGCACTATAAATTCGAATCTGTAGATTAGAATCTCTTGAATTACTATATAAATCCAACATTCTATAGAAAACAGCTCATCTCCAATTTGTCATTCAACCCACTGGGGGTCAGTGTCTGAAGTTTACGTATCCAGAAAGTCTCTCTCTGGAGAAGAATTTTAGCATTGTCCATTCCTAGTCGTTGCGGAATTTGTTCTACAATCTGAAATCTTAGTTGTGCTATAGTATGCCCAACTTCCATCCAATGTTTTGCTATTGGTGAGGTAGAGTTCTTATTGCCAATTCGACTTTTGTGCTCTGAGAGTCGTAGTTTCAACTTTCTGTCAGTCTTGCCAATATACAGTAGTCCACAAGGGCATTTAATGGAGTAAACTACATGTTCCGAATTGCAATTCGTGGTGTGCCTCAATTGAATTTTCTCTCCAGTACGTGGGTGCGATAAGATATTACCTGGTATGACATTGTTGCAATTCTTGCAGTTGTAACATCGGGTAGTTCCTTTGTGAGTTTCACTTCGTTCAGGGTATGGCTCATGTTGCACTGGTTTATTCAGAAGCTCTTTCAAGTTTTGTGCTCTTTTATAGGCAAACAATGGTTTATCAACAAACAGTGTGCCAAAATCATTTTCGATCTGCAATAGTTCCCATCTTTTTTGGATTATCCTCTTGATATCCCTGGAGGCAGTCGAATATTTAGATACAAATACCAATCTTTTGCTTGCTTCTTTGGGTTTCTTTTGTAGTAAATCTGTTTGTGAAATAGTTTTAATCTTATCTATCTGGGCTTCCAATAATTTCTTGGGATAACCTCTGTCTAGATATCTTTGTTTTTGTTCTTCCAAATTTTTGTCGCAAATTGTATTGTCCGAGGATATTCTTTTTATCCTCATGAATTGTGACACTGGAAGATTGTTGATCAAACTTGCAGGGTGAAAGCTTCCATAAAGTAATGCTGTGTTTTTGTCTGTTGCTTTTTTGTGAAGGCTAGTGCGTATGTTGTCTCCCACTATTTCTACCATGACATCAAGAAATGGTAATGCTGTGGAGCTGATGTGATGCGTGAATTTGATTCTTGAATGGGCTAAATTTAAGCTGTTGATGTTTTGAATCAGTTCTGATGTTGATCGCCTCCAGATGATGAAGATATCATCTATGTATCTTTTGTAGTATACTATTCCTTCTTGCCAAGTGATGTCCTCCAATATGTAGGTAGTCTAGCTCAAACTTGGCCATGAAGATATTCGCATATATACATGCTCCAGGGAATCCCATCGCTGTTCCAGTAAGTTGGATATAGTATTCATTCAACCATGAGAAATAACTATTTTCTAGACAGAATTCCAACAGTTGCAGGATTATGCATTTGAGACCCTCTGGTTTATCATGTCTGAGCAATGCCCATTCCATGGCTTCCAGTCCTTGTTTGTGCGGGATTGATGTGTATAAAGACGTGACGTCTAGTGTACACAAGATCCAGTCTTTGCATCCTTCAGTTTCAATTGTTGAGAGGCTTCTCAGAAAATCTGATGTATCTTCTAGGTATGTTGGCCACTGGCGTATGAATGACTGCATATGTGCATCAATGAATATCCCTAGGTTTTCAAAAATGGATGAACATCCAGACACAATGGGTCTGAATGGGGAATTACGTAGAGTATGATACGTTAGTCCTCTTTTTATTACTAAGTGACTAGAGTCAGTGCAGTTGCACTCGAAAAAGGACTATAAACAGAAAATGTTTTTCTGAACGCCATCCGTGACTCGAGATACTGTTACGAGTGGTTCTGCTGTTGAAAAACGGTAAGCTTTGACCTTTCCGTTAAATTTTTGAAGCCTCCAGCATTCATGATGCTGTTTGAGCTTCGTACAGAGAAACGCCGACTAAATGCGTTTTTTCGCATCCCCGTCTTTACAGCTGTAAACGAGCTGATTCGAAAAGCGAGACCGTTGGTCCATTGGAAAAAGGCTCGCAGGTAAAACTCAACTCCATCTCCTTTCTTTTAAAATATCTCGGTCATTGTGTTCTCAGATCTTGCATAGACTCAATGATGCTCAAATATATACTTTTCCCTATTTTTTCCTTAAAGCAACCCGCCTAAGGCGTGAGCACAAAGAAGACAGGTGAGCGCTAGACATTTCTAGACTTACCACGCATTACAAACGAGTTAGCTTTAAATTGGTCTACAACTCCTTTTCCTTTTATTTCCTACAGACGAGTTTATAAGAATTCAGATTCAGGTATGGGACCATCAAATTCCACAGCCCGTCTCCCCCACAGTCACATTGTTCCCACAGTCGAAGTTTATTAAATAAGACTTCATCTTTTATTTCAGACTAGCTGCAGTGAAACTGCAGATTACGTATCGTCAGATTGATTGAAACACCTCATATTTGAGGTAAGATAGGCAGTAAATATTATTCATTTATGATTACTCTGAAGCATAGAATCCTCTAAAAACAACAGAAGTAACTGAAGTTTCCTTTTTTCTTTCTTCTTTCTTCTTTTCTCATTTTTTTCCTGTCAACAGACCCCTGACGAAGGGGCTAAAGCCCCGAAATGCATTGGGTTTTTACAAAAAATGTGTTAAAAAAATTTTGTGTTTTGATCAAATTTCATTTATGTCTTGAGATTATGAGAATTTAATGATTTGCTTTGCAAATAACCATTGATATGTATATGTAGGATTAAAATATGATGATGTTTTGAAAATCAAACTAAATACATCGATAAGATTGTATCAAACTGTTTAAACGTATCAACTTGATTTATTCGTAGTGCATGTTGGAGTCCTGGTCGCTTGTAAGGGCCAGGCCTAATACAATGGTATTGTCGCAGTGTAGCAGGCACTAATCCAACATTGCACACATACCGCACAAATAGAATATAACAGGAAAACAGAGTGCAATACCCGCATACATTCATTATTATCTCTTTGCTGCAAATTTATGCAATCTGGCTCAATGTTTCTTTAAAAATACAAAATCCAGCCAGTGTCCTTAATAAAATACAATGATAAATTTGCAGCAAGGCAATTTAAAAATATGATCTGATGAGCCCAGGTGGTTCCATTAAGCAATCTTTGCAACAGTAGATTTTTGGTTGACCTGTGCATATGTTATTTATGCACTTTTCCTTCAGTACAAATGTCACTGCAAATTCTCACAAAGCATTTACAGAATAGTCGGTGTAAGTCAAAATGTGTCTTGATGCAGAAATACCCTATCCCAGCCAGATGCAGACAAGATACCTTGGGAAGGAAAATATGGTTCCGCAATAAAGCCGTTCCCTCAGCAACGGGCCCTTTTTCTTAGCTGCTCAAAGATGCTTTTGTTCGGTGTAGGGTAGGGTATGATTGATTACTCTGGGTTCACCTGTTTGACACTTTGGTCTAGAAGAGCAAGCATATCTTGATGTGTACATTAATCATTACATGGGAAGAAGCTTGCAGGGACGGATTAAGGGCCATTGGAAAGGGAAAGGAGTGTGGATTTTGAGGGGTTCTTTTAACACAGTATTTTGTAAAATAACCATGTTTTAAGACCTTCAAAACAATAACGAGTGTGTGTTTTGTCCGAGTGAGTGTTTCAAATCTCACCTAAAATCCGACAGGCACCTTGTAGCATGGTTTGGATATCATCAAAAATAGATGGGAATGAGAATGTGCATCGTCCACAAGAGTCAATAGATGTTCATGTCCAGAGGTGGAGAGCATAGGCTCCAATATGGCAAGGAATAAACAGAGGCAAATCCTGCGACATTTCGTAGGCCTGCAAGCAGGGGTCGTTACAGTAAGGAGGTTATTTCTGGAAGTATACTACAGCCCGCACAGTCACCCCTTAACCCCAAATGACATAGCAAAAGTGGACCCATAGGTATGTGCCCCAATTTCTTTTTGAAGGTTGGCACTTATTAAATAGACAGTAGTGAATGCCCCTGAGTGTTAATACTTGCAAGAAGTCACTCTGGCTGAGACACGGGTAACTCACCTGAGGGGCACTGATTTTACTGGGACAATTAAGGAGGATGCAAACATTAGTGACAGCATATTACCCGCCTAAATGAGCTTTTGGTAGACAATCTACGCTTAATGTGCTGTGCTTTGCTCCCAGAACACCTAAGCACAGCCATAAGCAGGCAGAAGTAAAGAGGTATTATTAGGTTCCATTGCGTCACCTTTGGCAGCTTGGCAGAGCCCAAAATTGGAGTAGAAGATGATGACTAAGGAAACAACATCACAGTATAAAAACACCTCATGTAATAAGGAACTTAATTGATGATAGAGGGATTTCTCAAAAGAAAAATGATGGTTCATCTAGAAACTACTGGATATAAAATATACATGCATGTTTGGAGGAAGTAGGAACATTAATCTATTATGGATTTGGGGTTAAAGTCTTAAAGGACATTAATATTCCAATTAAATTCGAGAGGAATTGATATATGCCCCGATAAAAATCTGAATATTCGCATGGTTCATTTGTAAGGGGAAACACTCAAAGAGGCAAAGAGGCCCACGGGGATTCTTTTCGAGTGTGGTAAAAGAAGGGGACACTGTGAAAGATGCTTAAACGTTTAGAACCTTCATAGAAGACGCTCAGCCAAGCCGCAGCAGGCCACAGGAAGTGACGAGTGGCAGCGTGCGATGCTCTGATCCGCTCAAAGGGGTTAGTCTTCAGATTAACTATTCCGGGCTGCCGCGGTTTCGGAAGGAGGCAGCAGCAGCACGTGGTTTCCTTAAAATGAACCCGTGGTCTGTAAATTCTTCACTTGTGGAAGCAAAGTTCTCTGAAGAAAGAACGTGTCAGTCACGTCCAAGGAGTCTCAATAGCATCAGATTGACAAAATGGATGATGAAAGTGTAGGAGTCTAAAAATATTGAAAACGCTCTTATGGAGCCCAACAACTACCAGAGGTCAAAACATAGTATTGTTTTCTCTGACCAAGGTGGTGATCGGCTCTTATGAGCCTCAGAAGACGAAGAGGCTCAGAAAAGTGTGCTATCTTCATCTGGACTTGGTAGGTGCTGATGGTTGTTGTTCATGATGGCTTTTCAATTCGCTTATACAGCTTCTTGAAGACATAGGGGTATAGGGGTACAGTAACTGGTTGTATCTATCCTAACGATGAGGACATTGACAAAATTAACTTACATGTTAGAAGGGAAGATGTTTATTTATGACAATCAAACATAGTTTTCCTCCCTCTTCTTCCCTCTCTCCCTCTCTCCCCCTTCCCTTCTTTGCCTATTTCTTCTCTCCTCCGCTCTCTCTTTGTCCTTGGTTCATGCCTTCTAAGAGTGTTGTTCAAACTCTTGTAACCAAGTCGCTGAATAAACATACTGCCTTGAAATACCACATTCCTGGTTTGCGGTAGTGATGCAAACCTCAGAATCTGGGATTAAAACCTTAATGGATCTTTGTATTGCTGCCACAAAATATGTTGCTGAAGTTTATATTGTGAATGCTATGGCACTGCCTGGAATTTCAACATGCCTCATGATTATCAACTTATCTGTAATGCAAAGCAAATGATATTAAATGGAATGGTTTGAGATTTTCCAAAGCCCTGCTGTACAGTAAGAATGTATGCGGCTATACAGATTTAGGGCCAGATGTAGGTCACCAAATACCGGTCGGTAACGGCAGATTTCGTCCGTTACCGACCGGTATTTGGAGTTTGAGATGTAGGGGGCCTCAATTTTACAGAATCTGTAAATTTACAGATTCGGTATATTTACCGATTAGGTAAAATACTGATTCGGTAAATTTAGTGATTCTGTAAATCCAGATGTAGGTGGCACTGAAAACAGTGCCACAGGCCCTTAGGAATTCGTTATTTACCACCAAATAATATTTGGTGGTAAATAATGAATTTCTGTGTACATGCACATCTGTGCATGTACACCGGTGCCATGTGGCACACATACATGCCCTAAGGGCATATATGTGTGTCACATTGCACACAAGCCAGAATCAGGGGTGCAACAGGGTGTCAAAGTGACACCCTGTCCCCCTTGTAAATTCGGTAATTTAATTGACATTGATTCCTATGGCCTCAAGGCCCATAGGAATCAATGTCAATTACAGAATCGGTAAATACCGATTCGGTAATTACTGAATCTTTCCGATTCTGTAATTGAATCGGTAAAAATACCTACATCCCGATTGCCAGTTCTTAAATACCGAATCGGTATGATTCGGTATTTAAGAATCGGTAATCGGGGATTACCTACATCTGGCCATTAGTGCCTTATTTCAAAATCGGTGGATAGGATACTTTGTCACAGAATCCTGCAGTATCACAGTTGCTTATATCCAATGACGCTTGTAAAACGCGAAATAGGGCCATTCATCACTTTGTTTCAAGGGTTCTCACTTAACAGCCATTCAGAAGCCCTTGTGTGACTTTTATCCCTAATGTTATCCTTAAACATACTTAAATAGTAGCGGTCGTTTGAGGAGAGGTCCTTGGTAAATAATCCACCCTAAATGGCATAGAGATGGTTTCATTCATGAAGGCAGTACTACATATTGAGACAAGGGAGAGGAGCATATTAGTAAAATTGTAAATATATCCCATGGGCCACCGTTCAGGGGCACTTTGACGAGGGACAATCATGAAAAATTACCAGGAATGTTTGCAAGAGAGGCTGAAAGTAAAACAAGGAAGATCTTTATGATTTGGTAGTCAAATTGCATGCACTAAAATTTCCATCACTTGCAGAAGGTCAAGCAGGGGTGGGACCATGAGCTCTGCCATCTAACCTTGCATTTCTGCTGAGGGCGAAGGATGACCCAGGAAAGTAGACCGCTATCTGGCACTGCATCAACGATAATACCTTAGCTCCCTTTCTTTTTTTTCTTCTGAGTTTTATATGGCGCGAAATTGCCCTCAATCGGGTATCAGAGCGCTTTACAGTGTACCAGTTTTATTACAGGAGGACACATTCATTTTTGTGTGAGGTAGGGGGAGATTAAGTGATTTGACCAGAATTACAGGATGTTCAGCGTCATTGCCGAGACTCGACTCCAGTTCCTCAGATTCCAGGCCGACGGCCCTAACCTGTTAGACTAACTCCTCTCCCCTAGAAGTAGAGGCCTACAGGGAGAGCTTGTGGTTACCACAGGTAGCAATTGCTTTGCTTTCACTCTTCCATTTTGCTCCATTTAACTAATTAGCTATGCCTATTTCAAAGGACTGCTATGGCCGGAAATTAGGTGCTCAGGGATTCTAGCCGAATTCAACAAGAAGGTTTGTGTATATAAAACAACATCACGACTTTCTTAAGTCAAGACAGTTGTTTCCGCACGTTTAACTTTGGTTTCAGACAGTATGGAAACTCTTTCGGATTTAATACAACCGTATGGCTATCAGGCTTGATTAACAACTGGGTCCTTGGAATAAAACCCTCCTAAAGCCGTTGATCCACGCTTAAAATGATTTTAGAACAATTAAAGACAGAAAGAAATCCTCATATTTTAAGCTCCAGGGGGCATCTCTCTTACTGCTAAACAATTTCCATATTATGCTAGCATCGCCACATCGATGTGCACTCAGAATAGCATTGGCACTGAAAAGTCTTAGTATGTATCCCTTTCCAACAATTATTAGCTACTCTCACGTTTAAACATTGTCTGACACCTAGGACATTCTTAGTGGAGGTGTTTAGGGGCATATCAGCAAGACGATTGTCGCCGCTTTAGCTGCCGTTTTCGGCCGGAAAGCGGCGATAATTGTATCGCCCTATTATCAAGGTCACGCTATCGCGTGAATCCTTGCCTCAGTGCCCTTTCCCTTAATGCCCAGCTTTGCATTTCTAATGAGATGCAAAGTGGGCGTCCCTCCCCAGAATAATGGGAGAAATGTCGCTAAGCGACATTACTCCTATTATCAAGCCTCACGCTAACCTGCAGAGCAATCGGAAAAGTAGCGCTAACCTCTGTTAGCGCTACTTTACTTACGCCTGCTTTTCATCTGACTTTTAGGATGCTATCCAATGGAAGGTGGATATCATGGCTGAGTCTGCCCTGTCCTATCACCAAGGTAGCGCCAAAAGTTTTGCGATTATCACTGGATCCCAGCGATAATTGCACATTTGGCAGCTAACTCGGTTGTTTTTATCGCTCTGGAGAAAAGCGTCGCTGATAGCGCACTAATTCCACGATAAAAACAAGCAATAGCTGGCGATAATTATCCTAGCGCTAAGTGCGCTTAGCGATAATTATTGCCAGTTGTTGGTGATAAGCCCCTACAACTCTAACTGAAATGCACCACAACCTCCTAACACTCTGTATAGGCTGAGCATAGAGGGTCTTGGTTTTCCCAAAGTCTACATTTCAAGGGGTGTAAGTTGGGAAGCCCTAAAAGAGACTTCGAAAATGAATTCATTAAGTGCTGGAGCTCTCACCTGTGAGACGGCATATTCCCACTTTCATGCATTACACTATTATATTTAATTGTAGTGCCTGGCTGCCATACATGTGACAGAACCTATTACTATATACGACTGTCTTGCTTTAAATGCTGTTCCTAATATAGGTGGCACTCAGTATGGTACCCATTGGCCAGTTCAATGCTCCCGCTTGGCATCAACTCTGTTGCTTTTACTCTAATTTAGTCTTTAGATGTCATTTTTTTTAAACTATTGCCTGTGACGAGGTGTTATTTTTTTTCTATATTAACCTAGGAGTATTATCTTACACAAGCAATAACAGATGTTTCAGGAATACAGGCTCACTATTCCGAGCCTCCCAAACTGTACGACAGCAAAGACCCCCAGACAGAAACACCTGTGGACGTGAAATGTTTCAAGCAAACGGAAGGGCAAGTCGGAAAGCTGAAGGCTGATGTGAAACTGCCCTGTTATGATGAGGCACATTAATATAAGTAAGTGGAAAGGCAATATGTAGTGCTATTCCCGGACAAAGGACACAGAGGACCAAATAAGAAATCAATTGATATGATGTAAACATAAAAATCAGTTTGGGCTTTCCTTATGTCTGTGGTTCCATCTTTCAGATGATCCACAAACAGTCTCAGAAGCATATCTATAACCCATGCAATATTTAGACTTCTCAAAGTGCCACAACATAAAACAGCAGAGGCTCAATATCTGGGGATGAGGGGCCCAGCCTTGCCTCCTGTGAGGCACCACTTTCTGCCCCTTGCCTCTACTAATGACGATTTAACTGAGCAATGTTCGTGAAAAGACAAGTTTCGGGTTGTCATGAGCACTGTCAGTGCGATGGTCAGCCCTCTCTAGACTCCTGATGACAGGTGGGGGGGATTGAGGGGGCTGAGGAATGCTCCTGCTGCAGGGAGGTGTTTCCAAACACCGCACTCGGTGGCTGACCTTCTGGATTGCGCATGTGAGGAGCACAGCTCAGCTCTGATTCCCTCAAACAGCTGAAATCCATTATATTTGGGAGACTTACTGCACATGCCTCAGACAGCACAGCATCTGCTAAAGTGCAGCTCTCAGGAGGCACAGCAGTGCATTGCGGAGGCCAATGATGGGTCCTAACTGCAGCAGGGGCAGAATCCCAAGCACAGTCCCTGTTCCTATTGCAGGTCTGTGCTCTAGCCCCATCAGGAAGCTCGGAAAGGCACCGAGGTGCTCTTCCTCTTTTCAATCTAGCCTTGCCGCTTTGTTTGGCTCCTTATTGGGATGATGGCCTGCTGGTTCCATGTCTGAACTGGGGCGGTGGAGTGAGCTGAACAATAATGATTGATTAAACCCAGATCAGTTGACTGGGGGTGAGTGCTTGTAATATTCAACACTCTGTCCATCATCCCCTTTGGTTTTGCCTGCTGGTTCCAATGCCCAGCATTAGATTCCTGCTCTGCTGCTGCCATGAAGCCTCTGAGTTGCCATCTAGGGACTCAGGGTAAATAATAACAGTGATGTTTCTCTGTGCATATGTGAATGTGTGAGTGTGTTTGTGAGTCAGTGGCAGGGACTGCAATTGATTTACAGTGTGTGTGAATGTGTTTGAGAGTTTTAATGAGAGTAAAAGTAATTGGAAATCTGAGTTTCAGAGTGCATATGAATAAGTGTAAGTTATTGCAAGGGAGCGTGTTAAGAAGTTTGAGTGAGTGATAAGGAGTGAGTGATTGGAGATTGTAAGTGGGCCTTGAAGGGCATTATGTTTGTAGCTATCAATGGTGCAGCAGGGGCAGTTGCACCCGGGCACAGAGTCAGTCAGTGTGAAAGGTTGCGTGTGTGTGTTAGTGAGAGTAGGAAGAAGTGAGTAGGAGTATGTTTGAGTGAAAGAGACTGTGAGTGGGAGTGGGAGTATGAGTGAGAGCTTGTGAGTTAAAGTAACAGAGGGCAAAAAGAGTGACTGTGTCAAGGGGTGAAAGAGTGTGGGGGAGTAAGAGTGTGTTTGTTTTCATGTTTATGATTATGAGTCTGCTGCTGGCCATGGCTTGCTCAATATGATTCTGGGTTTATGGCGGCACCAAGGTAAGATGTTGCTGCTCGCATATTGAAGATAATTCTTGCTATAAGAAATGGCACACATGGCAAAATGCAGGCTCTGATAAACTAGAAGTTATTCTTGGCATGGCCCCCCAGGAAAAATACTTGTTCTTGAATGCTGGTAGAAATTCTTGGCATGAGGGGCATCAGTGGCAAATGCTTTTGCTGGCACCATGGAGTTAGTTCTTGGCATTAAGGAGGGTATCCTTTAAACATGTCTTATGCCTGCCATTGCAGTCTGTTTATGCAGTTTTAAACTGCCATTTCAACCTGGCAAAATAAGCCTTTTGCTAGACATGAACTTTCCTTTTTAATACATAAAAGTCAAATCAATTCTTCCTAGGGTAGGCCCTTAACAGCTCATTGGGGAGGGTACAATGTTTTTAAAAAGTTGGACATGTACTTTTAGGTTTTATGTATCCTGGTAGTAAAAAGATGTTACATTTGTCTTTCACTACTGTGAGGCCTACCTCTCCCATAATATATTATTGGGTTATCTTATTACATTTAATAAGTGATAATATTTGATGGGAAGTAGTTGGAAATGTCGAGTTTGTTCTCTAAAGAATTGTAATTTTAAACCCCCTTTAATGGTAAAGTTGGATTTTAAGTAAAGATTCTGAAAGTGCTACTTTTAAGAAAGCTGGTGTTATATTGTCCTAACACTTTGGTGTCTGCAGCCTGTATCCTGGGTCACATATCTGGGTGTCATTGGCAGTTAACCTTTGTGTATTCCTTCAGAAAGGATTCCAAATGGGGGTCTGTTAGATTGGATGGGAGGGGCAGGGTGTCACCTAAAACATTTGCGCTTCAAAGGTATTGCCACAGCACACTCACAAATAACTTCACACTAGACTATTGTCACCCGAAACCCCTACCAGACAGGGCAGGGGAAAGAAGGAAATTCCAGAACCAGATGCAGGGGGAAGTCTAGAAGTTTCTTCCATTTCAAAGCAGGCACCAGGTATAACAATAGGACCCTCGGACGCACTCTTTAGTGCACACCTGGTCCTGTGGATGCAACAGAAGAAAGACAGCCCCGCTACTAGATGAACTGCACTGATGCCTGCTGTTAGAACTGGGGGTCTCTAGTTGGCAGAGGTAGGTACCACTGTCCAATAGGGACCCTTGCTTCTAGTCAGGGCAAGGAGGAAACCCTCTGAGATAACCCCTGCTCACCCTCTAGGTAGCTTGGCACAAGCAGTCTAGGCTAACCAGAGGCAATGTGTAAAGTATTTGTACCAACACTCACAGTAACACAGTGAAAACACCACAAACTGACTCCACAACATTTTAGAAAAATAAAGGTATTTAATCTAAACTACACAAGACCAAAATCGACAAAAATCCAACATACACAGTTCAAGAATATGGTTTCAAAAGAGTTCCTAAGGTTGCGATAAAAATTCTGTAGGTTGCGATAAAATAATCCACATTTGTGTGAAAAGTTCCAAGTTGCGTCACGTTAGCTCACAGTACCTTTTAGTTGTGACAAAGTTCCAAAAGCAGAAGCTGGTGCGGTGGAAAACAAGCGTTGCGTTGCTCCTGAGACCCTGGGGAGGCATTTGCGACAGCCCCGCTGCAGCAGCGGGCGGTTGCGATGAATCGGGTCTGTATGGGGAGGAAGGCCACTTGTATGGATTCCGGTGTGGAGGTTCCGTAGGAAGTTTGTTCTCGCAAAGGCACGATGCGACGATCTTTGGAGTTGCGACGATCTCCGGGGCAACGATGCGCGGACCAGCGGTGATCTCTCTCGCAGCTCCTGGATGCGATGGTTTCTGCAACGACACTCGCAGTGACGTGATGCGATCCGCAGGCAAGCGGTGCGGCGATCTCAGCCCGCGACGACAGGCTCTGCTACGACACTCGCTGCGATGTTAGACTTTCACCGGTCTGGTGCGTCCCGCAAACGAAAGATGCGACGGCTCTGGCAGCGGCAACAGGCGCTGCGACGATCTCGGCCTTCGTAGCAGCAGGAATTTCCTCGCACTGTCGGGGATGCTCTCCGCAGCGAGCGATGCGATAACTTTTCAATTGCAAAAGTCTCTCAAGCTTAGTTTCAAGCTTTCCAGCACAGATACAACTTCCAGAGGCCCCACAACTGGATCAAGCACTCTAGGAAGGACAAAACTCTCTCAGCAGAGTTCAGGGAAGCTGGGGGTGAAGTCCTTTTGTTCCTGGGACTTCAGAACAGGGAACCAGCTCTTCTCAGGCCCTTGGAGATTCCTTCACGTCGGGGGACACAGCACAACAGCAAAGTCCTTCCCCTCTCCTAGGCAGCAAAGCAACAGGTCAGTCCAGCAGAGCAACTGCAGGACAGTCTTCCTTCTTCAGATTCAGCTTTCTCCTTGGCAGAGGTTCCTTCTTGATACCAGGATGATCTAATTTTCTGTTGTCAGGGGTCCTGTACTTATACCCCTAAAAGTCTTTGTTCTCTTTGTGCAAGTGGGCCCTGAGCCCGGTCTGAACCAGTTCTGGGTGTTGCTTGAGCACTTTGTTTGCCTGGCATCTCCTTTCCTTTCAGGGTGAGGGGCAGGGTCATCAGCCGCCCAGCAGGAGGTGGAGCCAGCATTGTGGAAGGCAGGCACAGCCCTATTCAGGGGGTATAAAGCAGGAATATCGACGGGATAATATCGACTAGCATAAATATCGAGGTAAGAATATCGACTGTAAAAAATATCGTTGTAGTAAATATCGTTGTTGTAAATATCGTTTTTGTAGAATGACAAAAATATCATCAAAATAAAATATCGTTGAATAGAATATCGTTTAGAGAAATATCGTTGAATATAATATCGACAAAATAATTGAATGTGTAATATAAGTGTAGAAAAATTTGTTTTATGTTTAAATATTATTAATTAAATGTTTATTTTTATTATTATAGGGATAAAAATGTAATTTTTTTAATATTAGTAAATATTTTAGGAGCGGGTTATTGGTATTATAGGGGATAAGGGTGGGTAGTAATTTAAAAAAGTAGTGTAAATAATATGTATATAATGGTAAAAAATTAGAAAAATTTAAATTCAAATTTTTTTCAATGGCGAAATTTTAAATTTAATTTAAATTACTGAATTATTGATTGAATTGTTATTTTTTAAAGATTTAGTAGCGGGTTGTTGGTGATATAGGGGAGAAGGGTGGGTAGTATATTAAAATATGTTTAATAAAATTTAAATTAAATTAAAATAAATTATAAATTGAAATACGAAAATTTATTTAATTTATTTGAAATTTAATGTATTATATAATAATTTCGTAATTAAGTGTTATATTTTTTATATAGTGTTTAATAAAAAAAATTCTATAAATAATACGAAATTAGAAATTTCAATATTTAAATTTCTAAATTGAAATTTGAAATTTTAAATTTTTTTATTTCAAATTTGAAATTTGAAATTTTACATTTATTTTTTACATTATATTATTATAAGTCAAGTGTGTAATATTTTATGTTTGTGTATTTGTTATAATATAGTTAAGAAATTAAAGGAGGGCCCCGCACAGACTAATTGGGGACTGGGGGGAATAGTAAATCTAAAAAGGACAAGAGCGTCCCCACACAAAGAAACACACAAATTGAGTATTTTACTCAAAAGTCAGCATGCTCTTTGCGGCTCGGACCACACCGGCTGAAGGACATATGAAGATACTACCAGGAAACAGGAGCAGGGAGGCCGAATCCAATATTAAAGAACGGACTTCACATCCACAACGGAGTGACTTGGAAGCAACATACCCTTGAAATTGCACCAGTCATCCAATCATTAATGGGTCATTGATGAAACCCATTGCTGAGAAAACGGTGGCTCCTCCTGGTAGTTCAAGACCAAGCCAATTCTCCTTGAAACCAGGGTCATTGATGAAACCCATTGCGGAGAATACGGTGGCTTTTCCTGGGAGTTCAAGATAAAGTCAATTTTCCTTGAAAACCAGTGACAGTGCAACTGAGAAATAGAACCCAGAAATAAGCCCAAGGTTCTAAACGGAAGTAAACTGTGTCCAGTGGGGAGACTTGTCCCACCTGATCCAAGAATCAGTCCTGAAGAAGGTAGACATAAAGAATACCGAAACGCCGCGTCGACACGTGATTCTAAGTTTTAAATTGTTTTTATGAAATGTATAATCATGTTTTTTTTAAATTTGTAAATTGTATTATGATCAATCGTGTTTTGAAATGCAATAAATGTACAACAGAAACTCAATTTGTGGGTAACATCTTTTTCTTTTTAAAAATTATTGTTCAAATTTAATTATTTTGAATTAAGTTGGAAAATCCTTTTGAATTACTTTCAATTGTTTCCTTTTGGTGTTATTTAGTCTCGTAGAGTCCTATGTTCATGTTGGAATGAAATACATAGTTTAAAATACTGTTATATATACTGTGTTCACTAAAGTTTTGGGAATTATAGCCACACAGGAACATTAACAAACAAACTCTGCCCATTTAGTTGAAGTACGCTATAAGAAATTGGATTTCAAATCTTGTAACTTTACCTTTCCCGCCGAAATTACGGCATGCTGACTTTTGAGTAAAATACTCAATTTGTGTGTTTCTTTGTGTGGGGACGCTCTTGTCCTTTTTAGATTTGTTATAATATATGCTAAGAATGAGTCAAAATACAAATATACAAAGTTTGGGTTACATTTTTAAAAATGTTAAAACTTTTTTAAAATTGTTAAAAAATTTAGATTTTTGAAATTTTAAATTTTGGTTAAAAAATTTGGTATTGTTATGTTCAAAATAAAATATTGTGTGATTGTAATTTAATAGTCTATTTTGTAGTATAATAGATAAGAGTGGTTATTAATATATATAGTGATGTTTATGTGTTATAATATCACAAATATTATTGTTTCCTGTCCAGCACTTTACCTGACTTATGTAGGATTGGAGTTAGAATAATTCTTTATTATGGTTTCTTGTCCAGCACTTTACCTGACTTATGTAGGATTGGAGTTAAAATTGTGATTTATTTTTGCTTACTGTTAAGTATTTTCTATGTGTTATGTTTTATATTTTATATTTTATAAAAAAAGAAATTTTTTTTTTTATTTTTTTATATTTTACAATTATTATGATATATAATTTTGCTATATTTTTTTTAATAATAAACAAATATGATTCTTTTGTACATTTTTACATATATATCACAAGTGTCAACATTTATTAAGTACAATGGTAATATAGTTTTGGACACTTTTTTTATTCATAGTTTTCAGTTGTTGATGCAAACATTTTCATATTTTTTAATACACTTTTTTTCAAATATTTGTTTACATTCTACATTGCAATTTTTATCATATATACATTGTTATATTACATTAATTACTATATTAAATTTAAAATATTTAAATTAAAATTTAATATGTTAATTAATTTACATGTAATTGTATTTTTCTACAGTATGTACATAAAATTGTGTTCAGTGTCATACATATAAAAAAAAATTAACAATCAAAAACATATTTTTAATATACTATAATTATTTAATATATAATTATATTAAAAATATTATTGTATATTTTACATTAATCAAAAGGTTCTTTACAAACAATAATACATTTATTACAATACATGGAAAAAATAATGCTATTCATCTCTATTTTTGTTTAAATTATGGGGATTTAGTCCTATTTTAGTTTTTATTGTGCTGCCATTTTAATTTTTGAACTTCACTTTTTTGTCTATCTACATCGTTGTTTGGGTCAATTCAGAAAACGGAACCTCGCGGTTGGGAGCTGCTTCGTGTTGGTGAATGTAAGTTTATTTTACATTATTTTTAACTACATTTTAAGACATTATAGAGCTTGTTGTATTGTGTAAGTGTTGGTATGTGTTGTACTTTACAGTTTATGTGAAAAATACGTGTTATTTAAGGTCTTTATTGATAACGTACTTTGTAAGATATTTATTATGAAATTAAGGTTTATGTATTGTGTAAATGAATTAATTTAGGGGTTTTCCTATGTTTTATATGTTATGTTTAGGCTTAGTGGCTTTCGTATTTATTGTGGGTGAGTTTTGTTTGTATTTATTTACAGGTGTTCGTTTTGGTGAGCTGAGGGATTTTATCGCGTAATTTTGGTTAAATACAGCTAAATGTTTAACTACATTTCTTGATTTTTCGGGGTTTTGGAGCGTTTTTATCGTCATTTTTTTTCTCGTTTTTTATGGTTCCGTTCTCGAGAGGATTGCTACGTGGGACCCTTATAAAACAGTTGTTTTTTTCCATTTTGTGGGGATTTTTTTAAACGATGTGGATTTATTTATGTTCTATTCGTCTTGAAACCATCTTTTTGGAACACATTCTACAGCTGCACAACACTTAAGTTATTATTATATGTTAGATTGGGGTGGATTGAGCTATATTGTGCAATTTTGTTTAATGTCGTTTTATTATGTCTTGTAATTATAGATTACATTTATTTTTACAGGACATAATGTAACTACATTAAATAAAAAGGTTTGTTTTATTTATTGTTTGAAATGTTTTTATGTGTTGCTTGTTAAAGGATAGAGTTTGTTATTAGTTCTAAGTATTCAATACCTTCAATACTTGGGTACATTCTGACTTTTTGCTGTAGGTATTCGTACATATTTAATGTTTGTTTACTTAGTTTAGGGCTGATTTTAGATAGAGATTGCTCTATTCTTAGTTCTTGGTAGCTTTGCTCTTTTTTGATGCTTTGGATTAGTTTATGAAGTGTGGGTTGTGTTCTTCCTATTGTGGCTTGGAAGGCATTATGCCATCCTTCGACCGCGTTGTTGGTTTTGGCTTTCTGTGCCATAGTACTAGCATACACATTCCACCATGGAATTTGGAATTTAGGTTGTCTGCGGTGGCCCGAACGATGTAATCTTCCCACCCAGGTATCTTCAAAATAGTCTAAGAAGGGAGTTAATTTTGTCTCATTGGCGCGGTAGAAAGGGCTGTCAAGTAGTAAATTGTAATAGTTAGCAACTTCTGTTGTTGGTACAAATGCCAATGCTATTAACTTTTTAATCTGATAAGCAAAGTTACTGTTTGTTGAATATTCAATGCTTAAAGTAGATTTTTGTAAGTGCCTCCATATACTTTGGTTGTAGTGATAATAACACCCTTGTATTGATGTGTGAGGATATATTTTAAGTATAGCTTGAATCATGGCTATTTCAAAGTCTATTATTATTCTTTGTGGATAGTAATTATCAGTAAATTCTGTGATAGTTGTTAAAAATTCTACGTAGGTAGCATTTGTTTTATTTGGCAGCAGTGTATAAAGTAAAGGGATATTTTTTTCTTGGTACTCACCATGGATGGTGTAAAGTTGATAGAAAGGTTTGGGACATACTTTAAAAGTTCCGTCCATCATCCAGGTTTCACACAATTTTAGTTTTTGCAAATTGCTATTTGTTGCAAAAAGTAAAATTCTTTTATCATGACTGTGGTTATCATACATTAAGAATTTATCTTCATTGTGTGTAATAGTATATTCAGGATAAATTATAATGTCTTGAAAAGTTTTAGGTGCTGGTGGAGTTGGATCAGAAGCTCGTTTTGTTTTTGCAATTAATCTTTTCAAGTTGGGTATTGAAGGTAACTGTCCTGTGACATGTTCTGGCACCTTGCTTAAAACATTTTTCAAAATAGTGGTGCTTGTTTCTTGTGAGCCTGTACTAGCTTCTCTCAATGTCTCTAGTGCTTCTCTTACTTCGACTTCTGTTACATTGGGTGGGTGGTTATGCTCATGTACATTTACAACATTGTTATCAACAGTCTGTGCTCTACCATAGCATGCAGTTGAGTAATATTTACTACATTTCCAATAAGTTTTATTCCCTTTGATTCTTTCTTGGGTGTAGGTGTAACCCATGTAGCTCAGCATAATTTTCCCTTTTTGAGAAGTAATAAAAGTAGCTCCTGTTGCCATGTCTAAGGAAGATCTGTGAAGACATATATATTTTTTTTAGTAAAAGTGATAAACATTTCTTGACATGTGTACGTTAAAAGGAAAAACTGCAAAAACTTACTTCCAATGTTGATTTCCTGCTAATTATATGTTTTCTGTTCTTATATGTAGATTTTCACTCTTTAATGTTCTGTAGTTGTGGTAAAGAATAATACAAAAAAATGATTTAGTTTTATAGTTGTTTGTTTTTACTTTCTGATTATTAATAGACACAGTGGGTATACTTACTTAATGTAGTAGAAGATGTTGTTAGTTTAGTTGTAGATTGGTAATGAATTTTCTATAATCTGTAAAAGAAAGTTAAATTGTGTTATTTATTGTATTAGGATCTATTAGTAGGTAATAACATATCAAGTCTTTAGCAAGTTTACTTTGTGACTTTTTACATTTATTTTAAAGCTTTCTAAGTACACATGGATAAGGCAGTTCATAATTTCATTTAATTATTATCTTGTGGTAGTTGTTGATAGGATGTTGTAGTTATATTTAAACAAATAAAAAGACCATCTTTTTAGTTTAGGGAGTTTAGCTAGTTATCGACAGGTTTGTATGATAAATGAAATGGGACTTCACTTACTTGATTTTTAGTATGCTGTGTTGTAGTCGTTGTAGTAGGTGTGTATTCTCTTGTTTTCAGCAAAGTAACCGTTTTCATCCAAGTTTGGCCAAAAAATGGTAAATTACGTTAAGTCTGTAATTGTCTTTATAGTAGTGAGTTAATTAATTGTTATATTTGATTGGTTCAATTACATATATTTTAAATTCATTGGCTGAGAACATTAGTTTGAATTTGAAAGCCGTTAATTTGTAAAGAGTTTGTAGCATCAATAATTGTTTTCGATTTTAATTACAAAATTTATTATATGTGTTTTATTTTAAATGTAAATATTTATTACAATGTTAAAATTAGTGAAATGTTATTTAAAGTAATCAGATACGAGTGTATGATAGTGTTTGATAATGTTTATATTGGTTTACCACCTTTACAACTTAACTTTTACAACGCTAAAACCATTACAACGTATGTATTTACAACGCATGTTTTTACAACGTAGGTACCTTTACAACGCATACCATTACAACGTAAGTATTTGTAAGTATATAATTATATTTAAAATGTAAAATGTTTGGTTTTTTTTAAGGGGTATATTTAGGGTTCAGGGTCAGTTTAGCGTTTTTAGGTGAAGGGGTATTTTTAGGGTTCAGGGTTAGTTTTTATTTTTTGGGTAAAGGGGTATTTTTGGTGTTCAGGGTCAGTTTTCAGTTTTTGGGTAAAGGGGTATTTTTAGGGTTCAGGGTCAGTTTTCAGTTTTTGGGTAAAGGGGTATTTTTAGGCTTCAGGGTCAGTTTTCAGTTTTTGGGTAAAGGGGTATTTTTAGGGTTCAGGGTCAGTTTTCAGTTTTTGGGTAAAGGGCTATTTTTAGGCTTCAGGGTCAGTTTTCTGTTTTTGGGTAAAGGGGTATTTTTAGGGTTCAGGGTCAGTTGTCAGTTTTTGGGTAAAGGGCTATTTTTAGGCTTCAGGGTCAGTTTTATGTTTTTGGGTAAAGGGGTATTTTTAGTGTTCAGGGTCAGTTTTCAGTTTTTGGGTAAAGGGGTATTTTTAGGGTTCAGGGTCAGTTTTCAGTTTTTGGGTAAAGGGGTATTTTTAGTGTTCAGGGTCAGTTTTCAGTTTTTGGGTAAAGGGGTATTTTTAGGGTTCAGGGTCAGTTTTCAGTTTTTGGGTAAAGGGGTATTTTTAGGGTTCAGGGTCAGTTTTCAGTTTTTGGGTAAAGGGGTATTTTTAGGGTTCAGGGTCAGTTTTCAGTTTTTGGGGTACAGGGGTACAGGATAGAAAAAAATAAAATTATATATAAATTAAAAAAAAATTAAATGAAATGATTTTATATTAAATTAATTTACAATTTATTTTTTTCAATTAATTTATATTAACAAAATTAATATATACTTACCAATACTTACGTTGTAATGGTATGCGATGTAAAGGTACCTGCGTTGTAAAAACATGCGTTGTAAATTCATGCGTTGTATTAGTATTTGTGTTGTAAAAATTTCGTTGCAAAGGTATGTGTTGTAAAAGTATGCGTTGTAACGTCATACATCCTTTATATTACTAATGTATCTTTTTATTATTATATATAAATAAAACATACATAGTGTATATACATATATGTTAGAAAAGCTTATTTTGATTTTTAATTATTATGAAAAAGTGAATAATAGAAAGGTAATGTGTATATAAGGTTATAAAGAAAATGACGATATTTTTTGTATATTAATATAAGTAGAAAGGTAGTCGATATTTGTGTAGTCGATATTAGTGTAGAAGGTAATGTTATTTTAAAGATAGTCGATAATGTAGTAGTCGATATTTATGTAGTCGATATAATTGTTAACGATATTAGAGTAGTCGATAAAAAAATATCGATATTTGTGTAATTTCTTGTTTAAGTATATGGTGACGATATTTTTGTAGACGATGTATTTGTGGCGATATTTTTGTAGGTCGATGTTTTAGTAATCGATATTTCATCATGGAACCCTATTCAGGCCCAGGTGCTAACTCCTCCCACCACTCAGGTTGCAAATGCAGTCATTCAGCCTAGGGCCGACTCAGCCAGCCTCCTGGGGAATCCCCAGCCCCTGTCAATCTCAAACCAGACAGTCAATACACAAACAGGCCAAGGCACACAGAAGGGTCAGACAAGAGAACAGCAACTTTCTAAAAGTGCTGTTCTCAAACACAGGATTTAAAAACAACCTTTCCTAAAAGATGTGTTATTAAATTCTGAGTTCAGGGATACTAGACTGTAATGTCCTATCTTGTTCCTATGGGAAGATATGCTGGTAGCCACTGTAGCCAGCATCCCCCATGATAGCCTATGGAGCAAGATAGCCTTGCAGCAGTGAAAAACGAAAATGGCTGTAATTCACTACCAGAGCATGTCACCTGCACCAGTACATGCTCTACCTTTCACATACACTGTACCCTGCCCAGGGAGGTACCTTGGGCCTTCCATAGGGGTGACCAATGTGCACAAAAAGGGAAGGGTTAGGCCTGGTCAGTGGGGACACTGACCAGGAGGACATGGCAATTCACAGACTGCACACAGGCACTGCGGTGACAGGCCTGAAACACCATTTTAGGGCTACTCATTTAGGTCGCCAAATCAGTGCTGCGGGCCCACTAGTAGCATTTGTTATCACCAGCCCTGACATACCCAGTGCACTTTACTAGGGACTTCTTGGTGATACAAATATGCCAATCATGTATATCGAATGAAAATACCAATTTAAACAGAGAGCATATGCACTTTAGCACTGATCATCAGTGGTAAAGTGTGCAGAGTCCTATTGCCAACAGCCACAGGTCAGGAAAAATAAGGGAGGAAGAGGCAAAAAGTTTGGGGATTACCCGGCAAGAAGGGCCAGTTCCAACACACCCCCATTCCAGCCTAAAGCCAGGGTAGACCAAACGATACCTTGATGGGATTCCCTGCTTAAGGCGATAGAACATGGAAACTGGCCCAAACAGCAGGGCACAATTCCTGTTCTACGCCGCCCTGAACTTAGTTGGATCACTCTATCCATACTCTCAGGGTCCACCATGCCGATCCATGTGGAACCCTTCTCCTCACCTGTGGACACCACCTGTGCAGCACCTAACCGTAATTTACTCACAGGTGTGTCCCAACAGACCGATAGCAAGCCATAGTGACCACCAACAGTGCTCACGGATGAGACCCAAGCCTCATGCCTCTCATGGCTCTCAAACCCCGTGGCATCAGAAGGTGGGGGGCAGTAGCCCCAGGTGCTTGGCACCCTTTGTTCACTCTCCCACCTGTCAGGTCTAACATCCTGGCACTGACCCACCAGTCCCGGACCTGTATCCGGCGGCTGGACAGGAGGCTGAGGTGGGCTTCTCCACACCCGGTCCTCCTCTTCCTTGGGGATCTGTACCCTGCCACCTGGAGCGATACCCCTTCTAGAATAGTCAGGGCACCTGCGGCAGGTATCCTGCACCATTCATCCACCAGTTATGGGGTTCTATCCTGCAACTGGTATTCCAGGTCAGAGGGGACACCCCGGACCTGGCCCTCAAACCTAGGCTCCAAAGCCTCCAGGTCATACAACAACTGAACCTGGCTTCCCCACCCAGGGACCAACCCCTGCGGTGAAAAACTTGCCTGGCGGCCCAGGACTTCACTCACAGATGTGCCCATACTGGTAGACAGTACCCACCTGGCCAACACAACGGTGTGGCCCAGTCCACCCCCAGGGTGAGACTCCTGCGCTCCTTCCAGGGGCAACCCTGTCCACCAAGACAACCAAGAACACCACTCTCCTACCAGTTCAGGACCTCCCTCCAGCAACTGATCTCCCAACCTAGGGTTTAAGCCCTTAGGTGGCACCCGGGTCAGTGTCGAGGACGCCCTCCCTCTGCACCATCTTCCAGAGCGCTGTACCCTCCCTACTGGAGGGGTACCACTGGGAACCATATTGGTCAGGACACTGATTATAGATGTCCTTCCTTCCAGGTCAGGCAAATCCTGAACCTGGTCTCCCAACCCAGGGACCAATACCTGAGGTTGTGCACTTGCCTGGCACGCCAGGACTTCTGGGGACTTACATAGTACCCCCTTGAGGGTGACACACTACTCTCCCGACCCCTGTCCACCTGACAGTGCGTTGTGGTATTGGGTTTCAACAGATCTACATACTCTGCAAAAAACTCTCGACACCATAGAATGGAAGTTGGCACGGAAACTGGAAATGCAAAAAGACAAGTTTATTAAGACCCCATGGGGTGGTGGTAGAATCTTACAGCACCCTTCGGCAATGCAAGAAGTATCACACCGAACATCGGTGCGTGACCTTTTTTATACAGTTTGACAGAAACGGAAAAGGGTAGGCGGTATACTCTTTACACATTAGGTACATATAAGGGCATTTTTGGAACACAGCCAACTTGCGGGAGGAGTTTAGCACCAATGGTCAGTTTGGGGAACATTCCTGAGAGGTGACCATTCACGAATTGAAAAATGCTCGAGCACGCATGCGCGAGCTTGACCATTGCTAAAAATAGCCAGTTGCTGGGCAAATTAAATGGTCATCGATCAAGAGAAAGGACAAAAGGGCATGCTGACCACGAGGCAGCGCGTTCACTTAAAATGGAAGCCAGGAATACAAAATGGCCTCCGCAAACATGGTCAAGTCAACAGTGAGAGTTCGTGTAGCTGAAGTAAATGCTAACCTGATCACTGCCAAATTACGACAGACGGCCCTTTTAGCATTTAGCTGAAGCTACCTCATAACGGAAGTAATCAGGATACTCATCATCAGTATTAATCAACATTATATTCATTATCTCTTTGCTAATCATTTGCTCATTTTTGGCAATAGCTCGTTTGGACGGAATGCAAGCAGTAATACATACAAAACATAATGTAGGGCCACACTGAACACATAAACAAAGGAAGAAGAGTATTCCAATGATCATACATAGAATAGTCAATTGTTTCCAACCCCAGGTACTAAGCAAAGTCCAAAACCAATTTGAGAATGTCCATGTACCATTTTCAGGATGGATTTCAGCAGCAATTTTGTGTAATTTAGAAATGGCATCATACACAGAAGGTGAATTATCTGGGACGTATACACAGCAACTACTACCGATAATGCGACATGCAGCCCCACGATCAGCTAATACTATGTCCAAAACCATTTAGTTCTGGAGCGTTACAATCCTAGTAATTTGGAGTTCCTCAGTTAAGTTCACTAAGGCAGAGGCAGTTTCATTAGCAACAGCTTCCACAACACGTGTTAGCCGTCTTATTTTTCTACTATTTAGGGCAGCACCTACAAATGAAAATAGGCCTAAATTAAAGTCTACATATTGCTGCAAAGAGGTGTCAGTTTGGTCAATGTTATCAATTTCTAATGTTCTCTTTACTCTATTTAATATGAAATCATGATATAACACAAAATAGTTATGATACATGATGCGGGGCAATAAATACAGGAGGTAGTACAAAAGATATATAACAAGTTCCTAGCCAACCAATGGGAAGACGGTGGTAGCCCTTATTTCCACAAATAAAGTAAGTATTTCGTGAGGCTACAAAGGCAATACCATTTGGCGTGTCAAATGTTAGAGTAGTAGTACATTCACTTTTCCCTACCGGAATAGTACCTTTATTTCGTACACATAGGTCAGCCTTGGTATCAATAACTGTAATCACATATAAACTAGACATATTTGCAAGTCTTTGATTAGTGAAAATACGAGGTGAAGATACACGGAGGCGGAAAGCCGGGAGATAGGCACTAGATTGTTTTAAATTGTTATTGTGTCACTTGAGATTTCCTACTGTTTTTAATAGTACTACTCACCTGGCATCACGAACGCCCAAACAAACACAGCGCCATTGCCGGCGTGCCGATAGGCCACGCCCCCTTGGAGGCCACGCCCCCTTCCTCAAGACAGGTATTTAGTCGCTGATTACAAGCGCCGCCTGTCAGAACCTTCGCAACTCCTGAGGCGGAAAGCCGGGAGATAGGCACTAGATTGTTTTAAATTGTTATTGTGTCACTTGAGATTTCCTACTGTTTTTAATAGTACTACTCACCTGGCATCACGAACGCCCAAACAAACACAGTGCCATTGCCGGCGTGCCGATAGGCCACGCCCCCTTGGAGGCCATGCCCCTCCCTAACTTTTTTCTGTCATAAAAGTATGTGTCTACACCGTACGCGCAGCGGACGGGCGCAGCGGGCGCGCCTAAGGCAAGCCCGTCTTCGCCCGTCATCGCCAAGTCATCGCCTCTCGCCACCCCCCCTGCCCAAAATACGCGGACGACATGCTATTATGACAAAAATCATCTTCTTGCTCTTAACTCGAACCAACGATGTGACAAGTTGGAGGGATGCATTGGACAGACTGCTCTCCAATGTAACTCCTGTAGCCTATTCATACCTGCGCCGAGACTACTCTGTCACAGAACCGCCAGAAAGAACCTTTCATCGCTTTTAATCGCTCAGCTTAACGTCAGGTCCCTGGTTAAACACCATGCGGAGATACATACTATACTAACAGACGAGAACCCGGACATATTATTCTTATGTGAAACCTGTCTCACGGACGGTCTAACCAGCATCCCCAACATAACTCTACCAGATGGATTCTCTATGACCTCCATCAATAGAGGATCAAGGGGTGGCGGCATCGCCGTCATTTATAGAACATCTTACACCTGTACTTTCGTAAAGGAAGACATTACGGGCTGTGAAGGCGCACGGTTTAAAATCACCACGAGCCCTCATTTCTCCCTCTCTGGCCTCTTTATCTATAGAGCTCCGGGCCCCTCCTCGAAATTCATTGAGGAACTCCTAGAAATAGCCCATGCCCTGGTCACTAGCCCCGCTAACTTCACGATCTTGGGGGATTTAAACCTCCACTTTGACGCCTCTTCAGATTTGACCATTAGCAATCTTCTAGCGGACTTAACAGCCTTGCAGTTGACCCCTATCATACAATCCTCTACACACTCGGCTGGGCACTTACTCGACCCGGTCTTCACGAATATTCTGGAAGCCAAAGCCGATCCTCCTACTCCTATGGGATGGACGGACCACTTCCTTGTTTCTTTCGTGATTCTGGCAACTACCCAACCTAACAAGACATCGTCCACTGCCCGCCTTAAACGACCCTGGCACAAGCTCCAAAACATAAACCTGCCTGCCAGTCTAGGAGAACCTAATTTTGAAAGCACGAATGGCATTGACACGTTATATGCCTCCTTTCAGGAATGGATCACCAAAGGTCTCGATACCATTATTCCAGCGAAATGGACGAGAGGACGGAACAGCCCCTCGAACCCATGGTATGACGACAACCTAAAAATTCTTAGAAAAGAATGTAAAAGAATGGAGCGCAACTGGAGGAAGGAATAAAGGGACAATGACAAAGCGTCCTACTTGACCACACTCAAGCGATACCATAAAGCTATACGCACTGCCCGTGCGTCCTTCTACGCCAAAGAAATTGATTCCAGCCCCAACCCCATAAAAACTATTTTCAAATTGGTCAAAAAATTACAAAACGGCGGCAATCCTACCACAGGCATTTCCTCCACTCAGCAATGCGAGGACCTCGCCACTTTCTTTACAGAAAAGGTGAGAAAGATCTATAACACCTTCCCACAGAACTCCCCTGTTCTTGCCAACCCTCTCCAGGTATCTGCCAAAGGCCCCGGGCTCACTTATCTGCCGCCCATCTCCCATGAGGAGCTAGCCAAACTCTGCAGAAAGGTGAAATCCGGCGCCCCCTCTGATCCCATGAGACAAGCCCAGTTTCTGGACTACCTGGACTTTTTTCTTCCCTCTCTGGCCATGCTACTTAATCTTTCTTTCTCATCTGCCATAGTACCCACTTGTTGGAAACAGGCCTGGATTACCCCCATCATTAAAAAGCCCACTCTGGACCCCACAAAGCCGGAGAATTACAGGCCCGTCTCACTGCTTCCCTGGGTGTCCAAACTGGCAGAAGCCCATGCGACCACCGTACTCACTGCCCACATGGCCGAAAATAACATCTTGGACCCTTCCCAACACGGGTTCAGGCCTGGACACAGTACGGAGTCCCCCCTCCTCTACACTACCGAACATCTTAGGATGATCATGGACGCCGGTCAGAGTGCTGCGCTGATACTACTGGATCTCAGCGCGGCCTTTGACACGGTGTCCCATGATATCCTGTTGAGCCGCTTGGAGGGCATCGGGATCAGGGACAGGGCACTAGAATGGTTCCGATCATTCCTCACGAGCAGATCCTTTCGGGTGTCTGCCCCCCCTTTCATCTCCCACTCTCATGAGATTAACCAAGGAGTACCACAGGGCTCTGCCCTCAGTCCGTCCCTTTTTAATTTATACATGCAGCCCCTGGCGGCAGTGGCCTAATAATGGGACCTTACGCTGGTGTCGTATGCCGACGACACACAGCTAGTTATCACCCTCACTGAAATGCCCTCTACCGCGGCCACAAAATTTAGGGATGGGCTGGCCGCCGTTGCCACCTGGATGACTGAAAATTGCCTACAGCTGAATGCAGGAAAGACCGAGGTACTACTCCTGGGTAAGAACCCCAGCCACTGGAGTGACCACTGGTGGCCCCCTCTGTTAGGACCTACCCCCCTCCCAAAGCCCTAGTCAAAAACTTAGGAGTATGGCTGGATTCCGCACTCAGCTACCAAACCCACACCAAAAAGGTAGCAGCTACATGCATTGGGTTACTGAGAAGCCTGCACCCCATTCTAGGCTTCTTTGATCCCAAAACACGGCAGCTCGTTTTCCAAACCACCATCCTGTCCCGTCTGGACTATGCGAGCGTTCTACTATTAGGCGCTAACAAAGCCGAAACAGCTAGGTTCCAGCAAATACAGAACTCTGCGGCCAGGGCAATTGTAGGCCTCCCCAGAAGGTGCTCCGCTAGAGGCACCATCCAGAGACTACATTGGCTTCCGGTGGAAGCTCGCATTCAATTTAAGGCCCTCACTACTGCTTTTAAAATCTTGAATGCGGAGGGCCCCGAACTCCTCCAATCGCTGCTTACTCCTTACACCCCCCAGCGCAATTTGCGCTCCATAGGTCATCATTTAGCAGTGGTCCCCCGCACAAAGTTCAGCCGCATCAGAGGTCGCTCCTTCAGACTCCGGGCGGCAAAACTATGGAACTCCCTACCCCTCCACATCCGCTGTATCGACAACCTACTCACTTTCCGCAAAGTTATCAAAACCCATCTTTTTTCATGTTGGTAGGTCCCTTCTCCCCTCCCTCACCCCAGTAGGTTGTGCTATGGTTCTTAGCGCCGGGACGCCCTGTTGCTGGGGCAGCTGTCGCGCTCAACAAACCCGTAACATAACATAACATAACATAACATTGTCCGGCCGATATTCTTCCCATTCAAATTTAGTTCCTTCCGCTTGTGGATAACCATTTCTGTCAATATAACAAACTTTATTAAGCCGGAAAAGTAGTCCACCTTTTGTTGGCCATCTCAAGGTAAAAAGAAGAGTGTACCAAGCATTACAAGAACCATTATGAGAGAACGGAAGAGGAATAAGTGGAGTTCCTCCTTTCTTTTGATGTCCAGGCAACATTCCACATACCCAACAGTTTGAATTGTTCGTCATATTATGGGTATGATGTAGAATTTGAAGAAAGCTGTTATTCAAATAAGTCTGTCTATGTCTCTCTTCATGATAAGGCAGAGTAAAATGAAAATGTTCAGATGGGATTGGAGTGCTAGGCAGTAAATATTCTCTCGCTGGAATCAATCGTTCTACGATCCAGGCTATAACTGCTATTGCCACTATAGTCGAAACATAATTCACAGCACCAAGAATTTTTTTGTTTCTCATCGTAGTCATAGTCTAAAAAAAACCTAAATATTCAAAAATAAAGCTAAAAATAAAATGAGTGCTGAGCTCCGAGGTAGCCGCTGGTTTCTTCTCCGAGATTCAAGACGGGCGTCGCTACACTGGACAGAACTGATCCCCCCCCATTTGATATTCTCGGCTTCCGTTTTCGCAAACCTCAGAACGGTAACTCAACCAGTCGGGCACAAAACAACTGCTTTTCTTGACCGCAGATTATACTTCGCTGCACCAGAAACAGTGTGGTCCGGGAAGGCTCCCTATGATTCGCTAGACGTAGTGGCTGGGCTCTTCTCTGCATCCAAGATATCTCGATAATCAGACAGCACAGCAGGATTCACCAGATCCGGAGAGACACGGCGACAATGAGTGGAATGCACCCACCGCTTCTTGTTCGTGACTCGCACAGCCATCCGAGTTGCCAGCAACACTTGTTCAGGGCCATGCCACCTTGGCTCTAAGCTGCTGGATCTCTCGAACGATTGGATCATCACATGGTCCCCAGGACGAAGATCGTGAGCCTCTCCAATAGAGTTATCCGGGAGCGCTTCTCGAACCTGCTGATGAATAGAAAGTAAATCATTTGTTAATCATGCCAAATAATCGTTCATCATTATACAAGGCACATCATGTACTAAGCGAGGCTTCGGGACTCCCCAGATATTCATGGGCCTTCCAAACACCACTTCATAAGGTGTGAGGCCAGATCGGGTGTGTGGTACTGATCTAATAGACAGTAATGCTAAGGGCAAGGCGTCCGGCCAACTGATCTAATAGACAGTAATGCTGAGGGCAAGGCGTCCGGCCATTTCAAAGACGTGGATGCCACGATCTTTGCTAGCTTCAGCTTCAAAGTAGCGTTATATCTCTCTACCAGACCTGCTGACTGCGGGTGAAATACAGCATGGAATTTCTGCTTAATTCCCAACCCTTTCAGGATGTACTCCACTATTTTCCCAACAAAATGGGGACCATTATCATTCCACAAAAATTTACAAACACCGAAGCGCGGGAAGTACTCCTTGAGTAACACCTTAGCTGTTGTCAACGCTGTATTATCCTTCGTGGGGTAGGCCTCTATCCATTTACTGAAGGCACACACCACCACTAAGACATACTTGAGATTGTTACAGCGCTCAAGCTGGATGTAATCCATTTGCAGTACTTCGAATGGTGCAGTAGGTGGAACGAACCCTCCTTTAGAAGTATAAGTCCCTTTGGCAGGATTGTACTGTAAGCATATCAGACAGGTCTCCACTACTCTCTTAGCCGTTCTGGCAATCTCAGGATGCTCCCAGATTTGTGTAAGCAATTTAGTAATTGCAAGAGCTCCAACATATGCCAGCCCATGTGTCATTCGAACCATTGCTTGCAAATAAGCGGCAGGCAATTTCCATCTCTCCATATCCTTGCTACGCCTACAACCCTCATCATCCAACACTCCCTCTGTTGCCCAGGTTGCAAGTTCTGCTTCAGATGCTGATTTCTGTATGTCTAATACTTCTTCTCTAGCATCATGCCATCGCTCAGCCTGCGATTTCACCACATACATAGGAGAGACATTTTGTAACATTGCAGTCTCTCTCGCTATGCGATCTGCAAAAGCATTTCCTTGTCCTATTTTGTCCGTCACCTTCTTATGTGCACTACATTTGACTAACGCCACTTTCTTTGGACATAATAGTGCATTCAGAAGATCACGTACCAACTCTCCATGCATGATGTGTACTCCATGCGAGGTCAAGAACCCTCGTTCCTTTCAGAGTAGGCCGAAATCGTGCACTACTCCAAAAGCATAACGACTATCAGTGTAGATATTCACACATAATCCAGCACTTAACTCGCATGCTTTCGTTAAAGCTATCAATTCAGCTGCTTGGGCCGATTTTTGCGGTATTCGTGCTGTTTCTACCACTGTCTTAAGTGTCGTGATTGCATAGGCAGCGGAAGTCGTACCATCTGGCAACTTTAAACATGATCCATCAACCCACATGTCCCCATCTACATCTGGAAGTGGCGTATCTTGTAAGTCGATACGACCCTTTGTTTGTTCTTCTGTCAGAAAAACACAATCATGGTGTTCTTCCTTTTGGGGCTCAGCAGCAGGATATGGCAATAAAGTAGCAGGGTTCAAAGTGGCGCTCCTCTTCAGTGTAATGTGTGGCGCCAACAGCGTTCGCTCGTATCCTGTTAAACGAGCGCTAGTTAGATGCTGTGTTTTCGTTTGGTTCAATAAAGCATCTACCGCATGGGGAACTAACACCAACAATTTGTGTGCCAAACCTATTCCCTCACTCTGTCGTATAGCCACTGCTGTTGTTGCAACTGCTCGAAAACACCCAGGTAATCCTCGTGCCACAGGATCAAGTACTGCTGAGAAGTACGTACAAGGTCGCTGTTTATCTCCTTGTGTCTGCACTAAGACTGACAATGCACACCCATCCTTCTCATGTACATATAATGTAAAGATCTTTGTATAATCCGGTGTACCTAACACTGGTGCAGAACAAGAGCTTGCCTCAATTGTTCAAAAGCATTCTGACATTCATCTGTACATTCAAGAGGAGTCGGTGTAGTTTTGGACAACAATGCTAACAAAGGTTTTATAATGTGTGAAAATCCTAATATCCATTGTCTACAAAAGGACGTCAGACCTATGAAAGCACGAACATCCTTCTGAGTGCAAGGGACTGGCTTATCTAATATCACTTGAATTCGATCTGATGTCAATGCACGTCTCTCCTTAGACAAAAGATGACCAAGGTAGGTCACCTTTGGTCTACAGTATTGCAACTTCTTCCTCGAAACCTTGTGATTATTCTTGGCAAGGAAAGAAAGCAGGGAAAGAGTACTCTCCTCACATTGTTCCTGCGTGTCTGCTGCTAATAAAATATCATCAACATATTGAATAAGAGCCACCCCAGACTGTAGCTCGAAAGAATCAAGCTGCCTTTTTAAAGCCTGGCTATAAATGCTAGGGCTTTCTGTGTAGCCTTGAGGAACCCGACAAAATCTTTATGATTTGTTATTTAATGTGAAGCTGAAAATATATCAGCTATCGGGATGAATGGGAATTGAAAAGAAAGCACTTTTCCAATCGAAGGTAGTTGCTGTAGGTGGAATCAAAGTAAGTAAGGTGGTAATGTCAGACACCACCGGATACTGGGGCACTACTATCTTATTGACTTCCCTCAAATCAATAATAAAACGATAGATCTTAGTGTCTGTGTCTTTCTTTAGTATCGGAAGAATTGGTCTGTTACAAACGTTATAGGGGACTTCCTCCACCACCCCTGCAATAATCAAGTCATTTACAATATGTGTCAAGGCAGCTTCACCTTCTCTGGAAATTTTCTACTGTGGTACGCGAGGCAAAGGCACTCCCTCCTTTACAGTAATACGTACGGGAGGGATAATCGTCTGTCCTACATCAGTATCGGAAGTAGCCCACAAATTACTTGGAAGAGAGGCTAACGCATCGGCCTCCTGAAGGAGGCACGATCTCTCCACTTCTGGGTAATTCTCATTCAAAATAACCCGCACCCCTTCAGGGGCCCAGCGTATAGTTGCTCGAAAATGTTTAAGCATATCAACTCCCCCAATATTTTCTGGTGTGTTTGGAGACAACAAAAACGGGCATGGGGCAGTAAACTTATCAATGTTAAATGTAAGGGGTTGAGACAATGGGCTAAGGGAAGGTGTTCCATCGAACCCTATAGATGTAATTGTTTCGCCAGACAGGGGAGCCCTTGGAACCAAGTGTTTGGACAGAGCGCTACGAGTAGCTCCCGTATCAACCAGAAACTGATCAGTAGAACCCAAAACATGTGCTGAAATATATGGACCCCTTTGATCTACTGGTACTTCAACCGATTCCACACCCCATCCTACGCAATCCTATGCATATGTATTATCCTGAAACTCAGAAGACTCACCCTCAGCTATCTGATACTGATTCCGTCAATCAAAAGTATTATGATCAGCCTGACCACGACCCCTAGCTTCAAACCTACCACGATCATTCGCTCCACCCCTCGACCCTGAATAACTATTCTGAGACCTTCCATTCCCTCGACCACGCTGATTACGCTGTTCTCGAAGCACCGGACAATCTGAAGCCCAATGTCCAAACTGTTTGCAGTATGCACACTGATCCTCGGAAATATCGGAACGAGCTGAAGACGTACCATACGATCCACGTCTACCCCTATCATTTCCTTTCGACTGCGTAGCGTAAACTTGAGCCAACATTACCTTCGTCTTCAAATCCTTCGCTTTCTTATCACTACTTTCCTTAGCCTCCAATTCCTGTCGTTCATAATACTGAGCCATAGTTAATAAAGAAGCAGGAGTTGCCGTGGTCCATGAACTTTCACTAGTCTTTAAACGCTTTGCAATCTCCGGTAGGAGATTAGCGACGTACTTATCAACGAACAAATGCCTGCCCGTGTCCTCTGTTAATAATTGACCACTGTAATCATGAAACGCTTCCTCGAAACGTGAAAAAAAGTCAGTGACCGATTCATCCGGCTTCTGTTTGCAAGAAGCCAACATCGTCCAATCAATTTTCTTAGGGGGAAACAAGCGTTTTTAATTTATTCAAAATAACCACCGGGAGATCTAAAATCAGTTGACATGGCTTACATGCGGGTTCTCTATCTAAATCAGCTCGGGCTAATTCCTTCCAACTGCACCTAAAATCGTTCGATCATCGAACTTACGAATCGCCCTCCACATATCAGGAGGCAGTATTAACCCTTTGTGTCATAACACACAAAGAAATAGCTCCTTCCACTCCTTCATAGAAAGCTGCCGGATTTTTGCGTGGGTCAGGCAAAGCATTTTTAAGCGCCATAACATCCGTTCTATTCCAAGGAGTATAAACCCAATTATATATAAAATAACCCTTCGCATCCACAGACAACTTATTATCATCTGTACCTTGCCCTTTAGGAGGGACATACAAAGGCGCAGCTTCTCGCATAGGCATAATATGAACTGTGGCACTCTTATCTGCTCCAAAGATAGGACACTCTTTGGACTCAGCTGTCGATCCAGACGCAGTCAAACCCGATGTCTTTTTCGCCGCCCGTAGTCTTAACGTCTCATCCCGTAGCTGAACCAGACACTGCAAAAAACTATCCGCATCTGTAAGAACAAAAACACCTTTACGTAAATTATCACGACCCACTGATACATCCTTAGATTCCAATTCAGATGAATATTTTCTACACCGTTCAATAACTTCGTCTCCAAAATATTCTAGAAAATACAATCGTTCTTTTTCAGACCACTTACACATAAGGTCATTAATCTCTGAAATAGTAATAACATTAACATTAAGTTTACGAGCCAACCCGCGTAATTCCGCAGATCGGTCAACACTAATCCTAGAACGAGTATCCCTCTGATCATCCTCGTCGGAGTCCTCATCCGGGGCCGTAGGCGGAACATACGGAGGCGGGCAATGATCTAGCATTGAAAAATCATCAGACTCATTTGTAAGGACAGGATAAAGAGGGCGTCGAATAGGAAACTGACCATTAACTTGCAAATTACGTTCTCGTGTCTCCCTCTCTTTCTGTTCCTGCAATTCTTTTTCCTGCAACTGTAAAGCTTTATCACGAGCAGCCTTTCGCTGTTCCTTGTCCGCCAAGGCTTGTTCACGCTTCATTTGTTCACGCACCGCTTTTTCCCACATACGCACACAATCAAACATATCCTGTCTAGACCTGCGCTGAAACAAACACTGCTCCACATATTGAACCTTTCGTAAATCAAACGACCCATGTAGTGGCCATTGCAATTCATGATCAGTTTTCGTGTATTTGTGCCATAATGTACTATGCATAATAGGGGGAAGGAAAAATTTTATGTACATTTCACGATTAGGTGTCCCCTCTGGGGAAGCCGGCTGAGATTCATTTAATCAATAACTGGTACCTTTTCCAAGACAGCACATTCCTCGGAGTGTGCTGAAAACAGGCATGTCAAATATATCACAAAAACGCGATATTACATAAAATGCACTTAATATGTTTTACAAATGGTGTGACGTTCAAACAAATACAAAGTCAGAGAAATATCTCCGCATTACCTGCCTATGTGAGGTGCACTCCACATATAATCCAAATCATAGATCCAAATGTTAGCTAACTCAAACAAATCCAAAAAGCCACAGTAAGTGTCAGTAGACTACCTTACCAATCAAAAGCTTACCAAATATTCTCAAATGTCCAGGTTCCAACTGCCAAGTTCCTAAATCGAATCAGCCAAAACGGGCACTGCGCGACAACCCAACTGATCAGGATCTCAGTCGAGGACCGACGCCACCTGGAAGGTCAGGTCGGAAGGAAAGGAAGAAACTACTGTGGATGCCAAGACTCGGGTCACTCAGTGGCAGCGTACGCGTCCATGGCGAGTTTCCAATCCTTCATCGCGACCACTCCTTCAGGCATCCGAGTCGCCGATGAGTCCCTTCGTGGTCGCCAATTTGTGGTATTGGGTTTCAACAGATCTACATACGCTGCAAAAAACTCTCGACACCATAGAATGGAAGTTGGCACGGAAACTGGAAATGCAAAAAGACAAGTTTATTAGGACCCCATGGGGTGGTGGTACAATCTTACAGCACCCTTCGGCAATGCAAGAAGTATCACACCGAACATCGGTGTGTGGCCTTTTTTATACAGTTTGACAGAAACGGAAAAGGGTAGGAGGTATACTCTTTACACATTAGGTACATATAAGGGCATTTTTGGAACACAGCCAACTTGTGGGAGGAGTTTAGCACCAATGATCAGTTTGGGGAACATTCCTGAGAGGTGACCATTCACTAATTGAAAAATGCTCGAGCACGCATGAGCGAGCTTGACCAATGCTAAAAATAGCCAGTTGCTGGGCAAATTAAATGGTCATCGATCAAGAGAAAGGACAAAAGGGCATGCTGACCACGAGGCAGTGCGTTCACTTAAAATGGAAGCCAGGAATACAAAATGGCCTCCGCAAACATGGTCAAGTTAACAGTGAAAGTTTGTGTAGCTGAAGTAAATGCTAACCTGATCACTGCCAAATTACGACAGCGTGAAGATCCCCCAGGACAGAAGTGGTGTCACCATGGCCACTCCTGGGAGACTCAGCCCTTCTGGCTGGCCCCTGAACCACTGGTTCTTCCACTGAGGATTCCTTCCCCCTCTCACCCCTCAGTCTGGACTTCTGCACCCTCCCAACTGGAGTGGCACTGCCAGACACCAGAACTGATGGAGGCCTGGTTACAGGCACTCCCTGTCCAACAGACACTAGGAGATCCTCCTCAAAGGACCTACTAGCACCTTCTAGACCCCCAACCTGGTGTTTCCTTAAAGAACCCTCCAGGCCCTGAGACTGGGTTTTAGGTACCGTGAGACACACCGTCCCACACTCACTCCTTCCCCACTGAGACCGGACATGAGCTCCTACACCCCTCCCACTACACTGGGACCTAACTGGGCTACACTGAACCTCCTCCACCTCACAGGTCAGGAAGATATCTGTGCCACTCCTTTTGGGACCATTCCCCAATGCCTCCTCAGACTCTCTGGAATCCAGCAAGAGGTGTGCCTCCAACGCAAGCTCTCTGGGGTCAGAGAACTCACACTCCACCGGGTATTGGCATAGCGCTGGAAAACAGGGACTTAAAATATGCTCTCCAACAAATGAATCACACAGCCCCCCCACAGTTGTTAACCAAGCTACCCTTTGCCTCACCCTCCAGTGCCTCACACAAGTACACCACACCACTCTTCTGAGACTGGCAGGACAGTATCTGACTGTCTCTGTCACACAACCCACACTCTTCTGGCTGGTCTTCACACACACACACGTCAAAGTTTTTACCATGGGGGAACCCCTCTCTCTGTATCTCTCATCTAGAGTCATTAGAGTGTCCCTCCCACCACTAGAGATATGGTCCCCTTTGCCAGTCCCCCAATCTACTTCAGGGACACTGCACTCCACTGGAACTACGTCATAAACCTGAACCCCCTGGTGTATGTCCAGCCCATCCCTCAAGTCAGGCGCCACATCTCTGGGTGTTTGTCCCTTTCTATCAGCACTAGATATCATATTCATGCTGCCACCATCTGAGCTGGACTCCACCTCCAACTCAGCAAAGCTCACTTCTTGAGCTACGCATGTTTCTTCTTCAGCTGAGACGCTCATGGCCTCACGCCTCTTGAGCTCCAACTCAAGCTTCCTCATTCTTAATTCATGGGCCAAAGTCAATTTCAATTCCTCCAGGGCATGGGCATGTTTGCTCTCCTCTGCCGCCCTTTCTTTTTCCATTTGCTTCATCTCCATTTCAAGCCTCAACATTTCTAACTTATGATCTCTAGCCCTTTGGTTTTCCTCCAACTCCTCTGGGGAAAAACTTTCAGCTGAATGGTTGCTGCCAGCCCTTGAGGCTGCTCTCGACACAGGCAGATCCTGTGGCCTGAAACCATCCCATTGTGCATCCTCATCCACTTCTGCACCACCTGTCTTCCCAGCCTCTTTGGTCTCCCACCAGGCCCTTAAGGCCTCCTGTAGCTCCTCCTTTTTGGAGTGGCGCTTTTGGGGTATCCAAAGTTCATGCAGAACTGTCTGAGTTGACTGACTTTGTAATCACTTTACATTTTAATTTCAAACTCCAGTTCTGCAACATCACTTGCTGGTTTACCATTCAGAGACATGATGCTTGGATTCTTTCAGGGTTACAATCAAAAATAGAACAAAAAATAAATAAAACCGTAGTATGCGGTGGCGTAGTGGTCTGCACTCACTAGTGATGTACACCAATCACCGTGGGTCTAGTACAAATACAAGTTCAAATCCCCACCGCTGACCAACAATGTTAGAACTGGGGGTCTCTAGTTGGCAGAGGGAGGTACCACTGTCCAAATAGGTACCCTTGCTTCTAGTCAGGGCAAGGAGTAAACCCTCTGAGATAACCCCTGCTCACCCTCTAGGTAGCTTGGCACGAGCAGTGTAGGCTAACCAGAGGCAATGTGTAAAGTATTTGTACCAACACTCACAGTAACACAGTGAAAACACCACAAACTGACTCCACAAAAATAAAGGTATTTAATCTAAACTACACAAGACCAAAAACGACAAAAATCCAACATACACAGTTCAAGAATATGGTTTCAAAAGAGTTCTTAAGGTTGCGATAAAAATTCTGTAGGTTGCGATACAATAATCCACAGTTGCGTGAAAAGTTCACAGTTGCGTCACGTTAACTCACAGTACCTTTTAGTTGCGACAAAGTTCCAAAAGCAGAAGCTGGTGCGGTGGAAAACAAGCGATGCGTTGCTCCTGAGACCCTGGGGAGGCGTTTGCGACAGCCCCGCTGCAGCAGCGGGCGTGTTGCGACGAATCCGGACTGTATGGGGAGGAAGGCCACTTGTATGGATTCCGGTGCAGAGGTTCCGTAGGAAGTTTGTTCTCGCAAAGGCACGATGTGACGATCTTTGGAGTTGCGACGATCTCCAGGGCGACGATGCGCGGACCAGTGGTGATCTTCTCTCTCGCAGCTCCTCGACGCGATGGTTTCTGCGACGACACTCGCAGCGACATGATGCGGATCCGCAGGCAAGCGGTGCGGCGATCTCACCCCGCGACGACAGGCTCTGCAACGACACTCACAGCGATGTTAGACTTTGCCGCACCGGTCTGGTGCGTCCCGCAAACGAAGGATGCGACGGCTCTGGCAGCGGCAACAGGAACTGCGACGATCTCAGCCTTCGTAGCGGCGGGAATTTCCTCGCACTGTTGGGGATACGCTCCGCAGCGAGCGATGCGATAACTTTTCAATTGCAAAAGTCTCTCAAGCTTAGTTTCAAGTTTCCCAGCACAGGTACAACTTCCAGAGGCCCCACAACTAGATCAAGCAGTCTAGGAAGGACAGAACTCTCTCAGCAGAGTTCAGGGAAGCTGGGGGTGAAGTCCTTTTGTTCCTGAGACTTCAGAACAGGGAACCAGCTCTTCTCAGGCCCTTGGAGATTCCTTCAAGACAGGGGACACCGCACAATAGCAAAGTCCTTCCCCTCTCCTAGGCAGCAAAGCAACAGGTCAGTCCAGCAGAGCAACAGCAGGACAGTCTTCCTTCTTCAGATTCAGCTTTCTCCTTGGCAGAGGTTCCTTCTTGATTCCAGGATGATCTAATTTTCTGTTGTCAGGGGTCCTGTACTTATACCCCTAAAAGTCTTTGTTCTCTTTGTGCAAGTGGGCCCTGAGCCCGGTCTGAACCAGTTCTGGGTGTTGCTTGAGCACTGTTTGCCTGGCTTCTCCTTTCCTTTCAGGGTGAGGGGCAGGGTCGTCAGCCGCCCAGCAGGAGGTGGAGCCAGCATTGTGGAAGGCAGGCACAGCCCTATTCAGGCCCAGGTGCTAACTCCCCCCACCACTCAGGTTGCAAATGCAGCCATTCAGCCTAGGGCTGACTCAGCCAGCCTCCTGGGGAATCCCCAGCCTCTGTCACTCTCAAACCAGACAGTCAATACACAAACAGGCCAAGGCACACAGAAGGGTCAGACAAGAGAACAGCAACTTTCTAAATGTGCTGTTCTCAAACACAGGATTTAAAAACAACCTTTCCTAAAAGATGTGTTATTAAATTCTGAGTTCAGGGATACTAGACTCTTATGTCCTATCTTGTTCCTATGTGAAGATATGCTGGTAGCCACTGTAGCCAGCATCCCCCATGATAGCCTATGGAGTAAGATAGCCTTGCAGCAGTGAAAAACGAAAATGGCTGTAATTCACTACCAGAGCATGTCACCTGCACCAGTACATGCTCTACCTTTCACATACACAGCGCCCTGCCCAGGGAGGTACCTTGGGCCTTCCATAGGGGTGACCAATGTGCACAAAAAGGGAAGAGTTAGGCCTGGTCAGTGGGGACACTGACCAGGAGGACATGGCAGTTCACAGACTGAACACAGGCACTGCGGTGGCAGGCCTGAAACACCATTTTAGGGCTACTCATGTGGGTGGCACAATCAGTGCTGCGGGCCCACTAGTAGCATTTGTTATCACCAGCCCTGGCACACCCAGTGCACTTTACTAGGGACTTCTTGGTGATACAAATATGCCAATCATGTATATCCAATGATAATAACAATTTAAACAGAGAGCATATGCACTTTAGCACTGATCAGCAGTGGTAAAGTGTGCAGAGTCCTATTGCCAACAGCCACAGGTCAGGAAAAATAAGGGAGGAAGAGGCAACAAGTTTGGGGATGACCCGGCAAGAAGGGCCAGTTCCAACACCTGCCATTCTGTCTGAGAAGGAAGACTGGACCAGCTCCCTTCATCCTAGGTATGTGAGTGACTCCAAGGGTCAGCAGATGGACCTCCTGTTCTGAGCTACAGGGCACAACAGGCACTAGAGACCTCCATGCAATTGCCTAGCTGACCTGCTGCACTGGACCTGCAACTGGATCTGCCTGAGCCTAGCTGGAGGGCTTTCTGGTCTACAAGTGGTGCCTCCTCAGGTCCCAAGCCCTTGAATGGCATCAGAGAGAGCTTCTCATGAGCTAACTGAAGGTTCCACTGTATTTGGCACAAAGCGGTTCAAAGCCACACCAAGGCTCATCGCACAGCTGCAAGCTTAATTTAACTGATGCTAAGCAATGTGAAGCCCAGCAATGCCTAGCAATGAAAAGCCTTGCCGCACACCTCATCAGTACTGATGCTGAACAACACAAAGTTTTGACGCATAGCTTCATCTGAAATGACACAAAGCCTCACAAAGCAACTTCACGCAGGCAGCACACCAAGGATATAAGGTCATATCCTCAGCAAGTCAAATTTGTTCCTGTGACTGGCCTGTGATTTATCATGGTTGGCCTGAACTTGTGACTTTGTGCCAGTCGAGCGTAACAAGATACCCTCAGTCGGGGTACATGTAGGGGTGCATGTAGGGGTACATGTAGGGGTGAGTTCTTTTCTACAGTGTTCTTTTTTGATTCATGCCTAAAAATACTATTTAAAAACTAGTTCGACAACCACTAGTGCAGGTACTCTTAGTTTTCTATTTTCATTGTGAGCTTTTATTTGACTACCCAGTATACATCTATCTAGATTTTGCCGTACATTTAAGTTGTTTAGTTGGTCTTAATCACTTGTGGTCACTGTTCGACGGTCCATAGGACTGACAGGGGCTACTGGGCTTTAACCATGGTGGTTGAAGTCATTTGCCACTGATGTCTTCCCGTCTGCCCTACTATGGCTCTGCAATTTGGGCCAGGAAGTCCTGCTATGGATATGCAAGCTGGGCCAAGAACATCCTTTCTATATTTAACTATCAGGGTACAGAGGATGAGTGGTGCAAAGCATCTCAGGAAGGAAGTGTGCTGGGGGGAGGTTGGATTCAAATACCCAAGTATCATACAATCAAAGCATTATTGTAATTGCCAGCCAGCCCAATCCTTATCTTTTCAGGAAAAAAAAAATATATTTTACTCACACCAGAAATATATTTATATAAAATATATGATGCACAGAGAGTAAGTAACTCTACAAGGATGCACTAATGGGTCTACTGGGTTCTCCCTATAATAAATATATGAAAGTCATTGGGCCTGATTCACAGAACTAACTTAAGACAAAATCCTAAACGTACTACCATTTTGGTATTCACAGAAGGCACTTGCTCATTTTGGTATTCACAAAAGGCACTTACTCATTTCGGTATTCACAGAAGTTAGGAGTCCTAACTTCAGGACTCCTAAATGCCTTCTGTGAATACCGAAAGTCTTAAAGTTAGGATTTTTCTCAATTTAGTAGTAGTAAAGTTAGGAGTCCTAAGTTTAGGACTCCAAAACTGAGAAAAATTCTAACTTTAGGACTTTCGGTATTCACAGAAGGCATTTAGGAGTCCTAAAGTTAGGACTCCTAACTTCTGTGAATACCAAAATGAGTAAGTGTCTTCTATGAATACAAAAATGAGTAAGTGCCTTCTGTGAATACGAAAATGGTAGTAAGTTTAGGATTTTGTCTTAAGTTAGTTCTGTGAATCGGGCCCAGCGTGATTAAAGTTCAATTGCAGGCTCACTATCGCAGTTGAATTGGTCCCCTTATGAAGCTTTTTTCCAAAGCTGCTCCAAACTTCAAACTTCTGGGACTTATTCCTGAAGTTGCTCTTGAGGGTCCAAAGGGTCCAAAAAACAATCCAAGAGTCTGGAATCTCCAATATGGTCCTGGAAAGATTGAGACCACAATTTCCATAATGCACCCGGACAAGACCATTGCAAATCCACTGGACACACTCTAGGCAGGGGATTCTTGGTGGTAATGATCCAGATGAACTCTGTGACCCTGTATCTTGCAGGGAGTTCACCCTTTATTTATCTAGAAGCAAAGTACACCCTAAGTGCTGTAGTTGCAGAAAAACAACAGGCACAGTCAGTCAGAATGCAGGGCCTGATGGTGAAAATCAGGTTTCCAGCAAGCCTCCTTCTCTTAGTTTCAAACAGCAGTTCTGAGAGGCTCTGCTCCTCTCACATACATATTCAGTGTTCTCTGGAGTCAAGCAGGAGAGCACACCCACCCCTGTGCAATGAGGTGCAGGGCAATACCCCAGAGCATGACCACTTTCTCCAAAGTAAAGGATAATATACTCCCAGAAAGCACTATTCCTATAAAATTCTGTATGGTTGAAATCTCAACAGAGGAGCTGTAACAGTATGACTCATTTCCATAACTCTCCTCCCCCTACCATCTGCAAATTCCTGTCCTAAGCCTGCCATCTGGCTGGGCAGAGGGTCTGGTGGGTAGATGGACCTGGCATTCCTTGCCTGTCCAATGACTCCTTTGATGCTCATGTTTTAAAACCCCTCTCCGTGCTCTGGCATTACCGTGGATTAGAGATGTCTCCAGCAGATAGTCTCTCTCTGGGTGATCCACTTGTCACTCCATCAAAGCAGCCTGGCTAATCCAACTCTTATCAATCAGGGAAGACCACAGGAAGGCTGAATTGTGGCTTACAGACAAGAAAGTCTTATAACTTCTTTTCTGTATACTTCAGAAATTCAACAATAGCATATTGTTGTATTTATCAATCCCATTCTCCTAAATCCTTGAATTATATTTTTTTCTTCGAGTCCTAGTGTAGGTATGCATTCATAAACTATGCCATATTATCCTATGGAGCTAGGCTTCCAAAATGAGAAAACGCCAATTTACAATGGCCTAACCTACTTTAGGGGTCATCAATATGCTAAAATAGGGTTTATCCTCACTTTATAGTCTTCCTAGCACCAAAGTCGAATTTGGGAGACGCTTTACTACAATGGGGAAAGTAAATGTGAAATTTCTCTATCCCCGTGGCATATAAAACCTCTTTTGTAATGACCCTCCTTATAAGGACATGACCTCCCACCCCTGGGATACCTAGGGGAGACCATGGGGGTACCTAAAATGCCAAAATATTGTAGTATATTAATTTTTAATTGCCTCTACCACAAAAGTAGTGCTTGGGCACAATTTACATTTGAAAGCAGTACTGCAACAAAGGGATGATTTTTAAAATGAACTCAGGCGCTCAGCAGTACACACATGCAAGTGAAGAAAGGGCTGCTACCATCTAAACTGCCATGCCCTATTATATACTAGAGACTTATAGGTAGTTTTATTCCCCCTGCTCTATTCTTTACTAGGGATTAATAGTGTAGGTCAAGCCAAATCTCAGTTTATCCTAATATATAGTGTATCCTCATATATGTGTGTGTTTTTAACATAGCACTGGCCCTGGGCCTGATTAGACAGAGCGCAGGGACAGGCAGAGTTAGTTACCACCAGTATCAGTCACCAAAACATGGGGGTGCACAGGGCACACAGTATGACTATGCAACAGTAGCCCTTTAAAAATGGCTCAAGCCTGCCATTGCAGAGCCTACGTGTGTATTTTTAAAATGCCATTACAACCTTTTGCGTCAATCTACTTGCCAGGCCCACCTTCCCTCTTTTTTACATGTAAGCCACCTGTAAGGTAAGCCCTAGATAGCCCCCTGGGCAGGGTGCAGTGTTTTTAAAAGGTAGGACATGCACTTTTGAGTTTTACATGTCCTGGTAGTGAAAAACTGTTACATTTATTTTTCACTACTGCAAGACCTATCCCGTAGGTTAACATGGGGATTGCCTAAAACATATTTTAAGTGTAATTTACCTTTGGGTGATTTGTGTCTCTAAACTTGCAATTTAAAAACACATCTTTTAGAAAAGTTAGCTTTCAAATTGCAGGTCTGAAAATGCCATTTTTAGAAAGCTGACAAGTTCTTACTTTAACCATTCTGTGCCTCTGCCTGGTTCAGAATGCACATCTGGGTTAGGGTGACAGCTGTGTATTCCATCTGAACAGTCACACAAAGGGAGCTGGGGTGTGATATTTGCATCCTGGTGGCCCATCACCAGGCTGATTGTGAGAGTGTAGCTGACACTTGCCTCAAATAGGCTTGAGCCTGTCTCCACACAAAGAGTTGCTTACCCCCCTGTTGTGTGTCTGGAGCCAGGGCAGAAAAGGCAAGGACCTTGTGATATTCAAAGTTCTGTTTTGAAGTCTCTCCCGCTTCAAAGGCACATATGGGTATATGTACTGGACCTCTCAAATCCCCAAATGAGAACTCTACTGAACATTCTGCCTGGAAGAAGAGATGCTGGGATGTGAGAGGGACTGCCACTGTGCTATCTGCATTGCTGTGTTGGCCTGCTGCCTGCTGTTTGCTGTGTTGTGGTAGAGGAGAGACTGCCACGTTGCTACTTGCTCTGCTGTGTTTTCCTGCTGCCTTCTGCCTTCTGCTTCTTGCATGGATGCGAGAGGGACTGAACTGGCTCTCTACATCCTTGAACTCAAAATTCTCGAAGGGTTTTCTGGCTTGCCTCCTGTTCTCTGTAGTCTCAGGGTCAACAGAGACTTCTGGCAACTCTGCTGGTGCTGCTGGACTCTGCCATCTGAGAGTACTACCTTTTTTTGAGGTACCACTTCCAGTCTTGGCTGTCAAACATGAGTTTCCTGCACTACAGCCCCTTTAACTCTAGCGTTTCTGTTCTTCACAACCATGAATGGGCCCGCTCACTCCAAAACCACTTTGCTTGCTTCAAGGATCAGTGCAAGTGGATGCTCAAGACAGCAAGGCCCCAGCCAGTCTGTCCGTGATGCCTGATGGCTCTTTGTGCCCCACGGACAATTGCTAAGGACACTCACCATGCTCTCAGTGAACCATTTTCCCCATGAACTGGACTTTGACTCAACTTGAGAAGGTAAAAGTTCAGTGGGACCTGTTTGGAACTTTACCCAACCCACACTCCATTGCGTTTGGCTTGACTTTTCAGATTTAGCCTGGTCTAGCCTGACCTCAAGTAACCCGTTAGGGCTATTGACTTTTAATCTTGAAAAATTAATATCTCGACTTCTACTGATCGGACTTTTTGTCATTTAGGTCTTTGTTTAATCAGATACATTCTCTATTTTTCTAAACTGGTGCTGAGTCTTTATGTGGTGTGTTCCCAGTGTTACTATAATTAATGTGTTGCAAAAATAGTTCACACATTGCCTCTTAAGTTAAGTCTGACTGCTCTGTGCCAAGCTACCAGAGGGTGAGCACAGGTTCATTTAGTGTGTATTTCTGACTTACCCCGATGGGAGTGATGGTCCCTATTCGAACAGAGTGCATACCTCCGCCAACTAGATACCCCATTTCCAAAGCCTAGCAACTGCTTCCCCTCCCCAGTAATCAACAGGCACTGCTACAGAATGAGTAATAAGCAATCCCATGCAAAAAAAAGTTCAAATGGAATTTCTAAAGGTAGTCCTGTCACCATACGTCTTTGCTTCTGTGTCTTGAGTAACACCCTCCTCCTCAGGAATGCAGGCAACACACTTTCACTGTCTGGAGGCTGTTTTACAACCTCCATCTTGTGCAATGTCTGGCCACTGGCAGCTCAAAATGGAAACCTGTTGTAACATAAGACATACACTCTCGCAAACAATATGGAGTCCTGCATCAAATATACCACGCACTCACACAAAACATTCACACAGGGATGTCAGCATAGCCTGGTCATATGAGTGGAACTTTATGTAGGCAGGCGTATAAGCATTTCATTTGCATCCCAAAATAGATAAAAAGGCCTCTTCAGTTACTGAACACTAAAACACCAATAATACTTCAAATCCTGAAAACATTGCTCATATTTTACCTCTTCATTTATAAAAAACCTGAAACATTTAAATTATCTTCTCAGTGTGTACCCCAGCCCTGCTTCATCGGTTTTGATTAATACAGAAGATCACTCTGCACCCTTTTTTCCCCAAAGACTCTTTAACCCTCATCCCTTATGACATGGAGTGCAAAATAATGATGTACTAGGATGCTGCCTGAGTAATTACAAGTGGCTGAAAATAATTTAAGCATTCCATCGGTCACATTTTGTATACTTCAGTGCTCTCTGAAATTGGCATTGGAAAGTTTAGTAGTCTTGGGATAGAACTATTGCTAGGTCCTGATTGGTTGAGAAGACCATGACGTGGTATGACCCTTCAGATATCAGGTCACACTACACTAAGGTATGCTGCTTCTGACCTTGGTAACAACAATTGTAAGGTTTAGTAGAGGGTGGGGTGGCTGTAACACTGGCTGCTCTCTGATAGGTTAAGAGGGCCCTAGAACAGTAGACGCTGACTTGTGACCAGTAGTCTAGTGGTAACTGGACTTTCTCTAAAGCCAACAAGACTTTGAGAAACACCAACCCCTGAGTCCCAAGCAGTGTCATGGATTGAGGAGTAGCCCTAGGATGCCCACTCTCAACAGTACACCACCCTTAGCATCCTACATATAAATGTAAATGTAATGTGTGTATACTTGTAAAGCGCACTATCACCTAGAAGGTATCTTGGCGCTGTATACCGCTGTGGAACCCTTCCTGGCTTTCCCTGTGAGATGCCCCTTACTGGGCACCTCCAAGGTGAGGCCAGGCATCCTAGCGCTTTCGGGGCCATTGTGGAGATTAAGCAAGCTATTGCCCAGAGTTGCAGAGTGGGACCCATGATTGGATTAGGCACCTAGGTGAGAATTATCAAGTCCTTGGACACTGAGCCCAAGACCCTGCTGCGTCGGGAATTGAACTCTGGTCCCGGGCCAGACCTCTGCCTCAGGGTCTGCCGCTCTAATCGGTGAGCCACACTTCTCCATATATATGTGATTTACTTTTTATTTATTGAATTGATTCAATATGGTGTCTAAAATTCATAAAAATACGATCTATTTTCATAAAGTAGTGTTTTATTTCTTCTGTGTTGCTTGACTATCTTATTTAGTTGTTATGGCACTTATAAATGTTTTGCATTTGTTCCTTTGTTTAAGCCTCATTTCTCAAAGCAACAGCAACCCAGGGTTGAGCTAAGGTTTAGCAGGTGAGCCTAACTGGACTCAAGATGGCATAGTGAGTGTATTGCATGGAGCATGGTGTAAGAGGTTACAGACTCCTGAGGCATAGCCGGGAGATCGCTATTTTTAAAACTTTGTTTGATTAAAAAAATATTGTTTTTACCTGTTTCTCACTATTTCCTGGGCACTCCCTTGTCCTAATCTCACCCCTCATTCGCCGCGCAGCCGATTTCAACGCTGCCACGGCAAAAACTTTTCCGCCGCCATTCTTCTCCATCAGCCCTAGGCCACGCCCCGGCCCTGAGGCCACGCCCCCTCCCTCTCAATATAACAATGTGCACCCCCCCGGACGTGCAGCGTCTAACCATCCTAATTAACAAACTACTACTTGAATGGAAACAATCAGGCCTTTTGAACGATGACGAATACCTATATCTAAAGGTTTTCAGACCTACATTTCCATGGTTGTACACACTTCCTAAAGTACACAAGAATTTACCATTCCCGCCAGGCAGACCAATAGTCTCGGGAATTGGAGGCCCTACGGAGAGACTAGCGGAGTATGTGGACTTATTCATAGGCCCCTTGGTCAAAAATGTACCTTCTTACATTCAAGACTCCAAACACATCCTAGGAGTTATGTCGGATATTGATTGGCAAACAGACACCATTATAGTCACGTTGGATGTGGTGTCGCTGTACACCAGCATCAATCCTAAATTGGGGATGCAAGCTATGGAGAAAATACTCTCCAATCGACCAGCTTCGTTGTGGGCTCACACGAAGATGTTATTACATATGATGGAAATAATTTTGGACAATAACTTTTTTATCTTCGACCGTAAATGGTTTCGACAGACTAAGGGGGTGGCGATGGGTTCGAAATTTTCCCCCTCGTTTGATAACTTGTTCATGGGGGCCCTCGAGTCCGACCTCATCTGGGGCCCCAAAGGTTCAGTCTATATCGACTCAATTCTGTTTTGGGGTCGATATATCGACGATTGTCTTCTACTTTGGTCTGGAACTTTAGACTCTTTGTCTACTTTTTTCAAACATCTAAATGACAACACATGGGGTATACAATTCACCATGCAATACAGCAAAGATAAGATGGAATTCCTTGACTTGGAATTTTACGTAAAAGAGAATGAACTCCACAGTAGACTTTACAGAAAACCAACCTCATGTAACTCTATCCTCCATGCTTGCAGCTCTCACCCCACACACCAAATAAAAGCTATACCTTATGGTGAATATTTGAGAGCCAGACGCAACTGTAGTGAATCTAGAGAATTTGACAACTGTTTAAACAATATGGAAAACAGATTTCTCAATAGGGGCTACCCCCTTAGAACTCTAAAATCTGCAGAGAAAAGGGTTTGTCGCGCCTCAAGGCCTGATTGTCTAAAGAAACGTACCGAAATAGAATCCTCTACCAACAAAATCAGACTCATTACTGAGTTCAATGCACTGCATCACACAATTTCTAGAAGTTTCAACAAACATTGGAAACTATTAACTGAGGATGCAACCCTCAAAGAATGGCTACCAGTAAGACCGGCCATTACATACAAAAAGGGCTGTACTCTGAAAAACAAACTCAGTCCCACAGTCCCGCACAACACTTCAGCCTTAGACTGGCTTACTACGCGGAGCCTACGCTTCTATAAATGCGGCTTTTGTTCTCTATGTGTTTGGGCTAAACATGGAACTACGACTTTCACAGGACATGATGGTGTCACTTATAAAATCAGACACAACATCACATGTCTTACCAGATATGTGGTCTATATCATTGAATGCCAATGTGGCAAGTTATATGTGGGTAGCACCATCAGACCCCTTAAAGAGAGATTAGCAGAACACTTGAGAGCTATTCAAAAAAGGGATCCCAAATACCCGGTTGCCCTGCACGTTGCAGCTTGTCAACCACTTGAGGATGAAGTGAAGGTACGTTTCTTCGGTATTGATCTAATCCCTCCAAACATTAGGGGGGGTAACAGGGAACTTACATTGAGACGTAGGGAGGCCACGTGGATCATGCGTTTGCAATGCGTGGAACACGGGCTAAACTATGACCCAGAGCTTCAATTCTTCTTGGGGAACTGAATACTTACTTCTCAGTTATTCTGTGTCTACATGAACTTTGGGTAACTGATCTTACTTACTTTGTTGGCTTACATGAATTCGTTTGTTTGAGAAGGGGAACTCTAATGATGTTTTCATTGTTAACAATGTTTTACCACTGTACTGTAGCATTAATCAGAAATTCGAGTTCATTTTGCCTTATTGTCACTATACCATGTGATTGCATTGTATATGAGTACGTAAGCGAGTTGTCGTAATTGATTACACATATGGACACAAAGGTGTAACTGTATTTTTAAATTTACCTACGGTGACATGAAGTCGCACTAACTAGACAGGAATACGTATCATATCGTAATGTATACATATATGTTGTCGTGTCACCAGTCACCGCGTGTATTTCTTAGCTACACTTATGGGTGCACCAATCGGGTTTTCAATCCAATATAGTAGTATGCACGTATTGGGGATACTAACAGACATATATATTACCCTATCACTACTACTAATAAGAGAGTCTTCTCTCTTATTTTTAATGACCTGCGAACTTGTAGATTTATACCGACATGTGTAACCAACCTTTTGCCCCTTTGGTCTTACTTTCATATCTGTATTTTGTCACATCTTAATTTTCACGTGTTAACCTGAACAAGACCCGTCCATAATATGGGTCCACACGTTTACTACCGTTCATTAATATACGGAGGTATTCTGGCTTACTTGATACTCAACTCTCATTGGTGCTTAGCCAGTTTATTTAACATAGGAGCCGATCCACCTTCACCCTCATTATAATATGGGTGCATACGTTTACTGCCTTTCGTTGATATACGGAGCTATTCTGGCTCACTCGATACTTATCGCTCGTTTGTTTTTAGCCAGTGTATTTACCAAAGGAAGCGATCCGCTTTCACCCGCTAGTGCCCCATTAGTATTGTAGTATTTTGTACTTCTTTCCTCACCTAAAATGGTGGCTGACGATGGTTCCTCGCTACTCATACAGCGCATTCTAGCTGTTTTTTGACATAGACTATTTGTTTCGTTCCGGTTTCCGGTCACGTGTCCGTCTTTGGAACACGGCGACCGGGAACACACAGAGGAGGGATTCCAAATTACAGGTGAGACGACGGCACACTGTGTACTTGCCAGTTACGTTGTGCAGCCCGTTACTCTTGCGGCCCTTTTGACTCCCCTTTCCTTTTGTTCTTTGTTGGTTTTTTGTCCATTTCAGTGCACCACTTGCGTAAAGAAAACGGAATAAAAATCCAGCCCTTAACTCCTATTGGATCCACTCCCGGTAGAATCAGACACTTACACGTGTCTAGGTATGTTAATTTTATATTACGAGTTGGTTCATACAATTGTCTCCATTCAAACTGAATCTGGCATTTCTATTGCCATTTAACATGCGTGTGCTTACAGTCTGTTGCAAATTCCCCATTTTTCCTACAGTCTCTTTGTCTTTTATACTAATGCGCCTCAGTGAGCGCCCACGTCGGAAAATTAGTCGTATTCCTAATTCCCAACCCGGAACCAGGTTTCTTTGGATCTTTCAGACATTGATTACCCGTCAATTCATATACAGGGTAAGCGAGAGTGTACTATACTTGTATAGGCACCCTGTAATTACAATCACGTGACCGCTCTGAGCTTTTCCTCCCGTTTTTTCGTAACTGAAGTCTCTTACTCTTGTGCCAAATAGATTCCTCGCTCAACCATACCTACGTTTTGCATCGACCCATAGATGCCTGGGTCTATTTACCAGGTATGCGAGAATCGATAATAGTGATGTATCCGATGTGCATGAGAACCCTTTTTGTATATAGACCCTTCACTCAACACTGAGCACGATACACCTCCCTTTTTATGTTGGAGCAAAATAAACACTTTTGCACCCTGATCCCTCTTCAAATGCGGATCTTCGTGAGCATGACAATACAGGTGACGTGATTCCCTGAATCAATAACAAATAAACATATAGTTATGTTTTTTGTTTTGCCTCACGCATGGCTTGCACCATCATCACCCTATAGGCATGCAGATGTGCACGGTTTTTTGTTTTTGTAGTCACGAATACAGACGCTAGACACGTAATACCCGTGGATGGAACCTCACTGTCACTACCGTGCTCACCAGGAACACTGAATTCTGTACAAGATGTGCTGTAAGCAAAATGTCCTATACATATGTTGTTTTTATCTTTTGTCAGCCCTGAAGAGTCGTGTTGACTCCACTTTTGAACACGACGAAACACGTGTCGGCTGAATGTGGATCCAATAAACGTCTTTGAAAAATTTGAGAATATAAGATCTGCTGTTGTTTTCCACCTTACTGTTACTACTGTTTGTGTGTTGTTTACACTGCCTTGTGGTTGCGAGAGCATTGCTCCTATTTCATTTACGAAGGTCTTTTTAGATTTTCTCAGAACGGTTTAGGGTTATTCCGTTCGCTCTTCACGCACCACGCCACTGACACTATTTCCCTACGAAGCGTAACGTTTACTCTAGGTAGAGCGCCTTCTATCTGTATTCACTATAAACCCTTACAGCTGTCTCCTCTGACGTGCGCAGCGGGCTCGCCGTCTGCGCGCCGAAGGTGCGCCAAAGGAAAGCCCGTCTGCGCCCGTCCGCGCCAGACCGGACTCAGGGGCCAGTCCTGCCGGCCACTTGATCTCATACTCTGCCAACTCCCTCAGAGACTTACAACACACCCATCTCACTCCCTCCCCACCCACCATCAAACGCATCGTTACTGCCGGCATTATCTCATCTGACCGGCGGGCCACCAGTCGGAGCATGCCCCCCGCCAAACCAGCCGCGGATGACACCACCATCCGGGTGCTGTATTTGAATAACCGCTCCATGATAAAGCACCATGCCGATATTTTTATTCTCCTCTCCACCGAGAAGCCGGACGTACTCCTACTCACGGAGACCTGGCTGACCCCGGACTCCCTTCCTGACATACTGGGGGCACTCCCCCCGGAATATTACATCCTTCGTGCTGACCGTCAAGGCAACCGCCCGGGTGGCGGAGTGGCCACCATAATATCCAAACATTTTAAATTCATTTCCACTTTCTCCCTCCCCCTCCCGGGTGTCGACAACCTTACCCTCAGCCTAAAAACGGACCTAGGTGCCTTAACACTCCTCCTCCTCTATCGACCCCCCCAACCCATGCCTTCCTTTGCAGCCACCCTGACCGACCAGCTGATCTACCTACTCACCTCCAACCCTAGATTCGCCCTCTTTGGTGACCTCAATTACTGGTTCGACGATGTCAATGCCGGGCCCCATGCTCTGGAGACCTTTGAGGCTCTTGCCAGCCTCAACCTAATCCAACAGATCACCTCGGCTACCCATATTAAGGGCCACATCCTGGACCAGATATGGTCCCAAAACTTGACCTTCTCTCCCCCACTTGTCTCCCCCTGCACCTGGTCAGACAACGATTTAGTGGATACTACCCTTACGATCAGTGGCAAAATGCCCACTCCACTAATGGCAGGTGGCCTCTCTCGCAAATGGAGCTCCCATGACCCCAAAGGCCTGCTCGCGACTCTCTCCGAGACCCGGCCCACTCTCTACCGGCCCACCAACACCAATATTGACGAGTTGGACTGTGAGATTGGCACTTGGCTGAAGTCAGCCAGTGACATATTTGCTCCCCTCACCAAATTCCCCCCGACCAGACACCACAATTCCCACAGATGGTTTACGGAGGACCTAAAAAAACTCAAGCTGAAAGTGCGCCAGCTAGAAAGGACATGGAGACGGAATTACTCTGAAACTGACAGACTGCAATACACCCTAGCCCGGAAAGATTACAAAAACGCAATCTCCTCAGCCAAATCATCTCACTTTGCCAACCGAATTTCCTCTTCGGACAATAAATCTAAAGAAGTGTTCCGCATCATGAACGAACTCACCTCTGATGACAGAACTCTTACAGGTCAAACCCCCACCCAAGGAACCTGTGACGCCCTTAATCTCTTCTTCATCGAGAAAATCAATAAAATCAAGGCCTCAATCACCACCTCTCCCCGGACCCCCCTCTCTGACACCCCCTGCAACAATCTTTCTGTATACTCGGAATTCCCGGCCCTCAACACCGCCTCCCTGGCTCAGCTTGCTTCCCGGGTAAAATCAGGCTCCCCGAACGACGTTTGCCCTCCCCCGATTCTACGGAGCATCTGCCACTCCCTCCCCGAATGTATCCTACCTCTGCTGAACGGTTCACTCAGCACCGGCACCGTCCCCAGCTCCTTCAAAGAGGCCATCTTAGTCCCGCTACTGAAAAAACCTGGCGCGGACCCAGCAGATCTGTCCAATTTCCGTCCCATTTCGCTCCTACCCTTCCTGTCCAAAATAATCGAGGCACATGTCACCCAATGCCTCTCCAAATTTATCGAGTCATCTAGCTACCTGGAACCCAACCAGGCAGGCTTCCGGCCTACCTTTTCAACGGAGGCTGTTATCTTGGCCGTCCTTGACACTCTGCGGAGAAACGCCGATACAGGGACCCCCCAGGCCCTCATACTCCTGGACCTATCGGCTGCATTCGACACGGTGGACCATAACATCTTGCTCCACCGTGTCGAACAGGCCTGCATCCAAGGCCTCGCGCTGAGCTGGATACAATCGTTCCTGTCCGGAAGATCACAGGCCGTCCGACAGGGCCCCTACACAGCGCCCAACACCCCCACGACATGCGGGGTTCCCCAAGGCTCTTCCCTGTCACCCTTATTGTTTAACCTTTACCTCCGGCCCCTTCTTCTCTCTCTCCACACCTGGGACATCACAGTATATAACTATGCGGACGACTTACAGATCATTTTCCCCCTCAACTCTCAGAACGCAGTAGCCAACTTCCACGCCGCCATGGTCCACATACAGGAATGGATGAACACCAACCATCTGAAATTGAACCCCGGGAAAACAGAGCTCCTCCTTCCGGGCTCTAGTCCCTCTGCCTGGGGGGCGCATTTCTGGCCCACGGAACTTGGCACCCCACCCACTCCCGCGAACACTGTAAAGAGCCTGGCCGTGACCATCGACGCCGAACTCTCCCTTCGATCTCAAGTCGGCTCGGTGGTTTCATCCTGCTCCTTCCAACTTCGTAAGATCCGAAAAATTAGTCACCTACTCCCCCCTGCTGCTCTAATCCAAGTGATTGTTTCCCTAGTGCTCTCCCGTTTGGACTTCTCCAATTCCCTCTACCACGGCCTTCCCAAAACACTTCTCCACCGCCTACAGGCAGTCCAAAACCAAGCTGCTCGCCTCATTCACAAATCTCCCAAATGGCAATCAGCCAAACCACTGATGCACAAATTACACTGGCTGCCTATAGAGCAGAGAGTGGCCTTCAAGGTGGGTTGCCTCACGTTCAGAGCACTTCATGGCACCAGCCCGCCTTCATAACCTCACTCATCCACCCTTATTGCCCCACTCGCGATTTACACTCTTCCCATCTTCAAAAGCTTGTCGTGCCCAAAACAAGAACCAATACATTCGGTGGACGAAGGTTCGCCTTCTTGGCCCCAAAATTCTGGAATCCCCTCCCTATGGCCATTAAATCCAGTAGTTCCCTCCTTCTTTTTAGGAAACAGCTCAAAACTCTCCTCTTCCCCCCACCCTGCTAAACCTTGTAAACCTCCTCAGTCTGCACCCCCTCTGTCCTACAGCGCCAGGAAACTCATGGTGTCAGTGCGCTCTATAAATGTCACTTAATAATAATAATAATAATAATAATAATAAGCCAGAACCATTATGTGAGGACTTTTGGGACTTTATAACGAGGATCATTGCCAACTAAAGATTTCACCAAGACCTGGCATGCTTCCCAAGATAGTAAATGTCAATTTTGTCAGAATAAGGATGGAACAATATCCAATATACTCTTTGCATGTCCAGCTTACTGTTCGCCACGGAGAAAGTGGCTTAAACCATTGTGTCGGAATCTTGGAACTAGGTTGAGTGACACCGCGCTAAGAATACTTAAGACTAACACCCAAGAGGCTATTGTGATAGCTATAGCGAAGTTCCTTGGGTGGGCGTGGAGAATACGTCAAAAGGCCCACAACTAGCAGACTGTGACAGTGCCTACTATTACTCTGTCTTCTTCTTAGTAGTTTTATAGTATTGTTTTATACTGTTTTATATATATTTATAAATTCTTAACATTGGTGTATTTGAACTGGGACCAGCCGTTGTTGATTATTATATGAATTGTCTTCTTAGCACATATGCTTTTTAAAACGTTTTAATTGGATGTTTCTTAACTTCATATAATAATATTATTTGTCTAGTCTTCGACAAAAATTGGGTTTTATGTATTGTGTGATGATGTAAATATTTTTGTCTTTTATGATCAATCTGGTCGAAATAAAGACTAATAAACGTTAAAAAACATTAACATATTGCATGGTGAGGTCACACAACCAGACCATTATCACACAACTTTCCTCACAGTCTGTAAACTGTGTGGAGATATATTAGGTCCCAAAAAATTATTCCGCCTGATGTCACCACACAATTCTAAAACATTTACATGTTTTAGTCCCCTGAAAGGGGAATAAGCATGTCAACTCAGAATTAAGCAATTACAGGATGTGTTCAAACAGGGGAGCTGCAGTGATTTACTGTTCATGGGCTATAGAGTGGAGAGAGAGTCAGGGAAAGAGGGGCTTAGGAACTACTGGTGGGAGTGCTATATCTTCCCAACGTCCTGTTGGGACGTGAGGTGGAGGTTGGACAGTTATGATGTTAGCAGATACAATTTTGGGCCTGGTAAAATTGGTTTGATGTTCTTACACCCAGTACGTGTTGGTGCTGGAACACTATCTACACAGAACTAACTAGAGACCCACTATAAACAATACTACTACATGTTGGATCTGGCCCTTTATGCAAGATCTCCCCAGATTTTTTCCTTCATGTGCCTTCTTTTGCTGAACACATTTTTGTTGGCTTTGTTGCTACTGCATGAACCCTGTGCCTATAAATTAAATCCTACTAATGGGCTACAACACTCATTGTGCCACCCACTATTGTGCCACTGTAAAACCTGTCTCAGGCCTGCCACAGCAGCCTGTTGTGCAGTTGCAAACTGCCATGTCAATCTCGCAAAATAGACCTTTTTGCCAGGCCTAAAACATCCTTTATGCTACTTCCAAGTCCCCTTTAAGGTGGGCGCTAAAGGAACATAGAGCAGGGAGCATGGTATTTAAACATGTAGGAGATATCTGTTAGGTTTTACATGTCCTGACACTGGCACAAGGTGTAAAAATAGGGCCTTCAGAACCACTCATCAGTACACTCCTGGACTTGAAGCCCAAATCAAATTTAATGTAACTTTTAAGTAAAAGGCAACTTTAGAAAGTTTTTCGGTGGCCCTTTTCAGATGTTAGCTACAAGACAGCCTACTGCCCTCCTGAGGAGAGGTGTGAATGACTCCCAGGATAGGACACACTACAGGCCTGTGTTAGAAGATATGCAGCATCTCCCCAGCAGGAAGCCACACTGGGTGTGAACCCAAAAGGCCAGCTTCACAGGGGAAGACATCTTTGAAAGGGCAAATGGTGGACACACACAAGCAGGGCTGGGTTTGGGGACAGAGAGGGGAAACAGGTGCCAAACTCGAAAACTTTCTAAAGTTGCCTTTGACTTGAGCATCAAGTCAGGTATAAGGTAACAATTATTTTGACACCAACTTTAGTAATCCCATTCAGGATTTAACACAGATGAGTGATCAACGTGCAACCCAGTACTCGTCATTGGGTTTATTAGCCTTTCTACAGTGAAAACAACAGTTTGGGATTTTCACTGTTACGGAAAATGAGAATATATGTCTTTTTTAATATAGAGCACCCTGCTTGAGGACTCAATAGGCCAACTGGGGAGTGACATATATATTAAAAAGGGGAGGTCTGAAATTTGTCATTAATTTGAAAAGCAATTCGATTTAGCAATTTAAAATAGTCAACCAGTCTGCAGTGGCAGGCTCGAAGACATGTGCCACACTCGCTGTGTAACAAAAAGTGTTGCACCCTTAAGGGACAACTCAACTTACATTAGCAGGGTACTCATGGTACCATATACTAGGGAAATATAAGTACGTTTACTAATGCCAATTGAGTATAAGCAGGTCAAACATACACTATTTAAGGGTCAGAGCACTGGTCCTGGGGTCTAGTTAGAAGGCCTCAGTGCAATCTCAGATCTAAAAATCAGCAGTATCAGTCCAGGACTTTGGAAGTGATCATGCAAAAAATAGTAATTTCCTTACATGGGCCCTTCGGGGAAACAACCTTTACAACGCAACTTTTACAACGCACTACCATTACAACGCAACATCCCTTGCAACGCATGCCATTACAACGCAACCATTACCACGCATGACACTACAACGCATACAATCACAACTCAGGTCATTACAACTCAGCCATTACAACGCATACCATTACAACGCATACCATTACAACACATAGTACACTTACACTTCCCAACATTTACCCTATTGTGAGACCCCCTGGAGTTAGAATAGTAATTTTTACCCCTACACTATTCAACACTTACCCTACTGTTGCACCCCCTGGAGTTAGAATAGTAATTTTTACCTCTACACGATCCAACACTTACCCTACTGTTGCACCTCCTGTAGTTAGAATAGTAATTTTTAAGCCTACACTATCCAATACTTACCATACATGCAATGTAGTGGTATGCGTTGTAATGGTATGTGTTGTAAAGGTAGTATGCGTTGTAATGGAATGCGTTGTAAAGGTAGTTTTCTGAAAATTCATTGTAATGGCATGCATTGTAATGGAATGCGTTTTAAAGGATGTTGCATTGTAATAAAAACGTTGTAAAGGTATTCATTGTAAAAGTATGCATTGTAACGTCATACATCCGCCCAGTAGCAAATCACCCTTTATCTCCTTTAGCAGGTAAGTCTTGTAAAGGCAAAAGAAACAACTCTTAAAGCTACACTTATATTGCTTTTTAGAGCTTCAATGTTGAAGTGCATGGGGATATTGCATCGCTATTCCAATCCTGATCCTGAATTACTCATAATGTAGGCATCAGTAATTTCCGGAGTTTGATAATAATGCTGTGTTCTATTTTTTTCATTAAGGGCTTGCTGAGGCATTACAAGGAGAATGGAGTCTACTCCACTAAAATCCTGCTGTAATTCCACATTTCTTTTTTAATTTTCACCACACAATTTGACCAGTATTCAATCATCACTTGACATTACCGCTTTTGCCAGAAAAATCATGGGTTCATCTTAGAAAGGGCGGGTCTCTTAACTTGTTGATTTCATTTGTGGTGACCTTACCTAAGTTTTCGAAGAAACATCTGAAGAACCTGGAAATATTTTAGGTCCGTGTGGTGTTCATATTCCCTTTGCAGACTTGTGTCATCTTTCAGGAGCCTCATAATAAACTGAGCTATTTTTCAATGTTAAAGCCCTGTGAAATGGGACAGGATCCAAAGAGCACTAAAGAAAACAACCATGAAGTTAGATCAGGTCCTTACAAGGTAAGCAGATTTGTTTATGTTTCTTCTTCCCTACAGGGGAAGTAAAGCCCCCACAGTGCAGTGCATTCTTGTTTAAGGCTTGTGGGAAGAGCATTTCTGTCAAAATCTATGTTACCCTCTCTGCCATATCTGGGGAATTGATTAATTCCATGTTTTTCTTTCACTCTTCTAACTCCAAAGCAATGGAGATACATAAAGCAAGTGATAGTGCAGAAAAAAGTAAGCTAAAGCTACCTAAGGAGGTACCACTTAAATTCCTTTATTGTTGGTCCCTCTTGGCAGGATTACAAATCAAAAGGCGAGGTATTTAGGAGGTGTTACCACTCCTTACCCCCACTGCATGTACCAACATGTTTCAGCCAAATGTAATTGTCTTTCTGGGCCACTGGACTTCTTCAGGGTAACGATCCCTCGCAACATTGGTCTGTATCACAATGTGATCAATTGCTACAAAGTGGTTAAGTCAATCAATCAGGGTTTTTTTCAGGAGCGCTACTACCCGTGAGGGCCTCAAGGCTCTGGGGGGTGCAGCTCCGGGTCAGCTGAAAAGCCAGGTCTTGAGGCTCATCCTGGGGAGTGTCTGATGGTGGCTGGGAGCTCGTTCCAGGTTTTGGCTGCAATGTAAAAGATGGCCCTTCCTCCAGCTCTGTTTCTGCGGATGCACAGAGTCGCTGCCAAGGCGAGGGCAGCGGAGCGGAGGTTTCCTTTGGGTGCGTGGAAAGAGATTCTTTAGTTGAGGTATTTGGGTCCAATGTTGTGTAGGGATTTGTAGGTGTGTGTGAATAGTTTGAAAGTTACTCTCGTCTCGATGGAGAGCCAGTGGAGGCCTCCCAGGTGTTGTGTCATGTGCTCATGTCGTTGTGTGCCGAGGACTAGTCTGGCTGTGGAGTTCTGGAAGGTCTGGAGTTTGTGTAGATGGGATTTGTTGATCCACTTGAAGGTCTTGCCGAGGTCATTGAGGGAATTGAAACAGGTGCAAGCGACGGCGTTGATATGGTGAGTCATGGTGAGGAGGATTCAAGAATGATGCAGAGGATCCGGACGTGATCCGTTGGGGTGGGTGGGTTTCCAAGGGTGGAGTGCCAACAGGAGCTATCCCAAGCGGTGGGGAGGGTCCAAGGAGGAAGACCTCTGTCTTCTCTGAGTTCAGTGTTTAGCAGCTGTTGCTTTTCCAGGCTGCAACGTCTTTCGTACCTTCCTGGAATCTAAGTCTGGTGTCTTCGGGGTTCTTCGTGAAGGAGAGGATGAGTTGGGTGTCATTGGCATAGGATACTATGATGAGCCGATGCTGTCTGTGGATGGTGGCTAGGGGGGGACATGTAGATGTTGAAGAGCGTGGGGCCGGGCAATGATCCTTGGGGTACTCCACAATTGATCTCTGTGGGTTCTGAGAGGAAGGTGGGAGTCTGATCCTTTGGATTCTGCCAGCAAGAAAGGAGAGGAGCCATTCGAGGGCTGATCCCTACATGCCATCGTCATGAAGTATGGCTGCAAGAGTGTGGTGGGAGACAGTGTCGAAGGCTGCCAAGCGGTCTAGTAGGATGAGGGCCCCAGTGTGTCCCTGGTCGAGTAGCATGTGGATGTCATCGGTGGCAGTGAGGAGGGCAGTCTCGGTGCTATGGTTGCAGCAGAATCTGGATTGGGAGGAGTCGAGGATGGTGTTCTCTCTGAGGAAGGTAGTAAGTTGTACGTTGACAAATTTCTCGGTGACTATGGCTGCGAAGGGATGGAGAGAGATGAGCCGGTAATTTTTCAGGCCCGTTGGGTCAGCCGAAGGTTTTTTGAGGAGTGACTTGCCCTCAGCCCACTTCCAGTCATCGGAGAAGATGCCGGATTCGAAGGTGACATTGATGGTGGGGCATGATCCGAGCGCAATGGCGACAGCGGCTCTGTGGAAGATGTGAGTCAGTCAGGGGACCGTGGGGGGGCTCCTGGGTGGGTGCTCTTCATGGTCGTGGTGATATCTTCGGTGGTGACTGGTTTCCAACTGGTGATGGTGGGTTGGCTGACATCGTTGGAGGGGAGGGTGGTTTCAGGGGTCTGTTTGCTGAAGTTTTCAACCTTACTTGTTTCTCAGTAACACATTTGTCATTAATATCCGAGTTTCATAATGAAATCTCCGAACACCGGACCGTCGTGGGGACACCGCCCTGTAGTCACACATTCGTCAAGGGTCGGTGTGTCAAGAACATGCCACTCCATGTCCTCCATCGCTAATTAAGAAACTGCACAGTAAAAAGAGGAACTTAGAAAAAACAAAAGACAAAATTGATGAAGAGCAACTCATGAGCAACAATGAATTGCATAATTTCTGGAATGAATGGATACTTTAATTCATTCTCTATATGATTGGGGGCTTATGTGCATTAGTAAATAGCATAGTCTGCCAAATAACATCTCCTGCTATCTATGAGAATGACAGATTGGCAAAGTTAGAACAAGAAATAGACAGAGAGACGCAGAAAAGTAGTCATATTTGCATATTCAAAGTGATGAAGTTCTAAATCTGCACATCACTCCCTATTTAAATTGTGCATTCGACAATTTATTGTTTGCCTTCATGTTTTGCTTTTCTCTCCAAATAAATTAACAGATGAAAGTTGAAAACCAGACATCAGTAACCGAATTTATTTTGTTGGGATTCACGGATCGACATGAGATCCAGATTCTGCTCTTCTTTCTTTTCTTCCTTCTCTACTTTTGCACTCTGTTGGGGAATCTTGGCATAATCCTGCTGATACACATCGACCACCATTTCCACACATCTATGTACTATTTACTTAGCAACCTGTCTTTTTTGGACCTCTGCTATTCTTCTTCTGTGGCCCCCAAAACAATGGCAAACTTACTGGTGGAGAAGAAAACTATCTCTTTCGTTGGCTGTGCTGCACAGCTCTTCTTCTTTGCTGCCTTCTGCACAACAGAAGTCTATATTCTTGCGGCCATGGCGTTTGACCGCTATATTGCCATCTGCCTCCCACTTCTCTATGCCACCATCATGAAGAAAAGTTTTTGTCATCAATTAGTTGTGGGTTCCTATACCATTAGCTTCTTGCAAACTCTTATAGTCACAGTGAGCATTTTTCGGCTGGAGTTTTGTCGTTCCAATATGATCAGTCATTTCTTTTGTGATGTTCCACCTTTGCTGAAGTTGTCCTGTTCTGACTCCACCTTCATTGAGATCCTGATATACACTCTTGGGGGATTTGCTGAAATGGCCTCACTATGTATCATCATTGTCTCTTATGTCTACATCATCTCTACCATCTTGAAGATTCCCTCTGTAGAAGGGAGGAAGAAGACCTTCTCCACCTGTGCTTCTCACTTTACAGTTGTTACCTTGTTTTATGGTACAGTGATTTTTGTGTATTTCCGGCCTTCTAGCTACTCAAAGGAACAGGAGAGAGTGGTCTCTGTAATATACACAATGTTGATTCCCATGTCAAACCCATTGATCTACAGCCTGAGAAACAAGGAAGTCAAGCACGCTTTTTTAAAAGCAATTCAGTCCAAAATGGTATACCTGTAGCAAGTTCAATTAGACTTTTGTAATTGGTTTCTACTGAATCCATTTTATGCTCACCATGTTTTAGATTTTAGAATATTTAAGTGGATAACATTCATAAACCATATATAATAGTTAGATGGTCCAAGTCTAGAATTCTCCCAGGCATCTCTCTGTGGTTGCTGAAAATCCATATGAACCCAACAAACTGGAAAACCACATGCCACCCAACAGCAGTACCTTCATAATTCGGCTTGTATAAGTCACTGTATTTAAAGAAGTAACTAGATTTGCAATTACACATGCAAGTTTTATTTGCATTTTTTAGCTCAATATATGCTCCGATGTGAAGAATAGTGCATACCAAAGTAAACATTAAAACATAAAATAATTGAACATCTAACATAAAATAATTTTGTTTAAAAGTTAGAGCACAACTCCCACAACTGTGGACATAATTTGACAAGTATTGAGATTATTGCAATTAATTAACAGTTGCACCACATTCCCAGTGACTATACCATTCGGTATATCATACAAGGGGGAGATCCATCTTTTCCATAAGGCTAATTGTGCAGTACAGATGGTAAAATATGAGTGCTGGCCTCATTGTCCAATAAACAAATGCAATATTTTTTCAAACCTCTCAATTTGTCGATCAAGTTATTTATTAAAACGTTATCTAATATCTAAGCCTGATGTTGGGACATAGACACATTTTGAAATAATGTTTCAAGTGTAAGAAAACTAAATTATCTCACAAAGGTTATTCAAACTTTAGTTCATTACGCAAAGCATTTAATTTACAGGCCCTGGGGATGTATAGTAGCCTGTAGTAGGGACTTTCAAGGAAATGTGCCAATCGGATGTAGGCCAACTTTACCATGCTGAAAGGAGAGAGCTCAGTTTAGTTTATTGACTTCGACTGTTTACCATGACAAAAAGTGTTATTGTTTCTTGAGATGGACAGTCACCCACACAAAACTATAAATTCATGATGTGTTCAGCCTTTTGAACTAGGTCTTACCCTCAAAGAAGACCAAGGGCTGGATTGTGAGTTTGTTGGCTAGGGTACCCCACCATAAATGTTGTGAAGTATCCTGTCTGTCAAACTGGCAGTCCGCCTGCCCTACTGTGAGTTGGGTAAATTGTCATGTTTCCAATGGCATTGCTCCTACTGCCTCCACTATTGTAAACATTGCAGCAAGAGTCTGAAAACTTGTTTGAGTACATCAAGGAAAACCTGGTGGGCTTGAGAAGAAACAAATGGTAATGAATCTATAACACTGGAGGTGATTAGTATTTTGTTATTTAAATCAAATCTGAGGTTTTATGTGTCATGGTGGTCGTTCAGCAAACTTTCAGGGCATTCACAGGAACTGCTCCTTTGAAGGCTCAGAGATCACAGGAGGGCTGCTGGTCACTTGAACATATTAGAAAGGGGAATCCGACCAGGGTGATGGAGGTAATGACCACTGCCACCCTGATACATGGTGGTCCACTTATTATATTTAAAATCAGGTCCCAAGGAAGCAACTCCTAACCTCACAATTCTACTCACTTTAGAGCTTCAGAGCCTGTCTATAAACTGAAAATAATTCTTTACTTGCTTGATGATCATCATACAGCAGCACTCTATATCTAGAAAGTGCGAGAAATTACAGGTTTTACAGTCACCTATTTAACATTGATTTAATGATGCCTTGTTATCTCATTGAGCCATGTTTATGACATCGAGCCTTTCGCATTTCTATTAATTGTACACTAACATAGTTATGAAGTATTTTTTTAAATCGTAGATGTTTCTTCTTTGGCTGTGAAGACGTCTAAAATATATGGGTTTCATGGTTAGTTACCATCACAGGCTGACTGAAAGTAGTGTGATTTCCTCGCCTCTAGTAGACCGAAAAATAACGGTGCATATTATCAAGGGGGTTTATCTCCGCTTTTTTGGCTTTAAAAGCCAAGAAAGCGGAGATAAAATTATCTCCCTATTACCTAGCTGTCGCTAACACCAGTTAGCGACAGCTAGTAGGAGATAGCGACCATCTTGGGCCCCGCTTTGCATGTCAGTGATATTTATCACTAATGACATGCAAAGTGGGCGTGCCAAGATGTTAGCGACTGGAAACAGTCGCTAACATCGCTATCTCCTATTACCAACTTTTGAAGATATTCGCGCTAAGCGCGAATATCTCCAAAAGCTAACACCTGCCCCTGAGCAGTTCTTAGCCATGTTATCCAATGGTAGGTGGATAACATGGCTAAGAGCATTAGCTCGGTAATGCATGAATATCGCTGACTTTTCAGCAATATTCATGCATTTCGGCCGATTTTTATCGCTTAGGAGATATACCTTGATAATAGCAAGGTTCCTAAGCGATAAAAATCGCCGTAGCTCGGCGATAAAAATATCGCAGCTAAACCAACATAGCGATAATTATCGCTAGTTGTTGGTAATATGCCCCAACATTCTTTGGCAAACATGAGTCTGGGCATGAATGGCTATAACTCATAATGGTCATATAATTTGTTTGTTGCTCTTAATCACAGCTACAGTAGCTAGATCAGAGTTAAACTCTCAAAATATGACATTTCCTAGGAACGTTTAGATGTTTAAACGTTGCATTAAATAATTCTGGGTGGCTTAAGAAAGCATGCCCTCCCATTTGTAATAATTTACATATTTTATCTATTCTTATATCACAGTAACAAAAAATGTACATGCTGGTTTAACTATTTCTCTTTTGTAGTAGAGAAAATCCCTAAGAAATGTTTCAATACACTGACATACATAATAAAGGCAAAATAGCCAAGAATGTTATTTTACACAAAAACAGATTCATAACTTTATTTTCTTGCACAGGGACACTGAATAACCAAAAACATATTTTTGGGGAAAATATGTAATTAGTTACAAGCAGAAGTTAATATCAAATGCAATTCATAGATTAAATGTCTGTGGGCCGGATTCACAGAATGAATTTAAGACTCAATCCTAAACTTACTACTATTTTGGTATTAACAGAATGCACTTACTACTTTTGGCATTCACAGAATGATATTACTACTTTTGGTATTCACAGAAGTTAGGATTTTGTCTTAAGTGTCTTAAATGAGCATTGACTCGGGCGTCGTTTCCATTCCCAAATTGACCGGTGGACCTTTCGAGTATTCACTCGTACGGCGCGTCAGACTCCCGATTTTGGAGCTGCTTTGCAGATTTTCTGGACTTAATCTAAGAGCCACATGCAACTACGGTTGGCATATCTTGAGCATCCTTGACATCTACCTTGTTAATCCTTAAGTACTACTTGGATCGCATTAGTGTAAAGGCATTAATTCATATGTCCTGATGATGATCCCATATTAAAAAGGGATTGAAACGTCGTCGACAGCTCACACTTGATGATTTGTAAATCTTTTTTATTACGAAATCACACAAAGTTTACCTAATTGTCTGTTTTAACTGTGAACAATTTACAGACCGTTTTCTTTTGCCTTGCATTTATATGTTTTCTTGTTTGTATTCATGTGGTAGTTGGACACAGGCTATGTCCTACTTGGAAATTGTTGAATACCTTTACTACATTTGAATATAACAACTATTAAATATGTCCGGCTGGACATTTAATATAGATTCCAATTTTGGTCTATATTTATTGTTGTCCCATTGGAATGGCTAGCACTCCCAGGGATGGTAGCCTGCTGGAGTCAGCAGACCACCATGTTTAGGACTGCTTTTTAAATAAAGCAGTATTTTTAAATGCAACCTGGTTTCCTTAAAGGAAAACGGGATGCATTTAAAAAAGAAAAAGGAATCTTTTCTGTTTCATATTTTAATGGGACGCCCCTTCCTAATAGGGGAGTCGCAAATGCTATCCCTTTTGCGGCTGCAAAAAAGGGTCATCTATAGTTTATTATAATAAATATAAGAGAATTAACCTAGTAGTAGATGTACTTTATTTGATAAAAACATTTTCATCATAAAAGTATGCAATTTATACAATACAATTAAAAAGATAAAAACAATAACCCACCAATCCTTGTGTACATACAGCATCACATACTACCCAAATCTAAAATCAATAAAATATACACTAAAAATAGATACATGAGAACCATGAAAACTTCCTACCAGGGGGCCATCTGGCAGTTAGGTTGAATGGGGGGTGGGCTTGGCCCTCCTCATACATGTCTGCCCTGTACTACCCAAGTATTTAGCTACCCCACACACCATAGCAGTAGAGGACGTGTCAGTACAGAGGACCCGTAGGGCCATTTTGTGACACCTGAGGCCCAGCCCCTTGCATAATGGTTTTAACAATATCTTCCTGGCAACCCTATATGCCGGGCAGGCAAAGAGAAAATGCGCCACAGACTCGTTGGGGGCTGCACAACCAGGGCAGGCTTTTGATAGACCACCTAGATTGTTCCACCCGGAGGTGAAATCATTCACCGGGAGAGACCCGAGCCTAAGTTTTAGGTAAAGTGATCTATCCAGAGGTTTCCCTATGAAGTCTAGGAAGGGTTCAAGCTTCCTTGTCCATTTGATCTCGAGGAACCGCTCAGAGAGAGGACCCCCTGCACCTCGGCATGTGGCCACCTCCTTGACCCAGTCCCAATGGAGCTTCTTGATCACTAACTTGGGAGGCGGTGTTTGGCTCATCCATAATTCACTCAAGCCCAATTGCACAACCAGCTGCCTCAGATTGCACAGCCATTTGATCATATTACCCGTATTGAGCAGAATAAGTTGATCTAGAGCAGCTGCATAGTTATGGAGCTCCCGGGTCCTTCTCAGTCGCACCCAAAAAAGTAGTGGGCGCAAGCGCACTATGTCTTTAAGGGGACGCCTCCCCAAATCTAGCCGTAGTGGGATTAGCGGGGTGGATGCTGGGAGGGCCACCAGATCTCTCATGAACTTGTTTTCAGATGTAACTAACTCCGTTGTGTTCTCGAACCCCCACAGCTCGGATCTGTATAGGGCAGCCGGCAATACTTGGCCTTCATAGATTGCGAGAGTCGGTGCCACGGGTTTACTCGTCGACTCCCGCTGTTCCCTCAAGACCACCCCTGAGACTCTTTTATGGTTTAATAGCATTTTGGCCAAGTGATCTTTCCAATTCATCCGGCTATTTACCCTAACACCCAAATAGTCAAAGGAATCTACCAACTCCAAGGGGACACCATTAAGCAAAACATTGTTCCTGAATCTCTTGGAGGGTGAAATGGCCATAAGCTTTGTTTTAGAGGTGTTGATGGTGAGGCCTCTGTCAGTACAAAACACACTAAAACGGTCCAAGAGCTTTTGAAGGCCTGTGGGGGATTTAGAGATCAAGATGGTGTCATCCGCGAAGAGTAGGGTAGGTGTTTTTTCCCCCGCCAGGGATGGCGCATCTGCCGCTTCCTCCCTCAGATGGTCCACCACTCCATTCACAAAGAGGGAGAACAGGGTTGGCGCCATAACACATCCCTGATGGACTCCGCTCCTCACGGGCACCCTCTCTGTCAGATGTCCCTGGGTGCCCCACCTAATCCTCGCATAATTCCCCTCGTGGAGCTTCACAATAAATCCCAAAAGTGGCCCTGGAAAGCCCATCTTCTCCAGGATATCCCACAGCCTTGCACGAGGGACCAGGTCGAACGCCATTTTGAGATCTATGAATGCCAGGTAAAGACTACCCTTGTTGATGGTCACAGTTTTCCAATAGATCGCAAAAAAACGGAAGACCTGGTCCATCGTGCCCACCTTTTGTTGAAACCCTGCTTGGAAATGAGAAAGGACATACTCCTCTTCCATCCAGACACCCACCCTGGAGATGATGACCCTGCCAACCACCTTCTGGATCACGTCTATCAGACTGATCGGTCTGTAATTGACAGGGTCATCTCTGGCGCCCTTTTTATACACAGTTACCACCTCTGCTCCCTTCCACGAGTCTGGCACAGGGTAGCCCTTGGAGATCAAATTCATTATTAATGCAATGAGTCTGGCCCAGGCTACAGGTTCGTCCAAAAGGAGGTCCCCTGGTATCCCATCAGGGCCAGCTGCCTTCCTCGGGGTCAGATGTCTAATGGCCAATGATACCTCAGAGGGCAGAAATGGTTCCTCAAACACCAGTGGAGATTGGGCCCTAATATCGGGGTCTAAGGGAGGTGAAGATATCACTTCTATCCCGCCAAACAGTGCAGAGAAGTGGGAATACCATTGTTGTTCTGTTATGTGGTTAGCGATAGGTGGCGTGCTTTGCTGCCTAGCCTTGTTAATCTGTTCCCAGAATAACGTGGCATTCTTCTTATTGGCTGCGGATTTAAGATCCTGCCAACGTTGTTCCTCCCACTCTCGTTTGGCCAACACTAATACCCTCGCATAATCCTTCCTAGCCGCTCTAACTAGTGAGGGATTCTTTTTAAGCAGGGCAACTGTTAACTCCTTCCTTTTTACCTTACACTGGTCGGAATAACACGGGTTACTGGATTTGACCAGTTTATTATTCACTCTACCACTTTTACCCTGGATTAAAAAGTATTGTCCTACTTCCTCTATTGCATTTTTATAAGCCAAGGAGAAGGACGGCCCCTGGACACTACCATTTTCCAGTTCAAGATCCTCCAGCTCTACAGTCAGATCTGCTACGTGCGCCCTAATCCTCTCAAGATTCCCTTCCTGGAATTGAACCTTATCCCATTTCAGCCTGCGATTGCCATTATAGGGGACAACCTCATTGGTTGTCCTCAAGGGGACTTTGTTCCCACTACCCTTGGATTTACCCCACCTTAGCTTCATACATAAGGGATTGTGGTCGCTATCCTGCGAAGGTACTACCTCCATGTCTATTAGATCGCACCACAATGTGACATCCAATAAGATGTAGTCTATTCTAGATGGGCTATTAAGCCTGTTAAAGGTCATCACTCCAGCGCGGTCAGAGGTTGTCCTGCCATTTAGCGCTCTTTAGGTGAATTCCATGGTCAGGGCATTGATCTGAATTGCCCTTGCTGACCATTTTCTGATTGGGGCTAATGACAGGGCTGGAATAGACCATCTAGAATCCTCCTCCTCTATGCCCAGGGGATCGTCCCTACTTAGGGGTTCGAATGTACAACTAAAATCCCCTCCCACTATGATTTTAGAAGTTGGGGGGCATTTGGCTAATACCTGTTCTAGGGTCACCAATGTGCATGAGGTTAGATCCCCCGGTAAATATTAAATAGATCTATCCTACTCCCCTTATTGTGCCCTGCGAATGAAAGGTGTAAAATATCCCTACTCGCTGATTCGTGGGTGGTAACATCCCAGTTCAATCCAATTTTTACCCAAACATGTAAGCCTCCCGCCGGTCTACCCTTCCCGCAGCTTAATGCGGGCAAGAAGAAGGTTGCATAACCGGATTTGTGCACTGGGAGCAAGCTCCAGGTTTCTTGGAACATGCATACATCGAACTTCTCGATAAACGCGTTCCATTCTGGTAGGACCATATTTTTTTTCAACCGAGCAACATTCCAAGATAGCAAATGGATAACCGTATGGCGTGTAATGGACAGGTCAGGGGTAACCCCATTATTCCCACCCTGCGCACAGGGAATAGGCTCGCTAATAGCTTCTAAAGAGCTAGCTAATTCCGGGGGTAAACTGCTGTCACCGTTGCCCCCCAAGGACTTTATTTGCATGGTAGTTATAATCCCGCTGCTATCAGAATTGCTGGCAGCTATAGGATCCACTTTCCCATTATCAGGATTGTTGGCAGCTATAGGAACCACTTTCCCCTTATTTAGGAGACTTGGTGATTTTGAATGTCAATCGACCATATCCAGGCAACTAAACCTATTTATGATCGGAAAGCCACCCCAATTATCCCTAAAAGCTGGCTCTGTGGTTGGCTGCTCCCCCCGCGGCCCCCAATACCGACCCCAAACTTGATGCCCTGCTCTATGCCAATTTCTATCAACTGCATGGTCCCTAGTGGGGCCACTCCTAGGGGGATAAAAGAAGGACAGTCGCCTAGTAGCTATACCCTCCAGCCTATCTTTGGTGTCCCATGAACAAACATGGGCAGCAGTGTAGGGATCCGCAAAATTAATCAGCACACAATCACCCTGAACAGTTTTCCTCTGATGGCCCAGCCATGACACCCTCCGCATCGTCAGGATTTTACTTGGACGATGCGGGGGTAAAGGCTGATTTTGGTTAAGCCAATGTCGGACCTTGTTGAGTAACGACCAATTAGCTTCCTCACAGGGAACCTCCAATTCCGGGACCCCCGTCATAACCACCACATAGGGTGTAGCCTCTGGGGGAAGGTTCACCACTCTTCCTCAGGCCGGCGCTCCGCCGTTTTTATTTCCCTTTGGCTGCGTGGTGTGTGCCCTGGGTGGAGTGGCCCCCTCACGAGGCAGGTTGGCACATGTGTTGGTTTTATCTTTCATTTCAACTATCTTCTCAGCGACTACGGCTGGGTTGGGGTTGGTGTTCACCACTAGTGATGGAGGATTTTTAGGAGCTTGTACTGTGGCTTTGTTACTACTTGGTTTGATACCCCCTGCTTTTTGGGCCCCAGGTGGTTTTTGGTTTTTAGGCATGGTGCAGAGATCGGCTAGTTGTTTTTCAATGTAGGATAATTTTTTCTCAATAGGAGAGAGATAACATTTAAAAAGCTCTTCTATCTTCGTTAAGAATTGGATGTCGGCCGCCTCCCCACTGGCACTTTCCCTAACCAGGCTAATTGAACCTTCTAAGTTCCCTATACTCCCAGCCTCTATTATAACATCATTATCATGAGGGTCATGATCTATATGTGGTTTTTAAGCAGGGACCCCAGTAATCTTTTTCTGATGACGTCCCCTTCCCCTCACTTTTTTTGTCTTCCGTACTTTGGGGATGGCGCCCTCCCTGCTGCCCCTCAATGTGGTAGCGCTCGGGTCTTCCTGAATGATACTGGTAACTAATTCCGGGGTGTTTTCCAAGTCGGTGCTTAATTGAGAGACACATTATAGGTGAGACACTGAAAGGTCTACCATATTTGGAAAACTACATCTATCGACATGAACATCTGCCTGGATATCTATAAGACCCGCAGCCTTAGAATGTTCGTGGGTTTTAGCCGCTGCAAGGTGGCCCAAAGACGATCTTTTTTTGCCATGGCAAGGTCTTGGGACACCCTGCACTCCATTAGTGTAATCCCTTGGTCTATGAAAGTATTGGCCCTTATGATAAAGTTGTCCAAGGTGCCCGTTGATAGGGTCCCCCCCGCAGCTGTTTTACTTCTGCTCCCACGGGTAGACATCATTTCCCAGGAGAGGTCACTAGACTATGCAGTGAGTGACTGTATCAAAAATGTATAATATATAAAGTACGTACATACTGCCACTCTGCCAACCGAGGTTAAGGGTAGGAGTTAGGGAGGGGGCCCAGCCCAGGCTCAACGGTCCCTAACGGGCTTCAACGGGTCCTCCGCTCGGCGACCGCAACGATGGCAGATGCGGCAGCGGGAGGGCTCGTGGAGCACAGCAGCTGCCCAGAAGTCGGGGGTGAGCAAGATGTCCTCAGGGGAAGTGTCCCAACAAAGGTATAGAGCTTAACATGCTCTGCCGGGGTCTCGCTGAGTTTATTGCGCCTCTAGGCGCTTGGATGACGTTTCCCTGGCTGCGCCGCCACAGGAGGTGGTGGGATGACGAGTTCTCTGCTCGGCGACTGCAACGATGGCAGATGCAGCAGCGGGAGGGCTCGTGGAGCACAGCAGCTGGCCAGAAGTCGGGGGTGAGCAAGATGTCCTCAGGGGAAGTCTCCCAACAAAGTTATAGAGCTTAACACGCTCTGCCGGGGTCTCGCTGAGTTTATTGCGCCTCCAGGCGCTTGGATGACGTTTCCCTGGCTGCGCCGCCGCAGGGGGTGGTGGGATGACGAGTCCTCCGCTCGGCGACCGCAATGATGGCAGATGCGGCAGCGGGAGGGCTCGTGGAGCACAGCAGCTGCCCAGAAGTCGGGGTGAGCAAGATGTCCTCAGGGGAAGTGTCCCAACAAAGTTATAGAGCTTAACATGCTCTGCCGGGGTCTCGCTGAGTTTATTGCGCCTCCAGGCGCTTGGATGACGTTTCCCTGGCTGCGCCGCCGCAGGGGGCGGTGGTATGACGAGTCCTCTGCTCGGCAACCGCAACGATGACAGATGCAGCAGCGGGAGGGCTCGTGGAGCACAGCAGCTGACCAGAAGTCGGGGTGAGCAAGATGTCCTCAGGGGAATGTCCCAACAAAGTTATAGAGCTTAACCTATTTATTCAGTTCAAGTTTGTGCCATAAGATAAGGTTGCCCAACATCTTAATGAGGACAATGGGCCCGATTCACAGAACTAACTTAAGACAAAATCCTAAACTTACTACTTTTGGTATTCACAGAAGTTAGGATTTTGTCTTAAGACAGACTTAAGACAGACTTCAGACAGACTTAAGTTGGGATTCTGTCTTAAGTCTGTCTTAAGAAAAAATCCTAACTTCTGTGAATACCAAAAGTAGTAAGTTTAGGAATTTGTCTTAAGTTAGTTCTGTAAATCGGGCCCCATCTTTTTGGTGTCATGTGAATTTAAAATTTTAAGCTGTACTACTTATTGTTCCTATATTTAAAAATCCTATTCATCCAAGAATGTACCTGAAAACAGACGCCTATGGTTTATAGCGTATATATTTTCTGTTCTACTTCATCATAGTTTAAAATCTTAAAAGACAGCTGTTTGTTTGGGGAAGTTTTCCAATACCTATGAGCAAGGTGATATTGAATATGCTTTTTGCTAATACTACTGATACTGATGCCAAAGACCCCAGTCTGTGACTAAAAAAGTTTAAATTTCAAATCAATTGACATCAGAACTTGCGAAAACTTTGAAATACTTTAAAGTCATTGTAAGTTACATACGGGATTCCCAATTTCAAATAAAATATTTTTGTATGGTCTTTGCAATTGTTTGGTAGCAATGGCAGCTAAAACCATACTATCAAAAGGTTTACTCGAAGATCCTAAAAAGGTTGTATCACATAATTGTAGGTACACCACAATTGTATTTCAAATAAGCAGAATTCATTTTATCCCATATATTTTTAAAAATAAGTTAAGTTTGGCGCATCAGTGTACAATGCCAACAATTCATTTAGAAGTAAAGTGTGTCTGAAAGCGAATTGCAGTTGCTCATGTGGATGAGTTTACAAGCTATGTTGAGGATTTGTAATGTTCATCTCTTCCATCATATATACAAAAGTTGATAGATTGAAAGCTTGAAAAACCACTAGCAATTGCTCTGTAGCATTCCAAATCATTGGTGAAAAATTATTGACTTGAATGAGGGCCAAAACGATTACCAGTGGCTAAGATTAACTGGAGCAAGTCATGCAGAAGCTCAATTCATTTTTATCTCAAGAAATTAGGACCATTTTCTTGACTGAAGTCCTCATTTCATATTTTATATCTTTAATGTGAACAGAATAGATTATTTTGCTTTCATGTGAAAGATATAAGCCAACATGTGAACTTCATGTTTTCCATCTGACCATTTGAACTATAGATTCTCAAGAGGACTATTAGGGCTATAATGACCCATTGATTTAATTTGAGATAATAATAATTAATTAAACAAAATTCACTTTTTAGCAAATACAAGTGAAAATTACCCATATCATAACATTATCAAGTGGCTGCATACTGTAATCCATCCAGTGTAGGCAGTGAAGGTAAAATCATTGATAATAAGTGTGTTGATAATGTCAAATAGACATTGATGGTAAAATCTTAATAGTTAAATCTTAAACTTAATTTTTAATGTAACAGCTTTAACCAACTGTCATTGAACAAAAAGACATAAGAAAAAAGGTTTTACTAGAACATTACATTTATCCATTACCCATTTTCATCAGGCAGATAAGAGGTAAACTATTGAACTACTTTTGAGTAGAAAGGCCACATTTTGATGTCAGAAGTCTCTAAATTAACTTTCTGACTCTTATTAATTTTTGTAGTTTCTGTAATGATATTCCAGTGTTTATTACAATTATGATAATCTTTTAAACATGCAATTTGTCACACTTTTAAGACCATTACTATAGTTAAAAGCATAGAGCTATCTCAGAAAGCTTCAAAGGAGTTAAAACCGGACAAAGCATGTGTAGGGGCGATTAACGAAAGTAGAGAACAGGGAGAGAAGCAACCAAATGAACAGTGGGGTAGTAAATACACTCCTTCCAAACCTGATAAAAAGATTGGTTAACTAAGAAATGTGTGCACGAAATGTGGGTTCCCCATACATTACCCTAAGACTGAAGTTTTTCCAGCCAGGAATGCTCAGTGTTGCAAATGTGGTAAACTGGTACATTTTGTCAAGGTGTGTGTTTCCAGAGGTGAAGGACTGGACTTTTTAACAGTACCAGCGGTGCCAGGGAACAACACCTATAACCTTCATGGGATACCTGTTTCGGCGCACAAACTACAGAGACACGGGACACTTCCTTCGGCGTCAAAGATTCAAGGTTTATTTACTGCAGGGAACACAGAAGTCACAACAAGTACAACACGTGCAACTTGGGGAGACTGCTTCAAATTGGTTCTGTGGAGCGCTCCTTTTATACAGAATTTACTCATAGGACAACATGGTACACAAAAGTTTACAACCTGGTTCCCATAATTATCCCCCAGAGGGGTCGCTTTGGTCACTTTGGTACACATAAGGTCCGGAACATAAGTGCGGAAACATTTGGCGGTTCCCAACTGTAAAAACCCATCTTCCCAACATTAGTGAATTCCGATCGGCAGTAAAACAGATCGAAATAGGGACAAAGACAGGTGCAGAGGAAGATGGAGACAGTGGGGAGATCGAAAAGGGTGTAAAAGGGGAGGTATCGGGAAACACGAGATACAGGCATCAAAGGGACGTGCCTAATGAGATGCACGGCTGAGACAATAAACCGGCACGGCAAAAGCGGGGCCATCTGCCTTACAGTATCATCCCCCTCATCGTAAAAGATATTTACAAAGAACATGTGTCTTCCACAAATATCTTGAGAGTCCCAAGGTAACGAAGCGGACAGTGTCCGTTCGCTGGCTACTTGAGGGCAAGAGACAAAATGGATGCCGTATCTAAGATGGAACCCGTGGGTACAGATGAAAAACCCACATATCAAACGAACGGTTTAAGTTAGCACAGCGAAACTGCGTATACTTACTAAACTCGTCATTTGCGGTTCTTAGATACCAGACTCGACCATATTCGTGCGAGTCGAAAACATCACTTACAATTGTCACGGAACCTCAGACGCTCCTTTTGCCCTCATGTAGGCAAGCACTAGTCGGAATCATATTCGATATTCATCAGACCCTCGAGATGTTGCTGTAGCATAGCTCTGTTCAACCGAGACCCTTTGGTAACAGGTGGCTGTCTCATACACGTTGTAGCACAGAGGCCACATAAGGCAGGACCGCACTGCACGCAAAGGCAACACGTGAACAGGAACGCTACAACGACTCCAATGATCATCAGAATCTTCCAACCCCAAGTCGACATCAGGCCCCAAAACCATCCAAGTAGCGTCCAATCCCCTACATCCACGTGTATGGATTCGGAGATCTTATGCAACTTCGAGATGGCTTGATAGACAGTCGGAGCGTTATCAGGAATGAAAATACAGCAGCTCGAATGGATCACCTTACATACCCCACCTCGATCTGCTAAGATCACGTCTAAAACCATACGGTTTTGTAACGTCATAAGTCTATCCGCCTGAAGTTCTGTGGTGATATTACCAAGGGCACTGGCAGTAATATTAGCTGTCGATTCTACCACTCGAGTCAACTGTCTCAGGTTCCTACTATTAACCATAGGTCCCCAAAATGGGAGGAAACCCTTGAAAAAGTCTCCTGCCTCTTGACCGGCAGTATCCTCTTCGCTAATTACGCCTCTCACAACTCTAGTTTTGTGATAATCTGCATCTACAGTAAACGTCGGAGGCAACAAGTTTGCGATAAAACATGAGCCCATGAAGTCAGAGGGCAACCATGCATACGCACGATCATGACAAATAAAGTATGTACCCTTGGCAGCCAAAAACACAGGGGACGAGACCATTGGCAAAATATAATTTTCAGTGCAAGCACTCTCTCCAAGTCGGGCTTTCGATCTACGGCCGCGACCTATTAAACAAAAATTACCAATGTGGGGTACGACCCATATCGGAGGCGAGCTTTTAAGCTGTTTTTCACCAGTAAACACACTATATTCGCCTCTACTTAGGACCCTATAGGCTTGTACCTCTTCTTCAGGGATAAGCGAGGGATCATAGATATCGCTATCTAAATCCTCTATTGCTATAGACAAAGGTTTTTGGTACGAGGTAGGACCAGAGTAGGGGGAACGTGGTTCTCGAATGGGGTGGAAACCCAGTGCGCTTTGAAACATTGTTTGAAATGCTCGAGCAGACCCTTGGGAGCTATACGGTAACACCAGATATGGAATTCCCTTATCCGTAGTATGCGGCATCAACCCACACACCCAACAATTAGTAGTGTTAACCACTAACTGATGCTGATGAAGGAGCTGAATAAAGGAATTGTTGCGGAATTCTGCACGTCTAGCCTGCTCGTGTTCAGGTAAGATGTGAAAAGAATGAGGAGAATCAGTGGAGATGAGTTTAAGGTCAGGGGTAGGAGTAGGTATGATAGAAGGCAAGAAGTAAGACATCGTGTAATATACTCCACCCGCCAATAACGCAGAAACAGTCACAAACAGTACGAATATTTGGAACACAAAACATTTGGTACGACTGAGTTGCTGCAGCTTGAATCTTTGTGCTTGAGCTCTTTCCAAGTCCATCAGCTTTGAAAATGCCATTCCCTATGACCGTCCGCAACGTTTCTTGACGCACTTCGTTCTGTGTAGCAATAGTCAATTCCTAGGAGTTCCCAGGAACCGACGGTCTTTAACCTAGCGTCAAGACCTACTAACCAGAAGGAAGTACGCGCGCGGCCCTACGGCCTTCATTTCACAAATATATATATATATGCGAAAACAATGTCTCTCAGCTGTGGAAACAAAAAGTGTAAGGAACGAAGCTCAATGAATATGTACAAAATAAAATAATTACAATAGTATGAGTGTTCAAACTGATCATGGAAAACGGGATAATGCACTTGTCAAGGGACAGAACGGGGTTTTTTATTAGTCTTTAGTGCTGGATCGCAAAAAATATCGGGTTTTCCCAGGACGTGTCTGTTCGTTAAACAAAAGATCCGTCGAAGGGACAACGCCCTGTTGATCAGCTGAATGTTCTGGTCTTGAGTCTTCTGATGACAAGTGTTCAACAATGCCTTTTTGCTGCACTGAGGATTCTCCGACAGGTTGTGCGTCGCTGAAAGGTACAAACGCTGACAATCCTTCGGTTTCAGTTGATGCAATGCCTTTCCTCACCCACGAGTCTGCTGGCAACGGGATGGGGACTTTCTTGGTATGGGTGGCATGCACCCAATTCTTCCGCCCCTCGAGACGAACTGCAGTTCTCGTGGCAAGGAGGACCTGATAGGGTCCAGTGAACCTGGGATCCAAATTGTTCTTGCGCGAAAAATTTCGCGTTACCACCCAATCTCCGGGCTGGAGCTGGTGGCCTGGACCCTCCGTCTGCGTCGGCAATGCTTCGTGAACCTGTTGGTGAATTAACCTCAGTTTAGCAGTCAAGTCATGAAGATAATCGATCAACATTGGATACTCAAGATCACAAAAGGCACCCGGTCTAGGGACCCCCCAATCATTAGCAGGGCGACCGAACACTATTTCATAGGGACTGAGTCCTACTCGGGAGTGTACAGTTGCCCTTGTTGACAGTAATGCTAAGGGTAAAGCGTCAGGCCATGAAAGACCTGTCGTAGCCTGAATCTTTGCTAGTTTTAGTTTAAGGGTGCCATTGTACCCTTCAACCAAACCAGCTGACTGAGGATGATTGGCACTATGGAATTTCTGATTAATTCCAAGGCCTTTGCACACACTCTTCATCACACTCCCCACAAACTCACTTCCGTTGTCTGACCACACAATTCTAGGCATTCCATACCGAGGAAAGTATTCCTTCAGTAGGATTTTCGCAGTGGACAAAGCAGTATTGTCTTTGAGAGGATAGGCCTCAATCCATCGGGAGAATGCGCAAACAACAACTAAAACGTATTTCAAGTTATTGCATCGCTCCATATGGATGAAGTCCAATTGGATCACCTCAAAGGGACATGAAGGGGGAGCAAAACTACCAGGAGGAGTTGGGGTTCCCTTACCAGGATTGTACAACATACATACCATACAATTCTTAACCAGGCGTTCAGCACATTTCGTAATACCATCATTCTTCCACACAGGAAACAGCAATTTACAGATACCTTTCGCGCTAATATGTGCTAACCCATGTGCCATAGTCACAACAGCCAGCACATATGCATCAGGCAACATCCATCTTTTCTGTTCCGATAAGTCAATCCAACAACCATTCGCATCCAACTTTCCCTTACTTTCTTTCCACTTCGTCTTTTCAGTCTCGGTGGCCTCATTCTGAATTGCTTTCACACTCTCGATAGTGTTTTCACACATACTTGATTCTGCAGGCCACCTAACCGAACTCGTCACATACATTCGAGTGCTAAGGTTCCGGGCAGTCTCCTTAGCAGTCTCATCCGCAAACGCATTACCACGACCAACATCATCCGTCACCTTACGATGCGCACTACATTTAACAATCGCCACTTGCTTAGGCAACGTAAGTGCATCCAAAAGATCATTTACAAGCTGGCCATGCTGAATCTTCGTACCATGTGACGTAAGGAATCCTCTCTCTCTCCACAGTCGTCCAAAACTATGTGCCACATCAAACGCATATTGGCTATCTGTAAACACATTCACCCGTTTATCTTTAGACAACACACACGCTCTCGTCAAAGCAATTAACTCAGCAGCCTGAGCCGAATTCTGACTTAACCTTGCGTTTTCCACAATCGTTCTCAATGTAACTACAGCATACGCAGTTGTCACATCACCGTTCGGCAACTTGAAACAAGAACCATCCACATACAAAGTACCATCAGGATCTGTCAATGGAGTATCTTTTAGGTCAATGCGACCCTTGGTTTCCTCTTCAGTTCTGAGATAGCAGTCATGTACTGCTTCACCACTTGATTCTGTGTCGATCGGCAGCAATGTTGCTGGATTCAACACATTACATCGTTTTATCCGTATGTGACTGGCCAGCAACGTCAACTCATATCCAGACAATCTTGCACTTGTCAGATGTTGAGTTTTCGTTCGGTTCAATAGAGTGTCGACTGCATGCGGAACCATTACCGTGAGCATATTATCCATGACTAGACCTGCGGACTGTCGAATGGACGCCGCAGCTGCCGCTGTTGCCCTTAAGCAACTTGGCAAAGCTCTTGCTACTGGGTCTAAAGTCGAAGAAAAGTAGGCACATGGGCGTTGCTTACCACCAAAAGGTTGTGTCAAAACACTCAACGCGCAACCATCCCTCTCGTGAACGTATAGTGTAAACGGCTTACTGTAGTCAGGAGTGCTCAACACAGGAGCCGAACACAACGCATCACGCAATTCAGAAAAACTTTTCTGACATTCTTCAGACCAAGGTACTGGGGATGAAACATCTTTGCACGTAAGGGCAATCAATGGTTTCGCCAACAATGAAAAATTTGGAATCCATTGTCTGCAGTAGGACGTAATACCTAAAAAGGCGCGAACATCTCTCTGGGTTTTTGGCACAGTCATTCGGGAAATCGCTGCAATTCTCTCTGGGGTCAACCTTCTCCCTTCTTTTGACAATAAGTGACCTAGATAGGTAACTTCTTGACAACAATACTGTAGCTTTGAAGGCGATACCTTGTGGTGCAAGTCATGTAGATAGTGTAACAATGATACTGTAGCCGTTTTGCAAATAGTTTCTGTATCAGCTGCCACTAAAAGATCGTCAACGTATTGAATCAAAGCTGCACCCGTTGGCAATACAAAGTCATCAAGTTGACCTTTAAGTGCTTGGCTGTAGATTGACGGACTCTCACAGTAGCCCTGTGGAGCGCGTTTTAGCCTAAAACTGCGACCACCTAATGAAAATCCGAATAGGTCTCTGCTTTCCTCTGCAATTGGGATGCTAAAGAAAGCATTCTTTAAATCAATCACTGCGAACCAGGAGGCAGATGCCGGGATCATTGTTAATAAAGCCGTAATGTCAGGGACCACGGGGAATTGTGGAACCACTATTTTGTTTACTTCTCTCAAATCTATAACGAAACGGTACACAGGAGGTTTAGTTGGGTCAGTTCGTTTCAGAATTGGCAATACAGGGCTATTACATACATTTCCACGAGTTTCTTCAACAACACCCTTTCCAATGAGATCATAAACAATTGCTAACAGCGCTCGTTCGCCCTCGAGAGAAATACGATATTGAGGTAAACGCGGTAATCGCGCATTTGGTTTCAATTGAATCACATAGGGTGGAATGTCTAACAGGCCCACGTCATTGGGACCTGTGGCCCATAAGGACGCAGGGAGGGAACTCAACTCCGGTGGGAATTTATCGACTGACAAATACATGGGAGAGATCACTCTCCGTCCCAATGTAAGCTTCACTCCTTCGGGGGAACAATACAATGTTGCATATAATCGTTTCAACAAATCCAGACCCAAAAGATTTTCACCACAACCTGTAGATAGAATCAGTGGAGCGGTTAGCTCACGGGGTCCAATCATAAGAGGCAAAGGATTAGAGACTGGGTTACTAACAGGGGCGCCAGAGAATCCAACGGAAACGTTCGTTAAGCCAGACAAAGGTGCGCCAGGGAGTTTTGAATGCATGATGGAACTTTTTGTCGCACCAGTGTCTAACAGAAAAGGCTCAACTACACCCGATGTAGCCACTGCAACGTAAGGCCCACTCTGATCGACCGGAACTGACACTACTCCCTCTCTTTGTCGTTGGCTGTCCTAGTAATGGTCATTTACAACAGTTTCATACTCTACATAGTAATCATCAACATTATACTGTGCAGATCGAACTGACCCCGCATTTCGCTGATCAAAGTAATTATTTACATCCGATTGATTTTGATAACGATCACTCTGATTGTGGGATGAACCACGACCTCTACCACGAAGTGCCTGTTGAGGACCACCACCACGGTTTCCACGTGTCAACACACCATTCAGACGGTCCCGTAAGGCAAGACAATCATATTTTAGGTGTCCCTCTTTCCTACAATATGCGCACTGATTATACCCAAGTGAAGATCTGGAATCAAAGTTGTCAGAGCGCGGCTGTGTTCTATCGAGCTGTGCTCGTGGTCGATACTGCTGTTGTGCATCATTTTGGTTTGATCGTGGAGGGTATGCTTGCTGCAACAAAACCTTCGTTTTGAGCTCCTTCGTTTTCTTTTCTACACGATCACTTTCTTCCTTTTCCCTATTCTCATAATACTGAGCCGTTGCTAGTATTTGCGCAGGGGTTGAAACTGCCCATGCACTTTCTGAATTCTTTAGTTTGTTGCTTAGTTCAGGCAACAAATTCGACACGAATTTGTCAACGAATAACCGCTGGCCTCCCTCAGCGCCCATGTCCTGGCCGCTGTGGTCGACAAACGCTTCCTCAAACCTTGTAAAGAAATCCGAGACACTCTCGTCTTTCTTCTGCTTACAAGCTGATAACTTATCCCAGTTCACCTTCATCGCTGGCATGAGAGTTTTCATGAGCGTAATGATTTTCTGAGGCAAATCCAAGATCAACTGTTCAGGCTTGGCCCCTCCGACTTGTAATGCATCAGCTGCTAGCAGTGCAGCCCAATCACCCCCTAATTCAGCTGCGTGATTGGCTTGACGAATTTTAGCCCAAACTGGTTGCGGTACAACGTTGCCAAACAACATGTCGATGTCGGCAAGGTTCATAATAGAAGCTTCTATCAGTTGTGATAACTCCTTATAATAACCAGCCGGATTTTTACGCGGATCGGGTAAGGATTGCTTCACTTGCAAAACTTCCGATCGTTTCCATGGAAGATGTATCCACACTCTTCGAAAATGCGGTAGCACCACAGGGTTACCCTGCGGATCTCCAGGCACCCACAGTGGCGGGACTTCTCTCATAGGATACTGACCAGGAACCGCTTTCCAGTTTTCAGTGGTATCATCTAATGATACCCGAGAATGTGCTGTGGGTCTGAATGCTAATAAGCGTTCCACGGCACGTCGTACATCGTCTCCTATAATCATACCGTTTGAAAAGTGACTCTGAAGTTCAATTATGTCGGACGGTACATTATCTACATCATCATTATACCATTCTTCTCTCAAAAAGTTACACATCTCCTCAAATACGAATCTCTGCGTAGGCTCATTAAACTGAGAAAACGTATCAAAGACTACACGTGGAGTGTAATTAGCAGGATGTCTTATCCACCTATGTGCCATTGTTACTAACGTCTCTTTCTCCCTACCACTAGGGATCTGACTCCGTCTCTGAGGAGTTTCAGATAAATTAGACGAAAATAACGGACCAGAAAGAGGTGAATAAAGGGTAGCAACAGAGTTAGGAACACGCTTACGAACAGAAGGAGAAAGAAAAACAGGGGCAACAACACTGGAGGTGAAGGAAGACATAGTAGGAACGGACAAGATAGTTGGAGTGGCAGAAACAACAGTCTGCGAAGGTACAGGTACAGGAGCAGTAGGAACGAGGACAGGTGGTGAAACAAACGTAGGGTTAACAGCGGGCTGACCCGCAGCCGCTGGAGCAACAAGAGGTACAACAGGAGGTACTACAGGAGCAACTACAGGAGCAGTAGCACCCTGTACATAAGGAGGTGGTGATTTCATCAAGTATGACAGCAAGGAATCCTCCTTCAAATCTTCTTCTTTCTTTTCTGATTTATTCGGTAAAACTGGGTAACATTTATCTATTTTCATGTGATGCAATCTAGTAGCGATTTCCATGTCTTTTTCTTCTTTGTCTTGTCTACATTCTTTTATAGCTTGCATTACAGGAACGAACTCTTGCCTTTGATCCTTTTTAAGTTGTTTGATTTCTTTCTGCTTGGCCTCTTTACGCCATATCCGAAAAGAATCAAACATAGCTGGCCTAGCTTTCTTTGAAAATAATTTAGCCTCAAGATTATCTAAAATCGAAAGTTCAAAAGTTCCATGTGGTGGCCATCTAAGGTCACCGTCTTTCTTTGTATAACGGACCCAGTAATCATTATAGATTATAGGACCCACACCATGTCGACTATAAAGATCATGTATCGGAGTTCCAACTGGAGGTATCGGACATGAGTCCTCCAACCGGGAATCCATTGCGCAACATTTGAAAATACGAAACAAATCACTATGGCTAGGCATCGTGCACACTAACCTAGTATCAAACTTCAAGGATTACCGAAGCAATAAAAACCTCGTGTAAGTCAAAACCCTCGGTTTTTGGCAATTGCAACTGTCAAATAATACTAAAAACCAATACTAAGAACCACAAATGCAATGGAACCATGCAATACAACAAAGCCTTAAGGCTATTACAAAGCTCGGAGAGCTATTACCACAAAGCCTGAGGAGGCTATTACAAAGCTCAGTGAGCTATTACCACAAAGCCTTAAAGGCTAACCACAAAGCTTTCAAAAGCTAGAACAACCACTAAGGACTGGGAGCGACCCACAAATACTTAACTCAAAACTTCAATGGCGTCACCAGGAAGGCCCGTCTGTCGTCTCGCTTGTACATAAGGTCTACGCCGGGCGTCGAAGACAGGTCGACAGTCAGGGCATCGGTCCGTCGCAGCCGTCAGGAGGCGGGAATCTTCGCAGGGAAAAACTTCGGGCCACTTATTTCGACAACAGGATCGATGAAGCGGGGTGCACCTTCCCTCGGAGATTTCACACGAAGTTCCTCACGATCATCAGGCTTTGGACCGGTACCGCTGAAGTCGCCCCACGTTGGGCGCCAACTGAAGGACTGGACTTTTTAACAGTACCAGCGGTGCCAGGGAACAACACCTATAACCTTCATGGGATACCTGTTTCGGCGCACAAACTACAGAGACACGGGACACTTCCTTCGGCGTCAAAGATTCAAGGTTTATTTACTGCAGGGAACACAGAAGTCACAACAAGTACAACACGTGCAACTTGGGGAGACTGCTTCAAATTGGTTCTGTGGAGCGCTCCTTTTATACAGAATTTACTCATAGGACAACATGGTACACAAAAGTTTACAACCTGGTTCCCATAATTATCCCCCAGAGGGGTCGCTTTGGTCACTTTGGTACACATAAGGTCCGGAACATAAGTGCGGAAACATTTGGCGGTTCCCAACTGTAAAAACCCATCTTCCCAACATTAGTGAATTCCGATCGGCAGTAAAACAGATCGAAATAGGGACAAAGACAGGTGCAGAGGAAGATGGAGACAGTGGGGAGATCGAAAAGGGTGTAAAAGGGGAGGTATCGGGAAACACGAGATACAGGCATCAAAGGGACGTGCCTAATGAGATGCACGGCTGAGACAATAAACCGGCACGGCAAAAGCGGGGCCATCTGCCTTACAGTATCATCCCCCTCATCGTAAAAGATATTTACAAAGAACATGTGTCTTCCACAAATATCTTGAGAGTCCCAAGGTAACGAAGCGGACAGTGTCCGTTCGCTGGCTACTTGAGGGCAAGAGACAAAATGGATGCCGTATCTAAGATGGAACCCGTGGGTACAGATGAAAAACCCACATATCAAACGAACGGTTTAAGTTAGCACAGCGAAACTGCGTATACTTACTAAACTCGTCATTTGCGGTTCTTAGATACCAGACTCGACCATATTCGTGCGAGTCGAAAACATCACTTACAATTGTCACGGAACCTCAGAGGTAATGTCATCCCTGTTTACAATGAAGAAGATAAGGGTAAACCTATGGGGGATATGGTGATTTCAATGAAAGATTTGGTTGTGGTGGTTAAAGATGATGCTGATGATTGCATTTGCATGGACCCAGTGGTGGGTGTGATTGTTGATGGCAAAGCTATTCAACTGTTGGTGGACTCCAGGGGGTGCATGAAAATAATCATTGAGGAGTTGTTTGAGAGAAAATGGGTAAACAAACCGCTCGAGGCACCAGACAGAAATCCTGTCACATATGAGGGCAGGAGGAATGAGGAAAAGTTTTTTTTTTTTAATCAGCTTGATTTTTAAGGAGAGGTTCATTTCTGGGAAGGTGTATGTGGCAAACAAGGGACCTAATATTTTGGTGTGGTATCACCAAGGACTTTTTGGCATGACTCTCAGACCAGGCCCCAAAGAACAAGTGTTGGTGGTGGATAAGATTAGTTAAGGTGAGGGTCTTACATTCTGGGCCAACAGGTTCAGGAGCATGTTTGCTGACAAATTGGGGTGCATTCAGGGGTTTAAACATTTGATCAAAGTAAAGGATCAAATTTGAAGTGATTACACCAAGACAGGGTAAATGTAAGAGCACTTATTTTATTGACTGTTCTTCTCCACAGCTTCCAGGTAATTTCCCAACCAACCCTGGAGTTTAAACAGGAAAATTCCGTAACCATTGAGCTGACATCATAGAGGGGAGAAATTGGTTATCTAATTACTAAAAAATCTCCTTTCTTTCCATGACGGGAAAAGAGAAGAAGGGTAACTCTGCAGGGTAGGCTGAAAAGAAACCAAAACAAAGAGCAAAGAAAATAGGAGAACAGCAGAGGAAGGGAGAGAGTGCAAAGGCAAAAAGTACAAAATACAATGCAATATACAATTTGAAAAACTGGCTAAAGACCTTCTAAGAATATCATAAAAATACATATTGACAGATGGGAAAAAACGTAACTACCACAAATGTAACACACTAGAGACCGAGAGATTTGCAAATTCAAACGTTTAGGTGGAATACTTCTCCTACCACTGCTACTGGTGTTAGAAAGCAGCGGTGACCCCTGATACACAAGGGTGTTGGTATCACTCCGCACAGGCTCCGACACACAAGACCCAGACCCCTTCTTGAGTCCCAATTGCAGAACCACTCTTCTGGGAATCTTGTGAATCCTGGATAAATTCCACCAGTTCCTTCCCTTTACCCTTACAGCAAAGCGAGAAGTGGCATCCACCTTAACGGGAGAACTGAACTTTGATAAACCCATGGCCACTTTGAGGGGAAGCTTGATTCTCACCCAATCGCCCACACAGACCCAGGAGTTGAGACCAGAGGCATCCTGGACAAACTTTGGAGAGACTTTAAGTGGTATTTGGTGGAGATTTATCCAACGCAAATCAGAATGTGTCACCGCACTGTTCATGCGCAAACCCAATTTCCTCATCTAAGCTGGACACATGACAAAAGTAGCAACAACTCAAATGGACTCTTACCCACTGCATGACTTGGGGTGGTACCATGCATCCACAACATGCTGTGCACCGCTTCCTCCACCTGAACAGGGGGAGTGATGATTTTGATGACCTTGTCACTGGTACAACAAATCACGCAACCATTGGCGATATCCTTCACCTGCCTGCCCATGATGCCCACCAATACACTGCTCATATCCTCCTTTTGGTGCTTGTTTGCCCAAGATGTCACACATGACCCAAATCAATAATGCTTGACCAAATTTGTCACCTAGCAAAATCATCTCACCCCCCCTCTAACGTCAGTTCTACAGCAATCTTGCCAAAAGCCTGAAGTTCTGCATCAAGATCCCTCTCCAGGGCCAACCTTGAACAATGTGTTCCATGACTTTTTTGAGAACCCGTATTCGACTGCATGGCTTCATACCACTCCTGTTCAGAGAAACGACCCACACTACACACATCTACAATCGTAATCAAACATTCTTCATCTTCGTCACACCCAGCCAGCTCCTCTTCTTCCAATGGTAGCAGCGATCTCAAGGGAAAATCTGCTCTTGTATTTCTCCCATGCGAAATGTGTGCCACCTCGAAATTGTACTGTAACAGTTTGGAATCCTATGCATATGCTCCCTAACAATATGCCCATTTAGAATAGGAATGAGTGCCATGTGGTCGGTTAACAACTAAAAAGCATTACCCCACAGAAACCGCTTTAATCTTTCAACTGCCCAGCAGCAGGCCAGTAACTCTCTCTCTATGACTGAGTAATTTTTCTCACTTGGTTGCAAAGCCCGAGAAGTAAATCCAATAGTATGCTCTTTACCATGTTTTACCTGAGTGATTATGCCACTCAAACCATCCAAACTCTAATCCACCGATATGATACACTGGTTGACAGGATCAAAAGGCGTGAGAATCATGCACATCCCAAGTTCCTGCTTAATGATAACAAATTCATCCTGGCACACCTGGTCCCATACAAAAGTGCTCTTTCTCTTCAGTAGGTCTCGCAAATGGATAGTTTTAGCCGGAAAATTGGAAATTAATTTTGAGTAAACTTCACACACACCCAGAAATGAAGAAACCAGATCCTTTGATAAACATTCCATGTTTGATAATTTGAACAACCTCAAGCCTTTATGAATGAAATTATAGTCCATGAGGTGGATACATTTCTTTTATGTTAATCACCCAGGTCACTAAATGAGGAAATCTCTGTGTGGTTATGTGTGCGTTAGGTCACATTTAGGGAGGTCTAACCCTAACATTAATTCCTTGTCATGTCAATTTTCCATTTGAGGGGGCTGCGGAACACAACAAAACACACCAAAAAGTAAATAAGTTGAGGTGTTGAGCCTCATAAATGTAAGCATGTTGTTAGATTACAATCCGTGCCTATGCTGTCCGCCTATATTTGTTCTATAGTTTACTATGGCAGTGCTATGGCATACAATAGTTGCCTGAGAAGCCGTGGTCAGTTCTCCATGCAAACAAAGAAAAATAGTCTGGATTTGGGTACATGACTAAGCAAGGAAAGCTGGTGTGTTGAAATTCATAGAGGTCAAGTTTGTATTACATTTCACTCATTGGAATATGTTGGTCTCTCAAGTATTATTTTGTTGTATGATATTTAGGGCCAGCCTGCATCTCTGAAAGGTCCGCAATGCACCTTGACGTATCTCCTTAGTCCTTAGACCATAGACCAAATTGTTTAGTACAGGAGGTACAAGGCAATGTAAAACTACAATGAGGTCATACAAATCATGTGTGATGTTTCTCCCAACCCACTGTGACAGCACCAAGAGGATGAGCGATGAGTAGAAGTAGGCAATAAGCATTAAATGTGATCCACAGGTTTTAAAAGCCTGTACACTGCCTCCTTTATGTAGAAATCTCAGAGCAGTCCAAAAGATCTTAGCATAAGAAAAAGCGACACATAGGAAATCAGTCCCGATGCCAAGAAAGGAGAGGGCTGTAAGGTAAATGTTGTTAGCAGTTACATCTCCACAAGCAAGCATCATCACAGCTGTATTTTCACAGTAACAATAGAAGATAGTGTCTGAAAAACAATATGATAGACGGGCAGTCAGGAATAGCAAAGGAAGCAATAGAAGAATGCTTTGTAGCTTGACACATACAATGGCAAGCTTGGCAAATCTGTCAGTGATCACAGAGTGATATTTTAAGGGGTTGCAAATGGCAACATAGCGGTCATAAGCCATAGCTACAAAAATGGATGATTCCATTGCTGTTAATGAATGGACCAGAAATAGTTGTAGAAAACACATCTCAAAACTAATGACATGAGAGTTTAACCAGAAGATGTCCAAGATCTTTGGGATAGTTGTTAAACTCAAGCTTAAATCTACCAGTGCAAGGAAGCAGAGGAAATAGTACATGGGTTTATGAAGGTGTTCATTTAGTTGGATCACCATGTAGATGATGAGGTTGCCGAAAACAGCTAATAGCAAAAGCAAGGCCAACAGAGTGGACAGTAGATGCCACCAGTCCTGAATTCCTGGGAAACGGACAAGCAAAAATTGTGTCTGGGTTGCAGAGGAGTTGTCAATGCTCGGGGGCATATTGTAAGCTCATGGATAAATCCACCCAAACATCTGAAAGAGAAAATCCATTAATTAAACTTAGTAATTATTTTGATTCTTCCAATAGTACCACGGAGATGTCTATAAATTATCATGCATTAATTATTGTTAGTAGCTAGACAAATTCTGTAATAATTGTAACCACCACTAGAAAACTAATCAATTTAATAATTCTCTGCTTATTTTGTCAAATGCATTGGTATATAATTTATGAGCTAAAAACTCCCATCTATGGCCTATTCAACTATAGAGAAATCATGATTACAGTGATAGCACCTTGGCAGCAAGAGTTCTAAGTGTTGATATTGCACTTATTGTGACAGGTGTAGGAACTGGCACACAGATGGTGCATTCTTCCATGTGCATTGATCAACCTCCACGGGTTCCCCCAAATGAGCTGATTTTAACTTCGAGGATTTTTGCAACTAGTGTAAATAACACATATTTATGTAGGAGTTCAATAAGAACACATATATCAATATCCAAAGGTTCTCTGCAAGGAATTGCAGTAATAGTTGAGGGTTGTTTGAGATCCAACCTTAAATATAAATCAAACCACTAAAGTTACTAAATAACTCTATGCCTAACCCTCTGGTAGCTTGCTACAAGGGAATCAGGATTGATTTATTATTTTGTTACTTAGTATTTATGCAGCATGCAACCCATAACTAATTGAAAACACCTGAAAACCCCAGAACAAGTAAAAAAGTACATCTTAGTAAATGAAATAGCACAAAAATGACAAATATCCAATAAGTAGGACAGGAACCATTCTTTTCTTTTACGTTTGAATTAAAAATAGCACCAAAAAGCCCAAAATACCAATCACAAGTATTTGGTTGTGCTAGACAAGGCCAAAGTAAAAAGTCAAGGCCAGTTGTGACACAGGCACCAACTTTTCCCATGGATTTTTACCTTCTTCTGATACAGAAACTTTTATGGAGAAAAAGTGATCATCACTGATCCCTCGGCAGAGCAAGCTGGAAGCTGGATCTGAAGTGGGGTTCAACGACGGTGGGTTGCTGAAGAGTGGGGTCCCGGTGCAGACGTCGACAAACAATGGAAAATTCAGAGTTCCAATAAAGCCCTCTACATTCAGACTTGAAAACTTTTCTAGAAGTCAGTTCTCCCATAGAGAGTTGAATCTAGGAGTAAACATTAGCACCCGATAAGGGGCTAGGACACTGGTGGCACCACTTAGGGGTTAGTACTCACTCCAACAGAGACCATCAGCAGAGTTTGGGGTAGGTCAAAACTGGCCAGGTGGACAGTTGCAGGGAGAAAAGCATCTGCAAACGTGTTGTGTCCCTGTGGCTCGAACAGGCCAAAACTGTCCTTTGAAGTCATGTATGAGGTCCTGTGAAAACAGCTCCATCTTCCTCCAGGTTCTTCGGACAGCAGGTACAGTCCTTCTTCTGACTCTCCACATGTCCAGAAGTGTTCTGAGGAGGATGCTGAGGGTGTCACATTTATTCTTCCCAGTGTCAGCATGTGAGTGGGAATATCTCCTAGATTGGGACAAACATTCCTAAGTGTGACCCTACACCCTTTTGCAGCACTCCCTGTGTGTTTTACTGTAAGCTATGTGGTCAAACCCTCCATTGTGATTACTCCAATCCACTCCTAGGGCAGCTTCCCCTCCTACTGGTTTGAAGATAAGCTGTCTAGCAAGACAAAAGGAAGGTGGCTCTATGTATGAGCTACATCTGACAGTGATGGGGTAGGCCTCCTTTGAGGATTAGGAAGGGGATGGGTATTGTCCCATCGGCAATCCTGCTCAAGGAAGAAAAATACCTCTCAACATCAAAGCCATTTGTCCACTGTTTGGGAGCAATCCACATCTCATCAGCAGTCAAGTGACTCTGGACACTGCCATAAGAAAAGCAGAAAGGGCTATTTCATTTAGGCCGGAAAATGAGACTCAGAGGGCATTTTCTTGCTAAACGAAAAATGTCTTTTTGCCAGTTTCCAGGGTCACATGACTCTTATTGGCTCTCATGAGGCATGATGTGACATGCGATGAAAGTGCCCTGGGTGTGGGAAGTGTGTTGCTCTCCTGAGCGGTATGGCATGGGAGTTGTACTCAGCCCCTCCTGCCTGGTCACTGGCAAAAGCAGCTCAGAGCTGACCATTCTTGCCCTTTGTTACCCTAAAGAGATTTGAGCCAAACCTAGGGTAAAAATAAGAAATGACCAGAACCAGTTTAGAGTTAGACAAAGAGGTTGACCCTCCACACACACACTCAAGGAAAACCACTGATTATTACATGTGGTTACATCATAGACCCTAGACTAAAGTGTCCAGGAGACCTCAAGACATCTATCAAGTAGACAACAATAATAAGATGCTGATTGGGCAAACAAAGGGTAATATACAAGCTCAATAAGTAAGTACCTTTTTAATAAGTATGCCATCAACATTTAGGAATTCTGCTCTTTGATTCAACAATTATGACTCGACTGGAGCACTGCATTTCTTTAGCCAGACACATAGTTTGGAATTTAAAAGGATTTATCTGAGGCAGGTTATGTCATGCCCTTGGACATACACACTCATTTAAAAATGAAGGCCTGTTTTTCCTGTTCTTAAATTCTTAGCCCTGAGAAAGAGGTTCATCAAAAAATGGCCTGCCTAGAAGGTCAAAATGCGTTGGCAAAACCAAGCGGTTTGAGGTAGACCAGTCTCACATTGATAGACGGCACATGCAGACAAGCACCTTTTTGATCATCCTAAAATTAAGATGGGGAAAAGCTGCAAATGAAAGCCCCAGCACCCATTGGCCCATAAGGGGAAGCGCAGATTTGATAAAAGGACTTATATTTGTTGGACACTTTTCCATGTTCTTTTATGTAATAGATTGATTCTATTACGTATACACTGGACATTTTTTACCTTTGAGATATTGTAATCATAATTTCTTTATGATTTCAGTAGGTGTACCTTTTTGGTCATGTAAGTTTAGTTAATTCATGTATGTTGTACACAACCAATTGGTTGCAAAAAGACTAAACATAGGGCAAGTCACTTAGTGTAGTGCATGACTGATGAAATACTCATGAGCTGATTTAAATTAAGTTGAAAAAGGCTCTTAAGAGTTCACATGGGTGTGCAATTAAAATTGAGTTGCACCAAATAATTGAATGCCTATACTCCAAGTAAGCACAATGCATATGCATTAATTTGGTAAATCTATGGTTGTCTGGCTTACTTTCTGTTTTAAATATCCCAAAACATAGGCTGGCGCTGGCTATAAAAGTGGCGCCCGCAGTACCTCTCCTAAATACACTCCTGGACCTGAGAAGATTCAGAAGAAGGATTGCTCTGCTTGCTGAAGAAGGAAGACTGGACCTACTAGCCTTGAAACCAGGATTGCAGAAGTGACTAAGAGGGTTTTTGGCTGATCTCCTGCTTGAGCTACAGAGACACAATAAGCTTCCAGAGGTGTCCCCTGCAACTGCCCGAGCTGAAAACCACCAACTGGAGCTGCTTGGACCCTGCTGCTTGTTTTTTTCTGGAGTGATTCGTGACCCCCCACCTGGTTGTACTTGGCCTAGTTTGCAGAGCTACAGTAAGACAGATAGAAGTGGCAAATAAAGTCAAACACCTCCCTTGGGGCGCAGTATCCCCTGTGACCTCAGCTCCCGCTGATCAGGCTCTGATAGTGGGTATCAATGTAATGATGGTGCCCACTACTGTTAAAATGGTTACACTTTTTGGCATTTTTCCATCTATGACTTGACTGTGCCAACCGTCCATTATGTTTGCCTTTGTCCATTGGTGGTAACTATTATTAGAACATTGGAATGTTGGGAGCTCCATTGAAAACAAAGGAGTGCTCCGGGCTTATTATGGCTGATATGAACAAAGGCTTCGAGGAGCCTGAGGGGATACCAATCCCCTCACGCTCCCATAAGGCTTTGTTCTTTTTTGTTAGAACATTCTACTCTCTAGTGGGAGAATGTTCTAATAGCCTTACAGCCCTTCGTAGCTGGGCTATACCAGCTATTAAAGTCCCTGTCCCATGTTAAAGGCCCTCGCCTTCGGCTCAGGCCTTAAACGCTGGAGAGGGCCTTTAATAGCCAGTATAGCCCTCTAGGGCGGGCTATAAGGCTATCGTATAAAATGGCATCATAGCCCCCTTCTGTAATGAATAATTAGCAAGGACATAAGATTGGAATAGCAAGAATGCTATTGGCATCTTGGCGACAATCTTGGTCATAAAGGTTGATGCATGAGAATGCAAGGTAGAATCAGAATATAGGTCACAGTAGTACTATGATTATTTAATGAACATCAAAACCTAACGTATTGGCAACAAACCTGTATTTGTTAATATAAAGAGCTGGTGTTTCCGGATGTAATTGTATTTTTTTTGTATGTTATTATTTTGTTGAAATGTGTTTATTGTTTGTACTTGAAAGAATAATCTGAATATTATTCACGAACAGGCAAAGGGCTGTTTTTAGGGACAAAAGTATTTCATTTTCAAATAATACATATTTAAAGCTGATGTGTGAGTGATCAATTATTGATGCTGAGTTTTGACGTATTTTTTAAAGCAATGAGTGCCACGGATTTCCCCTACAGGCTAGGCATTCTTTTTAGTTGCAGATCCCAGATTTGTGGCCCCAAGCTTGTCAAGCACAGTTGATGGTGCATATCCCAACCTGGAGCACCGATAATTTGTTGGTCACTACTTGTGTAGTAGTGGCACCATAGCTGAAGTTTTCTCTCCCATCTTTATTCTAGAGTACACCCTAGAGTACAATACAGTAATTGTGTATTCCAACAGTTACATCTGAAACTGATCCTGAGCATTTGTGCTCCTTTCATTATTCCATTGGTACTGGTCTAGCCGCGGGCTTTGTCATACGATGTTAGCAGGGCATTGGGGTGGAACTGGGAGACTCCAGGCAGGAGCAACCCAAAATAAAGGTGCAAAAGCAATGTAGGCATTCCGACTGATATATCTGTTTATCTACGGGTTGTCACCATTTCAGAGTTTCATAAGTGAGAAAATGATAGAGAGAAACTTCAGAGCTTCAAAGGGTCGATCTATCTCCTCTCAATATTATAGACTTATAGCCCGCCGTGGCAGGCTATACCGGCTATTAAAGGCCCGCTGCAGCGTTACAGGCCCGAGCCGAAGGCGAGGGACTTTAACAAAGCAGCAGGACTTTAATTGCCGGTATAGCCCTGCTACGAAGGGCTATAAGGCTATTAGAACATACTGCCACTAGAGAGCAGAATGTTCTAACAAATAAAACAAAGCCTTCAGGGAGCGCGAGGAGATTGAAATCCCCTCAGGCTCCCTGAAGCCTTTGATCACAGCCAAAACTGTGAACAAAGAAACATTGGAATGTTTGAGCTCCGGGCTTATACCAACCATTATAAGCCCTGAGCACTCCATTGTTTTCAATTGAGCTCCCGACAGTCCAATGTTCTAATGCTCAATAGTGTGATCAGTCATAAAGGATTCCTGGAATGGTGAGCCCTGCAGTTTTCAGCTGCTGTATGGGCTCTCATTGACCGTGCATCTTAAGTTTGGATATTACAAAGATAAAATGGATTCCAATTTGGTGATGACCATGTATAGAATACACACCCTACACACTTCTTCTACACAAGCAAGCAAACAAACAATACATCACTGAAATGCCTTCAGCACTCACATGCTTGCCATGAGCTCTGAAGTTGGACATCAAAGAAAGCTGCTGTTTCATACAATGAACTTGAGGCAGGGGAGTGAGATCTCCAGGGCCATGCAGGGGACCTATCTGAGTCTCAGCAGGCACAGAATATCTGAATTTCATAGTATGAGATTAGTATATCTGGGCTTTAAACGCATCGCTGCGGCGGCTTTTCCCGCTGTACGTGGCAATTTTGAAATTACCGCGTTACATGACGAGCTCAGCTCGTCATGAGCGCACGGCAGGTTACGCTCATGACGAGCTGAGCTCGTCATCAGCCCCGAAGGGGTTAAGCGAGTCCCTCAAAAATAATACATCCATGATAGCATATAGACTCAATCGGTATGTTGTAAGCATGACTAAAATAATGATTGTAATATATAAAAATCACCTTGACTCTGCCAGCTTGGCTTTAAATGCTATCTGAGGCAACATGGAGGGAGTGAGGATGGCAGCTAACACAAAGTGAAGGAGCATGGAAGACAGGGAAATGGCTGGTGTAAGGATAAAAAAGCACTAAGAAGTGACCAGCTCTGGCCTCATCATGGTGCTTTTTTATTGCTCCTCCAGGGCAACTTGGAGGGAGGGAGGTCAGATGCCTATAGGGAAGCATATGAACAATGGAGGATGTGTGTGAGGGTCTGAAGGCAAACAGATGATCAACTGAGGGATCAATATAGTGTTATTAAAAACCATGACAAAATAGACAATATACAAAAATACACTTTCAGTGACACCGTACACTAGATATAACTATACCGTTTATTCGTAAAAGGAGACCTTGGCTAGCACTGCATAAGTCCATGAGCACCTTTTATGGAGCTAGTCTGGGCTCATGGTGTTTAAAGCTAGCCGAGTCTGAAAACACAGCCCTTATTCTAAATATCGTACAGCATACACAGTTCATCTAAGTACATATTGCTCACAGGAACTATCACGCATTTTTACGTCTCACATGGCAGCATGCTACGTCCCTTCTATAAGAGAATATTAAGGGGCAGATTTATGTTGGTAATGCGCCACGTTTGCGTCACGCAACTGCGGCGTAAACGTGGCGCATCCCTACGACCCATTTACAACGTGACGCATCTAGGCAGATGCGTCACGTTGTAAAGCCCTGCGCCACTTGTGGGCGTTCCGGCGCAGGGTGGACGTTCCGGGGCAGGTGCGCCTCGCAAAAGTGGCTGAGTGAAATCTATAAGATTTCACTCAGTCACTTTCAGGCCAATGCTGCGTCAAAACCCTGCGCCTGCTTGAAGCAGGCGTAGGTCTTGACGCAGCATTGGTCAGATAGGGCACCCCCGAGCCTTGCTGGAGCTCCAGCAATGCGCCACCTTTACGGCGCAGATGCGTCACGCATCTGAGCCGTTTTTGCGCCATTGTAGGCCGCATTGTAAATGCGGCGTACCATGGGTGGCGGAGCAGCGGCGCAATATAACTGGCACATCCCTGGGGATGCGCCAGTCATCATAAATCTGCCCCAGAGTATGCAAAATGGGCAGGATAAATTTACACTCCATTGTTAAATGTGGGTGTTCCTAGATTGCATACAATTGCTTGGGCATGTAAGGTGCATTATGCCCTAGAGATCTCTATTTTTTGATTATTCATAACAATAAAAAAAATGTAAACCATTATGCATTTTTGAGCGTTTTAAGTCTGTGTGATGCCCTATGCGACATTTGATGTCAAAAATGTGAAAAAGGTGCAGTTAAAATGACCAACGTTCAGTCAACCATCAACTCAGTAGTGTATCATTTATAATCTTCACGGGCTGGATTGTTTAAATAAATTATACTGTCCCCTCTGCCCCTGTTGCATTTGTAACTGTTTGTTGACTTTTTGAAGAAACGTTGTTGTCCTGCAAGAAAGCTGCAGTGTCCGGCTATTTAACAAAGCCATCATAACGGGTTGGCAGGATTTTATCTGAAGTGACCGGAGAGCTGGAAGTAGAAATGTTGGTCTAAATTGACTGAAGACGAGACTGATGCACAAAAAATGTTGGACTGTCTCTTCCGTGCACCTGCAAAGTCGACAAAGATTAGTCGGCAAGGTTTGTCTCCACAGTAGAACCTGATCTTTTGAAGAAAAAGCTCCCAGTGGAATGAAAAGTAGGGAGTGCTGTATTATTGGAGATATATGATTTACAAGATATGGCTGCAGCACCCAGTTCCTATACGAAGATAAGACCATCCATCCATGTTTTTCCTTTGCTAGCGCGGCTTTGTCCAGTAACCAGACTCGGGGCCCGATTCACAGAACTAACTTAAGACAGAATCCTAAACTTACTACTTTTGGTATTCACAGAAGTTAGGATTTTGTCTTAAGACAGACTTAAGACAGACTTAAGTTAGGATTCTGTCTTAAGTCTGTCTTAAGTCTGTCTTAAGACAAACTCCTAACTTCTCTGAATACCAAAAGTAGTACGTTTAGGAATTTGTCTTAAGTTAGTTCTGTGAATCGCGCCCTGACTGTTTAGCTGCTTTGTTGGCGAATTTATTGAATGCGGGGAAGCTAATGTTTAGGCCCCATGCTTCAGGGTGGTTAATGCTTGCTGAAGCACCGTTGGCCAGTCTTTCTTCCTTTCAGGTTGATTCTTTAATTATGACCAGCAGAGTGCTGCCAGGGTTTCTTCGTGTGCTGCTCTCACCCCCCAGCACAGTTTGATTATTACTGCTTATCTGATCAGCAGTTGGTGAAATAGCCCAAATTCCAGTCAAACCTGCGCCTGAGGGATAAACTGCTGAATTCGAAAAATGTGTTTAAAAAGGGTGGATTGCTGTAGATTCAAAAAAATTGCATCTTAAAAGGTTCAGAGCCGTAGGTTAGTGTTGGAAGGACTTGGCAGCAAGTACTTGTGAAAGGTGAGAATAGGACGGGCACACTAGTTTTGTTTGATTAAGTGCAGGGCACAGTTTGTTCACCTGGGCTCGTCTTTTCGTTAGATGTTCTTTGAATGTTAATTTGGAGCCTACAACCACTCCCAAGTATTTGTGTGAACCAACCAACTCTATTCTGTTCTCTGCTGCGAACCATTGGTGTTTCATAGTTTGGCAGATGGTGTTTGTCGAGAAGCGAATGATCAACTGAGGGAGGGAGGGAGTGGCTGGTGGCAAGCATTTGGACAATGGAGGATTGGTTGGTGGGAGGGACAGGACGGGAGAAAAACAAATATGCAAGGGAGACAGCTGAAAAATATGCACTTTCATAGGGTGTTTAAACAAAAATAAACAAGCATTTGCAATGCAGTCTTCGCATTTGTGAAATTTGGAGCTATTGGTGTTTCTTAAGGATATTGTTTTTTATATATGATATTTTTTTGTAAAGTAGTGGAAATAAGTTGTGTTTAGTGGAATTTTATGGTTTGAATTTGCCTTGTTAGTTGTGGGATTGTTTGGGGAGAGATGGTACAGTGTATTTGTGTAGTGGATCTATGTGGTATGGTGAATCGATGGAGATGAGACTTGTACAAAATAGATAGAAAGTTAGAGTGAGAGGGATAGGTAGCCTGTGTACGAAGTTGTGAATAAAATCTACATAGAGTACTAGAAATAGTGTGTGGGAATGAAAGAAACAATGTTATAGATGTATAAAGAGGCTATGTTAGTGTACACAGAAGAGACTTATAGAAGAGAAGGAGAGTATTGCAGCTTGGATTTTTTTTAAAGTTATGGTAAAGAAACTGTGCTGAAAGACCTGTAGTGAACTTGTAAGAGAAATGATGGATCATTGCGTGAGAGAGCAAGAATGGTGTGCAGGACCGGACTGGGAACAAAAACCGGTCCTGGCAAAGTGCTCGGCCGCCACCGCCCCCCCCCCCCCCCCCCCCCAGAGGATTGTGGGTGCGACCACGCTCTTTGCCAGGGCCGGTTTCCGGCCGATTTTGTTACAGGGCTGATTTTGCCCTGTATAAAAAACGGCCTACAGTGGCCCCAAACCGGCCCCCACCTGTGCAGTGCACCGGGGGATTGCCCGGTGTCCGCCAAGGCCAGTCCGGCCCTGATGGTGTGAGAGAGTACAAGACAGAGAGAAAGAGTAGTAGGGGTGGTATTTAGGGGTGGGAAGGAGATTCTGTACATAAAGAAGAAATTATTGTGTTTTAAGAAGACCGGGCAACTTTCAGTCCACTTGGCAAGGTATAGTCACAAGATGCCAACATTTACTGTGTTAAAGTGCTGGATAATAAAAAAAAAAATCCACTGATGTACGACAGAATTACATAACATCTGTACTGTTGTACTGTGAACTGAATCACCTCTAACTGATACCTTTCTCGTATGTAGTTTAATTCTCAGCATTTCATGAAGTTAATGTGTGCACTGTTAAAAATTGCTAGTGCATTAAATTTCAGCTCATACTGTTACTATGTTATTTCCGGGGTTGTTCGCCGAACCCTCGGAAAGCATATCCTCAGCCCCCTCCCGCTTCTGTTTACAGGAGGTCAGAGATGCCCCTGCCCCCTTGCTCTTCCCCTAGTCCAGTTTGGGTTTTCAGGCAGCTGTGTTTAATGTTGGGAGCGAGCCAGCAGCAGAGACAGATGTTAGTGTGATACAATCACACGATTCCATTCCTACCACTCGGTCTTTAATAACATTAAAACAAAAACAGGGAGAGAGGGTGGCGGGGGAGTGAGTAAATTAACTGTATTTGTATTCTGCAGAATAATTCATTCAGCTCCAGTGTTGCTATGAAGTACTGTGAATAACGGATGTCACTGTTAAATAACCGGCCATGGAACTGCATGGAAGACTGAGTGGGCGTTGCTGAAATTTGAACTCCCTGTGTTCAAATCACCACCTATTTAAGCAATAAGTGATTACCTCACTGAGCCATCCTGCATGTTTGAGAGCTGCCATCAGCCAAACATCCTGTCATTTTGGGAAAATCACTTAATCTCCCTATGCAATCACCTAACTATGAGGGTGGGGCAGGGGTCGAGGTGGGGAAAGAAAAGGTAGGGGAACTGTGGGCGGAGAATCAGAGGGCAGGAATAACCAGATGATTGGGTCAGTGGTCGGAGTCAGAGGTATGGTCAGAAAAAGCAAAACCTCCCAATTTTTAGTATTTGTTTGGCATTTCATTGACCTGTTACAGCTTACTCCGTTATTTCATTCAACCAATACACACACATTTATTTAAGTTTTAATATGAGTTATTGACACTAAAATACATTCACACAGTGAGATATGTTTCCAATCACAGAATGTCCCAAATACGCTTGAAAGTGGAATCACAAGCCATTTGTCTCAGAGCCATACAGTTTCTTTCATCAGCACTTCTCCCCTTTTCCACAAGAGCAGTTCAAACATGAATGGCAAAATATCCTAGTTTGAAAATGTTTTCCATATAATCATGACTCTGCCATATTTGCCACATCATTCATAATCTCCTGTGTAATCTGACGATTTTCGCAAAAAATAATAGTTTGCAGCTCAACGAGTCAAACGTTATTAAAAAATATGACTTTGCCCTTTGCAAAGGTTGACTAGTCACCTTTCTCATTGCTGCATTTGTAGGCTACACTGGTGCTAAGAAGGCAAAATCTTTGCAGAGATGGATAGTATGTGTAAAAATTTCAAAATTATAAAGTATCAGAAAACGCACCGCATTATGCCTCTTTTTGCTGCATTATTTAGTCAACACTGCAACATAATTTTGTCCTCCATTGCTGCATAATTCCAGTGGCTCCAAAGCAGGCATCACATGTTAAAAGTGCTTATGCATTAACCAAAGAGACTGTGAAAGCTGCAAACTTAGTTTAGTGTGCCTGAAAATCCTGCATTGCTCATACCTGGTTAGTTGCACTACTACCGCTGAAACAAGGCCAATGGAGGTACAAATGGGTGGCGCAGACTGGTCTCAGGGGCCCTGTGACCAGAGTCACTGTTGCTCTGGGGTGTGCTGCTTCGTAGGCCTGCCTGCAAGACTGGAGGTGAACTTCCGTATGGATTGTAGTCGACAGGGCTTCAAGGTTAACCCACACTTGCCACCGCTGAGTCCATCTGCTGGTTCTAAAACACCAGGGCTTCTAAGGTCTAGCGAGCCTACAAAGTTTTAACATAGGAAAGTGCTACCTTAGGTGAGTGGCCTAATGGACTAATCGTGAAGGCTGAACCTGGTTGTCCAGTTACAAATTCAGCAGCTCTGGCCATAGTGTCACATCCTCTCCCCCACTGAACACCATACTGCCTCACTGAGAGACACTTGCTCTGCCTTCAGCTTCAACCCAATTGTGCCACGCTGTAAACACCTGGATGCGACTCAATTCAAATTATGCTCTAGACAAAAGCAATATGCTGCCAGAAAAAAAGTAATAACATCCTAGAAAAAGCAAACAGTCCCAGAGAATGCAAAATTAAGTAAAAATGGAAGCAGGAACAATATGGTTACCGTGAGGCTTTTACACTCATTATTCAGAAATCAATGAGTGTTTGTGCCTGATAAGTTAAGGACATGACTACAGAGCCCAGGAGGGACCAATGTCTATTGCTTATATCCTTTTATACACTAAAACAAGGAATACAGCTGGTAAGGATCACATCAAACATTTTCAACTCTATGCCTTAACCAGTTACTGCGGAACCTCTAGTAATGGTGCACTTTCCCACCTCGGGATAACAATGATGTTCAAAAGAAGGACGAGATAGCAAAGGTAGTGCTTCAATGGCAAACTCTGTAAAGTCATGCTAATATGTTTGTGATAACAACCAATCTGGTGTGATTACAACCAATCTGGTCACTCTGCAACCACTCTGTCTTGATTCATTTAGTTATTTTTAACCTTTTTTTCTCTCCGTCCTGAGGCCGTACTGTGGAATTGAAAAATGTAAAAAAAAGATAACGGGGCATATTATCAAGGCGGGCGATGTGAGATTATTGCCGCTTTTGCGGCCGTTTTTGGCCGAAAAGCGGCGATAATTCTATCACCCTATTAGCAAGCTGTCGCTAACAGTAGTTAGCAACAGTTTGTAGGAGATAGTGACCGGTTTGGGGCCCGCTTTGAATGTCAGCGATATTCATCGCTATTGACATGCAAAGTGGGCGTACCCAACCTGTTAGCAACTGAAAGCAGTTGCGAATATCGCCAAAACCAAACGCCTGCTCTGACCACTTCTTAACCTGTATATCCAATGAGAGGAGGATATTCAGGTTAAGACCCTATTAGCGATAATGCCGGAATATCGTTGGATTCCCAGCGATATTCACGCATTTTGCCGCTATCGCCGGATATTTTATCGCTTTAGAGATAAACGTTGCTAATAGCGGGTTATCTCTGCGATAAAATCCAGCGATGCGCAGTGATAACAAAATATTGCTAAGCCAGTTTAGCGATAAATATCGCTAGTTGTTGATAATATGCCCCAACGTTTCCAGCAAAATTGTTTCTTTCTTTTTTGGCTCCATTTCACAGGGGAACGGAGAGGAAAGGGTGAGAGATGTTCCTTGAAGTCATAGAAACATTCAGCAAGTGAGGAAGAGGAAGCAAGAGAGAGGGGGGACAGCTGCCAGTGGCAGAACAAGAAAAGTCGACACTCTCCTTGTCTTCTCTGGGAGAGTTCCCTTGCTTGCATTAGGGCTCCTTGCAGCCTTTATACAATCTGCACAGCCCTCCTGTTGTCATGAGTTCTGCAAGAGGCAGAGAGCAGGCTCTTTGAATTCCCAACCAACCGACCAGCAATTCTAGGCATGCACTCCTTCACTGCCAGGATACCCTTTGCAAATATGTGGGCCTGGTCAGTGTTTTCCAGTGCCTCAACATTGGGGTGGAAGACACTTGGGGAGGTACAGAAAACAATGTTCCAACATCTGGACTCAGACCAGGAAGATGACAAACGTGACTTATTTAATAATTGATCCGATTTCTGTTAGTGGCCACTTGCAGCCAAGCAGTGCTTCCATATGGGAACCCGTGTGTAAGCCACCCTGTGCTTGCCCTGCCGCCTTTTATGTTGCATGTGAATACAGTTTAAGGCCAAAATCTGTGGCAATAGTGGGCCCCGGGCTCTATGGCATAGCAAGGTCAGGTGGTACACAGTGCAGAAAATTTCTTGTCTACCCCGGCTTGACAAAATGGCAAAAATATGTGTTTAAAACACATATTTTTGCCATTTTGTCACCCTCCTCAATGATGACACCCTGGGTGGCCGGCACCCACCGCACCCCCTTTCCTACGTCATTGCCCGGGCCATTGATAGTTCCCCGCAGAGCTGGACATGGATATTCATCGGTGTATAAACAGGAAAACTGGAGAGGCTTGGGTTCTACTGCTTCCCAGGGAGGATTGTACACATAGATGAGATTGTTTGCATACAAACACGGGGACACGGGTCCAAGTACGGCATGCCCCTCAGTCCCTCTTCCCCTCCATTGATGAGCAAGAGGGGGAAATGAGCAGCACCCGAGGAGGGTGAATCCGTAGGGTGTGATTAAGTCATTCAGCCCCCTTTGAATGCAAAGTTTAAACTAGGAAGAGACAAAGGTGGAAGGGTGAAAGGGCGACCAGCTGCACTGGGGTAGAGTTGAAGTAGAGGAGAAAAGCAGCGAGATATCACACAGGGAGAGTAGAGAGGGACACTGGGAAACACTATCAAGACTCGGCCCGCATCTCTGCAGCAGGAAACTATCATGCAAGCAAGCCCAGATTGGAGGAGGGTTCATCGCGCGCTGTGAAAGAGTCTTGGCTGACCAAAAGAATCCATTCGTGAAACCGCTATAGGGTGGGAACAGACAAGGAAAGGAGAGACCAACATGGACAAACACCAATAACAAGCCAGCATTTCTGAATGCAACAGATAACAACCAATGGCTATTGGTGGGTCTGCCAAAAGCCCACGAAGAGGACACATCAGGTCTCCCAGACAGTGCAAGTGCTGTCGATGCTCAACCTAAAAAGTAGCACCTGAAAAAAGGGAGGGCCCAAGTAATGCATTCATGCACTAAGTGAGGCACAATATTCGAAGAGGAAGGAAGCCTAAGGAAACTGACCAATAAGAAACAAGCAGACGAGAGTGACAAAGAAGCCAACCAATAGTAAGAAATTATCAGCCTCTTAGAACTTCTGTAAGAAAACAAAAGCTCTATCAGAGACTGTCTTAGGCGAGACCTAAAATGTGGCATATATTTGCAAATCAGGGGAATTTCAACTTATATGGACACCGTCTATTTGTTTTTCCAGGTATGGCAAACTGCATGCATTTCTGCATGCTGTTATAAAGTTTGAGATAATATCAGCAAACTCACTGTGAAAATTAGCCCACCAGACCATAAAAGAGGCACACAATCAGCCAAAAAATAGCCCACACACTGACTTTACAAACCAGCCCTTCAGGCTTTGCCACATTGCCTTATAGGCCAATCCGACCCTGTTGGGTGCATTATAAAATATCTCGATTCTTTTCAATTAATATTAAGAAAGACAGTAACATGAGATTACATTTCTAGCTCAGCCTATTATGGCACAGTAGAATGTATAATAATTACTATTAAAGTATTAATTTGAGAATTGTTATGTACGACCCTCACAGATTCGTTAGCGTGAATGACTGAATTTTAAATCCTGTGATTCCTGCTATGTTGGACCATTAGTAGGAAATGTTACTTGTTAACCACAGTTGTTATGTCATAAAGGAATGCCAGACTGCTTTGGCTGGGATCTGTGGTAGCCTGCCAGAGCAGGGCTGGAGAGCGGGGAGCAGAGCTTCAAGAGGGAAGGCACTAAGAGTGGTGGCAGGAGGCCAGGTAAAGGTTTTCAACACATCGGGAACTGCAAGAAGAGGTCATGGCATGTAAGGCCTTCCATTTCTCCTATGCACCTGTGTTGGAGTTAAAAGCAGAGGCAGAAGATTTTGGGAGCCATAATGTAGCATGTTGGTCATACATACATGAAGAGATGTAGCCGAGGCAGATGAGGTAGAGTTGAGAAGTAGGTTTATTTAACCATTAGTAGATTTACAAGAAGTATTAAGCTGGAACAAACAACCCCACCAGGAGCAGCCTCTTAGCTACTCAGCCCATTCTCAACTGTCAAACCTCATACCAGTCACCCAAGCATTCCATCCATGTCAATCACACTCACATTCTAACCTGGAACACTCACACTGGCTGAGTAGCTAGATGCAGAGAAGTGCAGTAATATAAACACTAAACTCAGAACACTACACATACATAACATAACATTATAGATGGGAAAAAGTGAATTATGAGGATGTTTTTCACCTCGGACTCTGAGTGACATCAGAGACAGCTCGAGCTTCACTCTTGTTGCCTCTCGGGACACCTCGGTGACAATACTACCTGTAATTCTTGGTAACTGCTATCTCCAAGCTACACCAGAAGCTCCTAGGAGTGGCAGACATTTCTTGCAGGGATCAAAAAACTGCTGCTTGGTTGTAAGCGTTCTGTCAATATGAGTCTTTATTAAATAGGTTTTATTTTGATATTAGGCTTCTAGTTTGTAGAGCACAGTGTGGGCATGCTCAGCTAGAGTGGGCTCACAAAGGATGTATTAACACAAGGAAGACCAACACTGAACATGCTGATGGACCAGTAGTGCCAATGGGGAAGGAAAACATGAAAAGCATCTGCGTGTCATTTGGTAGATTGTCGCAGTGCGGGCACTATTCTGGCGCTTGTCTCTTTTTGATGTGCTTCCTAGTGGCGTAGGTTGTGCACAGGTGGTGAGCCCACCCCTGACAGATACTCCCATGATGCAGGTGCTCGGACATTTTGCTGTAAAAGTGAGCTGCCATCAGACCAGCATTGCTGCACAGCCGACGGGCTTCACCTAACGCGGCCTGGCATCAGGAATGGCATGGCGTTGATTTTATAACAATGACCAACAATCCAAGAACTACAAGGCCCAGTAGGAGAGGGAGAGGCAGTAGGTTGAAGCCTGGACATGGAGTTGCCGTGGGTATCTAGATTTGAAAAGCTGCCCTTTCAGATAAGAGTGAGTAGCTGACATGCTAGAAAATTGAATATTATCTCTAGTTTTGTCTTTTTTGGTTAAAAAATAGTTCTGTCACCCGGACATTTTTAAAAATTCATCGATAATATTAAATACCTGTGAAACAGTCCGCAGTCAAGAAATAATACCAGCATAGTTGGCAAGTTTTCCAGATCCATGTAACTATTTAGTCCATTTCGTTTTGTTTTTTTAAGACTTCTTGCACTTGCAGTACGACTACAAGTCCCAGAATTCCAAGAACGGGACGGGACCAACTAGTTACGCCTGGGTCTTGGAACCCTGTCAGCTGTGTACCAGTGAAAGCACACCTCAAGGTGTTGAAATGTAACCTAGGTCAGGAGGCAGGAGGCAGGAGGCATGCGGCTGTTACCTGAAGGACTTCGCCATCTCACGCTGCCTTTCGCATACCATCATGGAGCAGCTTTAAGCCCTTTTCCTTCTACCTTCACGGACAGGCTCACCTCCCAAGGGCAACATCATTACCCACAGACACAAATACATCTGGCCTCATGTGACCCAAAAGGGGAAAAAATCAAAAAAATCCTTATCTTTAATTACTTCATCAAGACATCCATTTTCGTCTATTAGATGGAATATGTCTTATTTTGGGGTTTTTTCAGTTTATGGCATACTGCTCCTACTGCATCCATTGGAGGCTCAAAAATAAACACGCACATTCATATGCAGAAACTGAGTTCCACAGATTCCAACAGCGAAATTCCCTGCACCACAGGAGTCCTGTGAGATTACTCTTGATTAAGCACTTCCTTTTGTTAGCACCATCCACCTCTCAGTAACGCCTTTATAACTTTAACTATCCTTCTTCAGCGATTGGTGCTGATGTTGCAGTTGGAGCCTTGACCTCTTCTTGGTATTAGCTATTGTTCCACCTAGAAATGAGCAGTATAGTTAGACAAGCATTTCCAATGCAATAAGTCTCACATTTTTAAGAGTTAGGTCTATTGGCGTTTTAATGGAAATATTTTTTACTTATATTGTATAACCCCGTCTTTAAAAGCACTTGCTTTTTAAATACCTTTTAGAAGGCAGCAGTAAAGCCCTCCACTCAGCGGCGAAAGTGTCGCTGAGACTTGCAGTGGTCTCCTGTCTCCAGAAGTGGGTTGGGAAGGGCCGTGGTGCTAGGGAACAAACACATGCTAGGGATTTTGCTGCCTAATAAGCAGCGATGGGTGGGACAGCACAGCAGGCGCCAAAGCTGGAGAAGCCCTACCATGAGTCCGAAGAAGCAGCGACCTCAGAAGCATGTCGGACTGAACCAGCCAACTTCTGGCCCAGATTAGGGCGGCACAATGGCTTCAAAAATATTTGCAAAGCCTTGCAAAGGGTGATTTGCGCTGCCTTGCGTTGCTTTGTAAAAAAATGCAATGCAATGAAAAGGCTTGACCTGCCTTATGTTACATTTCAAGCTGGGAGGCATTCTATGGGTATTCCAATGCATCTATCCATGGATTTTGGCTCATTCCCAGATTTACTAAAGCTAGTACACCTTCCCCAATGAGGTGTACAAAGAGAAGTATATTTCTTCCAGTTACTTCCACTTCCTTTGTGTGATGCATTTTACATCACACATAGAAAGAGAAAAGTGCCTCGAAAGATTCCTTTAATACAGGCACCATTGTACTATGGCGCAAGTGTGTCTCTGTTGACACTAAGCTGCACACAGTGCATTAGCACAAGCAGAGAGCAAATATGCAGCAAATCTTTGTAAACATGGAGCATTTCTTCAATCAGTATATATGCCCCCATGTAGTTGCAGAGACGTAACACAGGCCCCCACATCCTGCACGGTGCAGGGTGGCCCGAGCGGCTGAGGGCCCTCTCAGCACAGTACTTAGGACTCAGTACTCAGTATTTAATACGAAGCGGGGGGCCCTCATATACATTGCAGGGGGCCCCTGAAACTTTTGTTACGTTACTGTGAAGGTGCAAATGTATTCACACACATTTTGTACACTCACACGTAGCTAATTTATGGCCCTGGTGTAGTTTGCGCATTAAATGCACTAAAATGCATCAATCCATGCAGGATGTATTTGGTGGCTAAGAAGGGAAAGACAACTATTTATGCTAAATAATAATATGGTTCTTAAAACATAAAAAAGTGTTGTCTCTCTTTAGAACTTTGGACTTAAAGCAGCCTATGCAATGAGTGTAAGCCAGTTGTGTAGATGAACCTATATTCAGTTACATGTATAAGTTCCATGCATACTTTGAATAACAAACACAAAGTAGAGAAGTATTCAAATGAACCATTTTATGCTACTATGCACCCGTTGACTCACGTTTTATACTACTCTGTAACCATGTGCACCCCTTCACCTGGCACATTGGGTTAGTGATTTAAACTCCTGCTGCTGGCATCCTCAGTGATCCAGTTGTAATGACCTCAGAGCTGATCACCTTTAGCAGTCAGGAAATTGAGCGCTTTTTTTGTGTAGTTTTATACAGCGCAAACTCGACCTGAAGGTATTGGAGCGCTTTACATTAGCACCGATTACATTACACATGGACACATTCATTTTGTGGTAGGCACGGGGAGATTAAGAGCAAGAGTATGTTGAGCTGAAGGGCCGATACTCGACCCCGGTACCCCAGCTCCAAAGTTGGCAGCTCTGATGGTAGTGCCAAATCCTCTCCCATGAAAAGACATAACAGTTTCACCTGTTAATTCACAGCTCTTAGAAATACCAGGAATGCAGGATGAAGCGCTTTATAAAAGGAATACATTTTATTGCAAGAGAAGGAAGTCTAATGTCAAATGCCTAGTAAAACTGGTGCTATGTAAAGCGCTCTGATACCCGATGTCTCGGTTCAAGTTTGCGCTATATAAAACTCTAAACCCAAAAAAAAAGTGTAGTTTACACGCCTCGGCCTACACTATTTACGAATGTGTCATACGGCTGAGGTTTGAGGACATGAGCGGACATTTGTGTAGTGCTTTGAAAGATTAACTTTCACAGTAAATAAAAAAAATAATAATAAAAAAAACGACAACAGCGAGGGGTCAGACGTGATGAACCCCGTGGAACTATTTAGCATACACTTGTCTTGGAAAATGCTCACTTTTTTTTTTAACTATTAGTTGTGATAAAAAGCTCTTTGCAGTTTTTGCAGGAAGAGAAACTGTTAGACCTGGCATCTTTGCCGTGGTTTCCCCTGACTTTTTGCCTCTGCCTCCTGTGTTTTTTTCTGACGCTTTGCTGGATTTAATTTTTGCTGGTTTACATACTTTGGGCACTTTGCCACTGCTGACCAGTGTCAAAGTGCAAGTGCTCCCTGGGTAAATTATTATTGTGATTGATTATCCATGATCTGCAGATTTGTTCATCAATTGGCCCCTAGTAAAGTGCACTGAGTGTGCCAGGGCTGGTGATGCAAATGCTACTAGTGGGCTTGCAGCACTGATTGTGCCACCCACATGAGTAGCCCTAAAATGGTGGCTCAGGCCTGCCACCGCAGTGCCTGTGCACAGTTGCTAACTGCCAGGCCTAACCCTCCCCTTTCTGTACACGTTGGACACCCCTCTGGAAGGCCTCTGGGCAGGGTGACACGCCTATGGAAGACCACTTCTTAATTACTGCCGTGCATTGAATTCTCTTGTTGAATAATATATATATATATAATATATATATATATATTCACTGAAAAAAACATAGGTTATAGACCATATATAGTTAGGAATTAGCATTTAAAAAACCTTATTTTACTCACACAAAACCATTGAAATTCCATATATAGTTAGTTGCACTAACTATATATCGCGCACCCGCAATCCACTGCTGATGATGTCACATATTACATCATTCATGACATGGTCAGTGACATCACTGATGACATCACTGATGACATCTCAAATGACATCACTGATGACATCACTGAGGACATCTCAAATGACATCACTGATGATATCACTGATGACATCATCCAGTGACTGTGTGTTTCTGTAAAGTTTAAATATGTTTGATATATTGAAGAATGAGTGGATGTATAAGTGTCTGGATGAAGGATTTAGTAAGTGCGTGACTGACTGTATGAGTGAGTGAATAAATGTGTCGTACTAAATGCATGGGTTAGTGACTAAACTGTCTGAATGTGTGCATCAGTATGTCTGTTGTGATGTAAACTGCTGCATGTGTTGATCATTAGCTATACGAGAGGCTATATGTGTTATTGATTGGTTGCCCAAGTATTTGTATGGGAGATTGAGTTTGTGTGGGGTTGGCTGGGAGGTGTGTGACTCTGTGCATAGATGTGTGAGCAGTTGATTCACTAGGTGTATGAGTTCAAGAGTGCATGTGGAAAAAGCTACATGGGCGGTTGACTGTGTGCATGAGTGTATTGATGAGTGAATGGATATCTCAATGCTACATGTCATAGTAAGTACATATGTAAAACACAGTACATGTGAGAGTTGGCATATATAAATAACTGTGCATGAGAGCCACTGAATGTGTGAGTGGCTGTATGGATCATTGTGAACTTGTATCAGGGATTGTATAAGAGAGTAAATATGTGTTAGTATATGTTTGAATAAGTAAGGTGTGTATAACTGTATAGTTGAGGAAATGGAGGTGAGATTGTTTCTTTGCATGACTGACTAGGTGTGTGAGTAACTCCATGGATGAGTGACAGTGTGTGAGTGTCTGTATACACTGAGTGTATCTAAGGTTATATTAGAGTCTGAAGAGGTTTATCGTATTAGCACAAGAATGATGTCAAATGAGATGTCATCAGTGATGTCATCAGTGATGTCATTTGAGATGTCATCAGTGATGTCATCAGTGATGTCACTGACCATGTCATGAATGATGTAATATGTGACATCATCAGCAGTGGATTGCGGGTGCGCGATATATAGTTAGTGCAACTAACTATATATGGAATTTCAATGGTTTTGTGTGAGTAAAATAAGGTTTTTTAAATGCTAATTCCTAACTATATATGGTCTATAAACTATGTTTTTTTCAGTGAATTTTCAAGGTTTTTTAAATGCTAATTCCTAACTATATATGGTCTCTAACCTATGGTTTTTTCAGTGAATTTCAATGGTTTTTTAATAGCAAATATCATAAGCTGTCGAATGTCAAGTACGTGGTAAGTAAAAACATTTTCGTGTTTATGCACACTGATCTGTTTGAATGCTGCCCCCCCCACCTCATTTCTATTACGAGTACTCTCTCTTTGCAGATAGTGAAGGGTAGTTAACGCAGGCCTTTGCCCCCGTTGTAATCCGTCGTGCCTGCTTCTCTCTCCATTTGATTCATTGTTATCCAAGCATTTACTGTTTTAGAATTGGTTCTCTTTGGTTCATTCTCTTTTTACAAACAAGCACAGAGTCGCAATACTCTGTTTAGTCTTTGCAGATAGTGAAAAATCGTGTAAAAAAACAAAAGGAATCGAGCAAAATCAGTAGGCCACTAATGGGATCTCTTTTTGACCTCGCTAAAATAGAAACATTAGGAACAACCCCTCATGAGAAATACGAAACTAGTGAGATGAACTGAGCTCCACGCCATGATGGCTGCAAGACAGCTCGGCTCCGCCACCCATCCCGCCCAAAATAACGATAAACTCTATGCAAATATTACAAATATATACAACACACCAGCAAAGTAACAGGGTAAAACGTTTTATTAAATAACTATTTACATAACTATTTTATACTTTTTGTTGCCCGATCCGGCTAGCTCAATCGATCAAGCATGAAACTCATGCACTCTGATAGTTCAAAGTTTTGAGGAGTGCTTGTTACACTGTCTGAAGGTTATTTGCACCTGCTACAGCTTCACTATTCTCAATGTAAGTGGGGGCTGTTTGAGGACGTGACTGCATTTGAAAACAATGTGATGCGGTGCCTCCCTGAACCGCTTGACGGAGGATTCCGAGGGACGGTGTGATGGCGCGGACTGGGAGGGGGCGCTTGGCTCCTGCCCCCTCCCCAAGTCTTGTTGCCCTGGTGTGGCCTGAGATCGCCCCCGCCATAGGCGGCCGGCTCCCGGGGTCAAGCGGAACTTTTTGCCTTTTGGTGACTCTTCCATTCTTGACCTTGTCCCACAATCCGTTTGACCTGAAGACACGCTGTAGTGGGGCGCCCCTTTACCGTTTCAGTTGCCATTCCGCCCGCTTTTGCTACACTGTGCCTCTTCCGCTATTCAGCTGTTTACCGCCCGCTCTTGCGACTACAGCGTTTCGCTCACCATGTAGTTGAGTTGCTCCCGCTCTTGCGGTGCAGCGATAGGCGGCTGCCACAGGACTCTCAAAATGGCGGCCGGCTCTTCAGATTTGGGCGTGGTCCACTAAAATGGCCCTGCGACACCTTGGAACTCGGACGCTTGTCTGCTAGGGCTTGGGCTCCATTCTCGAAAGCGTCCCCTCAGCCTTGAAGATTCTACAAAAGTCTTGGGGGCCCCGACTCCCGCAGGCTTCTGGTGGGGAGCGGCTGCCATGATTGCTCGTGGAATGGCCACGACGGAGCTACGAGATGATGGTGCTCTCATGCTGACGCCAGCTTCAGTCTGAAACATCCAGAAACACTGTAGACTACCAATTCGATCAGTTCCGGTAGCGCCCCAACGTGACCCGGTAGAGAAGAACTTGCCCTCCCCTCTTTGACTGATGGTTCTTGTTGCCTGTCCCTTCTGTTGTCATTTAACAGAACTATTTAGCCTGCTGAAAGGGGTTATGTTCCGACCGCTGGTTGGTGGAGACATTTTGACTATATTCTGGACCTTCGTTGTCGCGTAATGCGTCATATGACGCGCCGCGTTAGCGCATACGGAAGCGATCCAGGGCGCGGCGCGCAGCGCGTAACGTAAGCATAACAGGTCATGTGACTTGTTAATAAAACTTTTCATTGGTTTTCATTTTACTTTTCTTATTCTAATGATGAAAGGCTTGGTCATATGACCTAAAAATTACGCTTTTTATTGCTTTCGAACATTATTTTTTCTTAAACATATATGTTATAATGTTCCAGGCTAACGTACTTTCCCGGAAAATTTACAACTGTCCTGCAAGTAAAATATATTCCTTTTTCGAGAAAAAGGGCGTTTCTTCATCCCATGACGGAGCCTTTGAGCAAAAGAGGCTCCGCCTGCTGTCTTAGTCGCCGATACACCTGAATATCAGATTCTTATCGATCACTCTATGTTGCAGAAGTTGAAAACACAACAGCCCTTGACCATTTATCTTTACTGCGTTCCTGCGTATTATACCTTTTACCCTTCATGTAATTGGACTGCTTTATTTCACTTGCCTTTTACTGATTCGAAAACAGTGACTATTATTAAAAACTTTACCAATGTAAATACTACTACCATGTTTTCTTTTAAAAACCTTTATTGTGAAAATGTCAGTATACAAATACGGGCCTATAACCACGTGGGCCGGCCACGGAGCAAACTGTAATCGTATATGATGAGGAGACATTTACACTGTAGAGGAACGTAACGGGCGGGCCATTAGGTTGCAAGAACTAAGGTGTCTAACAGTTGCGGAATCGGTGGACGTACATTTTATAATTAAAATACGACAGGGCCAGTTACAATAAAATTATCTAGATATACATTTGCAGGCAAGTACCATGGGTGACGTTAATTCGAACTTTCAATAGTACAGTAATCAATAACACATCAGAACTTAATATCAATAGGGATGTCGAAATATTCAATCAATTCTCATCCCCGCCCGCCATGTGCTTCAAAACTGCATACGTATCTCGTGATATCAAGGTTGTGCAACCAGTACACAACAAGGAGTTACGAGTCCCATTTATTCCGGCGCCATTGTGGGCGAGGACGGGCAGGTCCAGGATATAGTCAAAATGTCTCCACCAACCATCGACTATGATGATGTTCATATGCTGTATTTATTAGAGTAACACTCATCTGTCCACATGAAATTAATTTGCCACACTCTAAACATGTCATTTTAATCTTTCCAAAGTTCTTCTGAATATTTGGGACCGTTTCCCTTGCCTCTGATGCTGTCAGTGCCACTTCTTTGGTGAATGTACTGGCAGGTCGGGGGTTGTCCTCCAAATCTCTCTTTTGTGCACCACTATAATTAATCGGTGCCACCTCTCCATATGACGATGCATGGTATAATTACCATAACTATATTTTTTTTCGGTTCCTCCGGAGAGTACATCGTGGCAGATGAGGCAGGTAACGTACCGGGCATTTACCTTTTTTGCATGTAGAGGAAAGGAAAAAAAATTCGAGCGTCCGAGTTCTAAGGTGTCCCAGGGCCATTTTAGTGGACCAGGCCCAAATCCAAAGAACAGGCCGCCATTTTGAGAGTCCTGTTGCAGCCGCCTGTCGCTGTAGCAGCAAGAGCGGGCGAAACTCAGCTAGACGGCGCTCCACTGCAGATGAAGTGCCTCAACCTGGAGAGGCGAGAGAGGCTCGTTTGCGCCGCCTACCCCCCACCCCCCTTCGGGCACCCCATGCCGACTTTCGGCGCAGCATTGTAGGATGGCCACACCAGTGCGGCAACTTGCTAGACACCACCTCGGTGCCATCCGGATCTCGGCGCCCCACTGCAGATGAAGTGCCTCCACATGGAGGGAGAGACTCGTTTGCGCCGCCTCCCCCCCCCGCTTCTCAGAACTCTCAACTATGACACCACCTCGGTGCCATCCGGATCTTGGCGCCTTGTGCTGGTTCCGGCCTATTCACACATCGGTCCGCTACTGACGCCACCTCACAGGCCAACGGGGTGCCCCACGCCGACTTTCGGCGCAGCATTGTAGGATGGCCACACCAGTGCGGCAACTTGCTGGACACCACCTCGGTGCCATCCGGATCTTGGCGCGTTGCGCTGCCTTTGGCCCTATTTGCACATCGGTCCGCTACTGACGCCACCTCACAGGCCAACGGGGCGCCCCACGCCGACTTTCGGCGCAGCATTGTAGGATGGCCACACCAGTGCGGCAACTTGCTGGACACCACCTCGGTGCCATCCGGATCTTGGCGCGTTGTGCTGCCTTCGGCCTATTCGCACATCGGTCCGCTACTGACGCCACCTCACAGGCCAACGTGGTACCCCACGCCGACTTTCGGCGCAGCATTGTAGGATGGCCACACCAGTGCGGCAACTTGCTGGACACCACCTCGGTGCCATCCGGATCTTGGCGCCTTGTGCTGCCTTCGGCCTATTCGCACATCGGTCCGCTACTGACGCCACCTCAGAGGCCAACGTAGTACCCCACGCCGACTTTCGGCGCAGCATTGTAGGATGGCCACACCAGTGCGGCAACTTGCTGGACACCACCTCGGTGCCATCCGGATCTTGGCGCGTTGTGCTGCCTTCGGCCTATTCGCACATCGGTCCGCTACTGACGCCACCTCACAGGCCAACGGGGCACCCCACGCCGACTTTCGGCGCAGCATTGTAGGATGGCCACACCAGTGCGGCAACTTGCTGGACACCACCTCGGTGCCATCCGGATCTTGGCGCGTTGTGCTGCCTTCGACCTATTCGCCGCAAGTGCGCACGCAACTCAGCTGCATAGCGAGTGAAACACCAAGGGGCGCCCCACTGCAGCCGAGGAACCTCCATCTTGGGGGCGACGCACAGCATCACATTGCTTTCCAATGCAATCAGATCCTCAAACAGCCCCCACTGACTGACGCAAACTCACAGGCCAACGGGGCGTCCCACGCCGACTTTCGGCGCAGCATTGTAGGATGGCCACACCAGTGCGGCAACTTGCTGGACACCACCTCGGTGCCATCCGGATCTTGGCGCGTTGTGCTGCCTTTGGCCTATTCGCACATCGGTCCGCCACTGACGCCGCCTCACGTGCCAACGGATTTTCTACGCTTTTTATAACCCTATGCCGCATAACAGGTCATGTGACTTGTTTATAAAACTTTTCATTGGTTCATTTTACTTTTGGTTTCCTAATGAGGAAGGCTTGATCATATGACCTAAAATAACACTTTTCATTGGATTAAAACATTTTCTTTTCCCAAACGATGAAAGCCCCACCTTGTTTCTGGATGTTTCAGACTGAAGCTGGCGTCAGCATGAAAGCACCACCATCTTGTGGCTCCGTCGTGGTCATTCCGCGAGCAATCATGGCAGCCGCTCCCCACCGGAAACGTGCAGGAGTCGGGGGCCCCCAAGACTTTTGTAGAATCTTCAAGGCTGAGGGGACGCTTTCGAGAATGGGGTCCAAGACCTAGCAGACAAGCGTCCGAGTTCCAAGGTGTCCCAGGGCCATTTTAGTGGACCAGGCCCAAAAAGGAAAGAGCCTGCCGCCATTTTGAGAGTCCTGTGGCAGCCGCCTATCGCCGCACCACAAGAGTGGGCGCAACTCAGCTGAATGGCGGATTTTGGCACAGTGTACCAAAAGCGGGCGGAATGGCAACTGAAACGGTAAAGGTGCGCCCCACTACAGCAGACGAGCCTCCACCTGGGGAGGCCCGTTCACGCCGCCTCACCCCCCGCCCTCCCCCCCCGGGGCGCCCAACGCCGTTATTCGGAGCAGCATTGTAGGATACCAAAACCAGTGCGGCAACTTACTGGACATCACCTGGGTGCCATCCACATCTCAGCGCGTTCTGCTGCCTTGGGACTATTCGCACAACAGACCGCTACTGACAATGCCTCCCCCGGGACGCCCCACGCCGTTTTTCGGAGCTGCATTGTACGATACCAAAATCAGTGCGGCAACTTACTGGACATCACCTGGGTGCCATCCACATCTCAGCGCGTTCTGCTGCCTTGGGACTATTCGCACAACAGACCGCTACTGACGAGGCCTCCCCCCGCACCCCCCGGGACGCCCCACGCCGTTTTTCGGAGCTGCATTGTAGGATACCCAAAACCAGTGCAGCACCCAGGTAACATCACCTGGGTGCCGTCCAGAACTCAGCACGTTGTGCTGCCTTGGGACTATTCGCACAAAACACAGCTACTGACCATTGTTGCTTCTTTTTTCCATAAAATGTTTAAATGTATTTACTGTTTTTGTTGCGTTGTATATATTTATAAGTTATTAAAGTTTTATAATCCTACTACTTTGTTGGAGTGCTATATATTTTTAATGTGACACATAATTGTAAAAACTTTGATGTACAAAGAGGCATCCCTGGAATCTTCCGCTTCAGGCTGGGTCCCCTCCCCAATCACAATACAGGATGGTTTTCAGATAGTAGGAACGCGTGTGGTGTGACGGATCTCATCGGGTGGGGGCCTTGATCTACTGTAACTCCTTTGAAGAGGGGTGATTCTTTACAGCTGGAGCCATAAACTACATCTGCAGGGCTAGGTGTTAGCCTGGGACCGGCCTGGACAATCGGACACATAGGAAGAGGAGTGTCAGAGGGTGCGGTAGTGAATCGGGCGAAAGGGAGGCGTCGAGCGGGCACAGGGTGTGATTCTCAGGGAAGAACAGCGCAGATGGTGGGATGTTTATTGCCCATGCATAAGACAGAGAGCGGGGGTGACCAGTGCCTGGGGGAGATGCTTGCGAGGGTGGGGAGCCATGCTAAGGATCGACAGCGTGCAGAGAGTGGGTCTGGTCAAGGCATCTAAAATGGCTGCCGTGCACGACAAAAGTGTGGCATTTGAAAAAAGGCAAGATGGCGCAGACAATGTTTATCAACACTTCCTGATTTCCTTCGAATCGAACGTTAACAGACGTTATCTCTCCCACACTACCGGTCCCCCTGGGCTTAAACGCCGAGATGGTAGGGACTGCATCCCGTGGAGATAGGCCGAGACGTCACTCGGCAGAAAAAAAAAAAATCAAAAAAAGTCTATAAACATACAATAAGTTAAAAGTCAATCATTCTTGTTTGCTTGTAGTACGCTCCCCAGACCGCTTCCCGGTTCGCGAACCGGGCGCACCCCACGAAAAAAAAGATTCTTTTTTTTTTTTTTTTATGCCCCGCGGGGCCCTTTTAAAGCCTCCACATCAAACCTAGGGGGTCAGGGAGGATCTACTATGCCCCCTTATGGTCATTTGCCCCTTCGCTTTGGCCTCCTCTTGTCTCTCGATCCTACCGAGAGGCAAGATGGCGGCCGCTATGGACTGTTTGGAATGTTTACAGACACCGGAGAGCCAATCAGCTTCGCTTCGCAAAGCTCCGTAACGCGAAAAGTACGTGAAACGGAGCGCTACCCGGGACGCTGTCACAGATATATATCTTTTTTTGAACGTTAATTTCTCAAAATCCACTGGAGCACATATATTGAGACCTAGCAAAGGCACATCGGGCTACCAGTCCCTACAATTTTGCCAAGTTTCGTGCAAATCCATTCAGCCGTTCGGGCTAAAAGTGAGGCCAACCGCCCTATGTAAATTAACATGGGAAAACGCGTTTTGGGACCCCCCTTTTTTCTCGGCCCCCCCTTGACGAACCCCCCCCCCCAATTTTCAGGGGCTGCTCAGAAACAAAATGTTCCATTTTCCTGAAAATTTCAGCCAATTCCGTCCACAAACGCCAAAGTTATTAGACATAGAATTTTCAAAAATCCCATAGAGAAAAAATCCTAACTATATATACCTACTGGCGACCGCCAGTAGGTAATATATATGAAGAGAATATTGATTCTAATATCAATCAGTTGACTGCCTCTGACACTCATACCTTTCTCAACAATAATGATTTAAATAATCCTGACTATGAACCTACCAATGACCCAGATGTTGCCACTCAAGTGAGGTTACAAAAAATCGCCATTTCCCAAACAGGAGGAGGACTGACCCCATTTAGAAGCAAATCCAAATTCACTGCTTTAATGCCAAAGGATGCTATCGATGTGTTTCACGAATGTATCACTAAAGACATCAAAAAACTTTATTTAAGGACCTACAGCAAAACCAAAAGAAAGGAAAAAACTACTCATATCACTAGGGAGTATGTGAAATTAATGAAAAAACTCGGGGAAAATCAGGAAATCCTAATAAAAAAGCGGCCAAGGGGGGTAATCTGGTGATTTGGCCTTAAAAGGATTACATACAGGAGGCCAAACGCCAGCTGGATGATCCCCTTTGCTATCAGAAAATTTCACACAAAGAATATACTGATGCTAAAGGCAAATTGTACAAGATGTTAGGACAATGGAGAAGAGAAGGCCTTATTTCTTTTGAGGAACATAAATTTATGTATGTGGAATTTCCTGTCTTACCAGCATTGTATTTAATCCCTAAAATACACAAAGGCACCCGTCCAGTGCCGGGCAGGCCCATTGTTTCTGTCATCAAAAGTGTGGGGGAGAAAGTCGGGGAATATATAGACTTCTTTCTCCAAGATATTGTTAAACAATTGCCAAGTTTTGTGCGCAACACTAGCGATTTTTTAACCAAAATAGAGCACATTGAATGGGATCATGATATGTGGTTAATCTCGCTAGATGTAGAGGCGCTATATACTAGCATCAACCATTCACACGGCCTCGCCGCTATTAAACATTACCTATCCAAGCGCCCTATTATTTATTATGAGCACAACAAAGTCATTTTGTGTCTCATACAATGGTGCCTAGATAATAACTATTTTTCATTTGGCAAAGACATTTACAGGCAATTGAGAGGAGTGGCGATGGGGGCCTGTTTCTCCCCCAGCTACGCGTGCTTGCTCGTTGGCTGGTGGGGGGAACAGGTCCTTGCCGATCAACATGGTGTTTGGATGAATAGCCACGTCAAATGCTATTTACGTTATATTGACGACATCTTTATAGCTTGGAAAGGGACTAAGGAAGAGGACCTAGTATTTATTCAGACTATCAATGATAACCCCTACAACTTGAATTTCACGGCCCATATTGACAAATACAAAATACAGTTCTTAGATGTAGAAGTCTATATAGCTGAAAGCCAGATCAATACGACTTTGCATTGAAAATCGACAGTGTGGAACGCAACTCTCCATGCTACGAGTATGCATCCCAAACACACTATTGCAAGCATCCCGTACGGAGAATCCTTAGGTTAAAAAGGATATGCAGTTCCCCATCTGATTATGACTCCTGTGTCAATGAGCTCATGGTAAGATTAAAAACTAGAGGTTATTCTGAAACTATCCTCAATCGAGCTATTGAAAAGTCCAACTCAAGGTCAAGAGTGAGTCTCTTCTCTGAGGCTCCTCCGGATCTAGAGTTGGCATCCTCTCCTGCTTCACAGGATGACTGTCCACGTTTGATCACAGCATTTAGCAAGGAAGACAGAAAATTGACGGCCATACTTAGAAAGAATTGGCCTATTGTACTTAGCGACCATGTTCTTAACTCCAGGTTACCAGCTAATCCTATCATCACCTTTAGACGGGCTAAAAATATGGGCATGACTTTGGACAAAGCAGCCCCAGAATTAAAAGCCAAAATATCTTGGTTAGCACCTTCCAAAGGTTTTTTCAAATGTTCAAGCTGATAAATGGAAATTTTAGTTGTAAAACCCACCATGCTGTTTATGTCCTGACGTGCACCTGTGGCTTGAAGTACGTGGGTAGTACGAAGCTCCAGGTGCACGTCAGGATATTGCAGCATCTTCGTGCCATCTTACATAATGATCCGGCATACCCGGTGGCCCGCCACTTTAAAAGAGTCCACAATAATGATTTGTCTCTTTTTGAGATATTTTGTCGTTGGGGCCATTCCGCCTCTCAAACGAGGAGGGGACTGGGAGTTACTATTAAGACAGCTTGAAACTAAAATGATATTAGAATATGACAGTCGCTGGCCATATGGTTTAAATAACATTGAAGAGATGCACCACTTTTTATAATGTTTATATTACAGCGGCATGTATAAGTAGCCAGCTTGGGTTCCCTTTTTTCTATCTCTCAGCTCCCTCTTAGTTACGTTCCCTATTTCGAGGTTGAGTCAGTGTTCCTGGCTTCTAATTTTATCGTTCCTGTCTTCCGTATACCGTACTTTCCTGTACATGGATCAGCTGTTGTATTGTTGTTCTATTCCTAAAACATTGTTTTGCATATAGGTCCTTATTTAGTTCCTGATATTTATGTGCATATATTTTATATATGTGTATATAGGATGAAATTTCTGACCATTTGTTTTGTTAGGATATTTATGAAACCCTGAATGAATTTATTATTAGATGTTTTTGTATTTTTGTACTTTTGTAATCTTTTTGATACTACTTTTGTATTAGGTGAAGGGTTTGTATTTATATCAAAAATAATTTTATTATGAAATTTTTGCTACCATCTTTTATCGATTGTTTTTAAGAGATATATTATGTCATTAAGTAAATATATGCACTTTATCTCAGGGATCTGAGTAGTATTGTATATAGTAATGATTTTATCTCTTAGATGTCGATTATGTTGCACACTGTTCTTGTTGTTCACTTCGTGTACACACATTTGCAATATCGTTAGCACTTTATTATCCATGGCTGCTGAATTCTAGTTTTGCACATGAAACTCATGAGGTTTAATAAGTTTCTTTCCTTTGTTACTCTTCGAACAAGATTATTAATATGTATTTATACAATTATTTCTTGCTTAGCTGCTATGTGTATCTATTGTTTTAACTTTCAATGGATTTTATCATTTGCAGTAGATTTTCCCTTTTTTATATGGGAAATTGTTTCAACATGTATGGATTTATCCGGTAACTTTATTGTTCAATCTTAGACGCAACACGCCTAGTGATAGTATTTCTTCACTTTTTGTTTTAACACGTGATACATGATGTCACCACTAGAGGGTGTTTACTTAGCACTGCATATGTATGAAAAAGCATTTCGTTTATTGTACTGTTGCAGCGTGATCAAGGGCAACCCGCCTGAAACGCGTAGCTGCTGGTCTCTGTAGAGGTTGCAAATAAAATTCCATCTTTGCTGACTTTTGTGGTCCGTCTCCCTCGTCTGCAAGCGTGCGCTGCTGCGGCTTGAAACGCTGTGAGAGCCGAGGAGGAGCTGAGTTTTCATATATATTTATATATATATATATATATCAAAGCTTCCGAACTGTCCCCAGTTAGAGACGCACTCAGTAGGAGACTCGCTGTTGCAGGCGTTTATTCAGGTAAAAAACTGCTTGGCACACCAATCTTGACCCCAGCAGGATGCCGTCTGCAGCCTGACGCGTGTCAGAGCCCTTCGCTCTTTCCTCAGAGGCTCGGCATTGCTTAGTGCTTCGACACACCCACTGTATTAAATGCCCTCCAATGGGCTTCTCAAATGAGCAAGGCGCACAGTCTTATGGACTATGTAGTGTGTGTCCTTTTAAAATCCTGAATGGATGCACTTTAAGTATCACAGTGTTCAATTAGAAATCCTGAATGGACCTCGGCGTGTTGCGCAGTCCTATATCCTTAGTCCCCTACCCACATGTGAGCTTGTCTGAATGACAGGCTCGTGGTTCCCAGTCCTCATGGGTCAGTGCATCTCTCGCGGCGGGACTGCCGCGAAATATCAAAGCTTCCAAACTGTCCCCAGTTAGAGACGCACTCAGTAGGAGACTCGCTGTTGCAGGCGTTTATTCAGGTAAAAAACTGCTTGTCACACCAATCTTGACCCCAGCAGGATGCCGTCTGCAGCCTGACGCGTTTCAGAGCCCTTCGCTCTTTCCTCAGAGGCTCGCCATTGCTTAGTGCTTCGACACACCCACTGTATTAAATGCCCTCCAATGGGCTCCTCAAATGAGCAAGGCACACAGTCTTATGGACTATGTAGTGTGTGTCCTTTTAAAATCCTGAATGGATGCACTTTAAGTATCACAGTGTTCAATTAGAAATCCTGAATGGACCTCGGCGTGTTGCGCAGTCCTATATCCTTAGTCCCCTACCCACATGTGAGCTTGTCTGAATGACAGGCTCGTGGTTCCCAGTCCTCATGGGTCAGTGCATCTCTCGCGGCGGGACTGCCGCGAAATATCAAAGCTTCCAAACTGTCCCCAGTTAGAGACGCACTCAGTAGGAGACTCGCTGTTGCAGGCGTTTATTCAGGTAAAAAACAGCTTGGCACACCAATCTTGACCCCAGCAGGATGCCGTCTGCAGCCTGACGCGTTTTAGAGCCTTTCGCTCTTTCCTCAGAGGCTCGGCATTGCTTAGTGCTTCGACACACCCACTGTATTAAATGCCCTCCAATGTGCTCCTCAAATGAGCAAGGCGCACAGTCTTATGGACTATGTAGTGTGTGTCCTTTTAAAATCCTGAATGGATGCACTTTAAGTATCACAGTGTTCAATTAGAAATCCTGAATGGACCTCGGCGTGTTGCGCAGTCCTATATCCTTAGTCCCCTACCCACATGTGAGCTTGTCTGAATGACAGGCTCGTGGTTCCCAGTCCTCATGGGTCAGTGCATCTCTCGCGGCGGGACTGCCGCGAAATATCAAAGCTTCCAAACTGTCCCCAGTTAGAGACGCACTCAGTAGGAGACTCGCTGTTGCAGGCGTTTATTCAGGTAAAAAACAGCTTGGCACACCAATCTTGACCCCAGCAGGATGCCGTCTGCAGCCTGACGCGTTTTAGAGCCTTTCGCTCTTTCCTCAGAGGCTCGGCATTGCTTAGTGCTTCGACACACCCACTGTATTAAATGCCCTCCAATGTGCTCCTCAAATGAGCAAGGCGCACAGTCTTATGGACTATGTAGTGTGTGTCCTTTTAAAATCCTGAATGGATGCACTTTAAGTATCACAGTGTTCAATTAGAAATCCTGAATGGACCTCGGCGTGTTGCGCAGTCCTATATCCTTAGTCCCCTACCCACATGTGAGCTTGTCTGAATGACAGGCTTGTGGTTCCCAGTCCTCATGGGCCGGTGCATCTCTCGCGGCGGGACTGCCGCGAAATATCAAAGCTTCCAAACTGTCCCCAGTTAGAGACGCACTCAGTAGGAGACTCGCTGTTGCAGGCCTTTATTCAGGTAAAAAACTGCTTGGCACACCAATCTTGACCCCAGCAGGATGCCGTCTGCAGCCTGATGCGTTTCAGAGCCCTTCGCTCTTTCCTCAGAGGCTCGGCATTGCTTAGTGCTTCGACACACCCACTGTATTAAATGCCCTCCAATGGGCTCCTCAAATGAGCAAGGTGCACAGTCTTATGGACTATGTAGTGTGTGTCCTTTTAAAATCCTGAATGGATGCACTTTAAGTATCACAGTGTTCAATTAGAAATCCTGAATGGACCTCGGCGTGTTGCGCAGTCCTATATCCTTAGTCCCCTACCCACATGTGAGCTTGTCTGAATGACAGGCCTCATGGGTCGGTGCATCTCTCGCGGCGGGACTGCCGCGAAATATCAAAGCTTCCAAACTGTCCCCAGTTAGAGACGCACTCAGTAGGAGACTAGCTGTTGCAGGCGTTTATTCAGGTAAAAAACTGCTAAGCACACCAATCTTGTCCCCAGCAGGATGCCGTCTGCAGCCTGACGCGTTTCAGAGCCCTTCGCTCTTCCCTCAGAGGCTCCGCAGTCCCACCGCGAGAGATGCACCGACCCATGAGAAATGGGAACCACGAGCCTGTCATTCAGACAAGCTCACATGTGGGTAGGGGACTAAGGATATAGGACTGCGCAACACGCCGAGGTCCATTCAGGATTTCTAATTGAACACTGTGATACTTAAAGTGCATCCATTCAGGATTTTAAAAGGACACACACTACATAGTCCATAAGACTGTGCGCCTTGCTCATTTGAGGAGCACATTGGAGGGCATTTAATACAGTGAGTGTGTCGAAGCACTAAGCAATGCCGAGCCTCTGAGGAAAGAGCGAAGGGCTCTGAAACGCGCCAGGCTGCGGACGGCATCCTGCTGGGGTCAAGATTGGTGTGCCAAGCAGTTTTTTACCTGAATAAACGCCTGCAACAGCGAGTCTCCTACTGAGTGCGTCTCTAACTGGGGACAGTTTGGAAGCTTTGATATTTCGCGGCAGTCCCGCCGCGAGAGATGCACCGACCCATGAGGACTGGGAACCACGAGCCTGTCATTCACACAAGCTCACATGTGGGTAGGGGACTAAGGATATAGGACTGCGCAACACGCCGAGGTCCATTCAGGATTTCTAATTGAACACTGTGATACTTAAAGTGCATCCATTCAGGATTTTAAAAGGACACACACTATATAGTCCATAAGACTGTGCGCCTTGCTCATTTGAGGAGCCCATTGGAGGGCATTTAATACAGTGGGTGTGTCGAAGCACTAAGCAATGCCGAGCCTCTGAGGAAAGAGCGAAGGGCTCTGAAACGCATCAGGCTGCAGACGGCATCCTGCTGGGGTCAAGATTGGTGTGCCAAGCAGTTTTTTACCTGAATAAAAGCCTTCAACAGCGAGTCTCCTACTGAGTGCGTCTCTAACTGGGGACAGTTTGGAAGCTTTGATATTTCGCGGCAGTCCCGCCGCGAGAGATGCACTGACCCATGAGGACTGGGAACCACGAGCCTGTCATTCAGACAAGCTCACATGTGGGTAGGGGACTAAGGATATAGGACTGCGCAACAAGCCAAGGTCCATTCAGGATTTCTAATTGAACACTGTGATACTTAAAGTGCATCCATTCAGGATTTTAAAAGGACACACACTACATAGTCCATAAGACTGTGCGCCTTGCTCATTTGAGGAGCCCTTTGGAGGGCATTTAATACAGTGGGTGTGTCGTAACACTAAGCAATGCCGAGCCTCTGAGGAAAGAGCGAAGGGCTCTGAAACGCGTCAGGCTGCAGACGGCATCCTGCTGGGGTCAAGATTGGTGGGCGAAGCAGTTTTGTACTTGAATAAACGCCTGCAACAGCGAGTCTCCTACTGAGTGCGTCTCTAACTGGGGACAGTTTGGAAGCTTTGATATTTCGCGGCAGTCCCACCGCGAGAGATGCACCGACCCATGAGGACTGGGAACCACGAGCCTGTCATTCAGACAATCTCACATGTGGGTAGGGGACTAAGGATATAGGACTGCGCAACACGCCGATGTCCATTCAGGATTTCTAATTGAACACTGTGATACTTAAAGTGCATCCATTCAGGATTTTAAAAGGACACACACTACATAGTCCACTCCATAAGACTGTGCGCCTTGCTCATTTGAGGAGCCCATTGGAGGGCATTTAATACAGTGGGTGTGTCGAAGCACTAAGCAATGCCGAGCCTCTGAGGAAAGAGCGAAGGGCTCTGAAACGCGCCAGGCTGCAGACGGCATCCTGCTGGGGTCAGGATTGGTGTGCCAAGCAGTTTTCTACCTGAATAAACGCCTACAACAGCGAGTCTCCTACTGAGTGCGTCTTTAACTGGGGACAGTTTGGAAGCTTTGATATTTCACGGCAGTCCCGCCGCGCGAGATGCAAGGACCCATGAGGACTGGGAACCACGAGCCTGTCATTCAGACAAGCTCACATGTGGGTAGGGGACTAAGGATATAGGACTGCGCAACACGCCGAGGTCCATTCAGGATTTCTAATTGAACACTGTGATACTTAAAGTGCATCCATTCAGGATTTTAAAAGGACACACACTACATAGTCCATAAGACTGTGCGCCTTGCTCATTTGAGGAGCCCATTGGAGGGCATTTAATACAGTGGGTGTGTCGAAGCACTAAGCAATGTCGAGCCTCTGAGGAAAGAGCGAAGGGCTCTGAAACGCGTCAGGCTGCAGACGGCATCCTGCTGGGGTCAAGATTGGTGTGCCAAGCAGTTTTTTACCTGAATAAACGCCTGCAACAGCGAGTCTCCTACTGAGTGCGTGTTCTGCTCGATTTTCCCGGCCCTCTTTGGAGGAAAGGTGATTGATGGTGACTTCAGTCTCTTATCATTCCAGTGCAAGGGTTAGAGTAGTGGATAGAGCCTACTTACAAGGCACTTTGATATGATTCTGTGTTCTCCTCCCTAGATTAGGGCTTATACATATAGGCTAGGGGATAGATTCGCTAGTATTAGGGATAATTCATCCTTTAGTTAGGGTATTAGTATACTTTCCATGGAGTTATGCTGAATTCGGGCCTGGTAGGCCTCAAACGGGAGAGACTCCATCTTTCTTTCTGCCCCGGCAGCTTGGGATGCTTCTAGGTCAAGTGTAAAGTTTTAGTTACGAGGTGTTGTTCGCTTGGAGAGAACCGGTTCAGCTGGGAACGTGTCCTTGCTACGGGGAGGTACAAGAATTTGGTGGGCGGCAGGTTACTGGCTGGAATTTTCCATGAAGAAACGCGCTTCTATATTAGTGAAAGCCCGAGATAGTTGTGCAGTCAGTTTGGTAGGCGGCATCTAGCCGTTAGTAAAAAACCTATTACTTATTCCAGGGAAGACAGACGCCATTCTAAAAGACGGAGAAGAATCGGGAAACAGATACTCTCCTAGCAGAACAGCCAGGGAAGGAGAGTAGCTGATGAGAGGAAGGTCCCAGGGGCTTGGAGAAGGGTGAAGGGAACAGCGCATAGCGGTGCAGCCGTGTATCCGTGATTGCGGAGGTGTGACTTCAAGACGAGCCAAGGCCCAGACGAGAAGGGAACCTACATGACTGCTGACTGTGGACTTCATATTAATAAGGTGATGTCGACCCTTTCTTATTAGAGTGTACGACCTAATCTTTTACTTTTCTTTGCAGGCTATGTTTTGTAGTATGGTGTTATATGTTTGTTTGTAATGATGGGAAATAAAGTACCCCAGTTCTTAGTGAACCGACATGTGCCGTGTGTTCTTGTATGAGAGGGTAACCTATTCTTCTAGTCAGATGCTGCTATGTGAACAGATGCTAACCCTGATCAGGTAAGTGGTAACTGAATAAGGGAGAGAGGAGCCCCTTGAATTAACGACCATACTGCACATTATCTAAATTGGCAACCGTTGTGTGATCGGGAATACTATGGTTCTATACCCCTGATGAATAGTGAGATCGACCCCTTTGTATAATGGTAATCATAGGATAAGCTGCCGTCTGGGTAGGTTGTCTGGGTCCGTATGGGACCGCGAGATCGCCGATTCTGATACTGCCGTCTGGGTAGAGAGATCTGGGTTCGTATGGGACCGCGAGATCGCCGATTCTGATACTGCCTTCTGGGTAGAGAGATCTGGGTTCGTATGGGACCGCGAGATCGCCGATTCTGATACTGCCGTCTGGGTAGAGAGGTCTGGGTTTGAATGGGACCGCGAGGCCGCCGATTCTGATACTGCCGTCTGGGTAGAGAGATCTGGGTTTGTATGGGACCGCGAGATCGCCGATTCTGATACTGCCGTCTGGGTAGAGAGGTCTGGGTTCGAATGGGACCGCGAGGCTGCCGATTCTGATACTGCCGTCTGGGTAGAGAGGTCTGGGTACGAATGGGACCGCTAGGCCGCCGATTCTGATACTGCCATCTGGGTAGAGAGATCTGGGTTCGTATGGGACCGCGAGATCGCCGATTCTGATACTGCCGTCTGGGTAGAGAGGTCTGGGTTCGAATGGGACCGCGAGGCCGCCGAGTCTGATACTGCCGTCTGGGTAGAGAGGTCTGGGTTCGAATGGGACCGCGAGGCCGCCGATTCTGATACTGCCGTCTGGGTAGAGAGATCTGGGTTCGTATGGGACCGCGAGATCGCCGATTCTGATACTGCCGTCTGGGTAGAGAGGTCTGGGTTCGAAGGGACCGCGAGGCCGCCGATTCTGATACTGCCGTCTGGGTAGAGAGATCTGGGTTCGTATGGGACCGCGAGATCGCCGATTCTGATACTGCCGTCTGGGTAGAGAGGTCTGGGTTCGAATGGGACTGCGAGGCCGCCGATTCTGACACTGCCGTCTGGGTAGAGAGGTCTGGGTTCGTATGGGACCGCGAGATCGCCGATTATAGGAGGTACATGGTATGTATCTTAGGAATTCCCTGTCCTTAGGGGGTAGATACCTGTTGTGAATAGGTCCTAGGGAGGGGCAGAGGGTAACGTTCTGGCTGGGTTAGTGAGGCTCTGATGAGCTGGTTCTATCTAATCTGAGAACCCAAGCAGAACATTTGGCGTCACGAACCGTTTACGAAACCTGTGTGCGTTGTTGTTGTCTTTCTCTTTGTCCTCGGCGTATACGTGCTTTCGTTTGTGTATTCTTTTTCTATTTTGTGTGTGTAGTTTTGTTTTGTCAGGATGTTTTTAAGAAAGTCAAAATCTGTTTTTAAGTTGCCTGTTGATATTCCCGGCTGGGATTCAACGCCTTATGAGGCCTTGGCCCGCGAGTGGGCTGATTCTACTGGTTTGAGTGAAAGTTGGAATTCTTGTCTGGGGCTGGCGGAGCCGGATGATCTGATTTCCTGTTTGCAGAAGGCGCCAGTAGCGAAGGGTGATGAGCTTCCTATTTTGGGACGCAGGGGTTGGATTGTCTTGTCTGCGTACAGACTTGTACATGAGAGGTTGTTGAAATTACAGAAGGAGCATGTTGACATGGAACGGAAGTTTGTTGAAGTTCAGAATGATCACACTTTGTTGCGGTGTCAAAATAATTTGCTTGCCGACAAGCTTGAGACGTATCAGACTATCGCCGAACGGGCGGCTGTGCGGATTGCATGTTATAAATACAAGAATCGTCGGGGTCACGTTTCTAAACGGAAAGTGCGATTGGTCGTGGCGAAAGCCAGACTGGATTGGAATCCTGATGAATGGGATGGTAATATCTGGAATTCGAGTGATTCTCGTTCCTCGGATGAGGGGTCTAACAATCGCGAGTCTTCTCGCTCTGGACGGGCTTTTAAATCTGCTTCTTGTGCTACAGATGTTGAGTCCCGCGACTGCGATCGCTTTTTGTATTCTGTTGCACCTTCCCATACGGATTGTTCTCCTAGGTTTACTGATCAGGCTCCTTCTGATGCTCTTCCTGCGGTCTCTGCACATCCTGTTTTTCGTAGAAAGTTGCAGCAGGCTCCCGGTAATCCGAACGGTATTCCTTTGGATTCTTTGGAGGATTTTACTCAACAGGAAATTAGTGATATTTTGCAGCGCTTTCGACAGCGCGCTGGTGAGACCTTGCTTACGTGGATGGTGCGCCTTTATGAACTGGGCGCTGCTGGCATTATGTTGGATGCTGGCGATTCTTTGAAATTTTGTTCCTTGAGTTCGGATTCTACTGTACAAGATCATTTTCGTAATTATAATGGTGGTGGTCAAATCAGTTTGCTTCAGTTGGCGACTGAGGGGTGTAATCAGAAGTACCCTACTGAATCTGACTGGCCTGTGAATGACAAGCCGTGGTATACATTGCGCGATGCTGCACAACGTCTCAAAGAGGAGGTGATGAAAACTGCGATTTTTCTGAGTACTGCTGACAGATTGCTTGATGGTTTGTTGACGTCTTCTGTGCGGAATCGTATTATTCGTTCTTCCCCGGTTGCTTATAAGCAGGTCATGATGACCTTATTGATCAATCAGACTGGTAATGCGTTATCTATGGTACTGGAATCTGTGCGCCAGCTCGGTGAGTTGGGTGATTGGTTTAAACCTGAGCGACAGTCTCGGCCTGACACTCGTACTCCTGGTGACAATAAGCTTACTAGACGTGACATGTTTATGGCACTTTTGGCTGATGGTGTGAGGAAGGAGGATATTGATGGTGAAACTACTTCTCATTTGTGGGACTTGTTTCGCAAGCGCGGTTTGGATCGAAAGGAGGGTGCCCGGCGTGTGCGGACGAATGAGTGTGATCGTGAGTATTCTGATGACAGTGGTGATGACGCCCATCGTGTGCGTTTTGATCATCGTGATGATCGACGGTATGTACGTGATGTGTCCCCTCGTCGTGGAAGAGAGAGAGAGAGAGAGGGGGAGAGAGAAAGGGGGAAAGATGATTATGGTAACAACCGACGTAGAGATGAAAGGGATCAGTCCCCTGAGTTGAGGAGGAGGGAGGATCGTCACAGATTTTCTGATCGAAATTCGCAGTACAATACGGAGGACAAAAATCCATTTCGTAAGGGAGATGGATATGAACACGATATATTGATACCTGAGAAACGTGAGAACCTTTATCCTGATTTGTCCTGGATGATAGAACGCAGTAAAAATGACTAGGAAGTAGGTCAAGCTCCCGTACACAGATGGGCTCACCGAGATAATAGACCCTATGTAGATATTGAAATTTTTTGGAGACATCGTAATATCCAAAGGGCCCGAGCATTGGTAGATACAGGAGCGGAGGCCACTCTTATTCATGGAAAATCAAAGAAATTTAAAGGCCAATTTTTTACAATTACTGGTTTAGGTGGAAAGGAAACTCCCGCAGTACAAACTACAATTGAAATGAGAATAGGCAGAATTCCTAGAAAAGAATATTCTGTATTAGTCGTGCCCCTTGTAGAGTACATCATTGGAATTGACATTTTGAAAGGAATGACTTTACATTTGGATGATGGATGTTATCAATTCGGAACTAAACATTATATATCGTCCAGACCCGTACGGGTTGGTCGTTTAAGAATGCCCCCCGTAAAGATTCCCCAGGCGACAAAAGTGGTTTGCCAGAAGCAGTATCGTATCCCAGGTGGCCATGAGGAAATTAGTACCACTATTCAGGATTTGGTGGATGCAGGGGTTATAACTCCGGTTACCTCTGCCTGGAATAATCCTGTTTGGCCGGTGCGTAAGAGTGATAACTCCTGGCGCATGACTGTTGATTATCGAGAATTGAATAAGTATACGCCCCCTTTGACTGTCGCAGTACCGGATATTATTACTTTAATTGAAAGAATTCAAAAGCATCCAGGTACATGGTATGCGTCCATTGATATTGCTAATGCTTTCTTTTCATTCCCGATTGCCCCTGAATGCCAGGAACAATTCAGTTTTACATGGAACGGACGTCAAATGACGTTTAGAAGTCTTCCCCAGGGCTATGTGCATAGTCCTACGATATGTCACCGGCTGGTGGCAGAGCATTTGGCTGAGGTACCTGTACATTCGAAAATTCAGATATGTCATTATATTGATGATGTTCTGATTCAAGGTGAAACACAAGATGAAGTTCAGACCCAATTAGATAAAATCCTTGAATGTTTACGTGAGAAAGGTTGGGAAATCAACCCGGAGAAATTACAAGGTCCATCCCAGACTGTAAAATTTTTGGGTATTAATTGGCATGAAGGTCACAGAGAAGTGATCCCCCAAGTAAAACAAAAGATTCTTGATTTTGCAGTTCCGAGGAATAGGAAAGAAGCCCAAAGCTTCATTGGCTTATTTGGTTTTTGGCGCCAGCATATTCCTCACTTGAGTCAGATATTGGCCCCCTTGTATCGAGTCACTCGTAAAAAGAATGCGTTTGAATGGGGTAAACCACAGCAAGATGCGTTTAGTTTAGCAAAAGAAGCGATTCAGTATGCCTTGAATCTATGGCCTGTGTGCGATGGTGATGTGGATTTGAATGTGTCTGTGCAAGGCCTTTATGCAAATTGGAGTTTGTGGCAAAAACAAGGCAGAAGTAAAGTACCATTAGGTTTTTGGACTAAAAAGTTACCTGATGCTGGTGAGCGTTATACACCTTTTGAGAAACAGTTGCTTGCATGTTATTGGGCTCTGGTGGATACCGAGAAATTAACTTTGGGACATGATGTGGTCCTGCGACCTGAAATTCCTATCATGCAGTGGGTTTTGAGTTCGCCGAAAACTCACAGAATTGGACATGCTCAGGAGGCGAGTGTGATTAAATGGAAATGGTACATACAGGACAGGGCACGTGTGGGACCAAAGGGAGTTGCATCCTTGCATGAGCAGGTGGCGCGGGCACCGTCGGTTGAGACAGAGAGTGAATGCTCCGTACCTTTAGTACAGGAATCCCCTGTCAAGTGGGGTAAGCCATTTGATGATTTGTCCCTGGAGGACAGAAACCACGTTTGGTTTACTGATGGTTCGGCAAGGTTCATAGGGACAAAAAGACATTGGAAGGCAGTGTCCTATAACCCGATCACACAAAAGTTGCTGAGTACAACTGGTGAGGGAAAGAGTAGCCAATTTGCTGAGCTTTATGCTGTTTATCAAGTTCTGAAGCAAGAGTTACCTGGCACATGTCATATTTTTACTGATTCCTGGTCTACTGCCAATGGATTGGCAGTTTGGTTACCGACTTGGCATTCCCATAATTGGGAATTGCATTCAAAAGAACTGTGGGGGAAAGAATTATGGCAAGAGATTTGGGACATGCTCCCGCAGAGTACTGTTACAATCTTTCACGTGGATGCTCATACCCCAATAGACTCCCTTGACAAATTTTTTCATAATATTGCAGATGAACAATCTAAAATTGCTGAGGCAATGGTGGACATGCAGGATTCTGATATGGAAGGATTGGCGAAATGGGCCCACCAGAAAGCAGGACATTATGGAGAGAAAGCCACTAGCAGGTGGGCTGCTGATCGAGGAATTTATATTCATTTAGATTTAATCAAAGACATTATTTTGCATTGTTCCATTTGTCAGCATGCCAGGCAGCGGAAAGTGCCTCAGATTGTTAAAGGTCATTTACATCGCGGGAAACTGCCCGCTCAAATTTGGCAAATTGATTATATTGGTCCGCTTCCTATGAGTAAAAACTGTCAATACATTTGCACCATCGTGGATACATACAGTGGCCTGTTAGTGGCCCTCCCCTGTAAACGAGCTACCCAAGTGAATACGATTAAGACATTGGAATTGATTATGCTCTATTATGGTGTCCCCTTCCAAATTCAATCTGATAATGCATCCCATTTTCGTGGAAGATTGGTACAGGAATTTTGTGTGGAAAATAATATTGAATGGGTGTTTCATATACCATATTATCCTCAGGCCTCGGGACTCATCGAGAGGATGAACGGTTTGCTGAAACATCAACTGTGTAAGCTAACCGGCGACCGTTATAGGAATTGGAGGGACTGTTTATTTCAAGCCTTGTTAATTTTGAATAATCGTCCCTTCCTAAATGCTGAATCTCCATTGATGCGTTTGTTTCCTCCAAATGTCGATGCAAAGCCCAATCAAATTAGTGACCCTGTGATATACTGGGAAATTAGCCCGGAGCACTGGCTCCATGTAGAGCGACCCCGGGGTCAGCAGGTCTAGACTTGCATGCCATGAATGATACTATTATAAAGAGTAAAGATCGAGTCATCATTGCAACCGGTGTTGGTGTCTGTATACCCACTGGAAATTTTGAATTAATAGCCCCTAGATCGGGGCTGGCTGTAAAAGGTATTCAAGTGCTCGGAGGAGTCATTGACAGTGACTATCAGGGAGAGATTAAGGTGCTCCTGCTGAATAGCAGTGAGGTTGATTTACCGATTCATAAAACTGACCGAATTGCTCAATTGTTGATAATGCCTGTTTTCAGTGGTGAGATCACAAAAGGCACTGCCCCAACGTTGCTAACTGTACGAGGACAAAAAGGTTTCGGCTCCACGGATAATCCTGGAGCTAGAGTTTGGGTGCAATCGCCTAAGAATCCCCCTGAACAAGCTGAAATTATTGCACTGGAATGATAAGAGACTGAAGTCACCATCAATCACCTTTCCTCCAAAGAGGGCCGGGAAAATCGAGCAGAACACGCATTCAGTAGGAGACTCGCTGTTGCAGGCGTTTATTCAGGTAAAAAACTGCTTGGCACACCGATCTTGACCCCAGCAGGATGCTGTCTGCAGCCTGACGCGTTTCAGAGCCCTTCGCTCTTTCCTCCGAAATAATAAATAAACGCCTGCAACAGCGAGTCTCCTACTGAGTGCGTCTCTAACTGGGTACAGTTTGGAAGCTTTGATATTTCGCGGCAGTCCCACCGCGAGAGATGCACCGACCCATGAGGAATGGGAACCACGAGCCTGTCATTCAGACAAGCTCACATGTGGGTAGGGGACTAAGGATATAGGACTGCGCAACACGCCGAGGTCCATTCAGGATTTCTAATTGAACACTGTGATACTTAAAGTGCATCCATTCAGGATTTTAAAAGGACACACACTACATAGTCCATAAGACTGTGCGCCTTGCTCATTTGAGGAGCACATTGGAGGGCATTTAATACAGTGGGTGTGTCGAAGCACTAAGCAATGCCGAGCCTCTGAGGAAAGAGCGAAGGGCTCTGAAACGCGCCAGGCTGCGGACGGCATCCTGCTGGGGTCAAGATTGGTGTGCCAAGCAGTTTTTACCTGAATAAACGCCTGCAACAGCGAGTCTCCTACTGAGTGCGTCTCTAACTGGGGACAGTTTGGAAGCTTTGATATTTCGCGGCAGTCCCGCCGCGAGAGATGCACCGACCCATGAGGACTGGGAACCACGAGCCTGTCATTCACACAAGCTCACATGTGGGTAGGGGACTAAGGATATAGGACTGCGCAACACGCCGAGGTCCATTCAGGATTTCTAATTGAACACTGTGATACTTAAAGTGCATCCATTCAGGATTTTAAAAGGACACACACTATATAGTCCATAAGACTGTGCGCCTTGCTCATTTGAGGAGCCCATTGGAGGGCATTTAATACAGTGGGTGTGTCGAAGCACTAAGCAATGCCGAGCCTCTGAGGAAAGAGCGAAGGGCTCTGAAACGCATCAGGCTGCAGACGGCATCCTGCTGGGGTCAAGATTGGTGTGCCAAGCAGTTTTTTACCTGAATAAAAGCCTTCAACAGCGAGTCTCCTACTGAGTGCGTCTCTAACTGGGGACAGTTTGGAAGCTTTGATATTTCGCGGCAATCCCGCCGCGAGAGATGCACTGACCCATGAGGACTGGGAACCACGAGCCTGTCATTCAGACAAGCTCACATGTGGGTAGGGGACTAAGGATATAGGACTGCGCAACACGCCAAGGTCCATTCAGGATTTCTAATTGAACACTGTGATACTTAAAGTGCATCCATTCAGGATTTTAAAAGGACACACACTACATAGTCCATAAGACTGTGCGCCTTGCTCATTTGAGGAGCCCTTTGGAGGACATTTAATACAGTGGGTGTGTCGTAACACTAAGCAATGCCGAGCCTCTGAGGAAAGAGCGAAGGGCTCTGAAACGCGTCAGGCTGCAGACGGCATCCTGCTGGGGTCAAGATTGGTGGGCGAAGCAGTTTTGTACTTGAATAAACGCCTGCAACAGCGAGTCTCCTACTAAGTGCGTCTCTAACTGGGGACAGTTTGGAAGCTTTGATATTTCGCGGCAGTCCCACCGCGAGAGATGCACCGACCCATGAGGACTGGGAACCACGAGCCTGTCATTCAGACAATCTCACATGTGGGTAGGGGACTAAGGATATAGGACTGCGCAACACGCCGAGGTCCATTCAGGATTTCTAATTGAACACTGTGATACTTAAAGTGCATCCATTCAGGATTTTAAAAGGACACACACTACATAGTCCATAAGACTGTGCGCCTTGCTCATTTGAGGAGCCCATTGGAGGGCATTTAATACAGTGGGTGTGTCGAAGCACTAAGCAATGCCGAGCCTCTGAGGAAAGAGCGAAGGGCTCTGAAACGCGCCAGGCTGCAGACGGCATCCTGCTGGGGTCAGGATTGGTGTGCCAAGCAGTTTTCTACCTGAATAAACGCCTGCAACAGCGAGTCTCCTACTGAGTGCGTCTCTAACTGGGGACAGTTTGGAAGCTTTGATATTTCACGGCAGTCCCGCCGCGCGAGATGCAAGGACCCATGAGGACTGGGAACCACGAGCCTGTCATTCAGACAAGCTCACATGTGGGTAGGGGACTAAGGATATAGGACTGCGCAACACGCCGAGGTCCATTCAGGATTTCTAATTGAACACTGTGATACTTAAAGTGCATCCATTCAGGATTTTAAAAGGACACACACTACATAGTCCATAAGACTGTGCGCCTTGCTCATTTGAGGAGCCCATTGGAGGGCATTTAATACAGTGGGTGTGTCGAAGCACTAAGCAATGTAGAGCCTCTGAGGAAAGAGCGAAGGGCTCTGAAACGCGTCAGGCTGCAGACGGCATCCTGCTGGGGTCAAGATTGGTGTGCCAAGCAGTTTTTTACCTGAATAAACGCCTGCAACAGCGAGTCTCCTACTGAGTGCGTGTTCTGCTCGATTTTCCCGGCCCTCTTTGGAGGAAAGGTGATTGATGGTGACTTCAGTCTCTTATCATTCCAGTGCAAGGGTTAGAGTAGTGGATAGAGCCTATTTACAAGGCACTTTGATATGATTCTGTGTTCTCCTCCCTAGATTAGGGCTTATACATATAGGCTAGGGGATAGATTCGCTAGTATTAGGGATAATTCATCCTTTAGTTAGGGTATTAGTATACTTTCCATGGAGTTATGCTGAATTCGGGCCTGGTAGGCCTCAAGCGGGAGAGACTCCATCTTTCTTTCTGCCCCGGCAGCTTGGGATGCTTCTAGGTCAAGTGTAAAGTTTTAGTTACGAGGTGTTGTTCGCTTGGAGAGAACCGGTTCAGGCCGGCCCTTGTCGAAGGATTGTATTTTTCTTCATACCGAAGACACAACATCAGGCCGGCCGGCTGGGAACGTGTCCTTGCTACGGGGAGGTACAAGAATTTGGTGGGCGGCAGGTTACTGGCTGGAATTTTCCATGAAGAAACACGCTTCTATATTAGTGAAAGCCCGAGATAGTTGTGCAGTCAGTTTGGTAGGCGGCATCTAGCCGTTAGTAAAAAACCTATTACTTATTCCAGGGAAGACAGACGCCATTCTAAAAGACGGAGAAGAATCGGGAAACAGATACTCTCCTAGCAGAACAGCCAGGGAAGGAGAGTAGCTGATGAGAGGAAGGTCCCAGGGGCTTGGAGAAGGGTGAAGGGAACAGCGCATAGCGGTGCAGCCGTGTATCTGTGATTGCGGAGGTGTGACTTCAAGACGAGCCAAGGCCCAGACGAGAAGGGAACCTAGATGACTGCTGACTGTGGACTTCATATTAATAAGGTGATGTCGACCCTTTCTTATTAGAGTGTACAACCTAATCTTTTACTTTTCTTTGCAGGCTATGTGTTGTAGTATGGTGTTATATGTTTGTTTGTAATGATGGGAAATAAAGTACCCCAGTTCTTAGTGAACCGACATGTGCCGTGTGTTCTTGTATGAGAGGGTAACCTATTCTTCTAGTCAGATGCTGCTATGTGAACAGATGCTAACCCTGATCAGGTAAGTGGTAACTGAATAAGGGAGAGAGGAGCCCCTTGAATTAACGACCATACTGCACATTATCTAAATTGGCAACCGTTGTGTGATCGGGAATACTATGGTTCTATACCCCTGATGAATAGTGAGATCGACCCCTTTGTATAATGGTAATCATAGGATAAGCTGCCGTCTGGGTAGGTTGTCTGGGTCCGTATGGGACCGCGAGATCGCCGATTCTGATACTGCCGTCTGGGTAGAGAGATCTGGGTTCGTATGGGACCGCGAGATCGCCGATTCTGATACTGCCTTCTGGGTAGAGAGATCTGGGTTCCTATGGGACCGCGAGATCGCCGATTCTGATACTGCCGTCTGGGTAGAGAGGTCTGGGTTTGAATGGGACCGCGAGGCCGCCAATTCTGATACTGCCGTCTGGGTAGAGAGATCTGGGTTTGTATGGGACCGCGAGATCGCCGATTCTGATACTGCCGTCTGGGTAGAGAGGTCTGGGTTCGAATGGGACCGCGAGGCTGCCGATTCTGATACTGCCGTCTGGGTAGAGAGGTCTGGGTTCGAATGGGACCGCGAGGACGCCGATTCTGATACTGCCGTCTGGGTAGAGAGATCTGGGTTCGTATGGGACCGCGAGATCGCCGATTCTGATACTGCCGTCTGGGTAGAGAGGTCTGGGTTCGAATGGGACCGCGAGGCCGCCGAGTCTGATACTGCCGTCTGGGTAGAGAGGTCTGGGTTCGAATGGGACCGCGAGGCCGCCGATTCTGATACTGCCGTCTGGGTAGAGAGATCTGGGTTCGTATGGGACCGCGAGATCGCCGATTCTGATACTGCCGTCTGGGTAGAGAGGTCTGGGTTCGAAGGGACCGCGAGGCCGCCGATTCTGATACTGCCGTCTGGGTAGAGAGATCTGGGTTCGTATGGGACCGCGAGATCGCCGATTCTGATACTGCCGTCTGGGTAGAGAGGTCTGGGTTCGAATGGGACTACTGGTTTGAGTGAAAGTTGGAATTCTTGTCTGGGGCTGGCGGAGCCGGATGATCTGATTTCCTGTTTGCAGAAGGCGCCAGTAGCGAAGGGTGATGAGCTTCCTATTTTGGGACGCAGGGGTTGGATTGTCTTGTCTGCGTACAGACTTGTACATGAGAGGGTGTTGAAATTACAGAAGGAGCATGTTGACATGGAACGGAAGTTTGTTGAAGTTCAGAATGATCACACTTTGTTGCGGTGTCAAAATAATTTGCTTGCCGACAAGCTTGAGACGTATCAGACTATCGCCGAACGGGCGGCTGTGCGGATTGCACGTTATAAATACAAGAATCGTCGGGGTCACGTTTCTAAACGGAAAGTACGATTGGTCGTGGCGAAAGCCAGACTGGATTGGAATCCTGATGAATGGGATGGTAATATCTGGAATTCTCGTTCCTCGGATGAGGGGTCTAACAATCGCGAGTCTTCTCGCTCTGGACGGGCTTTTAAATCTGCTTCTTGTGCTACAGATGTTGAGTCCCGCGACTGCGATCGCTTTTTGTATTCTGTTGCACCTTCCCATACGGATTGTTCTCCTAGGTTTACTGATCAGGCTCCTTCTGATGCTCTTCCTGCGGTCTCTGCACATCCTGTTTTTCGTAGAAAGTTGCAGCAGGCTCCCGGTAATCCGAACGGTATTCCTTTGGATTCTTTGGAGGATTTTACTCAACAGGAAATTAGTGATATTTTGCAGCGCTTTCGACAGCGCGCTGGTGAGACCTTGCTTACGTGGATGGTGCGCCTTTATGAACTGGGCGCTGCTGGCATTATGTTGGATGCTGGCGATTCTTTGAAATTTTGTTCCTTGAGTTCGGATTCTACTGTACAAGATCATTTTCGTAATTATAATGGTGGTGGTCAAATCAGTTTGCTTCAGTTGGCGACTGAGGGGTGTAATCAGAAGTACCCTACTGAATCTGACTGGCCTGTGAATGACAAGCCGTGGTATACATTGCGCGATGCTGCACAACGTCTCAAAGAGGAGGTGATGAAAACTGCGATTTTTCTGAGTACTGCTGACAGATTGCTTGATGGTTTGTTGACGTCTTCTGTGCGGAATCGTATTATTCGTTCTTCCCCGGTTGCTTATAAGCAGGTCATGATGACCTTATTGATCAATCAGACTGGTAATGCGTTATCTATGGTACTGGAATCTGTGCGCCAGCTCGGTGAGTTGGGTGATTGGTTTAAACCTGAGCGACAGTCTCGGCCTGACACTCGTACTCCTGGTGACAATAAGCTTACTAGACGTGACATGTTTATGGCACTTTTGGCTGATGGTGTGAGGAAGGAGGATATTGATGGTGAAACTACTTCTCGTTTGTGGGACTTGTTTCGCAAGCGCGGTTTGGATCGAAAGGAGGGTGCCCGGCGTGTGCGGACGAATGAGTGTGATCGTGAGTATTCTGATGACAGTGGTGATGACGCCCATCGTGTGCGTTTTGATCGTCGTGATGATCGACGGTATGTACGTGATGTGTCCCCTCGTCGTGGAAGAGAGAGAGAGAGGGGGAGAGAGAAAGGGGGAGAGATGATTATGGTAACAACCGACGTAGAGATGAAAGGGATCAGTCCCCTGAGTTGAGGAGGAGGGAGGATCGACACAGATTTTCTGATCGAAATTCGCAGTACAATACGGAGGACAAAAATCCATTTCGTAAGGGAGATGGATATGAACACGATATATTGATACCTGAGAAACGTGAGAACCTTTATCCTGATTTGTCCTGGATGATAGAACGCAGTAAAAATGACTAGGAAGTAGGTCAAGCTCCCGTACACAGATGGGCTCACCGAGATAATAGACCCTATGTAGATATTGAAATTTTTTGGAGACATCGTAATATCCAAAGGGCCCGAGCATTGGTAGATACAGGAGCGGAGGCCACTCTTATTCATGGAAAATCAAAGAAATTTAAAGGCCAATTTTTTACAATTACTGGTTTAGGTGAAAAGGAAACTCCCGCAGTACAAACTACAATTGAAATGAGAATAGGCAGAATTCCTAGAAAAGAATATTCTGTATTAGTCGTGCCCCTTGTAGAGTACATCATTGGAATTGACATTTTGAAAGGAATGACTTTACATTTGGATGATGGATGTTATCAATTCGGAACTAAACATTATATATCGTCCAGACCCGTACGGGTTGGTCGTTTAAGAATGCCCCCCGTAAAGATTCCCCAGGCGACAAAAGTGGTTTGCCAGAAGCAGTATCGTATCCCAGGTGGCCATGAGGAAATTAGTACCACTATTCAGGATTTGGTGGATGCAGGGGTTATAACTCCGGTTACCTCTGCCTGGAATAATCCTGTTTGGCCGGTGCGTAAGAGTGATAACTCCTGGCGCATGACTGTTGATTATCGAGAATTGAATAAGTATACGCCCCCTTTGACTGTCGCAGTACCGGATATTATTACTTTAATTGAAAGAATTCAAAAGCATCCAGGTACATGGTATGCGTCCATTGATATTGCTAATGCTTTCTTTTCATTCCCGATTGCCCCTGAATGCCAGGAACAATTCAGTTTTACATGGAACGGACGTCAAATGACGTTTAGAAGTCTTCCCCAGGGCTATGTGCATAGTCCTACGATATGTCACCGGCTGGTGGCAGAGCATTTGGCTGAGGTACCTGTACATTCGAAAATTCAGATATGTCATTATATTGATGATGTTCTGATTCAAGGTGAAACACAAGATGAAGTTCAGACCCAATTAGATAAAATCCTTGAATGTTTACGTGAGAAAGGTTGGGAAATCAACCCGGAGAAATTACAAGGTCCATCCCAGACTGTAAAATTTTTGGGTATTAATTGGCATGAAGGTCACAGAGAAGTGATCCCCCAAGTAAAACAAAAGATTCTTGATTTTGCAGTTCCGAGGAATAGGAAAGAAGCCCAAAGCTTCATTGGCTTATTTGGTTTTTGGCGCCAGCATATTCCTCACTTGAGTCAGATATTGGCCCCCTTGTATCGAGTCACTCGTAAAAAGAATGCGTTTGAATGGGGTAAACCACAGCAAGATGCGTTTAGTTTAGCAAAAGAAGCGATTCAGTATGCCTTGAATCTATGGCCTGTGTGCGATGGTGATGTGGATTTGAATGTGTCTGTGCAAGGCCTTTATGCAAATTGGAGTTTGTGGCAAAAACAAGGCAGAAGTAAAGTACCATTAGGTTTTTGGACTAAAAAGTTACCTGATGCTGGTGAGCGTTATACACCTTTTGAGAAACAGTTGCTTGCATGTTATTGGGCTCTGGTGGATACCGAGAAATTAACTTTGGGACATGATGTGGTCCTGCGACCTGAAATTCCTATCATGCAGTGGGTTTTGAGTTCGCCGAAAACTCACAGAATTGGACATGCTCAGGAGGCGAGTGTGATTAAATGGAAATGGTACATACAGGACAGGGCACGTGTGGGACCAAAGAGAGTTGCATCCTTGCATGAGCAGGTGGCGCGGGCACCGGCGGTTGAGACAGAGAGTGAATGCTCCGTACCTTTAGTACAGGAATCCCCTGTCAAGTGGGGTAAGCCATTTGATGATTTGTCCCTGGAGGACAGAAACCACGTTTGGTTTACTGATGGTTCGGCAAGGTTCATAGGGACAAAAATACATTGGAAGGCAGTGTCCTATAACCCGATCACACAAAAGTTGCTGAGTACAACTGGTGAGGGAAAGAGTAGCCAATTTGCTGAGCTTTATGCTGTTTATCAAGTTCTGAAGCAAGAGTTACCTGGCACATGTCATATTTTTACTGATTCCTGGTCTACTGCCAATGGATTGGCAGTTTGGTTACCGACTTGGCATTCCCATAATTGGGAATTGCATTCAAAAGAACTGTGGGGGAAAGAATTATGGCAAGAGATTTGGGACATGCTCCCGCAGAGTACTGTTACAATCTTTCACGTGGATGCTCATACCCCAATAGACTCCCTTGACAAATTTTTTCATAATATTGCAGATGAACAATCTAAAATTGCTGAGGCAATGGTGGACATGCAGGATTCTGATATGGAAGGATTGGCGAAATGGGCCCACCAGAAAGCAGGACATTATGGAGAGAAAGCCACTAGCAGGTGGGCTGCTGATCGAGGAATTTATATTCATTTAGATTTAATCAAAGACATTATTTTGCATTGTTCCATTTGTCAGCATGCCAGGCAGCGGAAAGTGCCTCAGATTGTTAAAGGTCATTTACATCGCGGGAAACTGCCCGCTCAAATTTGGCAAATTGATTATATTGGTCCGCTTCCTATGAGTAAAAACTGTCAATACATTTGCACCATCGTGGATACATACAGTGGCCTGTTAGTGGCCCTCTCCTGTAAACGAGCTACCCAAGTGAATACGATTAAGACATTGGAATTGATTATGCTCTATTATGGTGTCCCCTTCCAAATTCAATCTGATAATGCATCCCATTTTCGTGGAAGATTGGTACAGGAATTTTGTGTGGAAAATAATATTGAATGGGTGTTTCATATACCATATTATCCTCAGGCCTCGGGACTCATCGAGAGGATGAACGGTTTGCTGAAACATCAACTGTGTAAGCTAACCGGCGACCGTTATAGGAATTGGAGGGACTGTTTATTTCAAGCCTTGTTAATTTTGAATAATCGTCCCTTCCTAAATGCTGAATCTCCATTGATGCGTTTGTTTCCTCCAAATGTCGATGCAAAGCCCAATCAAATTAGTGACCCTGTGATATACTGGGAAATTACCACCGGAGCACTGGCTCCATGTAGAGCGACCCCGGGGTCAGCAGGTCTAGACTTGCATGCCATGAATGATACTATTATAAAGAGTAAAGATCGAGTCATCATTGAAACCGGTGTTGGTGTCTGTATACCCACTGGAAATTTTGAATTAATAGCCCCTAGATCGGGGCTGGCTGTAAAAGGTATTCAAGTGCTCGGAGGAGTCATTGACAGTGACTATCAGGGAGAGATTAAGGTGCTCCTGCTGAATAGCAGTGAGGTTGATTTACCGATTCATAAAACTGACCGAATTGCTCAATTGTTGATAATGCCTGTTTTCAGTGGTGAGATCACAAAAGGCACTGCCCCAACGTTGCTAACTGTACGAGGACAAAAAGGTTTCGGCTCCACGGATAATCCTGGAGCTAGAGTTTGGGTGCAATCGCCTAAGAATCCCCCTGAACAAGCTGAAATTATTGCAACCGGTCACGACAATACTGTTCTAGTCATGAGACCAGGGAAAGATAGCTGGGAAGCTGTCCCAGCTGACAAATGTTACCTACGAGAATGAATAATGCCTGTTTTTGATTCTCTTTCAGATCATTCTCTGGACTGTTGCTGCAGGATGTGTCGGCGTTGGACTCCTTTTGGACTGCTACGACGGGAGAGGAGGGAACCCATCGACCCGGGCTGATTTGAGAACCCGGATGCCGCGTTCCTTTGCTGCGTGGGATTCATCATCGAACTTTTGGACTACTTTAGCCAAGCGGGTGACCAATGCCCCTCATTTTTGCTTAACGCCGATGCGGTCGGTGACTGACATTCTGGCAACTTGTTTAGTTGCTGTCCCTGCTTCATTGGAGACTTTGGCCCATATTTTCAATGTATCGAATGCCCGTCCTAATGTCCTTTTGGAAGACGTTGCTACACATGAATACTGCCCTTTATGTACTGAGTTGTCCGATTCAACACCCTTGATCCAGTCCCAGATAATAACTTAAAATATCACGCAGGGTGATTTATGCTTCTTTCTTACTTGTGATCCCAATGCTATTTCTGAGTGTGTGCGTTTAAAATTGAAAGGTGCTACATCATTCACAGCTCATGAAAGGACTTTATGCTTCCGAAGATCACCGAAATCATGTACCTCTGTTCAAAATAATATGACTTGTAAGAGTTTAGTGGTGACCCCTAGTCATTACCGTACAATGCTGCTACCCTCTGGTTGGCTCTTCTCTTGTGGTAATATATCCTGGCCATATATTCCCGCGAACATTTCCGGAGGCCCTTGTGCCATTACCAGACTGAGTTTGTTGATGTTTTCCTCACATCCCCATGCTAATTCTCGTGTGATCCGAGATGCTGTAATGCTACAAGAGGACTGTGATTCGTCTATGCATTTATATTCCAAATCTGAATACCTTAGCTTAGCTTTCTCAATTGTTGGTGTTCCTGCCTTGGCGGTCTATAATGCCAAGTCTATTGGGAAAATGGCCTGCTGGATGGTAAAATCCATTAATCATACTTCTACGATTTTGTCTGACATACTATTAGACGCCCAGGGTGAACGTAGAGCTATCTTGCAGAACCGGGCGGCTATTGATTATCTTTTGCTTAAACATGGACATGATTGTTCTGATTTTGAGGGTCTTTGTTGTTTTAACCTGTCTGACCATACAAAATCCATTCAGGCTCATATCGACAAACTTCATGACTTGACGGAAGAGGTTAGAAAACACATTGACCAGGGCTGGTTTGACTGGCTCTTTAATTGGCTACCTGATCTACATATGTTGCGTGAAATATTAGGGGGGATTTTGATTACTATTAGCATTCTGATTGCTATCTGTTGCTTTATTCAGTGTATTCCTTCTCTACTTCAATACTGAAAACCCGGTACTAGACATAGATCAGTTAGTTTTGTTTCATATTACTCGTCCACAGATGTTAGTTCTGTTTGATGAATGTATAATAGACTGAAGTCAAGGGTGAAATGTTCTGCTCGATTTTCCCGGCCCTCTTTGGAGGAAAGGTGATTGATGGTGACTTCAGTCTCTTATCATTCCAGTGCAAGGGTTAGAGTAGTGGATAGAGCCTATTTACAAGGCACTTTGATATGATTCTGTATTCTCCTCCCTAGATTAGGGCTTATACATATAGGCTAGGGGATAGATTCGCTAGTATTAGGGATAATTCATCCTTTAGTTAGGGTATTAGTATACTTTCCATGGAGTTATGCTGAATTCGGGCCTGGTAGGCCTCAAACGGGAGAGACTCCATCTTTCTTTCTGCCCCGGCAGCTTGGGATGCTTCTAGGTCAAGTGTAATGTTTTAGTTACGAGGTGTTGTTCGCTTGGAGAGAACCGGTTCAGGCCGGCCCTTGTCGAAGGATTGTATTTTTCTTCATACCGAAGACACAACATCAGGCCGGCCGGCTGGGAACGTGTCCTTGGTACGGGGAGGTACAAGAATTTGGTGGGCGGCAGGTTACTGGCTGGAATTTTCCATGAAGAAACACGCTTCTATATTAGTGAAAGCCCGAGATAGTTGTGCAGTCAGTTTGGTAGGCGGCATCTAGCCGTTAGTAGAAAACCTATTACTTATACCAGGGAAGACAGACGCCATTCTAAAAGACAGAGAAGAATCGGGAAACAGATACTCTCCTAGCAGAACAGCCAGGGAAGGAGAGTAGCTGATGAAAGGAAGGTCCCAGGGGCTTGGAGAAGGGTGAAGGGAACAGCGCATAGCGGTGCAGCCGTGTATCCGTGATTGCGGAGGTGTGACTTCAAGACGAGCCAAGGCCCAGACGAGAAGGGAACCTAGATGACTGCTGACTGTGGACTTCATATTAATAAGGTGATGTCGACCCTTTCTTATTAGAGTGTACGACCTAATCTTTTACTTTTCTTTGCAGGCTATGTGTTGTAGTATGGTGTTATATGTTTGTTTGTAATGATGGGAAATAAAGTACCCCAGTTCTTAGTGAACCGACATGTGCCGTGTGTTCTTGTATGAGAGGGTAACCTATTCTTCTAGTCAGATGCTGCTATGTGAACAGATGCTAACCCTGATCAGGTAAGTGGTAACTGAATAAGGGAGAGAGGAGCCCCTTGAATTAACGACCATACTGCACATTATCTAAATTGGCAACCGTTGTGTGATCGGGAATACTATGGTTCTATACCCCTGATGAATAGTGAGATCGACCCCTTTGTATAATGGTAATCATAGGATAAGCTGCCGTCTGGGTAGGTTGTCTGGGTCCGTATGGGACCGCGAGATCGCCGATTCTGATACTGCCGTCTGGGTAGAGAGATCTGGGTTCGTATGGGACCGCGAGATCGCCGATTCTGATACTGCCGTCTGGGTAGAGAGGTCTGGGTTCGAATGGGACCGCGAGGCCGCCGATTCTGATACTGCCGTCTGGGTAGAGAGATCTGGGTTTGTATGGGACCGCGAGATCGCCGATTCTGATACTGCCGCAGGGTAGAGAGGTCTGGGTTCGAATGGGACCGCAAGGCCGCCGATTCTGATACTGCCGTCTGGGTAGAGAGGTCTGGGTTCGAATGGGACCGCGAGGCCGCCGATTCTGATACTGCCGTCTGGGTAGAGAGATCTGGGTTCGTATGGGACCGCGAGATCGCCGATTCTGATACTGCCGTCTGGGTAGAGAGGTCTGGGTTCGAATGGGACCGCGAGGCCGCCGAGTCTGATACTGCCGTCTGGGTAGAGAGGTCTGGGTTCGAATGGGACCGCGAGGCCGCCGATTCTGATACTGCCGTCTGGGTAGAGAGATCTGGGTTCGTATGGGACCGCGAGATCGCCGATTCTGATACTGCCGTCTGGGTAGAGAGGTCTGGGTTCGAATGGGACCGCGAGGCCGCCGATTCTGATACTGCCGTCTGGGTAGAGAGATCTGGGTTCGTATGGGACCGCGAGATCGCCGATTCTGATACTGCCGTCTGGGTAGAGAGGTCTGGGTTCGTATGGGACCGCGAGATCGCCGATTCTGATACTGCCATCTGGGTAGAGAGGTCTGGGTTCGAATGGGACCGCGAGGCCGCCGATTCTGATACTGCCGTCTGGGTAGAGAGATCTGGGTTCGTATGGGACCGCGAGATCGCCGATTCTGATACTGCCGCAGGGTAGAGAGGTCTGGGTTCGAATGGGACCGCGAGGCCGCCGATTCTGATACTGCCGTCTGGGTAGAGAGGTCTGGGTTCGTATGGGACCGCGAGATCGCCGATTATAGGAGGTACATGGTATGTATCTTAGGAATTCCCTGTCCTTAGGGGGTAGATACCTGTTGTGAATAGGTCCTAGGGAGGGGCAGAGGGTAACGTTCTGGCTGGGTTAGTGAGGCTCTGATGAGCTGGTTCTATCTAATCTGAGAACCCAAGCAGAACAGTGCGTCTCTAACTGGGGACAGTTTGGAAGCTTTGATATATATATATATATATATATATATATATATATATATATATATATATCAGTGAGCAAGGGCACGGACGTGCCCGAAACGCGTCTGATGACTTTTACCCACCTTATGGATTAAAAAAGCAAACTTCACATCTTTGCCTCGAGTGTTGATTTTGGTTGTCCGCGAACTTTTCTGTGCAGGAGGCCCATTGTGGAAAGTTGGAGTTTTATATATATATATATATATATCAAACATTATTTTTATTTATATTTTACAAAAATACAGTTGTAAAAACATTAAAAAAGAAAAATATTCCCAAACGTTCTGCGTTTTGCAGAGTGAGTTTACAGTTAAAAAAACTTTGCTCCACCTAATTAGAAAATATTTGCAACAAGTAGTAAACACAAGAATTGTTTGATGTTATCGTGGGACAGGTGCTGTGTTCAGCAAGCGCTAACACATGAAACACAATCTACATATAAAATCAGAAATGCAGCTTCAGGTATAGATTTCTTTTATATTAATTGACATGAAGTGACTTAAGGTGAACAACATTCTGTGATTAAATGCATAAAAAGATGCAGCAGCTACATTAGGGGGTGCTGAGTGGGCTCTAAAATATGCTACAAAATCATAGAGCGCATAGCAGCCGAAAGTGTGGGTGGCATAATAACAGATGTCCGGTGTAATAAAACCAAGCATACATGCCTACAGTGTGGGTGTCATAATAACAGATGTACGGTGTAATAGTAACAAGCAGAAACAGAACTTAGCAGCATTTTTTACATTAAATCAGACTAAATATACAATAAACACTGTTACACAATAAAAGTGCAAAAATGCACAGACAAGGCCAGCAAAAACAAAAAATGCAAGTACACTACCGAATAACTTCCAGATATTCTCACATCAGGTGAACGTGTTTTGTAGCCAAAGTGTATTCAGGCGAAAACAAACAAGCATTAAGAACATAATAGCACTCAAGCAGAGTGCGGGTCCCTGCTCGTTCCTGCGGCAATACTCCATGGGAGTTAACCTGTAAGGAAAGGTGGGACGTGCACCAACCATCAGCCATTAGCACACTCCCATTTTTAAATGGCACACACAAAAGCCAATCGTAAAAAAAGGAGGAGTCAGACTTTACAAAGTATATGGAACAGATCGCCTTACAGCGAAAGCGCTGTTTATGCTCGACCTAAAAATTAAAATATAGGGGCTGTTTTCAAACATGAAGTGTTCCCCACTGTGGCAATTCTGATTCACAGCTGCATGACAAAGCCTGTTTACCCTCAAGGCTTCACACAGCAATTTATATAGGCCCAGGTTGTGCACATATCTTGTCTACATTTGAGCTCCAAGAGGCATATTGCAGTTCCCGGGAGTCTCTTTGGGATATAGCACTTTTATCCAGCCATCGAAAGGCTTCCTATTGCCACAGCATTGCCAAGTATCACACATCAGGGATTATACTAATGCATTTTAGTGTGTTGGTCCGCATCTCCAAACTAAAATTCATAAGTCACACACTTATAGCGCCTCCTGACGCCATCGGCAAGATGGGAATGCCGCTCCAGAGAAGCACTCATTGAGCAAGCAGAGCAGACTGCGTGCTGCTGCAGAGTGTGAATGCATTGACTTGCACACTGTGCAGTGCTGCGTTGGTGCAGTTGAAAAGTTTACTCATCAGAATGCCAGGAGTGGGTCGTCACAACCTGGGGGCTCAGGTACACTTGCTGCATTCATTGTCACAGATGCTGGTGAGAATCAGCCATGGCCAGCCGCTGCAGCATTCACTTGACATGGTGTCACGTGACTGCAACAATAATCATGCAGTCAGTGTGTCCATTTGCCAACAGGAATTCACTGTCTCTGAGTGAGGTGCCCTGCTGTGTGAGCAGAAGTTATGCTTCTTTAGTTTGATGCTATCAGCACCGCTACCAGGGCCACCAGTTAAATTGATGCCACCATGCCTCATCATGCAGGACCATTCATTGGGTGACAAGAGGTAACACAGTCAAGTTATAAAAGTAGATCTGACTACCTCTGTTGCCATGCTGCAAGACTCATTGCGGCTCGCCTCACGGAGGTCTGTGTGATTACTATTGGCAGGGACGACTCCTCCATTTGAGTGGAGGGGCGTTGCATCTCAAATAAAAGCCCCACACCAGAGCTGAAAAACAAAATGGTAAGAAAGTGCATTTATTATGATTTAATTTTTTAGCAGCAGAACCACCCTGTACTGAGTGATAGAACAGGCTGGGGCCAGTGCTGCCAAGTGGCAGCAGAGAGCAGTGTGCTTTAAAATACGCTTGTCTCTTTGGCTGGCCATCTTGCGACAGCCAGCCAGAGATGCGCATTTTAAACTTCTCCAACCTTGTTGTCTGAGATATCTGGGTTAGAGAAAGTGCAAGCCTCCGGTGCTTTTGAAAGCGCTGAGTGAGGCCACTCCCTCCAATCACGGCGCTGCTCTCATGCTGGTGAAAGCAGCACCAGGACTGGTTAGGGGAGTTGGCTGGGTCCCACAGTGGAGCCTGCCTTCAGAGAAAACAGAAGGAGGATGACACATCGTGTCGTGCAGGAATGTAAGTGTATTTTATATTATTCTTTTACTTTTTGTATTCTTCCGCCCCACCACCCTCAGTACATGCCATCCACCAATGACAATTGGTGAGAATATTTCAATATAATTTACAGTCTGAGTAGCTTACTACTCACCTCAGGCTGGGGCTGGGGCTGCGGCAGTCTGGACTCAGCTGACTCAGACTGTAATATTGATTAGTAGCAGCTGAGATCCCCCACGGCACCACAGTAACTGACTGTCACGTGGCCTGTTAGTTCCCTTTGCATTAGTAAACTAAACAAATTAATCAGGGGGTGGCACCTTCTCTGTGGCTGAGTGTTTTGCCAACAACTGGTGCCACTGTCAGTGACAGGGACCTATCGGCATCCCAAGCCATGCTACGGAATCTGGCATTACATAGCTGGCAAGGTTCAGATTGCTTATGTGTGATATTTTCATGGTTTCAGTGTACTTAGGAGTGACATTTAATGACGAGATGGGTGACATTTTGAGTGACTCTTTCTTGCTAGAAAAATCAAGTAATGAAGTCTATGAAAAAAATATACATATCAGAAATTGCACCCATTTGCTTATTGAGATTTTCTGCTAAGATCTTAAAACTGTTGCAAAGCACCCGATCTTTCCAGCAGGCATTTTAACCCTCTGTGCTCCTTGATGGTGTGTCACAACTGCCACTGGGCAAAACTACGATCTCCATCCAGCAGGAGCTTTTACATAAAGTATGTCTACGCACAGCACCTCCTTCCACAGGTGTGGCTGAACCACAAGTAAGAAAAGGGTCTCTGTGGCTAAAGCTGTAACCTACTGAGCTATCTACATAAAATACAGTTTTGTGACATAATTGTACACATTCTTTGCAGCAGGAATATTACCCCTCTGTGCTACTTGATGGTGAGACAACAAACGCCACTAGACAAAACTCCGATCTTTTTAAAGCAGTTCTTTGACTTTTTAAGTCAGATTCACTGTCAGTGCTGCAAATATCAGGTGCTTTGCACCAGTTTCAAGATCTTCATAGAGTTTCTCGTTGATCAAATGAGTGTAATTTCTGATATGTATCTTTTTCAATGGACTTCTTTGCTTGATTTTGCTCGAGAGAAAGTGTCACTCGAAGTGCCACACATTTAGTATTTAAATGTCACTCATAAGTACACTGAAACAATGAAAATGTCACAAATAAGCAATCTGAAACCTTGGCAGCCATGTTGCTAGCTTTTAATTGACTGGATCAATCAATCAAGCAATCACTGCATTTATAAAGCGCGCTACATACCCGTGAGGGTCTCAAGGCTCTGGGGGGGGGGGGGGGGCGCTACTGATCGAAGAGCCAGGTCTTGAGGAGTCCCCTGAAGGCCAGCAGGTCCTGAGTCTGTCGTAGACTGGTGGGGTGAGCGTTCCAGGTCTTGGCGGCGAGGTAGGAGAAGGATCTGCCATTGGCGGTGGTTTTAAGGATACGAGGAACTGTGGCGAGGGAGAGGTTGGCTGAGCGGAGGCTTCCGGTAGGAGTGTGGAAGCTGAGTCGGTTGGTGAGGTATGTAGGTCTGGTGTTGTGTAGGGCTTTGTGTGCGTGGATGAGGAGAGTTTGAAGGTGATCCTCTTGTTGACGGGACGCCAGTGCAGGCCTCTCAGGTGGGGTGTGATGTGGCTGTGTCGGGGGATGTTGAGGATCAGTCATGCCGAGGCGTTCTGGATTCGTTGTAGTCATCTCAGGAGCTTGGTTGTTGTTCCTGAGTAGAGGGCGTTCCCGTAGTTGTGTCTGCTGGTGATGAGGGCCTGGGTGGCGGTTTTCCTCGTGTCGGGAGGGATCCATTTGAAGATCCTGCGGAGCATGCGGAGGATGTTGAAGCAGGACGCGGAGAAGTCGTTGACTTGCCTGGTCATGGAGAGGGTGGAGTCGAGGATGACCCCCAAGTTGCGTGCGTGGTCTGTGGGTTCCGGGGCTGTGCCCAGCGATGTGGGCCACCAAGAGTCATCCCAGGCTGATGGGGTGGGTCCGAAAATGAGGACCTCCATCTTGTCTGAGTTCAGCTTCAGTCTGCTGTCCTTCATCCAGTCGGCTACGGCCTTCATTCCTCTGTGGAGGTTGGCTTTGGCAGTGTAGGGGTCTTCGGTGAGGGATATGATCAGCTGGCTGTCGTCGGCGTAGGAGATGATGTTGAGGTTATGTTGTCGTGCGACGTGGGCGTGCGGTGCCATGTTGATATCGTCGGGCTGAGGGTGGATCCCTGTGGGACGCCACAGATGATCTCGTGGATTTCGAGCGGAAGGGTGGGAGGCGGACGCTCTGGGTTCTGCCGGAGAGGAAGGATGTGAATCAGACCCATAACATAATTGGGAAGGGCAACAAAGACAAAGCCATAATGCAGTGGCATAATGTACAATTATGCCTCCCCTCACAGGATGCGAAGAAGGGCCCATGAGTCTCCCATGCATCACAACTAGTCAATGGACTGGTAGATGTTATACAATTATGTAAGTCTGAAAATTGCTCCTATGTTCTTGTCATAGTAGACGTTCTCAGGATGGGTGGAAGAGTTCACATGTGCCCTATGTGTACTCAGAGACTCTATCCTAGGTTCGGAATAACACGCCAGATTAGCAGTGATCAGAGGACCCATTTTGTGTATACATTCATATAGTCAGTTTGTACTAGGATAATACCTACTGTTCCTATCACTACTGTGTCTATCACCCAGAATCAGCAGAAAAATTGAAAATAAGCAATGGGATAAGGAAGAATAAGTGACTAAGATATGTTCAGAGACTAAGTTTAAAAAAAGGTGGTGCCTTGCCACTAACCCTATGGTCTTGAGAGAAATCCCTTTCTGGAAGACTAAACTAAGCCCCTATAAAATCGTCATGAACTGACTGATGATGTTTCCTTTAAATCTTCTTGCATCTTCTGCACAACTTGACATGAAGTTAAATGATGCTGCTGTGTTACAAGATTGCAGAACTCATATGTAATGTCTCCTCCATTTCCATTCTCAGTCATGAGAAAACGTACCTAAAACTGTAGCCTGCAATTCCATCTAGCCCGTTAATTGGATTTTATAGGAAGCTGGCTCTGTATATACTATACCAAAGTAAGGTGTAGTGTGCACAGAGTCCAGTGGAGCCCCAAGGGTAGACAGAGGTAAAAGTAGATAATACCTTACTCTCTATTTGTGGTAGTGTGGGCGAGCAGTAAGGCTTTATCAGTGGGGAGTGCTTAACATTTATTGTACACACTCAGGCAAGAAATGATGCCACACACTCAAAGACTAAACTCAGACCAAGTTGTTTGAATAAAATATTATTTAGTCATATTTATTTTCTAGAACCAAGCAAGCCTGGGACAGGTAAGTGTAAATGGTACTTTTCAAGGCAAGTTGAACAATACAAGCAAGCTGAATGAAATTGACATTGTTACATGTTTGTAAATAATTTGAATACAGTTGAAATTACTGCAAGATTCCTATTGATTACTTTTTAGAGTACTTTTTAGATAACTTTTTCTGCTCAGTGTGATATGCCTGGATATCACACTGGGAAATTTCCTAGAGAAAAGGTAAGTAAAGCTGTTTTTGTATATTTACAGTTTCTTAGAGTTCCATACAAACCAACTCCACACTTAGAAAGTCTTTCAAAGAAAGTAGTCAATGCAGTCCTATGGGAGGAAATTGTGTTATCAGTTTTAAAGGTTGTGGGAGTTGGGTTTCTTGGGTTAGACCCAGGCTTCTCCCACAGTCAGCTGAGGCCCAATGTTATCCTCCTTGGATTTTCTTATCTGGGGTGCAGGGCAGCTGGATGCAGGGGTGTCTTTTTAGGTCAGGTTTCACCTTACTGGGCCATTGCGGGTGAGGGTGTCTCCCTGCAGAGGCTGCAGGTGACATCGGAGAGTCCTGGAGGGGCCAACCCATGGTAGACTCGGACTTTGGAGTGCTGGGGGACCTCCCTGGGAGCAGTGGGTCACTCAGACTCGCGCTGTAGGCATCGGGTTCAATGGTGGTTCCTGGCATCATGTTTCTTTGTCCTCTGCAGGCTTGGAGTCTTTCCTGGCTCTTTCTTTTGAACCGAGCTGGTCTTTGTTGAAGGCAGTCCATTCTCGCAGGGGCTCTGGAGGTTGCTGGTGAATTTTGGAGCAGAATCTCTGGAAACTGCGGCTGGGCCGGTAGGGCTGGCGCCATGTCAGTTCTTCTCTGCAGTGTACTCTGCTGGGTGTTTTCTTTCATCATTCTTCTTTGTAGGTTGTGGAAATCTGCCTTCTTGGTTACTGTATTTAGAGGGTGTTTTAGGGGGTCTCACAGTCAGTAGCCCATTGGCCACAGACCTTTGGGTGACCACACCCTTAGTGTTCTCATCCAATGTGGGGGAGTGGGCACAATCCCTAATCCTGATTGGAGAGTGCCTGCCATCTGCAAGATGGTGGGCACTAATTAGTGGGCTTCACATCACCTTCCCTACCTGAGGGGTGGGGTTGGAAGAGGAGGGCATACCTTCTGGGCTGCTTTAATTTTTCCGCCTGTCTTCCCACCGAAAAGGGGGTGAGACAGGAAGGGGGCCTGCTCCTGGGAGCTGGAGATGATGGTGGTCATGTTACAAAGGCAGCAAGGCCTTTGAAGCACAGATGGCTCTTCCTGACCTGGGGAAGGTAGAACCCACGAGAGGCTGGTCGTTTCTCAAGGGGCATCTGTAATATGCCCTCTGAGTGCATTGTATAATAAATCCCACTATGGTATCAGTTTGGGTGTATTATGCTGAGACGTTTCCTACCAAACTTCCCAGATTTCAGTAAAGCCATTCTGGTGATGTGGAGTTAGTAATGACAAACTCTCAGACCATATATCCTTTATGGCTTTACTGCACTTATAATTTCTAAGAATGGATTTAGATACTGTAGGGGCACAGTTCTCATGGAACTGTGTTATAGTGGTATAGTGCACACAGCTAGAGAACTGTCTTACCTATACCATAGGCAGTGGGTTGCAGGCTTGGCATATAGGAATGCATGTAAAACACAAACAATTGAAGAAGGGTCTGAGGGAAATTTAAAGACCTGCCCAGTTCTTATCCCCCTAACTGTAATCCTAACAACAAAAGAACCGTGGGTCTATAACGGAGCTTCAAGTACTCCGAGCTGCTGCAAAACTCCTACATAAGTGAGTTAGGCGCTAATAGAGCTACATAAGTCTCTATATCAGAATGTGTGCCAGGACAAACCTGTCGAAGGACCTACTGAGATTGTTGGTAAGACCCGTACAGAGTGTGTTGGATTCCCATCAAATAGGTATGTAGCTCAAGTGTTCTCATTTGGTCATCCAAAAATGGGGTGGTATGTCTCTTGATCAATGAGACCCATCCATTGCCCTTACTCAATTGGGTCGCACCATCAATCGCTAAGGTACCCATGAACAAATGATAAAGATGGGATCGAGTGCAGTGCAAAAATCAAAAGATGTGTGAGTTAAAAACAAGGGGTAAAAGGATCAATAGGCGAAAAACTCTAATGTAATTTGTCCTTTCACTCAAACAAACAAGAACAATGCAGAGGAAGCAGTCTAAACATATAACTGCATTTACAAGGCCAACATGTTTCAGCCGGTAGGGACAAGATCCCATGGCTTTCTTCAGGGCCAGAGTTCTAAGCATTAGCTACTGCATACATAAAGTGAACGTAACGACAATCTGTAAAGGATATACATAAATAGTCCAAAATCGTGTTCCTCTGTACCAAACGGTGTCTCTTACATCTGTTAACAAGAAACAAGCAATAAATTGTAGTAAGTCCTATCAAAACAGGAAAGACCTGGCACTGGCTTCTACTAATTAAGCCAATTCATTTTACTAATGTTACTCACCTGAATAGTTCAGGGAGTGTACCTCACCTCTCCTGGAACCCAGCTCAGGAAAAAGGAGGCCCCGCTCTGTGAAGGCAAGGAAGGGGTAATGAACGGAAGGGTGGACAGTACTACTCTATCTCTCCCTCCAATACATAATATAGCCCCTATAACAGTCAAGCTTCACAGAGCCACAAAAAAATCCTAAGGGTGGAATAAGTCACAGAGCCCCATAAAAGTCCCAGGTTCCCAAGATCCATCACTTAATGTAAAAAGCTTTCCTCTAAATATGAGTGTCCTAAATAGGATGGAGCTAAACTGTAGCAGGTTTAGATCTAGGCTAGCAAAAGTTTGACAGACCAAGCCTGGTCTCATATCCCAGAAACATAGGTGAACCAGTCTATGCCACCCCAAAAGAAAAAAGGCCAAGAATAAATCCTAATGAGCCACTAACCTGTCCGGCGTTGTCTCATCGCAGGACCCGAGCTTGGTGGGAGGCAAAAAATGGCTGTGAACTACAACACAGTGGATTGTGACATCACTCTGTAGTTCAATCGAATCCCACGAGAGTACGTGATATTCCGCCCCTATCTCCTTTATAAGCTTCCTGTGGGCAGCCATTTTTTGCCTCCCACCAAGCTCGGGTCCTGCGATGAGACAACGCCGGACAGGTTAGTGGCTCATTAGGATTTATTCTTGGCCTTTTTTCTTTTGGGGTGGCATAGACTGGTTCACCTATGTTTCTGGGATATGAGACCAGGCTTGGTCTGTCAAACTTTTGCTAGCCTAGATCTAAACCTGCTACAGTTTAGCTCCATCCTATTTAGGACACTCATATTTAGAGGAAAGCTTTTTACATTAAGTGATGGATCTTGGGAACCTGGAACTTTTATGGGCTCTGTGACTTATTCCACCCTTAGGATTTTTTTGTGGCTCTGTGAAGCTTGACTGTTATAGGGGCTATATTATGTATTGGAGGGAGAGATAGAGTAGTACTGTCCACCCTTCCGTTCATTACCCCTTCCTTGCCTTCACAGAGCGGGGCCTCCTTTTTCCTGAGCTGGGTTCCAGGAGAGGTGAGGTACACTCCCTGAACTATTCAGGTGAGTAACATTAGTAAAATAAATTGGCTTAATTAGTAGAAGCCAGTGCCAGGTCTTTCCTGTTTTGATAGGACTTACTACAATTTATTTCTTGTTTCTTGTTAACAGATGTAAGAGACACCGTTTGGTACAGAGGAACACGATTTTGGACTATTTATGTATATCCTTTACAGATTGTCGTTACGTTCACTTTATGTATGCAGTAGCTAATGCTTAGAACTCTGGCCCTGAAGAAAGCCATGGGATCTTGTCCCTACCGGCTGAAACATGTTGGCCTTGTAAATGCAGTTATATGTTTAGACTGCTTCCTCTGCATTGTTCTTGTTTGTTTGAGTGAAAGGACAAATTACATTAGAGTTTTTCGCCTATTGATCCTTTTACCCCTTCTTTTTAACTCACACATCTTTTGATTTTTGCACTGCACTCGATCCCATCTTTATCATTTGTTCATGGGTACCTTAGCGATTGATGGTGCGACCCAATTGAGTAAGGGCAATGGATGGGTCTCATTGATCAAGAGACATACCACCCCATTTTTGGATGACCAAATTAGAACACTTGATCTACATACCTATTTGATGGGAATCCAACACACTCTGTACGGGTCTTACCAACAATCTCAGTAGGTCCTTCGACAGGTTTGTCCTGGCACACATTCTGATATAGAGACTTATGTAGCTCTATTAGCGCCTAACTCACTTATGTAGGAGTTTTGCAGCAGCTCGGAGTACTTGAAGCTCCGTTATAGACCCCCGGTTCTTTTGTTGTTAGGATATAGGAATGCATGCCATGTCAACTCTTCACTTTTCTCTGCATCAAAACACTCTGCAATGGCAGTGTGTTTGTGTTAAAGTACAGGACCTAAAACGTTGGCACAATATGTGCTGCAGCCCCTAGTGGCCTTATCCATGCCAAAATGTTGATTAAAAATAGAATGATTTCATATTATCTCCTTAAAGCCAAAGGTGATCATAGGAACTTATTAATTAATTAATTATAGATTCAAAGATACTTCAATAATATTTTCCAGCACTGGTTTTATATACCATTGATCACTGTTTCACGTGGTTTTGTAATTCAACAAGCCATTCGGTCTACCTCATAGATTTTGACTTGGTATTACCATACCATTAAAGATACATTGATCATTTTGGGCACACTGTTTCCACAGCCAGTTTCTATAGTGGCTCCATGTTGTGGCTCAGAAAGTTTCACCGAAGAAACTGACATCCGTGCGCCAGAGGGCTCTTATATGAATCCACTGACGTCACAACCGGAGTCAACATCATCACGGAGTCATACAACACTGTCCTTCGGCATGCAGAGGTACTGCTGAAAAAATGTCTGGCGCATGGGGTGAATCTTTAGATCATCTTGTTAAAGCTAAAGGTGATCATAGGGAATAAATGCTGCACTCACTTACCCAATGCTTCTCTTCGCGTATACGAGCAGACAGATAACATTAAGGAGACTATGGGAAATCGTATAGTTAGAATGGGTGTGCAGTTCCTCAAGGTAAGAGAGGTTTGAAAGATTAGAGTTCCAGGGAAAGGAATGTGCTTTAAGAGGAGCACTGGCCCTGACAAACCCAGATGGCTGTCTTGCTTCATCATTTGGCTAGCTCCTTGTCTGGCTGGTGCTCCAATTCCCAATGGGCACCCATCAGGGGGTTCTTTGCTGGAGATTTTTTTCCTAGCCATTTAATGAAGTGGCAGTGCGTGGTCTTGAGTGATGTGTGTAGAGTGGTAATAAAGAGTGGATTAAAATAGGTAAGGTGATCAGACTATTTAATGATTGAGCTCACTCGCCTAATTTAAAGTGAAATGCAAATTATGGATATAATGGTCCTAGTAAGCTTAGTGAATGAATTGATCTAAAACAAGGTCAACATGTTTCTCTCCTATATATGTCATTAAGTGATAATGTGGCGATTCATCCACACAAGACCCAGAAAAGCCACAGCTATCTCACAAAAACCACTCGGGAACCTGCCCCCACTGGTGGGACATTTCCTATGTGGACAATGCAATGCATATGCCCCAACAGAAGCCACACAAATTATCCAGCTTAACATCACCCTGAAATGGACACAGAGAAAACATATTGATTGAAATTTAAAGCACATTCCTTTCCATGGAACTTTATTCTTTCTCACTTCTCTTAACTTTAGAATTATTGTTACATGTAGCATGAGGGCTGGACCTGAATAGCCCCTGGTTCCCTTTTTGCATAGGACTATGGAAAAACTACATCAAATACAAAGTATTTCTGACCTGAGTCCTGGTTGCATTTGAGTGCATATGGGGGAAGTTTCAGCCTTTGGTGTATGAAGATATTGGAATCTATTATTAGTATTATTCTTATTGTGATTGTCAGTATTATTAGTGTAATCTTGAGCATCATACAGCCCTCCAATATTTTTTACACTTGCTACTTTTCAAGATGATGATGGAAGTGAGGAGAATGAAATTAAGAGAGACAGTGATATGTCTTCTCTTGAATTACTATACACCACTTTATTTTCTGTTCGGAAAGGGGGGGCTGTGAAAACATACTTAAATCAGTTGTATTAAGTAAATAAGCAACTGATACAAGTTCACCACTCCTTACCATCCCCAAGGACATGGGCCGGTTGAGAGATTCAACTGAGCCCTGAAAGGCAGGATGAAGGATCTTACTGAACCCATGAGATGCAAGTGGGACATCTTCTTACCATGCCTTTTGTTTGCCTACATGGAGGTACTGCACGCCTCCTTAGGGTTCAGTCCCTTGGAATTGCTGTAAAACAACGTCGTAATAGCCCCAGGTGGGGCTATTTCTTTGTAAAGTTTATTTATGAAATAACTGTTTTCAAGTGCTATTTTATTACATGTATGTGGGTTTTTTGATGATTTACACATTGCCTTTGGAAAAAAATCTGTCTACTCATGCCACGCTACCAAGGTGGGGTGTATACACTATAAGCAAAAGTTGTTCCTTCGGGTACGACAAATGATTTGTACACAGTACTCAATAAACAACGGGTATTTCAAAAAAACAAATTACCATAAAGAAAAATCTTGAGAAACACACCAAGAATTTGTTTTTGTTTAACAGTAAAAGTTGTTCTTTACTATTCAATGTATATTGTGTTGGCTGTCAAGGGACAACATACACAAACAACAATAACTAAATAAGATTCAAGTGTACAGCTAGTGACAAATTGTGATAAGTGACAAAAGTGCTGTACAAGGGTGACATGGATGACATATGAATACACAAGGGGAAAAAACATATATCATAGTCAAGGGACAGGGATTATAATTTCCTGTTCAATTCAGGGGAATGTGTCGAGTTAATAATGACTATAACGTCGACGTTTCGACCCTAGATAAGGGAACACATTCTTGGGCATCCCAGGCGCGTCTTCTTCAGGACGTGGGTGGGGAGGACAGCCAGCGTCAGCGAATCATAATGAATTGGAATCCAACTGGAATCAAAGGAAGATAATAGGTGTCAATCGACACCTATGACTCAGGTCGTGGTCTGGGTAGACAGTCATAAGGGTCCACGGGAGGTCGTGGTCTTAATTGATGCACACTTCACCGTCCGGTTGAAGTTGATTAAGGATACGGCCGCCTAGGTGATCCAATTCTTTGTAAGGGGAGAGAGGCGTCCTCGTCCATCACGTTCAGGTAGTTTCTGACACAGGGTCACCCCATTATCGTTAATGGCTACCAAGGGGATGAGCAGGAGTTACCTAGAGACTGTATACCCCTTTCCCTGACTAGAATCAATGGTCTCTACTTAGACAGAGATGTATACCTCTGCCAACTAGAGACCCCCAGTTCTAAAACTTGTGGTCAGCTTTGAGGATTTAACTTGTATTTGTACTTGGCCCACAGTGATTGGTGTCTATAACTAGTTTATTGTAGAACCCTACGCAACCACATACTGTGTTGTTGGTTCTATTTCTGATCTGACTCTTGAAGTATCCACGCATCATGTCTCTAAATGGTAAACCAGGTGAGGAAGCAGCATTGGAGTTTGGCATTGAAATGTTGCATACCTACAAATTAGATCAGCTCGAACAATTTTGCAAAAACTTTGGATGCCCCATAAAAGCACCTCTAGGAAAGAAGAGCTACAGAAGGCCTTGGGTGCCTGGGGGGAGGCCTAAGAAGCTGGGGAGGCAGATGATGCAGATGTGGAAGGGAGTGTGCCAGAGGGCAGCTTCAGATTCCATGATTTGCCTTTTGGGAGAGCAGCCTCTATGGCTGGCAGCAATAGTTCATCCATGAATTTGACTCCAGAGGAAATGGAGGAAAGGCAAAGGGCCAGGAATTATGAATTGGCGGTCATGAGACTCCAGGCAAAGGCAGAGGAGAGCAAGAACATTCGTGCCTTGGAAGAAAAGAAATTGATCTTCACTCTTGAATTGACCATGAGAGAGCTTGAGATCAAGGCCAAACAAGCAGAGTCCAGTACAAATCGTGGCAGCGTACAGCCAGTGCAAGGGGGTATGGTATACATTTCAAAAGAGTTAGAATAGAATTTCCAAAAGGGGGAGGATATTTATGCCTGCTTTATAGCTGATGACTCAGCACTGTGTATGAATGAGGTCCCTGAGAACCGTTCAGGGCTGCCATCCTGTGGAAACACTTTGAGGCCAATGGGAGGAACACCCAGAAAGCTTTGGAGGAGGTGGGTTTTGTGACCTACTCCAATATGAAGGAGGCTTTATGCCTCAAGTATGGGCTCACATCAGAGCAGTAGCAGGAAAAGTTTAGGTCTTTTAAAAAGCTTGACTCAAATACATGGGTGGAAAGTGTTAATCTTAATTGCAGAGCACTGGATGGTTGGATAAGGGGCAGCAAGGTAACTGATTACCAGGGGTTGTACAACTTGTTTGGTTGGGAGCACTTGAGTAGTCTTTGTGTTGCAGAGCTGCACCAGGATCTGATGGATAGAAAGCTAACTGACCCCAGGAAGCTTGCTGAGGAGGCAGGGCACTGGGCATGTCCCAGGGTTCACAAAGGATGTGTGGGAAACCCAACCAAAGGTGGGCAAGTGTCCCCAGGGTAAGAACGGGGATCAAGGGTAACCAAAAGGAGTTCTCTAAAGGGCCCCAAAATAGTTCCCAGGGTAAAGTTCCCCTGGCACCCAGTGGTAAGAAGCCATGCCCTGTTAGATGGAGACCAGACAACTGGGGACCTGCAAGTGTTATGCATGTGGTCAGTATGGTCACATGCAGACTGATCCCAAGTGTCCCAAAGCACCACCAGCAATCACTGGTGCACCTTCACCAGGGTAAGTTAGTGTAGTGCTGGGGGAGGTATTGGTTCCTAGTGAGTGGGGAGCCATCTGTGGTGACCCTTGTCTCATTAGGAGATAGAGAGATGGTCCAGGAAACCTACCTGTTGGATAACACTAAATAGTACCTGCTGTGGGGGACCTTCAATGGGAGGAGGGTGGTAACTCTGAGAGATACAGGTGCCAGTGTGACATTGGTCAGGTGTCAATGGGTTTCTGAGGAGCAAGTCAACCCCAATGTACTTCACCCTGTAGCCACTGGTAAGGTGGTACAGGTTCCCTTGGAGTGGGGATGGTGTGTCAGATCCTTTGCAGGCTAATGTGAGTCCATCCATGCCTGTTGACTGTCTGCTTGGTAATGACCTGGAGAGTTCCCCTTGGAAGGAGGTGGAACGTCAGGCTCATTAGGAGATGCTGAGTCGGCCTAAGTGGATCTGTGTGACAACTTGGTTAATGGGAGCCAGTAGGGGTGATCAAGAGGACCTGGAGCCTGAAACAGTGGCCCAGATGCCTGCCAGACATTGGAGGGGCAGTGTGGGCATGAGAAGCCTGACCTAGAAGTTATCATGGTTCAGGAGGATGCAGACCTTAAGAGGGATGCCCTGAAAACAACAAGGGAGCAAGTGGCCAAACTGGGAGATGTGCCTGAGCTGACCCATTGGCAGCAGGAATGGGGTCCCTCTAGAGCGGAGTTCTGCAAGGTGCAGATGAAGTGCCTTATGCTTGTTGGTTTGTGGCAGCAGGCTGTAGACCAGACAGCAGGTGATCAGTCTGGATCACATTGGATTTATTGGGAGAATAGTCAGCTATGTAGTGAGCTTAAGGTTGCTGAGCCGCAGTCAGCCCATGTGCTTGTGGTACCTGAGCACTTCAGGATGTCATGTGGCCCATAGGGACATTGTCGACATCATTAAATTAACATGAGCACAGCAACCATGATGCAGCTTTTGTGCGCATTACTACAAAGCTTTTTTTTTTTGCAAGACTCTGTTTATGCCTTTCACATGAGAATTGTTTGCTGTGTTTGTTCTCTGCTTTTTCCTGGAGTTTAGTCTGAACATTGTGAGCAAGTTGGATAAACAATGCCCCTTATTATTCTGTTCTGGTCAGGCCCTAGCAGCTAGACGAAACGCACTAATGGAACTGCTGCTGGAAACTCGTACTTTGATGTTACGGAGATACATGTTTAGGTGATACACACTTGGAGAGGGATCTTTCCAGGGAGGAGAGCAATGCGCACCTACGATGTAAAAATACCATCTATGGTCTAAGTTATAGGATCTGCTGACAAAGCCCAGAGATCTTCTATTATATAACAATACATATTCTATGTAAATATGGGCCAAAAATCCGTTCCGCTAGTGGTATTTGTGGATTTTTGGCTATTTCGTGATCCGCGAATCTCAAGAAATTGCCGAAAAATCCGCAAAACCGCTCGCGGGCGGATTTTTTTTTTTTGCAGTTTCTATGTTGTAACATTCTGGCCCACAGGAAGCACTTACAGAGTTGAGGCAGGTGCCCGAGTTGAAGCTAACTTTGTAACCATTTTAGAATGGCGCCGGCAAGCAGCCAGAGTTGAAGTTGCTTACTTGCAAGTTGCAACTATTCTCTGACCCTAAACAGCCAAGTGCCCGAGGCAGGGTCAGAGAATAGTTGCAACTTGCAAGTAAGCAACTTCAACTCTGGCAGTTTGCTGGCGCTATTCTAAAATGGTTACAAAGTTAGCTTCAACTCGGGCACCTGCCTTAACTCTGTAAGTGCTTCCTTTGGGCCAGTTGAAGCTCAAATTCAGCGTTGGCAAAGTTACAGGCACACATGGTCACTGGAGACAAATCTTCTGGCCCTTTACGCAGCTGCAGTGTAGGAAAAGCACTATACAGTTACCCAACGAGGTAGCACTTTCTGATTAGCCAGTAGAAGTAGAAAGTACAGTCTATTTGTGCAAATTTTTCGCGAACTCGCTGATTTTTTTGCAATTTCGCGTTAATTTGCGGACAGAAATCCGCAAAATTCGCCCATACTTACTTCTAAGCAAAGTGAGGGAGGTTAGGTACTATAGTTCTTTCTCCATTGTGTTTATATGATGACATCTCCCTTTATGATGTGTGGCCGAGCTGCAATGCTAACCATATTCGTGTTATGCATTTTTCTGCTTGTTGGGCAAGTATACTGCTTGTTAGAGCACGCTAGTTAAAATTAATTAATTAAACTAGATTTGTGTCTCGGTCTGATCTTATTGTGGACGGGTACGAGAGTGTGAGCGAAAAAGTATGTCTTGTTACCACGATTCTTGAGAGATACGGGAGTGTTGTGTTCTGGGGTGTCGAATCATTTGCTTCTCCGTGAGTATGTAGGAGAGCGAAAAAGCATTGAAATTATTCTTACATCAAGCTGCAGTTCCAATAGTCGTTACTAGATGTCCCTCACGAGTCAAATGCAAAACCATTGAACCCTTTCATCAAGCATTTGCATTTGACTCATGAGGGACATCTAGTAACCACCAGTTGAACTGCAGCTCTTTGTAGAATTATTTTGATATTGGATACTATAAATATTCACTGCCCACTGCTAATCTCATCCCATAATGCTTTTCAGGGCCTTTGGTTGGGAATGTTTTTTTGCCAATAACTGTGCTTGGGGTGGCCCTAAGAGGATGGGACCACCACCAAATCGTTCAATAAGATGTGCTTTTATGTTTTCGAGGCATCTGTTTGGTACTCCCCCTAGGTTAGCGAGGATCCCAAAATCGTCACCTCTCACTGCTTGCTAAGTTTTCAGTTTCACTTTTGTGAAAGTACTATATGCACTTTAGCATATAAAGATACATATTTTATCATTACTGGCACTGTGCAGGATGCCATTTGCAATTATTTTGAAATTATTTCACAGTGCAGACAAGTACACAGAGTCATCAGCTACGCTATGCAGACTACGTGTTCTACGTGAAGCTACGTGTAGTGCTGCTACGCTAACTACGCCCAGGCCTACTCTTAATCTACCAGCGGCTCCAGTTAGGTGCCCCTCAGTCGCCAAGGCATTGTAGCGTGGGTATTAGTCCTATTATGATTAATTCAGTGATGGGAAAGCATCCTCAGAATAGGGATGAATTCCCTTTTTGGTTGGCCGAAATATTTGAGCAACTCAAAGCTGTTTTTCCACATATGTCTCCTGTAGATAAACACAGGATACTTATGATGAGCTTACCTAAGGGCCTCATTCCCAATTTGGCAGATTGCACCACATGCAGTAAGGTGTTTGTGGCAGTTTATTCGCTGTGTTTTGGCACCCCCTCCATGACGGTGCTTCCGACGGTTCTTAAGAAGGTTCAAGATGAATACGGGGCAGAGTTGGGGCTGAGATTAGTAGGAGCATTCCCTATTGCCTCCAACATGATTCTTGCAAGACATGATTCTTGCACGTGAGTCAGCGCCTAGAGGCAGTGGCTGACGTGGATAAACAACGTGAATTGCCAAAGATTATTGCTAATTTATATAAATCCTTGGGGTGCACTAATCTGGGACTTAGACCTTTTACTCAAACACAAAATAAGCACCGCCTCAAATGGAGGGGCGTCCAGTCTTTCCTAAAAAGGCTTGGAATAGAAATCAGTGGCAGCAACAACAGAAGCAAGATTTGTGTGCAGGTTCACAGACGCCTGATACTTCTGAGCGTAGATATGATTTGCGCGACTGCTCTAAAATTAAGACACCTAAGAGGTTTCAGGATTCTGATCCTCACTCTCCTCGTTTCTTTCAGGAATCATCAGAATCACAATTTGGTGGAGGGGAGGGACAGAATTGCAGACAAGGCAAGACCACTCAACAATGATGTGATCCGCCATGCCAGGTTGACATAAAAGCGAAACCAGAGGGACTATCTCCTTATCATGCCCTGTTTCATAAGAAGAAGAAAGTTGCGGCTTTAACAACAAAGTATGCCTCAGACTGTGAGGACACTGCTCTTCGATTGGAGATGAGCGGTGACACTCCTCGACAGTGCCGCGGATGTTACCATAGTGTGGGAGTTATCCCATCCTTATCTGGAGGCGAGAGCAACTGACACTTTCATTACAGTGGAAACTTCAGATACACGAGTTGCACCCTAATAGGCTTTATGATATAGTCCTCCAAATTGAAGGTGATATTAAACAGACAATTAAGGTTGTCTTTTAGGACAACCTTCCCCCCTCTTCTGACATTTTGTTGGCGGAGGAAGATTGGCCTCCTCGTTTTGGCTTCTTCCCTGGGAGAGGATGTGATACTCCCGGGTTTTTCCTGTTACGTCTGTGAGGAGGCCAAACAAGCTTACGCGTCGGAATGGGCATTAGCCCTAGCGTCGACTGTGTATCATAATCAAGTGGGCTGTGATAGTGATTACCGGCACATGAAATCCCATTACGTTCAATGTCTCGACCTCAAGCGCAATATCTCGTCAAGAGTGATGCAAAAGCATGCGAAAGTAAAATGTTTACCCAACTTGAATATCAGGGTGTAATTGAACTCTGTGTCTCAACTTTCATCTATGAATAATCCTTTTTTTCCAATATTGAAACTGGTCGGTTCATATCGCATTGTTTTGGATTACATACATTTAAACAGTCATGTTCGTACATTTGCAATACAGAACATTCACAGCGCTGCGTTTATAAATAACTTAGTTTGTAAGATGAATAAAACCCCTGTGGATATATCCGAATAATTTTATAGTCACAATTTGGCTCCTAATAGCCATGACTTAACCGCCTTCACCATGGTCAGCAGTCAGAAACGGTTTACGTGTTTGCCTATGGGCCACAAGAATCGAACTGGGGCTTTTGCAGGTGCATGTTGTATCTGTTTTGCATGACATAGCCCTTGATGCTTTCTCATACATCAAATTACATGTACTGAACAGATGACTAATGACAAATTGATACCAGATCTTGTGCGTGTGGATCGCATCATTCTGTCTTTTGCCTACTTGGGGTACAAATTTAATTTTGCTTAGTCACTCATTGCCTATTTGGCCGTAATCTTTTTGGGTTATAAGCTCAACAATGAAGGTAGAAGGTTGCCCCCCACTTTTTAAAGAAATGTGCTCAGTTGCAACCTCCATTCACTCTAAAGAAGTTACAATCCTTGCTGGGTTTTTTTAACTTTGGAAGGACATGTATTCCTGACTATGCCCAGCGTATCAAACCACTTTAGGCATTGATACAACCCTCTTTTTCGTTTTTCAACTGGCTGCCAGAACATACCATGATTTTTGGGGCTTTGCAGTCTGATCTGCTTGTGACCAACTTATTTTTCACTTGTGACAGTTCTACAAATTTGGTCAGAAGGATTGTGCCAGGTTCAGTAGGTTTCACTTACTTGATGTTCAATGTGGGAGACACACTCCCCATTGCTTACAAATCCCACTTGTACACTTCGGCAGAGATGCGTTTTTCCACCATTGACAAAATTCTTATGGCAATTCAGATGACAATTCTTAAAGAATGATCTCTTGGTCAAGGTGAACGCATTCTTATGGTCTCGCCTGTGCCTGCTCTAGAAGCAGCCACTAAGGCAAACGTTCAGAATTCTACAGCTTTACATCCTCGATGGATTGAGTGGGTGAGTTCATTGACTGATTGGCTGATGTCACTTTTATTTTCACCCATGATTACAGACACAGGAGTTTTTACAATATGAACAAGTTCATCCCCGAGCGTCGCCTTTGCTTCCTCTTGATCCGTACAAATGCATCATTTATATGGACGGTTTTGCTCAACCGGCAGTAAGATCTAAACATGCTTATTCGGCAGCCTGCGCTATTGTAGCAGGCTCTATGGTTGATGGGGAGTTTAAGTCTTCCTTGGTGCACACACAAGGTCTTGGAGACGGTACGGCTCAATTACTAGAGCTAGAGGCTTTAGTGTTGGCTTTAGAATTCACTGATCCTGGTGTTCCCACTCTTGCTGTGTGCGATTCCTTTTACTGTGTACAATCCTTTAATGACAATTTGTTCTTTTGGTCTCAAAATGATTATCGAGATTCTAAAGGTAGCTTGATAAAGCATAAAATGCTTTGGGTTCGAGTGGCCACTATTAAGGAACGTTTGCCACTAACACATGTTATCCATACTCTTGGCCATCAGCATGTGGGAGCACATGCTGTTGGCAATTTGTTGGCTGATGAGGCAGCCAAATCTGCAGTAGCCTCATGATCAGTAACAACAGTAACTAGGTTCATGACTAAAATTTATAATGATATTCTTGTGGCTATAGCTGTGACAAACAATGGGACGAAGTTCCTACAAGGTTTCCCTTCAAAGTATTCTTATCATTTGTCACCTGAGCATGTCCCATTTGCTATGACACCGTCCGTGGGGGATCGACTACTTCCCAATGAGGACCGCAGACTTCCTTTGACCATTGCCACCCATGAAGGCATGGCTTCTTCTCATGCAGGTGTTTCTGCACTAGTGTCTCTCTTGCAGCAGCGTTATTGGTGGCGTGGCTTGAATAGACAGATTCGTATTAATGATCTTTCTTGTGACATTTGTAAACAGATAAAGCCATCCACAGTTGCAAGTCCACCACATAGCGCAACTTTGCATTTCAAATCAACTGTTTTTGTTGTATTTACCTTGATCACTGTGGTCCTTTGTCGTCAGACACTTCATATAAACATATTTATTTGCAATGGATTCATGCACGAGATTCATTTGGGTTTGGCCGCAACATAGTGCTGACGCTCAAAATGTCATTAGAGATTTGTGTGCGTTTGTGGGGACATTTGCCATTGGCACCTTCTACTCTGACCAAGGTCCAGCGTTTGCCTCTAAGGCTCACAAGGAAGTCACTGGGGGTGCTGATGCAATTTTTGTCTCCAAACAGGCCTGAGTGCAAATCCGTAGTGGAGCGAATGAACAGTGACTTAAAGCAATAGTTGACAGCTAGAGTTTTAGGTACTGGCAGGAGTTGGCTGACTCATTTGTATGGAGTCCAACGTGCACTAAATAATCTCCCTAGAAGATCTCTGGATGGGCCGACCCCATACAAATGCTCTTGGGCATCACATTTTTGTGCCAGACCTTCATGGTCTAGACATTACTACGGCTGCCGCACTCTTTGACGTAGATAACCATTGTGCTATGTTACAGGATCTACAAAAGACTCAAGATGCCCTCACAAAGGATCACTTGTCCTTGTCCATGGATGCAGCTGTGCTGATTCCTGTAACTGGCTGGCTTACTAAAGTTGGTGATCTGGTCTGAAAGACGTTGGAGAACAAAAAAATAATTTGGTCCATCCTATTGTGCACCTGTCCCAGTTCTTGGATTGAAGGGTACTCGTACTGTGGATTTACCTCCACTGCCTGGTGGGAAGGAGAATCAGTTCATTTACATTGAACGTGTGGTTACACCATTTGGCCAATACTGAATAATACGCCTAGGATCCTTCCTGGACAGGATGTTTCTGTGCACCCAATGTCTTCCACAGCGAGTCCTTTGCAAATGCATTGTGAAGTGGAAACCTCTGTTGATTTGTTGCCTATCTTATCATCAACTTCAAATGCTATGCATCATGACTATGCCACTGGAGCCTACCATTGCCATTCCCAATACTATGCTCCATTCAACATTTAATGCTGGGTGCTAGTGGTTATTATTTGGATAGAGGCAACTTTTCTTCAAATTCTTTGTCATCTTCATCGACTAACACTGAGGAGGAGCCCCCAAGTCAACTTTCCATTTTACTTTCATGGTTTAGAAAATCTTATCTGATTCCCTTGTGGACATACATATGATTGGTGCTTACAATGGTGTTCCTCTTTATTTGGATTGGGTTTGAGACAGTTCTTTTCCTTTTAAGAATATTGGCCCCACATACTTCATCTCACAAAATGAAAAGGGGTCAACCCAACGTTGACATCTCAGCGTTTCCAGTCATGGATGGCACAGTTTGGGATAAGGTTCCATATGGAATTTACGGCCCAACTGAGACCATTTGAATGCCATAAGTCTTTCGTGTTTCCTTTGGTGATGTCATTACGCCAGGAATGCATTCTGATGACTGGATATTAATGAAGTGCATGCACTGTTTTCAGATTTACGATGTTACATTGCTTTTGAAACTGAGGAGTTGTATTTGAATTCTGCTAATTCTGCTGATTTATTCTGTTTTCAACATTATGGTAATTATTTTTTACATAAATCTAATACTGTCAGAACTCAGGTAAATTATAAACAATGGGAACATTGTCCTACACCTTTTCAGGGTAGTTCACAAAGACAGATGAAAAAGTTTGTCTATTTTTCTGGGTATATTCTCTCAGACCCCAAATCCTGTTATTTTCCATTGAATGCTTCAACACACACGAAATTCATGCTAACCCATACTAAATTGGTATATTCTTCAACTTTCATAACCGATTTATCCTCAAAAGGCTATGATTATTGGAAGGACATGATTGATTTGAAATCAGTATGGGGTACCAAAGATTGACAGGTGCAGGGATCTGAATCATTGCATTGTGCGTGTTTGATACCATCACAGCTGATATTCCTAATTTAGACTGTACAACAGACTACCGGTTTTGGTTTAGCTACTGCAAAAAATGTAAACTTTCATTTGTTTCCATCATTGGCAGCCTATGATACCTGGCAGCAATATAAGAATCATACTCTGGATGACTTAACTACTATGGTCCAGAACGGCACCCTTAACTCGTCCACTATTAATTCCTTGGGGTTGGTTAATGTGGCCTCTCAATACTAATGCTTGCCAATTGCGCTTTTCATGTGCATCTTGTGGATTTGCGCTCAGTAGAGCACACCCTCGTTTCACACAATCACATTCACTACCTACATGTTCTGTGGGTAAATTGTGTCAGCAATGGTTGCGACATTCTACTTTGTCTTCTGTCAAATGACATCTCTCGCTTTTATCTGGTGACATCGATTTGGCTAACTTCCTTCTATGTCCAAAATCACCTCGCCCAAACTGGTTTGCGTATGCAGCATATAATGAATTTTGGAAACTGTCACAGATGGAGGCCGCAGCCCACTTAAGAAAAATTGATCAAGATAATTTGAGAAAGTTTTACATGTGGTCAATAACAATATTAAAACGTTGTCTTTGCGCATTTACAGATTAGATAATATTGTTTCATCTGTTATTGACATTGTACAGAATGATGTATCTATGTTGCATCATAATCAAAATCAATTGCGCTCTGTAATGCAATTTGGTTGGACTTTACAAACATCAAAAAAGGGAAAAGTCCTATAGGATTATTTGAATGCTACTGCTCTGTTGTTGCATTACAATCTGAGAGATGAGCAAAAGCTTATGTCCATAAAAGGTTCCACAAATACTTTGTTACATATTGAGAAACTAGACTAGCTGCCATTCTCAATAGCAGAGACTGATTCTTCAATCTAGTTAATAGACAGGATTATAACCTTGCCCAGTTTCCTCTTTCAGTTCAACCCATGCATGAAACATTATCAAATATGTAAGCATGAGCGGATTTTGCGTATTGGCAATCCGCGGATCTGCGGATTTGCGTATTTGCGGATTGCGACAATACGCAAAATCCGCGGATCCTAGCGTATTTTTTTTTGCGTGTTCGCACGGGTTTCCGCAAGTTCGCGAGGGTTTTATTGTACAAAACGCTCGCGAACGTGCAGAAACCCGTGCGAACACAATGTGCCTACTCTTGGCCAAACGGACGGGGCTTCCATGCGAGTGCACATGCCTCTTGTGTGTATAAAAGGTCAGAGGCCGATCAGAGCAGCAAATGAAGATACAGAGACTCCAGGTCACAGGAACAGCACAGGGATTGTGCTCGTGAAAGTCAAGGATGCAAAGGCCTCTATCCAGCATCACAGCTGACTTTCGATAAAGAAGGCATATTGCCCAGCCTCGACGACGCTCTTGATTGTTTCTGGGCTGATGAATGAGTCTCTGCATTTGAGCTTCAACTAGTTCCAGCGACCATGTGTGTGTTTACAATGGCGCCAGCAAGCTGCCAGCGCCATTGTAAAATAGTTACAAAGTTAGCTTGCACAGGAAGCACTTAGATAAAATAAAGCAGCACCTGCTTCGTTTTATCTAGTGGTTCCTGTGCAAGCTAACTTTGTAACTATTTTACAACGGCGCTGGCAGCTTGCTGGCGCCATTACATGAGTGGGTGGGGGTTCAACTTTTGAACCCGTTACATCCGCGGATTTTTTCGGATTTTGTGGAAAATACATAAAATACACGGATTGCGTATTCACCAAAAATCCGAAAAATCCGCGGACGTAACGGATTTGCCGCCCATGCTTACAAATATGTAGATTTGAGCCCCTTGGTAGTACTTTCCTTCACAAATTGTAGTCCTTACCATTCACATCTCAATGTCAACGTGATGAAAAGGAAGTTGTCCTAACAGGGGAGGACTGTGATTCTACAGTGGGACATGTTTTAGTATGTATACAAGTAAAGCTTTACTGTGCTTGCAATGTTCCAGCCCCTAATTTGGCTTGTTTTCTAAAAAGGAACACCAGTCCCATCCATTATTCCCATGCTAACTTTGCTTTCGAACTGAAGTTATCTTCTAATGAATAACGACAACTGATGCCGCTTGCAAGTCGGCATTCTGTATATAGTAACTGTTTCCTAGCGAGTTACTTGTTGTAGCATTGTTCTCTTTCCGACCCCACACGGGAGTGTTGATAGTTCACTGTGGCCTTCCATTCCCACTTTGAAAACAGATTTCAAGAAACTAAACAGACTCAAAGCACTGTTGTTTGAAAAAGAAGTCACTCTCACTTCGGATCGAGAGTCCTTCGTATTGCAGGTGACTAGAACATCTAGTGCGATTCAGTCACAGCTAAATACGAATCTCCCACTACATTTTGTGGAACTGATTTATCAAATATTTAATGCGTCTGATACTGAAGGCCTTGCACATTTTTTTTATCTTGGGGGATCCGTCCTTGTGTCCTCCTTTCAGACGATTTTTGGAGTAATACCGGCTTTTATTCAGTCTATTTTTTCTGGCACCTTCGGAGGGTTTCCACTGATCCTCTTGCTGGCATGCGGCGTGCTGGTACTCCTGCTCCTGTTACGCAATGGCTGCCCTTAGTGAGGTACTGCTCACACTGGCCAATTGCGACTGTACCGTACGTGAATGCAACATTTTTTTGAGTGCTTGCCATTGGCGATGCTTGGTGTGAGGTATGGACTTACCTTTTGCTTCACCTATTTCACTTTCGTGCAACCTGTGTTCTATTGCCGACTATGCCCTCTCTGTTGGGCCTTGGATGTCTGCCTCTTCAATACATCATGCGTTGACTTGAATTATGATCTGTTGGTGGGTCCATTGCTGGCCCATGACCAGGCCTGTTCTGGGAACAGCTGTTTGCTCCGTAGGGCTGCACTTGGAGTATTGCAGGCTGAAATACCTGTGAGGCTGCACAGCACCCCTTGCAACAGAGTTTCATTGAATATCAGGCATGTTGCCCGGATATACTCCTGGAGGCATTGCATTATGAGGAGCACGAGTGTTCTTTCAAACTGCTCAACTGGATGGCATCGCTCTTTGCTGCAAACAACAGGGATGACATTTTGGAATTCCTTGCATTCCATGGTGCATATAATCTGGTGAAATTTCCAGACTCGCCTTAATTTTTTTTTATTATTAATAAACCTTTTGAAGAAAAAACTATGTTGCTCCTTTACAGTCTTTTTTGGCTCTGCTTACCATTGCATTTCTGTTTTCTCTCTGTGCTAGAACCTGGCCAAAGGGAGGGTGTCATGTGGACGATAGGGACATTGTGGACATCACTAAATTAGCATGAATAAATGTTTATGCCTTTCACATGAGAACTATTTGCTGTGTTCGTTCTCTGGTTGTTCCTGGAGTTTAGTCTGAACATTGTGAGTAAGGTCGATAAACAATGCACCTTCTTATTCTGTTCTGGTCAGGCCCTAGCACGTAGACAAAACACACTAATGCAGATGCTGCTGGAAGCTCATACTTCGATATTACAGGGATACATATTTAAGTGACACACACTTTGAGGGGGATCTTTCCAGGGGGAAGAGCAATTCTCATCTACGATGTAGAAATACCATCTATGGTCTAAGGTATGGGGTCTGCTGACAAAGCCCAGAGATTTTCTATTATGTAATCCTACTTCTTCTATGCAAGGGGAGGGAGGTTAGGCACTATAGTACTTCCTCCATTGTCTTGATATGATGACATCTCCCTTTATGATGTATGGCCTAGCTGCAATGTTAACCATATTTGTGTTATTCATTGTTCTGCTTGTTGCGGCACGTATACAGCGTGTTAGAGCACAATAGTAACATTTTAAACTATATTTGTGTCTCGGTCAGGTCTTATTGTGGGCAGGTACAAGAATGAGCGAAAAGCTGTGTCTTGTTACCGCGATTCCTGAGAGATACAGGAGTGTTGTGTTGTGGGGTGTCTTATCATTTGCTGCTCCGTGTGTGTGTAGGAGATTGAGCGAGACACTATAGCTAGTCGGTCCGGGCTCTTGGGGACTAAGGCAGTTTCGAAGGCACAAACCCTATATGCTGAGGTTGCATAATCCTGCGCATAGTTCTGTGTATATGCAGAATCCCTGCAACAAGCACCTTCCTACTGGGTCTAGCTCATTATGTGATTTTGGCAGGATATTTGGAGTGTAATAAACCAAGACCTTTAATGGGCTTGCCGCTCACTTCTTTTGGCTCTAAACGCAAAGGTACATTGACACACATTGTAGGTCTTGTCAGACTTACCAGTCAAGCGGCAAGAGAGGAGGGAATTATAAGGCTCCCGTCCAAACTTTTCCTGTGGAGAGCACCCCTTTTGAGCTAGGGGGATTGATATTTTGGGGCCACTCGAACCCAAGACATCCTTTGGCAACAAGTATATCTTTGTCTTGGTGGATCAAGCCATCCTGAACCCAGAAGCTGTCCCTCTCAGGACAAAATAACGGCCCCTGTGGTGAGGATTTTTTCAGTGTGGAGTTCCCCAGAGAGGAGGTCTCTGACAGTGGTACAAACCTCATTTCTAGGTATATAACGTCATTGTGAAAGCAGTGTAGTGTAATGTACAAATTCACCACTCCTTACCATCCTCAAGGACAAGGGTTGGTTGAGAGATTCAACCAAACCCTGAAAGGCATGATAGAGGGTCTTACTAAACCCATGAGATGTAAGTGGGACGTGGACTTTCCATGCCTTTTTTTTGCCTAAAGGGAGGTTCTGCAGAAGTCTTAAGGGTTCAGTCCCTTCGATTTGCTGTAGCACAACGTCGTAATAGCTCCAGGTGGAGCTATATGTTTTCTACAAGCTTTATTAATAAATTACCATTTTTAAATGCTATTATACCACATATATGTGGGATTTTTGTCATTTTGGTCTTGTTGAGTTTAGGTAAAGATATTTATTTTTCTAAACTGGTGTGCAGTCCATTTGTGGTGTTTTCACTATATTACAGTGGGTTTGAGGTCAAATACTTTACACATTGCCTTTGGGATAAGCTTGTCTGCTTGTGCCAAGTTTACAAGGGGGCGAGCAGTGTTTGTCTAGAGTGTGTATCCCCTTGCCCTGACTAGAAGCAAGGGTCCCTACTTTGACGAAGGTGCATACCTCTGCCAACTAGAGACCCCCGTTCTAACAGCCCCCACCCCTGGGGACACCTAGGGGAGACCTGGGAGGTGCCAGATATGTATACATAAGGTAGGTTATCACTTTAAAAGTGCCCACACCACCAAAGTCAAGTTTGCACACAATTAACTTTTAAAGGCAGTCTGCAAAGCCAGGCTGCCTTTAAAATGGCAGCAGGCACTCAGTAGTGCACACATGGAAGTAAGGGCAGGTAATCTGCTGGGCCTCTAAACGCCCATGCCCAAGTATATACTAGGGACTTATAGGTAGTTTGAACACCCTTGCCCTATAATATACTAGGGACTTATAGTGTCTCTCAATACCAATTATAAGAATTTACTTTTAAAGACAGGCTGCAAGGCAGGACTGCCATCAAAAGGACAGCACGCACACAGCAGCACACATGTCCATGTGCAGAAAATCTGCTGGGCCACTAAACCTCCATGCCCTATTATATACTTGGGACTTATACATAGATTGCACCCCCTGGCCCTATTAGCTACTGGGGACTTATAGTGTCTGTCATTGTCAATTGTAAGTGTGCCCTAGTACATCTACTTTTTTAAACATAGCACCGGCCCTGGGCCTGGTTAGCAGCGCGCAGGGTACAGGCAGCATCAGTTATCACCAGTATCATTCAACAAAAATGAGGGTGAACAGAGCAAAAGTGTGACTTTCCAAAACACAGGGACATAAAAGGCACATATCTTGAACCCACACCTGGGTGTCCCACTAGCCCTGGACTCTTTGTTGTGGTGAGGAGGGTCATAACTCACTTAAGGTAGGGTCCAGGCGCAGGGTTTAAGGTTTCTGGAGCTTGTTGTGTCACTGTAGCTCAGAACAAAAGACCGGCCAACTCGCCCTTGAAGTCACTCTGGTAATCCTGGGTTCAAGGAGAAAGGCAGGCCTCGGGCAGCATGGTGGCCCTCTCAGGATACAAACCAGGCTTCAAACAGCAGGGCAGTTCTCTGGTAGCAGCAGGCAGCCCTCTGAGGTACAAAGCAGTCCTCAAGCCACATGGCAGACCTCTGAAATATAAGGCTGTCCTTCTGAGGGTACTCAACTGGCCCAGAAGTAAACTGAAGAATTGGTCTGAGGGTCTAATATTTATGAAAAACCAAAGGTGGTGATGGACGGAGCGTTGACAATACAAACACTCACCCCCAGTCAACTGATCTGGGTTTAATCCATCACCGTTCTTTAGCTCACTCCGCCACCCCAGTTCAGACATGGCCATATGCAAATCAGTCTGACCCTGTACCTCATGGGAACAGTCCAGCCCGAACTGCCAAGCCATGTCTTCCCTGGACCGGAATCAAGCTTCCCAGGACCGGTTTCTGGCATTACAGCCGTCTTCAGCCGGGCTTGCTTGACTCCAGTGGCAAAGTGAGCAAGGGACTCACGTCTGAGCATACCCTGCCAACTTAGGGCGAACAAAGAAAAACCAAAGGTGGTGATGGACGGAGCGTTGACAATACAAACACTCACCCCCAGTCAACTGATCTGGGTTTAATCCATCACCGTTCTTTAGCTCACTCCGCCACCCCAGTTCAGACATGGCCATATGCAAATCAGTCTGACCCTGTACCTCATGGGAACAGTCCAGCCCGAACTGCCAAGCCATGTCTTCCCTGGACCGGAATCAAGCTTCCCAGGACCGGTTTCTGGCATTACAGCCGTCTTCAGCCGGGCTTGCTTGACTCCAGTGGCAAAGTGAGCAAGGGACTCACGTCTGAGCATACCCTGCCAACTTAGGGCGAACAAAGAAAAACCAAAGGTGGTGATGGACGGAGCGTTGACAATACAAACACTCACCCCCAGTCAACTGATCTGGGTTTAATCCATCACCGTTCTTTAGCTCACTCCGCCACCCCAGTTCAGACATGGCCATATGCAAATCAGTCTGACCCTGTACCTCATGGGAACAGTCCAGCCCGAACTGCCAAGCCATGTCTTCCCTGGACCGGAATCAAGCTTCCCAGGACCGGTTTCTGGCATTACAGCCGTCTTCAGCCGGGCTTGCTTGACTCCAGTGGCAAAGTGAGCAAGGGACTCACGTCTGAGCATACCCTGCCAACTTAGGGCGAACAAAGAAAAACCAAAGGTGGTGATGGACGGAGCGTTGACAATACAAACACTCACCCCCAGTCAACTGATCTGGGTTTAATCCATCACCGTTCTTTAGCTCACTCCGCCACCCCAGTTCAGACATGGCCATATGCAAATCAGTCTGACCCTGTACCTCATGGGAACAGTCCAGCCCGAACTGCCAAGCCATGTCTTCCCTGGACCGGAATCAAGCTTCCCAGGACCGGTTTCTGGCATTACAGCCGTCTTCAGCCGGGCTTGCTTGACTCCAGTGGCAAAGTGAGCAAGGGACTCACGTCTGAGCATACCCTGCCAACTTAGGGCGAACAAAGAAAAACCAAAGGTGGTGATGGACGGAGCGTTGACAATACAAACACTCACCCCCAGTCAACTGATCTGGGTTTAATCCATCACCGTTCTTTAGCTCACTCCGCCACCCCAGTTCAGACATGGCCATATGCAAATCAGTCTGACCCTGTACCTCATGGGAACAGTCCAGCCCGAACTGCCAAGCCATGTCTTCCCTGGACCGGAATCAAGCTTCCCAGGACCGGTTTCTGGCATTACAGCCGTCTTCAGCCGGGCTTGCTTGACTCCAGTGGCAAAGTGAGCAAGGGACTCACGTCTGAGCATACCCTGCCAACTTAGGGCGAACAAAGAAAAACCAAAGGTGGTGATGGACGGAGCGTTGACAATACAAACACTCACCCCCAGTCAACTGATCTGGGTTTAATCCATCACCGTTCTTTAGCTCACTCCGCCACCCCAGTTCAGACATGGCCATATGCAAATCAGTCTGACCCTGTACCTCATGGGAACAGTCCAGCCCGAACTGCCAAGCCATGTCTTCCCTGGACCGGAATCAAGCTTCCCAGGACCGGTTTCTGGCATTACAGCCGTCTTCAGCCGGGCTTGCTTGACTCCAGTGGCAAAGTGAGCAAGGGACTCACGTCTGAGCATACCCTGCCAACTTAGGGCGAACAAAGAAAAACCAAAGGTGGTGATGGACGGAGCGTTGACAATACAAACACTCACCCCCAGTAAACTGATCTGGGTTTAATCCATCACCGTTCTTTAGCTCACTCCGCCACCCCAGTTCAGACATGGCCATATGCAAATCAGTCTGACCCTGTACCTCATGGGAACAGTCCAGCCCGAACTGCCAAGCCATGTCTTCCCTGGACCGGAATCAAGCTTCCCAGGACCGGTTTCTGGCATTACAGCCGTCTTCAGCCGGGCTTGCTTGACTCCAGTGGCAAAGTGAGCAAGGGACTCACGTCTGAGCATACCCTGCCAACTTAGGGCGAACAAAGAAAAACCAAAGGTGGTGATGGACGGAGCGTTGACAATACAAACACTCACCCCCAGTCAACTGATCTGGGTTTAATCCATCACCGTTCTTTAGCTCACTCCGCCACCCCAGTTCAGACATGGCCATATGCAAATCAGTCTGACCCTGTACCTCATGGGAACAGTCCAGCCCGAACTGCCAAGCCATGTCTTCCCTGGACCGGAATGGGGGTGAGTGTTTGTATTGTCAACGCTCCGTCCTTCACCACCTTTGGTTTTTCTTTGTTCGCCCTAAGTTGGCAGGGTATGCTCAGACGTGAGTCCCTTGCTCACTTTGCCACTGGAGTCAAGCAAGCCCGGCTGAAGACGGCTGTAATGCCAGAAACCGGTCCTGGGAAGCTTGATTCCGGTCCAGGGAAGACATGGCTTGGCAGTTCGGGCTGGACTGTTCCCATGAGGCACAGGGTCAGACTGATTTGCATATGGCCATGTCTGAACTGGGGTGGCGGAGTGAGCTAAAAAACGGTGATGGATTAAACCCAGATCAGTTGACTGGGGGTGAGTGTTTGTATTGTCAACGCTCCGTCCTTCACCACCTTTGGTTTTTCTTTGTTCGCCCTAAGTTGGCAGGGTATGCTCAGACGTGAGTCCCTTGCTCACTTTGCCACTGGAGTCAAGCAAGCCCGGCTGAAGACGGCTGTAATGCCAGAAACCGGTCCTGGGAAGCTTGATTCCGGTCCAGGGAAGACATGGCTTGGCAGTTCGGGCTGGACTGTTCCCATGAGGCACAGGGTCAGACTGATTTGCATATGGCCATGTCTGAACTGGGGTGGCGGAGTGAGCTAAAAAACGGTGATGGATTAAACCCAGATCAGTTGACTGGGGGTGAGTGTTTGTATTGTCAACGCTCCGTCCTTCACCACCTTTGGTTTTTCTTTGTTCGCCCTAAGTTGGCAGGGTATGCTCAGACGTGAGTCCCTTGCTCACTTTGCCACTGGAGTCAAGCAAGCCCGGCTGAAGACGGCTGTAATGCCAGAAACCGGTCCTGGGAAGCTTGATTCCGGTCCAGGGAAGACATGGCTTGGCAGTTCGGGCTGGACTGTTCCCATGAGGCACAGGGTCAGACTGATTTGCATATGGCCATGTCTGAACTGGGGTGGCGGAGTGAGCTAAAAAACGGTGATGGATTAAACCCAGATCAGTTGACTGGGGGTGAGTGTTTGTATTGTCAACGCTCCGTCCTTCACCACCTTTGGTTTTTCTTTGGTCTAATATTTATACCTGGTGCCATCCTTTGAAGTGGGTGGAACTTCTAGACTGCACCCACATCAGGTTCTGGAAATGTCCTACCTTCCCCTTCCCAGGCTTCAAAAGGTTTAGGGTAACAAAAACTGATTTCAAGTTCCTTTGTGAGTGTGCTGGAGGCAGCACTTTGAAATGGAAGTGGGGCAGGGACCAGCTCCGTCCCTCCCATCCTGACTGGTTGGCCCATTCTGCCAACAACTAGTCCCCTTGTGTCTCACTGTCTGGGAGAAATGCACAAAGACTAGCTGCAAACTATTCACAGTCATGGGACCCAGGTCACAGGCTTCAGGCACCAAATGGTTAGGACAAAAAAATGCTAAATTATTCAAAGTGGGATTTTCACAATTGTGACTTACAATCCGACATTGCCATTGAATAGGATTTTTAAATTACAATGCATTTAAAAACAAAAGTGACATTTCTACCTGTTCCCAATGAAAACATTAACACTAAATGTATTATGTTAACCCAAAGTTATCCTATGGAAGGGGTAGGCCTTAGAGTCTGAAGATGGTTCACATGCTTCTTGGTGCAGGAAACCCAACTGCAATGCAATCTGTATCAAAACTAACTAAAAGACACAATTATTCTTTCCATGTAACAAAATGTAGGCGACCCAGGTGTGGTGGCTGGAAAGTGACCCCCACCCCCCTTAAGGAACTACACCACCTGCAATAATAGAGATCATTATAAGCCCCCACTTATTTATTTAATTTCTGCATGTTTATCGTTTTTATTAATAGGCACGTAAAGGCTCTGTGTGTCTGAAGATGACATCCCAAGGGGCGCGATGTCTCAAGAGTCTTCTGGATTTATTTAAGGCACCTCAGATATACCTGAACAGTGAATAAAACATTGGTGATGCTACCTACATAATCCAGGATGGCAATGCTGTGCCAGAAAATGATTTGTGAACTCATTCAGGAGGCTTCAGTTGCCTTTGCAAATATGCGTCTACACGTTTCAGCTAAATAAAGGTAGGTCATCGAAGTCCTTCCTTGATTTTGATAAACCATTCAGATGTTTCTTGCAAAATTGAATGGAGGCAGCTATGTTTCCCAAGCGGCATCGTTAGGTAAAGCATTACCACAAACGGAATGGTTTTAGTGAATAAATGTATTTGCAATATTTAAGACAAACAAATCAAACTTATTTAAAGGTTGCAACGGGTTTACTACATGAATTGAACCAGTGGTAAAAATAGCACCAAATGTAAGATTGACCTCGAGTCTCTCATGGGCGGTTCGAGAACCCTAACGGGAGTAGGAGCAGGGGTCACGGCCCCAGCAGACGACAGCGTTTTGTGAGAATGCTTCTTGTGTCGGGCATTTCACCTGGATATTGTGCCTGCCGAAGGAAGAGCGGAAAGCCAGCTACATCTGAAGAAAGCATGGACGGGAGCCGGAAGGATCACACATCGATACAAACCTGGTTGGAGCTGAAAATGTCATACCTAAACTGTAAGGGGCAGATTTACAAGCCCCTTGCGCCACCTTTGCGTCACTTTTCCCATGTTAAAAGTGGCGCAAGGGGCTTGTAAATCTCCCCTTAAGACATTAGAAGCAATACTTAAAGCAAACAAAAAACGGTAAATCCCTTCCCAGTGCTTCTGGTAATCTGAGTCGTGGTGTATAATACAGCATTCACTAATGCCGATGTGTGGTGGTCACAGTCAGTCAGCACAATGCACGTACGCATTTGTATAGAACAACAGCTGCTGCTGTCACGACATGTCACAGAGCTGGCTACCACCGTCCACAATCCACATGCAGCACAAAGGGCCGCACTGCTGGTGCTGTCTGTATCAAGGCTGGAAGCAGGTAGGATGGTACAGTGTCAATAATTCTTGTATGTGTCAGTATCCCCGAAGGGGGCCCGTGGACCATCCTTCAACCTGTAACCTGAAGCTGGTGAGGATGTATGACAGTACAACGCATGCTTTTACCACGCATGCTGTTACAACGCAGTTTTTACAACGCATGCTTTTACAACGCATAGCGCTTAGGGGTGCTGGATAGTGAATAGTTTAATTTACTATTCCAACTCCAGTCCCCGTGGATAGTAGGGAAGGTGTTGGATAGTAAATTAAATCTATTCCCTATCCTAGAGCGCCCCCCAGCGCAACGCGTTGTAATGACATGCATTGTAATAGTTGTGTGGTAAAAGCACTGCGTGGTAAAAGTTGCGTTGTAAAGGATGTTTCCCAGCTGGGGATGCAGCAAAGCACAGCAGGGACAGCAGAGCAGCAGCACCTCCATCAGGACCCCAGCAGCACCAGATGCTGCAGGGCCCTCACTGCGAGGCGCGCATAGGGAAGAGAGCTGCAGAATGAGCAGCTAAGGCACAGGTTGAGAGAGCAGGTGGGACGGCATGGTTTGGGTCCTGGGCTGACCAGTGGTGTATGCATCACAGTGGCAAAGTCAGAGCGAGCGGTGGGTACATCATGTATGGACATTTAAATAGCAACATGACTATGAATTGCAACTTAGATTACATGATACGTTTCTCCCTGTCCAGGTGTGTTACTTGATGCACTAGTTAAGAAGAAGCTTTAAAACTGTCTAAGCTCATTCACAAAGCTCCCAATCCTTTAACAACATACAAATACAGAGTACACCGACTCATTAATTTGATTAGCTCATGCCTGGTTCCCAGTTAGTGCATGTTCTTGCTCACTTCCCATTCTAGTCCCATCTGAGCCGTGCTAAAGGTACCACGTACTGTTTACAACAACCTTACCACATAGAGACCCCCGTTTAGAAATACCACAAAATAATTTACCCCAAAAATAGCCTCAATAGGGGAACTGGATTAACAAATATCGCGGTAGTGGGACATAGGACTATTATATCCTTCGAACCCTTAATACAGTTTTTAATCTTTCCCATTCACTCCACCAATAAAGGAATAATTTGTGAGTAGATGAGGAGTTTTTATCCTCAAAGTTACGCCCCTGCTTAACTGTCTTTAAAAGAACTCCCTAGAATAAGGTCGAGCTCACCCTGGCCATTAAGAGTCAGTGGGAACCCGAGTATGAAGCATGACACTACTTGAGTGGGTGAGCACTATGTTAAAAAAAAAAAATCTTCGTTGTTCTTATTAGTGGTGCTTGGATTCGACATGTGGTCCCATTGGGCCCGATACACAGAATGAACTTAAGACTCAATCCTAAACGTACTACTATTTTGGTATTCACAGAATGCACTTACTACTTTTGGCATTCACAGAATGAACTTACTACTTTTGGTATTCACAGAAGTTAGGATTTTGTCGTAAGTTTGTCTTAAGACACACTTAAGACAGACTTAAGACAGACTTAAGACAAAATCCTAACTTCTGTGAATACCAAAAGTAGTAAGTTCATCCTGTGAATACCAAAAGTAGTAAGTGCATTCTGTGAATACCAAAATAGTAGTAAGTTTAGGATTGAATCTTAAGTTCATTCTGTAAATCGGGCCCATTGTTTCCTTAGACGTATGACGATAGTCTGGAGTCTCTGGTATCGTCATATGTGCAAGGAAACAATGGGACGCTAGAGGGGATACTTTTGAGGTCAGAGATAGTGGAACACAGAGTGTAATTTCTCAGCAGGAAGGGTAAAGTAAGGTATTGAGAGCAAGATCTGAAGCCCCTAGATGGATCTGATGGCTGGGTGCTGGAAGCAGACTCTGCCCCAACTTATTCGTAGTCTTGCAAAAACATAATTATAGAAATCACTTTATTTGCCCTTGAGGTTCCATTGGTTGACCCCAATCGTATTTCTCTTTTTGGCATTCTTTGATTGAGAATTTTGTTATAAGTCCTGCAACCAAACTGTGGGCGATCATGATTGTAATAAGAAGGCTAGAAGATGGTCTGTCTCTTTTAGCAAATCTATTAACATTTCTGCAGGTGGTGCTTAACACCTTAGGAGCTCGTAAATAAACCTCCCCAGTGCTGCGCTGTCCATTATCCAGTGCTGAACTGGACGTCCAGCGGTCGCACGCAGCACTGGGGAGGTAGTGCCCGTGACGACCGTTGGCCGACGGCAGCACTTAAAGGGTTAATTTGAGTCGGTTGTTGCAGGTGGACCCCACCAGCCTCTTTCCTCTCATCAGACTATGACCCAGGGCAATGGAGAAATAGGATGGAGCAAAAGAGAGAAAAGCATGGAGAAAACAGGGATGTTTTCTGCAACCAGGCTGCAGAGCAAAGTCTAGATATATAACATTGATTAAAAATCCAGTCCAGCAACATTCGATAAGCTTATGCTTTTCATACCTACTTTCTTTGTAATATTTAATAACAGACATCTATATCTTTCTTTCGATTTAACGTGTCTGCACATCTGCTTCTCTCCTCTCGCTCCCCCTCCTTTAAGGCATGAACTGGGTGAACACAGGGTAACACTACAAAGAGCTTAGCCCCAGGCCTTCCACGCCACATCTGCCAGGTCACATCAGCTCTGATCTCCTTTCCGCTTGTGTGCAAAGGGCATAGCATTAGAGCAGCATTATGTGGGAGACCTGGATCTGAGCATGGCTTGGAGGTGAGCACTTCCTTTGAGGCTTGACGGCTGTAACTGGGCCGCCAGTGGTGGAATTAGGAGACTGAGGGGCATTTTCCAAAGAATGTGTGGTAACCATCGCAAAAGTAACTTAACGCAACTCTCAACATCGCAGTCCATCATGGGAAAATTACACCGTGTTAACCAAGTATTCACAAAACAGCAGTACCATGCGATAGACTCCAGATAACGCCACAAATGACCCCGTTAAAATCGCATGTTTAGTGGTCTTTTCGCCGATCTGGCTGATCGTTGCGAAATTTGCGGCTTTTGACATGGGAATGCCTACTCTGCATCTCATTAGGGATAGTTGCCGGGGTCGTCTGTGGCGATGTTTTTTGCGGCTGCTATCACGGGTAAACTGGTAGTGTCGGCTGTTAGCACCATCTTGTGAATGGGGTGATACATTTATTGTGACTTTGGCTGCGATAAAGTGCCGTTAACTCGGCGATGACTCCTTGAGAATATGCCCCTGAGAGAGCTGGAAGCACTGAAAAATGTCGCTCTTATGTTTTGAATATAATACAAATAACTTTAGAATAACTTTTGCTGTCTGAACCATAGTCCATGAACAAGGACTAGACTATATTCATTAAAGGGAGAGGAACATGCAAACTGTGGTTCTATTTGTAGTGGGAATCAACATTTGACTGGTGTTGCTGCTTAAAATACCCTCTTGACCGACCCAAAAAAGAAAACCCTAAAACATATGAAGATAAAAAATTCTTTCTGCATTGAAGGTTTCATGTCTGCCTGCCAGAGGGTTATACAATCTCAAAACCCCAGTTCGGTTGTGTGCGTCTGGGAATGCCACCTGGGCCAGTGGTGCTACACTCTAGGTGAACCCCAATTCCTTAGGAGTCCAGTTCTTTCTAGTGAAGCTTGATTGACTCCCTGAAATGACAGACATTCTCTTGCTCACTGTAAGGTGCTGTTTGTCTGATTGGAGGAAAACCAGTAGGCCAGTGTTGTCCATCTGTTACTTTCTGTCTGTAGCTGGAGATCGGGAAAGTTTTGTGGACAATCAAAGCTTCTGCTGCTGCAGAGACATCCAGAGGACCTGCTCCAAGTGGAGATTTGTTTTGCCCTTGAATCTCGAGTTGTGGGAAGATCCTTGCAAGTGAAATGGTTTCATTGGGTTTGAAGAATCACTCGTGAACGTTTCAAGATTTTGATAAAGGTGCTTTTTATCAAGACTTTTTCCTGAAAGGATTAGTAGTACTGCCTAAAATGAGCAGCAGTAAAAAGATTGCAGTTCTTTTTAAACATCGTTTTGGAAAATAGTTTCCCTAGATGAAGATGCGTGGAGATCTATTGCGTATTGAGTGTTTTTAATGCAAAAATGCACTGTTGCTGCCATCTTGTGGGTATTTTCAGAAAAGGGCTACTTTATTTTTCTCTATTAAACTGACATTGGAGATACGCAAACACAAATGTTTTGTATACTGTTGATCTCAAAACATAATTTATTGATATGTTATTGAAACTAATTCAATTAGGTAATTCTTTGCTTCTTAACTGTGTTCATGTTTTGGTTAGCTGCTGCACATGAACTACATGTATTTTCTTTGAGGAAAGCCAAGCTGCTCATGTAACGCAATTAAGGGTAAGCCAGGGATGTGTCGCAGTTTCTGTTCTTGTTTTTAATTTGCAACACTTAAACGCTTTTTCCTCCTTACTACGAGTGCTTTTTTTTGGCTTTGTTTTAATTAATGCCTACTTATATTGCCTGTTAGACTTGGCATCCCATGGTGTGTTTCCCCTGCATTTTTGCTTTCTGTCCTGGTTTTGACTCTGTTTTTAGTGTCTCTGCGCACTTTCTCACTGTTGTTCAATGTTAAAGTGCACGTGCTACTGTTGTAAAGTGTTGTTATAGATTGGTGTTTCCATGATTGGCATATTTAATTTACTGGTAAGTTCCTAGTAAACTGCACTGAGAATGCCATGGCCTGTAAATCAAATATGTGCCTACAGCACTGATTGTTCCACCCACATGAGTAGCCCTAAACATGTAACTCAGGCCTGCCATTGCAGGGCCTGTGTGCAGTCTGGTACTGCCATGTTGACTTGACAAGTGCACCCACTTGTCTGGCCCTACCCTTCCCTTTTCATACCAGTCAGTCACAGGGTGCAGTGTATGTGAAAGGTAGGACATGCCGTGGTGTGTGTGGCATGTCCTGATAGTGAATTACTGTCAAATTTGTTTTCACTATTGCAAGGCTACCTGTTCCCCTGCCAGGAAGCTGGGCCAGAAAGGACAGAACTGGTTTGTACTAAGCACTGACACTCTCTGCTTGAGAAAAGAAAGAGGTTTTGAGCATACATTTTGGGGCCCAGATCCCAGAACTTTAGAACTCGCTGGAATCAAGGAACCTGCCAGGAGAAAAGCTGGGAGAGCTGCCAGGAGGTGTACTGCTCCTTTGCTGTGTTGTTGATTTGATGGATTGGCCTGCCCTTGCTGCTTCTGCCTTGGGCATTGAAAGGACTGGACTGTCTTTACTTGTGCTGAGTATCTCTTGGGGCTTGAAATAGAGATGCCTCCTGTTCTGAAGTCGCGGGGACTGGGAAGACTTCAACAACCTCTTGATACCGCCTCTGGAACTGGTGTTTCAGTTGCTACAGAGAAGGGAAATGCAACCGACTCCGTCACAGACTCTGTCATTGGCTCTGTGTCCCGACGGCACCACAGAAGTCACTGTCCGCATCTTGCACCGCAACACTGATATCACCGACGACGACAACCAACCGAGACGCTGCTTGCACTTTGACCTGTGGGCAGCGTACTCTGCACCGCTCACTTTACTTTGCCATCCTGGTCTCACAACTCTGTTGCTGACTTCGACACCCCTGACCACATTGTGGCTGGGGGCACCGTTCGTAAGTTTTACGATGCATCGCCTCGCCCTACACAGCAGTCGGGGCTGACCGACCCCATCTCCCGCTAACAGGCTATGTCGCTTGCACTGAAATCTTCCAACACTGCATCGAGCACAGTCTCATCCTGCACCATAAGCCTTGGTCTCACCGACGCCATGTGGACAATCGTCACCGAACCGTTGCCTGCACTGCATCGAGAGGACACCGCATCCTTCATCACTTCCATTTTGCAGCGCAACAGTTGCCACTACTGGCTCACACCAACGTACAAGCCGCAACAGAAAATGTACTGTTACCGAATCTGTCCATGCTTTCGCAGTCCCCTACCGATGAGGTATGCTTGAATGTTTAGACTGTTGTTTTCAGCATTGTGGTAGCCCTGGACGGAGCTACTGACATATAGAACTGTGTTTTTAAGGGATTTCTGCAATTTTAAGGATATATTGCAAAGTATATATATTTTGAGTACTGTATGTTGCATTTATTATCGTTTTGGTCTTGTTTTGGATATATGAAAATATTTGATATTTTTCTAAACTGGCGTGGTGTCCTTTTATAGTGTTTTCCTTGTATTACTGTTGGTTATGTGCAAATGCTTTACACACTGCTTCTGAGATAAGCCTGAATGTTTGTGCCAAGCTAATTAGGTGGGTGCGCAGGGCCTATTTTAGAAGGGTGACTCCCTTACCCTGACTAGGAAGAAGGGTCCCTACTTGGACAAAGGTGGCTACCTCTGCCAACAAGAGACCCCCATTTCTAACAATGACTGATGTATGAGGTTAATGATATCAGTTATCAAATGAGTAGGACCTTAAAGCAGCAAATTGAAAATGTAGTGGCTGGGAGCATGACCGGCCAAGCGCTAAGTAGAGCACTATATGGGTCAAGAACAGAGAAAATTAAGAGCTTCACATGCATTCATTTAGGTGTGTTTTTGTCTGATACTGTGTTAAGGACCCACAAATGTGTATGGTTTTCCCCATCCGAAGTGTTTTATCTCTTTAACAATTGTGTTAGTTCATGGTATAATGGTGACAATGGAATGAGTACAATTCAGAAAAGGGGGTGGTGATGAACAGAGTGTCTGAATTAAGCAGACCACTCTTACCCAGTCCAAAGATCAGGGCTTGATCCATCACCGTTATTTAGCTCACTGCCCCATCCCAGTTTAGAACCTGGCTATATGCAAATTAGTCTGTCCCTGGCCCAGTGCATCATGGGAACAGGGCAGACCAAACTACCAAGCCAATTCTTCACCAGAAAGGAGACAAGCTACCGGGGACCGGTTTCTGGCATTTCAGCCTCGTCAGCCCGGCTTGCTTGAATCCTGATGGAGCAATGAGCAAGGGACTCATGTCTGAGTATACCCTGCCACACCTATAGTGGCCAAAAAAGATTCAGGAAAGGGGGTGGTGATGAACAGAGTGTCTGAATTAAGCAGACCACTCTTACCCAGTCCAAAGATCAGGGCTTGATCCATCACCGTTATTTAGCTCACTGCCCCATCCCAGCTTAGAACCTGGCTATATGCAAATTAGTCTGTCCCTGGCCCAGTGCATCATGGGAACAGGGCAGACCAAACTACCAAGCCAATTCTTCACCAGAAAGGAGACAAGCTACCGGGGACCGGTTTCTGGTGTTTTTAAGGGATTTCTGCAATTTTAAGGATATATTGCAAAGTATATATATTTTGAGTACTGTATGTTGCATTTTTTATCGTTTTGGTCTTGTTTTGGATATATCAAAATATTTGATATTTTTCTAAACTGGCGTGGTGTCCTTTTGTAGTGTTTTCCTTGTATTACTGTTGGTTATGTGCAAATGCTTTACACACTGCTTCTGAGATAAGCCTGAATGTTTGTGCCAAGCTAATTAGGTGGGTACGCAGGGCCTATTTTAGAAGGGTGACTCCCTTACCCTGACTAGGAAGAAGGGTCCCTACTTGGACAAAGGTGGCTACCTCTGCCAACAAGAGACCCCCATTTCTAACAATGACTGATGTATGAGGTTAATGATATCAGTTATCAAATGAGTAGGACCTTAAAGCAGCGAATTGAAAATGTAGTGGTTGGGAGCATGACCGGCCAATCGCTAAGTAGAGCACTATATGGGTCAAGAACAGAGAAAATTAAGAGCTTCACATGCATTCATTTAGGTGTGTTTTTGTCTGATACTGTGTTAAGGACCCACAAATGTGTATGGTTTTCCCCATCCGAAGTGTTTTATCTCTTTAACAATTGTGTTAGTTCATGGTATAATGGTGACAATGGAATGAGTACAGTCATCCTTGACTATTTTGGGCATTTGCTGTCTCGTTGTGGCATAATGGCAGCCATCAGTGACATATTGAGAGCATGATTGGCCTTGTAACTGGCCCTGTGAAAATGGTGGCCGACCCTTGCATAATAACACCCTTGCTGTTTTGGTGTAGAGCCTTGGCACAACAGTGACCCTGGTATAATGAGGGCATTGTTGGCATAATCAAGGCATCCTTATAGTGATGGTGAGCAGATGTTAAAAGAATCTGTCATTTCTAAAAATAAGAACTTACGGGTCCATTAGGATGACGGGCGGACTTTGCCCGCCCGTCATCCTATCGTAAATCGGGACCGCCCGCCATAAGGGCGGGGGTCCTGGGGGTGCCATTAGGATGTGCCCGCCACAGTGGCGGGCACATCCTGTATTTTCAGCATTATGGCGGGCGGTGCTCTCTGCACCACCCGCCACAATGCTGAAAATGCACTTTCACATTTTCATTTGCAAAGCGGCAGGCACCGCGCGGTGCCTGCCGCTTTGCAAATGACAATGAAGGGGGGTACCACAGGTACCCCCCATGTGCACCCCCACCTCTCCTTCACTCTGGGGGCCCGCAGCGGGCCCACAGAGTGAAGACCGCATGCCTTTCCCTTGGCGGCATCGCCGCCACGGAAAGGCATCTAACTAAGCCCATTGTAATATGGCTGGCGGTGTCTAATAGACACCACCACCATATTAAACATTTTCTGCCCCGGCCGCAAGGCGACCGGAGCGGAAAAGTGGCGGGCGGTGTTTTGGTCCACTGCTGTCCCTCCCCGCCATTGTAATATGGCGGGAGGGAATTCAGGGAAGGATGTCGGGCGGATTGCCCCCGCCAGGCTGGCGGTAGCCTCCGCCAGCCTGGCGGGGGCAATCCGCCCGACATTCTAATGGACCCCTTAATATTTTAAAGGCAAAAGTAAGTTTTTTTCAGAAAAGGTTGTTTTAGGAAAGTCAGTTTGTTGACGAAGAAAAATAGGTTGTATTTCTAAAACACCTTTGAAGTTGTTAGTTGCATGATAGTGCAAGCTGATTTGGGGAAACATAATGCTGTGCTTCTGTTCTTTGTGCCACAGCGCATAGGATGATTTGAATGTTCCTGCATTAGTCAGGTGGAGGCACGTAATAGTGATAAACATGCTCTTGGCAGTGCTGCTGGTTTCCTCGAATGCTTGTGTGGTCACTATTGTTATCACCTGCTTAGGGTGTTCATAGTGCAATGTTAAAATTGTTGTTACTATTTTACAAAGATTAAATATGTCAGTAGCTCAGGAGCAGAAATAGCTCTCACTACAGAAATGGTTGAAGGTCCCTTATCCAATGGCTAGAGGAGGTGATATAAAGCACCTTTCGGTTTATTATGATTATGATTAGGATCATGATGATTATTATTATTGTTTTGTTATTTTTGTTCTTGTTTTTGGTCTTTAATGTATGTTACTTCAAGTGGCTGGAAACCAGCTAAAGCTGTCTTTAGGTGGGCCCAGAGAACTGTTATCGACCAGTAGCAACCTTTGTATCTTATTAAACCATAGACTCTGTCACCTCACTAGATTATTTATGTTTTATTTTTAAAGAAAGTTATATAGCTCAGTAGGGTTGCAATTGCTTGATATGTGTTCTTGTTCAGTGAGATTCTGGGCCTTTTTACGAGTTCATAAAACCCCTTCCCGTGGTGGAGGTCCGACGACAGTAGTCCGTCCGCCCTATTATAAGTTGTATTCATTGGCTTTGTGGAGACCAATGCCGAACTGCTGGCTGTGCCAGCAGAGCAGACAGCTGGGGTTATGATCGGTGGAATGCAGCCTCCATAGGGCGGTACAGAGGTACAACACAGCTGTCCATATTACGAGTTGGCATTCCCACGAGCCAACCGAGGTTGTCAAAGGTCGGCAGAGACAAAGGATTTGGGGTGAATACTTACCACTTTCCTGTTCGACTCAGCAGATTTCAAGGTGGATCCCTTTCTCCAGGTGCCCCCTACATAGCAGCATCTTCACCCAGATGAATGTGGCCCCGTCTATGGAAAAATACAGGTAAGTACTTTGGTACTGATGGAGCAGATTTCATCTGCAGTCATGCATTGTTTATTTTTTTGTGCTTCAGACAGGCTGCATTTAAATTGCAACGCACATTTTGGTGCAGGTTAAAAACATGGCACATGAAAAACATGAAAGTGAGGCCTGAACATGCTTTTGCTGAATTTACATGTGTATTTTTTTACAGTCTAGAGAAACGTGGCCTTTTTAGCTTTGAAGATTAATAGAATGTGTTTCTCTCTTCCCAGCCCATCCCATATAATCTACATTAATTATTCCTGTCTTAATAGACTTTGACTTGTTGCATATTTTAATAAACATTTTCAGTTAATAACACCTCTTTTTATAATGTGTGTGAATTAATAATGCACCAAACACGACACAAGGGACTAAATGCTTGTTTGCATGAAAAGCTATCTAAAACATTAAAGCATGTTGTTGTGTGTGCTGTATTAACAGTGTGCGCTATATTAACTGTGTGTGCTTTTAAATGTTACACTAAAAGCATGAAAATGCTATTTTCACATTTATTTTGCATGTTGTCATAAATAATAGAAAAGCTGCTTTTCACTAATAGCTTGGCTAGGTAAACATTTATAAGGGGTATTAGTATGAGGGAGGGAAACATAATGGGCTGATTTACATAAAATTAAATATTATCTTTGTGTTTGTTTTATTTTTGGGGCCTACAATTAAATGGCTGCCTGTGAATCCAGCAAGGCTATGGCTTGCATTAAAGAGAAGAGAGCATGCGCAGACTGTACCAGCTTTCCTAAAGGAGTCAAGGACACGTTGAACTTTATACATTCTTGTGATTCTGCCAATGTACCAGTGTTAGTTAAAAGTGTCCATCTACTGCGCTGAGAAGGAAGGAAGGATGAATTAGATTGAAACATTTTTCCTAGTAAATGTTGCAAATGTTTATAAATGTAGTTATTCATGTATGCTTCTTTTGTTAAGACTAGTGAAGTCAGGTTTTTAGAATGAGTCAGGGAAGTGTGACCTCATGCATCATGACTGACCAATCACGTAAAGGTTTTACTGAAAAATGTTACATCTTTGTGTACTCTGCCAATAATTATGGTATAAATACTGTCCTCTCTGGATGGGAGCTGACACTTCTTCTTTTTCTCAGCTCAGCTGGCTTCTATGGGTTAGGTACGAGAAACGTCCCGGGAGATTGCTGAAGGGCGGGCTTGCGTCCGAGGAGTGTCAGGGGGAGGTTTCTTGCTTCCACGTCATATCTTGGCACTTCATGCCACATTCCTTTGAGGCCTGTGAAGGGCGGGCTGCTTTCCTCTTTAGACACAGACAGACAGAGAGTGCAGTGGATCAGGATAGGATTAGATGCTAATATGTTTTGACTAATTAATTAGGTCTGAAAAGATTTATTTGATTTATGCATTTATTTCTCTTAATAGCATATTTTTGCAAACTATTTAAGTACTGATTAGCTTTGCAAGACTATTTTTCTTAGAAACTCTTTAAGACTTTTGCACCACATTTTTCATAACTACATGTAATGCTTTTATGCAGACTGTAATGTGTTCTGTATTATTGATATGTTTCCTGTTTTCCAAATTCTGTAACCTGATTGATATTTTACTAATGAATAAAGGGTCAGAGAAAATTTTACTTTTTGACTAGAAAATAAAACCCTTTAAAATACTCAACAACTCTCTTTATTGGCTTGAATAATGATTGCAGTTTTTACTGTTCATGATTTTTAAAGTCTCCTGAAGGTAATACATGGTGTGAAGGGCCCAACACCTTTTGAGCGGTAAATTAGAGGTAGCATGGAGGTTTTACATTGAGAAACTACCAGAAGAAATTACCGCTCTCCATCAGTTTTTGGTAAGCAGAGGATGGCCATTATTGATTAGTTTGGTGATTAATGATTATTGATTTCACCATCAACTACTCAACTAATGGATCATTGACCTTAAGAGGGAAATAAAATAATTGCCCAAGTTAGATAAATGTCCAAGTCCTGATTCCTGACTCCAATGCTCAGAACCTGAAGACTGGCAAAGCAGTACTGGCAGGTGATGCAAGAAGTGGTGTGAGTATAAATAGGGTTGTGAAATGTTGTTAATGTGCTAGCATGTATTATTTTTGAAGTGTTGAAAATAGTAAGGATTTTTATTGTTGGTGAAATTTGCTCATTTTGAATTGATGGTGTTATTGATTATATTGGTAATTTCATAGGACATATTTTTTTGGTTATTGATTACATGTTTTAACTCTTCATGTTAAGTTAGTGTCTTGTTCTATGTTGTCTGGATCAGCAGGTATGCACACCTGTGGAATCCCGGGAAGGAATAGCGGGTGGTAAATGGAAGCCACACTGCACTGAGGTTACTCGCCTGTTGGAATAACACTGAGAAGCTAGGTAGGGCTGGCAGTGTTAAATTAGGGACTATTTTCTGTGTGAGTGATTGATAGCAAAGAGTTCGCTGGTGAAACTTTGGTCTGATATCACCTAGAAAGGGTCACACTAAAGGAGTAGCAGGTTCTTCTGAGCTTGATTGACAGCAAAAGGGTTCGCTGGTGAAACTTTGGACTAAGATATATCCTGAAGGATAAGTCCAAAGGAGTAGCAGGTTCTTCTGAGCTTGATTGAAAGGTAAGCGGAAGGGATTTACCTGTAGTGTTTGAAGAGTAAACGGAAGGTCTTACTTTGTGAAGGGTAAGCGGCAGTGGATATAAATCTATCCTTTATTTAGCACAACAGACAGAGTAGCGAATGTATTTATGTTGTTACTAACAGAGTTATTGATTAAGAAAATATTGCAGTAAGATTTTGTGGAGGGTCAGTGGTAGGAGTAAAACTGACTGAAATTTAGATTGACATCTTTGAAAAAAGAAATTGCATTGAACTATTGCAAAAATGAAACTGTTTGAAGGTTTAAAGAAGCTGTTAGGAGGTAAAGTGAAAAATTCGTTTTTTATTGGTGATGCTCCTGAAGGAACACCTGTGCATTTTATGTCTACCAATTTGGGACAAAACACATGTATGTGGGTTCACCAATGGTGCAAGATTACTGAAAAAGAGGGTGCTTTGAGGTTTCCAAAAGATGGTACTTTTGAATTGCAAATTATTGGCAAATTAAGGGAAGTGTTATGTGAAATAAAGACACAATCTAAAGCTTCACAATTTGAGGCCTTAAGCATGTGGGAAAAGACAGCAAGAGAAAAAGCATGTGAGGATAAAAAAGTAAAGCACTAAATTCAGGTGAAGGGAATTAGTGGTGATAAAGAGCTTCAAATAAATAATGATTCAGGGAATGAAATAATGGATGCATTGTTAACTGAGTGTCCACCACTTTATGTGGTTCCCATGAAAAATACTGAAAATAGTGCACCAGTAAATACTACAGGGGCTACTGCTTCTGTTGAACAGAGAGAAATACAGACTGAGAGAACTGTGCAGACATTTTATATTGACCCATTACCTGTTGATTCAGTACTGACAGTGATACCTCCAGGTGTTACTGCTTCAAATATGACTGATTTAGTTCAAGAATTGCAAACTGCAGATGCACAGATAGTGCCTAGAACAATTATGACTGTCCCAATTAATATGGTCCCTACTGAAAAGGTTGAAAGAGCTGCAGAAAAAGTGATTATGGAAGGGTTTATTTCACAAACTCAGAATTCACAGATTAGTGAACAGAAATTACCCCAAGCACTGAAAGGTGAGGGAAAAATGGTATTTACAACTTCTGCAGCCCAGGATAAAATAAATGTATTTGAAAATGGGATTGCTCAAACCTGCTTTAAGGAAGCAGCAGTGATTAAACATATAGAGAACATGGGAGAACATAACAACACAGGCCCTGAAAAAGAGAGACAGCTTAGTGTTTTAAATTCAACATGTGAACATGAAGAAATTAACTGTCCCTGCTGTTTAAATCATGAAAATGTGAACCAGTGTCAGGAAAAAGAATTCATTTCCCTGAGTATGGAAACAGCTGCATGTGCATTAACTACACATAATGGACTGACAGATTTGGCTCATAAATATGAAACTGATGTTTCAGGAAGTTTTCCATTTCAGAAAGGTTTCAGGGTACACATGGATGATGAAGCAAATGAGAAAATGTGTTCTTCAGGAATGCAATTGCACATTGCAGAAATAAAATATTTTTTAAAATGCAATGGGCTTGAGCAACTAGGAGACAATTGGGCAAGAAAACATGAGAAGAAAAAGAAACCACCAGACCTAGCAAGGAAACTGGCCAAGGAAAAGAAGCCACCAGATATAATTGAGAAAAATAATAAGCAGAATGAGGGAGAAGCTTTTGCTTACTCATTGAGAGAAATGGTGGGAGAAATGTATGTGCATATGCCACAGAATAAAAGTGAACTTGCAGCATTTCTGAACACAATCCCACAATTGAGAGACAAATTGATGCTGTGGTACCCACAAGTTGATGGATTTGATGAAATATTGAAAGAGTTGTGCATTAATTTGGAAATGTTCTTTTATATTGCCAAGCTGACTAAATTGTGGTTTGAATCTAAAGTTGTTGTTCAAGGGCCAGGTGAAGAGACAGTGAAAAGGGTTTGCATGAATGCACCATCATTTTCTGTTGTTATGGAGAAAAACATAGCAGTGATTATTTTCCTTAAGGGCCGAGTGCCAGCAAAGGATGTTGATTGGGTACAGATTAAAAGAGCACAGGATGGAAGTAAAGGTATTTTGGTTAGTGCAAATTCAGGTATGGATGTTGTACTGCTGGAAAATGTGTCCTTTTGCCATCTTTATAACAGATTTGAGCATTGGAAGAAGAAATATAAATTTAAACATGATGCACAAAAACATGGAGAAATGCAGATGCAAAATATGCCAGATAAGCAAATGCAAATGTCAGTTCAGAAACAGGTACCTATGGCAGGACTTTTTCAAGCACAGATGGTCCCACAAAATATGGAAAATGCCAACATGAATTTAAATAAGTTGTCCAGAGCCAATGTGAATTATTTCCAGAGACAAAATCAGAACACAGTTCAACAGGTTACTGTGTTTGCAAATGAGAGTTTTAACACTCACAATTTAGAATTTACCAAGTCCATTGTGAAGGCAGTGGAAAGTCCAGATTTAGTTGCAGGAGTTTTAAAGAAAGAAATTACAAACCCAGTTTTAGAAAAATGTGCACCAAAAATAGGCCCATTTGAGGAAAACTGCAAAACTGTTGTCTGTGACTCAGGCCTAGCAGAAAAACAATTATTTTGCAAAGTAAGCAGCTCAGATTACTGTACATCAGATAATGTTATTTTTCAGATTCCTGATGAGGATGTACATTTTAAAATGGCCCATCAAGAGACAGTTGTAGCATTGTTTTCAGAAAAGACTGTTGAAAAATTACCTTCTGCTTTGGAAAAAATAATAAACACAGAAATAAGAGAGTTCACAGAGAAGGATGCCAGGCTAATAAAATGTGCTGAACATGTCTTATTAAAATTTGAACCAGATGACATGTATTCAGGAACACAATCAGTTGCAGGAATTTTACCAATAAAAGGATTTTTGATGGAATTGATTAGAAGTTTGTGTAACTTTCTGATCATAGGTTCACAGAAAATAAATGAAAAGAACAGAATAGTGCAGGAGATTAAAAGCATATTTTTTCCATGTTGTCCTGTGGTACCGAATCCAGCCAATATATTTTTCACATTCCATGTGGTGAAGAATGGCTTATTTTTATTGATTTTTGCAAAGCTCATGTCACAGTGCCATTGCATGAGAATAGTCAGGAGTACTGTCAAAAAGAAGATGGAAGTCTGGGACACAAAATTGGAAAGGGAGGTAGAAAGGTGTCACCAGAGAAGGTGGAAATAAGTTCCAAGATGAATCCACCTCAAATTCAGAAAGAAGTCAGGAAATTTTTGGGAATGGTTAGCTGCTGTAGAGAGTGGTTACTAAACCTTTCCCTAGTGGCTAAGCCTTTACTGAGGCTGACACACTCAGGTGTGTCTGATCCGCTTCCATTGGACAACAACTGCACAAAAGCATTCCTAGAGTTGAAAGAGAAAAAATGGTGCGCCCCAGCACTAGGAATGAAAGTTTATTTGAAAGAAAATACACTAATTTGCAGTGAGAGGGAGGGCTGCGCTCTCTCATTGCTTATTCAAAAAGATGAATGTTTTCAAAGGTCTGTGATGTATTGCCCAATGGCCTTTGACCCTAACTTCACAGAAATGTCAGCAAATGAATTGGATTGTGATGAAAATGAATATGAGTGTCTAAATATCATGAAAATATGCATAAAGCCAAATTCAGACTTGAAGGATGAACATCTGAGTCAGCCCAACAGTGTCCTTTTTGTAGATGGCCCAAGTTTGAAAGGTGACACATTAAAAGCAGCACATGCTGTGCTCCTTATACATGATGTTGTCAAAGCTTCATGGCTTTTAGTAATTACCCCAGCCCAAAATTCGAAATTGATTGCCCTAACCATAACATGCAGTATATCTGCTCAATTGGGAGTCACTGTAGTCATGGGAGAGAGAAATGCTAATTCAGTTGCACAAAATTGTGTTCTGTTAGCATATACATTCTATGGAATCTTCACAGTTGAATTCAAAGAGGCTCAAGAAAATGTTTTTGAAGCAGCACAACAGGGTTGTATCAGAACTGTTTTTGAGAAAAATGACAACTGCAAAGTGGCAAATGTGTTATTGCAAAAATTGATGCCCAGGTATAAATTGCCAGTTTCTCTGAAATCAGATCATAATGTGGTCTCAAAGATAATGAGTGCAGAACAACAGATTGGACAAAGAGTGGATTGTAGCCATCTGCCTGAAGTGTCACGCATAATAAAGCAACACAATGGCAGCACTGAGTTACCTTTTGCAAAAGACTGTGTTTCAGCAACACTAAACGGGCTTGAAAATGCATATGCAAATGCACTTGTGGAAAACACTGAGGAGAACACTAGCCATTGCTGTGTAGGTCTGGTTGATGTACAGTGTGCAGTTTCTCACCAGATTGCAGCTGCTACACAAGATCTGCATAATGGATGGTGCAACGGTTTTGATCTGAGAGATGCTGTGGTGAAACATCTGAATCTGATCAAAGTGAAAATAAGAGTGAAAGGCCTTGGTTGAAAAAGTGCAAAGGATTGATGGTGCTCTGCCAGAGTTTCTCAGCACCTAAGTAGTCTAATTTGCATGGAAAAAGTACAGAATGCCAGACTTTATGAGCCATTCTGATGACAAGCTGATGACACAGAGCAAAGAAATGCTGAAACTGTCATGTTGAATTCCTTTTTTATTATTTTAGTTATTTATTTTAAAGAAGACTAACTGTTCCAAGATGCTACTTACAGATCTCTGCACTAAAACATTTGAGCTTGGCTATATATGATCTGATTACAGACCAAACTTGTGTTTGCCTTAGAAATAGAAGTAACATTCTTATATGCTCAGCTTTTGCAATTAAAAAAAAAAAAAAAAGAAATTGTCACTTGTGAAATGAAATATGTGTGATTAATTATAAATCATTTTGTTATGATTTGAATTATCAGAAGGGTGGATTTGATGGAGCAGATTTCATCTGCAGTCATGCATTGTTTATTTTTTTGTGCTTCAGACAGGCTGCATTTAAATTGCAACGCACATTTTGGTGCAGGTTAAAAACATGGCACATGAAAAACATGAAAGTGAGGCCTGAAAATGCTTTTGCTGAATTTACATGTGTATTTTTTTACAGTCTAGAGAAACGTGGCCTTTTTAGCTTTGAAGATTAATAGAATGTGTTTCTCTCTTCCCAGCCCATCCCATATAATCTACATTAATTATTCCTGTCTTAATAGACTTTGACTTGTTGCATATTTTGATAAACATTTTCAGTTAATAACACCTCTTTTTATAATGTGTGTGAATTAATAATGCACCAAACACGACACAAGGGACTAAATGCTTGTTTGCATGAAAAGCTATCTAAAACATTAAAGCATGTTGTTGTGTGTGCTGTATTAACAGTGTGCGCTATATTAACTGTGTGTGCTTTTAAATGTTACACTAAAAGCATGAAAATGCTATTTTCACATTTATTTTGCATGTTGTCATAAATAATAGAAAAGCTGCTTTTCACTAATCGCTTGGCTAGGTAAACATTTATAAGGGGTATTAGTATGAGGGAGGGAAACATAATGGGCTGATTTACATAAAATTAATATTATCTTTGTGTTTGTTTTATTTTTGGGGCCTACAATTAAATGGCTGCCTGTGAATCCAGCAAGGCTATGGCTTGCATTAAAGAGAAGAGAGCATGCGCAGACTGTACCAGCTTTCCTAAAGGAGTCAAGGACACGTTGAACTTTATACATTCTTGTGATTCTGCCAATGTACCAGTGTTAGTTAAAAGTGTCCATCTACTGCGCTGAGAAGGAAGGAAGGATGAATTAGATTGAAACATTTTTCCTAGTAAATGTTGCAAATGTTTATAAATGTAGTTATTCATGTATGCTTCTTTTGTTAAGACTAGTGAAGTCAGGTTTTTAGAATGAGTCAGGGAAGTGTGACCTCATGCATCATGACTGACCAATCACGTAAAGGTTTTACTGAAAAATGTTACATCTTTGTGTACTCTGCCAATAATTATGGTATAAATACTGTCCTCTCTGGATGGGAGCTGGGACTTCTTCTTTTTCTCAGCTCAGCTGGCTTCTATGGGTTAGGTACGAGAAACGTCCCGGGAGATTGCTGAAGGGCGGGCTTGCGTCCGAGGAGTGTCAGGGGGAGGTTTCTTGCTTCCACGTCATATCTTGGCACTTCATGCCACATTCCTTTGAGGCCTGTGAAGGGCGGGCTGCTTTCCTCTTTAGACACAGACAGACAGAGAGTGCAGTGGATCAGGATAGGATTAGATGCTAATATGTTTTGACTAATTAATTAGGTCTGAAAAGATTTATTTGATTTATGCATTTATTTCTCTTAATAGCATATTTTTGCAAACTATTTAAGTACTGATTAGCTTTGCAAGACTATTTTTCTTAGAAACTCTTTAAGACTTTTGCGCCACATTTTTCATAACTACATGTAATGCTTATATGCAGACTGTAATGTGTTCTGTATTATTGATATGTTTCCTGTTTTCCAAATTCTGTAACCTGATTGATATTTTACTAATGAATAAAGGGTCAGAGAAAATTTAACTTTTTGACTAGAAAATAAAACCCTTTAAAATACTCAACAACTCTCTTTATTGGCTTGAATAATGATTGCAGTTTTTACTGTTCATGATTTTTAAAGTCTCCTGAAGGTAATACATGGTGTGAAGGGCCCAACACCTTTTGAGCGGTAAATTAGAGGTAGCATGGAGGTTTTACATTGAGAAACTACCAGAAGAAATTACCGCTCTCCATCAGTACCATATACCCATTACCGGTACTGCACACATATGGGTCGGTCTTTGGCAATGGGTATGTGGTATTTTTCTCTACATATCATGCATATGTGTGCATTCAACAAATATGCCATGGGAATGTACAAACAGTCATCGATATATATAGAAATATGTTGCCCAACACCGCAAGACCTCAACAGCCACATCGCCGGACTCTGTTTGCAATCGTGTTTTTCATGCAGTGAAGCACTGAGCTGAATTGTGCATTACTTTGTTTAATAGAACATGTGAGTGTATGTTCATCTATTCTGGTGCTTCTTCCTCCTCAGGCAATCATTGCATCCAACACGATGGAGGCAGCAAATCAAACACTGGTGACGGAATTCCTTCTCATGGGCCTCACTAAGGATCCAGAGACACAAGTCCTTCTCTTTGTGATTTTCATAATCATCTACGTGGTGACTGTCCTTGGAAATCTTGGCATTATTGTACTCATACGGATTGTGAACTCCCTACACACACCCATGTATCTTTTTCTCAGCATGCTCTCTTTTACTGACCTGTGCTACTCCTCTGTTATAACCCCTAAGCTGCTGTCCAGCCTGCTTCAGGAGGATGCTACAATCTCCTTCAGTGCATGTGCTACACAGCTTTTCTTCTTCTCAGGCTTTGCAGGGACAGAATGCCTCCTCCTCGCAGTGATGTCTTATGACAGGTATGTTGCAATATGCCAACCTCTGCTCTATCGGGTAATCATGAGGACAAAGGTTTGCCTGCAACTCATCACCATCTCTTATGGTGGTGGTTTTCTGCAATCTGCAATACTGACTGGCTTTACCTTCTCTTTATCTTTCTGTGGCACCAATCAGGTAGAGAAGTTCTACTGTGACCTGCCTCCAATCTTGAAGCTCTCGTGCTCCAACACCTTCACCAGTGAAGTGGTCACATTTGTCTTTGCTGTCATGTTCGGTGTGGCATCACTTCTGACTATTCTCATTTCCTATGGTTACATTATCTCCACCGTTGTGACCACAAACTCCAGAGGTGGCCGGTGCAGAGCCTTCTCTACGTGTGCCTCCCACTTCACCTGTGTTATCCTCTTCTACGGAACCCTCCTCTTTGTATACCTGCAACCATCAACAACCTATTCCACAAGTTTTGTGGTCTCATTGTTCTACACAGTGGTGATCCCAATGTTGAATCCCATTATCTACAGCTTAAGGAATCAGGAAGTGAAATCTGCCCTTAGGAGGACTTTTCAGAAGAGGATTTTTCTTCTATGATTGTTGCAAACAACAGTGAAAATCTATTATTTTGCAACTTTGTATTCTTCAGTATGACATTTTTGGAACATGTGGACATCGTGTCTTTCCGAAATTTAAATGGTACAGCTGCACTTTGGGTGTATCATGTTGTTGAGTACCAATATCAATATGATGGAAAGCCACTGTCTCCATGGTGTTCTATAATGGCAGATACACAGGCTTGAGTCTTCCCTCCAACAGCATTCTTTATTCTATACATTGTGACTCAGGTGCAAGTGGTTAACTAGCCCCAGAGTTTCTTATTCTGGTGGCATCATGAGATGAGAATGCAAAAGATGATCAAGGTTAGACGATATGTCTTCAGGAAATACATATTTCTTAAAGATTAGTAAACCTGAATGCAACAAGACTTGGTAGAGTTCATTTTCATAACTAGAACACAAGAGAAGAGTAGTGGCCAGAAAAAAAGGTCAATCGGTGGTGCAACATCAAAAGCGGAACGGGTACCTGCCCTATGGATTTGGACAGAAAGGCCTAGGAGAGGTCCAATGTATTAATATAGAGACACCTAAGCCCAGGCAAATTACACCACAAAGACAGATTTATTCGTTTTATATCAAAATTTATTTTTCATGAGTAAATTTATTTTAAAGACTGCCTTTTATTGCAGATACATAAATATGATTCGTGGGTTAACCTACACCATAATAAATAGACACAATGATAAAAATAAGTATAAATAGTGGTTCAGATTCCGCTCTAACATATCATCAACATTCATACAACATTCATTCTCAAATCATACAACACCAAGCGATGATGGTTGTGGATAACAGAGGGACCGATGGTTCGAGGTCCGGGTAGGTTCTGAGGGTTCCTAGATGGGAACAAGCGCCTACGCGCGTTTCGGTGTATAGCCCCGTCCGGGACTACACCTTCATCAGGGCACAGTGGGAGGGCGGAAGGGGAACCACAAACAGGTAAGGTTTCTGGTTTATCACGGGTGGTGCCGTCTAACTTGAAGAGGCACTGTAGTTATCAGCTTGTAATAGGGATATGTCGAAATTCACCGGGAAGTTTCTGATGGACAGGGCAAAGTGTCTGCCCCCGGGAATATGCTCGGAAAAAGCAAGGCTGATAGGGTCCTAGGGCAGGTTCCAGGCATGGAGACCCAGTGATGGCAGGGGATGCTCTCCTCGGTGGATTCTCAGTGAAGGGGGAGCGCGCCGCCGACCAGTACAAGGTTAAATAGGCACCCAAATGGTGTCAGAGAGGGTAATGTGACCCCTCTGCTGTTAGGCAATTAAAGTCCGTCCTGGCATTCTCATGGCTACGGGGATCAGCAGCGACATTGAGGTCGCATCAAGTCGAGTGTTCCGGTCGGCGGTCTCCACAGGTGTTGGAAAGGCTGGTCAAGGAGCCCAATCGGTGGTGCAACAACGGCTTGTCTAGAGAATCATTTTTTACATGATCAACTGTGTAACATGCTTCCAGAAATGCACTATGCAGTTACTGTAAATACTTAAAAAGAAGATATTGGAAAAAATTAAACCATTTTAGAAGTAGTTTCGAAAGTATTTTTTTAACAAAAAGGTTTTGTGCAAAAAAAGGGTGAACATCCATTACGACGCGGTGTTTACACCGCACTACCATTACAACGCTGGTTTTACAACGGAAGTCGTTACCCCGACTTGCGCTGGAGGGCGCTCTAGGCTAAGGAATAGTAGATTTACTATTAGTAGATTTACTATTCCAACACCTTCCCTACTGTACGTAGGCTGGTGTTGGAATAGTAAATCTTACTATTCCTAAGTCCAGCACCCTACAGCGCAAGTCGTGGTAACGACTTGCGTTGTAAAACCAGCGTTGTAATGGTAGTGCGGTGTAAACACCGCGTTGTATTGACATGCAACCCAAAAAAAGCATTAAGAAAAGGCTTATCCAAGGAATATGATTGGTTTGTTTAAAAACAGAAATTGTTCTTTTTAGTGAAATAGCACTGTGACCATTCCAATTGTGATGCTATATATATTTGGACCAGTCTTTAGCTTTGCTTCATTGTGAACTATTACTTAATGAAGTGATTTTAAAACACTTTCTATTGATTTTGATTTAATGCAATACACAGGTAACAGACAAGATGCAAATTAACTCACTGCTTAGCATTCATATGCATCATGTACTCTTTGGATCAAGGCCACCTCTACATATGGTTTGCATCATGACTGCCAGCAGAGCCCCATGTCTTCATGAAGTTCCTGGACAGTCCCTATTTTGGTATATCTCACTGTTTGTGGCCAAGCAGGGGTCCATGATTGGCTTCATTCCCTGAAGCTGGGATCATGCCTTTGCAAAATATAATCATTGTAAACCTCTTACCCACAACTCTGGGACATAACAGTCAACACAATGTATTTGGAACAAAATATCATGGGTGTCTTGCTTACCACCCTGAGTCATATCAAATGTGCGTATAATGTTTGTGTGCTAATTTGTCAAATAAAGGCACTAGTATTACTAAATCACCAACTGGGACTTAGAAATACTATTTTAGTTAAAAAGGTACAGTTGAGAAGCTGTAGCACAACCAATTACCAACTCGAAATGGGCTTCGTCCCAGCTGGTTACACTCTAGTCAGCATTAGGATGGATGTGACTACTGAAATGAAGCTTACCAAACATTTATGTAGTTCATCAGAAGCCAGTTTGTGACCATAGCCAACAGCCAATAGAAAGCAGTTACTTTTTTAATACACATAGAATACAATACAACGGGCCTCATTTCTGAAAAGTGACGCATCGCTGCGTGAAAACAGCGATGCGTCACTTTTCACTGCGCCCTCTTGATACACCAATGATGCGTCATATTTACAGTATGACGCATCATTGCGCAAGGAGTTACAGATACGTCAGTATTTCTGACGTATCAGTACAGCGCAAAAGTGACGCATTGCTGGAGTATGTCACAAAAGTGACGCAACTCCAGCAATGTATCCTTTCACATGGGGTAAGCCCCGGATCACTGACATAATATCGACTACAAAAATATAGGCATTTAAAATATCGTCTCCAAAATATCGACTACAACAATGTCGAAGTCCTATCTACAAACAGGTAAGTACAAAAATATCGAATCAAAAATATCGTTTAAAACAATGTACTTTGTAAAAATATCGAATTTATTAAAATGAATGTAAAATGTAAAAAATATTAAAAATAAATAACTAAAATATACTTAAAAATACTGAAATAACCTTAAAATTATTAAATAATTAATTTAAGTTACAAAAATATAATACAATTTTATTTCTTAAAACATATATATATATTAACATAATATTATTAAAAAATATACTATATTATTACCGTAGCATAGCAAGAGTGTTAAAATTGCTATTCCCACTCCAATGAGTGCAAGAGTAGGGAAAGCGTTGGATACCGTAGGGGTAAAAATTACTATTCCCACTCCAGTGAGTGCAACAGTAGGGAAAGTGTTGGATGGCGTAGGGGTAAAAATTACTATTCCCGTCCAAAGAGTGCAACAGTAGGGAAAGCGTTGGATAGCGTAGGGGTAAAAATTACTATTCCAACTCCAAAGAGTGCAACAGTAGGGAAAGCGTTGGATAGCGTAGGGTAAAAATTACTATTCCCACTCCAAAGAGTGCAACAGTAGGGAAAGCGTTGGATAGCGTAGGGGTTAAAATTACTATTCCCACTCCAAAGAGTGCAACAGTAGGGAAAGCGTTGGATAGCGTAGGGGTAAAAATTACTATTCCCACTCCAGTGGGTGCAACAGAAGGGAAAGCGTTGGATAGCATTGGGGTAAAAATGACTATTCCTACTCCAGTGAGTGCAACAGTAGGGAAAGCGTTGGATAGCGTAGGGGTAAAAAGTACTATTCCCACTCCAAAGAGTGCAACAGTAGGGAAAGCGTTGGATAGCGTTGGGGTTAAAAATACAATTCCCACTCCAAAGAGTGCAACAGTAGGGAAAGCATTGCATAGCGTAGGGGTTAAAATTACTATTCCCACTCTAAAGAGTGCAACAGTAGGGAAAGCATTGGATAGCGTAGGGGTTAAAATTACTATTCCCACTCCAAAGAGTGCAACAGTAGGGAAAGCGTTAGATAGCGTAGGGGTAAAAATTACTATTCCCACTCCAGAGACTGCAACAGTAGGGAAAGTAAATACTTCATATATTATTTAAAAAAATATAAATTTATATCTATAAAAATTAATTAAAAGTAATTACCAATTTAATATAATATAATAATTAATCAATTAAAATTATAATTAAAATGAATTATTACAATTAGTTACCTAATAATACAAATTAATTACAAATTAACAATTAATTAATTAACAATTAAAAATTAATTAACAATTAATTATAATAAAATACAATTAAATAAATGTAATTATTTAATTAATTATAAATAAATACTTCCCACCCTATTCCCCTATAAACCCACAACCCGCTACAGAAAATAAATTAGTAAAATTAACATAATTAGCAATTAATCAATTAAATAAAATTAATTGGCAATTAAAATGTAATTAATTACCCATAAAAAATTAATTAACAATTATTTCTAAAAAACAATAAATAATTTTACATATTTAATTAATTATAAATAAATTACTTCCCACCCAATTCCCCAATAAACCCACAACCCGCTACAGAAAATAATTTAGTAAAATTAACATAATTAGCAATTAATCAATTAATTAAAATTAATTGCCAATTAAAATTTTATTAATTACCAAATATAAATTAGTTAACAATTAATTAAAAATGAATACAATAAATAAATTTACATATTTAATTAATTATAATTAAATTACTTCCCACCCTATTCCCCTATAAACCCACAACCCGCTACAGAATTAAATTACGCAAAAATAAAAAAAATAAAAAATCATTAATTAAAATAAATTATAACATAAATAAACACTTTTCACACATATAATAACATAAAAAACACTATAAAAAATTCGATATTATTAAAAATTCGATAATTTTAATAACCTATATTATATACTTCGATATTTTAACTTTCTATATTTTTAACATTCGATATTACATTACTTACCTTAAAAACGATATTTTTGATGTCTATATTCTGTCCATTCGATATTTTGTCCATTCTATATTTTAAACTCGATATTATGTCCATTCGATATTTTTAACTCGATATTTTGACTGTTTACCGCCAGCCCCATGTGAAAGGGCCTGCGTCAGTCTACGCCTGCTGTAAGGCAGGCCTAAGAAATTGACGCATTTATGTCCTAGAAGTGGAGCAGTGAAATCTCATAGATTTCACTGCGTCACTTCTACGACCCTTTCTTGCGTCAATACGCCACCCTTGCATTCATTATATCTGGCGCAGGTATAATGTGGCGCAGGGGTTTACAAAGTGACGCATCTACCTAGATGCGTCACTTTGTAAATGTGGCGCAATAAGGCGCATTTTTTATGCCACTGGTGCGTCACAAAAAGTGACGTGCCAGCGGCGTAAAAGTGATGCACGGCCTAATAAATGAGGTCCAACATGTTTTGCAGACAGCGCAAGTGCTGTCTAGATTCAGCCTAAAAAATTGATTAACAAAACACCAATCTCAGGGAGGAAGAAACACATGAATGTGTCAATGTGCTAATGCGAGGTGTCCCCTCCAGTGAAGTGAGAACGACCAGAAGTCGAGGGTGGCCCTCAATCAGGGCAAAGTAGGGAACCCTTTTAGCTGCCCATTATTCGTTTTCAGTAGTAGGTGGTCAGCAGACACCGCCCCTTCTAGTCTCCTGCTTTATGCACGCTAATTGCCTTGCCAACAGTCCCATACCATAACCAGTCCCGCTATAGAATTTGTTTCAATGGGACAAAGGGGGTATTGCCCTCCTGTCCCCGCCTCCTTGGCAGCACAAAACCCCAGCAGACCTTTGATGTGCGAGATAACAGAAGCACTTCCTCTGCCTCTGCTAATGGTCCTAGCCCTACTGCAGACTGTGGTACCTAAAAAACACAATTGTCGGGCGAGGCAGGAGAGGACAGCAGGTCCTGTTCACAGGGGTACCACTGAAGGGGGAAGTAGAAGGGCACAATGTTAAATCATCTCATTTGTAGCATCCTTTTCAAATTCTGTGTTCCTCTAAATGTATTCCCTCTCAAACCTCCAGAAGGGAGTGCAAATTAAATTACTCCCTCCTTCCCCCATGGGCAAACAAAGTTTTTTTTTATTGTTATCTTAAGAAGAATTTTCCTTCTGTCATGCATAGACTCAGCGACACTGTTTTGTGCCACATACGTGGTCTTCGACAAGGATTAGCTAAAGCCATAGACGAAGTTTTGGGCAAACCAGAACATCTCACCCGCAGATATAGTCTTTAAAAACAGAAAAATTGCACATTTCAAGTCGGATTTTTACGTGGAATGTATGTTTTTTGTAAGCTGGATGTAGTAAATAACTCCAAAGGCTGAGTACACGAAGTAGAAATGACTCTTTTATTAAAGATGAGAAGTAGAGCAAGAGCAGACCCTCTACTGCAGCAGCAACCAGTAAACTGCCACAACATGGAATCTACAGTATGAACACACAGAGAATACAGAATATAGAACATGAATCAGATAAGTTCTACAAAGACTAAAAAGATAACTTACAATGTACTACACATCTTCTCCCTTTCTATTTAAAAAAAAACAAACAAAGAAAAAAATTAACAAACAAAATCTTGCAAATAAACAGGTGGTCGGCGAGACCTGGCAGAACGTGTGCACACTAAATCATTGTGAACAGAGGAAGTGGACTGTGAAGGAGCAGGAGCATCCCCACCCCCAGAACTACTGAGCTCATTGTGAATGGGTGGCTCTACGAGAGTGTGATCAGCTAACAAATAACCACTTGTAGAAGGAACCTCACAATCAGGCAAATCAGAAATAGATCCACCCTCCGACCGTGAGGAGGAACCAACATTATAGGAAGTAGATTTCATTCTCTTATAGAGAGCAACTCTCCTAAAGTTCCAGCACTCTCCATTTCTAAGGATGACACAATGATTAAGTACCTTTTTTACCTTAAAAGGACCTTTACATTTTGACAAACCTCTTTGTGGTCTACCCAACTTAACTTTGACCAAATCCCCCACCAAAAAAGGAAAAGAATCAGGGCCAAAAGAAGAAGAAGCCTGCTCATCTCCAAAAACATCCTCCTGGGTTTGCAAAGTGACAACATCACGCATCCATGAAGGAAACAACTTTAAACCAGGATCACGTCCCCTCATTAATTGAAAAGGAGATTGGTCTCCAACGGCCAAAGGAGTGGTGCGGTAGGCCCATAACATCTCGTTGACCATCTTCCTAACAATACACCCACTGCTGGAAGCCATTTGAATAATACCCTTGACAACCTTGTTGGCCCTTTCGCAAATCGCATTACCCTGGGGATTATATAAGGAAGTGCGATGATGTGAGATACCACATTCCTTGAAAAACACCTGCATATCTCTAGATGTGAGTTGAGTTCCGTTGTCAGTGATGATGACAGAGGATAAGCCTACGTCTTTAAAAAGATTACCCAAAAACCTGACGGTGCTTGACGTAGTGATGTCATTAGAAAAATGCACAACTAACCATTTCGTAAAAACATCAACTACCACAATGGCGAACCTGTCCCTCTCAGTCAACCCACCCATTGGGCCAATGAAGTCAAGACAAATAGTGTGCCAGGGTAAGCCAGGACTTTGTATGTGAGCATCAGGAGAGGTTTTAGGACCTGTTTTCAAGCGTTTTTCACCCTCTCTACACATTGGGCAATTCTCAATCCACTCCACCACCTGAGAATCAATGCCTGGCCACCAAAAGTGATCCTTAATGCGGCGTTGAGTGAGAGTCTGACCCATGTGACCCTCATGCGCCAAAGCCAACAACTTGTTTCTCAACCCAAAAGGAGGTATACATTTCTCTTCCTTGAGTAAGATGTTGTTCACTATTGAAAGTTCATCCAAAACCTTAATGAAAGGCCTCACAGAGACCGAGACAGAACTTTCATGCCTAGAGCCCAACTTGATAAGCTTAACTACCTCCTGAAGAGTTTGATCAATGGCCATCTCCTTCAACCAATCACTAGCTGAAAAAACTCCCTCACCAACAAAGACAGCGTCCTCAACCGTGGCAACAGCTACATCATCCATGTCAGAAGATGCACACGAATCATGAAATGTGCGCCAGTCTAAGGACAATCTTGAAAGGCAGTCCGCCTGAACATTCCTCCACCCTTGGATGTACTCCACTGAGTACTGAAATTCTTGCAGCCTGGCTGCCAACTTCATAAGCCTGGCAGAACCCTTACCTGTTCCTCCCGGGGAAAGAACTTTGATAAGAGGCTTATGATCTGTCCTCAAAATGAATTTCATGCCCCAAAGATACGTCCGGAAATATTCAACTGCCCATGAAGCGGTCAGCGCCTCCCTTTCAATGACCGAATAATTATTCTCAGATTCTGTAAGAGTTCTTGAGGCAAAGGCAACAGTAGCCTCAGAAGTGCCCTTTAGCTGTGAGAGCATAGCCCCCAAACCATGCGCACTAGCATCCACTGTAACTATAGACTTGTTATGTACATCGAAAGATATTTTTCACTGTAACTATAGACTTGTTATGTACATCGAAAGATATTTTTTGATATTGTCAAAGAACTCTTGCTGTTGGACACCCCAAGTAAAACTCACACCACGTTTGAGCAAAGACCTAATACAAACAGTCTTGTCAGAATTTTTTTTGACAAACTTCGAATAGTATTCGATAAGTCCCATAAAGGAACGCAATTGATCCTTATCAACAGGTCGAGGAGCAGAACGGATAGCCTGACACAAATCTTTCTTGGGCTTAATTCCAGAAGGAGTAATGGTATAACCCAAATAATCCACTTGATCTACCCCAAACAAACACTTATCCTTACGCAAGGTAAGACCAGCACTGGATAATTTCTCCAAGACAACTTTGAGTGTGGAATTGTGTTGATGTTCAGTTTGACCAAAAGTTAAAATGTCATCTTGAAAGTAAACAACATTTTGCACCCCCTCAAAGATACTAGAAACCATTCTTTGAAAAACAGTCGCTGCTGAATTAGGGCCAAAAGGGAGTCGAGTGAATTGATAAGTCCCCCAAGGAGTGTTGAAGGCTGTTAAACTTTTTGAGTCTTTATGTAATTCAATCTGATGGTATGCGCTTCTAAGATCAAGTTTGGAAAAAACCTGGCTGCGTTGAGTGTGGTAACACGTTCAGCTATGTTGGGCAAAGGAAAGGTGTCAGCCACAACACATTTATTAAGAGACCTGAGGTCCACACAGAAACGGAGCTTGCCGTCCGATTTCTTCGTGACGACAATAGGCGAAACCCAAGGAGAAGCCTCCACGGGTTCAATCACACCAGAAGTTAACATGTCATCAAGAAGACATTTGACCTGATCCCTGATGACAATGGGAATCCGTCTTACTTTATGCTGGACAGGAATTACGTCTTTCCTCAGTATAATCTTATGAGAGTAGCCCTTGAGACGGCCTAAGCTCTCACCAAAAACAGTTTTGAATTTAGAAAGAATAGAGTACAACTCAATGTCTTCAACAATCATGACTTGAGGATCAGCAAGACGATTAACAATGATAGAAAGGTCGTACTGGTGAACCCACCCTAGGATGGCAGGACCAGATACAGAAACATAAACCTTCCCTTGAATTTGTCTAGAAGAGAACTTGATGTTTGCTTCAAAATAACCAAGAATATCCAAAGGTTCTCCCTGGTACCCACCTGGAGAAATGTCCTTCGGAAAAAGTGGACCCATGCCCCACACTTCCACGAAAACACAGTTAGGAATGATAGTATAGCGTGAACCAGTGTCCACCATTAAATGAACATCCTTATCATTAATGGTAAACAACGCTTTAGGTCTGTTTTTCCGTTTGTACTCTTCCTCAAGAAGACAGTCATCCTGCCCACCACCAAAATCTTATTTACATCATCAGGAACAGTAAATAACTCCAAAGGCTGAGTACACGAAGTAGAAATGACTCTTTTATTAAAGATGAGAAGTAGAGCAAGAGCAGACCCTCTACTGCAGCAGCAACCAGTAAACTGCCACAACATGGAATATACAGTATGAACACACAGAGAATACAGTATATAGAACATGAATCAGATAAGTTCTACAAAGACTAGAAAGAAAACTTACAATGTACTACACTGGACTATGCATTTTACTATCCCACCTATGTAATAATCACTAAATCCAGCAAAAACATTATGTAACCCATAAACTGGAATGTCCACTGGTGATTTGGACGGCCACGCTCCATTCTAAGAGTGCATTTACATTTGACAGTTGATCACCCACAATTGTTTCAAACCACTGTTTCACAGGAATGAGCATACATTACTGCCCGACATTCACGAGAAATAAAATGACTAAATTATATTTATATAAGGCGTTGTATGTGTATTTATTGAAAGGGGCATATTTTTTGATTGTGAAGATCTCTGCCATGGTGTGTTTACCAGCACATCATTTTACACAACCCCAGGGAAGTGGCAAGGGTATGGCAAGCCAGCATTTGTGCAGGTCCATGCAGAGATAAACAAGCTGAGTCCAGTATCGAAAATGTTGCCAGGTAAGGTCACCGTTAAAGCTCAGCTGCTCAGGCCGCTGCATGTTATTGTAAAAACACTGTACTCTCTCTGCCCATGCACTTCCGCCCCCCCCCGGGTGGTATGGACATTCAGCGGATTATCTGCTGGTTGAAGTCAGTGGCCATCTGCAGCTACCAGAGAAGGAAGAGGCCCGCCATTTGCTGGCACCCTGATGCATAGATGCTGCCCCAAGCAGTCCCTGGCAGAGCTCCCAGTGCTGCCCTGATCCCGGACACACTGCTCTCCAGCACAGAACACCATATTCATCCAAATTACTTAATGTGCCGCGTTACTGTGACACCACAAACTCGATTTTCACAGTTATTATTAAAAATGGAGGTGCACGAGCGGCGCCATGTTGAAAAAAGGAAAGGCGAAACCCCTAACTTAAAGATAAAGGTACATATTACCAACAAGTAGCGATATTTATTGCTAAATAGGCTTAGCGACAATTTTTTTATCGCTGAGCATCGCCGGAATTTATCGCTGAGATAACGTGCTATTAGCAACGTTTATCTCCAAAGCGATAACATTTCCAGTGATAACGGCGAAATGTGTGAATATCGCTGAGAATACAGCGATATTCACGCATTAGCGACGAAATGCTCTTAGCCATGTTATCCACCTCCCATTGGATAACATGGCTAAGAACTGGTCTGGGCAGGTGTTAGTATTTGGAGATATTTGCATTTAGCACGAATATTTCCATCGCTACGCCTACCTTGCTAATAGGCGATGGCGATGTTAGCGACTGTTTTCAGTCGCTAATAGTTTGGGTACGCCCACTTTGCATGTCATTAGCGATAAATATCGCTAACATGCAAAGCGGGCCCCAAAACGGTTGCTATCACCTAATAGGACGATAGAATTATCACTGCTTAACGGCCGAAAACGGCCGCTAAAGCGGCAAAAATTCCCTATCGCCACCCTTGCTAATATGCCCCCTAGTGTGTGTATCACTCTGCACAAATTAGAAAAATATTTGCATTTAAATGCAAGACCTATGGCATTGCAAACAAGCGCCCGCCATTGTCCCATGCTAAATGTCGTCATCGTGCCTGAAGTAGGACAAACGCAGTAAAGAAAATAGTGCTGACAAGATTAAACAACACATCTCATGTTAATGACCGAAGTAAAGGAGCCAGTCACTTTGGGGGGTGACAAATGCAGACAAGGCGATACCAAGGAGGGACTAACAAGCCTATTAGGAAATCAGAAGCCTGCATTTACAAAGGGCAATGACAAAAGCTGATGGCAAATATGGACGGTGAGTGGGCAGGGCTTCTATTAGTTACTCCACCACCACAAGTCTTGCAGAGCAGCGCGTGAGCGCTGGCTCTAGGCTCGACCTAAAAATGGTAATGTCTTTTACCCATGTGTTTTGGTTTGAGGTGGAGTGGACATATAAACAAGCATTTTTAAAACTTTTTTGTATAAACTGGAATGATGATATTTGGATAGTGCTATTGCCATTCGTAAGACCTTGCAGTACTAGAGAACCAGAAAATGGGAAATAGGTTATGAGGGAGGGAATACAAAAGTAATATGATGGCTGAAAAAAAAAATTACATCATCGAGGAAATAGCAAACACTCATAGTGAATGCAAGATTAAGTAAAGCATGTGAAATTTAAGCATAGTTACCTTAATGTTTTTACGCTTATTATTCTTAAATCATTGAATGTTTTTGCTTGAAAAGTTCAGAACATGACTATAGGGCAAGAAGGCAGCTGTTTCAATGTCCATTATTTAAATCCTTAAAAAACATAAGCACTATGGTTTAAAAAGACCACAACCATGAACACATAGTACACATTTTGTAAACTAAAATAAGGAAAACCGCGGCTAAGAATCACATTAAACGTTTTCCACTTTAAGCATCACCAGGTTTTGCAGTACCTCCAGGAATGGTGCATTTCCCTACCCAGGGAAAACAAAGGGGCATATTACCAAGCAATAGCGATAATTATCGCTATTGCTTGGTTAGAGACAAAAATTTACCGCTGAGCTGCGGCGATTTTTATCGCAGATAAACCTTGGTATTACCAAGGTTTATCGCAAATTCGATAAAAATCGGCCTCAATGCATGAATATCGCTGAAAAGTCAGCGATATTCATGTATTACCGAGCTAATGCTCTTAGCCATGTTATCCACCTCCCATTGGATAACATGGCTAAGAACTGCTCAGGGCAGGTGTTAGCTTTTGGAGATATTCACGCTTAGCGCAAATATCTCCAAAAGTTGGTAATAGCAGATAGCGATGTTAGCGACTGTTTCCAGTCGCTAACATCTTGGCACACCCACTTTGCATGTCATTAGTGATAAATTTCACTGACATGCAAAGTGGGGCCCAAGATGGTCACTATCTCCTACTAGCTGTCGCTAACTGGTGTTAGCGACAGCTAGGTAATAGGGAGATAATTTTATCTCCGCTTTTAAAGCCAAAAAAGCGGAGATAAACCCCTTTGATAATATGCCCCAAAGTTAGTTGTTCAAAGATAGGGGAGAAAACAAAAGTAGCACATCACTGGCAAGCTCTGTAAGGTGGAGCGAATGTGTGTGGTTGTGAATAAAAACCAATCATTTTGCTGCCTCTATAGTTTTCTTTATTTATGCACTTTTTGTTTCAGATTTTGAACACTTTTTTCTTCCTCAGGCTGCTTTTTGGAATAGAAACATCTCAGAAAAAGACAGCATTTGCAGCCAAAGCTTTTCTTTCCTTTTTGGATCCATTTCACAGGGGAAAAATAAAGGAAAGGAGAGGAAAGAGAGGGTAAGAGCTATTTTTTGAAGTCATAGGGGCATATTACCAAGCAATAGCGATAATTATCGCTATTGCTTGGTTAGAGACAAAAATTTACCGCTGAGCTGCGGCGATTTTTATCGCAGATAAACCTTGGTATTACCAAGGTTTATCGCAAATGCGATAAAAAACGGGCGCAATGCATGAATATCGCTGAAAAGTCAGCAATATTCATGCATTACCGAGCTAATGCTCTTAGCCATGTTATCCACCTTCCATTGGATAACATGGCTAAGAACTGCTCAGGGCAGGTGTTAGCTTTTGGAGATATTCGCGCTTAGCGCGACTATCTCCAAAAGTTGATAATAAGAGATAGCGATGTTAGCGACTGTTTCCAGTCGCTAACATCTTGGCACGCCCACTTTGCATGTCATTAGTGATAAATATCACTGACATGCAAAGTGGGGCCCAAGATGGTCGCTATATCCTACTAGCTGTCACTAACTGGAGTTAGTACCATGCTTGCTTAATCTTCCTGACGGCCCCCAGCACCGGGACACCTCCGTCAAAGGTAGCTGGGTGCTTTACAAATGCTGGCATTTTTAGTCAGGAGTTCACACAACTGAAGAATTTGTTATTTCAGTTTTTAATTTCTGGAAAGTCTTCCTCATATCTGATGTCCATGTTATCTTGTCATTTCTGCCTCTTGCTTCTTTAGTTAAACCCATCAAGCTCATGAGCTATAATCAAAATCTCACTGTCTTACATAACTACAGAGACTAAGAAACTTCTGCACACCTTTGCCAGCTTCTGGTTCAGTCATTTTCCGAATGAATGCAGCCCTTTCAGGGGTCACTTGAGTACCAGAAGCTGACAACAATTGTCCTAAATAATGGACCTCTTCCCGACAGTACTGAATTTGCACTCTCTTCGCTTTGTTTCCTCTCTGACCAAGAGTGAGTAGAAGAGATATAATGTATTTTCTGCACTTATCCTCAGAAGGGCTACAAATCAATATGTCATCAACATATTGCAACAGTGTGCTGCCACACTAAAAATGTGACAAGTCATTCTATATCATTCTGTTAAACATGCTCAAGGATTCACAATACCCTTGGAGGAAACAAAAGTACAAGTACTGTGTCCTGCGATAGGAGAACGCTGTCAAATACTGGATGTCTGGATAGAGAGGGATGCTAAAGAAGGCTTTTTTGAATCATAAACAGTGAAAATACTTGGCATCCTGAGGAATATTCATCAAAATGATGGTGGGATTCAGGAATAATTGGAAATTCTGATACCGCTATGTCATTCAAGCGGTGCCAGTCTTGAACCATTCATCAAGTATTACCCGTAGCTTTCTTGACAAGGGGAAATCATGGTGTTACAAGGAGACACTCCTGGGTAAATTACTCCTTGCTCTAGCAATGTCTGTATAGCAAAGGCGAAGCCCTCATCAGCTTCTTTAGACAGGGGATATTGCCATACACTGGGTAAGAGAGCTCCTTCTTTTAATGTAATTCAGAAAGGTGTGGCAGTATGAATAAGGCCTACATCCTGGATGCCCCCAGTCCATAAATTGTCTGGAGATATCTAGAGAGAGAGTACCCCACTGACACCAGGGAACAGGGTACACTGACAGTCAGTCAAGGGAAAATCCCTGGGTGCACATATATGTATGGCCTTATTAAATCTCCATACCTGTCTCATCTAAACACTCGGTCATCGGGTTAGGGAACCTAACCAACGAATTTAAATTTCCACACTAAAATAGGAACGTTCACAGTCTTTTTTAATAAAACATTAGACAGTTTATACACAATAACAAATTAAAATTTCAAAGCGCGATCTTTGAAAGGATATAATAAAAACAATTAGTTTTAACAGTTGATCATAGCAATTCACTACATTTCATACACATATAGATTATTAAATCAGATATTAACCATCAGAATCATTTAAAGTAAAAAATCACATGCAAGGTTTACATAGAGTGAAAAAAATCTTTTGTAATATACAAGCAAACACAATCTTCAATACACCCCTGCACAGTGTGGCTGTATGATATTATTACCACTCTTGATAATTTGATCCAAAGGTCGTTAGGTCATGGGAAAGTGACATCAATGGTACTACTTTTGTGTGCGTATCAATTGTTCACTGGACCTGGTTTGGATTCTACAAGAAAAAATTCAGTCGACGCGTTTCGGTGCGGAGAACAAAGGATATTGTAGCACCTTCCTCAGGACTGCCGTTTCTTTGGGGTCACCGGCTTCAAAGGTTATTATTAACACACCCTTTCAAATGGGTATATAGGCAGGACACCCCTGTTGGTGGGGATTAGGGATTCAGGTCCTGGCTTCTGGTATAAATATCGATTTTCCTTTGCAATCTAAAAATAATTGTTGCTGTGCTTCTTCTCCTCCTTGTTTGTATTTCCTGGCATTTACACTTTTCTTGAGCCAGCTACATAGAAATCTTTCTTCACGGGTGTGGAGTGCGGCAGTAATGAGCCACTCATCTATCTTTGCGATATACAATGGTATTTCCACTCTTCTTAGACCGTTAGGGTTTTTTATCTTAAAACATAATAAAACTTATCTTGGACGGGCATATATCCACGCGACTTCTTCCGTGAACTGGATATGTCCTTTTTCTTCAGAAAATCGCGTTTCTGCCTAGAGGACGAGGCAGAAACGCGATTTTCAGAAGAAAAAGGACATATCCAGTTCACGGACGAAGTCGCGTGGATATATGCCCGTCCAAGATAAGTTTTATTATGTTTTAAGATAAAAAACCCTAACGGTCTAAGAAGAGTGGAAATACCATTGTATATCGCAAAGATAGATGAGTGGCTCATTACTGCCACACTCCACACCCGTGAAGAAAGATTTCTATGTAGCTGGCTCAAGAAAAGTGTAAATGCCAGGAAATACAAACAAGGAGGAGAAGAAGCACAGCAACAATTATTTTTAGATTGCAAAGGAAAATCGATATTTATACCAGAAGCCAGGACCTGAATCCCTAATCCCCACCAACAGGGGTGTCCTGCCTATATACCCATTTGAAAGGGTGTGTTAATAATAACCTTTGAAGCCGGTGACCCCAAAGAAACGGCAGTCCTGAGGAAGGTGCTACAATATCCTTTGTTCTCCGCACCGAAACGCGTCGACGCAATTTTTTCTTGTAGAATCCAAACCAGGTCCAGTGAACAATTGATACGCACACAAAAGTAGTACCATTGATGTCACTTTCCCATGACCTAACGACCTTTGGATCAAATTATCAAGAGTGGTAATAATATCATACAGCCACACTGTGTAGGGGTGTATTGAAGATTGTGTTTGCTTGTATATTACAAAAGATTTTTTTCACTCTATGTAAACCTTGCATGTGATTTTTTACTTTAAATGATTCTGATGGTTAATATCTGATTTAATAATCTATATGTGTATGAGAAATGTAGTGAATTGCTATGATCAACTGTTAAAACTAATTGTTTTTATTATATCCTTTCAAAGATCGCGCTTTGAAATTTTAATTTGGTATTGTGTATAAACTGTCTAATGTTTTATTAAAAAAGACTGTGAACGTTCCTATTTTAGTGTGGAAATTTAAATTCTTTGGTTAGGTTCCCTAACCCGATGACCGAGTGTTTAGATGAGACAGGTATGGAGATTTAATAAGGCCATACATATATGTGCACCCAGGGATTTTCCCTTGACTGACATAAATTGTCTGGTACTCGGGACAGATCTGCTTCTCTAAAAGAATCAAAAGCTCTACCTGGTGTGGGTGTCCTTACTTCTAACACCGTCTTCAATGGTATGTCATCTTGGAAAATCACCTCTGTTTTCATGGGATCATAATCAAACAGTTGGCCATTCACTATTTCATTAACTGCTTTTCCTGGCTCAATGAAGATAACACATTCCCATAAAACACGATTATGGTTGCTGGCCATCAGAGCACCACCAAGAGTCTTGTCCTTGTTTCCGGAAAAGCACTTGTTTGGGCTTTACAGTAACTGTAGTGCCTCCTCTATGATTTATACACTGCTGTAGTAAATACTGCCATATCAGCAGGTCATTCTCTGGCCTTATCTTGAGTAGAGGACTCTATGGTCACTGTCATGATCCTGGAAGGGGGACTCCAGAGGTGGAAGAAATCATGGTACCATGAGACTCAGAATCAATGGTCATATTTTGCCCATCAGATCCCTCTCTCATAGATTAGCTGGGGCAGAAAGCAGTAAACAGCCATCAATTTGCCTTACTGCTACTTCTATCTCTACTGGTTTGGAAGAGGAACCCTTATCACTTCCCAAGAGAATCCATGTGTGCTCATTGATAAGTTGGGAATCGGAAGGTTTCCCTCTTTAATACAGAACCTAGATGTGCATGTGTCTATGAGTAAGGTATGTTATTGATAGCTACCATCAAAGTGGGTTCCTTATGTGTCCCGTGAGTCACTGACAAGACTGGAGATATATTCTGTGGCCACCTATATTGTATCTGGAAAGGATTTCCTACCCTCATAACTAGACCTCCTTGCCCATTTTGAGGTGGAGTCACCATTGGCGATGTTTAGTAGTTTTGCTGAGGTGGCATCTGTTGTGCTTGGGGCATAAATGGTGTCTGTGTATTTTGTGGCACATATATTATTTGCGGATTTGTAGTGGTTGTACTGCTGCATTTCCTGGCTGATTATAAACTCCTGTTCACCAGTTTGCTCATCCCATCTTTCTGTTTTGTAGTCTCTGGTAAAATGCCCAAACCTCTGACAATAATAAAATACCTGATCCCTCTTTGGAGGACTCATCCTATCTCTTCCTACTCCACCTCATCCTCCTCTACTACTTCCCTGCATCCTTACATCATCCTGCTGTTCTGGGTACTGTGGTGGAGTGGCCCCCGGGACCTGTCCCACAGACACTGTAGTCGTCGAAGAGGCGACTGTCACTACAGCTCCTTCCACTACTCCTTTCTTTGTCAACATCTGCTGCACTAACTTGGCTGCTATTTTCTCCATCACCTCCTGTTTATTCCTTTCTTTTTCCTGCTTTTTCTTCCAAAAATGTATTATGTGCACTTGTATTTCTATCCAAGGTTTGGTTTCTAGTGACAGTATTCTGTCTTAGCTGTCCTGCACATCAGAGAGCAACCCGTTTTTTAACTAAATTGTAGAACAACCCAGCATTTTATCCTGTTACCTCTCAACCCTGACCTACTTCCTGGGTCCATTTCTCTTACATTCTTATAAGAGACTGAGCTGAATCTTCATTTGGCTGCATTGACTGAGTCATGAGAGCCTATCAAGATACATTATCCTCAGTTGATCCCAAACTACTGTTCTAGCCAAATTAAATGGAGACTCGTCACATCTAGTCTTAGTGAGGGTAACAATTCTCACTCCAGCCTTTTGAAATTTAGTGTCTTTTTCATCTACTATGAGAGAATTAAGCAGACTCTTTGTGTCCTGTCCCCGACTGCTAAGGTGTTTACTGCGGTTTGCTTTTTAAACTCTCTAATCCATTTAGCTGCTCCCTCTGTAGGCAGTTCAAAAGTCATCTGAGATTTTCCGTAGATCATGTGGCCATGACGTTGTGCCCCAAGTCCTTTGAGCATCAGGGGCATTTAGTGCAAGGAAGTGGTTGAATGCTGGGCATTGTACTGTCTAGTGTATTTCTTCCAAACACGCAAACATTTCCGTATATAATGGTAATCCTAGCCTGGGTCTCCCTCACCATACAGAATGTAATTTTCAGTATTCACCATATCTCTTGGGCCAAGGGACCCTTCTTGTGGCCATTGACTCATTTCTGAAGCTAACCTCTCAGTCCAATTTACCAAATTACAAAATTGTACCAGCTATTCTCACCTTCAGTGACTCTTTCACTGGGAGTGAGATCTGAGCTGCTCAAAATTGATTTAACACTCATGTGGTGTACTGGTCTATTCTGCAGTGTCAACCCTCCCGTGGCACAACAAGAAGAAGGGGGGACTAAGGGCTTTTTTGAGGTGCAGCACACATGCCCAAATGAAGACATACAAAATAGGCATGCTGCTCCTGAAAGGCAAGGGGAATGAGGTTAGCTACGTGGGAAATGTCCTCACTTAATAGCAGGAGGAAAGGGGGATTCTTCCTTTCAGAATTAGAGCCCTCACACACCCAGCCAGCTGGGTGTCATGCTTCATCATTGGGCTTGATCCTTGTAGGTCGGCGCTGCAATACCTAATGGGCTCCCTATGAGGGGCTCTTTGACGGAGATCTTTTATTCCATGCCGTTTGGTGCCGTGGGTGTGAGGGAACTAAAGGTGTAGATGTGTAAAGTGTGGGTCAAGGGACCATGCAAGGGTTAAAACAGGAAATGGAAGTCCAACCAGAACAATTTTAAAGAATATGGTTTCCAACCTGGTTAAAATATATAGATGTGGCACAATCCTGATGTGATGCATCAGGATACCGCGCTCTACATTGTGGTCGACATGTTGCTTGCCTTAGTGTCATAAAATCTGATGGCAATTCATCAGGACCTAAAAACAGTCTATCTACACTGGTTGTGGTTTTCCAGTTAAATAACCATGATAGACCACAAGCAGCACCCTAAAAGTAGTACCTGTGTGTATGATGGCCAACCTGATAAAACAAATCAAGATGATTAGATTACGTGAATAGAAGCAGTTCAGTCCATAACATATGTGTCCCCTACATGATTTACCATGCATTGTGCGCATGGCGCAGCATTGGTGATATAATCATGGTGCCAAAAACATGCATCACGCAATCGTGACATGCTCGTTCAGAAAGTGGCGAATCAATGATAAATAAAAATAAATAACCAGTAATTATCTGGTAGCTGACAATCGGTGGACTCACCCGAGTTAGATTGGTGATTCACACCATTGACTCTCGGCATGTATGCGAACATATGTTATGACATGTCAATTCTTATACTGTAGAAATGTTTCATTCACACGCACATGCACTTACCATTGACACTTCGACTTCTTCTAAGCAAGAATCAATATTTCCTATTCTACTTGGTATATGCAAGTAGCAACCCCTGGCCGCTTCCGTCTGTGATTGAGAGGGGATTACTTTCAAACCATGCATCTTTGAGACCTTTGAGTGACTTCTGGACATGAAGTTCAGGCAGAAATTTGCATGGTCAGATCATACCTGGAGGTAAGCTGAAAGCAGTGATACACATGTTGGGACCTTCCAATTTCAAATTACCCAAACTGACCACTTCCAAAGTTATATTGGGAATTTCATGTTAACTGGTTGTGAGGGTGCCTTAACTGTTGTGCAAGGCATGTATACAATACAAAATATGTTTCTCCTATATATCTGCTTTTGTTTCTCCTATACAGCTGCGTTTAGCATTGGCAAGAAAAAACAAGTCAATATACAAACAAGGATCGTAATCCGCTCTGTCCTCACCTTTAACAGACAGTAGTCCCCAGATCCCCCCCAACTCACGTTCATAGACCGAACTTCAGTAGAACACGGTGTCTGCTTACCTCATGAAAAAAGTGCGCAATAATCTATGCAGTGTTGGGTAGACGATCTTCCGGTGCCAACACTCACCAACTGTTGCAGAGTGACTTGAAACTGTAAAAATGAAAAACTGAAGCCCCTCCTTTCAGACAGGCAGGTTCCAGGTCTCTCATTGCTGCTTGCAGCTCTTTATATACACATCTTTCACAATACTTTATTACAAACAATAAATATTAATTGACTCGCAGGTTATAGATTGAAGACGGAAAAACACTCAAAGACCAGTGACCTCATAAACCCAAACTCCAACTGAATCCGCTACACATTTTCAATGCACTTCAAACAATGCTCAACAAATAATTCTTCTGCATGGAAATGCATGTGAATTTGCAGTAAAGGTAATTTAAACTGAGTGTGTGCTTCTATTATTGTGCACCTAAGACCTCTGAATGTTATGAGCTAATTTAATTTTCCTGCATCAACTGTCTAATCAGGTTGCAATCTGTTAGAAAACACGGAGAGGGGGCGTGGCTACGACGCCACGCAAGATGGCCGCGTTGTGCTGAACCTCCGCCTCACCGGACCTCTTCTTCATGGTTTTTGGTGTTTCCACGTCGTCTCCGTGAGCCTGCATGCATCGGAAAAGCTCCGGAATGTGAGCTGCCTCTAACGCGCCCACCTAATTGATTTTCTGACAGCGTGTTATTTATTGCCAGCCCTTCTCGACATTGGAGCTTCCTGTGGCGCCATTTCACGGTGTTATCTTCCCTCACAGAACGAGCGCTTCACTTCACTGCGCAGAAAGAGGTTTGCCTATGTTTTTCTTCCCTTGAAATGCAAACTTCAACAGTGGACTGCTTTTGCTTTAAGACCTGAATATTCCTGTGCCTCTTTTTTATCGGTGCAATTTATATCAGGGAACTTGGAGGTCTGTCATCACAGCATTATTTATGGCAATACCTTTGCTCCCTCGTTTAACAATACCAGCATGTGAATTCTTGCTGCATCATCCCCAGTAAACGAGTGGCAATTAACCCATGAATATTCGCAGACTGCTGTTGCTGTAATTTTTCATCTGCCTTATGCCTTCTGTTAGAGCTCCAGACCAGCGTTTTTTCTCATGATTCTTCATACTGCAGAGCTCTAATGCCTATGAATTTCCTCTAATGCAGATTATTGTTTTAAAATAATATTCTGACTGTGCCTCATTTCCAACTGTGCAGTTCATCTCATGGAATATGGAGGACTGTCATATCACCATTGTTTATGGCTACATTACTATGCCCTCCTGCTGCACCGTCCCCAGTAAATGTAATCCCTGAATATTGGCAGACTGCTCTTGCTGTAATTTTCATCTGTCTTATGCATTCTGTTAGAGCGCCAGACCAGCGTTATTTCTCATGAATCTTCATACTGCAGAGCTCTAATACCTGTGAACTTCCTCTAATGCAGTTCATTGCTTCAAAATAATCTTCTGCCAACGCATTGTCAATTTGCTACCAATGATGACCATCTTTCAGCTTGTCATCTCAACCCTTTACTGAATGTCTTATCCTCACGGAAGCGAATATGTAACTCATTGTTTGGCACTGGCTTCTACCTTCTGATGCTCCAGGATTCTAACTTCTCTTACATCCTCAAGGTCAAGTGACTATTTTGCGGCCACTATAGTCTAGTGCGCATGCTAAATGTCATTCTGAGATGTGTGTTCCTCTCTTCATCATCAGCAGCAATTACTCTGTGTAAATTGCATTTATTACCCAACGGAGCTTTCTTCAGACGCTTTGCCACCTCAGCGCTACTTACTGACAGTGCACCAGTGCTGTTCTTCATAGTTTTTACTGACTTTCTGTTTATTTCATTACGCCTCAGGTGCCTCATGATACGCTTTCCCTAACTGCCATGTTCAGCGCCCTCTCTCTTCAACACATCGTATGCACCATTCAATTCACTGGCGCTTTCTAATGCAACTTACAAGCGCTTGCTCAGGGAGATAATTTCATCTCATCCACCTCATGATATGACACCTTTCGGTCCTATACTCTTATTATTTATATACTAGTTTTCATGCCAAGTATATGCTTTGGACCCGATAAAGGTGTTTTGGTGCACCCTGTCATGTTCAACTAAAGTCTTCAATGCTACTACTTCTCTCTTATTGGCATTACTCACAGTGCTATATATTTGGAGCATCTTGTATTATATAAGCACCTGGCTTACCTTATGCTAAGATGGCCTTCTGAGACACTGCCAACTTACTTTTCTCTACTTCAGTGCATTGAGATTAGTTGTTGACTGATAGTAGGAACTTCCTATGGTGAAATTACGCAAACCTAAATTTGTCTTTGCTTCCTCTGTGCATACTCCGGTGGGTTCTTCAACTGTTGCATCTACATCGACTCATTCTGCAAAAATGTCGACTTCTTCCTCTCAGCGAGTCCCTTCGGGCCACTCATCTTCCAGTAGAACCTCTCCACCTGCTCCTTCCGGCAAACGTCTTAAACAAAATTCTCCTACACCGGAGGATCCCTCTTCCTCATCTCCTATTGATCAAATTTTGGAAGAACTTCGTGCAATGCGTCCTTTTATCGAAGAGACAAGCAAGGATATGCAGCTTTTGAAGGACAAATGGGAGTCTATGGATGCTCGCCTTTCTTCTGTTGAACTACAGATTCCTGAGGTTCAATCCAACACGCAACGCATTGGAGCATTGGAAAAGACTGTCCTCTCTCTGCAGAAACATACGGAGGATTTGGAAAATCGCAATAGAAGAAACAACCTTCGTATTTACAATTTACCAGAAAATCTTGAGGGTGACAATCCAGTGACTTTCTTTACCTCCTTCCTGCTGAAACTTTTGGACATGCCCCCCTCTACGTCCATCAGTATTCAAAGAGCTCACAGACTAGGCGCAAGAACATCTTCATCTACTAAACCTCGTGGGGTTATTATCCTATTTTTGAAATTCACAGATCTTCTCTCGATCCTTTCAGCAGCAAGGAGCAAAAAACAATTGACTTGGCAAGGTCAGCGAGTTTACTTATCTCAAGATGTCTCTAATGCTACTGCCTCCAGACGTAAGGAATTTCTAGCAATGCGTCCTTCTTTGCGATCCCTTGGAGCACGATATGGCTTGTTTCACCCTTGCACCTTCAGAGTCACTTATCGGAATAAGACTTGGTCATTTCAAGATCCTGGTGAACTACGCAACTTCATCTTTTTGCAGAGTGAGGAGGGGATGGAAGCCTCTTCCTCTCCTTCGAACAGTGGCTGAAATGTTTTTGTTGTATCCATGTATTGCTCTCTAGTTGTTTTTTCTCTGGTTTCATGTACTCTTTTCTACTCCTTCTCTTGGTCTTCTCAATCTTCTCATCTTGGTCATCTTCTTTTTCTTGTGTCTCCTTGCGTATGTTCTACATAAATCTTATCTCTGATTTCTGGCTATATACCTTGTGTCACATGTTCCGTATGTTAATAATTATCTCCTTTTTCCCCATGCAGATGTGTATCGGATACTCCCTTCATCATCTTGTTCCATCCTTTGTTCCTTTTTGTGAGGTCTCGGTGTGGTTCTGTTCCTGTTCCTGGTCTACCCGTCTTGTAACGCATCACCACCTCCCCACTTCCCCTTTGTGTATTTCCCCCCTTCAGGTATGTTTATTACAGTCATCCTTTTGGATTTGTACTGTCTTCTATGCCTTCTCTCTTTTCTTTCTTCTCCTTCCTTTGCTGACCCTCTTTCCTTTCCCCTAACCTTTTCCCTTTCCCCTTCTCTTTTTCCTCCTCCTCCCACTCTTCCTTCTACCCTTTTAACAGTTTACATATTTTTTACCCCCTTAAAATTTGAATTATTGCTTGTACAGTATGTTTTTGCATTTTTCAATTTTGAACAGTTTATTATTCTTTCACCTTCAAAGTTGTTTCATGGAATGTGAAAGGATTTAACCATCCTATTAAGCGGCAGAGAGTACTTTCACACCTCTCTTCTTACAATCCTGATATTGTTCTTATTCAAGAAACCCATCTTTCAGATATTGAATCTTTAAAGCTAAAGAGATTGTGGGTTGGTACTGTTTTATTCTCTCCTGCTTCTCATAAAAAGAACGGTGTGGCTATTTTGATTCACAAACGTCTTAATTGTAAAGTACTTCTTGAAGAAAAGGATGATGAGGGTCGTTGGATTTTAGCTAAAATGCTCATTAATGCTATCCCAATTACTTTGTTCAACGTTTATGGCCCTACATGCTTTGACTCCTCTTTTTGGCCCTCCATTACAGCAAAATGTATTCAATACAAAGATGACTCTTTCCTATTAGGCGGAGACTGTAATCAGATTATCGATCCTTTTTTAGATCGTAAATCCTCTGTTCGTTTCACCCCTCACAAGCCCCATAAACAGTTTCTTGACACTATCACTCAGGTGCATCTTGTGGACTCATGGAGACTCACTCACCCAGATATTATAGACTTTTCTTTTTTCTCTCCTCCTCATGCTTCTTTCTCTCGTTTGGACTATATTTTTCTATCCTCATCTTTATCTCAACACCTTCTATCCTCTTCTATTGAACCTATTGTTATCTCTGATCATGCTCCTATTATCACTGTATTTGATCTTCTTCCTCCTACTCCTAAATGTTCTCGCTGGCGCTTTAATTCTTCTCTTCTTGCTGATCCTCTTTTTTCCTCCTCTTTTCGCTCTTTCACTTCTGAATTTTTCCAACTTAATTCTAAACCTGACACCCCTCCTCATGTTCTTTGGGATTCCTTCAAGGCCACAGCCCGCGGATTTATTATCGATTTTGTCTCTAAAAAGAAGAAAAAATTCCTTCAAAAACGTAAAGTTACCCTTGCGCACATTAAGCATCAATTCTACACTTCTTCTCCAAATCATATGTCTCCTGAACTTCTTAAGGCTAAAATTGCTTTTAACAAACTTACTACGGATTCAGCTTCCTCTTTTCTTCTCCGGAGCAGTGCACGATACTATGGAGGTCGCAATAAATCGGGTAAATTACTAGCTAACTATCTAAAATCGCGTAAAGAACGAACTAACATAGACTCTATCTATTCCCCTTCTAATGTCCTTGTACATACAGATGCAGAAATTTTGGAGCAATTTCATTCCTTTTATGAATCTTTATACTCTCCTGAAAATCCCCCTACCCCAGAACTTCTCCAATCTTATTTTGAGAACCTACCTAAGCCAGATACTTCCCAACTTAATTTTTCGGACATTGATACTGATCTAACTATTTCTGAATTATCCACTGCTTTGTCCTCTTTAACTAAAGGCAAAACTCCAGGGCCTGATGGTTTTCCAGTTGAATTTTACTTACACTTCTCCGATCTCCTCTTACCCAAACTTCTCTCTCTTTTTCAGTCTTTTTGTTCTGCTGGTCTGGCCCAAGGCTCATTTCAAGATGCTACCATATGTCTTATCCCTAAAGAAGGTAGAGATCCTAAATTTTGTAAGAATTATCGACCTATATCTCTAGTTAATGTGGACTATAAGATTTTTGCAAAATTATTAGCTCTTCGCCTTGACCCGCTCATGCCACATCTCATCGGAAAAGAGCAATGTGGTTTTGTTAAGGGCCGCCTTACCTCGGACAACTCCAGACTCTTCCTTAATGTTTTAAGTATGGCCCCCTCGCTATCGATTCCCATTGCAGCCATCTCAGTCGATGCTGAAAAAGCCTTTGATCGGGTTGACTGGTCTTTTCTAATGGCTTCCCTAAAATGGCATGGCTTCAGTCCTAAATTTATTTCCTATATTTCCTTAATATATTCTATGCCCAAGGCTTCCGTTCTCGTCAATGGTCACCTCACTTCCCCATTCACACTTCAACGTGGAGTTCGTCAGGGCTGTCCTCTGTCACCTCTTTTGTTTATTTTAGCTCTTGAACCCTTCCTAACTTCTATACGTAACAATCCCTCCATTTCTGGATTCCCGTATGGTGATCATCATCTTAAATTATCTGCCTATGCTGATGATATTCTTTTATTCATTTCAGACCCTGTTACCTCTGTTCCTTCTTTATTAACTGAATTTGAAAAATTTTCCTTGGTTTCAGGCTATAAAATAAATTCTGATAAAACAGAAATTCTTCCTCTAACTAAATTTTGCCTTCCTCATTTTTTCACTTCTACCGGCTTTGCTTGGAATTCTAAGAAAATAAAATATCTTGGTGTTCTTTTCTCTAACTCTATCTCCTCCTCTATTCAACTTAACATGAGTGCGGTCATCTCTAGAATAGATTCTTTACTCTCCTCTTGGAATCCTTTATTTCTTTCCTGGTGGGGTCGTCTTGATTCCATCAAAATGATGATTGCCCCGATCTTAATCTACTTATTGTCCATGCTCCCAATCCGTATCCCAGCGCTCTACTTCCGTCGCATTGACTCTGTCTTGTCCAAATTTCTCTGGAAACAGAAAAAGGCTCGTATATCTCTCTCAACTCTTCGTAAGTCTAAATCTAATGGTGGCACTAATTTTCCAGACTTCCGTCTCTACCATAAGTCCTTCTCGCTTCGCCAAGCTTCTCGCTGGTTATCACAGGAGATCTCCCCTTTTTCTCCCCTTTGGCTTTCTGTTGAACATGAATTATTACTCCCTTATTCTTTCCAGGAGGAAATTCGCTTCACTGCTAAAGCTCCATGTCTTAATCCCCTCCTATTTAAACACACTTCTTCTCTTTTGCGGCCTTTGGTTTCCTCTGTCTCTGTCTCTCGGGAATCCTTCTTATTATTACCTATCTGGTATAACTCACTCATTTTAATACATAATAGACCTATCGCCTGGCCCTCGTGGAGATCGAAAGGTATCATCTGGGTGCGTCATCTTTTTGATGGCTCATCTCCCCGTTCGTTTCCTCAATTTCAATCTCAATTTCATTGCCCCTCTTCTTTTGCAAAGAAATACTTCATTCTTATGGAAACCATTCTTGATCGTTACTATTCTCTTACTTCTGAAGTTTTACCCGCCTCGTCTCCCTCTCTTCTTACCATTCTTTCTACTATTCCTAAAGCTTCCCTTATTTATCGATATTTCTCAGCTCCTGATCCGGATCGTCCCAAATCAAAATTGGAACTTTCTTGGGAGAAGGACTTAGGTTGCTCCTGGCCGACCTCTCTTTGGGACAAGCTCTGGGCCAAGTCCTTGAAGATTTCCCGTAATGCCTCTCTTACTCAGTCCCTATTTTTCTTCTATCACAGACTTTACCTTTCTCCTCTTTCTGTCTCTCGCTTTCTATCCTCTTCTGTGGCTAATTGTTGGACCTGTAATGCCCCTAATGCTGATCTTTTTCATCTCTTCTTCCTCTGTCCCTCAGTTCGACTTTTTTGGACTCAGATATGGTCTCGTATCTCCCTTATCTTTAGCCTCTCTATTCCTTTTTCCACTTCTTTCGTTTTTCTGGGTAGCCTTTCAGAAGCTTTGGTGCTCCCTCCACATTCACATGGTCTCTTTGACCTTATGCTAGCCCTTGCACTACAACATATTGTTTCCAACTGGAAATCCCTGAACACACTGTCCCTAACTTGCTGGTGGAATCTAGTATGCCATTCACATAGACTTGATGTTGCTTTTGTGTCCTCCTGCAAACCTTCTCGAAATGTTGAACTCTATTGGTTGCCTCTCACCCTGTATTTGGATCAATCCGCCAAAAAGACATACTCTCCACTTTCCTCTGATAATTTCAAACCCCCTTGAGCGCCTGTACTCCTGCTTGCAGTTTATAGTGTTTTCAATTTCACTAATGCAGTTTTTATTCTTTCTTCATGTTTTTTCTAAGGTTCTTATTTCATGTATTTGCTGAACATTGCGTATTTACTGTACTTTATTGCCAATATTCATTGTGTTTATTTTTATTCATTCTTATATGGTATTAGCATGTGTTTTATTTCCCTCCCTTCCCTTCCCCCCCACCCTCCCCTAAAAAACTTCAAAATGCTTTGCTTTTTCATTGTGTCACCGGCTACTTCTGCTTGGTTTCTCCCGACATTTACCTTTTTTCTTGTTATTTGCTGATGACACCTTATTGTAATATCAATTTTTACCTTAATAAAGCTTTCAAACATAAAAAAAAAAAAAAAAAAAAAAAAAGAAAACACGGAGAGCCTGCTCATGATTTTGTGTGTTCAACCCATAAATATTTTCATGCTTGCTAAATACGTGTTGACCTTTAACTGAAGCCCTTTCAAGTTACTCATCCTATTGTGTCCACAGGTGAACTTTTCACCTTACTTTGTCATTGGAATACTTGTGCGTAAACTGTTTTTTAACCACGGACTGCTGTTTGTTTTCTAATTGTGTTCTACATTTTCTGCGTGTTTTATATTTTCTGTAACAAGTTCATGTTTTACATTTCCTGCAACAAAGACGCCATGAGAGGGTGTCAGCCAAAAAAAGCTAATGTCCAAGACACTTTGGGCCCGATTCGCAGAATGAATTTAAGACTCAATCCTAAACTTACTACTATTTTGGTATTCACAGAATGCACTTACTACTTTTGATATTCACAGAAGTTAGGATTTTGTTTTAAGTCTGACTTAAGTCTGTCTTAAGTTTGTCTTAAGACAAACTTAAGACAAAATCCTAACTTCTGTGAATACCAAAAGTTCATTCTGTGAATGCCAAAAGTAGTAAGTGCATTCTGTGAATACCAAAATAGTAGTAAGTTTAGGATTGAGTCTTAAATTCATTCTGTGAATCGGGCCTTTTGAGCGGATCTATCACAGCATGCAGGGGCAGAACAGGGTGAGGATATTATGCCAGGTCAAGTGAGGTGATGAGTCAATGTCTGGGCCTGAAATAGGCTTCCTTCAATCATCTCTACAGGGTAGTCTCTGTACATTTTTATGAACAGCCTTTTCTTTTCTGTTGCCCACAGGTAAGTGTTTTTCAAAGTATCACCAGATGGAGTCAGAGTGTAAGAAAACCACGTATCTTTACCCATGGTGACAGTCCGTCCTTTGGGCTATTATTTATGAGGCCAGAATGTGAGAGGAGTAGGTTTCTATTGAAACTCTGGGCGTTGAGCTACAAGAGAGATCTGTATAACTCAGACAACCATTGAGAATTTAGTTTTTTATTATATGTAACAATGGGGAGAGAGGTTGATTCCAGGTCCCATGTATTTAGCTCAGTAGTATCACTTTGCTGGGAGTTTTAAGTAAGAACATTTGGGAATTAGACTTAGCTTATCTATAATAGAGGACTGATTTAGTCATAATTTACATCATAATTCCTCACTCCCAGGAGAGATTCTGAAAAGGAAAGAAGCTGCCTCATCCTAAGGACTATTGTAATGTACTAATGTCTTATCTGTGTGGACATCTGCTTGATGGCACAATTCTGTGTTCAGGATAAATAGTGGCAAGGTCCTACAAGTGCTACCTGTTTGAACCTTAGGAGCTACCCTCATCAGGTTGCAGGTCACGCAGTGTTGTGAGACAGCAGAAACTATGGCCTATCTGGAAAACGTCCAGATGACCGTTAGGAAAAGCTATGTGCTTCTCCCATAAACATGATGACATTGGTGTATATCTGATTGGCATATTTCTTGTATTGGTAAATCCCTTGTAAAGTGGTATACCATATTCCCAGGACCTGTACTTCAAATGCTACTAGTGGGCTTCAGCACTGATTATGCCACTTGCAGAAGTAGCCTTTCAAACCTGTCTCAGGCCTGCCACTGCTGTGTGTTCAAGCCTTAAACTCACATTTATACATTATAAAACACCCCTATGGTAGGCCCTAAGTAACCCTAAGGGCAGGGTGCTTTGTAAATAAAAGGTAGGACCTGTAGCTCTATGTCTTGTATGTCCTGGCAGTGACAAACAGCCTATTTCTTTGTCCTCAATATACTTTAAAGAGGTAATTCCTGATCCGAGCAGAGTTGCATTTTCATTGTTGATATGTTTAGAATGTCAATGATAAATCCTCCTTAAGGGTGAAGTTTCATTTAACCTTACTGTTTTCGAAATGCCCCTCTCAGAAAGTGGACATTTTTCTGTACTTACTTCTCTTTGTGCCTAACAAGCTGTCTCCGATACATGTCTGGGTTTGGTGAAGGTTAAACTTTGTGCTTTCCCTCTAGACAGCCACAAATACTGGAAAGTAAGTCTCATCTGCATCCTGAGCACTCATCTGCATGCTGATGGGTCTTTCTAGGTAGGGCGGAATGGGAGGCACTGACACTTAGGTGCCGACTACGATCTTGTTAGGAAGTACTCCAAACGGGTTTCAGAAAAAGAAAATTCAATTTGGAGCCTGTGCTTCTGGCCCCCATTCCTAATGACCAAGTACGATGCGAGGAAGCCATCCACACTGACCGAATCAGTTCTGAACGCGATTCAGTCAATCCGAGTCGTTCAGAGCCAATTTGTGCAGCTCAATGGGGACGGTTTCCGAACGAGCGAGTACAATGACTGATTTTTACAGCTGTACTGACTTAGTTATGCCGAGATGAAACGGCTGTGGGAATTGGACTTTGGGGGCCCATAGCAGGCCCCCCTTCATCTAGGGCCCTCCGATTTGGTCACGGTCCATGCAGGCACCGTGTGGCGGTCACCATGGGATGCCCGCCACAGGGTGCACATTTTTCCCTATCCACCCCTTTTTTTCAATGGGAGCCCATGTTTACGGTGGGTACACCGGCTTCTATTGAATTCAATGGGAGTCCAACCAAACTGAGTCCATACACATATGAACACATCGTACTCGCTCCGTGGGAGTCCCGGAGTGCAAGTCGCTCGGAAAGCATTTCAGAACCGATTTTGTAGGAATGCTTTCCTAACAAGATCTTAATCGTCCCCTAACACTTCAATTGGTAGTGTTCTGTCCACACAATGCACTGATGTACACCCCAGGTAGCCTCACCGACAGAGCTGGGTTGAAGGACATACTTGCGTACTTCAGAGAGATCCTTTGAAGTCGCCCCCCACATCAAAGACATTTTTGGGTATAAGTACTGGACCTCCAATCCCCTAAAACCAGACACTTCTGAATCTTGAACTGAACCTCTGTCAGGAGGTCTGCTGTGCTGTTTAAAGGACTCAACTGGACTGCTTTTCTTGAAGGACTATTTTTCTGCTTGTTGCCTGCTGCCTTCTGTTCCCTTACTCTGCTGAAAGTGCTCTGCCCTCCATCCAAGTGATCTGCAATGGCGTGCCTCCTGTTTTCTAAAGTTTCAGGAATACAAAACACTTCCTACAATTCTGCTGGTGCTGCTGGACTCTGCCTTCTGTGAGTCCTACCTTTGCCTGAGGTGCCCCCTTTAAGCTCTGGGCCTCAGAAGTGGGTTCTGTAGCTATTTTCATCAAAAACCAATGCATTGCATCAACTGCATTAAACATTCCAATGCATCACCCTTCGATGCCGACAAAAAGGCTACCCAATGACAGTGGTTTGATTATGTCAAATTTCCTTTACTTCAGCAAAGCTTGGCAACGACACAGCAACCCGACTGTGTGGAAAATATCTACGCATTATGCCCTCAGAGGCTACGCTTTGCTCCATCCAAGGTATTCCTTCAGTCGGGCCCTGCATGCATCCTGTATCTGACCTCCCCTCTATTGCAATTGGCATGAACTTTGGATTTGTACCGGTCCCTCGTCACCTCGTGTAACCTTTTGACTGCTAGTGACTTCTAAGCATCATTTTTTATTTAATCTTTAAAAATTACGATCTTGTCTTCTACTTATTGGAGTTTTGTTGATTTGGTCTTATTTTGCTCAGATAAATATTCTCTATCTTTCTAAACCTGTGTGTAGTCTTTTTGTGGTGTATTCATTGTGTTACTGTGCAGCTAAGCCTGACTGAGCTAAGTACAAAGCTACCAAGGGGTGAGCACAGGTTATCTTATTGTGTATCTAGTTCACCCTGACTTGAGTGGTTGTTGCTGTCTGGTTTGAGTGCATACCTATCAATCAATCAGTCATTTTTTAAGTGCGCTACTCACCCGTTAGGGTCCCAAGGCGCGGAGGGGGGGTGGGAGAAGCAGCTACTGATGAAACATCCAGGTCTTGAGAAGTCTCCTGAAGGTCATCAGGTCCTGGTCTAAGCCAACCAGGAATCTGATTTCTAACATATAGTATAATCCTCAGTGTCTGACCGTATCGGAGAATACACTTATCGAATAAATGAACCTCTCGGGAACAAAATCATTCATAAATCATAAAACACAGTCTATTAAATATCTTCTACTGCAACCTGTGCCCAAACCATACCAAATCTTTAAAAAAATGTAAAATAAACCACACCCTCCCTCCCCACTACCCTCTTCCTGGCCTCCCCCCTAAAGTGACTTTGTAATAATATCAAACTATCTCCTAGAGGAGACCTTAACCTAATCAACACCTCTGCAAGCCCTCCAAAAAGTGCTTGTGCATACCCTCTTCTGTTCTATGCCTTTGCCTACTCCTCATCTTCTTCTTACAGGCCCATGATCTTCAATTTCTATGAAATATATTGCTCTTATTCATGCTGGCATGAAACAAGGCTTCCCATTGACTGATTTTCCTCATTTTCATTACCCACTGCTCAAAGCTAGGCCAATCAAGAGACCTCCAATTTATTTTAGTTTTTTTTTGTAGATTTATATAGCGTGAACTCGACCCGAAGGTATTGGAGTGCTTTACATGAGCACCAGTTGCGATACAGAAGGACACATTCATTTTTTTGGTAGGCACGGGGAGATTACGTGATTTTCCCAGAATAACAGGATTTAGACACGAAACGGGGCTCGATCTTTGGTTTCCCAGCTCCAAAGTCAGCAATCTAGCCGTCAGACCACTTCCTCTTCCAAATGAGTATTAATTAGTGATAGGACAATCATCATTGCATTAAAAACAGAATTCCCAGCCAAGAGGGCTTTTTGCGAATGCAGAGCCCAGAGGGCTACTCTTGGCAAGAGACAGACATACTCTTGGTGGTCCAACTGACCGTCCTGAATACCTCCTCCCAAAAACATTTAAAGTAATTACAGGACCAAAACATGCGTAGCCAAACTTCCTCAGAGCTGCACTTTGGGCACTTCCCAGGCACTGAGGGGAACATTTTATACAGAACACATGGCATTGGTATAGCATCCACCCATTGAAAAAAGCCATATGCTGGAAGTTTTTGCCCCTAAAGGCAATGTAGCTCAAGTCCAAATACCTCTCCCCTTGCTGGACACTTAGGTCAAGTTCCTGTGTGCAGGGGGGAGTGGCAAGCGAGCGACGATGGCGGACGGAGTCTGCTAGAGCTCCGGTGCCGCCGGGGCTTAGCTATCCTGAAAGGATCTTCTGGGGGGGGCCCAAACAGCTCGTAACAGGCGGTTTGGGAGCCGCAGAGACACTCGGAACCCCCGATCCAAGTTTGGAGGAGCGGTGGGGAGGAGGGCCGGAGGTTGCGCCCGAGGCGTTTGTGGCCTCCCTCCTCGTGGAAAGCCTGGGACTGGATTTCGGAGCGAGCCCGAGTGACCTCAGGTGCTAAAAACCGGAAGTCCCACACCGGGACCGGGGAGTACAGCTGAACACCCAGAATCTCACCGGACCGCCCAGGTGCTCTGTGCCAGGAGAATTGCCCCGTGACTCGACCGTTCCCGACTGAGGAGGGCGTCTGGAAGCGGCGCATCCTGCAAACATCGTGACGTGAGGCTGGCGGACCTGCGCGCTGGACGGCGCCTCTGCAGAAAACGACCCTGAAGGTAGGGAAGCGGGGCTGGGGCCACTGGGGGAGACGTTAGCTGGACCTATCTTTGTGTGGCACTCCCCCCACCCCGCTCCCTTCGTCTCCCCTTTCTTCTCTCCCTAGGCGGTTGCCGAGAAACACAGGACCCCTGAGTGACACTGGGATCATTTCCTGCTATTGATTGACGGGGACACTGGGGGCATGGGACAGTGCACTGGCCCTTGGCGCGAAGGACTGACCAGACCTAAGGCCCTGAAGGAGGTCCCCCTGGGTGCATGGCAGTGGACACGAGTGCTGCCAGGAGCGCGGCGACGCAGGGGTGGCCTGGTGGGGTTGCCCGGCGATTTTGGTGGCATTTCGTAGGGCACTCTCCCGGCAAAACTGACCGCACCCGATCTGAATCGGCCATGGTGCGCAAAAGTACCAAACCACCGGACGGCCGGGAGGGCCCAAGTATGGCTGTGACCACCCAGGAGACTGCAACGGGGGAGGCCCCCCCGAAGACAGCCGGCCTGGCCCCCGGAGGGGACCAACAATTGGACAAACTGGATCTAATTTTAAAGATGGAATCGCAACTGGGTACCCTGACTACAAACCTCTCCTTACTAAAAGCTGACCATACTAAGCTGGTCGACAAAGTCAAAGACCAGAGAATGGCGATAGCAGATATAACACTGACGGTTGCGGACCACACGGCCTCCGTCCAACAGCTGAAGCAACATGTGGTATCCCTGATGGACCGTGTGGAGGACGCGGAAGGCCGTAATCGGCGGAATAACATTCGCGTTATAGGCCTTCCGGAACGCAGTGAGGGAGCCCGTGCGACTGAATTTATGGAACAGTGGTTTCGCGACTATGTGGCCCCTGAGGAACTATCATCATTGTTCTGTGTGGAGAGGGCGCACCGGGTCCCCACCGGGCAGCCCAGTCCAGGCCGGCCACCACGCCCGCTGATACTCAACTATAGAGACAGGGACACATTGCTGCAAAAGGCCCGAGAAAAATCCCTCCTAGAGTTTGAAAACCGGCGCATCTCTCTGTATCCGGACTATACCAATGTGGTACAGAAGCAACAATCATCGTACTTCGAGGTCAAGAAGAGACTGCAGAAGGCCAAGCTACGTTATGCTCTACTCTTTCCGGCCTGCCTCAAGATAGTGTACGATAAGAAGACGCACTTCTCCGAAAGCCCCACCGACGTGGAGGAATGGCTTGAGGTAATGGACATCGAGGGAAGTCAGGACACGACCCCGGGAGCGTCGGTGGACACGCCCCAGCGAGGCTCAGAACAAGAGGATGAAGCGTCCCTCGCCTCGGGTAAAGGGCCGGGACGCAGGAGACCCTCACGGGAACAGCAGGAAGATGGACAGTGGGGAGCCGTCGCCCTGGTGGGCAACTTCAGGGAAGATCGGGCTACTATCAATACGGACACGGATGACAGCACGATCCACTCAGACTCTGAACACAGTATGGTATTATTTCCGACTGTGACGCCCAGAGCTGCGAATGAAATACTGGACAACGGACATGAGTAATCACCTGTGGAGGTGGGAACTGCATACCCTGAAGATCACCGATATCCTTTTTCTGTTACCTGCCGGATGGCAGCACATACACGGGTGGGAGGAGGGAAGGAGTTGATGTGAGGCTAATAATGTAAAAGTACTGTACACTCGTGAGGAATGGGACAGAGTACATGTATCTCGCAAATAAGACACTGGTAGAGACTAATGCATTCCTTGTAAATGGGGTCCCGAGAGAACTTGACACTAGAGCGGGACCCCCCCAGAAGATATTTGGAACTAATATCGTGATATTTACACCCCTGGCGGCGCCGCTGAGCCGGCGGCACCGAACAGAATGGCTAATTGGGATAGATCTGTGCCTGGCCACCCCCCCCCATTGGCGTATGCACATGTATCTGGTTGGTTATGTTGCAGAATTTCTCGTTCGGCTCAGCAATGTTTTCAGGCTGCGCCAAGTTAGTTTTGTTCATGGGAGGGGTAAAGTACGTCTCCTGGCTAGCACTTACGTCGTGCGCTATGAGGTGCATGGCGCCAAACAGTGATTATACCTGGGTCCGATCATGGCTGACACTATAGCGAGGTATAGACTGACAACCTGGAATGTGCGAGGGCTCGGGGCCATTCAGAAAAGACACTGGGTTCATGCATTCTTACTACGCAATCACGCTCAAATCACCTTCATGCAGGAATCGCACCTGACAGTGTCTGAGGCAAACACCTTACGGAAGAGATTGAGAGGAACTGTAATTTCCACTTCCTACTCCGCCTTCTCCAAGGGGGCCACTATTTGGGTACGTCATGGTACCCCTTTTGTAGAACTAGACCGGAGGGTGGATGAGCAGGGGAGGTATGTTCTGGTGAAGGGTACGTTAGACGGCACCCTGTTGGTCCTGGGTAGTGTCTATGCCCCGAATTATGATCAGGACACATTCCTCGCTGGGGTTGGTCGAGCGCTGGCAGATTGGGTGGATGTTCCCTGGATCCTGGAAGGGGATTGGAATATGGCACTAGATGTGGGGCTAGATAGATCACACCCCCCTCTACAACTGACCAGAATACATAGAACGGTGGACATGTTCCAACCTTGGCTTGCGGGATGGGGACTGGTAGATGTGTGGCGTGCATTACACCCAACCCACAAAGAATACTCTTACTACTCCCCAGTACACAACCTACACACACGATTGGACAGATTCCTGTGCTCTGCATCTCTGCTGTCCAAGTGTTCCTCATCCGAGTATCTCGCTAAAACCTTTTCGGATCATAGACCACACACATTGGACCTGCAGTGGGGTAGGGTACCGTCCCCGGTGCCGACCTGGAGGCTCAACCCGCAGCTATTGGAGGATGGCCCCTTCCGCAGGTCGCTGTCAGAGGTCCTAGATAATTACTTCCGGGAGAACTGGGACAGGGCAACGTCTAACTTGGTGGTGTGGGATGCCATGAAAGCGGTAATACGAGGGGCGGCCATTGGACAACTGGTGGGAGCCCGGCAGGAGATCCACAAGAAATTGTGTGGGGTCGAGGAACGGTTGAAAACCCTGGAAAGGGAAGCAAGCGTAGACCCTGCCCAAAAGGGGGAACTATAGACTGGCAATATCGAACACGCAGAGCTATTGGAAACGTTATGGGTCATAGACCATAAAGAGTACCTACGACGACAGCAGGCTGAATCAGATAGGTCCGGGGCTCTGCTAGCCCGCCTGGTGCGAAACCGCCCTGAAACCCCGGTAATCACGCAGATTCGAGACGGGTCGGGTAGAATAGTACACACACAGTCAGAGATTAACATGGCGTTCCGAGATCACCTGCGGGCCTTATACGCCCCCTTCCCCATGACTACCGCCGATGAGGTCAGAGACTTCCTGCGGGATCTGCCTCTTCCGACCCTGACCAGGGATGAGCAAGCGGCGATGGATGGACCCTTTACTCAGCAAGAAATACGAATAGCACTCCGATCCCTTAATCATGGCAAGACACCGGGCATGGATGGACTCCCGGTGGAGTTCTACCAGACTTACTCTGCCACCCTGGTGCCTATTTTAGAGACCGTCTACAAGACATCGTACGAGTCTGGGCATTTACCTATATCAACGATGCAGGCCCTAGTTACCCCTATCCCTAACCCCATCAAGGACGCATTGGAACTGACTAATTATAGACCCCTCTCGATGCTCTCCACAGAGTATAAGATACTCAGTAAGGCCATTGCTCTAAGAATACAGGCCCGACTCCCTGCTCTGATTCACCCGGACCAGTGTGGTTTCCTCCCCGGTAGGAGTACCTCCCAAAACACGCGGAGACTCCACTCTCTAATGGCGGCCACACCGCCGGAATTGCCCAGGGCTGGCTGTGTCGCACTTGATCTCCGGCAGGCATTTGATTCCCTGGCATGGCCGTTCATGTTCATGTTCGAGGTGCTAGGGCACTTACCGGCAGATACATCTCGGACAGCTACTCCATACATAGAGGTACCCGCCAGGGCTGCCCATTGTCGCCCCTTTTATTTGTATTGATGTTAGAACCCTTAGCTATCGCTCTCAGAACTCACGCAGAGAGGGTGGGCATCTCCATAAGAGGGACCCACAATTTGATATCGGTCTATGCGGACGATATCCTGCTGTACTTCCGGGACTTGGAAGGTGACCATGCGCCTATAGCGGCCATACTTGATCGCTTTGGAGCTGTGTCGGGATTAGCCGTTAACCCTGCAAAATCTACAGGATTCTACTTTAGGGCACTACAGCACCCCCCACATATTCAATTTGGAGGACACTTGATTCCGATAGCGCAGTCCACGTTTAAGTACCTAGGTATTAACGTATACAGATTGCCTGAAGATCAGATTGAGGGAAACATACGTAGAGCCATTAATGGTCTGCGTGGTAGTGTGGGATTCTGGACGTCACTGCCCTTAACTGTCATGGGTAAAATTGCCGTCTCTAGGATGGTGATGCTCCCTCGTATACTATATTACTTCGTCAACCTACCATTTCTTATCCCACGACAAGACTTTAACACGCTGAATACGCTCCTAACCACGCTGGTCTGGGCAACCGGTAGGAGGAGAATTAGTCTCCGGAAACTGCAACTGAGTACCAGATGGGGAGGTCTAGGAGTGCCGGACTTTAGAGGGTACTACTATGCGAGCCAGCTTCAGTGGCTGGCGAGATGGATTGCAGGTAGAGATCTACACGAGATTGACCTCACGCCCGAGAGCCAGGACTCCTCGGGACTGCCACCCTCTATTACACACTGCCCTACTGTGCTAGCGGAAAGCACTAGTGTACACGTCAGAGGTCTCGCCTTACGCTGACAACATACCTCTACTGGGCATATCGACGCCGCAGGGACGACTGACACGAGACAGATTGCAGCCCTGGACAGATGCGGGTGTAAACACAGTGGGGACCTTTTTGGGGATGACACACTACTAGACCACGACTCCTTTTTGCAAATTACGGGGGCACCCCCAAAGCTCTACATCCTACACGCCACAGTGTCATATTATGTACAAACTAAATGGGCCCCACAGCGAGTAAAACCTGCACAACACGAACTGGTACACCTTCTTTATTATATGGGTAACGGGGGACGCTTGGTACACTGGCTCTACACTGGGGTCAGGAAACATGCTGCCATATCTCTTAACTCACTCCGCGACTCCTGGGCATTAGACTCCGGCGAGGCACTGACAGAGGGGGCTTGGAAGATCATCCTAGAACACCCTAGAAGGGTGTCTCGGAACGTTAAGTTTAAGTTCATACAAGCTATGGTATTACACAGGGCATACCTCACCCCCACAGACTACATACAGAACGTTAAGTTTAAGTTCATACAAGCTATGGTATTACACAGGGCATACCTCACCCCCACAGACTACATACAATGTTCCCAGACTCCCCCCACCACTGTCCTCATTGCAGAGCTGACGAGGCCGGCCTTTTACATATGCTGTGGGCGTGCCCTTGGTTGCGTGGCTACTGGGGTGGGATCTGACAGGCCCTGAGTACAATTACGGTCCCCCGGTCCCGGAGGAGGTACTGCCTTGCCTGATTGGTCACCGGAAACGCCCTAAACACCACAAGGCCCAGGTGAAGTTCTTAGACCTATCCTTGCTGTTGGCAATCAGGGTCCTAACCATGAGGTGGAAGTCCGCCAGGCCTCCCGACCTAGAGGTATGGTATTCTGACTTACTTAGCTGGGGCAGAGCAGAGGGAATGGTTCTGCGTAGGGAGGAAAAGGGAGGACAACGGAAATACCCGATTGCGCAGGAGTGGGAGCAGATGCTACTGGAGGTGGAGGAAATGGAGGGGGAGCAGGAGCCAACTTATGAAGACGGCCCCTAGGAGGGGAACAGCGGGGAGCGAGGTGGGATGGATGAAGCAACCTAGCCCAGACAGGGCGCAGGTTGGTCAGCTGAGTCTGAATACACTAGTTGAGATGCGAATGATTAAGGCCAGGGCAAAATACCAGGTACTTGAATGGACCAGGAGACGTACGAAACGGGGTGGAGGGAGAGGGGCGGGACGGGAAGTGACGGACTGGGGTGTTCCTGGACTCTTGTTACATATCTAAGCCGAATGCACAGCGATGTAAGAGAAGCTACGCTGAAGGTGAAAGGAATATTGTTTAACGGTTTAAGACTGTGCACGAATTGAAAGATCCGTTAGTAACAAGCTCTTACAGTTGCATCTTGATGGTCCGGAGTTGCTGGTTGTGGGAATTAAAAGAAAAGACTGTACACTGATAGAATGTTTAATTGTGTAATGTGATGATACGCAGTTGCTAATAAAGAGTTAAAAAAAAAAATAAAGTTCCTGTGTGCAGCATAACACACATATCCTCTACTAACTGCACAGGGTCTGGGCTCAAAGCCTGATACCAAAACCTAAAAGAGAGATTGACTCCATCCTTCCTAAACAGATCCTTTGCTATCTGCCTAGAAAATTCAGTGTTGACCCATTAATGTTACTAAGGCAAGCTCTTATATGGGCATACATTCAAAGTGAAGTTGTCTGTGGGACTGGGAGACAGTAAACTACAAAAACCTAGTGGTGTTTTCACATTAATACTGGGTATACACTGACTTAAAAAGATCTTCTGCTGGAGTGTGGCAAATTGGGATAGCACTTTATATCATTCTATTCTGAGTTCAGGGGGTTTCACACACAAGGATACACTGTTGATAAAAACTGCAGGTCTGAAATTTCCAGGCCACGATTACTCTTAGACAATGGCAAAACACTTAATTTAACTTGGGGGCATTTGAAGTTCCACACAAACAAGGGTAGCATCTGAGCGAATATATTGAATGAAGAAATGTCTAATTTATAGGAAATATCAATGAAAAAAAAACAAAAAAAGAAGAAACATTAAATAGTAAACATTTTGTCTTGCTCTCATTTATCTCATAACCTCCCAAATAGCAAAAACTTAAACTATTTGTAAAGCTGTGTTCCTAGTGTCCATTGTAGGTGTTTAATACAATGCCACATTGTCTGCATACAATTTGATTGCTGGAGTCCCTGAAACAGGTGTTAAAACCTGTCTACTCTGAGGCAGGGATTGGGCCAATGATTCAAAGAACAGAGCAATAAGTAGATGGGAGAGAGGGCACCCCTGCTGGGTACCCCGCTCTACCACTGTTTCAACTGCCTGTGCATTGTTAATAACCAGTTGGTCTCTTGCACCATGGTAAAAGGATTGGATTGACCTTATGAGGCTGGATGATACCCGAAACTTGCCCATGATAAAAAAATAGACACTTCCAACTCATCAGATCGAATAACTTTTCTGCATCCAATAGGATAATGGCTTTAAATTGATTATTTGTATACATGCTTCGACCTCTAATAAACCTAGTTTGATCAACAGAGATCAGAGCTGGGGGTCACGATACTAATCCGATTGGCTAAGATATTAGTATATAGTTTATAATCGGTATGTAATAATGTGATTGGTCAATAAGACCTCAGTTCTGTTATAGGTTTCCATTTTTAGGGAATGTAGATCATAATTCCCTCAAAAAAAAAGAGTTTGGTCTCCACCCTCCTCCCAAAAGACAATTAAACACAGTAGTCAGAGGTCCTGAGAGAATTGCTGCAAAAGCCATATACAACTCCTGGCCCAGGCCATCTTCCCCAAAGCCTGACTGCTGGTCAGCTTTCCTAATACCTCCAGAACCTTTCTCTCTGTAATTTAGTTCATTTCAATTGCATCTGGCGTCAAGGGGGGCAAGCCATAATACTGATTCAGGAAAACTGGTCCAGAGTTATTAATCCACTTATTTGATATAAGGGACTTAGAAAATCGGCAAAGAAAAGCAGCCCCTTCGGAATGGCAAAAGTTGGCCTGTCGGTCTATGTAAACACAAACTTGTCTGCAAAGGTTCCAGAACTCAGTACATACGATGCATGCCTTTTGCTTCTGCATCTGGATGGTTGGGCCAGGCATCTCCGTGAATGTGCATATTAACTCCAAATGGTAATCTGTAATCACAGACAAGTTGGCTTCACCCATGCTTCATCTAAAAACTGTGTTGCCCATCATATTGACTGGTCTCAGGGGATTTCAACCTCAATCTGTGTCACTATTCAAATGAAGAGAGTACCTAAAATGGGACTCTAGCACAGTTAACGATCAGGCAGAAGAAGAGGTGGTTACACTCGAGACCATGGCCGCAGAGAATTCCAACCTAATACTAGTATGGGAAGCTTTCACAGACAATGTTACAAATATATATGCGGCGAGCAGTGTGAACAAGGCGGCGCAACTTGGGCGCCATAAGAGCACAGTCCAGGCACAGTCTGTCTGCTTGAGATGAGCCAAAGTAGGCAAACTGCTTATGCAATTACTGATATCCCCTGAGGACAGAAATCTACTAAGGGCTCTGCACAATGAGAGGAGATTGTTGAAAAGAGAGAGCTGGACCATTACAGAGACAAACAAGAAGTGCTGTGGCTCAATTGCTAAATGCCTCAAAATTGGAAATGTATTAATAATATTGAATTAGGCCCAAAGGCAGCCCACATTGCAAATATAAGTGAGGGTGACTGGGTCAAGCCCCTTCTTTAAAGACATATCCCAGGGCGCAACCTGGCTGGATTAGCTCCAGGGGAAAAACTGGAAAACCAACAGCTCTGCTCATTTGGCATAGATGCCTGCAGAGATAATTAAGATCATCAAAAAATCTCAGCCTGGCTGTGCTCATGGCCCAAATGAAATACCACAGGTGGCCCTCAAGCATTCAGCTGTGTGGTGGGCCAGCTTCGTGGCCATGATGTTCAATTCCATCGTGGCAGAAGGAGCGATCCTGGAAAGTTGGAAAGGTTCGGCCATTCACTCCATCTTTAAGGGAGATGCTGCATATTCACCAAGCAACTACTGCTTAATTGCGTTATTGGATGTGCATCTCAAGTACTTTTCCACTCTGCTGCTTCATGACCTGGAAGTTTGGGCATTAGACGCTTCCACTAAATCACACAGGGTTTACAAAGAGCCAAGCCACATTAACCAATCTTATGGCAGTGGGTCTAATTCTCAGTAGAGCAAAGGCCACAAGCACTCTGCTTTATATGTGGTTCATCAATTTAATGCAGCATTCAACTGTGTCCCACGTGGCAAGCTAAGTGCAAAAATCCAACAGTGGGGAATCCCGTCCAATATTTTAAGGACCATCAGGCTGTTTTAATCAGCCACGTGGGTCAAGAATAAGATCGGGAATGGTACCCACCTGTTGAGGGAAGTGAAAACATTGTCCAGATTAAAGCAAGATTGCGTGTTAGCGCTCCGTATTTTTTATCTATATATTGCAGATCTATCCTGGCTATAGATGGGCAGGTCTCACTAGCCTCGGTGGCCATCCATTGTTGAACATCTTGTACGAGGATGACCTGCTATTGCTTAGTAACACCAAAATTGGCTTGCAGATATTACTGGATTGTTTAGGACTATAGGCAGAGGACAATGGGCTGGAAATAAATCGCTAAAAATCAAAAGTAATTTTTCTTACTTGCCACATTTTAAAACAATTTAAATAGCATCTCAGAGGAGCTACAGTTGATGAAATCTCCATATATGTGTATCTAGGTGTCAAGGTAGACTCCAGGTCTATGTTCACAACTGAAAGGGAATCAATCAAAGCAAAAGTTCAAGTCCCTCCCTATGCCTTTACACTGCTAGCAAAATCCATCCGGTTGCCTAATCTTCAGCCAGTGGCCGATGTAATTAATACTATATTGATACCTGCACTCTCATATGGGGAAGAAATAATGATAGGTGTAGAGGCCAATCTCCTGAATAAAATTGTGATAAGATCCTATAAACAAATATTCGGTCTATTGGGATCAACATCACCTTCCCAAATTAGACTGGAGCTTTCGCTGATTAAACAGTCCCTCACCAGGCATGCAGCATTTGTTAACTGCTGCCACAACTGATGATTGCTCATTGGCTAACTGTGTCTATTCTGAAATAAACCTTCAAAAGGGGAATGGTGAACATAAATAATACCTTAAAAGAAGCATTGAAAAGTTTGAATTGGGTGAACAATGGAATTTAAATACATCCTGTCACATTTTTAGAAGAGCAGTACACAAATCTATCGAGTTGCAAAGTTGGCTGGATGATAAAGGCAAATTGGCCGAGCGGTCACATGGGCAACTGGTAATTAAATCCTATGATATCCAAAAAGAGCTCCCAATTTGGAAACTGCTTACTCCCTGAAGATCAAATGCAATGTTTATGGTTTTTTTATTGACTAATAAACTTTATACTACACAAACCCAGATAGAAACATAGATTTTTTTAAATGTTCTCTGTATGTCTTTTATGCTGGGTACGTGATAAGTTGGAAGAATCCATAGCCGGGACTTGAAAGAAATGAAACACCTCCCCTCCCAGGATGACCTCCCAGGGTAACGTACTTAAGAAAACATGCTAATTTCTAAAGGTGTTATTGACTGAGCCATAATAGTGTCTAACACTAATTTTATGGGTCCCCAACTATATAGGGAGAATGGCACAATACCCAGCCGGCTCATTAACCCTTTAAGTGCTGCCGTCGGCCAACGGTCGTCACGGGCACTACCTCCCCAGTGCTGCGTGCGACCGCTGGACGTCCAGTTCAGCACTGGATAATGGACAGCGCAGCACTGGGGAGGTTTATTTACGAAGCTCCTAAGGTGTTAACTACTTGATGGTATTTTGCCCATAGATCTTTCCTTACAAATTCACAAAACACCTGTTTGTTGTCCTTGCTTAAGGGAAAAATACATCTTATGCATCTAGATGTCTCACTTTGTCCTTCTCCCTTCCCATCACCCAGTGTGTCTCCTGTAGTACAGTGATGCCGGGCTTGAAATGTCTCATCCACACAAACGGGGCTGCCTACTCAACCCTGCTGTTTAGACCATTAGTGTTAAAGCTAACCAATGTTAAATTAGTCATTGTCTAAACAAGCCTCTCAGTCTTTCTAATAAATCCCTATCACATGCCCTGCCACCCCAGATAGCCGACCCCCAGCTGTGATCCCTGGATAAAAACACCCAAAGCCAAAGACAATGGCATGACATGATCTACAGCTTTGTATCCCTTCTGCCCCTGTACCTCAACTTCACCTATCTATTTTTCTTATGCTCCTCACCTGCTCCCTAGTCCTTCCACACCCATTCGTCTCGACCACCCTGAAGCCACCCAGTTATGAGGCAGACCCCCCCCCTTCTTGGCAACCTTTGATGTGTTATTAAACATCATTACCCAACCATGGGTGGCGCCTCTCTATCTCCGACCCTCCTCACACCCACCCCAACCCGCAAACAGAGAAAAAGAAGGGACAAAAAACTGAAATTAAGAAACCATAGCTAATTAACGAAGCTCCACACCTTGCCTGTCCAACACATTCTAAAAACACTGTACAGTCCATCTACCCAGCAATCCCTAACCCATTCGAGTCTTCATGGCCGAGCACATGTAAACGTGAATCCAAACCCCGCTTGTCAGCATGCAGCCGACCCTGGCCTGATCCTCCACATCTTCTCTGAGAAAGCCCCAAAAACAGATGAATAACTCAAACACAACAGGGGTACCATTAACTGGTCCAATGTCTCATCTCCCCACCCGCTTGAAGGACCCCCCTAATCAGCGAGAGACATTTTGCAAATGGAGAGGATATTTCAAGCCTTATTATTATCAGTGAAGTTCTGAAAGTTCTCTCTTCAACTGATCCTTAGGTTTTCTGATTGGATAGATGCTGGAATTGCTCAGGTCTTCAATTCTGGGAGCAGGCCTCTGTACTATTTATGCCTCCTGGCCAGATCCACCAAGTCTGAGGAAATTGAAAAAGTAAAGCCCCTATCAGAAGAAATAATGATTTTCTTGATCTCGCAGAACCCAGGACTGACTCCTTGATCCAAAACTCCTGAACACAGGCAATAATAGTTTGTGATCTTGCGCCCGCCTAAGAGGTGCCTACTGTGAGCCTTTGGGACCTCACTATTGATAGATTTCAGTGGGAAGCTCTGCATTTTCTTTGCCCAAGGACTTCCTCAGTAATGGACCTAACCATTTTTCCAAATCTGACTGTAACAACTACAAGCCAGTTTAAGTTTTCGTAACCTTCATGATCACTGTCAGGAAACACTTAACTATGTGGATGGCCGACTGGCTTGAGAAAAGCTAGGCAATTGAACTATCTGAATCAGCTTGTATCTTTGAGTCCTGGCTCCCCCAACCAGAAGCCCATCAGACCCTTTCATTTCCAATTTTCCATCTAACCGCTCCCACCTGAGCAGATACCCCTCCAGAACTGAACCCCTGCTGGCTTCAGCAAGCTCTGCTAATGCTGAGAATCTATTAGATGGCAAACTTTGTAACAGATTGAGGCCACCCCCTCACAGGTCCTTAAAGTATAATGCACATAGGCCAAATGACTCTCCAGGCTTAGTTCTGCCCTTGCTTTATTATGAATAAAAGAAATCATTCAACCCACTAGAAAGCCTCCTTGGTCTGAGATTTGGAAGGGCAGAGGATGAGATTATCAATGGTCGATTTAGAAAAGTCAGGTCTGTTGGGCCTCGCCTGTTGACGTTGGCAAGCCCGATCAAGGAAAAAACATGGAGTGCAAAAAACTCCGCAAACTCCGCGAATGAAGAGGAGTTCACTGCCCAGGCCTGAACAAGAGTCTCCCCTATCCACAAGGGTATTCTGCCTCCTGGTACATCAGGGACCACCTCCAGGGCCACTGGGGAGAATTGAAGCAACCTTGGAGTACAATGACCACAGTACCTTTCCTGAAAGGGGGCAAAACCAATCGCCAGTAACAAAGAAATGGAAGAGGTCGCTGCAGGGGCTGCCGCAAGCGATGATGAAAAAGGGGTGGAGCAGGCAGCCAAATGTAACTACGGTCTCTCCTGGAAAGACCTCTTTAGCACAAAGGCCTTGTCTGACGTTGAAGCAAGAAACTCTTTGTCAAATTATTGCTTTTCTTCTCTTCACAGTTTTCATCGTACTCATATTTTTTCACGAATATAGTAAGCAATACATTCTGATGAAGCTCTTTGAATTCCATTTTCTTTAATCTACTTTGCTGTTTAGTTTCCCTTGCAATATTTGTTTTTTAAAACAAGATTGTAATTTTTTCCTGGAGATTGATACATTGTGACAGATCCATTAGAAATTTTACAGACTTTAACTATTTTTTAAATAAAATATTTTGTACTGTTACTAGAACTCAATATTTTTTACCATCTTTTTATTGGTCACCCTGTCTCAAAAGTTCTTCTCTTACTTTGTTTGCATCTTACTCGATTCGTAGATTTACATAAACAAAGCAAAACTCATACAGTTTATTTATTTTTCTTAAACAATTCTAGGTACAGCCTTACAATGCCATACAAAATGTTATATATATTAAAAAGAGAAACAATGTTATTATGATTTTATACAGAAAGAATTGTTTAGAAAAGAAGTGTTTAGATAAACTCGCTGATTCTCCTAAAAAAAGTCGACGAAAGGCTAAAATAAAAAATACAACTTTTTGCACTGTTTTCAAGGGAGAGTGGAAACACACTTCAGTAGTGAGTCATTTTTTAACGAGCAAAGTTACCTACTTGAAAATGAATTGGTGTTTGTGCTTTATAAAGATGATCGTGCATATGAAATGTATGAAAGTGTGCTGATTGAGAAAGAAAAATGAGTGCTTTAACATCTAGAAAATTAAGTGTTAGATCAACGTCCCCAACATCCAGACAAGAGTCCATTAAAAAACTTGGAGAAGTCTTAGCGGAAGAACTGTAAAAAAAAAATCTAAATATTGCAATGCCTTTATTCTTGTCTAATAAAAGACTGACAGCAAACCTTCAGGGACATTCAGAGCTTGCTTATCGCAACATGTTTGTGACAGCTTTTTCCATCACAAACAAATGCTGTCTTTGCACCAAACTAAAATGCATAATCTAATAAGAACGTAGTATTTTTTCAAAAGTCCACTCCTTTGTCTCCAAAAGCTGAATAACTCACTACTAAGAGGTAGTCATTCTGAATTAGCCTCCGTTATACATGATAATGTGATTATATACTTTGGACCTGAAAGGCCAATTGAAGAGAATGACGAGATTGTGGAGATTAACAATTACATATCCAGATTGTGGAGATGAACAATGACATTTCCAATGCAAATAATGTTTTAGAAGCATATAAAAAGGAAATTGTTGCATTTGCTAAAACAGCTGCAGAAATTCCTGATAAAGTTTGTGTTTGTTGTAGGTAAACCCACTACAAAGCATACATACACAAAACAATAATTGAAACACAGAAGACAGTGATCTAGTACAGTGATTTGAACTGGCTCTTTACTTAGTAGATGAGAATCATTTTGGCTTGTTTGTAAACCAGATTGTCTATAAATATTGTAATGACAGACTGGATGATAATAACATGCCTGGAAGAGGTGTTTACATACAATTTTTACGGATTCCTACTGAGCTTCAAAACCTCAATGTCTATGAGAGTATTTCATTAGGGATGGGCGTAACTTATGGAGTTATATTCTGTGGAATTCTACGGAGTTACATAAAAAGTCTACAAGAATCCACAAAGTTTCGCTCACCCCTACATTTCTTCTGCATTTTTTCAAAGCGGCTCACAAGAGGCATTGTGACCCCGCGAGCAGGGCAGATCTTGCTTATCAGTCAGAATCAGCTTTTGTAGAGTGCTCTTTAACCACCCGCCCGCTCCTCTTAATGCCTTATCTGCCGATCCCGCCTTCCACTAACCTGTACTTCCCAGAGCCCATGGGCAATTCGGTTACACAAGTGATGCTTAGGGCAGATCGAAGTTGCAACACTACACATTCTGAAGGGAAATCTTGAAAGAGTGTGATTAACTAAGACAACTTTCACTAGGAAATATGGGAACATTATAAAAGACTTTTTATAAGTCCTGATGAGGGGAAAACTGCCAAATTTGTTTTCCCCATTATAGATAATTGAATCCTTAGGCTAACATTGGAATATTGTATTTAAGTATGAATATCGCTAGGAAGCAGCTCAAAATATCATTCAGGGACTTAAAATGATAGCTATGATATATCCAACAACTTGCCACTGATATAAAACAACTATCACAGGAAATAAGTTATTAATATTTCCTTTCTGTGATCTAAAATCCAACTGTCCAGCTGCCTCTCCTGATTGGCCAGCCTTTCCCAGGCTGAGCCAGAGCTGCTTAATGAGGTGTGAAGTGACCTGTTAGAGTAAACAATGGATTTTCTGTGGGTAGAGAACTTTAGCTGCAAAAAAGAGCATGCCCATAGGCAGTCTACATGCCGTTGCCAGCAATATACCTCCAGAAATAGTCTTAGAAATAACTAATGGCCAGCAATCACCACTGCTTACGTGACAGTACACTAGACACAACTAGTTTCAATCAAAATCAACTCACACTCTCCAAATTTGATCAGTGATGGCTGGTATTTGAAGGTGGTCGGTGTGCGGGGGTGGAGGGGAGAAGGAGGAGGAAATTCAATAATAATATAGAAAATTCACACTTACTTGTCTGCTGCTGCCGGTCCTCTTACCCGCTTCCAGGGCAGGAAGCATGATGCACCCGGCTCCCAGCCTCCAGATAGACAGTCACAACTCTACAATGCAACGTTGTGATTGCTCTGAATACCATGTATCGGCACTTAGCCAGAGAATGGGAGACAGGGCATGTTCGCCAAGCAGGCTGTAATGCAGCCTGCATGGGGAAAGTGCAAAGTGCGCATCAATGTTTGGCCAGCCCGAGAGGCCCGGCCAATAATTCATGCGCACTTTAGGAAGCGCAAACCACCCCTCCCCTGCACTGTCAGCAGAGCAGTCCCACCCCGTCCTGTCCACAAAGCTGCCTGGTGACTCTGCTTAGAAGCAGTGAGGCGATGCTCCTTTGCCTTAGGGGCGGGGTCACCACTGCCAATACCTTTGAGTGGTGTTTGGGCTAACTAAAACCGCTCAAAAAAACAAATGTGAAAAGCAAAGTCAGGGGAGAGGGGATCTGGAAGAAGAGGAGATCCGTGCAATGGGAGTTCAGCATGGGCAAGCAGTGACTGGCAGGAAGCTGACGGGCAACCGACAGCAAATGTGGGCTGCAATGGGGAGATTAAGTGATTTACCTACGTTTACGGTGTCCTTGTGAAAGTAACTGGTGTGAATGTAAAGCGCTCCAATACCTTCAGGTGGTGATCGCACTACATAAAACTGCACAAAAAAATAACTGGTGCTAATGTAAAGAGCTCCAATAACTTCTGGTGGTATTGGCACTATGTAAACCTGTAAAAAAGAAAGTAAAAAACAGAGTTGGGGAGGAGGGGATGTGTGCAATGCAGTTCAGCAGGGCAAGCAGCGACGGGTGGGAGGTGTACCGGAAACAAATAGCAAATGCTGGCTGCCACGGGGAGATTAAATGATTTGGCTGTAATCGCAAAATGTGGAGCTGAGGCTGAGGCTAGGGAGATGATGTGGCATTGTCTTGGGAAAGGATGTGGCGAAAGGGCCACAGCTGCTGACTATGGAGCTGAGAAACTGGGTTTGAGTATTGACATCCTCGATTCTGGGCAAATCACATAATCTGCCTGTGCCTACAAAAATGAATGTGTCCTTGTGTAAAGTAAGTGTTGCTAATATAAAGCCCTCCTCCCCCTTTGGGTTGTGTTGGTGCTATATAAAACTGAACGGAAAAAAATCAGAGAGAATAATAGTGATAATCTGAATTATAGTAATAAAAATGAGGAAATGCATCACATCAGCAGCAACATTAAAAGGATTACTTTTGCCATGGACACTTAGGTCAGTCAGACCTTGATGATCAATGGTCATACTAGCTCCTTTGATGAGAATTCAAGCTAAGTAACAATGACGCATGGAAACACTTCACCGGTGAAAGCAGATAAAGTAACGAAGTGTCACAACTGCAGGATTTTGAAGAAATAGGGTTCCACCCTATGAAATGAGAATCAACAAGGTGAGACACAGGTGAAACGTGGCTTGCAATTACAGCAGAAGACACAGTACTTTAAAAGCTCTGACCTGACCTGTGATAACGCATACCTGATTCCCTTGAAGTCTGATTTTCCATCTATAAACACCATTGCTAAACGACCACATATGTTGCAAATATGCACACACACCTTACCGACCCAAACAGCCACTTGCACGCTCACTTACATACCCGCAAAACCACTGACACATCCACTCACAGATCCATACAGCCATTCACACACCCACTCACAGACCCATACAACCACTAAAACAATAACTCACCAACCTGTCCGGCCACTTAGACACACTCTGAAAGGTTACAGGTTACAGGTTACAGTTAGGAAATACGATCTAAAAATATGTAGAACTACACTGAAAACACTAAGGTTACAGGGACGTTACAGCTTGGAAATAGAATTTGAAAAAACCTTAGATATTCACTGAAAAAAATCAAAGGTTACATGGACTTCATAGTTAGGCTTAGATTTCACCCATACAAAACCATACAAATTTAGCAGGTATAATTACTTGAGCTAACCATAATTTATGCCTCCGCAATGCACTGCTTGCGACCTCTCATATTACATCACTCATGACATGGAATGAATACCACCATCGCATAAGAGCCACCAAGAGGACCTTTATCAAGAACAAAATCCACTCTAATGCAAGCAATGCAAAAGAACTCTTCAACGTCATACATTAGTTCATCAAACCCCCCGGCGATGCCATGGCAGTCACTCCATCCCAGGACCTCTGCAACAAGCTCGGCTCCTACTTCCATCTGAAAATTAAGGCCCTCTATGACAAATTCAGCGAACCACCCCCTGCTCCCCCTCTGACAACCAGTCGACCATCACCAACTTGAAACCTGCTACCACTGACGACACCACCAAGACCATGAGGAACATCCACTCAGGAGCCCCCATGGACCCAACCGCCGCGCATCTACCACAGATCTGCCACCATCACTCCTGAACTAGGCCAGACCATCAACGCCTCCCTCAAATCAGGCATCTTTCCCAAGGACTGGAAGTGGGCAGAAGTCAAGCCCCTCCTCAAGAAACCCTCGGCCGACCCGACGGACCTGTAAAACTACCGGCCCATCTCTCTTCTTCCTTTCCCAGCCAAAGTCACTGAGAGATTCATAAACGCCCAGCTGACCACCTTCATCAAAGAGAACGCCATCCTCGACTCCTCCCAGTCTGGATTTTGCACCAACCACAGCACCGAGATCGCCCTTCTCGCCGCCACGTTTGTATGCTACTCGACCACGGCCACACTGCGTCCCTCTTCCTACTAGACCTCCTTGCAGTCTTCAATAATAATAATAATAATAATACTGTATTTTCTACAGCGCGAACAGCTACCTCAACTAGGAGGTGTCCCGGCGATGTGAGAGCAAAACAAAGCCAGACTGCCCGGTAAGCGAGCAAAGTTAATGATCCAGTGAAAATAGCCAAAACTTGAGCTGTTTCCTAAAGCTCTGTTCTGACGGGGCCCTTTGCAAGTTAAGTGGTAGGGTGTTCCACAGTCGAGCCGTGTTAGCTGAAAAAGTCCGACCGCCCAGTCTTGCCCTTTTGCCTCGTGGCACACTCAGTAAAACCCGATCATTCGAGCAATATACCGTCTCCCACTGCACTCTGGCAGCCAGACTCCACGACACTGGGATACGAGGAACTGCCCTTGACTGGATCCGCTCCTTTCTCTCTGGCAGAACCCAAAGATCAGACTCCCTCCCTTCGTCTCCGAACATACAGAGATCAACTGTGGAGTACTCCAAGGATTCTTGCTCAGCCCCAACCTTTTCAACATCTACATGTCCCACCCCACAGCCATCATCAGACAGCATGGGCTCAGCGTAGTATCTTACGACAACGACACCCAGCTCATCTTCTCTCTCACGAAGAACCCCGGAGACACCAGACTCAGCTTCCAAGAAGGAATCAAAGAGGTTAAAGCCTGGATGAGCGACAGCTGCCTAACACTGAACTCGGAGAAGACTGAGGTCCTCGTCCTTAGACCCTCCCTCAGATTGTGGGACAGCTCCTGGTGGCCCCTGCTCTCGTAAACCCGCTGACGCTGACGGGCCGTGCCCAGAACCTCAGCATCATCTTAGACTCCTCCCACACCATGACCCAACAGTTCAATGCCGGTGCCTCGACCTGTTTCAACTCCCTCTGCATCCTCCGAAAGACCGTCAAGTGGATCCCTCACAAATGCAGACTATCACCCACTCACTCGTAACAAGCAGACTGCACTACAGTAACACCCTCTACGCCAGAATCAACAAAACCCTGCTACACAAGCTCCAAACCATCCAGAACACCACTGCCAGACTCGTCCTCGGAACCCCACGGCAGGAGCACATGACCCCTCATCTATGAGACCTCCACTTGCTCCCCATCAAGAAGAGAGTAACCTTCAAACTACTCAACCACACCTACAAATCCCTCCACAACATCGGACCCAAGTACCTCAATGAAAGAATCTCCTTCCACGTACCCATAAAGAACCTCCGCTCTGCCGACCTTGCCCTGGCAGAGACCCCATGCATCTGCTTAACCAGAGCAGGTGGAAGAGCCTTCTCTTAAGTCACAGCAAAGACCTGGAACGCGCTTCCAGTCAACACCAGATGCTCCCCCACTCTGAACACCTTCAGGAAGAGCCTCAAGACATGGCTCTTTGACTGATCCGAAGCTTCACCCCCACCAGCACCTTGAGATCCTCATAGGTGAGTAGCATGCTTTACAAACTCGATGGATTGAGTGACATGAAATCTCAAATGACATCATGGAAGACATCATCCACAGAACCACTCACACATCCAGTCTCACATCAACTCACCTACTCACACACCCACTCACAGACCCAGTCAACCACTCACACACCCATTCAACCACTCACACACTCATGGATTATTACATTTACATAAAATATCTTCTAACTAAGCATTTGACGAAAAGAGAGAACATTTTAATAAATATTAATTATAATGGAATCATTAAATAATTTACATATATATACATTTAATTAACCAATTAAATGTATCAAATTGTAAATAAATCTATACAAAACTTAAAACAATATTAAAATATCTTCCCACTCTTCTCCTCTACAAAGCTATCAGGGCCTGGAATAGAACACCTCATGATAACTCTGGCAAGCCTGCGCATTTTTATTAGCAGTTATAATAGCCTAATTATGTTCATTCTAAATTTGTAATATATTTCAGTGGTGCCTACCACTACCTTTTAGGAGTGATCTTGACTATCCTTTATGGTAAGACAAAGGGGAATTGCACCTCAATACAGGGACAGCTGTTATACATTTCCATACACTGTAGTTCAAAACATACCTCATGGTCATGAATCTCAGTCTTAGGTGATACAAACAGTATATCATGCACTGTCGCTAAGCAGAGATTAGCACATTGGCAATTGACACAGACCATGGAACGTTTAAGCTTTGGTTGAACTTATTCTTGGTATCCAGGTATGTGGGTTCTGTATTTCATACCTCATGAGGTGTTGTAGGCAAGCAGAACTCACCAGCAAAGTGTCCGGTCTTTGGCAGGTCTGATTATTCAAATTGACCCACAAACAGGTAAGAGCAGAACATTCAAATCTCCCATGATAAATCGATCTATGGCTTCATATATTCATTTGGTCCCGGCTACTGTAATCATCATATGTGCATTCTACCATCACATAATTATCCTTCACCTCCCGTGAAATAACATGCGTGTAAACTATGATGGAAGTACATTTACAAAAACACTGGACAGTCATATTGGTGAGGCATTTTATTTGTATCAGAAATAGATTAAATTTTTCTGTTCTTGTGCAACAGTTCTTGCTTCCATCTTGGTCTTTCTTTACTTCACTGGGTGCCACACAATCTAAATGAAGAAAAAAAGAAGAAAAATCAGGGTGGGAGTAGCTGGATGAATAACAAGTTTGTGGCTAATCAATGAAATGCTGAATTTCCAATGCCAAAATATATACAGAAGCTTTTACAGGGTCTCTCCTTTTCCCAGAGCAATATTGGCCTAGAACAGATAGGATTTCACATGGAACTAAGCAATCAGCCGTTTTTGATGGCTTTACTGCTCTCTTTGTATTGATTCACTGTCACCTCTCCAAAGCTAAATCTGCACGCCCCTTACTAAAGTGAAATATCAAATTTACCACTCATCTTACTTGTGCTTTGTTTTGTGGGATATAGATGTACATGCCATATAGAAGCCCATTGCCAGGCAAGGAAAATGTACATTCTACAAGGTAGTTTCATAGAGGAAGGCTCAACAAACACCATTCAGATGTTTCTGTATCTCCTTCACATGAGCTATCTGGTTTTCAAAAGGGTAACAGAAGCCCAGGCCTTCAACGCAAAGGCAGAGAAAGGGTACAGCAGCAGAACAGTACAAACGTTTTCAGTGTAACATTTTTAACTCATGCTGCATTAAATAACATTTCAATAAGGGAATGATTTACAGCTTGGCAAATAGGGTACAGTCCCTCAGGGCGTCGGAGGACTACTCCCACCTGTCAAGTTTAAAAATAATTGCAGACCCAGCTCTCCTCTCACCACATTGAAAGGAAGCACATCATATTTCCATTTATGTAAATAATGTTATGTTTTTCTGAAATAAACCCTCAAAGCAGGAGGCTGTTTCTGAAAAACCCAAATCTAATGAGCCTCATATGCTAAAAATGTTCGACCAGGGTGGAGGTTCCTTATTTTCTTCCTATCCCTCACTGCCAGGTTTGTACTGGTGGTGGCTAACAGGAAATTAATACACTGCACATTCTACTCTAAATAGGGGGAGCAGTGTAATGTCCAACCTCTGATGCGCCTACTCCATCAGGACATTTGAAGAAGTATTCTGTCAAAGGAGCCTACAGGGATTCCATTGACGGAATACTTAATGTCTTTCCATCACAAAATGAGGTGGGCTGACCAAGGGTTTGGCAAACAGGATACTCTGTTGTGCTGTGACAAGGTACCATGTCTATCACACTCTAAATTAGGCCCCATGTGTCTCATTTAGACTTGAGTAGAGGCCTTGTCTACTCTGAAGTCTCCACTAGCCATTGCTCTACTATACTTAATGCCCTGTCCCCTCTTAATGTAGGTGATTTATGATACTGATCTCCTATTCTGATGGCAGAGGGCCTGAATGGCTCTCCTCCTTGGAGGGAAGGTGGATACCAAGAGTTTGGTAGAAGGAAGTTGCTTCTTCAGCCTATAATCTGGCAAATATAATTGGTAAGTGCTTAGGAAACTGCATACATATGATGTAATATTCCTCAAATGATCTATTGAAGTTCTACAGGCTTACTAAAAGTGTGGACTAACACCATGAAGTAGCCAGGGAGAGTGAGAAAACAGATGTGTGCCTTTAATTTGCTATATAAGGGTTGTTAACAGACAACATCTCATTGGAAGTCTCACTAGCCTATACACACATTTCTTAATGGAACTCTAAAGAAACTGAATCATTTGTCTGCTCTTAACTTTTCATAATGTACCTGTAAATTTTAATAATCCCTGACACAGAAGAGACATTTCTTGTTACTGTCTACCAATAACCTATTGCCATTTGATACAGCAAAACAATCTCTCATAATTGTCCTCGCTTGTTTTTGCTTGGAGACCAAAATGTTGGTTGTTAATATAAAATTTCATAAATATGATCAATGTGCATCTTTTGAAAGACATATTATAAAATCTGCAGATACACACTCTGCAGATTTGTGTGTCAATGGGAAAATGAATATGTAATGTGCTTACTAATTTGAATTGCATATTTTATGGAGCTGACCTCTGGACTGCTCATGTTTTGCAGTCACAATATCAAGCATATTGTTGGGCTGCTTATGGCAACATATTCCACAGAAATATTGCAAGGTGAAGATGAGTTCCAATTGCATAGATTAGGGGAAGAAGGTCAACTGCAAGGGATATACGATTAAACATGAGGTATATTCATATGTAACTGTAGCTAAATCTTTAACAATAATGTTGCAAACTGCAGATTAAACCAATATAGTCAAGAGTACATTTGGGAAATATTAATGGCTGATTACAATTGCAAAGCATGGTGTAGATGTCCATTGCAATATATTTATATAGTTAATTCAAGCACTCCACCTATCACCTTTGTGTACTTTCAGTGTCATGCTCTACGCGTGACCGGTATGCCCAAACCCAAGTCCTCTAGCACAATATGACTAGGAAACAAGATTCTTCACACTGATGAGGCTATCCCGAAAAGGTTGTAACAAGTCTGGGATTACTTGTGTTGCCAGTTATAGGGGACATGGTTCAACAGTTGTAGCCAAACTGTTCATTTAGGAGTAGGGAAAAAAATACGGATTTGCATGTAGCTGGTAGTAGAAAGACAGTGTGAAAAGCAAAAAGATGGACTGCAATGTGGTCAAGATTAAATACCAGTAACTGGGATTAAATCTTGTTTCCAACCTTTTCTTTCTTAGTAAGATGTCCTACGTATGGGAGGTATGTCCGAGATAGCCCCATAGGTCATTATAGGTAGGACTCAAGATGCCCCTCTTTGAGGATGTCCAATCAGTTCAAACTTGTGCTCAGAATGTTGGCACTTTGTAGTATTTTGCATACATTAATTGTTTTAATGATCACAAGAGATTTCAGAAGTTTTAGTCATTTCAGCAGTAAAGTGTAGGTGGTGTGGTTTATGGATAATTTTGAATCCAGTCTATATTTTTGGGTTATGATGTATGTACCAGCGTATTAGAATAATTCATGCATTCACAACTTTATATTTTATTTTATACTGGCAGATCGCAACAGCTGGGCCTCAAACTACACATTACTAATGAGGCCCAATAAGTCTGAAATGTGTCATGATTTGTTTTTGCCTCATTTAGACAGGATATGGAGTAGAAGTATGGGATCAACGTTTGCTGTTTCGAAAGGGGCAATGATGATTAGAATGTAGTTGCAATTGTATGTCACAATAGCAAGCACAAAGACATAATGATGCAAAATATTTATGTATAAATGTCGATTGCTAAAACATTGGCTATGATAACATACAACGACATTAAAAAAATGAGTACAAAATATCAACATTAAAGCATATAGTACAGAAAAACTATATCCACTACAAAAATGTAACGATAAAAAAATAATGACAGACAATCAAAACTAGTACTACAAAATATAGTATAGAACATTTTAAAAAACATAATGAAAAAATATTTTTGAATAATACTAACTAAACTTCGAACAAAACTGTAACTATTTAGGAAATCTAGGTAATATCAACGATCTATAAAGCGCATATAAAGTTTATGTATGTTTATAATAAACAAATTAAATTACAGGCTTCATCAATTAAAGGAATCATTTTATTTTATTGAAAAAGTATATAAATGTTAACACATGTCTATTTGACCTTGCAGTAGAAATTAGATTGAGTAGTTTTAATAAATATGTGTACATATAAGATTAAAGGAAAGTGACTACATTGAATTGATTTAAAATATCCTAGACACAATTGCCATGATATATTTTTAGTTTTACTGGTAATAAAATACATTTAAAAAAAAATCAATATATTATGAAAGATGCGAGTAGACAAACCAGAAAATCCCACCACATTGAACCCACTTGTATTGCCTTGCATTAATTGCCTTGCACCCAGAGCACTGGCGATAAACATATAACTACAAATTAAAGTAAAGTTAAATGAAGTGCTAAAATATGCTATTATAATATTAATCCTGTAGATATGGAGACATCAAATGGGGCTTACTAATGGACATGCACTTTGCTGCATTACTATTCTATCTGCAGACTTGCAAACACTGTGTAAAGTGCATAAATAAGTGGGCAATATATATTATTCTAGATCCAATCCAAATAAAATTGGGAAAAGTGCATAAATTATTGTAGTTAGATTTACTATTCTAACTGCAATCGCATTAAAAACGTAGGTAAAGAGCATATATTGGGGTAAGGTTTAATATTTGAAATGCATTCAAACAATATTTGGAATGTTGCATAAATAAAAAGGAGGAGATTTAATATTCCATTTTTTAATAAATTTACCTTTAAGAAGGTATTTTCTAAAAAGTGTGATCAACCTTCACAGCTGTGGTTTACCACTGAGCTAGCTCCCCTTTAACAGGCCCTTCACTTAGCAGAAAGATGCTTTCATACTGACTGTTCTCTAGCCCTGAAGAAAGAATGATCTAAACTTAACAATGCAAAGCTGTCAGAAAGAGAGCGAAGCAACTGTTTAGTTTTTTTTTACTTTAATTTTAAGGTTCCAAATATAGTTAAAGTATTTTTTTGGGTGATTTATGAGCTCAATAAATCCAAGATAGAGGCAGAAAAAACCCAATTCAGACGTTAGGTGCAATCTGTTTGCAATTTGTTCACGTCCAAAATTGCAGTTATTTGACAAGGAATTTAAGATTGGTTGAGTTGCTTTCATCCAAAGAGGAGACTTTCGTATTCTTCTGGATGGTCTCTCTGTGTTGAAGATTGTCTTGAGTCTTTATTGTTAATGAGTATGCCTTCAGCTCCTCCTTTGCTGTGCTTCATGCTAAATTTAATAGGGAGCTACTCCTTCAGGAACACTCCTGGTCATTAGCTAGTCTTAATGTCACTTTGGAAAAAAGAACAGTCCTCAAACTTTTCAATCTTGCTTCGGGTATTTAGATTCTCAAATCAAATCACTAGATCTGGACTCTTTAGTGAATTGCAGGCTGATTTCCCAATTAGCATGTATAGCCTAACTTCTTGAGCTAACTGTTGCTGATCGGCTACAAGGATTTCTAACTACAAACACAGAGTTTCATACTGCCCAACTCGGATTTCTCGCTGGTGTAAATACTGAATGGCCACAATTACTGTCCTTGATGAACTACATTCTTGTGCCAATCTTAACATTGCAGCTGTCTTTGATCATTTTGAATTGATCAGCAGCGTTTAATTGCACTGACCATAATAGTTTCTGAAGTGCTTTGGACAGATGGAAATCACAGGCATACATTCTACTGGTTTAAAAGTGTCTTATTGATAGAAGATTTCGAGTATCTTTTTTCCCTAATGGTTGGATCCCTAGACCATGGCATCTACAGGGACGACTTGAAATTTTTCAGCCACACAGCGAAGAAAAGTCCGGCTCGATCAACCATAAAACTGTCTATATCCCTTGTTTTTATTTGTTTATGTTGAAAAGTGCGGCTACATAGATAAGCGTAACAGATAAACTTGTCCATAAATGTCGAAAGCTTAGACTAAGCAAACTAGAACAACCACAGCGCGCTAGATTATCCCAGGAGAAGAAGCGGGCGGGGGGGACCTTGCCGTCGCACGCCTACAGTATGCCGTTTTAGCTCGCGGGGTGGGGTGGGGGGAACAGGAGAGGGGGGGTTGTCTTGTCTGTTGTGTATGTCCTGTCTGTCCTGTTTTCCCAGTATGTCTCATCCACGTCTATGTATATGCCCACACCAAACTTTCTGGCAGACCACCCAGGTCGAAGTTGCCACCACAACCAGCTACCCTGGCACATGCTGCGAGGCCAAAGGAGCCCAACCACCTCAGACACCACACCCATGTAGAGCCCGAGAGGGAAGAGATAGCGAAGCCCACACACTGTAAGCCATGGCACTGAATAACAACCCGGCCCTGCATGCAGACCTAAAGATTGTCTCCCTCAACGTAAAAGGTCAAAGCCACCCGATTAGGAGAAAGATGGTACTAGACTACCTGGCAAAGGCTAAAGGTGATATTATCCTACTACAGGAAACCAAACTCTCCAAGGAAGACGTGACTAAGCTTAGGGCGAGATGGATAGGTCAGGTAGCCTGCTCACCAGCGGTGAGCAAGAAACGAGGAGTTATCACTCTAATAAACAGAAAATTAAAGATAGTCATTGAGAACGAACAGTATGACGATGAAGGGGGACTATTCATAACTCAGCTGAAGAGAGGCGACAAAACCTTACTAGTAGCAAGCATATATGCACCAAACACAGACGACACATCATACTGGGAGGAGATATCGAGGAAACTGGAGGCAAACCAATCAAAAGACATGACTGTGCTGGCAGGTGCCTTCAACCTAGCACTAGATGGTATACAACCTTTACAACGCAACTTTTACCACGCAGTGCCTTTACAACGCAACTTTTACAATGCAAATCATTACAATGCATTGCGCTGGGGGCGCTCTAGGATAGGCAATATGTTTAATGTACTATCCAACACCTTCCCTACTATCCACGGGGACTGGAGTTGGAATAGTAAATTAAACAATTCACTACCCAGCGCCTAAACTATGCGTTGTAATGGTATGCATTGTAAAAACCGTGTTGTAAAAGCATGCGATGTAAAAGCATGCGTTGTAATGTCATACATCTGCACTAGATCACACCCTAGACAGACAATCGATGTCCCAAGGCCGGCCTTCCGCATCCCACAACACTCTAAAGAACATATGTAACAGATTCATTCTGAAAGATCTGTGGCGTTTACAACACCCGACACCAGGGACTACACATTGTACTCCAACCCACACAACTCCTATAGTAGAATAGACTACATCCTCATCTCAGGCTTGCACATGCACCTGATGGAACACACAGAAATTGTGACAAGAACAATCTCCAACCACTCATGCATCAGCCTACAACTAACAGGTCGACACAACGAACACAGCACCCACAGATGGCGGTTCAACAGCATAGTAATGGCAAAACAGGAGAATAAAACTAGAATTGAGCATTGTTGAACCTGGCCCTTTTTGGCAGGTTCACCCCGAAACTTTTTGCTTTTTCCTAGCCTGTTTCTGGAACCTAGTGTTGATGGTTTTAGGCCTTTGCGCACTTTTTCACTGTGGTACAGTGTAAAGTGCGTGAGCTCTCTGTGTATGTGTGGTGAGTGACCTGCCCTCCCATAGGAATGAATGGGGAATATGTATGCCCATGGTAGTTCCTGATGTGTGAGGAGTGCAGGGTCGAGTTTGATATGTGAGAACTCGTGAGACTGAATGCTGCGTAATGGTGTATGCGGCATGATTGTGTCTAGTCTAGAAGTGCCACTTTTAGAAGTTGGCATATTTGTGTAGTTTGTGGCTGGCGTGTGATTGGCTGGTGAGCCTGGCCCAGGAGTGCCAGGGCCTGCTTGTGGATTGACTGTCTGGTTTGAGTGTGACAGGGGCTGCAGAGCCCCCAGGAGGTCGTCTGAGTCAGCCCGTGGATGAAAGGCAGCATCTGCTGCCAGGGAAGTGGGAGGAGATAGCACCTGATAGTGAAGGGCTGTGCCTGCCTGACCACAATGCTGGCTCCACCTCCCTGCTGGGCGACAGTTACCTCTGTCCCTGATACTGAAAGGAGTTCCCTATAACCAGTCCTAGCTGGTTCTCAGACTGCCTGCACAAAGACTTCAAAGACTTTTCTCTGTATAAGAAGGGGCTGTGTCCCCTTCCAATTTGTTCTTGTTTCTGACTTGAATCTACCAGGGGCGGGCGCTGCCCAGCCCCTGGATGCCTGGAGGACTCCTGGGGGACCCCTCTGCCTTGCCTGGGCGGATGGGGGGGACTTTGCTTTGCCCTGGGATCCTTTAGACCTTCTTCCTGTCCCCCCAGGATTTTGCTGGACTTTTCCTGATTCCCCCTAGCGCCTGGGAGCGCTTTGTCCTGCTTCCAGCGCTTAAGAGCGCTCTATTTCGCCTGTAGCGCTTGGGAAGCACTTTATCTGGCTGCTAGCGCTTAATTTCATTTATAGCGCTGGGAGCGCTGTAATTTTACCCCTCAGCGCGTGGTAGCGCTGTTATGGCCTTCCGCGGCTGCCCACGCCGCGTATTCACTTTTTATTTATTTATCTCGAGGGAGCCCACCCCTCGGATAATGATTCCCCGCCTGCCTGCCTAAAAATGGGCCGCCGCACTGCCCGTGACGACCCGGAAGTGCTGGGCCGGCCGGCCAATCCCAGCGCGGCCCCCGGAGAAGGACCGGAAGTCCCGCCCTCGGGGCCGCGGCGCGAAGGAGGAAGGCTGCTGGTGCTCACGGGGCTCCCGTGAGGAGGAGGGAGTCCCGGGAAGAGGAGAAGACGCGTGGCCTGCTGCTGGGGCTCCCGTGTGCTGAGGGAGCCCCAGGGAGAGAAGGAAGCGCCGGCGAAGGGGAGCGGCCGCCGCACAGCGAGAAGATGAGAGCAAGGGGGCCCGAGGCGCATTGTCGGCGCCTGCCCCAGGGAGACAGAGGAGCTGCCTCGGGAGTCCCGGTGAGTGGGGCTTTGCCTGGGCAGTTCCCTTGGTCAGAGCGACCCCGGATGGCAGCGGGCCGCTCCAACGGTGTGTAGATGCCTGGGAAGGCTTCTCCGGGGTATTTGAATTTACGAGCCAGCGAGGCTCGAGGGGCCATTGTTTGTGTTGAGCCCTGCAAGGCTCCAACGACGGGGAAAGATTGGTCTGAGAGCCCCGCGAAGCTTAAAGCGCCACATCGGTGTTTGAGGATCCCACGAGGCTCAGGGGCATAATGGATGTTCGGAGCCCAGAGAGGCTCAAAGGCCCCATTGATCTCGAGCCCAGAGAGGCTCTGGGGGCACAGTTGTTTTGAGAGCCTGAGGGCTCCATGGAGCCTATTTTGCTTTAGAGCCTGTGTGGCTCCAGCATTTGACTATGGGTAGTCCCAGAGCCTGTGTGGCTCCAACGTTCTGCCCAGTGTTTAGTGACAGAGCCTGTGTGGCTCCAGCAGTGGGCGCAGTTTGTGCCTAAGGGTCAGTGAGGGCCCTGTCGCAGTTTTTGATGATTCCCAGCTGCCCAGCAATTAGTGGGCACCTGCCCCGTTTAGGCCCCTGACATTGAGACACAGGGCGTCCTAGCCCCAACAAGGCCAGTTGGCCTAGGGACTGCCACAGGTGGTGGCTTATGTAAGGTTTTGTGCAATTGTGTGGTTTTTCCTTGCACCTCTGAATGTTTTAGGCATCATGTGTCTTTGCGCTATTGAGTTGTGTCTTTCTTTCCCTGCGCTGCACCTCTGAATGTTTTAGGCGTCATGTGTGTCCTAGCGCTGCACCTCTGAATGGGTTTGTGATGCATCATGTGCTTTGTACTTAACACCGCTGAATGTGTAGGTTTATGCATCATGTGTTTTCCTTTACTACTCCTCTGAATGTGTTTCATGCATCATGGGTAATGTGTTCTTGTTTATACCCCTAAATGTATTTTATTCTTAGGTGGTTGTTCTTTCTAATACAGGTGGTCCTAGTGAGGTCCTGGTTCACTGCGTGACATTCTCCTGAGGTGGTTAGGGTTGCGTAAGTGATACTTACCTGTTACCAGTAGATACTGATTGTGATTTATAACTCTTACTTTGTGCTACAGTGATTTTATATCCTTTTATTCTAATTTCTGACACTATTTCTATTTCTAAAAGTGTTGATTCTGACAGTGGCCCATGTGGCCCTGTCCTGTACATAATCCCTTATGAATATTGCCCGTGCCAGTTGGCACAATGTACATGTGTGATTTCTATCTGATGTGTTTTGACAATACCAAAGTTATTTTCATATAACCTTGTGTGGAGTTCCTTTTGTGGTGTGCCTAGGATGTTGTTGCTGTTGTGTGCTGGTGCAAATGCTTTACACATTGCCTCTGAGTTTAGCCTTTCTGCTCGTGCCAAGCTACCAAGGGGGTGAGCAGGGGTTATCTTGGCGTGTGACTTCCTTGCCCTGACTAGAATGGTGGTTTCTGCCTGGCTTTGGCTTCAGCCTTAGCCTACCAGAAATAGCCAGTTCTAATAAGCATGCTATCAGGGACTTCATCAAGGACAACGACACACCAGACATAGACCCAAAAAGCCTGTGCGACTCGTTTAAAGCGACAATCAGAAGTGCACTAATAGAGATCAAAGCCAGACGTGATAGAGAAGCAAAAGCACAGCTAGACCAACTGGAAAGTGACATCAAACAACTAGAAATTAAACATATCGGGGACACTTCGAACACTGACACGCTTGTAGAGCTCACAGGGAAAAAGTATGAATTCAATAGAATTCTTAGCGAATGAGCAGGCCTATGGATAAGAAAATACAAACAAATCAACCTCTGCGAGGCAAACAAGGCAGGGAAAATCCTAGGGTCATATCTTAAACATAAACAAAGACAACACTGCATCTCAACAATCACAGACGCAAACAACATTGCACATACCCGACACAAAGATATCTGACGCACGTTCATGGAATTCTACCAAGAGCTCTACAAAAGAGACTACACTCTGGACCAGGAAGGCTGTATGGCCTACCTAGACAGTCTTAACCTACCCAAAATAACAAAAGAGGAAGCAAGGGTACTAGGCCAAGACATAAAAACCAATGAGATTACTTTAGCTATTAGGTCCCTGAAGGACAACAAAGCCCCAGGGCCAGATGGATACACAGCCCCTTCTATGAAACCTTCCAAAACCAGCTACTTCCGGTCATGAAAAAAGTCTTCAACCACTGCGAAAGGGAGGGGAAGGTAACAGAATCTATGTCACAAGCCAACATAATTGTCATACCCAAGGATGGCAAAGACACACAGTGGCCCAAAAACTACCGCCCCATTTCACTAATCAACATAGACTGCAAGATATATGACAAAATCCTAGCCACAAGATTAAACAAAGTGCTTCCACAGCTGATTGGAAATACACAGGTAGGCTATTTGAAAACATGCATGTCTCATGACAACACAAGCCTCCTTTGCCAGGTCATAGAGCACTCCTCCAAATCAGACAACTCGGCGGTAGCAATTACGCTAGACGCAGAAAAGGCCTTTGACAGAGTGTCCTGGCAATTCCTTGAAAAGAGCATGCAAGCATACAACCTGGGAGAAAGCTTCATGAAGAAAGTTATGGCACTTTATAAAAGCCCTAAGGCGCACATAGCTATTAACGGGTCAACATCAAACCAATTCAGCCTCCAATGGGGAACAAGACAAGGCTGCCCCCTATCTCCGGCGCTGTTCCTACTAGCACTCGAACCCCTGTTAAAGGACATCCTAGTAAACAGAAATATAGCAGGAGTAACCATCAACAAGACCACAGCCAAACGTGCAGCCTATGCGGACGACATACTCATAATAAGAGAGGACCCAGATCACTCCATACAAGCACTCATGGACACCATAGAGAGGCACGCTAACCACTCAGGATACATACTTAACAGAGATAAATCAGAATGCATGCCACTCAACATACACACAACCAGAGAGGTAATAGGAGACTCAAGGCTAGCCTGGCAACCAGGGTTTGTTAAACACCTAGGGATCCAATTTGGGAAAAATCTGAGAATCACTCTAGAGCAGAATGGGAAAATAACCCTAGAAAATATCAAAGCGCTCCTGGAAACCTAGTCGCCCAAGTTCATCACCTGGTGGGGGAGAATAGACACTGTAAAGATGATGATCACTCCGGTAGTTAACTACCTAGAAGGAATGCTCCCCCTCAATCTCACAGACGAATTCCACAGAAAGATAGACCAAATGATAAACAAATTCATATGGCGGGACAAAAACCCTAGAATAAGCCTCCCAAAACTAAGACTAGAAAAGATGCTAGAAGACTAAACGTGGCGTACCTCAGGTCATTCCAGACTGCCTTCATAGCCAGACAAGGAATGCACTGGATACAACCGAACCAGAAATACACACCAACCTGGCTCTCTATGGAGAAGGCCATCCTAAACAACACCGACCCTTTGACTCTCCTCACCGCCAACAAGCAGGCACAAAAGAATAACTTGATATTTAAAATCACTAGGCACATGCTTCTCAAGGTAGACCAGAAGCTTGAACACAGCATCAAAAACTCGCACTGGGAAACACTCAGGGCAAACCCCAAGTTTAATTACAGAGGGAAACCCCTGGACATAGAGTCATGGAAAAGGCTAGGACTCTCTTATCCAGCACAGCTGGAGGACGAGGGACAGCCTCACACCATCAACAGACGGAAAACACGACATAACCTCCCAGACATAGAACTATACAATTTCCTAGCTATTGAAAACAGCCTTAATTAACTCAAAAATAACCAAGCATAAATCCTCAATCTTTCAGTATATGGAGAACATAAACAAGGTAGGACACCAGGTGTTTCACTTATACAAGCTAATCCGCCCTGACTCCTCCAAACTTAATGCCAAGAACACCAGCTATTGGGAAACGCAGCTAGGTTCCACACTCACCGAACAAGAGTTACACATCCTTTGGGTGGCCCCATCAAAAAATATGATATCCCCAGTGCTAGGTGGAGAAGAGTATTGCCGGTGGCAGTGGCAGGCTTTATCTACCTGCGCATTTTAAGTTGATGGTCACACTGTTGCGCTGTACTCTTAGCGTATCGTTTTTTAATTGTAGCGAGTGAGGCTATTTTTAAATTAACGTTCCTGTGTGTTCACTGTACTCATAGCGTACCGTTTTTCTATGTAGCGAGTGAGGCTATTTTTAAAAAACATTCTTTTGTGTTCACTTTGTGTAAACTGGAAAACTTAAACTTAAACTTGAAAAGTGCACCTCACCTCCAGGCTGAATTAGAGCTTGGGGAACCACGCAGTCCGCCCACTCCCGCCCCGTTCCGCCGCATCCAATCATGGGCGTTTGAAGCGGAGGGTGAGGAGGAGCCCAGCACTTCCGGGCTCAGGGTTCACAGGTCAGCGCTCTAGCGACGCTGTGGGTGGTTATTATTTAAGGTGAGAAAAAAGCGAACTCGCGCTGTGGAGAAGAGTCTTGCCGGTGGCAGTGGCAGGCTTTATCTACTTGCGCATTTTAAGCTGATGGTCACACTGTTGCGCTGTACTCTTAGCGTATCGTTTTTTAATTGTAGCGAGTGAGGCTATTTTTAAATTAACGTTCCTGTGTGTTCACTGTACTCATAGCGTACCGTTTTTCTATGTAGCGAGTGAGGCTATTTTTAAAAAAACGTTCTTTTGTGTTCACTTTGTATAAACTTGAAAACTTAAACTTAAACTTGAAAAGTGCACCTCACCTCCAGGCTGAATTAGAGCTTGGGGAACCACGCAGTCCGCCCACTCCCGCCCCGTTCCGCCGCGTCCAATCATGGGCGTTTGAAGCGGAGGGTGAGGAGGAGCCCAGCACTTCCGGGCTCAGGGTTCACAGGTCAGCGCTCTAGCGACCCCTACTTCCCCTATAAATGTGTTTGGGCCAGCGACCGCGCAGCGGACGCGTGCAGCGGGCGCGCCGGAAGCGCGCCGAAGTCGAGCCAAAGTCAAGCCCGTCTGCGCCCGTCCGCGGCCGGACGGGGCGCGGGGCCATACACCCTGGTAGTCCCAAGCCCTACGTTATACGGTATGGCCGACAAGAACTGGTCGATCTATGTCCCATGACCTCCCCCCTTTGTAAACATTCTATGGAGGCTCTATCGCTACATAGCTGTCCCGCATGCCCCTTTTCCCCGGAGTACACTTTTACTACACCTAGTACTAAAGGGATGTTAAAAGCGGCACTGCTCAATTGCAGATCCCTTAGGAAGCACAGCACTCAAATACACCATCTGCTGGAGGATGAGGATATTAACATCTTATTCCTCACCGAGACCTGGCTAGGTGAGTACTCTGATCCTGATATAATACAGGCTATGCCACCCAGATACTCCCTCTCCAGGATCGATAGGAAAAATGGTAGAGGTGGGGGGATCGCTATCGCAACTAAAGCTCCCCTAGAATGCTCATTATCACCTATGTCTATTGACCATAGTGAAGCGGGCGCTTTCACCATCATAGCAGGGCCGAAACATTCGCTCTCGGGTGTTCTAGTATATCGCCCCCCAGGAAAGCTATATGATTTTACTGCCAGCCTTATGGAGGCTACTACTCATCTAGCACTAAGAAAAACTCGACTGTTAGTGCTGGGAGACCTAAATGTTCATTTTGATGATCCCTGTGATAAAGAAGCAGCAGACATTAAGTCTGAACTACTCTCCCTACAGCTAGAGCTTAAGAACCAGGGCCCGACACACCAACAAGGACATTTGTTGGACCCTATATTTGGAAACTGGAATGGAGTGTTTACCCTGTCTCCACAACCGGTTCCTTGGTCGGATCACTTTATAGTCCCGATACAAATCCAGATAGCCGAAATAGAACTTAACACTGATAGGGCTTATCGATACCAATGTAGGAAGTGGAAAAATTTCTCCTTAGACACCTTCATAAAATCCCTGGAAAATGCTGAACCTCCAGGAGGATCTGACTGCGAGACAGCCTATAATAAACTACAGAAATGCATCACTATGGCCCTAGATAGTACTGCCCCTATCCGGACCCTAACCAATACTCAGAGGACCAAGAAGACGACCCCGTGGTTCAATCAGGAACTACAGTCAGCCAAATCTGCCTGCAAAAAACTTGAGAGGGAATGGCGCACTAATTTCTGCCCAGAAATCAAAATCCTATATAAAAAAGCACTAAAAGAATATAACAAAAAGATTCGAGTGACCAAAGCATCCCATTTTAACAAACGTATTGTGGAGGCAGAGAATTCCTCTAAGGAGCTTTTTAAAATCTTTAGGGAAATCTCTGTTATAACCACGAACAATACTTCCCAGAATGATTCGGTGGACACATGTAATAAAATTGCCAAGTACTTTGCGGGCAAAATCACTGATATTTATGCAAATTTTTCTGGTACCATCCAATCAGGCCTTGACTTTGCTGAGATGGCAGATGAGTCCAGCACAGAATCTTGCCTATGTAATTTTACCATCCCCTCACCGGAAATATTTATGAAAACCTGCCGAAGTATAAAATCTGGCTCCCCTCGAGACCCTGCCCCCCCCAGTATACTAGGAGATAGTATTACTGCTCTGGAACCCCACTTCAGACATGTGCTTGAAGTTTCTTTTGCCACAGCCTGTCTGCCTATGGACTGGAAATCCGCCATTGTACTTCCCATCAAGAAAAAATCCAATGTGAGTCAGGACATCCTTGAGAATCAACGACCGATCTCCCTATTACCTTACTTAGCTAAAGTTGCGGAAAAAATTGCTAACTCTCAACTTATAGCTCACCTCGAATCCCAAAAGGCCCTACATAGCTCTCAATCAGGTTTTAGGTCAGGCTACTCCACGGAGACAGCTCTCCTGAGAGCGACCGAAACTTTACGTGAAGGAGCCGATGAGGGTAAGACCATGGCACTTATTATGCTAGACCTCAGTGCTGCTTTTGACACTGTAGCACATTCCATCTTGCTACAGTGTCTAAACAAAGCGGGAGTCATCAAGGAAGCACTGGGGTGGCTGAAAGCCTTCTTAACCAACAGATGCTTTCAGGTTCAGAGAGGCAACTTTCTCTCGGATAGCTTTGCCTTAGAACAGGGGGTACCCCAGGGCTCTGCCCTGAGTCCCACCCTGTTCAATCTGTATATGGCTCCACTGGCAGAAGTGGTCCAATCGTATGGCGTAGAGCTGGTATCTTACGCCGACGATACTCAACTGCTGATCTCCCTATCCCATGCTTCCTCTGGGGCTGCTGAAAATTTCAAAGCCTGCATGTGTGATCTAGCAGAATGGATGTCCAAACACTGCCTTAAACTCAACGGCTCTAAAACAGAGGTTTTAGTAATTGGAGGTAAGGACACGAGTTGGACCAAAGACTGGTGGCCACCCTGTTTGGGACCTCTTCCCACTCCTGGTAGGGAAGCAAAGAACCTAGGTGTCTGGGTGGATACGAAACTTTCGTTCGATAGCCATGTACACAAAATGGTAGGGAAATGTTTTGGAGTCATGAAAACCCTCAAACGTACCCTGGATCTCCTTCCCCTGGAGTCCAGGCGCACCATGATTCAGGCCCTAGTAACCTCCCGCATGGACTATGGCAACGTGCTCCTTCTAGGTACCTCGGAAAATAACATCAGGAGGCTGCAGGTGCTACAAAACTCAGCAGCACGTCTGGTGCTGAGACTTCCTAGAAGAGTGCCCTCCAAACCTACCTTAGCTACCCTGCATTGGCTGCCAATTAGGAAAAGAATCTTATTTAAAGCTCTTATCTGGTGCTATAGAATCATCTCTGATAAAGCACCTTCCTACTTGGCTGACCTCGCCGTTCCCTATGAGCCTAACAGATCCCTTCGCTCCATGGGAATGTGCTTGCTCAAGATCCCTCGTATAAAAAAAGCACGAATGGGAGGCCGTTCGTTTCGCTCGCTGGCAGCCAACAAATGGAACTCTCTCCCCACCAACATTAGGCTAGCAACAAATGAACTTACCTTTAGAAAACTTCTAAAAACCCATCTATTCACCCTGTAGGTTCCTTCCTCAGTTTCCCTGATTCTTCTCCACTGCGCGGGGACACGCCTGGTGGCGTCACCATGCGCTTTATAAGCCCCTTTAATAATAATTTAATAAAAGCACAGACGAAATTCTGGTTACTACACCAAGCATACTGGACACCAGCATGCTTAGCATCGATAGGACTGAGAGATAGCGACTGCTGCTGGAATTGCGGCTCAGAAAAGGGGGACCTAGCCCACCTCATCTTCCAATGTAGTAAGGTTAGACATTTCTGGGGGAAGGTTTTCAATTTCATTAACTAGGCCCTAGACTGTACTCTAAAAGAAGAATTTGTCACAATCACCACACCACACATCACAGCAGACATAGCCACACAACAAGACAGAAACCTCTTGGACTTCCTCCTGACGACAGCATTCGAAACAGTACTAGCCAAATGGAAGGGCCCTACCAAAGCCACATTCAAGGGGTGGCTGAACTGGGTGACATATCTGAGGGGGCGGACAACACTGCGCTAAGAAACACACCATGGAAAAACTCCAACAGAGGGATGTGGTCAACACTAGACAAATTCCTAAACCCATACGAACCCCCATAAACAACGTAAAATATGATACACCAGCAAAATGCACTCCCACTAGGGTACGGCCAAATAGAAGGGTGTGGGGGCAGGAAGGGGTGGAGAGGTTGCAGGGGGCTCAAAATCCCTAGCAAAACCGATGGTCAGCCACTAAATAACCGCCAAAGACATATATGTTTTGTGTTATCTTATATGTACCTGCTAGATATGCGACCAATCGCTATTGACCAAATGTTCAATGTTATATGTGTGCAAGTCAGAAGGACAGATAAGCGCGGACTGAAAGACCAATCACTCACCCACAATTACATGAAGCCAATTTTGTAAGCCGTATGCCCCAATGTGACCATCCGGGAAATGTGCTATTTGTTATATGTCATGCCTCATATTGTAATGTAAAAATACCAATAAAAATACTTAAAAAAAAAAAAAAAAAAAAAAATTCAGCCAGACTTGTTCTAAGGTTGTAGATGAGAGATCACATTATTCCCGCCCTGATCTGTTACACTGGATGCCAGTGAAAGCTTTTATTCTGTTTATGCCCTTGTGCTTGGTATATAGATCCATTTTCTCTCCAACTAGCTCTGTTCCAAGTCTGCAATTTCATCTATATCAGCCACTGTGTTGTCTTAGGTCACAGAACCAATTGCTTGATCCTCAGTGCTTGCCATATTATGCTGGGAGGACAAACTTGTTCTGTAATAGCTGCATGAGAATTGAAGTCTCAGCTAAAACATGCTTCTGACTACCACAGATTTACACAGGAGAGCAGAACCTGGCTTTTAAAAAGATATCAATTGAATTTCATTTCAGTATGATTGTGGTTGAGTAATGTAAAAGTTAACATTTCGAACTTTCAAATACAACACCCCACCTAATTGTACACCGTTTCATTTTTATTAAGATCAAAAGCACAAATACACTAATTTTAAAGCAACATTTCCTTTAAAGAACTTGATTTTGTTTCAGCCCCTTGCTCGTGATTGGCTAGCTTTATTGTTTATATCAGTTAGAAGTCCCTTTTCAAATCCTCTCTACTCTTTACTATCCTTTTGATTGAATTTGTGATAGCCTGTAAAATTAAGTAGGATTTTTTTATATTTTGGGTTTTATTGCAGGACAAGGGCACTTTCCCTAATATATACATATTAATAATGTGTACTCTAGTTACTATTGATTTATGAACACAGAAAGGTAAGAGGTAAAAGTAACCCTGTATTAACCGCATGCGTGCGGAATTCCGCCCGTACGCTGAGTTTTTTTAAATCGCATGTTACGTGACGAGCTGGGCTCGTCATGAGCGTGCGAGGAGGCTACCTCATGACGAGCCCAGCTCGTCATGAGCGTGGAAGGGGTTAAGTTCACTTAAAAAAACTTGGATTGATAAAATAACTGAACGATATCCTGGTTCCTGCTGAAGTGAGTAAATTACTATGGTGGCAAAGCGTCCTGAAGGGTAAGGAATTCACTCCTGATTCTTCCCTGTATGTCATGGTACCACTGGAATGTTCAGTGGGAACCTCAATCCCGGCTGATCTGCCCGTAACTTACAATGCAAGTACTCTGTGGGGCAGAGGCCACAGGCAGGTAGGGTGGTGAAAAGATTAACAAGCACAAAAAAAACAGGTCCATGCAGGCCACTACTATGCAGAGCCACCCTTGCAACCCTACATGGGAAGGGATCAAAAGGGCCTCACCATTTTGAGACAAGATATTCATTGCACTTTGGTCAATTCACCAACACACTTTTCTAAGTTATAACATTCTCTTTTGGTTCCACTGAATGTATTCCTCGTTCTGTCATTAATCCATTACATGACATGTAAAATAAGATATACTATTTTATGCTTTTTATATATTATTTCTTTGTTGTTCAATGAATTAGTTTCAATATGGCATCTATTTTTCAAGTCCACATTAATCCATAAAACACCTCTTTTTTGAGCAGGAAGGTACATTTTTTTTTAAATTAGTATTGTCGGTTTCTTTTGTTCTAGTCTACAGGGAGCTTTAGCTGTCAGTTGTTGAAGACATATTGTCTCCAATGCAATAGATAAAACGTAGAATGGGCTTTGGGTCAGCCCTTAGTCATGGTTGGCTAAGTTTATAGTCTATATCAGTTAGATGCTTCTGAGTCATTGGCATTCCTCTATAGTCTTGTGTTTGTTTTGTGTTTGTCACAGCTTCTGAGAATTTCATTTAGACCATCCTTTAATTTTATGAGTTTACACTTCTGTTGTTTGCGACTCTCTCATCATTGTTTTCCACTCCTGCCCTTCCAGTTAAATTTAGATTTATCTTAATGAAGAGCAGATTGCATCTGATCCAATGCTTTTTTTCTGCCCTTTCATAATGCACATTCTATTTTTCCTAAACAAGCAGTGGCAAAGTGTTAGGTTTGAAACCCCCATTCATGCAAAGAACTTGTTTCAGGCTATATTACTTAGCAGTGCGTGGCTAAATAGACGACATCTGTGCTCAAGTTATGCAACCCACTGAGTTAACCCCATAATGTGTAGGCTTCAGTTAACAAGTGTGACTCCATTTTTCGTATCCCCTTTTGGCTGCTTAGACTGTGCCCGAGTTAGGCCTCACTGTCATATTGCTTGCCTCAGCAGAACTCTGTATTTCGGTATTATTTTCTCTCCAGTCCAAGGCCGTTTTTTTCGACTTGCTAATGAATAGGTTATTCTGCCATTGCATGCCTAGCTGAATGTGTAGCTTCTTCTCCCATGTTAGGAGATGCTGAGACCTAGCATCGTGGCTTTGGAGTCTTGATAACGTGTACCCATCTGGCAAGTGTTAGCTCATCCTACTCTGCCTCTTTGTTCATGTTCGGCCCAGGCCGGTATATTTCCATTGCGGGCGTGGTTGTGGGCTTCACGAGAGGAATGATTATCCACTGTAGACTGTTGAGGGGCCAGTCCCTTGGCAGACATCTTAGGGTGCAGATCATGATGGACGCCTCTGCAGAGTATTTCTAATAAACTAACTGCTTGTATTCTCTACTGTCTGGCTGACTCTTCATTCTTGGGAAGTCATAACAGGTGGTTGTAAGAAACCTGCGTAGCCCCTGAGTGCAACGTCTTTCAGAAGCCAGGAGCATGCTTTAAAGGTGAGGCAGATTGGCTGATCCTATCCTTGTTTTCTTTTTTAACATTTTTATCATAGAGTATTTTTTTTAAAAAAACACTTTTCATTTATTTGAATAATGATCATATCAAGCCTTGACATTGTGCAGAGTTTACATTAAAATGTTTGTTTTAGGGTTCAGTTGATTTATTTGTCATGCTGCTTTTCAGAAGTAGTGTCATTTGTTTCTTTAAATACCTTACCTAATCATTAGTTCTTAACTTTATTTTTTGCTTTAAGGAAAAAAAATACTTTGCTTGTTAGGCATTACTTGGTGATCTGGAATGCTAAAATCGGTGGTATGTTGTAGTTAAACCACTAGTTAAGAGGTAAGGAGGTATCTGAGATAATTTCACTATTTGTCATTCAAATAAATCATCACTTATTGCAATGAGGAACAAGATTTTGTGTTTTTTGGGTGCACTTCCCCCTCATGTGGTAATGACTGTGATGAGGAAGACTGAATGGGCTGGTGTTGTTACTTTTGAATCACTTTTCTCTGTTGTGGTTTCTCTTCAAAGGAAATTCAGTTTCTTTTTCTAAAGCTTTTTCTTTGGTTTGGTTTCTCTATATTATAAACTAATTTTCCGTCTTCCAATGTCAGAATTATAGAAACAATAACGATATTGTAAGATAAGATGGTGAAAACGTTTTAAGGAACACATTGGAGAATGCGGTAAATGCCATGAAATAAACTATGAAAAGGACGCTATATTTACAGGGAGAAACAACCCTGCATTAAAGCTGGCAACAAATGATCACTCAATATAAACCTTGAATGCCAAAAATCCACATGCAATGGCCTAGAGTGCAAAGAACTAAAATTAGAACTTCCTGAGTTGTCAAATGAAGATAAAAATCCTCTAGAATTCAGAATAGTTGAGCCTTGTAGAATTGTCTTGAGGCCCAAATGAGACTATTCTGTGGAAAAGCAACAGACAGACATACACAGAGGCAGCAAAGGGAAAACACACAGAAGTAGTTTAGCATACTTATGGGTGTTTGTGTAGTGCTTATGCTGTTTGTCAGCTGTGTTACTGCTCTGGTGCTGTAAATCAGTGTCTGCAAACAAAACATGTTGAAAAAATCTCCTTAACATCTCTTGGCATTATGCATAACCCATAATCCGGAGTGGTACAAATGGTTGGTATCCCTAAACTCAGATTCTTGGGAACATTACAGAAATGTATAATTCCATTCCCCGTAAATCCTATTCATTAGGGGCCAGATGTAGGTAATCCCAGATTACCGATTCTTAAGAACTGGCAATCAGGATGTAGGTAATTTTACCGATTTAATTACCAAATCGGTATGGGCCTGGCCCATAGGAATGAATGTCAATTACCGAATCGGTAATTGGGGGAAACATTGATGGGTGGCAGGGTGTCACTTTGACACCCTGTTGCACCCCTCAATTGTGCATGGGTGCACATTTTAGAGACATACATGCCCTTAGGGTATGTATGTCTGCAACATGGCACTGTTTAAAAAGCAAAAGAAATGCTTTTTAAAGGTTTTTCATAATTTACCACCAACTTCTAGTTGGTGGTAAATTAAGAATTCTTAAACCCCTGTAGCACTGATTACAGTGCTACCTACTTGTCAAAATACAGATTCGGTAATTATACCGATTCGGTATTTTACCAATTCGGTAAAATTACTGAATCTGTATTTTAACATGCCCCTACATCCCAAACTCTGAATACCGGTCGGTAACGGCCGAAATCGGCCGTTACCAACCGGTATTTGCCTTCCTACATCTGGCCCTAGATGTTTTACAATCAACTGATGTGGGGATGATGCACAGTGAAAGCACACTATAAACCTGATAAGGAAGATAACTGATAAGGCTACCAGAGTTGCTTTATTAGTCACCACTAACACCAGGTTTTAGGCAGCAACTGCCATCCTGGAACTTGGCACCCTGCATTACAATTGTCTCCAAGATTCCACTGACATCATTCCAACTCAAACCCCAAACGCCACGTCTATAGTTTAGCACAACAAATCTCCCTCCCTACAAAATAATATTCAACAACATTACTATGGAAATAAAATAAAATGGGAAATCATTCACAAATGGAATGACCAAAATCTGACACTCAGTTACAAGAGGAAAAATAACATTGACGAAGTACACTTACACATGTAACTGTTTACCAATAAGAACTCCACAATAAGAAATCCTTTTGTAGAATACGAACAAGCTAACAGTGACATAACATTGAACCAGCATCATCATAGTGTAGAAGAAATACATTAACTCAAGAATACAATTATGGTCAGAATTAGTTCAATTTCCATTTATTACATAATAGTTAAATTCGGATGGCGAGGATTTAGCCTCTACTGGCATGAAATGCCCCTCTGAATCTGGCACACCACATCTTTCATGGGTGGGACTGGTGCTTAAACCTTTCCACACATAATCAAACATGACATCAGGAGCAGTAGCAATCATACTTTTGTTCTATATATTACCTATCTCTAGCACCACAACGTGTTCTATGATCTCTTTGACTCTAAACGGAACTTTGGATGACCTCTTTAACCTGTAAAGCTCTCCAAAAACTCTCAACTGTACTGTATTTCTTTTGCACCGTACTTCTTATGTTTGCTACCCATTCAAGTTTACTCAAAGCAATAACTTTTCTACCCATCCACTCCTTTTTCAATATGGAACCCGCTATCCTCCCCCTCAGCATTGAAAAACGTGAAATTCCAGTACTCATGTGAGGCGTTGCCCTGATTGTCCTAAGCATGTCTCTGATACCTATTTTCCAATTCACCCAGTTAACTAGTGCCAATTGTAACTGATCTTTAATGGTGCAATTAAATCATTCCACTAACCCATTGCTGCGAGGATAATATAATGAGTGTCCGATGTGCTTGATGATTCCTACTGTCAGTTTCCAGCTGCTCTGGGTAGCCTTCTCTAACAAACACAATGACCGTTGTAGTGTTCAATGTTTACGAAACTATAACTCAGACCTTTTTGACATATAATCTGTTAGGACCAAAACATAGTTTGGAGTAGCACCGCAAATGGCCAGTGGCTCAGTGATGTCCAATGCTAACTAGCTCAATAGTACATTGTCGCATTGCACTGACATGACAGGTACAGGGACAATTACTTGTGTTTTGTACCTCAAAACACTTGCATAACATGTTTACATGATGTTCAATATTCATGTCCACACCCTACTACCAAAGTCTTCCCTGACTCTTCTTTTGATGATACGTATGCTTAAACGGCCTTTATGAGCAAAATTTTATATCTTACTGCAAAGACCACAAGGCACAACCAAAGCTCACATCAGCACATCACTCTTTTCATTATAGACAATTCCTATGCATATCTCCAAAAGGGAATTAGAGTTTCTCACATTTCCCTAGAACTGGGTGGGTCATGTACTTGACGAATACTGCACAACCTCATGCAAACCCTCATTATCCAAACATGTTTTATTCCACTCTCCCTCTGAAAGTGAGATATTCAATACTGCATCTATTGCACACACAAATTCAATGTCCTCAGAGTTCTGATCAACTTCTTGCATTTGATCATCCAAGGACAACCTATATAAACAGTCAGCAGCAAAGTTAGCCACCACAGGAACATATTGCAACTTATATTGGTATTGCCATTTGGCAATGTGTGGAGTGGCGCTACCACCACTTTTGTTTTTGAACAATTCTACCAGTGGCTTCTGGTTGGTTCTCAAAAGAAATTAATTGCCACAGATAAAGTTCTTAAAGTGCTGGACACCCTGCCACATTGCCAAAGCTTCTTTCTCTATGGTAGAGTAAGTGTATTTAGCACCCTGTAAGGCTCTTGATGCAAATGCAATAAGCTATTCTACCTCGCTGTTTCTTTTTTTATGAGGACAGCCCCTAAGCTATAAGTACTTTCATCAGTGGTAGTGATACACACACCACAAGTGTTAAAATGTTTTAGAGGACCAGCTGCAATAATATCCTGCTTGTTGGAATTAAAGGCCATATCACACTCCACGGCCAACAAGAATATAGCAGTATTTTTTCAATAGCATGCATAGGGACACACAGTTTTTGCAGTAAAATTATCAACAAACTTTGAGAAATATTGGATGGGCCCCAAGAATGCTCTTAATTATTATTTGTCTCTAGTTGCGGACACATCCTCAATAATTTTCAAGATCTCAAAGTAAGCCTCTACTCCCTTGTCAGACAGATAGTGTTGCAAGTAGTCTACTTGTGGTTGACTGAATTTACATTCATCTCTCCCTAATGTAAGCCCACTCTGATTATTTGCAACACATCATTTAGCCTTAAATCATGTTCCTTCGAATGTGTACAATACACCAATTTGTTGTCCTGAAAATACACTACACCAAGCATATTGTTCAATAAATTCCCCATCAACCTCTGAAATGCAGCTGAGGCAAAAGCTAGACTGAACGGCATGCGCACATAATGTCTTGATTCCTTGCACAGTTCTATTTGGTGGTAGGCTGCTGACATATCTAGGAATGTAGAAACGTCAGCCCCTTCAAGAGTGGTAAACATTTCATTAATATTTGGGAGAGGTTGCCGATCCACCCAAATATTTGTATTCAAATCACACAGATCCACACATGCACAGATATTCAACTTTGCACACTAGAACTGTGGGGCAAGCCACTCAGATCCCTCCATTGGCTCGATGAAACCTAACACACATAATCTTACCAACTCTTCTTTCTATTCCTTTCTAAAAATGTATGGCACCTTAAGTACTTTGTGAACCACCGGGCAAGCATTCTTCTTAAGAACACCTTGTTGCTGAAACACTTTCAACTTTCCCAAATCATTTGTGAAAACACACTGGGACACTGAAAAACCCACTTGCAATTATGCACCAACAATACACTTTGGAGTTAACTTAATTCTTTTTCTTTGACTTGCTTGTTCCTTGAAAATACTTGTTTGGGATGATTGGAGTCAAGTAAAATATTTAACTCCCCTTGCTCATTCCATCCTAAAAGGCTTAATCAATGTTTCATCACATTTATTGTATGTTGTGTGGAGTTGTGCTCGAATTTAATATTGGCGTGAAATTTACCCAAAGTTCCACTCCTTCTCCCCCACACACAAAGATTTGTATTTGGGATGTTTCAAGTTGAATATTAGGAAATACTTGAAAGTCGCCTATATACACAAACGTATAAGGGGCACAAGATTCAGCCATTGCTTTGATCTTCCTACCATTCACCAATATGCCACAATGAGGTAGTTTTATTTTCTATTTTCGTAAATGACCCTACAGAGCAATGTATACAACTGTACCTTCCTCATCTTCAGGTGGGATAATGTCAACATGAAGTTTCAACAGTCTCCACATCATCCACTGCATCAACCTTTTAACCCTTTTGATTCATGCCTGATTTCCATACCTGAGCATAATGCACTTTCTTGCCACATTTAAAACATGACTCCCCTATGTTGGGACAACTCTTGCCATTTACTTAAATTATGTTATGTGTTTAGTTGAAAATAAAATGTTTCTTTAAAGGAAGGTTAGGAGATGTAGTAACTTTTAAATAAGATGCAGAATATGTTGTGGAAAGGATTTTCACCTATCTGATGGATGACGTATGCTCACTTCAGCGTGGTGGAGATGAGAATGCTGGATTCCAATTGGATGCAGAACAAAAGTCATGTCAAATGCTTTGTAACACTATTTTTTATATAAACATGTTCCTAGTTTTAAGAGTTTCAGAACCTTTGCAGAGATCTTTGCGAAAGGCAGAATCAGACAGATTTAGGGACGGAGACCTTTGCAGACTTTTTCAGAACTGCAGAGGAGGGGAGATCAGAACTTGATGGATAGCATAACTAAGGCAGATAAAGGCAGATTAGATGCAGGCTTTGTCCCATTCTGACGTTTATTAAAATCCCCAAGCTTAATGCTTTGTGATAATCTCACCCTTCCTTTATTTTTTAACTCTTTATGAGTTCTGACATCATTTGGGGTGCATTTGCCTAGAATAGGGTTCATTTCTATTACGGAATGCGCTGTATGGAATTTATGATATGCTCTGTACTACCTGTATTTTTCTATTATAAATTTTGTAACCTGATTGATCCCTGACTAATGAATGAAGAGTCAGAGAATCTTAAATATTAACTAGAAAATAAATCCCTTTAAAATTACAAACAATTCTCATTAATGACTAAAGTGTTTATTTGTATTTCATTACTTGCCTGTGTTAATGAAGGAGCATTTTTGGTCAAAATACGATGGCAAAGATTTATCATCTTGAGAATAGATGATGGCACGGAAAAATGTTAATGGTAATTAAAGGTTAATTGTGCCATATTTACTAAAGTTTACAAAGAGAGATTACCATGAGATTTCCACATTATCATATGCATGACACGCTTTCTCCTTTGCTTTTTTCTTACTTTTGGTTGTTTTCTTCAGGGCGTTATTTTGTAATCTAATAAAACTCTGTGTGCAGAATAATTCCAGGGGCTCCTGATCAAAGCCAACTCTTGGGTGGTTTACATTTTCATGCAGTCTTTCAACCCTATTATCTTTCCTTGGCATTTTCAGGGTTCCTGTACTTTTCAAACTCTGCAGAGCACCCCCGCACATACTCAATTTTATTTTTTCATGCTCTGAACGTTTTGTCATAATCGGTTTTGTATAAATCAAGGCAGCGGGGTTAACTTCATGTCGGATTGTATTAAAAACTACTCTACAGCTTCTCCAAAAGAGTTTGGTAGTTTGGGGCATAAGGGTTACAAAATCACTTGAGTTACACGTGATACGGGAGATTTGTTGCACGGATCACCACTACTGGGTGCTACGTTTTGGACAAATTTTAAAACAGCATTCTATCTCTAGCAATTTCTTCACACACGCAATGTACACAGATGACTACTATATAAAAGGCACAAACACATCTTTTATAATTAGTTTTTGTTAAAGGCATGAGCATACTAGGTAAAAGTCAACAATCGTCACTATATTCAATTAAACTGCATTTCCTGGGACTATATTAAGAACTATTGATCAGATCATTGATGAATTTGTTGCGTACACTAACATATATAAATCCTAGTAAGCCCCTGATGAAAGGTGTTGCCCAAAATGCATTGGGCACATTTATGTTTATGGACAAAAAAGTTTAAAACATATAATCCGAATGGATTCTGTGAGAGGAATCAGAACATAATTCATGGAAAGAAAAATATAATGAAATAAAAATTTGACTTGATTACCTGAATACAATTGATGAACAAACAGTCTTGAGTGCAGTTGGGGGATGCTCCCTAGGAACTGGGAACAGCGCTACTATCACTAGCTTATTATTAATCACATAGGTGCAACATATTGCATTTACCAAAGCTTGTTTTTACTTCCTTTCCCTTTTAATGGCTGTTGATGACAATCTGTTCATAATTACATTTTTTTGTTTGTAAATGCCCAGTCAAAAATAGCTGGCAAAATATCTCCAAAATGAAAGATGGCCGTCCGATTTGGAAATTGCGAAGTCCAAACTAAAATGGTCATCAGAACTCAACATCAGTCAGGAAACTTTCCCAATGTTATAAAATGGCAGGCGATCATGATGTTTGTTGCATTAAGTATGTGCACTAGGACTTTGAAATGGCCTTTAACTGCAGTATATGCACAGTGCATTGTGTCACCTGTAATCGAGTCCTGTGAGGCACTGATGCTTGCCGGAAACCTGCCTGGATATACACCTCAGGCACGTAGGACACATGCAATGCTGTGAAGAATCAGTTGGTAATGCCTGGATGGACGGCACACAGCTAGATAACAATCAGCACGGAAATCATGATGTCAGAATCGCCCTACCTTGAAAGGCTCAATTGGACCACCGCAGTGTCCATATATGCTGAACTCTTTGCTGCTGGCGCTTGTCGCCACGTTAAAAGGAAGATGACTGGTAAAGGGACCGGAGGTGCTTTATTAGTCACCAGCGACACCAGGCTCCAGGCAGCAACCACCGTCCTGGAACCCAGCACCTTACATTCCAATCTCCCCAAGATTCCACCCACAACAGTCCAACTCTAACCCCAAACCACATTACAATAGTTAAACCCAACAAAACCATGGCTCAATTGTTGGCTCTGGGTATCTTGCATTTCTGTACACACCACTAACATTGTAATATGTGTTTTCATAAGAGTGTAATGGATGAAATGGCATGTTATTTTGCTGGAGCTGACTTCTGGGTAAAAGTTTACTGAACTTGCTGCCCATTTCTCGCTGATCTCCACTTATCATTTAGTCAATTAGTTTATTATAGCATAATATGCTATAAAAACAAAAAGTAAATATAGAGTCACCAGTGACATACAGTATCTGCATTGCAGATATATTTTGATCCCCAAGATAAAAACTCTTTACAGTACAAATCAAAACTTTATTGATTTGTTAAAACCTTAAAAGTACACTTCCCACATTCCGTGATAAGTACAAATCATTTTACAACAGTTCAGCACATCAATTAAATCAAATGGCAAATAAAATACATAGAAATTCTCAAACAAAAATAGAAGGAGACCTTAATGAATGGTAACATTTGGAAAAACCTAAAGGCTGGCAGGCGGTTAGTTAATATTTATGGTTTTTAGAAGTAGCTTAAGGTACTGAAAGTGACCTGAATATAAAAATAACAAGGAAAAACACTGGGTTGCTCCTGTCATTTTTGGTGAGACTCTGTAAATAATTTGCCCTGGCTGCCTGTAACCTGTAAATTCCTTCAGTTGGTTCCCTGTCACTAATACCGACCCAAGATGTTAAAGCTAATCCTCTCCAAGATGGCAGGTAAGACTAAATGCATATCTATTTCTCCCTAATGGTTCAGTCATCCACAGCGAACCAGGGCCTGTATTAAAACTAGAGTACCCTTTCCCTGTTTGCGCCATGGTACAACTTTATTATTTATTTTTAAATAGGTTTGCCATGAGCAAACAAACAAGGAAAGTATGCTCTATGACAGTGAATGCTCTATTACATTGCATGTGCTGCTTTAATCAGCCGCTTTCTGTTTCATTGTGCAGACTGCACAAATCTCTGTAGTTTAGTGAGGAGACAGAGATCCCCCTGCAGGCGGGTCCAGCGTAGGACTGCACAAGTGTACAAAGGGATGTCTTGCAGGGATCCAGGCAAGCCTTTCCCCCTCATCCAGAGAGCTGACATCACCTTTTTGTGGCAAACTTTCAGTGTACCTCCTGACAGCTTCTTTACCCTTGCGTCCACGTTCATTACACTGCACAAGGGCTGTGTCGAGGCAAACAGATTCCCTCCTTTGCATAGGGCCACATCCCCATGAAAATGAGGGAATACCCTCTCAAGATAGCTCTGGTGCTACATGTTCGCCAAGGATATCAGTATTACAGAATGGTCCGCAGAAAGCGCCCAGGGGACCCACAAAACGGGCGCATTCGTCTGTTGTGCCTCAAGGGCATGTTAAAGATTGGAGGGATTTGTTAGCATGAGCTGAAAGCCATTTTGTATTTCTGGCAGCCATCTTGTTTGCCATGTGCTGCCACGTGCTCGCCATGTGCTCTGTCCTCCCTCAGTGTTGACTGCTCTTGTAATCTGCCTAGAAACGAACTATATTTAACATCTTCCACCTTCGCACATACTCAGTTGAGCTTGCAGCTGTCCTTGCAGCGTCTGTAAATGTCAGGTTGTGTTCACCAGAATTAGCAACTGTTAGCTCCTCCCACTTTGTTGAGCTAGCAGATCTTGTATGCCCATATTAGTCATTTTGCATGCTTACATGAGCCAGGACTGCCCCTTGGTCTTATGCTGACTATGTAACCCTAAGCATATATAAGGCCTCTGTTTTCTGTACTCCTTGGGCGTCCTCATTCAGTTGCTAAGGCTTCTGTGTGACGTAGTCTTCCTCATCTGAGGTGAATGAATGCATTTTTTTTATATTTCAGCTTCTGTGCCAATTTCTTTGTTGTTGGTTTAAAAGGACCACGTATCAGTGAGACCCCTGAGAAGGTTTCTAGGTTCTTCAGGCACTTTGTGTAATATGGCTCCAGCCCCATTCTGATATCACTATGGCAAATCCAACTACTTAACCACATGAATGCTACAGCAATTCATGCTCTGTGCTGCAGATGCATATTTACCATTGTTCATGACGAGCTCAGCTAGTCATCAGCACACAAGCAGTGTACTGCATGACGAGCTGAGCTCGTCATGAGCATGGAAGGGGTTAAATAGGCTCTTGGATTGTAGTTGACATTTTGACACCGAGGCATCACATGGCCTTTCAAAGCAGTGCAATATATATGTGCACCCACATACAGAAGGCAGGAGCTTTACCTGTTTCCCTGGATGTATTTACAAACAAAAGGAAAGTGGCACTGCTTGGGATAGTCATTCCAGGTAATATTCCCTGAAAAATAAAGAATATATGATATTATGTACAAATTATACAAGAAGAACGCTCAAAGCATTTGATATTTGTTAATGCGTTGCTAGATCTAGAAGATTGTATATTTTATATTTATATGCTATGATCTGTACCCAAAATCTGTACGTGTTCATGAAACAGCCACATAGTATTTCGAAGAGCAGAACCACAACTTGTGCTCTTAGATCCAGCACGAGTTGCAATTTGCTTGAAAGGAGGTGTCTAATACGTGATTCGAGGCCTCAGCTCTAGATTGACTTCCTTGTTGAGATTTCCATTATGTCTAACATCTTTAATTTTTTTTAATCTGTTACATTATTTAGGTTTAGTCAGTAGTACAATGTTCTATTTTTGTATGTACCTCCCTGTTCTACTCCTACTATGAGTATAATCTTGTGATTTCATTTCACTAGAATTTCAGGCTAGTCCTTTTCTGAATCTTGGAACTGTTTCGCCTCATTAATGTGGTCCATGTAGTAAATTTAAGTTATTGTGTGCAGTGTCTAGATTCTGGCATTTACGTATTAAAGATAATATACCATATAATGCATTAGACCAATCAAGGTATTACTAAGGGAATTGTTTGTACGTTTATTTGATAAAAGTAGAGTCTGCAAACCAAATCATAAATCCCCATTCCACAAATGTCCACCTTGCAAAATAATATGAAGTTTCTTATCAACCCCAGCACTGTGAATTCAGATTATAAGTTGACCACTTGGATATGAAGTACTGAACAATTGTTTCCTATAACCTGTTCAGTTGATATTGGCTGATAAACCATTTCCCCAGACTAAATGCCCTGTAACTTCTGGATCACATTTGATGTTTGGGTCTCGCCTTACAAAGCATTGAAGTGGGCGACCAGTGGCACATTTCCCAAGTGGAGTGCAGTCAATATCCACTCACCATTCTGAATGTACCAAGAGCCAATGTAGTGTTCATTGGTGGGGTTGTCTGGTTGGCCCACGGCCCATCCTGTAAACATCATCTTAGATCCATCGGTCCACATATGTTCCTCTTGCTTTGAAAAATGAATAAAAACACATTGTGATCAATTAGATGTAACAACTAAACGCCTGACTATTGAAGGTACAGCAGAGGAGCATAAGGCAACTGGCTGAATGACTGTTATAAGATGCGAGGAAAGTAGATTCAAAGTGTCGGATTCAGGTCCATGAGTAGTTAATTTAGAAGTCAGGAGTATGTCAAAAGCAAGATATACCTCCTCTACATGAATCTAGCCCACAGAAAGTGCTACGTGAACATCACACATCCTCTATTATTTCACCTGCAGCTGTATGTGCTTAAATGCTATTTGCAGAATGAAAGCACAATTAAACAGGGGTGGTTTCTTCATTGGGGAGTGTCACTCCCCCACTCCTGCTATGAGCAGCCACATGCATTACCAATAATGTAAAAAATCTATTGATTTTTTTAATTAATTCATAAAGGCTGACCAAGTGCGGCTGGCGTTCTGTTGAGCATGTGTTCTACTCATGTTCAGGGCATGGCCAAACCTGCTGATTTGCAGGCAGCAGGTATTCAGTTAAGTGTGCATGTGTGGTTGGACAGGTTTCATAGGGTGGCCGACCAGACAAACTGCTGAGCCAGTGCTGATAAGGACCCCAGGGGAACATAGTACTGCTCCCCTGGTCTCCTTTGGAGCTCTGGGGTCTCCTGCTCCCACCAATCCATTTGTTGTTCTCATGCTGTTTACTTCTAAAAGAGAATAAAGCCACACCATCTCCCGCTGATGTGCATACTGGGACATCAACAAATTCCAACCACCCGAATGTTACTAATCACGGTTTATGTTTGTATTGTATGTTGAGCTATTTGATTATATCAGGAGGAAACTTGAAGAAATCTTTATGTTGAAGGATTTTTCTTTTCTTTTGTAAGTAGCTTATCACAGATATTACATGTTAGAAACAATGTAGTTAGCACTGGTTTGAGGGTTCTGGAAAGTTAAATAAAAACAAAGCGCTTGATGGTACCGCCTTTTTACACCATGTTATACGAGTAACACAGCTACAGACCTTACTTTAATGTTAGCAATTTCACTGTGGCCTGAAAAACTGATGTTCTATCCACAACAGCAAATTAGAAGCAATATTGCTCCAGGCAGAGTCATCACCCGTCGGCTCGTCTATGGCAACCCACTGTATGCTGGCACTACCACCAAACTCAAGCAAAGACTCCAGACCATCCAGAACACAGCAGCCAGTCTGATTCTCAACCTCCCGAAGAGAAGACACATAACTCAGCACTGAAAGACCTCCACTGGCTACCAGTACAGAAGAGATGCCAGTCCACCCATGCCTTATAAGCCCTCCACAATCAAGGACCTGACTACTTGAACCACTGCCTGATCTTCCACCAGCTGACCAGCAACCTCAACTCTGCACACTTTGTCCTTGCCCAGACACCACATATCCACTGCAACCACACAGGAGGACGCTCCTTCTCGTACCTTGCCGCCAAAGCCTGGAACACCCTCCAACTCTGCACCTCACCCTCGCTGAACCACTTCAGGAAGGGACTCAAGAACTGGCTCTTCAACTGATACCTGCAGCACAGCTCTGTGATTAGCCAGGCTATGCAAATACTACTTGATTGATTGACATCCTCTTTATAAAAATTAAACCACTCACCAGTCTATTTTATGTAGAATTCAATTAACTTCCAGATGCTAGTCAATTCCTTCCAGATACTAGTTTATTTAATATGGGCATATTGGGAAAGTTTTTCCCTGGATGTAACCATATTTCTATGAAAAATAAATCTGCTATGTAATATAAGGAATGTATTTGGGAGATAATGTATTCTAACTAGTATCCTTGTTTTTAATAAAAGCCACGATGTTGAGGTAGGACTATTGCTGTGTATTACTTATCTACTATGGAAGGAAGTGTGTTTTCACAGTTCAGCTTTCACAGTGGGTGTTGGACCTTACACAGTCCACTGATGTTTTTTATTTTATGTTAGATTTGTGACAGATAAAAATTCAAGTCAGGTTTATTCCAACACGATGTCCCCAAATAATGCACACTTGGGTGCAAGTGTACTGTACTACAAATATTCATCTTCCCTCCACCTTACAATAATGCCATTAATGAACTAACAGGCAATTCAGTTATTATGTGGTCTATATTCTCACTGCTTTTTCAAAAAGATTGTTGCCAAAATTAGCTAAAAATACATTATTTGTTTTCCTTTTGTTTTTTTATATAGTGCGAACAAGACCTGAGGCATCGGGTATCAGAGCGTTTTACATGAGCACCAGTTTCTTTAGAGATGAAAACATCCATTTTTGGTAAACAGGGGAGATTAACGGCCTGAATCATGAAAAAGGAAATCTGCAACTCTCAAATTGCGAATCGCAATTTGAAAGTCGCAGATCGGAATTCATCATAGTTAGCGAGAAAAAAAAGCGATTCGCACACGGCCGCAAAAAGCGTTAGCGATATACTAAAATCGCCAAAAAATCGCTATTACCCTCAAAACCCGTCTCTATTTAGCGCTATCGTAAATCCCCATTAGCGAAATCTCGCAAGTAGTGAGATCGCAAAAACGGGAAGTCGCTTTTCGAGCACAGTGATGACATCACAACCAGGAAGCAGGCAGTTCCCACCCCCGTTCAGAACTGTGAGGCTGATCTCGAGGCTGCAGCTGAACAGAGCTCCTACCAGGACACCTCCAAAGTTGCTAAACCAACCCATTTGTGACTGCAGCAATGCCAGAGGAGCCTGCACCAGGGCCCAGTGACACCGGGCGCAAGAGGAAGCTCAAGTTCTCTGAGCAGGAGTTGGAGCACCTCATTGAGGGAGTGGTTGATAACCACTCCAAACTATTTGGGAAGGACTCCAGGAGGGTGCCGGAGGTGGAGAGACGTCGAATCTGGCTTGGGATATCTGCTAAAGTGAACGCTGTGGGCGTGACACACAGGTCACTGGATGAGCTCAAAAAGAGGTGGTACGACCTCCGAGGTCGTGCCAAGGAGAGGGTGGCAGAGAGGCTGGGCGAGACCCATGCTACTGGGGGCGGAGAACCTACAGTCCCTCCCAACACCCCCATGGAGGACCGCGTGGAGGACACCCTGGAGCCAGAGGCGTGCATAGGTGTTGTGAATCTGGACTCATCCCGACCCAGCCAAGACAGCCAAGGTAAGTGGCATGCGACTGTGACCCTGTCCCCTAACAATGGTCATGGCCCTATAGCCTCCCATATTCATCCCAAGTCATGCAAACCATGCACATTAGGTCATGCCCAAAAGCATTGTGGGACATGTAGTCTGCCCATAATGTACATGAACCCCAATGCAGCCTCACATGTCCCAAAATAAGCAATGCCAAAGCCAGGCAGGGAATGTCAACCAGCATGCATGTAGCAACTGCACGTGTGACAGAGACATGCAATTAATGTACGTCCAATTCCCCTCACAGGTGGCGCTGACAACAGCAGCGACAGCGACATGCTGCTTATTGACGAGGCACGAGAGAATGCCGAGGAGGTGCCAACACCGACACTTCCTGCACCATCAGGCGCAGCACCGCTCCCCGCAACCAGGGCAACAGCAACTGTGCCAGCACCATCAGGCGCAGCACCTCTCCCCGCAGCCAGGGCAACACCAAATGTGCCAGCACCATCAGGCGCAGCACCTCTCCCCGCAGCCAGGGCAACACCAACTGTGCCAGCACCATCAGGTGCAGCACCTCTCCCTGCAGCCAGGGCAAGACCAACCGCGCCAGCACCATCAGGCGCAGCACCTATCCCTGCAGGCAGGGCAAGACCAACAGCGCCAGCACCATCAGGCGCAGCACCTATCCCTGCAGGCAGGGCAAGACCAACTGCGCCAGCACTATACGGCGCAGCACCTTTGACAACCACAACTCCACCACCAGCTGGACCATCTACATCTGGTGCAGCTACTGTGGAGACAGTGCACACACCCACTGTGGGCAGCCAGCAGAGCAAGCAGAGCAAGCATGGCAGGGCTCGCCAGCAGAACACATCACGCGGCACCAGGAGGGGGATGGCTGTGCGCGTGCCAGGCCTGAGCATTGAGCACTGGATGCTACGCATACACTAACTGCAGGCACGACGGCAAGGGGCCATTCAACTGCAGCTAAACAACATTGGCCGCAATGTGGCCAATGTGGGCGAGAGGATTGAGCGCATGACGACAGCCATGGAGGCCAACACTGCTGCGCTCATATCGCAGCGCAACTCCGCCCGCCGCCGCCACCGGCAGCTTCTTACGCGCCTGTCAGCCTACACCCGCTCTAACTATATAATCGGGAATGCCACCTCCCAGCTCTCACGACGCTCCCTGGCACAGCAGCAACAATAATATTTATTCATGCATCATACATCGGCCTCCTGTCATTATTTACATTGGCATGCAATTGTGATTTGTTGGGTGAGGGGAGTGGGTGCACTAGAAACTGTTCATTGTGATGTGGTTGCGGCGTCTGTGTCCTTCAGCTGGGTTCTCCCCGCGTGCATGATGCACATGTGCAGGTGGCCGGTCGTCCCCTTCCGACTCACTGCCAGACATCTCTACAGGTATCCGGCGCTTGGTAGCAATGTTGTGTAGTATTGCACACACAGCCACAATGCGGCAGCACACATCAGGACTGTAGTACATGGCCCCACCAGTCTTGTGCAGTATGCGGAATCTGCTTTTCAGTAGCCCAAATGTCCGCTCAATGCAATTCCTTGTGCGTATGTGTGCTACATTGTAACGCCTTTGCTGTGGTGTCGCAGGGTTGAGGTATGGGGTGAGGAGGTATTCACGGAGGGCGTAGCCACTGTCACCTGCATGAGAGGAGCAGAGGGTGAGTGCCTGTGCAGCGCAGATACTACATCACAGTGTGACATTGTGGGGCAAGTGTACTTACCAAGTAGGTGTCCTTCACCAAAGTCTCCCCGGGCCAGTCGTGTGTGGAGGCCGCTGTGCCGGAAAATGAAGGAGTCTTGTGTACTCCCCGGGTACTGTGCTACAATGTCCGTGATGTATGACTTAGCATTGCAGACCATCTGGATGTTCAGGGAGTGGTAGGACTTGCGATTGCGGTACAAGTACTCCGTTGCAGCTGGTGGGCATATGTGGACGTGAGTACAGTCAATGCATCCTATCACATGTGGGAACTGCGCAACATTGTAGAATTGCTGCTTGGTCACATCCAAATCCTGTTGGCTGGTGGGAAATTTGATGTGCTGGTGTAGCTGGGTCAGCATTGCGTCAAGGAAACTGTGTAGGCAGCGGGACATGGTGGGCTGGGATATCCCCCCAGCAGCCGCAACTATCCCCTGGAAGCTCCCGGAGGCCAGGAGGTGCAGGCTACATAATACCTGGACATGTGTAGGCACGGCATTGGTCCGCCTTGTTGGGTGCTGCATCAGGGGGTCAAGGTCCTGTATTAGCTTGATAATCATTGCCCCATTCAGGCGGTACTTGGCATATATCTGCTCTCTGGTTTGGCCCAGCAGGGTGACCCGCTGGTGGAATATCCTCTCCTGGATTCTGGATCCATTTTTGGTAAACAGGGGAGATTAACGGCCTGAATCATGAAAAAGGAAATCTGCGACTCTCAAAATGCGATTTAAAGGCGAATCGCAATTTGAAAGTCGCAGATCGGAATTCATCATAGTTAGCGAGAAAAAAAAGCGATTCGCACACGGCCGCAAAAAGCGTTAGCGATATACTAAAATCGCCAAAAAATCGCTATTACCCTCAAAACCCGTCTCTATTTAGCGCTATCGTAAATCCCCATTAGCGAAATCTCGCAAGTAGCGAGATCGCAAAAACGGGAAGTCGCTTTTCGAGCACAGTGATGACATCACAACCAGGAAGCAGGCAGTTCCCACCCCCGTTCAGAACTGTGAGGCTGATCTCGAGGCTGCAGCTGAACAGAGCTCCTACCAGGACACCTCCAAAGTTGCTAAACCAACCCATTTGTGACTGCAGCAATGCCAGAGGAGCCTGCACCAGGGCCCAGTGACACCGGGCGCAAGAGGAAGCTCAAGTTCTCTGAGCAGGAGTTGGAGCACCTCATTGAGGGAGTGGTTGATAACCACTCCAAACTATTTGGGAAGGACTCCAGGAGGGTGCCGGAGGTGGAGAGACGTCGAATCTGGCTTGGGATATCTGCTAAAGTGAACGCTGTGGGCGTGACACACAGGTCACTGGATGAGCTCAAAAAGAGGTGGTACGACCTCCGAGGTCGTGCCAAGGAGAGGGTGGCAGAGAGGCTGGGCGAGACCCATGCTACTGGGGGCGGAGAACCTACAGTCCCTCCCAACACCCCCATGGAGGACCGCGTGGAGGACACCCTGGAGCCAGAGGCGTGCATAGGTGTTGTGAATCTGGACTCATCCCGACCCAGCCAAGACAGCCAAGGTAAGTGGCATGCGACTGTGACCCTGTCCCCTAACAATGGTCATGGCCCTATAGCCTCCCATATTCATCCCAAGTCATGCAAACCATGCACATTAGGTCATGCCCAAAAGCATTGTGGGACATGTAGTCTGCCCATAATGTACATGAACCCCAATGCAGCCTCACATGTCCCAAAATAAGCAATGCCAAAGCCAGGCAGGGAATGTCAACCAGCATGCATGTAGCAACTGCACGTGTGACAGAGACATGCAATTAATGTACGTCCAATTCCCCTCACAGGTGGCGCTGACAACAGCAGCGACAGCGACATGCTGCTTATTGACGAGGCACGAGAGGATGCCGAGGAGGTGCCAACACCGACACTTCCTGCACCATCAGGCGCAGCACCGCTCCCCGCAACCAGGGCAACAGCAACTGTGCCAGCACCATCAGGCGCAGCACCTCTCCCCGCAGCCAGGGCAACACCAAATGTGCCAGCACCATCAGGCGCAGCACCTCTCCCCGCAGCCAGGGCAACACCAACTGTGCCAGCACCATCAGGTGCAGCACCTCTCCCTGCAGCCAGGGCAAGACCAACCGCGCCAGCACCATCAGGCGCAGCACCTATCCCTGCAGGCAGGGCAAGACCAACAGCGCCAGCACCATCAGGCGCAGCACCTATCCCTGCAGGCAGGGCAAGACCAACTGCGCCAGCACTATACGGCGCAGCACCTTTGACAACCACAACTCCACCACCAGCTGGACCATCTACATCTGGTGCAGCTACTGTGGAGACAGTGCACACACCCACTGTGGGCAGCCAGCAGAGCAAGCAGAGCAAGCATGGCAGGGCTCGCCAGCAGAACACATCACGCAGCGCCAGGAGGGGGATGGCTGTGCGCGTGCCAGGCCTGAGCATTGAGCACTGGATGCTACGCATACACTAACTGCAGGCACGACGGCAAGGGGCCATTCAACTGCAGCTAAACAACATTGGCCGCAATGTGGCCAATGTGGGTGAGAGGATTGAGCGCATGACGACAGCCATGGAGGCCAACACTGCTGCGCTCATATCGCAGCGCAACTCCGCCCGCCGCCGCCACCGGCAGCTTCTTACGCGCCTGTCAGCCTACACCCGCTCTAACTATATAATCGGGAATGCCACCTCCCAGCTCTCACGACGCTCCCTGGCGCAGCAGCAACAATAATATTTATTCATGCATCATACATCGGCCTCCTGTCATTATTTACATTGGCATGCAATTGTGATTTGTTGGGTGAGGGGAGTGGGTGCACTAGAAACTGTTCATTGTGATGTGGTTGCGGCGTCTGTGTCCTTCAGCTGGGTTCTCCCCGCGTGCATGATGCACATGTGCAGGTGGCCGGTCGTCCCCTTCCGACTCACTGCCAGACATCTCTACAGGTATCCGGCGCTTGGTAGCAATGTTGTGTAGTATTGCACACACAGCCACAATGCGGCAGCACACATCAGGACTGTAGTACATGGCCCCACCAGTCTTGTGCAGTATGCGGAATCTGCTTTTCAGTAGCCCAAATGTCCGCTCAATGCAATTCCTTGTGCGTATGTGTGCTACATTGTAACGCCTTTGCTGTGGTGTCGCAGGGTTGAGGTATGGGGTGAGGAGGTATTCACGGAGGGCGTAGCCACTGTCACCTGCATGAGAGGAGCAGAGGGTGAGTGCCTGTGCAGTGCAGATACTACATCACAGTGTGACATTGTGGGGCAAGTGTACTTACCAAGTAGGTGTCCTTCACCAAAGTCTCCCCGGGCCAGTCGTGTGTGGAGGCCGCTGTGCCGGAAAATGAAGGAGTCTTGTGTACTCCCCGGGTACTGTGCTACAATGTCCGTGATGTATGACTTAGCATTGCAGACCATCTGGATGTTCAGGGAGTGGTAGGACTTGCGATTGCGGTACAAGTACTCCGTTGCAGCTGGTGGGCATATGTGGTCGTGAGTACAGTCAATGCATCCTATCACATGTGGGAACTGCGCAACATTGTAGAATTGCTGCTTGGTCACATCCAAATCCTGTTGGCTGGTGGGAAATTTGATGTGCTGGTGTAGCTGGGTCAGCATTGCGTCAAGGAAACTGTGTAGGCAGCGGGACATGGTGGGCTGGGATATCCCCCCAGCAGCCGCAACTATCCCCTGGAAGCTCCCGGAGGCCAGGAGGTGCAGGCTACATAATACCTGGACATGTGTAGGCACGGCATTGGTCCGCCTTGTTGGGTGCTGCATCAGGGGGTCAAGGTCCTGTATTAGCTTGATAATCATTGCCCCATTCAGGCGGTACTTGGCATATATCTGCTCTCTGGTTTGGCCCAGCAGGGTGACCCGCTGGTGGAATATCCTCTCCTGGATTCTGCGTCTCCTCCGTGCTGCTCGCTGTAGCCTTCGCCGCCTGACCACCATGTACAGTCCTGGCATTGTGAAACTCCTAATGCTGCTGCTGCATCTCCTTATGTGTGATTGGTCAGGCCTGCATCTGTTACTGATTGGGCAACGGTTTTTCCCCCAAAAAATGTCCATGGCTTTGATGGTTACCACCTGCTTTGGGTTGTCCTTAATTTGCGCCTTGCAATAAGCGATTTTGGGCTTTTTCTCTATTAGCGATTTTTCATGAATACCGATTGCAAATGTATTGCGCAATCGCTATTTTATTCCGAATCGCTAATGCTTTCCTGCGGGAATTCTCCGATTCTTTTAGCGAATACGCTATTCTGTGATGAATGCCGATTTTGTGAATTGCGCTCGCAATAGCTTTTTCGCTGCTATTGCAAGCGCAATTTCGCTTCATGAATCAGGCTGTATGTGATTTGCCCAGAGTCACAGGATGTTGAGTGTCGTTGCAGAGACTCGAGCCCGGTTCCCTAGGTCCAAGGTCGACCGTTCTAGCTGTAAGGCTTCATTCTCTACCCATTATTTGCCCCTTTCTCTTTCAAAAATTTCTCAGGGGTAGAACCCCCCAGATCCTTCTTTATGGCAGTCGGGATCATTTGCTAAGTCAAACTTGCCCCAACTTTTACCATCACCACTTTGAAAAGTCGTCAGCCGCCACTACTAACATGATTCTCACAATAAATGCACTGATTATCTATAACATAAGGCACTGATTGCCAGGGGTCGAATAATTTTTGAGTGACGTGGCAAAAGCTTTCCATGGAAGGATGTTGCATCCATTTATCATGCTCCAATGGTTGTGCCACTAGAAATAAACATAAGGAAGGAACACGTGCAGCTGCTTGTTGAGTAATTCCAGCACTGGAGCGCCCTCTGTAGGTATTTTATCAGAAGGCCTCTGACAACCCTCTGAAGGGGAGCAGCGGCTTTGTATATCGATTGATATGTATCCCAACAAGCATTTGCAATGCAACAGGTCTCGCTTTCACATGAGTTTGAGCTACTGGCATTGTAAATGACAATGCCTTTTATTTATGTTTTGGTTTTTAAAACTTAAATAAAAGGCATTGTCATTTACAATGTCAATAGCTTAAACCTGCGTAAATGCGAGACCTATTGCATTGCAAATGCTTGTTTACTCATATTAGCACTGTATGGTCAAATGTTTCACCTAATTAATACGTATTTAAACACATCAAAAAGCAGCAACATGTGTTTCTGTTTGTTTTTTTAATAAACTTTGATCTCTTTGAGCTAGAAACAAAGTTTTCTTTTGTTACTATCTGTAGATTCTGCAGCAGATGATGGATTATGTGGGAAAGTCTTCATTATGCGGGACAAACTGCAGAATCACATAATTCAAGTTGCCCAGAGTATGACCTTATATAGCTTTCATAATTTATAACTTTTTTCACTCCATTGACAGTCACTTCCAAGTGATAAATGCAGAAGAAAGAGTTTTATATAGAGGAACATTCAGACAAAGTGGCAGTAGATTTTGATGGAAAAAAAAATAACGTGTTTATGAAATATCCTGCAACTTTTTCGAAAAAATAACTATGTTTATTACGGGAATATTTTCAACAAAAAGAAAATGAGGTGGACATTTTGCTTCTCAAGAGGAAATACATCCACTGCTGTTACGTAGCATGTAGAAGCTGTTTTTTGTCTTTAAGCATAGACAGTACTAGGAACAATCCACCTTTATTGACGTGTAGACGGTTGTGCATCAAATGAATACTAAAGCAGGCTAGAGTTGTCCATACTTTTGTGTACAGGTTCGACACGTCTACAGTTGCTGGATAACCCCTAGCCCCCATTATATTGACTGTCATGCAGTGACCCAACATCAGGTGCCCAAACTCCATACTTAGCCTGTGGAAAAGTCTGTGGGATCAAGCCGGCCTCGTAGAAGTAACTGGCCCACGCCAAAAAGTGCTCTATAGCCAAGCCTGTTCTTTCAGACAACAGCACTAGGCATGCAGGGACTTGTAGGCCCCTCGTTAGAATGGAGAAAGAGAAACTACAAGTCACAGCACACTCAGTGCTGGTGACTAAATACACAGGAATGCCTGAAGATCACCCATATCAAATGAGCAGGGTGACAGCGTTAATCATTCATCCAGAAACCATCAGCAGGACAACAATATTTCCCTTCATGCCCAGTTGCGACAAGAATTTGCATGTGAACAAAATTGTCCAAAACTGGATTTTGGTAATTTTATGGTGTGAAGAATAGACATGCCCATACTTTGATGCACATTTGATACATAATTTTCCTAGTTTTGAGAAGTTGGTGGTGGTAAAGACAAGCGATGAAACACAAGCGCAGCCCCGCTCCCACGAAAGGTAATTGTTTTGAGAGAGAGGGGGAACAGGAGGTGAGCCTGCGAGTGCTGCTTGCGTGCACATGCAGCCTACTAATTTTCAAGCACTGCACTCATGCTTGTGGGGCGCCCCTACTCGCTCCTGCAAGCTGGATGCCTTCACAAGCACAAATGCAGTGCTTGAAAATTACCAGAGCGACGGCTAAAGGTTCAACTATGCAGTACATGTGCGCCGCCTAGACGAGACCTAAAAACCCTCGCTACCAAGCCAAATGTGTATAGACCAGGACATTGTTTCTTCAAGGAGAATTGTTTTTAAAGAAACTAAAAACCAACCAGTAAGGACATATAACAAAAATAGAAATTATATTCAATTCAAAACTGAAAAATACAGGGAATATCTAGAAAAATCTTGGAAAAATTATGCAAAGTATGAAAAGAGTGCTTAAATACCGTGAATTATGAATGTAAAGAGAACAATAAGACAAAGCACATGAGTACGTGATTCACAGGTTCATGGGTTTTGTCTTATTATCATGAAAGCATTTGTGTCTATATCTAGACTATGGATGTACTGTACGAATGCGCCAACTCGTCACTGTGGGGTGAAGGCGTTCTGCTAGGCTAATATAAAGAATACTAAAACATGGAGAGTGGATGAACCAGAGATACTCATCTCGCATTAATGTGTCAGCTTTCTTCAGTGATATCCATACTGCAGGAGGAGGTGCTGTGAAAGCATGCGGGCTTGGCAATTGAGTGTCCATTACCCTCAATCAGCTGTCAGCGGTAGTTAATTTCACTGTGCAGAAATCATAAGAAGTTGTTTTTGAGGAGAAAGTATTGTTGCCCTATCGATTTATGCCAAATGCAAGCCCTGCAACGAAAAGAGTATGATCTCCATATGTGACTATCACAGGTTTTTTTCTTTGCATCCTGGGACTTGTATTTCTCTATATCCAATTAAAAGATCAATATCACAAGTAGCAGAATGCAAACTAAAACCCTTGATTTAATTAGCTACTTGTGCACAGACCTGGGAAACTCAATAGCTTTGCACGAGCGTTCGTTAATGTGCTACGGAATCATCCTCACCAGCAAGCGGCGTGTTATGCTGTTTTGTGAAAACATCCACTAAAGCTTTCCAAAAACATTGGGGCAGATTTACAAGCCCCTTGAGCCTCTTTTATGCCGCCGTTGCGTCCCTTTTGTGACGCAGGGGCGGCACAAAAGATGCGCCATGGTGCGGGGTATTTACAACGTGACGCGTCATGTTGTAAAGCCCTGTGCCAGAAGGAGGTGTTCCATCGCAGGGGGAGGCGTTCCGGCGCAGGAACGCCTTCCAAAAGTGGCAGAGTGAAATCTACAGTCACTTTTTGGGCCCATGCTGCGTCAAAACCCTGCTCCTGCTTGAAGCACACGTAAGGATTGATGCAGCATTGTGGAGATAGAGCCCGCCAGAGCATTGCTGAATCTGCGTCGCACTTGCGATGCAACTCCAGCAATGCGCCGCTTTCACGGCACAGATGCGTGACGCATCTGTGCCGTTTTTGCCCCATGGTGCGAGCTGCGGCGCACAATTACTGGCGCATCCCTGCTGATATGCAGGGATGTGCAAGTAATTGTAAATCTAACCCCTACATATTTAAAGGAATGATGACCCTGAAGGCATAATGATATTGTGAGGCCTACGAGTGTATTTCTTTCCAATTCAATAATCAAATTACTTCCTTTGCGAACTTAGTGCATCAAAAGTAGGGAGAGCAAGTAGTGAAGACTTACCCGAGGGTGTGGTAGAGGGATAGCAGCTTAGATACGGCATCACACAATATTGTCAAATCTATGGCTCTCCTAGGGGCTTAATTAAGAGGGCAGTGTGCAATGAAATCCTCAAGATAACTACACAACTCACTGTTCACACCAAGTAAATGCTTCGCTTCCCCTACGCTCACCTTCCACCTACCTTCCCTGCTGACATCATTGCGCCCCCTGGTTAACATCACAGACCCCTGGGTGTGTTTAGATTTTTTAGAGTGCCCATGTGTTAAAATATTACTTCAAGTTTCCTGGTGTTCCGAGCCCATTTGAATGTAAACTATCTGCAGCCTTGTCACGGTATCTGATCACTAGACCCTTCTGTGAATTGCATCACGCTTCTACTGCAGATTTGACAGTACTTTACCCATGCGGTCTGTAATTATCAAATTGGAACATGAGCCACCTGTGTATTCGCTACATTAAATGTTAAAAAATACATTGTAACATTTCCATTGTGTGAATGCATAAGTTAAAGGAGTGAGGTAACTGGTTTGATTTACGATAAACAAGTGTGCTCTTATAGCAACTTTGTGCCATAAATTATGGATTTTCAAAACAATGCTGTCTGCTTAATAACAGCAAAAATGAAAAAAAATGAATGAGTGCATTAACATCGGTTGTGAGGAAAGTGCTGGTGTACATTTTCACTTTCACTTTAGAATACCTCGTTTGGTTTCTATGCAGTCTTGTCCTTCAACACGTGCAATGCTTTAAATTAATGCTTCCTTCTAATGGATCGATGGATGGATGGATGGATGGATGGATGGATGGATGGATGGATGGATGGATGGAGGGAGGGATGGATGGATCAAACGCTGGAGGCATGCAAGCCTCGGTTGGGCGTAAATGGAAGTATGTGGAATTTAGAAGACAGTCAGAAAGTGTGAGTGGGTGCATGGTTAAAGGATTGGTTGGATGGATAGCGTGGGAATGAATTGTTGGTTATGGATGGCAAGATGAATTTCTAGATGAATGGTTGCATGTATGGATATAGTGGGTGAGTGGTGCTTGGATGAATGTATGTGAGTATGTATGGACCCATGAATTGATAGAGGAATGGGTATGGATGAGTGAATGGATACATGGGAATTGACTGACAGACATTCACTAACCTTAAATAAATTATGTCCTCCAATCCAATAGGCATGTCCTGCCCCATGATTCAGGGGTCGCCCCATCAGATTAAAGATAAATTCGTTTTCTTCCATGGAATGTACGGAAGTCAGGTGAGAGTCGAGAGCGACACACGCTGCCTTAAAGAAGAAGAAAGGAGTTAGGTTGGTTGCGGTGGTGATTGTGTGGGCAGTCTGTGATTGTGTGGGCAGTCTCTGAGCTTCTAAGTGTCAAGTAGTGGGTTGGTGTTTGATGCCACACACTAAGGCACAATAAGATTTCAGCTGAGGGACTCATCACACATTGCAAAAACACAGAGAGGACAGAGATGAGAGGATACACATTACAAAATGTCATCTAGAAAAAGCAATGTGAGCCAGACTGAGATGTGAGTCAGAATGCTGTGGCACTTGTCATCCATTCTTTAAAACATCTTAACAGCCGCCGGCATCTGTTAACTTTACCCACATCCTTTATACCAAATATTTGCGTTTTTGATTTCCCTGCCCACATTGTTCATTGGCCATGGTTTGGCCTGGCCCACTCAAACTATCCCAGCGGGAGTGGTGATCACCTGAGGTGTTCCAGCCTCCAGGGAAGAAACACAAGGCAGCTCTGGTGCAAAGGTTTGACCACCTCCACATTACACCATAGGATTGAGAAGAGAGTTAATCCATCTATCCAGCCATCTGCAACCTACAGTCCCAGAGCTCATGAAAGAAAGAATCAGCAGGAATAGAAAGTACACGGGGAACCGACTGCCATGTTTATTTGCTATGGTGTCTTCACCTTGGCCTTCCTTAGCCCCTAACCAGGAAATAGACGGCAGTGAATGGCCATAAGGTCATAATCTCCCATCCCTAGTATGGCATTTTGGTTCAAATGACACTTGACATTGATTGTGCTCGCGCAGGCCTTTTCATGAATAGGTCTGGATCCTCTTAGGAGATTGGAGAAGGCTGTCTATTTCTAGAGCAATCTGATAGAGGCCAAGAAGATCCCCTCAGACCAGTATCAGATAGTTGCACTGTTCCTGAAGCTCCAAGAATGATTCTAACGTAGCTTCACGGAATAAACTGGATTAGTTTTTTTTTCAAGAAAACAAAGTACTGTGAGAAGAAGGTTCTATTGGCCAGAACAAGCTAACAATATTTGGGAGTTCTGTGGTACATTTCGAGAAAGTCACTACTAATGCCTGCAGCCCAAGGATCCATTGGTCTACACTGTGCCAGCTTCATGCCCTGCAAAGGAAAGATGCACACATTTGTGATCAGCAAACACTTCGCCCTCCTGTGCTCCGGCTTGTCCCACTGAGGACCAAAAGAGCCCCATTACTGTTCATCAGTCAATACTGTAAATCTGCTGTTCTTAATCTGTGGTCCGGGGACTACTGGGGCCCAAAACACCTACTCAAGGGATCAGCAACTGCTTAAAAATGTATATAATATTAATAGAATAATAAGATGTATATAAATCATAGAAGCACCGTATTAAAACTGAAAAGTTCAAAACGTTCTGTAAATGTGAAGGATTTTGAAAACTGGAGACTAAACATATATTTGGTATCCTCAAATGGAATCGTGGAAGCAGTGCAAGTGCTTCAAACAGAATATATTGTGGATGGTGATGACCTCAATTGAATTAAGAAAAGCTCCTACCTTCCCATTAAAATACAAAATACTGATTTTTTATATGAGTCTGTGAATTAAATAAACGATTTCTTTATTTGTTAATTTATTTAAAGAATGACTGTGTTAATATTTGTAAGTATTTTTTGCAGTTCGACTCCTCAAATTGATTGGGCCGGTGTATATGGCTTCCAGCAACGACTCAGTGGGGGTCCCCAGATTCGAATAGTTATTCAGTGGGGGTCACCGGATTCCAGTAATAATTACGTTGGGGTCCACAGGAGTCAAAAGTGTAAGAATCACTGCTGCATATTATTGAGGACCACCGCAAAGATTGAAAGTAACTATATATGTGAGAGTGAGACATTAAGAACCACATGCAGCTCACATTAACATGTCCAGGTAGAGAAGTCTATTCAGGTACTACCTGACTTTTTAGGTACCCCAAGAGCTGGAAGTAATGCATAAGTGCTTTAGTAATCGAAGACGGAATGTTGTGATCAGTGCCACACTTAATCTACCGATTCAGAAAAGGGGGTGGTGATGAACAGAGTGCCTGAATTAAGCAGACCACTCTTACCCAGTCCAAAGATCAGGGCTTGATCCATCACCGTTTTTTAGCTCACTGCACCATCCCAGCTCAGAACTTGGCTATATGCAAATTAGTCTGTTCCTGTCCCAGTGCATGATGGGAACAGGGCAAACCAAACTACCAAGCCAATTGTTATACTGGGAAGGAAACAAGCTTCCGGGGACCGGTTTCTGCCATTTCAGGCGTCGTCGGCCCGGCTTGCTTGAATCCTGATGGTGCAATGAGCAAGGGACTCACATCTGAGTATACCCTTCCACGCTTATGGTGGACAAAATGATTCAGAAAAGGGGGTGGTGATGAACAGAGTGCCTGAATTAAGCAGACCACTCTTACCCAGTCCAAAGATCAGGGCTTGATCCATCACCGTTTTTTAGCTCACTGCACCATCCCAGCTCAGAACTTGGCTATATGCAAATTAGTATGTTCCTGTCCCAGTGCATGATGGGAACAGGGCAAACCAAACTACCAAGCCAATTCTTATACTGGGAAGGAAACAAGCTTCCTGGGACCGGTTTCTGCCATTTCAGGCGTCGTCGGCCCGGCCTGCTTGAATCCTGATGGTGCAATGAGCAAGGGACTCACATCTGAGTATACCCTTCCACGCTTATGGTGGACAAAATGATTCCCTTTTCTGAACACTTAATCTACAACACATTCTGCACAAGTTTTTTATATGTCAAACCTGCGCGGCTCCCAAACCTTTATCCACCAACTAGAATGTACGTTTATTACACTATAACAATAATTCTTACCTCCGCATCGGGCCAAAACATCCTCTCCATAACTGGCTTGTAGCAGGCATTCATATACTGAACCCAGCCGTCATCACACTGTCCCTGAACACAGAGACAATTTGTTTTTGGACGTTCATTGCCTGTAATTAAGGCTGCAAGAACAGATACCAAAAAAAGGAAATTTGTGAGTACAGGAATGGGGTATGCTATACAATAATGGATTTGATCATGGCAAGTCAGTCATTCATAATTTCTACTCATCTGTCTAAGATTATACCATGCTGCTCGTTGCCTCTAAAAACTAACCATTTATCAAAATTAAAATATGGAGACATTTTCCTTTGAATCCAATCAAAATAATAAGGCCAAAATATGATACTGAAAATCAGTCTTTTAATGAGGTAGCTTTCACTCAGTACACAGGTGCAAATGTGTGCTTCACATTTGTTCATAAATTACAAAGGCACATTCTAATACAGCAAGATGGTGCCAGTAGGTGAATAATTAATAGGCAAGGTACTCCTTCAGCCTGCGGCTTAGTTTTCAGAAGCAACGCACTTTGCCTTTTGTGTGTATGGTTATACATTACAAAAGTGCTATATTGGGGCAATCCTATTCAATGAAATGAAATTCAATTCAATTCAGCTCAATTCAAATAAATGTCTTTATTTCCAATAATTAATTTGTGTAGAAGTATAATAAACTAAACAAATCGACAGTCACATTCTACAAACATTTAACAATATAATAGTATACAAAAATTAAAACCTTGTTATCCCACTCATACAGTGCATGACAGCAAAGTAGACATCACCAGCCCTACATGCAATAGCTAGGAGATATTAACATCAATACAAAGCCAAGTCCATCATTTACCCAAAAAATCAATCAATCAGGGCTTTGTAGAGCACTACTGCTCACCCTTAAGGATCTCAAGACACTGTGGGGGAGGGTGGATCTGCAGTTCAGTCAAAGAGCCAGATCTTGAGGTCTTTTCTGAATTGCTGCAGCAATGGTGATTGGCTGGGGTGGCAAGGAGTTTCAGGTCTTCGCAGCAAGGTAGGAGAAGAATCTTCCTCCAGAAGTGCTATTAACGATATGTGGAATGGTTGCCAGGGCCAGTTGGATGGGACAGGGATGTCTGGTGGGGGTGTAGAAGGAGAGGCAGCGGTTGAGGTATTCATGTCTGTCATTTTGAAGGGCTTTGTAGGAGCGAGTGAGGAGCTTGAAGGTAATTCTTTTGTTGATGGGTAGCCAGTAAAGGTCTCTCAGGTGGCCGGTGATTTGGTTGTGGCGTGGGATGTTCAGGAAGATTTTGGCCGAGGCATTCTGGATGTTCTGCAGCTTCTATAGGAGTTTCTGGGTGGTGGTGGAGTTGAGTGCATTGATGTAGTCGAGTCTGCTGCTCAAGAACACATGGGTGACCGTTTTTCTGAACTCAGTGGAGATCGATTTGAAGAAAGCAGGTGGAGCATGTGTAAGCAGGAGGACGAAACAGTGTTGATTCAGCAGTTCATTGAGAACGAGTCGTCCAGGATGATGCTGAGGGGCATGGTCCGGGGGTGTAGTGTAGTGAGGGCTGGGCCTTGTTTGCACACATTGCTTTGTTTGCATAGGCTTATTAGAAGTTTAAAGGCCATTTTACCTTTTGCTGCTTTTTGCACACAACACTGCATATAGCTGTTGTTGTAAGTTAGGCTACGTGAAATACTTCACATGAGAATCGCTTGTTTTCGGCATCCCTAGACTTACATTGCGACCCTAGTTTGCACAGTGAGTGCTAAAGCCTCCAGGGTTATCATAACAAGGTGGCTGTTGTTCGGGCTGATCGGCACACGTTTTAGACATAACATACATGCAGCTGCAGTCTACTGAGATTCTGGTGCCTTTGATATTGCACTGTAGGCATGATTTCAGGCACTTGGAATAATTCCGTTTCCAGAGAAACAGAGAGCTTTTGCAGATCCTGATGTGATTCACTCTTGCTGATCTTGGAGGTATGGGGTCCCCCACACTAGCCTAAGAGACCTTCTATATATGATAAAACATAGTGTCCGAAGTAGGTAATCTCAATTTACCGATTCTTAAATACCAAATTTTACCGATTCGATATTTAGGAATCGGTAAATATGATGTAGGTAAAAAATCGGTAACATTTACCGATTCTGTAATATTCCTTATTGCCAAATTGGTAATAGCGGGAGCATATTCATGGGTGTCACAGTGTCACATTGACACTCTGTTGCACCCCTGAATTGTTCATGTGTGCACATGTGGTGCACATACATGCCCTAAGGGCATGTATGTCTGCACATGGCAATTTAAGATAAGCAAATAATTGCTTTTTTAAAGGTATTCGGTGTTTACCACCAACTTGTAGTTGGTGGTAAATAACAAGTCCTTAAGCAAAAATGCACTCACTTAAGTGCTACCTACATAGGTTTTAAGGATTCAGTAATTTGATTCCTTAAAATATGGATTCAGTATTTTATCGATTCCTTAAAATAAGGAATCGGTATTTTACAGATTCCTTAAAATAACGAATCGGTAAATTACCGAATCCTTCTTTACAGTCTCCTACATTGGGAAGGGCTTAATACCGGTCAGTAATGGGAAATTCACCTATTTTCGTCCGTTACCGACCGGTATTTAGCTACCTACATCTGGCCCATAGTTCTTAGCTAGAGAGGGTGGCATACTAGGTGCTACATAACCTGTTCCCACCATCATTATAATATGATTTCTCCTTTTGTATTTTATTGAGTTGTAACCATGCTGATCATATTGTTTTTAATCATATGTCTGTTTATGCTCGCAAAAATACTGCATCTTAGAGCACGGCGTTAAAATAATATTTTAAACTTTATCGTATCTCTTTCTTTTCCCATGTTGTGGACTGGTATGAGAATATAACGAAAGAATGTTCTTGATTCCCACCATTCCTCAGAGTAACCTATGCCGCATGTTCTGGGTTGTCTAATCATTGGTACCTTGGTACCTTTTCTATAGGACGAAGAGCTACACTGTGACACTGATGCTAGTCGGTTAGGGGTTCTAGGTACTGATGTGAGTTTTTTGGTCCACCACAATTCACTGATGTCCTGGGTCTCTTTGCACAGTTCTGTGTGTGAGCAGAATCCCTGCAACAGTAGGGGGGTTGCGAGCACTACGGGCAGCAGAAGTCGTCCTAGGTGGAGGGGGAGAGGCCCACTATTAGGACTTCGGTGTTGTATGAGTAAAGCTTGAGTCAGCCGTATTTCATTCAGGTGATGACTGCCTTCATCCCATTGTGGAAGTTGCTCTTGGTGGCTGTGGATTGATCGGTGAGGGAGAGAATCAGCTGGGTGTCATTGGTGTAGGGGACAATGTTGAGTCTGTCGCTTCTGACAATGACTGCAAACGGGCCATGTAGATGTTGATGAAGGTGGGGTTCAGGGAGGATCCCTAAGGCACTCCTCAGCTGATTTCTTTGGGTTCTGAGTTGATCGGTGGAAGTCTGACTCTCTATGGTCGGCCGGTGAGGAAGGAGCGGATCCATTCCAGGACTTTGTCGTGGATGCCGGAGTTGTGGAGTCTTGCGTAGAGGGTGTGGTGGGATACTGTGTTGAAGGCGGCTGAGAGTTCCGGGAGGATGAGGGTAGAAGTCTCGCCTCAGTTGAGGAGGGTGCAGATGTCTTTTGTAGTGACGAGGAATAGCGGTTGTCATTGGTTCTGTAGCCCAATTGGGAGATGTCCAGGATGTGGTTTATTGAACTTAGAGAGTTGGGCTTTGATGGCTTTTTCAATGACTTTGGATGGGAAGGGGAGCAGAGAGATGGGTCAGTAGTTCTTGAGGTCTGTCGGGCTGACAGAGGGTCAATTCAGCAGGGGGGTTATCCCTGCATGCTTCCAGTCTCCAGGGAAGTTAGTGGACTCGATGCAGCAGCTGATGGTGTGGCAGAATTTGTGTGTGATGGAGATGCAGGCTCTGTTGAAGATATGGTGAGCGCATCGATCTCAGAGGGCTTGGGAGTGGATGTTATTCATGACTCTGACGGTGTCATCAGAAGTGAGGGTGGTCCAGTTGGGCAAGGTCTGTGGGGTCTGGAGCCTTTTGGGTGCAGTGGTTGCAGGTGGGGTGGGTGGGTTTTGGCTTAAAAGCTGTGGTAAACCTCCTTGATCTTGCAGTTGAAGAAGGTGACGAGGTTGACACAAAGGTCTTGAAAGGGGCAAAAGTCTGCTGTCTCTGTGCTGGGTTTGGTGGATTCTTTGACCACCGTGAAGAGTTATTTGCTGTTGTGTGCATTGGCATTGATGCATTACTGCATGTCTGATTTCTTTGTTGTTCTGATGAGGTGGTGGTGAGCAGTGATGGCGGTTTTGAAGGCGGCGTAGTATGCCATGATCTTGTTGCTCCTCCACATTTTCTCGAGCCATCTGCAGATACGCCTGAACTCTTTAAGGGTGTGGGAGAGTCGTCTGGCTTTCTTGGAGGCCTACTTGCCTGAGGGTTTCCTGAGGGGATCCAGTGTGTTGGCACAGTTGGAGAACCAACGGTGGAGGTTGTGTTGTTGCCCCAAAAAGTACCCTGTCATGCAGGACCTACGACGATTACGGATAACATATACTGTGGGTCTAGTGGCAGACTGACTCTGTACTCCCGCCACATTTATTAGCCTATAGTTTGCATTAGCTAGCTCGCAGTGCCACTAGAATCTCCTGTTATCAGAGAGATTAGTTTGTGAAACTTAGGACACAATAACCTCAGATTTGTGGAAACAATATATTACTTTTGACCCAATCACTTATGCTAGCTTGTTTTTGCTCTCAGAGAGATACAGAGAAGAAACAATCAAATGTGGTTACAACAAGAATTGATTGTACAGTAGTTCTTCTCATGCAGAATAAGTGTGCTCTTACGACCCTAACACAGTAACAGAGATATAGAACCAGCAGTTCAATGAATAAAAAGGAATAGTATTGTTCTACCATTTTGCAACAGTCACGAACATATACATGAAAATAAAAAGGCATTTACAAAAACAAGTGCTTACTCCTAAGATGCCTGTCTAGATGTACCTAAGTGTACCTAGCATGTGAGTAGGTGCGAAAGAGCTAATGAGTCTAAGAACCAAATAGCCTAATAGCCTAGAATATAAGAACCAAGAATCCTGCTAAGAGTTAGTCGAACCCCCATACCTGAATAGTGAGAGTGTTGGACTACATCCTGGACTTGAGTTGGACACACCACAAGGGATTGTTAGACCACTGTCAGCTGGAGTGATGTCATGCCGGAGCCGCAGCGTCTCTGGTCAGTGTGTCGGCCTTGATGTCTCGGTTCCCTCCTGCTTACTGATAGTAAGAGGTGCTGTATTTACACAGTCTATGTACGTGTGTTACCCATTGTTCGGTATGAGGATGACAAATAGGGAATAAACCTTCTGCGTCGATGGGAGAGTTGAAGTGTACCTCCTGGAGAGTGTACTCATTAATTATTCATATGTGCTAAGGATGACGTCTTAGCAGTATCGATCGGGGAGAACCCACCCTTGTCATGAACTAGGTGAAAGGTTTAGTTCATAAAAGGCTGCAGACCTTATACGGTGGTATGTCCATACAAGGCAGTCTTTCCTTATTTGGAGTTATGTCCTTATAAGGCTCGTTCATATGAAATGACGGGAGCTGATGTAGGGAAAGTGTACGATGTTCCCTGGAGCTATATTAGTACACCAATATGAGATATAACACCCACACCACCTATTACTTAACAATAATAATGAACATTTTCGAAATGCACATTGATAACAGTGTCAGTGCATAAAATTATCAAGCAGTCATTTAAAATGTTTAAAAACTGTCAAATGTTCATTTAGAAACAGGTTAAAAAAAGAGGAAAACGTTTCTTTGGTAGTGTTGATATGTGGTAACGTTCTGCAAGTCACAGTTTTAAATGAGTTCGATCATACAAGTTGAACTACTGTAAGCGCACTTAGAAGGCCATGCACTGAGATAGAAAGTGTCAATTTGAAAAAAGAAAATTCTTTTGAGAGTAAACGAAGACAGGTACGATATAGTCCTCAAAGACTGGTCTGAAGGATAGGAACCAAAAAGCACTTAGTTTCCATTGGCGAGGTGCACCCAGACGCTCACAGTAATATCTTTCCAGGAGAGCTCTCGCAATCTTGCTGGCGGATGGTCCATCCATTGCAAAGCAGGTAAACAACAATCAGGATTCCAGCCACAGCAAGCAGTATCAGAGGTACTCCGAGGATTGTTTAGAAAGTGCTAAGGAATCCGGACACTATGGTCCTAAATAGGTGTATAATGCCACTCGTATCACATATGTTAAAGATACGTCCCACCATTTCTAAAAGTCAATACTAAACCTAGCCATAAAAGAACAACATTATCCCAGAAATTACCCAGAGTTCAATCCAAGGTGATACCAGGTATGTCTTTTGAAAAAAGAGAAGAAAGTTCTTTAATTCTTGCATGAATGGTGTTTTGGCTGGCGTCGTTTCCGGCTTGCTTGGATCCAGTGAAAACGTATCAAATTAATGAAATAGCCAGGTGCTGTTTGATCAATTGTAGGAATTGCATCGGGATTGGTTGAAATGTTATTATCCTCTCAATGAGGCAAGTTGATGTAGACGTCTGCATATGGTTGAATTGCAACTTGTGAATTATTCTAAATTTTGTTTTGAATTTGAATGTTTAGTTCAAGTGGAACAAGTTCCATACCATTGTTGCTCAGTCCTTCATTCCTTACAGGTGGCTCTTCAAACGTGACGAGTCTTTCTGTTTGAACTTCTTGGATTTTAGCTAGAGGAGGACGTCTGCTACATCAGAGTCCACTGGGCCTACTGTTTAGAACCGGCCACATAGTGTGGTTTGATTAAGTCAATTGAGACAAATCTTTTCTCCCTTTTTCTGGCAAGAGACGGCAGCAGCACAGTTCTTGTTCCGTGTACTGCAAGGACTGGTGCAGGTTTTCTGTAAGAAGGTCCAAATTCCTTTTTGTCCGCAAGTTTCTATCTGACCAGATCCCTGACTTTTGGGATCCTGACAGGTCTTGCCATGAGTACCTTGACCTCTTCAGTGGCGTTCTGCTTTAGATGGACATTGCTTTGTTTAGTCCTGGATTCATTCAGATCTTGTAAAATAGTCAAACGATCATGGATATCAAATGGTTTTTCTTCCACCACCGTGCCTTCACAATCAAGATCAGTTACCCACATTTGCGTCCCGAAAAGGACCTCATATGGAGTGACTCCCCCCCGAGAGCTTCTTGGCTGGTTATTTAATGCCCGCTGAACCCCATAAAGGTGTGTGACTCATGTACCACCCTTGCCTAATACCCTAGCTGTGAAAGACTGCTTTAAGTCCCGTTTTTTCTCTCCACAACTGAATTTCCTTCAAGATGATACGGAGATGAGCACCGCAATGCTACGCCAATTCCTTCCATGGCCTCTTTGTAAGCCCGAGAGCTAAAAGCAGGGCCGCGGTCAGAGGGTAACGTGCTAACTGCGTATGTACCGATAAAGACTCACAAATCATTTATAACAGTTCGAGCATCAGCAGAACGCTGGGACCATACCCATAGGAATTTTGAACAGGAATGCACTGCTACCATGATATATCTGTAAGCCCGTCCGTTTGTAAGGTGGCCGCAGTGGTCCAAGTAGACACATGTGAGACGTTTATCTGACTTCAGTAATAGTGTCTGTGCCGGGCATGCAAGGCTGAAGCCTTTCATCTGTCTTCAGTTGGATTAGATAACCCTGGCCACCAATAGCGCCACCAATAGTGCTGTTTCAGTAAAGAAATTGTCGCTGTAGCGCCTGTGTGCGCAGAACCCAAACCCTTGTGTGCAGCTGGTATTAACCCTTGCTTACGATCCCTATTTGGTATTCCTCTATCCCCCGCTCCAGGAATCTGAGCATATGGAATGTTTTGTGCATCTAACTTGTAGGAGTATTTGAGTGGAAATTATTTAGGTGTTCTGCCTTTGCATGATGCGATGACAGCTATCATTATATTTCCGTCTATTCTCGTCTTTGATCGAGTCAGCGCAGATAAGAAAGCTTTCCATACAGCCCCTTTTGCGGCTTTATCAACCAATGAATTCCCTTCAACGTGCATGTCATCACGCTGATGACTCGGTGTGTGGATCACGTGAGTCCTTGGTAGTTTGGATTTCAATTCCGCCACCTGTTCCCATAGCATTTTGTGCTTTATTGTGCCACCTTTTGCATCTTTAAACCTGTTCTGCTCCCAATGTCGTAAGTACTCATTGTAGGACTGTACACAGTAAAAGGAATCACACACGATTAGTGTGGGGAATTCATGATCCATATTTACAAGTGCCAGCATCAGTGCTTTTAATTCTGCCAACTGAGCCGGTCAGTCTCCTTGAGATTACGTCTTTGTGCAACTAGGATGGAACTTGCCATCATGCATGCGACCTTTTCAATTGCACACGCTAAAAAATATTGCTGCCTACTCCCTATTGCCGGTCGAGCAGATCCGTAAGTGTAAATTATATATTCATACTGATCTAGAGGCAAGATTTCATTTGGTAGAGTATATTATTGTTCATATTGCAGGAATGCCTGTGTTTTTAAACTGGGATCAAATCTGTATTCAACGTCTGTTGCTGTGAGAGAATTAGCCCATTGGGATGTAACGCTTTCACATTTGGGACGGTGGCTTTTGTAACAGCTTCTAAAGCTGGTACTGGAGTTACGACAATATTGCGTTTCCCCTGAGCCAGTGCTCCATCTCTTGCTACCACTGTCTGAACTGCTGTCAGGATTATTTCTGTTGAAGTGAAAAACATTTCTGCATTTCTGTACAGGTATGATTTATATGAGATTGGTACAGTTTCTCCTTCATTAAAAGTAAAATAAGTGTACCCGCATTGACCCGCAATTATTCGGTTCACTAAGTGGCGTACGTTTATGAGTGTTTGTAGGTGTTGGGAAGCAATCATGTCTTCCTGGAGTAAACAAAGAATAATAGTATGTTCTTGTGTCCAATATTTGACTGAAAAGTCAGGTTTTATTAATTCATAGAAAGGTTTTACCCTTTGTGCGTAATCTAAAATGTATGTCCTGCCAAAATTTAGGAATCCTAATATTGATTGTAACTTTTTAAAAGATTTTGGAGGCTGGAGCAGCATACACTTTTCTAAAAAGTTATCTGCTAGACTTTTGCCTTCACTTGACAGCTCATATTCCAAAAATAGGACATTGAGGTGAGCGATTTTTGACTTTTTAAAGTTGAACTTGTAGCCTCTGTGGTAAATCCATAATAATGGTGCTTACCCTGGTAAAATGCCTCTCTAAGTCGTTGTCTGTCAGATAAATATCATCCACATAGGACAACGCTCCTTCATCAAATTTGTGAAGTAACTCTGTTACTCTTGCTGAAAATACACCTGGGCTGTTTTTGTACCCATGGGCTAGTCGCCAAAATTGTTGTATATGAATTTAGGATCCTAGTGTAATTTTACCAAATAATGCCCATATACAGGTATAAATCACCCTGTCCTTGTATAGGCATAGAAATCATAACCATATTTAGACTTAGCCTATGCAATCCAAATACGGCATGGCTACTTCCATTAGTACCGAAAATCCACAACGATTTCTTGGAAAAATCGGCCTTCAGCAGACAGGGACTGCCCGTTGCATGAATATTGATTTATCCAAGAACTCATGGAGTTTTCAAAGAACTGAGTCTTTGATGAGGTTATTATGTCCAACCTTACATCAAACTAGGCACCTTCAAGGTATAAATATGCCCACACTTGCCCAGACAAACAAACGGTGGTTGGAAGCAGTTCGACTATCTACCTACACGACACAACTTGCCGCAGCAAGTGCCGAAGGAAGCCGATCCTCCAGCAGACGCACTGAGAGATACGCTGTCTTTTCTCTTGCCGAGAAATCCAGCTCCAGTGTTTCCAATCTACCCTTGCAGGTTGTTGGGAAATCGAGTCCTGAGAGAGAGATACAAGACCTCCTTCATTCTAAAACCAAGGTACTGAGCTGATTAGACCCTTAGAGAAATCTTGGATAGGTTCTTGGCAAAAGAATGCTGAAACTAAGCTACACCTCACTTACTTCTTCCCTTGTACTAGACCTAGGTTAGGTACACCGGGGTAGGCTTATTTTAGAAGCACCAGTTGAGTACTTTTAGTCTTTATTTATTAATTTATGTATTCTTTGTATTTTATGGCTTAGAAACCATATCATGCTTTTACAGTATTATTTTATAATACTCTTCGTACTGTACGCATTGTACTTTGCAACCAGTATTACGATTGTAGCAGTTCATTTCCTCTGCATGAGAAAGAAGACTGTTCAATAAATACTTTTATTGAAAACGCCCGTCTCTTTATTTCTCTGCACCTCTGGTGAAACGTAGCATGCTAGGTTGAGTGAGTAAAAAAACTATCTATTGTTTCCACGACTCTGAAGATACAGTTTTATCTCGGCAAACAAAGTTGTCATGTTTTAAGCGGTTGTCAGAAAAAAATACCTTCTTGTTTATTCGAGAAAGTTTCTAGTGACCTCCGAGCTAGCTGGCACTCACAATTAAGTCTAATATATTTGATAGAGACCTAGTCGACCTCAGTCCTACGTCTAATCTATAGTATATATTATTCCAATGCACAGAGCCTATTGGGAATATAGGAAGTAAACTACAAAATTGTCGCTGGGACCCCAAAGCACTGAAGGCAGTCAGATACCTGCTTTCAGGCGCTATATTTTGGTCGAAAAATCCATTTGAGATATCAAGAGTGGTTTTGTATTTTTTGCGCACATAGTTATTTATTAATGCGTCACTATGTGCATTTTGGACAGCAAATATCATTGTGCATGAGTTTAAATGTCTATAATCTAAAACTAGATGATATGTATTGTTGGATTTAGCGACAGGAAACAAAGGATTGTTCATTGGAGAGGTACATTTTTCAATGACCCCCTGGTAATCAAGTTCATCTAAGATCTCCCTGACCTGTTTTTCTAGCTTCTTGCTTTATAGGATATTGCCTTTGAGCATTAGATGAAACTTTTAACGGGATCACGAGGTAGGTTGAATTCTCATCCCAACCCTGCATGATTTTTGTACAGTGCTGGAGCTTGGGTTACTGCCCCCTCCTGCGCATAAGCATGTTTTAAGTGAACGGGACTCCTGTTTGACCTCACCTGGCCCTTCTATGTTTGTGTGCTGCCCTGCCGGGTATCGAACCTTGCCTGCTGTTTTTCCTTGTCGCCCCGGGCCTCCTCTCCTCCTCAGCCGCGGACCTCGCGCTGCCTACAACAACTACAAGGCAGCGCGGTCTCGCGAGAGGGGTGGAGCCACTGACCACTTGAAAACAGGAGCGGGGCTCCCGCAACACGGGACTCCTGTTTGACCTTACCTTGCCCTTCTACGTTTGTGCGCTGCACTGCCGGGGATAGAACCTTACCTGCTGTTTGTCCTTGCCGCCCCGGGCCTCCTCTCCTCCTCAGCCGCGGACTGCGCGCTGCCTACAACAACTACAAGGCAGCGCGGTCTCGCGAGAGGGCGGAGCTACTGACCACTTCAAAACAGGAGTGGGGCTCCCGTGACGTGGGACGTGTGCGGGCGTGCCGGGGACAAGGGCGGGGCCATCAAAGGCCGTCCGAGGCCGAAGGAGGTCGGGCCGGGCCCGCCCTCTTGGTTTCGGCTTGTTTTAAGGTACTTCTGGCAAAATATACTCTGAGATAATCCTCGCATTGTCATTTTATTGACTTTTAACTTGCCTGGCCAAATGACTTGGTTGTTTATTATCATTGACTGCCTTTGTGTTCCGCCATTATACTGACTTTCTTTTGCGGACACTTATTAGATACCTTGTGGCAAATGGGAGGCATTTGGCTTCCTTAAAGTCACACTGTAAGGCACAATTATAGAGGATTTTCCATTTTGCGGCACACTCTAGCCAAGTTGGTTTATCTATTAGTGTGCTTGGAATTTACAAGTAGCTAATTGGATTGCATTGAATTATCATTTTGGTTTTATTTGTTTATTTTTATTGTCCAGCGTTTGCTGCTTGATTATGTCCAATTTAACGATGAGCAAAAGGAAGGGAACGGCTGGGACATTAGATGATTTTAGAACACGAGCAGAATCTGTACTATGCCATGAAATTGAACTTGTACAAAGAAGACTCTCGCTAGACCCCTCGAAACTTCCTACATATACATCGATTGCAGCACAGTCTCCAATAAATACTTTGCGTTCAAATTCAGGCATAGATAAACAACATGATAGTGATAATATTCAACCATCCTTGAACAACCCGATAATAGACCCATTGGAATTGCTTGATGTAAATGCTCAGGCAAGCCCGAGGATCTCAAGTAGGCTGCGGACACAAAAAATAGTGGGGACAGTGGGAACATCTAATGAGGAAAAAAGTGAAAAATCTCAGAAGGGGAAAAAAGCTAGCCAATAAAAAGGAAATCAGGGGGGAATGAGAACTCATGCAATGGGGACTCAAACATATTGGAAACTAAGGGTAGCAGGCCTGGAACAATAGGAATACAAACTGATGCAAATGATCATTTTGGTCTAGGCAGGGATAATGAGGTAATACGTAGAACAAACTGTGGCAGACATTTCTAAAACTGCCCTAAATTCCATCCAGTTACAAATAAATGAATGTAAGGACAGCAAACTAAGGGCCATGGACAACAAAATCGCCCAGTTAAATGACGAAGTACATCATTTAGGCAAGAATATTGGAGAAGGAAATGCAATAATTACAGAAGGGGCAAACTTAATAGCCGATTTAAAACTGCTCCTAGGGGACAAGAGAGCTTGTGATGACGTGAACAGAACATTGAAAATCTTGAATCAATCAAGTGCAGCATTTTCAAGTAGAGCCCAGTTAAGAAATAGCACAGAGGCTATAGGGGCACATGAGCCAAGGAAGAAGGTTCCTGTCTGTCCCGATAACATCACATCTAGCCCGGAGCGTGCTAGTTGTAGGGCAACAACGTATAGCCCAAAGGGGACAGACTGGATTCCTAACTCAGACATTTTGAACCTTCCCCCTGCTACATGTCCTTATGTCTTAGTTCTAGCAGGTGTCCCAGTACTGAAAAGGGACCAAAATGAATCCTGACATAATTTGAGGAATAAAGTTGTAGATTGGTTATCCAAATACAAAAAATGTAACTTAAACAATACAAGCAAGATCCTGATGGTGTGTAGGGTAGGGTGGGTGGGGGTTTCTCCTAAAGACATACAGGGAGATTGCATTTTTGTAAATTTTAGACACCCTCACGTAGTCCGTACCCTATTGAGAGCACATGAGGAACTGCCAATTTGGAAAGCCAATATTCACGCATTAAAACTGGGATATTTTTATAAACCTTCTGAAACTGGAGTGAACAAAAAGCAAGATAATCCACAATTCCCAGAAACCTCTAATAGATTCCAGGAATTGTCCCTGTTGGAAGCAGTAGATTGACTGCACCGGCCAAAAGCTATTGTAAATGTATCTACTGTACCAGATAGGGAAGTAGAGAGGATAAGTTTAGCACCAACTAGGAATTTGTGTAAAGAGGGTGGAGGGGATGAAAAATGTGTGTGAGCAAGGACGAGTCATTACTTTTAAATGGCATTGATATATTATTTAGTGAAGAACCCATGAGAGATGCAAATTATAAAGCCCGCGGCGATTTAAAAATTATTTCATGGAATATGGCGGGCCTTAAAAAGAATGCCAGGGATCCTGAGTGGAATGAATTGACTGAATCAAGTGATATCTGCTTGTTACAGGAGACCTGGGCAACTAAGATTTCACACAGGGTGGAATACAAAAGTTTTTATATAGCAGCTGTTCCGTCCACAAGAGGAAGACCCTCTGGTTGTCTAGTTACCTGGGTCAAAGTGACCCTTGATATCAGTGTAACACAATTAGTGAAGGATTCCTTAGACATACTTTTGGATTAAAATAGTGACCAAGGAGAAAAGGGTGCTGCATATATATAATGTTTATAACCGACCAGGTTTGGCATCAAAGGAGTCAATAATAATTGGTCAAATGGACTCCATTTTAAACTTAGTGGACTCAAGTGCAAGCATAATAATAGGTGGAGACCTTAATTGTAATTATGAACATATATTGCTGCATAACCTAGGGATACAAGGCAGGAAAATCTATGACACCTTACCTGAACCTGAGTTAGAGGAGGATGTGGATGAGACAGATGAGTAAATTAAAATTACCCTTTTAAAGTTAGAAGCACATTTTGGTGACAGGGTGAATGTAGTTTTGGAGCGATATAAGTTTTTTACCCGCATCCAAGGCAAACATGAGTCTGTCAATAATGATATTGCGGCACTTAGAGGCCTGAGACAACTATGTGACTTTGGTGAGCTTACTGACTCACTCATCAGGGACCAACTAGTCAGGTGCACGAATAATTGTCGCATCCAAGAAAAGCTTCTAGCAAAAACCCCCACATTAAAAGAAGCGGTCAATAAAGTTTAGATAGAACACACGGCTACGTGAATTAAAGAGATGAAGGCTCCAAACGGGCTCATTGCCAGTGTTCAAAACAGCAATGATATGTTAGGCAATTACAGTGAAAATGAAGTGCTCAACGTCAGACCTAGCGAGGTCAAGGAGAACCATGCATTTAGAGAGAAGGAAAGGTTAAAATGCTATAGATGTGGCAGCAGCAATCATCTGGCCAATGATGTGCGTTGCACTGCCCGCAACGTCACATGTGTCAAATGTAATAAGAGGGGGGACCTACGCAGAGTCTGCAAAAATAGTGAGAACAGTCAAGTTAAAGTTGTGCACAGCAAAGGGGACGTTACCCCTAAGCATGTGTTTCAAATAAGAGCAAGGGGCTACCAAACTTCTCATATTCCTCTAGGGTATTTCAATGACCACAGATCTAATGATTATCCAAAATGCACTATCTTTGTGAATGATATTCCTATAGACGTGTGCCCCGGTCACCGTACTTAACATGGATGGCATAAAGGACATAATTGACACCTCCAACCTCAATATGCTGGAACATGACATTTCAACTATTGGGTATGCTGATAAGAACATTCCATTGTTAGGGATGATGATGGCTTGTTTTAAATTCAAACGGAGAACTACATGGGGCAAGGTGTACATGGTAAGCAAAGGTGCCAATCTTTTCGGTTGGCATCATCAAAGAGAGTTGGGGATGATTCTTGATCCTAACAATAAAGATAAAGTTCTCTTAACTGAGCGGGAGGAGGGAACCAGCAGTAATTTAAACATTCATCCTGAATTGTTCTCCTTATTTGACCACAATGTAAATGCTATAGCCTGCAGTGTAACTCCCACGAGAGTGAACATCATTACAAATCATAATGCTAAAACCCCAATAGAAAAGGGGTTACCTGAGCTGTTTCATGCTGCTTCAGGAACTGACGTGGTAAAATGTTGGCTCGCAGAGGAAGTTTGCACCGTGCCAGATAATCCCACAGCAGTCCCTAAGATACCATGGACTAAGTTGGCACTAGACATAATTGGTCCCACGGGACAGTTAGGTTTCCTGAAGAAATTTGTGATTGTACTTATAGACTACACTTCTCGCTGGATCAAATATAAGTTGGTTCACTGTGTTTCGACTAAAACTCTCATTGACTTTTTAAGAGACTCTTTCGCATGTGAAGGTGAACCAGCTTACATAGTCACCAACAATAATATACAATTCTCTTAATTGGAAATGAAGGCATTCCCTAATGAACTGAACATCAAGCATGAGAGATCCACTGTACAAGACCACAGGGACAATGACCCCATTTGGATGTTTATTTGGATGTTTATCTCCCAAATAAAAAATCTCACACACATAGCTTGTGCCAACAATATAGATGTAGACAAAACGTTAAGAGATAGCGTTTGGGCGTTTGGGCATATCACACCTCTTCCGACTTGGTAACGGGAGTAACCCCTTTTGCTTCCATCAGGGGAAGAGATCCGATTGCCAAACCTACTATTCCCGGATTTATGTGCCTATTGCCCTCATCATAATGTAATTCTGTTCCAGCTTCCTTCAATTAGGCAGCAGTGTTCTCGCCTTAAGAGATTCTTTCCCATGTGAAGATGTATCAGATTGCATGGTCACCAACAAAAGCATTAAGTCTCTTTTATTGAATTGAGGGCATTCCTAAACGATATGGGCATCTAGTATGGGGAAACCACTTTGCAAGGTCAAGGGAATTCTGATCTCTTGAGTAATCTGCATCCTGATAATGAGTCTCTCGCAACTAGTTTTTGCCAACAGTATGTAGACAAAACGTCTATTTAGATGTAACCTACTGTATTTTCCCCCTAGCAGCAATCTGTACCCATTTTCAACATCTGTCTGTTTTCTTTGTATACTTCCCCTGCAAAGGGAGATGTGTTGTAATCTTTCTTTCTTCCTTCTTCCCTTGGTACAATCCTCCCCCCCCTCCCTCCTTCCCAGTTGAAGCGTTCCATGAGAGTTCACTTTAGAATGTTGGGGAGCATGTCAGTTATGGAGAGTGGATGACAGAATAAAGACGTTTGTACTCACCCTGCCTCAGAGTACTTCCTTTCAACAGAATAACAACAACAATTTGAGTGAAACAAGATCAAGATGGCTGGCAGAGTTTAACAAGGACCTGCTGACAAGTCAAACTGTCCCAAAGTCCTACTTTTTCATCTGCCACCTGGGAGAGTCATTCTTTCCTTTACCCTAGCTCCCATAGCCCGCATCTCGAACCATCCTTCAGTTACTGCCATCTGCACCATATTATGCCCCTCTGATCACCCGAGCTGTTCCTCTTTAGTTGGCTGGGACCAAGTCGGTTCTCCCAAATCTCACCTTTTAAGGACTGCCTCATCCGGGTTGTTCCTCTTTAGTTGGCTTGGACCAAGTTGATTCTCCCAACTCTTACCTTTTAAGGACTGCCAGTGTATGGGTTCTAACACAGAATCTACCTAAAGTTAACCTCAAAGCTCAGAGCTTTATATAACTTTATACCTTATCACTAATGTACCCAAACTCTGGGGAAAAGGTACATTTCTTGGGATGTAACCAAATGATTCAATCAATCAATATTTATATAGCGCAGATTATCATCACAGGCGGGTATCCAGGAGTGGTGAGCCTTAGTCAAAGAGCCAGGTCTTGAGGCCCTTCCTTAAGTCAGCGAATGAAGGGGAGGTAAGGAGATAGAGTGGGAGGTTATTCCAGGACTTTGCAGCTAGGTAGAAGAAAGAACGACCTCGACTGCTGCTCTGCCGGATGCAAGGGATATGTGTGAGTTCAAGGGAGGCGGATCAGATTTGTCTGGTGGAAGGTCATGTGGTGGTTGATGTAGGTGAGTCCAGCGGTGTGGAGGGCCATGTAGGCATGAGTCAGCAGTTTGAAATGGCATCTCTTCTTGACGAGGAGCCAGTGGAGGTTTCTGAGTTGTGGGGTGATGCTGGCCCTTTTGGGGAGGCTAAGGATGAGTCTGGCTGAGGTGTTCTATATGGTCCATAGTTATTTGAAGAGGCAGGTGGTAGATCCAGCATAGAGTGTATTTCTGTAGTCCAGTCGACTGATGACAAGGGCTTTGGTCACCGTTGTCCTGGTGCTGGAGGGGATCCACCTGAAGATTTTATGAAGCATGCAAAAGGTGTAGAACAGGAGGAAGTTACTACGTTGACCTAGCACTTCATGTAGAGATCGCTGTCTATGATGATGCTGAGGCTGCCGGCATAGTTGGTAGGTGTGGGCGAGGGTCCAAGTGTAGTGGGCCACAATGTGCTGTCCCATGGGGAGGTGTTCATTCTAAAAATGTGTGCATCCGTCTTGTCAGTGTTGAGCTTCAGGCAGTTGGATATCATCTAGTTGGCGACGTTGATCATGGTGTTCTGGAAGTTGAATCTGTTGTTTACGGTGTCTTCCGTGAAGGAGTGGATGAGTTGGGTGTCGTCAGCATATGGAGATGATGTGAATCCGTGAGGGTGGGTGATGTTGGCTAAAGGAATCATGCAGGCATTGAAGAGGGTGGGTCTGAGGGAGGATCCTTGTGGAGCTCTACAGATAATGCTCTTGGGTTCGGAGGCGAAGGTCAGTAGGTGGATTTTCTGTGTGCAGGAAGAGGTGATCCACTTGAGGGCGTTTCCTATTATACCGATGTGGTGGAGTTTGGTGATGAGGGTGTGGTGGGATACTGTGTCAAAGGCTGCTACAAGCTTGAGGAGGATCAGGGCTGCTGCCTTACCATGGTCGAGGATGGATCTGATGTTGTCAGTTGCGGTTATCAGGGCAACCGTGGTTCTGTTGTTGTAGCGAAAGCCGGGCCGAGTAGTGTCAATTAGGTAATTTACTTCCAGGTGTATTTTTATGAAAGTTCCACCACATCAAATAATATATGGCCATACACTTATTTTAATTCATGGTGTTTTTTAAAGTATGATGCGCTGCAGATCAGAAGAACGTAAGCTGTTCTCTGTAAAGAACATCTTCCACGAAAAGGCGACCATTAGCTGTACGCTTTTAAAGAACATCTCCATGGAAACGTTCATTTTTGCACTGAATAAGCATATAAGTAGGTTAAATAGTGGTAAACATCACTCATTCGGTCATCGGGTCTCCTAAGAAAATACTTAAGCAAACTACAAAGAGTTTGGAAATGTTTCCATAGTCCTTGGCCAGGGTTGAAAAAAAACTTCGACAATCTTAGTTGATGTATCATTTTGTTATCAATTCATTTGAACATGGGAAATCCTACTATAAAATGCCCTGAGGGAAGTTGAAATTCTTATCCTAATTCTAAAGTAATATTTGCAGAATAATCTTGTTTAATCTTTGTGAAACTGTTTCTTTGAACGTCCAGCAAACAAGAGCACAGTGTCATCCATGATTACTCAACTGCTTTCTCCCTGTACACTGTCATCTGATGTGTAGCTCTTGTGCCAAGGCTTAGTGTTGTTTGAATATCTGAATCAATATTCATCAAACATTTAAAACATTAAAAAAAAGATATTTATATACATTACAAACCTCCATCAGTCAGGAAAAGTAGCAGCAGGCACAGTTTTCTCATGATTTCTTAGATGCAGAAAACACAAATAAAGTAAAATTATGTTATGACATATTTATTACATTTTTGCACACATGCTCACATTATGCAAAGTGATGCTAGGCGACACGAATGATAAAAAATGATTAACTTTCAGGTTTTGCACCATACATAAATCTGAGGGCACCTGAGTACAAAGGGGGGGGGGAGTGACATGACAGGAATAGTGCAAACATCCAAAGGTTTCCATATTAATTCAGATCAACAAAAGTCATCCAAATTAGGCACCAACAATTGGAAAGACGAAATCAGGTCATTCTGACAGATAATGCAAGTCATTTTCAGAAAAAATACACCTTGTGCAGAATTGAACCCTGGACATTCGGCTGTATGCATCATATTCAAATGTGATGCCAGATACCACTGGCCTGCCTTTGAGCGATGCTAAACCATGATTTTCTTCACACAACATTGCATTGTAGGTATCTGCCTGGTGGATGATATCATCATTACATGGTAGGGTGCGAATGCTCTATTACTTACTGGTAATCTTCATTACTCCTGCTCCCTTTGTCCTAGTCCCATTCATTACAAATTGGAGATAATAATCTCCTGACAGTTAAAAAGGACAGAGGAATGCTGGGACTCTAGACGATGAGTCCCTTGCTCACTTTGCCACTGGATTCAAGCAAACCTGGCTGAAGACGGCTGGAATGCCAGAAACCGGTCCTAGGAAGGTTGATTCCAGTCCAGGGAAGGCATGGCTTGGCATTTCGGGCTGGACTGTTCCCATGAGGCACAGGGTCAGACTGATTTGCATATGGCCATATCTGAACTGGGGTGGCAGAGTGGGCTAAAGAACGGTGATGGATTAAACCCAGATCTGTTGACTGGGTGTGAGTGTTTGATTGGTTCAGATGCTCCGTCCATCACCACCCCCTTTTGTACCGCTTTGTTTGCCATAAGTTGGCAGGGTATGCTCAGACGTTGAGTCCCTTGCTTACTTTGCCACTGGATTCAAGCAAGCCTGGCTGAAGACGGCTGGAATGCCAGAAGCCGGTACTAGGAAGCTTGATTCCGGTCCAGGGAAGGCATGACTTGGCAGTTAGGCCTGGACTGTTCCCATGAGGCACGGGGTCAGACTGATTTGCATATGGCCATGTCTGAACTGGGGTGGCAGAGTGGGCTAAAGAACGGTGATGGATTAAACCCAGATCTGTTGACTGGGTGTGAGTGTTTGATTGGTTCAGATGCTCCGTCCATCACCAGCCCCTTTTGTACCGCTTTGTTCGCCATAAGTTGGCAGGGTATGCTCAGACGTTGAGTCCCTTGCTCACTTTGCCACTGGATTCAAGCAAGCCTGGCTGAAGACGGCTGGAATGCCAGAAACCGGTCCTAGGAAGATTGATTCTGGTCCAGGGAAGGCATGGCTTGGCAGTTCGGGCTGGACTGCTCCTATGAGGCACAGGGTCAGACTGATTTGCATATGGCCATGTCTGAACTGGGGTGGCAGAGTGGGCTAAAGAACGGTGATGGATTAAACCCAGATCTGTTGACTGGGTGTGAGTGTTTGATTGGTTCAGATGCTCCGTCCATCACCACCCCCTTTTGTACCGCTTTTTTCGCCATAAGTTGGCAAGGTATGCTCAGACGTTGAGTCCCTTGCTCACTTTGCCACTGGATTTAAGCAAGCCTGGCTGAAGACGGCTGGAATTCCAGAAACCAGTCCTAGGAAGCTTTATTCCGGTCCAGGGAAGGCATGGCTTGGCAGTTCGGGCTGGACTGTACCCATGAGGCACAGGGTCAGACTGATTTGCACCATGAGGCACAGGGTCAGACTGATTTGCATATGGCCATGTCTGAACTGGGTGGCAGAGTGGGTTAAAGAACGGTGATGGATTAAACCCAGATCTGTTGAATGGATGTGAGTGTTTGATTGGTTCAGATGCTCCGTCCATCACCACCCCCTTTTGTACCGGGACTCTAACCCCAGCGCTTCACACTGGCAGTACTAAAGCAGTACTTACTAAGCCCCCAACAGGAAGGCCGATTGTCAGGGAGAGTTGGTGGGCGTAATTAATGGGAAGAGGAAAATGGGACCCGGAGTAATGGGGATTACGGGTACGTAATAGAGCATAACCCCCTGGTCCCTCCTGTCCTTGTCCCATTTATGACAAAGTGGAGAATACCATAGCAGAAAATTCAGCCTTCCAAAACCCCAATCATACCCTGGAAACCACACCAAAGGCACAACCCAAGGAACAGCAGGACACAACAGGCAGAGCACCCAGACAGGAAAGCACCCCACCATAGCAGGGATGCTTTCCCCAAATACAATGGGAGACCCCCAGCACCCCAATTGGCTAGCAAGCCAGAACATGCCAGCAGGGACACAACCAAAGACCGGAAACCAGAATCAAGCAAAACAGAAGGCAACAGAGACAGCAAGGAGGCAGTCAACCAGAAAAATGGGAAACATAACAACCAGGCCAACCCAAGGGAAACCGCATACCGCCAAGCATAGGGGAGCATGGCAAAAAGTCGACCCGGCAAAAGCTGACAAGGAGGCACCCTACAGAGACCCCAAAAGGCAAAGCCCAAGAAGGGAAACAGGCACCAAAGCAACCAACACTCAAGAACCCAGTGGACCACAGAAGGCGAAGCCTCAACAGGACAAGACCAAAGGTGCCCACTGGACAAAAGGGCTGACAAGCCGAGCACCACCTTGAAGGCACACAGGACCCAGCAGCAGTACAGACACAGAGCGACCCCGGCAAGAGCAGAAGGGAATCCCAGATAGCCAAATGGACACACAAGCAACCCCAAAAAGACAAGGGGAAGAGAGGTAGGCCCCACAACCCCCGATGCAACCAAGGCATGAAGGGCAAAAAAGGGCAACCAGAGGACAAACCTTAACACCAAAGGACAGCCACACTGGAGAAGACAAAAAAGAGGCCAGGGTCAATCAACAGGGCAAGGGCCCAACCCCAAGGACCACCGAAAGGCAGGACCACGTAGACCAAATCCGGAAGGAGGGAAGCACTGGCCAGGCACCAGCCCTTCAATCAGAATGAACCGGCTCCCAGAGAGCCCAGAGGACAAAGCCATCGAAACCCCACAGAGAAGGACCAGGCCCCAGGAAAGAAAGGCCAGCACCACCCACCAGATACGATATCTGACAACCACCAAGCACCCAGCCAGGAAGGTGAAGCCAAAGCGAGAGCCCAGGAACAAGAAAAGAGCCAGCCAAGGCCAAGACACAAACAAGAAGCTGGGGAAACAAGAACATAACCCCCGGAGCGCCTCCCCACAAGGCCCACAGAGCCAGAAGGGAGAAGGACAAGCACTCAACAGAACCAGCCACCGAAAGATCCAAAGACCAAGAAGGAGAACATGACAGCCAGACCACAACTAAACCAAAAAGGGCAGGGGAAGAGCCAGAGTCGAAAAACCCAAGAGGCCAAATGCCCCACAGAGAACAAGGCCCCACACCGAACCACGGCCTACACGAAATGCCCGAGCAGCCAGGGCAGGCGAGAACAACCGCCAAAGAGACCAGGCAGACAGCCAACCAAATAATATAAAGGCCAGCAAATGACCAGGGACCAACAACCGGGATCCCGCACAGGCCCGGAAGGGGCGGGACAGGGCCTACAGCCGCAACCCTGAAACCCCCAACCCATGAGAGGAGGCCAATACCAGCCAAGCCAGAGAGGCAACAGAAGCCAGGACGGAAGCCAAGCAGACTGCCCATGGCCTCAAACTCCATGGGCCAGCCACACCAAGGGAGGGCCGGAGTAGGGGAGCAATCTCCAGGGCAGTACCAAGGCAACAGAGTGCCAAGCAGGCGGAAGCCAGGGCAGAAGCCAAGCAACCCACACAAACAGGATGACCCGGCGGCTAAACCCACTCCTAGGGAAGACCCAAAACAGGGAAGGCCCCAGTAGGGCAGAGGAAAAGCAAAGGCCAGGGAGGGCTAGAGCAGCCAGAGGCACAAGCCCCCCACCACCCTCCCCAAACCACAGCAGAAAGCCCTGGGAAACTAGCAGCCAGGCAGACATGCAGCAAAAGGGCTAGACAAACACCCAGTGACTGCACTCCCGAAAGAGGAAGGGGGGAGGGGAACAGAACAAAAGACACCGCCAACAATAGCGGGCCCAAAAAAAAGAGGCGTCACACAGGGCAGACCGGAGTGGCTGACCAGGCAAAGACCTGCGCAGCCGGAAAGGAGGGACGAGGCCACAAGGGGCAGGACTAACTCACCCCCCAAGGAGCAGGACACAACCACTGAGGGAACAACCACCCACAGGCGGAGACCAAGCCAGCCAGAGACCACAGCCGGGCCAGAAGCCAAAACCCTATAAGAGTAGAGGAGAGCAAGGAGACAATGCGGCATTGCCGCAGACCCGGGAGTCTCCCAACCAGGAAACAACCAGGCCGGAACCTGCTGAACGCCAGAGGGCAGAGGAGAACAGCTGGCAGCAGAGACTCAGACCCCCGGACCACCCAGACCAGCACACGCAGGCTACCAACCAGCACCGACTCACCACAAAAGGGCCTAGACCAAAGCAGATCGAGGACTAACAGGGAAGCCCAGCTTGGTGTAATGGAGGGTGCAATGAAAAAAAACACACCCAAAGGTGCCACAGCAGGAGGAACAAACACTGCAGGCAGAGGCAACACAGGCGGTCATGCAAACAGGGAAGGACCAGACCCAAACCAGCAAAACACTCAGAAACCAGGCAAGAACAGGGGTGGACAAGGCAGCAAGGACGCAGCCCAAAACCAGGCAAAAAGAGGGGCCAGAGACCCAAGAACAGAACCACAGCCTCAAAGACTGGAGCCCCAGAACCACACCACCCATTACCCGCGACTGACCCGCTAGAGAGCAACAGCCCCAGGCAGCCAACATAAACACCAACAGCTACAGGCAAGAATAGGGCCCAACAGGGCATAGGGGCACAACTCCACAGTCCCCAGAAACTCAGGCAGGCACCCAGCCAGGGAGCAACCGGCCAGAACAAGCGGAGGGCAAATGCACCCAAGAGAAAAAGAACTGAGCCAGGGCCAAGGGTGCTAACAAAAACCACAAGAGCAACAAGGCAGGGTGGACTAAGGATCCCCACAAGAGGAATCGTGGCACAGGAGAAGCAAGGGAAACCAGGACGAGCCAGGAACCCGTATCGCCAGTCCCAAAAGCAAGACAGAAGATGCCAAACATTACAGCACCCAGCAGGCCCAGGAGGACACCCAACCAGAACAGACACAGCCAGGAATGGGAACTCCTGCCAGAAGCACAGCAGGACAACCCCAACCAGCACCAGAGAAAAATGGCCAAAACTGCCACATGACACACACTTGGGTGAGGCGGGCCCGTAGAAACAGAACAAGCCCCCGGTCCCACGAGGCTATGAACAGCACACAAAAGAAGCACAGAGGCAACATGAGGGCAAAGGTGGAAACAGCCACTGCCACACTGAACACACCTGGGGGAGAGTGTGGGGGGGGGCAGGAAACAGGAACAAGGCCTCCCCCTCAACGCTGCCCAAGGCACACTACCAGGGCCTATCCCACACATCCACGAAGAGAAAAACAGTGGAAGAGGGGGAAAAACAAGCAGTAGACGGAAGGAAAAACAGAGCACGATGAAATGGAACCCCAGAAAGCACCACCGCCCATCCAAGCGACTAAAAAGGCGGGAGGAGCACCAGCACAGTGCAGCAGCCAGTGGACAGCACACAGAGGAAGAAGACACCGCCATGCCACGCAGCATACACCTGGGGGGCGGGAGCCAGAACAAACCCCCTCCAGCCAGCCCAATGGCGTATCACCCGGAACCACGCCTGGGCAGGAGGAAGCAGCCCCACTGGCGTAAGGAGCAAGGAGCTCCCAATGAAGAGGGTAGAAAAAAGGGACTGCTACGTGGCATTCACCCTGGGTGGGCCAGAGAGAGGAACAAGGCCCCCCTTCCACCACCAGCCAGCCCAAGGCTCCTGCTAGAGAGGAAGGCAGGGGAACCAGCAATTGTGGTGGGTCTTCCACCCAGCCATGCCACAGGAAGACAAGCCCAGCAATCCGGAAGCAGCCGAGAGGCCAGCACACCAGCCGCAATGGGCCGGCCAGCAGGTAAGAGCCAGTTGGGAACAACTAAGCCTCCCAACAAGTCCGGCAGGCTGGGAGGCAGATAAGCAGACTCCCTGTCCACACAGCCAAGGAGCCGTACGGGGAGAGGATGAAGAAATGCCACTCCAGCCCAGCAGGAACAACCCCAGCACCTCGTCACAATGCTGTCGACAGCCAGAAAAAAGAACAGGTGGAAAGCTGGGTAAGTATTGCTTATGTATTTTCAGTGGGATGGGCTGTGGTTAGGTTCCAGCATTCCTCTGTTCTTTTTTTCTGTCTAGAGATGAATATCTCCACTTTGTAATGAATGGGATGAGGACAGGAGGGACCTGGGGGTAATATGATGTTGCACAACTATTTTCCCATTTGTGCAACACACTGGTGCAGATTTTGCACACAGTTTGTGTTTATTCTGCCTATATTGGTTTCTCCAATGCATTATCATGGCTTGCACAAAATTATTCTGACAAACACACACAGAGACACAAACGTAGCAAAACTAACACACACACAAATACGCTCTTCTCCCTGTCTAATGTGTAGTTTGCAAGGTATATCCCAAACAGAAAATATACTATTATGTAGAACAGGGGGTGTTTCTCCATACCAATAATTATACTTTGTAAAATACCCTCCCAGGGTTATGCTGGTGCATTGTCACATCTGTTAAAATCTGTTGACAGATTCTTCTGTGCTGTATTATAGCGGTGGCTACAATACCACAATTGTCCTTCATGGGCTTGTTCAAAGACTTGCTGTCTTAGACTCTGAGGTATGATGATTCTCTAGTTCTTAATACAATACCTTACCTGGTAATGGACAGTACATCCTGTAATTTTTTTTATTCAAAATCATCAGCAAAAGTTTGAGCATTCTTCTTCCATGATTAAATTGAAATGATTTCTTGGAGGATAAGTATGTTCTTGTCAGCATTAGTAGCAGCAATAATCTCTTCAATGGATAGGCTTGCTTGCGTGCTGGACCCCACAGTGAAGTTAATGTACTCCTCAGCTGTTTTGGATGACAAACTGTGATGATGTAGAGGTACTCTTTACCCGGCTTGTCTACAATTGCATAGTCGTACTCTGGTCCTCACAGCCCCACCTCTCACTTTGAGGGGGTTTCTTGGCCTCTTGGGTTTCCAAAAATGGTGAGCAGCGCTTGATGGTCTGTAATGATAGCGAATGTTTTCCAAATAGAAACACATGCAAATGTTCACAGGCCCATAGTAAAGCCAGACTTTTCTTCTCTAGCTGAGAATATGCATGTTCTGTGTCAGACAGACTCCGATTAGCATAGGACACAATGTGTCTTTAATCATTTAGATAACCATTAATTTGAGCAAAAACTGCCCCTAGCCCCACTGGGCTCATATCTACTGTGATATCAGTATGTAACTTAGGGTTAAAATAGACCATCCTGGTTGCCGACTCAATCACATGTTTTATTCTTTTGAAGCTTTGATCACATTCAGCAGACCACTAGAAAGTGACATTTTATTTTTTGAAAACTCTTAATGGGGCACTCATAGTTGTAAACCAGAAATGCACATTGCGCAATAACTGGCCATGTCTAAGAAGGATTGCAGCATGGTAATATCTTGCAGGGGGCAGGTGCCTGACAGTGCTTGCACTTTATCTGGGTCAGGAGGCATTCCCCATCAGACAATAAGTGCAGAAAGAATTTGAGTTTGGTGTTGTGAAACTCACACTTTGCTGCTTTCAGAGTGAGACCTGCATCAGCAAGTAACAAGCATACTTTTGTAAGAGCCTTGTCATGCTCCTTTTGCATTGCCCCAAATACCAGTATGTTATCACTGTGATTAAAAGCATGCGTGAAAGGCTGAATTATTTGTCATACAACATCCTGAAATATTTCTGCAGCAGATGACACTCCAAAACCTTTATATCTGAATAAAGTTGAAAAAGTATTTATGTGCCTACAGCTGTCTTCCAAATCAAGTTGATGACACCCCTTGCTCAGGTCAAGACGGAAGAAGACTATGGCACTGTTCAGTTGTATGATCATTTCTGGTATGTATGGACCATGAGGTTTTTCTCTCTGAATTGCTTTGTTCCCTTGGTGCATATCAGCACAGATGTGCACTGTACCTCCACTGCCTTTTTTTGGCACCACCACTATGGGCAAAACCCATGACGTAGGACCGGCGAAATGCTCATTGATGTCATGCTTCAGCAGAATTTCCAGTTCCTACTCAACAGTTTCTTTCAAGTGAAAAGTGACTCTGCAGTGCCGTTGGGCAACAGGGCATTAATGTGACTTTGCACTTTTATTATATTGAGCCTTCCTAGGCAATGAAACAATGATGGGAACTGCCTCACAGTTTCAGATTGAGTGTAGAGATTGTAACTGAGAGATACCAATCCCATGTCAGCAGCCATTGCAAAACTGACATTCCCTGGATGAAGTTCCTTGAAGAAAATGGAATAGTGCTTGAACTGATACTTCTTTATGTCACATTGTCACTGTGAATAACCCTTGACTCTGCAGCAGTTCAGAGGCAGCCCACATGTATACCTTCACGTTTGATGGGTGAAGCATGGCAGAGGAGACTAGCTATTGAAATTCTCTACTGCCATGATCTTAATCGCCCCACCACTGTCTATGACTGTCTGGTTTATACTTGGCGTAACTGATGTTGCTTTCTGGCCATGTGGGTGTGGCTAAAATGAGTCTGGAACCTTCTGGCACCATTTTCTCTTCTTGCTGTAATGCATGTGGCTTCTCTTTCACTTTGTGGACCATTACAAAGTTGTTTTCTTTACCGAAACCTTTGCATTGGTGGTTCCATGGCTGGACATTTGCCTTCATGGGGAAAAGTTAATCCAAGTGGGAAACCTAATATTGAAAGCAGGCAAGGATTCTAAAAAAGCAGAGTCATATAGGCCAATTTTGCAGCTGAACTGCGATTACAAAATCTTTGCAGTAATCGTTGCTAGGATACTATGAAAGGTTATTCATACAGTTGTTAATACGGATCAAAAGGACTTTTTTCCGGGCAGACAGCTTCATGAATGAATGCACCTACTGATAGAGATGAATGACTTAGTGGAATCCCTTAACTCCTCATTAACAAATGCCCCAGTATACGTAGCAAAAGTGTTCAATAGAATAAATTGGGTGTAGCTATGGGAAGTCTTGCAGGAGTTTGGAGTCACCTCCATTATAGTGAAAACCATACCAATACTGTATAGAGCACCCACAGCCAGTAGAGAGGCACTAGACAAGGGTGCCCATTTTCACCATCACTTTCTAATCTCTATATGGAGCCATTGGTGCGGGTGCTCAGACGTGATCAGTCCATGCTTCTCTATAAAAATCAAGGCTTCTCCATCAAGGCTCTGTATGTGGACATTTTATTCTTGTATACCACTAACCCAGGGCACTCAGTTCCTAAACTGAAACAGCATGCCATAAGGTTTGGTGAGATGTCTGGATAACTAATAAAGAGAAGACAGAAGTTGAGGCTTGGTCAAATGTGAGTCTGAGATTCCACCTTGAAGGACAGATAGGGTATCAAGGGGTCCAAGTTACGCATAATTTGGAGAAGCTCCCCCAGGAAAAATCTAGCTAAAGTCAGCAAGGAAATAGACATTAGGCATTTCCGGCAGGGTGATCATCAGAAAGATGTTTGTTCTCCTGAAAGTGACCTTCCTGTTCAATACCATATCTGTGCTGTTCATGGTCAAGCAGATTAGGAGACTGCAAGGCAGGATATCCAGTTTATATGGGTATCGAAATGTGCCAGGATTACCTGAAAAAGCTAAGAAGAGAAGCAAAACAAGGGATATTGGATCTACTGGATTTTCAAAAATGCTGTTATGCTTTCCGACTCAAAAACTTGAATCTTCTAGCAGGGACCCCAGAGGCTACTCATATTGGAAATTTGTATACTGCCACTCTAATGGACCTAGGTGTAGAGAAGTTCCTGTATAAGTTTGGTGTGCGCAAATTCAATATAAGGATTGTGCTGAAGCTTCTCTAGACAGAGCTCATAATTTGGGTTCATGTCAGAAAAATGATGGGGATACACTACTACGCAGACTTGACTCCCATCTGGGATTCCCCTAGAACACTCAGAATGCTAAATAGCCTCAGCTGTCCATTGCGGAGGGCGGATTTTAACAACTGGGGGAACTTCGGATATGGTGAAGACCAGATCGCCTGACAAGAGTTCTTGGTGTGAACAGGTGGAAAAGTTGAGGAAATTCAAATTTCTCCAGCTATGTTTATGGTGGGCAGCACATGGGACCTGAAAACACAAAGCCCTTCTAGGGTAGAGCAGGAATATTAACAATGAAGTATACCTGTGGTATTGGGATATGTGGCAACAGAAGATGAGTCAAGTTTGGGGCCTTGCCAGATTTGGGAGATTACTTTCCAGAGCTCAAGAGTCAGAACTTATGGGAAGTATCTTTTAACTACCTTTACAATAATGTAAAACCTGCACTGTTAAAACAAAACCACCTCTTCATGGTGCTCCACAGAGTTTACTGGACTCCTCTAAGGATGGCCAAACTCACAAGAGGCACTTCTAGATGTGAGAGCTGCACCAGGCTGAACCAGCTGATAAACACATGTTTGCAGCGTTCCAAGAGCTAGCTGAATTTTGGAACAAAATCAGTTTGGCATTGAAAGAAATCATGGCTGCTGAAGTGAAGGTAAGCCACACCCTAATATTATCTGGGGTTGGAGCATCCCCAAATAAAGGGAATAAGTAGAAATGGACTTGCTATTCCTTTTAATATTGATAGCAAGAAGAGAAGGTTGTATGGCAGAACCCCAGATGCATTTTCCCTGCATGCCTTTACAACCCAGTCACTACTCTGACTGTGACCTTACCATGCGTTACTTTACCACGCAAGTCATTATAGCGACTTGCCTTGGGGTGGCTCTGGACTTTGAAATAATATAAGTTTCTATTCCAACCACAGTCAAGACAACAGTGGGAAGGACTTAAAATCCAACACAAGTCCAACAATGTGCCCCCTAAAGCAAATAGTTGTAACGACTTGTGGGGTAAAGGAGCGTGTGGTAACATCACAGTCAGGGTCGTGACTGCGTTGTAAAGGCAGGTCATAGTTCTTACGGTGGGGTAAAGGATGTTTCCCAAAAGAGGAATCTGCATGAAGTGGATATTACCCAAACTTCCATCTAGGCAACACTGGGTTACCTCAGCCATCCATGTCAACAAAAGCAACCTAGCATGTGATTAGGGGGGAGTGAAACAAATATGGCACCCTTTCATGGCCTGGTAAAAAAAAAGCCATAGCAGTCCAATGATTTTCCCACAGCTCTGCAGAGATCAAAATAGGCCCTGATTAGAAAGTAGTATTCCGCAAAGACATACAGTCACTGCTCTCCCAAAACAGCGAAAACACTTTACCATTTGAGGGGAGCGGAATAACTGGTGAAGTAAGAGGACTAAAAACAAACCAATTCAGTGATATTTCCCAAAATGTAGCAAATGAATAAAAATCTAAACTAAAATATTTCCTCACCCAGTAAAAATAATATCGCCAAGCAGTGGACATGGATTAATTAAGCATTGACAACAATCGTTCTTCAACCTCAAATTTGTATTGTCTTCAAATAGTCAAAATATTAAGTTGACATGAAACCTGAATCCGAACATTCATCTTCTTTTCTTGGTTACCACCTTCTATGTCTGCCTGCTTGTGTGTCCTCTTACTGTAGCTGTTTTTGTGGAATTACATCTTTTGGTGTTGTCTGTTTGTGTGTCAGTCTATGTGTTAGAAGTAGGTTTCCTGTTTGACTGAGGTGGAAGTCATTGTCAAACAGTAACCACAATCCTAGTCAGGGTAGGTCACAATTACGCCCTAAATTTATCTGCAATCACCCTCTGGTAGCTTGACATGGAGCAGTAGGGCTTAACTTAAAAGGCAATGTGTAAAGTATTTGTGCAGCACTTCAAATAGTAAAACTGTGCAATCAACACACAAAAAGATTCTACACCGGGTTAAAAAATAGCTATTAATTTAATAAACAAAACAAGACTTAAATGACAAAAGACCAATAAATAGATTGCGAGATATGAGAGAAAGAATGTACTGTAAAATAGTGTTTGGAAGCAATAGGCACCTATTTTGCCTTTGATGTAGGGGAGACTTCAAAAAAAGGTCTTTGAAGTGCACATTGTCCTCCCTTCCTGCCCTATCTTCATACTCAGTACAGGGCCCTTTGTGTCTGGACAAGACACAGCTAATTCAGCTGTAAGTGTAAGGCTGTGCCCAGCTCCTCTCTCCACTCCTCCCAGGAAGATACATCAAGTCACACCTAAGTTGCCTTTGTATGGGGCTGTCGAGAGGAATACACAAAGCCCAGATGCCACTGAACCCAGACCGTGATCAGAGCCAAGCAGCAGCCACCAAATGGATAAGTGCAAGAAAATGCCTAACTTTCTAAAAGTGGCATTTTCAAAATACTAACCATGAATAAGACTTTGCCATTAAAGAGGATTTATCATTGCCATTACCTAGGTACTAAAAATGATGTATTTGCTTTCTCTGTATTAGGAATTACAGCGTATTAAAGGTAATAATTTCGAGGCCACGCACCCCGCCCACAGTACTTAAGCGACGCTGAATACGAGCGCCTTAGATAACCATTTCTCCTGAGGCGGAAAGCCAGGAGTAGGCTGTGTTTGATACAATTTTTTTTAAACTTGTGTGTATTGTATTTTAACATAAAACTACCTGACTGGATCTGAACTCCCTTGGGCTCACACGCTCCTGCCGTGCAGCGGATCTAGCGCTGACACGGGACCTTGCGCTTGCTCTGAGCGCCCCGCCGCCATCACCAGCGAGGCCGCTGGCCATGCCCCTTTCGAGGCCACGCCCCCCTAACCGTCCTTCGGCACACTTATAAATGTGCAACTTCAGGAAGCGCAGCGGACGAGCGCAGCGGGCGCGCCTAAGGCGAGCCCGTCTGCGCCCGTCCGTGACGGGCCGGGACTAGGGGCTACGACCCCTGGTTTTACACTCAGTGGTATATTTCATACTTACTCTAGGGAGGCCCTTCTTAGTCTCAGGCCATCACAGTGCTCACATTGTTCCACTTTGAATCCCAACTGTGTTCCCCTAACCTGCCCGTTTTGTCTCCTCCCCCTCACATACTTTCCTTCCCTAACCAACATAGCCTCATCCGATTTTCCTCCATCTTGCACTAAACCTACAGCCTCAGACCTGCCCCAGACCCGCACACTTATCAGCCTAAACTGTAGATCATTAGTCAAGCATAAGAGAGAGATCTTTGATCTACTTGTCTCGGTGGAGCCTGCAGCTTTATTCCTTACTGAGACATGGCTAAAAGACTACTCTGGCCCGGACATTGCTGCTGCTCTCCCTGACAACTACACCTATGTGGGTAAAAACAGATTAATGAAAGATGGTGGAGGGATAGCTATAATTTATATTAGACTGTACTCCTGCAAATGGGAAGACTTTGAATTACCTAACAGCGAAGCCGGTCTCTTCAAACTTTCGCTATCTCCCAACTTTACTCTCTCAGGGATGCTCATTTATCACCCCCCAGGCCCAGCGAATTCCTGGGCCGCCTCTTTCCCTGAGTATGCAGCACCTCTAATTCAGAATTCAACAAACTTTTCAATTATTGGTGACCTGAATCTGCATTTGAATGATCTCTCGTGTCCCACTAGTAGCAACCTTTTACAGGACTTGGCAGCTTTAAATATCATTTTACATAATTCTGGTCCCACTCACAAAGCAGGGAACCTTTTGGACCCTATCTTCTCTAATTTAGAAACCATCATATGTGAGGCTCCTTCACCTATTATATGGTCCGACCACTATATGGCGACTTTCTCTGTTACCATTGGTTGTCCACCTAACACCCTCTCCAATCCTACAGAATCTAGACCATCCAGAAACTGGAACAAACTGGACTTTAAGAAACTCTACTCCTGTCTTGAGAACTCTAGACCTCTTACGGAAGTCACTAGTATTGAAGCAGCAGATACTGTAAATGCCTGGCTTGCACATGCTGCCGATGCATGCTTACCACAGCGCATGCAAAAGCAAAATCCTCACCACCCGCCTGCGCCTTGGTTTACAGCCACTTTGAAAAAAGAAAAAAACATCTGCAAAATCCTCGAGCGCAAATGGCGTAGAAAATATGATCTGTGCTCCAAGCTAATCTATAAAGATGCATTAACTAAATATCACTCTTTATGCAAAACTGCAAAAATTGAGCATGCCAACCTAACTATTCTTGAGGCACAAAATCGTCCTAAAGCACTTTTTAAGGTAGTACAAAAGCTCTCGGGCGCACTATGTCAGCCCAAACCACCATGTCTAGATACTGCACAATGCAACTCTCTGGCTGAATTGTTTATCGCCAAAATTGATACCATTTATTCTGATTTTGAGAAACTTGCCCCTCTCCCTTCTTTGTCCTACCTACCAGCTCCAATCTCATCCTCTGATCAAGTGACTTTAGAGGATAGGTCCCTTACCCCTACACAGCAGACCCTTCCTACAGTATCTAACCTTACGATCTCCTACGACTCAGGGATCCCATAGGATACCTGTCCCCCTGTTTCACAGCTGATCGACACATGGAATCCTCTTAACATCAATACCCTCTCTGATATTATCAGTAAAATTAAATCCGGTTCCCCTTTGGATCCTTTTCCCCCCCAAATATTAAAAATGTTGGACAATTCGTCCCTTGAATTAATTATGGACCTCCTCAATTCCTCCCTTAGAGAAGCCATAGTACCCTCTGCATGGAAACATGCGATGATAGTGCCTCTATTAAAAAAGGCCAATGCTGATCCTAGTATCCCATCTAACTTCCGTCCAATTTCACTTCTTCCGTTTTTTTCAAAAATTTTGGAAAAACACATCAATTCTCAACTCTCAACCCATGTTGAATCTGAGGGAATTTTACATCCTTCCCAATCTGGTTTCAGGTCTGGTTTCTCGACGGAATCTACTCTGTTGGGGGTTTCTGAAAACATCCGAGGCCGAGTGGATAGGGGTAATCGTGGCACTTATTTTACTTGATCTAGGTGCCGCATTTGACACGGTTTCCCACCCCATTCTTATCAATGCCCTTAGATCTTCTGGCATCACCGGCCCAGCCCTCAACTGGTTTGTTAGTTTTCTATCTGATCGTACCTTCCAAGTCTTCTCTTCCTCATCAGTCTCTCAAACTCATACATCGGCGTACGGTGTTCCGCAAGGCTCCATCTTGAGCCCCTTGCTCTTCAATTTGTATGTCAGACCTCTGGCTGCTATTGCGGAGCAAGCCGGGCTCACCATTTACTCGTACGCCGATGATACCCAGGTCATCTACTCTCTTTCCACGGGTTCTCACTCCTCTCCCTCCTCCCTCTGTGTAGGCCTCAGTAAAATCGCAGCTTGGATGTACGATAACAAACTGAAACTGAACGGGGGGAAAACGGAGCTCCTTCTGTTTGGCCACAACACCACCTTATGGGGACCCCAACACTGGCCCTCTCAAATGGGCACGCTTCCCATTCCATCTAAAACAGCACGCAACCTCTGCGTCATTTTTGACGACCAGTTATCCATGAAGAACCATGTGGTTAAAACTTCCTCCACCTGTATCACTATCATTAAGTGGTTGCGTAAGATCATCTGGATGCTCCCCCAGGATACTCAGAAAACCGTGGCCCAGGCCTTAATCACCTCTAGACTGGACTATGGGAACATTTTGCTCCTGGGAGCCTGTAAAGAGGTGATTCGCAAATTACAGACTGTCCAGAATATGGTGGTGCGACTGCTCTGTAATCTCCCCAACTCTTCCCCCACCTCCAGTTCTCTGCGCAATCTGCACTGGCTTCGCATTGAAAGTGTAGTGCTGAAAATTTTGGAACCGTGTTATAAACATCATCGTACCATGACGATTTTGATATCAGAAGACCGAGAATGGCTAGTACACTATGCACAAGCATTTTCGTCATATTCGAGTGACGACTTCACCATGAAATCGCAGTTTTCGTCCTGAACCCTCGGGTTCCATTTTGTGTACGGCAGCCATTTTGTGAGTTGCCCTCACATAGGTCAATGATTAAGGCCAAACACGGTCCTGCAGGACACATACACCTTTCCTGACTTCTCTGAGACCTGGGCAAGCTGACTCCACTGCCCCAGGCCAAACCTGTTCGGTCAGTTCCTCTCCCAGTGGCCGAACGAGACAGCATCAAGGCACAACGTGCCATAAACCTTTCATCGCACACAAACCATGCCTAATCTCGCACACACCTGTCCCTGTTTCCTACTTTATGACTTGCTTTACGAGGAGGAGGTGCCCGTTTTTATTGGGGGTCCGTCGATATCTGATGAAATACTGGGCCTTGCCGGGTAATTGATTGTGGGCTGAACAAACTGAAATTTGGAATTGTCATCATGACTCTGCTTTTCCTTTGTAGCAAAAATATGTGAATGGTCAACTGTAAACTAAAGAATGTTTGCCTGAAGCATAAGATTTTGTATAAAAAGAGAAGGCTGACTTTGTAAGATTGAGCAGTCTCCTGAGAATATACACCGTGTTTTCCAGGATACCTGTTACTTGGTTGCAGCCAATAAATTCGATCTTTGACTTCACCTAGAAGACTTTGTGTTTCTGTAGTTTGAAACAGGAAGGACCCGAAGGGTTAGGGTGTTGTCCCTGGCACCGCTGGGTTACCGGTTCAGTACCGGTTCTGAAAAACCCAGTACTTCAAAAGCCGTACTAAATTCAAGGCCCTTTGCTTCATGCACAGAATAAACGCTGGCCTGGCCCCACCATATCTCAACTCCTTGGTACAACAATACTGTCCCCTCCGCACTCTGCGATCATCTAACCAGCACCTGTTTTCGGTTCCTAGAATTAAAAGATCCAGAATGGGTGGCCGCTCTTTCGCCTGGCTGGCCCCCTCACTCTGGAATTCCCTCCCTCCACGGTTGAGAACTGAACCCTGCTACCTTAAGTTTCGCAGACAAGTAAAAACTTGGTTATTTGTTATGTAACAGTCTTCCCTTCTGACTTTCCCCGTTTCATTTGGTCTCATTTGGTTTTCAGCTCCGGGAAACCTACGGGTAGCTGAGCGCTTTATAAACTTAAATATAATAATAATAATAATAATAATAATAACGAATTACCGATGTTATCCTATGAGAGGAGTAGGCCTCACAGTAGTGGGAAACCGAGTTTAGGAGTTTTTCACTATCTGGACATGTAAAACATAAAAAAAACATGACCTACCTTTTAATTACAATGCACCCTTCCCTGTTGGATACCTAGGACCTATCTCAGTTATGACCTATATGTAATAAAAAAAGAAGTTTAAGATTTGGTGAGATAACTCAGGACCTGTTTGCCAAACCCCCCTTTTTGCCCCTCGGGTTCCATTTTGTGTACGGCAGCCATTTTGTGAGTTGCCCTCACATAGGTCAATGATTAAGGCCAAACACCGTCCTGCAGGACACATACACCTTTCCTGACTTCTCTGTGACCTGGGCAAGCTGACTCCACTGCCCCAGGCCAAACCTGTTCGGTCAGTTCCTCTCCCAGTGGCCGAACGAGACAGCATCAAGGCACAACGTGCCATAAACCTTTCATCGCACACAAACCATGCCTAATCTCGCACACACCTGTTCCTGTTTCCTACTTTATGACTTGCTTTACGAGGAGGAGGTGCCCGTTTTTATTGGGGGTCCGTCGATATCTGATGAAATACTGGGCCTTGCCGGGTAATTGATTGTGGGCTGAACAAACTGAAATGTGGAATTGTCATCATGACTCTGCTTTTCCTTTGTAGCAAAAATATGTGAATGGTCAACTGTAAACTAAAGAATGTTTGCCTGAAGCATAAGATTTTGTATAAAAAGAGAAGGCTGACTTTGTAAGATTGAGCAGTCTCCTGAGAATATACACCGTGTTGTACTTCTAGGATACCTGTTACTTGGTTGCAGCCTATAAATTCGATCTTTGACTTCACCTAGAAGACTCTGTGTTTCTGTAGTTTGAAACAGGAAGGACCCGAAGTCTTAGGGTGTTGTCCCTGGCACCGCTGGGTTACCGGTTCGGTACCGGTTCTGAAAAACCCAGTACTTCAAAATCCGTACTAAATTCAAGGCCCTTTGCTTCATGCACTGAATAAACGCTGGCCTGGCCCCACCATATCTCAACTCCTTGGTACAACATTACTGTCCCCACCGCACTCTGCGATCATCTAACCAGCACCTGTTTTCGGTTCCTAGAATTAAAAGATCCAGAATGGGTGGCCGCTCTTTCGCCTGGCTGGCCCCCTCACTCTGGAATTCCCTCCCTCCACGGTTGCGAACTGAACCCTGCTACCTTAAGTTTCTCAGACAAGTAAAAACTTGGTTATTTGACATGTAACAGTCTTCCCTTCTGACTTTCCCCGTTTCATTTGGTCTCATTTGGTTTTCAGCGCCGGGAAACCTACGGGTAGCTGAGCGCTTTATAAACTTAAATATAATAATAATAATAATAATAATAATAATAACGAATTACCGATGTTATCCTATGAGAGGAGTAGGCCTCACAGTAGTGGGAAACCGAGTTTAGGAGTTTTTCACTATCTGGACATGTAAAACATAAAAAAAACATGACCTACCTTTTAATTACAATGCACCCTTCCCTGTTGGATACCTAGGACCTATCTCAGGTATGACCTATATGTAATAAAAAAAGAAGTTTAAGATTTGGTGCGATAACTCAGGACCTGTTTGCCAAACCCCCCTTTTTGCCCCAATTTTGACCACTAGAGGCTGGTTTTCTGACTCTGACTGTGCTCTGGGCTCTGCTAACCATACCCAGGGTCTGTGATCTGTATAAAACGTATATGGTAATTTGGAATAATTACAATTGGTAATGATAGACCCCCTGTAAGTCCCTAGGGCCTCATTTATGAAAGCCTTGCGCCACCGGTGCGTCACTTTTTCCCATGTTAAAAGTGACGCACCGGCGGCGCAAGGCCTTCATAAATAAGGCCCCTAGTATATAATAATGCAAGAGGGAGTTCAAACTCCATAAAAGCCCTTAGTGTATAATGTGACAGGGAGATTTAAAGTCCCAGTAGATTTCCTAAACTTGGGTGTGCATCATTGTGGTGCCTGTTGTCATTAAAAAGGCAGCAATGCCTTTCAGTCTGCCTTTAACCTAAAATTAAATGCAAATTCTACTTTGAATTTAAGGTACTTCCAAACTCTCAAACTTTCTTATTTTTATATATACATTACCGCTAGGGTCTTCCCTACGTGCCCCAGTGATAGGGTGACTAGTAACTATATGCAGAGACATTATAAAAGCTGTTTTATAGGCCCTGCAGAGGAAATGCAGTTTTTCCCCAATGTAGTAAATGTTTCTGTAGGGTAACATTATAATATTTTATTTAAGGATACAAATAGATAGGAGCCAAGTACACACTTGACTTCAAGGCATTAAATTAATAGTTAAGATAAATCCAACAACTTAGGAGGAGAAGTACAAGCTGCAAAGCAATTGCAGGAAGAGGGGAGAGTGGTAGCAAAACTAGTCTTCAAAGGGAGAATGAGACTTTAGTACAGCACAGGCTGACCTCCACATCCTACCACCCCAGCCACAACGGAGCCCCGAATAATTAGATTAGGGAGAGGGTTGGAACGGGAGTGTTTAAGAAAATTAGCCACATCAGTAGGTTGGGATACCCTGGTCTAGCTCCTCTGGAAAGACTTACTCCATGTTGGATTTTGAAAGAGTGGTATTTTCTGGGACAACAATATGCCACACTTTGGAGTAGGTGGTCATACACCTTGGGGGCATTCTGTAGCCCAATGGTCAGGGGTGCCCCCCTGCTTGAAACCCAGAAGCTGTGAATAAATATGAGAGAGCTGCATAGCTCATCAGATCTGCTGCCTGAAGAGAAAAGAAGAAGAAGGGTTGCCCTGGCGACTCACTGGCCAGCACCAAGAGGGCAGCACTCACCAGGACTCAACATTGAGAGTCAACGTGGCTCCCTTTAACCGCAACCCTGCCTGGATTTTAGGTTTTTTCCACTGAAAGCTCTGGAGCTCCAGACTTCCAGGATTTGACCAGGGCCTCGCGGAGAAGCAATCAGATGATGTCACATTGAAATCAGCTTGCTCAAGGAGACCGCTCAACGTTGAGAGAAAATCCCCAATAATTTTTTTTACATCCAAAGTAAAATTTGGGCCGGAGCTTGCCACTTAGTGTATGCGACTGGAGCTCCATCGTGGTCCACCTCAAACTTTGACTTTGTCCTGGTCAACTGTAACCAGATGTCCCAGAGTGGTGCTATAAGTTTTAAAGCACTAGAAAGTGTTCTTTAAAAATTCATATCAGCAGTAACCTACATTGGATTTTTCTAATTTTGGTGTCTGTTTGTTCATAAAATATAATCTATTTTTATAAATTGGTGTTAGATTATAATTGTATTTTGTGTCCTACTTATTTAATGTATTGGTGTTTTTAAATGCTTTACACACCTGTCTCCGAAAGCTAAGAGATCTTCCCCGATTTGGATAGTACCCCATAAGGGGCACTTATGTCTGCAAGGTATTGGCAAAAATCCTAGAGCTCAGTTAGGGAAGAGTATCTGCACTGAGACATATGTTTTTACGTCTCAGACTTCCCCTCCGTTTTTAGGAGCTCAGGGTACCTATTTCATCTGCCATGATAGAGCCTATACATGGTTGCCCCCTGACTTTTCGGGCACATGCTTTGTTTCGTTCCTGTTGCCTCCCACCTACACAGCGGCGGCAGATTACCATAAGACAAGGATAGTTAGAGGTGTCTTCAGTGAAGAGGACTCTGCGGAACAAGAATTTGGAGACTTCGTGAGGGGTTTTCTGCCGTTCTGGGGACCCATGGTTAACAGCAGGAACATAAGGCAATTAACAAGGGTGGTTGAATCCACCATGGTTGAAACTGCTGGTGCCCTTAGTAACTTGACTGCTGAGCTCCAGTCGGATCGTCTTATGACCCTTCAGAACAGGGTCGCGTTAGACGTCATACCTGCAGACAGAGGTGGGGTATGTAAATTGATCCAATCGAGTTGCTGTGTTTTCATTCCAGATAACGCTCCAACAGTGTACCAGGCTGTTGGACCTGCGATGGGCAATCCCAGCACAAAGGGGGTAGCTTGGCTCAAGTGACAAGGCAAGTGAAGGTTGTAGTGTTAAGCCGGCTCTGACCCAATAATAACTCCTTGTACATTCACACCAAAAAGAAGGACACCACACCACTGCTGTAGAAAAATACGATTCCTTTATATAAAAGTTCTTTGTTGTAAATAGGGTTGACTGGGAAAGCACATATACATTTCTTTTGGTCATACAGTTCTGGTAATAAATAGTATTAATAAATAGAATAACTTCAGGGATGAGTATCACAATAAATATCAGAATAAATATCAGGATAAATATCAGAATAAATATCAGAATAAATATCAGAATAAATATTGGTTCATTTAAATAAACAACCACATGTTTCTTCTGGTATCGCTGCCACCAATTAAATACTTTAGAATCATTACATGTGCAATACGCTTCAAATGGGAAAGATAGCTCTTACAGTTTATGCTGTTTTCAATGACCGGGTATACAGCTTCTCTGAGCACAAAATCAGGTTTGGGACTCTTTAATAATCACTCAGGGCGTATGCGCGTATATCTAGAAGGCAAGGAAACACAGTAAATACATCATTTGCACTCGGCGGTCACCGGGATAGGATCTCTGGTTTGCCGGTGAAGTCTATGCGCGCCTACGGGCTTTAGCACCACTTCAGCACAGGCGGCACCAGTTCAAAGTCATTAGACGGACGAACGGGCTGCCGGAGAGGTCACACAACCTTCGCGCACAGTCAAATAAATGCCGGTTCACAGTTCCTTCACAACTCTGCATTCACTATGAGGAAACGGGCCCACCTCACATCGGCTGCAGTCAAGATACGATTCAGTCGGGCACAGCACTCCGCTCGTTAGCGACGGGGCTCTCAGGGGCTCCACGGACCTCCCTCCGACTTCCGCATACAGGGTGGTTCCCGCCCACAGCTACAGCTCCCGGGTCTCTGGGGAGTGGCAAAGACGCTAGTCCCGCCCAACGAAGGCCGGCCTTTCCCAGCCCCGGCGCACCACCTCACCTTCAATCTGCGCAGGAAGCGCTCTACGCTGGTGGGGCTCGGAGACGTCAGAGCTCCCCTCTAGAGGCACCTGTCGCGAAGGGGGCACAGCTGACGATCGCGGTCGCGGCGAACTTGCTCTCGCCTCGCGACTCAATAAATCGATCACAGTTCACCACCGGGGGGGCGGAGAGGCACACGAATCTGGCCACAGTCTTTTGGGGGCAATGAGGTACTCGCTGGGCAGGCGCTGTAGGCGCTAGATCACTTCTCACGTAGCTGACTGGAACGCCAGTCAGACACAACGCCAGCAACCCTTTGCTGCTCTACTGCCTGCGCTATCAGCCACCTCAGGGGTCAACAGGGCAGGTGTCAACCTGGTGTCAAGTCTGGAATCTCTTAATCTCCTTCTCTAGTCTGAACTTCATCATCATCTAAAATTGCCGCCAGGGACTGGGCCTTATATAGCCAGTGCCCTGGGGTACTGGCATGAGCCAGAAGGTTCTAGAACCTTCTCTGGCTGTGACAATGACAAGGCACTCTTGAGGGGTATTTAGGACACTCTCAGCCACCGTACTGGGGTTCTAGAGCAGCCATTTTGTGTACCTGAGGAAAATAAAGGAATTCCTGTCAGAAATGCGCGCCAACCAAAGGGCGCCAAAACCTCAAAAGGCCAGGGTTCATGAAGGCTCCAATGGGAGTAACTTCACATGAGGAAAAAGGGTGTCCACCATTTTAAGTTCATTTACACAGGTTGACAACCCCAGCTTGTAATGCCACAGGTTTGGGCCAGGCGCCTTGTAAATAGGTGCCACAAACCTTGTGAGCAACTGGGCATCAAGGAACATCTAACCCCATGAAACAACACATAAAAAGTCCTGGTAGACAAATAAAAAGCGACAAATTTTGGGAGGTACAGGGAAACAAAAGAAATCATAGTGGTGAGGGGACTCTCAGAATCAGACGGGTCTAACACGCGTCCCCCCCAGCTGAAACTGGGGAGAGCTACCCAACCCCTTGGGAGTCCTCAACACTAAGGCGGAAATACCTGGAGAGACCGTCTGCATTGGCGTCGTCAACTCCGGGCCGGTGTTCCACACGAAAGTCCATTCCCTGTAGGGAGATAGACCACCTCAACAGTTTGGGATTTTCCCCCTTCATTTGCATGAGCCAACGAAGGGGTCGGTGGTCTGTCTGAACAAGGAAGTGTGAACCAAACAAATATGGTCGCAGCTTCTTCAGTGCCCAGACCACCGCAAAGGCTTCCCGCTCGATGGTACTCCACCTCTGTTCCCGGGGAAGCAGTCTCCGTGACAGAAAGACCACGGGTTGATCCAGACCCTCTTCATTGAGTTGCGATAGCACCGCCCCAATGCCAATGTCGGATGCATCTGTCTGGACAATGAACTCTTTTGAAAAATCTGGAGCCTTCAGGACTGGAGCTTTACACAATGCTTGTTTCAGAGTGTCGAAGGCTCGCTGGCAAGCCTCTGTCCAAATGACTCTCCTGGGTTGCTTTTTGGCTGTGAGTTCTGTAAGGGGTGCCACGATAGTGCCATACCCCTTCACGAATCGTCTGTAGTAACCTGTGAGGCCCAGGAAGGCTCAGACCTCAGTCTGGGTCTTGGGGGGTTTCCAGGCCTTGATTGCCTCAATCTTCGCCTGAAGGGGCTGCACCGTTCCCCGGCCCACCAAGTATCCTAAGTACACTACCGACCCCTGTCCAATCTGACATTTGCTGGCCTTGATCGTCAAGCCAGCCCGTTCCAGGGCCTGGAGAATGGCTTGCAAGTGCTGCAAGTGATCCTCCCAGCTGCTACTGAAGACAGCTATGTCATCCAAGTAAGCAGCAGAGAATGACTCCATCCCGGTGAGGATCGTGTTCACCAGCCGCTGAAAAGTGGCAGGAGCGTTCTTGAGCCCAAAGGGCATGACGCAAAACTGGTAGTGTCCATCAGGTGTGGAGAAGGCTGACCTTTCCTTGGCTCCATTAGACATGGGAATCTGCCAGTACCCTGCAGTGAGGTCAATGGTACTGAGATATTGGGCAGCTCCCAACCGGTCAATCAATTCATCCGCCCGAGGGATCGGATGAGCATCCGTTTTGGTTACCGAATTAAGTCCTCGGTAGTCCACACAGAATCTCAATTCTGGTGTGGTGCCAGGTGGGGCAGCTTTAGGAACTAACACCACCGGGCTAGACCAAGGGCTACTTGAAGGTTCAATGACTCCTAGCTCCAGCATCTTAGCTACTTCGCTTTGGATACTGGCCTTCACCTTGTCAGACAGCCGGTAAGACTTTGACTTTACAGGTGGGCTGTCCCCTGTGTCCACGTCATGGGTACACAGGTGGGTCTTACCCGGGACAAGGGAGAACAGAGGAGCGAATGACCCCAAGACCTGGCGACATTCCTCCTGCTGCTCAGGAGTCAGGGTTGGCGAGAGTTTCACTCCCTCCACTGACCCATCCTTTTCTTGAGACGCAAAAAGGTCGGGGAGAGGCTCCGTGTCCTCTTTCTCCGATCCATCAGTCACCATAACCAACATGACTTCGGGCCTCTCGTAGTGGGGCTTGAGGCGATTGGCATGTAACACCCGATGCGGATGCTGAGGGGTCTTTACGTCCACCAGATAGGTAGACTTGCCCTTCTTCTCCAATACCTCATAGGGGCCTGTCCAACGGTCCTGGAGGGCACTCAGCTCTCCAGGCTCCATCACCCACACCTTCTGGCCAGGCTCCAACTCCACTGGGTGAGCGTTGTGGTCATACCACGCTTTCATGACTGCCTGACTGGCTTCCAAGTTGTCAGAAGCTTGCTTCCACAACTTAGCCATTTGGCTTTAGAAGGCCAGCATGTAGCTCACCACATCCTGGGGAACTTTCCGGGGAGATTTTTCCCAGGAGTCCCTCACCAGGCTGAGAGGTCCACGTACAGGGTGCCCGTACAAAAGCTCGAAGGGGCTGAAGCCCACTCCCTTTTGCGGCACTTCCCTGTAGGAAAAGAGCAAACAGGGTAGGAGGACGTCCCATTTCCTCCGCAGGCTTTCGGGTAGACTTCTGATCATACCCTTCAAGGTTTGGTTGAACCTTTCCACAAGACCATTGGTCTGTGGGTGATAAGGAGTGGTGAACCTGTAAGTCACTCCACACTCCTTCCACATGGCCCGCATATATGCTGACAGGAAGTTGGTCCCCCTGTCAGACACAACTTCCTTGGGGAATCCCACTCGGGTAAAGATCCCCATCAGGGCCTTGGCCACTACTGGTGCAGTAATGGTTCTCAGAGGAATTGCCTCTGGATACCTTGTGGCGTGATCCACCAGGACCAGGATAAACCTGTGACCGGATGATGTAGGTGGATCTAGGGGCCCAGCAATGTCGATGCCCACCCTTTCAAAGGGGGTGCCAATGACGGGAAGTGGTTCCAGGGGAGCCTTCAGCTTCGTCCCTGTTTTCCCACTGGCTTGGCATGATACGCACGACCGACAGTATGTGTCGGACGCCACCCTCATTCGAGGCCAATAAAAGTGGGGGACAAGCCGGGCAAAGGTCTTGTCCTGACCCAAGTGTCCTGCCAAGGGAATCTCATGAGCCAACTCTAATAGGAAGGCTCGGTAACACTGTGGGACTACCAGGGCCCGTGACAATCTGTGCACTGGCGCCCTGGGTTCACTGTAGAGGAGACCATCCTCCCAGTAAACACGATAGTTCCCAGACTCGTTACCTGCTGCCTGGGCTTCAGCCTGTTGCCTCAGACCCTCGAGGGTGGGACATTCCCTTTGTCCCTTGCTCAGTTCCTCCCTGGATGGTCCTCCTTCCACTCGCCACTCAGCGGGGATAGGCAAGTCCTCCAACGGAACCATGTCCTCCTCCGCGGACTCCGGGTCCACCTCCACAGGTGGCCTATCCGTCTCACGGGGCATGGACATCGAGGCAGGCTCCTCCTGTCCTCGAAATGTTCCCTCATCAGCAGCTGGGTGGGCCATTGTTCCAGGCTCCAACCCACGCGACTTCTCCTCCCGAGCAGCCGCAGACCTGGTACTCACACAGGCCCAATCAGGTGTACCCAGCATCTCAGTATGAGTCCGGTATTCCACCTCCTTCCAAGCATTGTGCTCCATATCATTGCCCAGCAGACAATCGACTGGCACAGCGGGGCTTACGGCAACTCGAAGTGAACCTGCAACCCCTCCCCACTCAAAGGGAACCTCGGCCACAGGATAGTGGCCCATTCTGCCGTCAGCCATCGCGGCTGGATGAAGTCGCCTGGAATCACCTGCTCTGAGGACACCAGATGACTCCTTACCATAGTCATACTGGCTCCTGTATCTCTCAGAGCTTCCCCTCTATGGCCATTGATGGTGACCCATTGCCCATACTTGGTAGTATTTGAGGGCACCTGGATCTTTGGAACCACCTCCCGATCACCCAGGGACACTAAGGTGACACCCGCCCACTCCCCCCCCTTAACTAAGGGCATCTCCTCCCCGAGCGCTACACTAGCGACTCCCGGGGCCTTTCCTCCAGTGGGAGGGGGTGGTCTCTTTGGGCATTTCACGTCACCCTTATAATGTCCAATACCACCGCACTCATAGCAATGGATAACCCTTAGCTGCTGACTCTGGCCAGGATTAGGGTTCTTCTGCGGGTTAGCCTTAGAAGTGGAGAAGAAACTTTTCCCCTTAAAGGTATTTTGGGGGCCTTTGGAGAACTCCTGCTTCTTGTTATCTCCCCCCTCTTTCTTCTGGGGAGCGCCCTGTCCGGACTGCTGAGAATCTCCTCCCGTCCCCTTCGTGGACACTCGGGTACTTGCCCAAATGTCCGCCTCCTCAGCAAGCTTACGGGGGCAAGTAAGTTTGCTGTCTACCAGGTGTTGCCTCAGCTCGGGAAGACATTTCTCGAGTAGATGTTCCTTGAGTATCAGGTCGTACAACCCTCGATAGTCCTCCACCTCATTACCTTGTACCCACCCATCCAGGGCTTTCTTAGCAAAATCCAGGAAGTCAACCCAATTCTGTGAGCTCAGCTTGTGGCTGCCCCTAAATCTTTGCCAGTATTTCTCGGGGGTCAACCCAAACTTCCTGATGAGCGCCACCTTCATGGCGGGGTAATTAACCTGTTCCTCCCGGTCTAGGGCCAATAGGGCATCCCTACCTGTCGGAGGCATGTACCGGTATAATCCACCACCCCAATGCTTCTCATGGATCCCATGGGCTCTTAAGGAGACCTCATAGGCTGCCAGCCACTTGGCTATGTCGTCTCCAGCGGTATAACTGGCGACTACGTCCTTGGGTAAATGGGGCCTGGGCTCCCTGGCAAATTCCTTTGACTCGACACCCTTCGGAGTGATGTTAGGGGCCTGGAATTCGAGTTCTCGTAGCTTGAACTCGTGTTCCATCCTTTTCCTTTCCATCTCCAGCTTGGACTCATGTTCCATCCTCCTCCCCTCCCTCCTTTCTTCCAACTCCATTTTTGCTATTTCCCACCTTAACAGTCTTTCCTCTCTCCTGTCAGCTAACTCGGTTTCTGACAACCCTCTCGATGACACACTGCTGCCCTCCTGCGAGGTTGCCTTGGGGCTGATTGACATCTCACCCACCCCAAGGGGACATTCAGCAGTCCTATCAATGACAGTACCTCTGTCCGATTCCTCCTCCTCCACCGTTCCCTCCGTGTGTGCTTCCACCCATGCTCGCAGACTAGTACGGAGCTCCTCTCTTTTGGCCCCTCGCCTGACAAACACTCCCCTGTCCTGACAGAAATCCTTGAGCTGTGCCACAGTATAGGTCTCCAGCTCTGACATTTCGAATTCCATCTTGTCAGTGAAAAGTGTGGACCACCACCCCGAAACAGGTGACCAGGATAAGAACTTTGAGGGTCACTTCCACCCACCTCCAGGAAATATTTTGGAAAAAGCAAAACGTTGAATTTGAGGGCCGCTAGGAGAAAACTCTGGGTGTGTACTTGTGGTGCACACTGAATTATTATGGGGTTCAAAACAAGCACGGCTCGCAATCCCACCCGCTGAGCACCAATTTTATGTTGGACCTGCGATGGGCAAGCCCAGCACAAAGGGGGTAGCTTGGCTCAAGTGACAAGGCAAGTGAAGGTTGTAGTGTTAAGCCGGCTCTGACCCAATAATAACTCCTTGTACATCCACACCAAAAAGAAGGACACCACACCACTGCTGTAGAAAAATACGATTCCTTTATATAAAAGTTCTTTGTTGTAAATAGGGTTGACTGGGAAAGCACATATACATTTCTTTTGGTCATACAGTTCTGGTAATAAATAGTATTAATAAATAGAATAACTTCAGGGATGAGTATCACAATAAATATCAGAATAAATATCAGGATAAATATCAGAATAAATATCAGAATAAATATTGGTTCATTTAAATAAACAACCACATGTTTCTTCTGGTATCGCTGCCACCAATTAAATACTTTAGAATCATTACATGTGCAATACGCTTCAAATGGGAAAGATAGCTCTTACAGTTTATGATGTTTTCAATGACCGGGTATACGGCTTCTCTGAGCACAAAATCAGGTTTGGGACTCTTTAATAATCACTCAGGGCATATGCGCGTATATCTAGAAGGCAAGGAAACACAGTAAATACATCATTTGCACTCGGCGGTCACCGGGATAGGATCTCTGCTTTGCCGGTGAAGTCTATGCGCGCCTACGGGCTTTAGCACCACTTGAGCACAGGCGGCACCAGTTCAAAGTCATTAGACGGACAAACGGGCTGCCGGAGAGGTCACACAACCTTCGCGCACAGTCAAATAAATGCCGGTTCACAGTTCCTTCACAACGCTGCATTCACTATGAGGAAACGGGCCCACCTCACATCGGCTGCAGTCAAGATACGATTCAGTCGGGCACAGCACTCCTCTCGTTAGCGACGGGGCTCTCAGGGGCTCCACGGACCTCCCTCCGACTTCCGCATACAGGGTGGTTCCCGCCCACAGCTACAGCTCCCGGGTCACTGGGGAGTGGCAAAGACGCTAGTCCCGCCCAACGAAGGCCGGCCTTTCCCCGCCCCGGCGCACCACCTCACCTTCAATCTGCGCAGGAAGCGCTCTATGCTGGTGGGGCTCGGAGACGGCCGAGCTCCCCTCTAGAGGCACCTGTCGCGAAGGGGGCACAGCTGACGATCGCGGTCGCGGCGAACTTGCTCTCGCCTCGCGACTCGATAAATCGATCACAGTTCACCACCGGGGGGGGGCGGAGAGGCACACAAATCTGGCCACAGTCTTTTGGGGGCAATGAGGTACTCGCTGGGCAGGCGCTGTAGGCGCTAGATCACTTCTCACGTAGCTGACTGGAAAGCCAGTCAGACACAACGCCAGCAACCCCTTTGCTGCTCCACTGCCTGCGCTACCAGCCACCTCAGGGGTCAACAGGGCAGGTGTCAATCTGGTGTCAAGTCTGGAATCTCTTAATCTCCTTCTCTAGTCTGAACTTCATCATCATCTAAAATGGCCGCCAGGGACTGGGCCTTATATAGCCAGTGCCCTGGGGTACTGGCACGAGCCAGAAGGTTCTAGAACCTTCTCTGGCTGTGACAATGACAAGGCACTCTTGAGGGGTATTTAGGACACTTACAGCCACCGTACTGGGGTTCTAGAGCAGCCATTTTGTGTACCTGAGGAAAATAAAGGAATTCCTGTCAGAAATGCGCGCCAACCAAAGGGCGCCAAAACCTCAAAAGGCCAGGGTTCATGAAGGCTCCAATGGGAGTCACTTCACATGAGGAAAAAGGGTGTCCACCATTTTAAGTTCATTTACACAGGTTGACAACCCCAGCTTGTAATGCCACAGGTTTGGGCCAGGCGCCTTGTAAATAGGTGCCACAAACCTTGTGAGCAACTGGGCATCAAGGAACATCTAACCCCATGAAACAACACATAAAAAGTCCTGGTAGACAAATGAAAAGCGACACATTTTGGGAGGTACAGGGGAACAAAAGAAATCATAGTGGTGAGGGGACTCTCAGAAGCAGACGGGTCTAACACAGGCCATCTCCAAACTGCATAAGATTTATGAATCTATTCATGTAGACAAAGGCGATTGGTCGTTAATGGGATGGTTCTGGGAACTGGTATCCGGCTGGGGATGGAAAATTCTGATGGTCATTGGGATGGTCTTAGCCATCCTTTTCCTGTTCTGTCTGTGCGTACAGTGTGCTCCTGCTATATGTGGTCTCTGTGCTACATCGTGTGTAAGGAAGCCTGTATCGAGGGACGAGCTAAGTAATAGGATGATGCTACAGCAACATCTCAATGACTTTAGGAATATAGACCTGGACTCAGATTAGCATGAGTATAGGTTATTGCCTATGTAAGGGCAAAAGGAGGGGCTGTAGTGCTGAAAATTTTGGAACCGTGTTATAAACATCATCGTACCATGATGATTTTGATATCAGAAGACCGAGAATGGCTAGTACACTATGCACAAGCATTTTCGTCATATTCGAGTGACGACTTCACCATGAAATCGCAGTTTTCGTCCTGAACCCTCGGGTTCCATTTTGTGTACGGCAGCCATTTTGTGAGTTGCCCTCACATAGGTCAATGATTAAGGCCAAACACCGTCCTGCAGGACACATACACCTTTCCTGACTTCTCTGTGACCTGGGCAAGCTGACTCCACTGCCCCAGGCCAAACCTGTTCGGTCAGTTCCTCTCCCAGTGGCCGAACGAGACAGCATCAAGGCACAACGTGCCATAAACCTTTCATCGCACACAAACCATGCCTAATCTCGCACACACCTGTCCCTGTTTCCTACTTTATGACTTGCTTTACGAGGAGGAGGTGCCCGTTTTTATTGGGGGTCCGTCGATATCTGATGAAATACTGGGCCTTGCCGGGTAATTGATTGTGGGCTGAACAAACTGAAATGTGGAATTGTCATCATGACTCTGCTTTTCCTTTGTAGCAAAAATATGTGAATGGTCAACTGTAAACTAAAGAATGTTTGCCTGAAGCATAAGATTTTGTATAAAAAGAGAAGGCTGACTTTGTAAGATTGAGCAGTCTCCTGAGAATATACACCGTGTTGTACTTCTAGGATACCTGTTACTTGGTTGCAGCCTATAAATTCGATCTTTGACTTCACCTAGAAGACTCTGTGTTTCTGTAGTTTGAAACAGGAAGGACCCGAAGTCTTAGGGTGTTGTCCCTGGCACCGCTGGGTTACCGGTTCGGTACCGGTTCTGAAAAACCCAGTACTTCAAAATCCGTACTAAATTCAAGGCCCTTTGCTTCATGCACTGAATAAACGCTGGCCTGGCCCCACCATATCTCAACTCCTTGGTACAACATTACTGTCCCCACCGCACTCTGCGATCATCTAACCAGCACCTGTTTTCGGTTCCTAGAATTAAAAGATCCAGAATGGGTGGCCGCTCTTTCGCCTGGCTGGCCCCCTCACTCTGGAATTCCCTCCCTCCACGGTTGCGAACTGAACCCTGCTACCTTAAGTTTCTCAGACAAGTAAAAACTTGGTTATTTGACATGTAACAGTCTTCCCTTCTGACTTTCCCCGTTTCATTTGGTCTCATTTGGTTTTCAGCGCCGGGAAACCTACGGGTAGCTGAGCGCTTTATAAACTTAAATATAATAATAATAATAATAATAATAATAATAACGAATTACCGATGTTATCCTATGAGAGGAGTAGGCCTCACAGTAGTGGGAAACCGAGTTTAGGAGTTTTTCACTATCTGGACATGTAAAACATAAAAAAAACATGACCTACCTTTTAATTACAATGCACCCTTCCCTGTTGGATACCTAGGACCTATCTCAGGTATGACCTATATGTAATAAAAAAAGAAGTTTAAGATTTGGTGCGATAACTCAGGACCTGTTTGCCAAACCCCCCTTTTTGCCCCAATTTTGACCACTAGAGGCTGGTTTTCTGACTCTGACTGTGCTCTGGGCTCTGCTAACCATACCCAGGGTCTGTGATCTGTATAAAACGTATATGGTAATTTGGAATAATTACAATTGGTAATGATAGACCCCCTGTAAGTCCCTAGTATATAATAATGCAAGAGGGAGTTCAAACTCCATAAAAGCCCTTAGTGTATAATGTGACAGGGAGATTTAAAGTCCCAGTAGATTTCCTAAACTTGGGTGTGCATCATTGTGGTGCCTGTTGTCATTAAAAAGGCAGCAATGCCTTTCAGTCTGCCTTTAACCTAAAATTAAATGCAAATTCTACTTTGAATTTAAGGTACTTCCAAACTCTCAAACTTTCTTATTTTTATATATACATTACCGCTAGGGTCTTCCCTAGGTGCCCCAGTGATAGGGTGACTAGTAACTATATGCAGGGACATTATAAAAGCTGTTTTATAGGCCCTGAAGAGGAAATGCAGTTTTTCCCCAATGTAGTAAATGTTTCTGTAGGGTAACATTATAATATTTTATTTAAGGATACAAATAGATAGGAGCCAAGTACAAACTTGACTTCAAGGCATCAAATTAATAGTTAAGATAAATCCAACAACTTAGGAGGAGACGTACAAGCTGCAAAGCAATTGCAGGAAGAGGGGAGAGTGGTAGCAAAACTAGTCTTCGAAGGGAGAATGAGACTTTAGTACAGCACAGGCTGACCTCCACATCCTACCACCCCAGCCACAACGGAGCCCCGAATAATTAGATTAGGGAGAGGGTTGGAACGGGAGTGTTTAAGAAAATTAGCCACATCAGTAAGTTGGGATACCCTGGTCTAGCTCCTCTGGAAAGACTTACTCCATGTTGGATTTTGAAAGAGTGGTATTTTCTGGGACAACAATATGCCACACTTTGGAGTAGGTGGTCATACACCTTGGGGGCATTCTGCAGCCCAATAGTCAGGGGTGCCCCCCTGCTTGAAACCCAGAAGCTGTGAATAAATATGAGAGCGCTGCATAGCTCATCAGATCTGCTGCCTGAAGAGAAAAGAAGAAGAAGGGTTGCCCTGGCGACTCACTGGCCAGCACCAAGAGGGCAGCACTCACCAGGGCTCAACATTGAGAGTCAACGTGGCTCCCTTTAACCGCAACCCTGCCTGGATTTTAGGTTTGTTCCACTGAAAGCTCTGGAGCTCCAGACTTCCAGGATTTGACCAGGGCCTCGCGGAGAAGCAATTAGATGATGTCACATTGAAATCAGCTTGCTCAAGGAGACCGCTCAACGTTGAGAGAAAATCCCCAATAATTTTTTTTTACATCCAAAGTAAAATTTGGGCCGGAGCTTGCCACTTAGTGTATGCGACTGGAGCTCCATCGTGGTCCACCTCAAACTTTGACTTTGTCCTGGTCAACTGTAACCAGATGTCCCAGAGTGGTGCTATAAGTTTTAAAGCACTAGAAAGTGTTCTTTAAAAATTCATATCAGCAGTAACCTACATTGGATTTTTCAAATTTTGGTGTCTGTTTGTTCATAAAATATAATCTATTTTTATAAATTGGTGTTAGATTATAATTGTATTTTGTGTCCTACTTATTTAATGTATTGGTGTTTTTAAATGCTTTACACACCTGTCTCCGAAACCTGTTTCCTAAGGTAAGCCTGCCTGCTTGTTGCCAGCTACCAAGGGTTGAGTAAGTGAGACCCTAAGTGCACCTTGTATTGTGTTTGTGACCATATTACTAGTGGTAAGCTCACTACTAAAAATTCCCTTTTCAACACTTGGCAAGGGGTTTTAAATGCCAAGGCGAAATGGCAGTATAAACTGCACACACAGGCTCTGCAATGGCTTGTTTAAAGGGCTACGTAAGTGGGTGGCACAATTAGTGCTGCTGACCCACTAGTAGCATTTAATATAGAAGCCCTGGGCACATGCAGTGGACTTTAGTAGGGACTTATATAAACTTAATTAAATATGCCAATTGTGGATATATCAACCAAACCATTTTTTGGGAGTGAGCACAAGCCCTTTGGCACTGGTAAGCAGTGGTAAAGTGCAATGAGTCCTAACGCCAACAAAAACAAAATTCAGCAAAATTTGGAATCAGGCAAAACGTTTGGGGCGAAAGACCACCATAAGACTGTCAGGTCTAACACTATGTATGTTGAGTGGCGCTCCCTGATATCTGTTTGACAGTTTAACATGCCTAACCCTCTATCAAGTATGCATATTCCAGCTACTTGATATATACCTCCAGCTCCCTCTTCCCATCTCCTTCAACCTATATTCCCCTACTTATTCTTTCTCATCATCCAAGCACCTAAGGTGACCTTCCACTTGGGAATTTCATTTGCAAGGCTCTCTCCTCGTTTCTCTCTCTCCTGATGTCTACTTTCCACTCTCCTATCACTTTGATATACTGATAGAGCAGCATAATATGCTATGTGTGCCTGTGTAGATATGAATTGATCCAGCATCTGTAAGTATTTTGCTTTTTTTGAATATTTGCAAGCATACATTATCTATGTAGGGTGTGTGGATGGTTTATCATATATACATGTGGCATCCATGCTGATATATGTTTTTATCTCACAGCCCTGATAAAGTCCACGAGGACGAACCACGCTGGCTGGTGTGCTATTAAAATAATGAATGCACTTCCATAAAGTGAATTAAAACTCACGCATAAGACTCCTGAGGAAGTTGATTTGGATCTTTAATCGTGAACTTTTGATGATAGAGCATTGCATGGAACCTGTTGTAATGTTTTTAATTCAGCGAAATTGATTATATAATTATTTGCTCCTTTTCATTTTGTAGATTTTGGATTTTTTGTGACTGCAGAGCAGTGGGTTTAAGATATGTTGAGCATAGACAAGACGTATAACAACACTATTATACACTAGTGCTGCATTCGATGGCCCACAATGATAGTGAATCTAATTGTATAAGGAAAGTAGTCTTCTGTCCGTTGCAGGCCATTACACTTATCTGCATAGCCAATTGTAGGCTGTACCAAATAGCGACGTAACTAATTAATATTTGTTAGACAGATCTGTGAAAATATATTTTTGTGAATCTGCCTATTACAACATAGGTCACTTAAAAAAAAATTGAGACAGATTACAACACAATGTGAGTGACTTACACCCACTATTTGCAGCCTTTCTTTTTAAACTCTAGGCTGTATTTCATGGATGTGTAGGGTGTAGTGCTTTTGACTACTTTTGCAAATAGTTCATAACATCCTTAGCTCAAAGAGAGAGAGAGAGAAGGGGTAAACGCAGACATATAACTATTTATTGAATTGCATTTGCAGTATTGCGAACCTTTGAAATCTCTAATTGAGAAGACCTAACTTAAAAAAAAAAGCAAAAAGACCACAGAATATTTAATAAGGTATGTATGCATGCATTTATTGAGCACTGAAATAATAATTGATGGGGACCCATATGAACATTTAGAGACATTATCAAGGCGAACAGCTGAGCAATAACCAGCAGGTCGAATAATAAACACAGTTATCTCCAAAAATCAAGACCTCTGAGCAGGAAACAACATCTCCAAGACAGGGCTGTTTATCTATACCCCGTCTCCTGATTATACTGGGTGGTGTCAAGGTGATCATTGCTAGGCTAAGGTTTGTATTTCCTATTTTGACTGCGAACCCACTTTTTGTCTGCAACCTCACGCTTTCTTGCCAGAACACTGTCAAAAACCAGCAATGAATGACAGTCTTGGTCACCAGGCAGGTGTGAGGGAAGTGTCTGAAAAATGCAATTTTCTGAAAAATGAGCGTGACACAGTGAGTGGATCAGAGGTGTACGTATAAAAGGCAGAAACCATAAATTATGGGGCATATTCTCAAGAACGTGTGATAACCTTCGCACAAGTTACTTAACGCAACTCCCAACATCGCAGTCTATTGCAGGTAAATTACGCCTTGTTAGCCAAGTATTCTCAACACGGCGGTACCATGCAATAGTCTCCAGATAACGCATCAAATATCCGCATAAAAATCGATTCCACGCCGCAAAAATGCAAAACGCGAATGCAAAAAATCCTGCGATGAGGCCATGCTTGGCACAAAAAGCAGCGAAAACCAGCGATAGACCTGCAAATCCCACGTGTCTAGCAGGAAACTGCACTATAAAAGCTACAAATACAACACACCAGAAACAACCTAAAGTGAGTAGCAACATGGATGCACCCTGATCAAGCGCAGAGGCTGACGTGAACGGGAAACAGCCTTTATAACGAAGTTTTAAAAACGACTGACCTGAACAACGAATCTTTAACAACGACGACATCCTTAACCACGACATCCTGAACTACGCCTTACTTGAACAACAACTTTTTTTAAACCACGAAAAAAAGACCTCGTGACTGGCCAGTAGATGGCACTAATGTAATTAAAAAGAACAGCTTGACAATCATAGCTTTTAATGAGTCTGGCAGTTGCTCCGCACAGCAGAGAGGCTGATAGGTTTCCAATCTGCCTTTAAACTCTGTAAAGCATACAGCATGCCTTGGCTCATTTGAAGTGCTTGCGAAGACGGGCAAAGCAAAAAAAAGTTTATATCCTAAAAAATAATTCACTGGTTGAAAACTAGTGGGCATTTTATAATTACATTGCTTTTATTTAACGCTGTACTGTGTCACGTTCAGTCATTGAAGTCACAGCTTGGGGGCTTCAGCCGAGAGTGCTTACAATGAAAAGCACAGCATTTTCGTTGTTGACATTGCAATGCGGCTGAGGCTCCTGGTGACTCGGAGATCTAAAAACCTGACTTGCAGATCTGCGTGAAGCAAGCACGCACTCACTGTTTTCAAGGCAAGTTGATGTATTTGTGTTCGTCACTTCTCTAATTGATGTTGATTGGTGATGGGCACAGCTTGAATGTGCGTATTTAAAATAACAGAGTGGTGTAAACGGTAATGAGAAAATGGACTATTTTTCGTGCTTTAGGAACTCGTAGTTAATAATGTAGTGGTTTGACATTGCTCGTGGTTTGGCCTTCGTGATTAAGGAAGTCGTTGCTTAGGCAGGAGTGGTTTAATCTTATAACCGACGTGAACCCCACAACCCACACAGCCCACCAGCAAGGAACAACGGGGTTGGGAAAGGCCTAGGTGAAGAGGAAGAGGAAGATGGGGTGCTGTCCGCAGGAAAACCAGATCAGCGTCACGGAGGTGACCGCACACAACCATCAACTGGCCCACAATTAGACTACCGAGAATGCAATTGAAGTGTTGAGGAGGCCAATGGAAGAGGCCATGAGGCGATGGCATGATGTGACAATCTAAACCAGGCACAAAGCCGCTGCCAACAGGAAGGCAGCATCGGCGACAGGAGGCGGGAGTACTTTTCCTGCGCCACAGAAGGAAAAGTAGGGCACAGTCATCAGTGTGGAGACGGTGCAAGGAGTCAGGAGTATGGACACAGCTCAGGAGGGTGAGTAACGACCAGGGACTGGGTGGACGGAGGGAGATGGGCACAATGGCACACATGCACAATGAAGTCTAGCACACTGCACACCCACAATGTCCCAGGATCATCTCCATGTTCCCCGTAGCACACTCTCCAGCACACACACATAGCATGAACAGGACACCCACTTTGACGACAATGTGATACAATGCGCAAATACAACTGTGCATAACAGAGGACACAACTGGGTCCACACATGTGCAGAAACAGGCCTACTACATCTGACAGACCTGGAAACTGCGAAATGGAAATGTACACGTACAACCTCATATCCGTCATGTAGTCCAAATGTACATGGTCCGGCATCCAAATCCTGCACCTCCCAAACAGTCAAATCTCCCCTTCATTTTGCAAAGGGACACACAACACCCCCAGCAGAGCAGAGAAGACCACACATCAGTGATGCCAGAGAGGACCACCAGTCCTTTGACACCAATACCCTACAACAGCTAATGGACACCCAACCCACCACCAGGATCAAGGTAGCCAAACTACCCAGAGGAAAACACAGACTCTGCAACAGACCACACAGCAGGAAGCACCCGCAAGCAAGGCTGGCTCACAACACTTCACCGAGCCACACATGGCATCCCAATGCCAGGTGTCAGAATGCCAAAAGGAGGTTGCCAAAAAGTTGCGGCTGGTTTCCGAACCCATTGAAGGCGAACCAGATCACATACGTGGGTGTATAATATCCTCTAGGGATCACCTACACCCCACTAAGGAGACCCACACTGCCATAGAGACACATACAGATGCACATTCCCAGTACAGAACCATGCAAGCGTACGATGGCCAAGTCCACTCCCCTTACATATTGAGTGGGTGAAAACAAAGCTACATGTCCAAGCGCTAACCCTCTGCCTGCGGTGACATGTCTGCAATATAATGTCATAGGGCCCAGGGCCCTCAAGCATACAACAAAACCACAGGACACAAACACAGATTTATGTTAAACTGGCTAAACCTGGCCTTAATACTATACCGGAGCATGCAAAGTTTGCACTAATTCACACTTTGCACGTAGCACATAGCGTAGCAGTTAAACCAACAATATCCTCTGATGCTTTGAAAAAGCAATTTTACATGCTTAAAAGAGCATATAACCAAAAGTGAACTTTACACTGAAAGCATTAGGCAATGAGAGAGCTGATGATTTTGTGGTCCCCCCTAACCTAGGGGGAGGACCAAGCAGATGCCTTGAACACAAAGAGCATAAACAAAAAGAACATTTTGTTGAACTTCAGTGGTTGTCCCATCATCTTAGGACCACCCCAAGCACAGTTATTGGCAAAAACACAATCCCAACCAAAGGCCCTGCAAAGCATTATGGGACGAGATTAGCAGTGGGCAGTGAATATTATAGTATCCAATATCAAAATAATTCTACAAAGAGCTGCAGTTCACCTAGTTACTACTAGATGTCCCTCACGAGTCAAATGCAAAGCATTGAAATGATTCTTACATCAAGCTGCAGTTCCACTTGTCGTCCCTAGATGTCCCTCACGAGTCAAATGCAAAACCATTGAAATCCTTTCATCAAGCATTTACATTTGACTTGTTAGGGACATCTAGTAACCACCAGTTGAACTGCAGCTCTTTGTAGAATTCTTTTGATATTGGATACTATATAATATTCACTGCCCACTGCTAATCTCATCCCATAATGCTTTGCAGGGCCTTTGGTTGGGAATGTTTTTTTGCCAATGACTGTGTTAGGGGTGGTCCTAAGAGGATGGAACCACCACCAAATCGTTCAATAAGATGTGCTTTTTTGTTTTCAAGGCATCTGTTTGGTACTCCCCCTAGGTTAGGGAGGATCCCAAAATCATCACCTCTCCCACTGCTTGCTAATTTTTCAGTTTCACAATTGTGAAAGTACTATATGCTTTTTAGCATATAAAGATAGAGATACTTATTTTATCATAACTGGCACTGAGCAGCATGCCTTTTGTAATTTTTTCCACAGTGCTGACAAGTACACAGTGTCATCAGCTACGCAATGCAGACTACGTGTACTACGTGAAGTTCAAAGTATACTACGTGAAGCTACGTGTAGTGCAGCTACGCAAACTACACCCAGGTCTCAAACTGGCTACGGGCACGTGCGCCGGGCCCCTTTATTGGCAGAGCCACATGTACAGTGACGCCTGAGCTGGATGTGTGTGGGGTGAGTGCGAGACAGCCCACATGGAGTGCTTGATGCTGGCAACAATCTGAACAGTGGACACCAGTGAATAACAGAGTCGACTGCCGAGCAACATGTAGGGAGCCTGAGCAAGTACAGAGGTCACCCAACATACAAACAGAAGTGTGCATGAGTTGCAGTGCACTGAGGTTGGGGCACTAGAGCTGAGCGTGCTCATGTGATGAAAATGACTAAGGTTGTGTCCCTTTGGGATATCCCTGATGCAGACGCAGTGGGGTGTGTTAGACCTGCATCATTTTCCACATCAATGTCCCAGGTCTCCCACACTCCCTGAGGTGACATTGCAGTGCAACCTCTCCACAGCACAAAAGTCAATCAGTGACGGTCCATGTGTTGCGGTGCACTGAGTTAGTGGCACCTGGAGTGCAGAGCCGGGTATCATGCAGATGATGGCATCTACGACAGGTGTGAGCAATTCCGTTAGTCTGCTAGGACCACTATTTCTACTCTGGCAGATGGTGGTTGGAGGTGGTCCTGACGATGGTGGCATGTGCCTCTTGCGGTGATGCCCCATCCGGGCCGGTCAGGACTCGAATGGATGTGTGAACCATGGTGGACCGCAGATCAGGCCAGAGGCAGCAGACAGCGCAGGGCCATAGACACATGGCGTTGATGAACCCAAGGCCATCTTCTCAGAGGCCATCAAATATTGAATCAAACAGGGTCCCTGACTTGAGCTGCACATAGTTAGTGGCCCCGGCTCAGTGGCTCAGTGACTTGCGGTGCACTGAGGTAGGGCCACGCTGACTGGGTGGGTCCTCATCGATGTTGAAGGTAAATGTGGTGGAGAGTTGCGGGGGACAGTGGAAGGTGTCCTCCAGGGCATGATGTGGAAGGTTTAATTGGTTTTGATTGATGCAGCAAATAGTGGGGAGGCAAGAGACAGCCTTGTTGTCACACTAAATTCGGTATCAGCTACATGAGGATGAAACTACCCCTTAGTCCATAGCCTCAGACGCCACCAATGTACGACCAGTGAGTGTCCATGAATGTCGGGGAACAGACTTAGTGGTACAGGGGCTGAGAGGGGATGCAGTCTGCATTGAGGTCCGTACAATGACATCTAGTGAGCCATACATAATTCAAGACTGAATTTAAATAGTGTGTGATCCACTCGATCGCAGTGTAGGCCTGAGACACCGGTCAGCATGGTTCAGCGAGCTCCTCCTGGAACTATAACACACGACATTGACATGGCATTTGGGGGTGACTTGTGGTTGACGTTGGCAAAAGCACCTGAGCCGAGCGGGTGTTCAGTCAGCCGAGCGGGTGTTCAGTCAGCGACGATGACGTGTCCCGCCTGGTTTGGACTGGATTGAATTGGCGTGAGCTTTGCTGGACCTCAGTGTAGGCTGATGGCGTAGTCATCAAGGGCCTACAGACACTTGTGTTTGGGATGCCATGTACAGACTTGGTGGCACCACATCGTAGGGAGTATAGGGATTTAACCTCTGCATTATTGTGTGTACTCGCACATTGTATAATCAAGACTCAGTCCCAAATGTGTGACCTACTCGACCGCAGTGGAGGACGGAGGCCGGAGTCATCGGTCATCAGGGGCCCACAGGCATGTGTCATTGGCTTGCGATGCACAGAGTTAGTGTCACCAGGGCAGTTGTCGGTAGTGCTTGATCACCTTCTTTTACCCTCCGGACTGAAACACATCATCCTCTTACACCTCTCCTTGCGTGCAATGATATCTATTCTGCCATTGGCAAATCAAGACTCAGACCCACATGTGTGAACCACTCGAACGCAGAGGGGCCCGAGGGCGATAGTCCTCGTTGGCCCACAGACACCTGTGGACACCTGTGAATGGACTGCTATGCACAGACTTGGTGGCACCACATCAATGGGAGTATAGTGAGGTAAAATCTGCCATAATTGATGTTCTCTGCCATGGTGTAATCAGACTTAGTTCCCAATGTGTGCCCTACTTGACTGTTGTGTATGCTGGGTGCCGCAGAAGAGTACATCAACGAGAAAGGTGTAACACGGGCCTGTGATGTGGAGGCCGTGATGGTCTGAGGAGGCTGCCAGGGTCACGGAACTTGGGCTTGGAGCTTGTGGCGGCATGTGGTGGGCCCTCCTTGACACACTCCAGTGTCTACAGGTGAACAGTGTGGTCTGGCTGCGCAGGGGCGGGCCAAGGTATGGCAGGTGCACAGGATCGCAGGCAACTTTGCTCATGATGATGGCGTCGGCCTCGTGGCAGAGTGGGAGGCGCCACCCTGCAGAGACATTGGGCATTCCAGAAGAGGGTCACGCCCAGAGCTATGTGCTTTTTATTCACACCCCTACGCTGGCCTGCCATACGATGAGTCATCCCACTCCGCTCACGCTCACGGGGGGGGGGGTAACAGGCAACTTTTTCGCGTACTCCCCCACTGGCTGGGAAGACATGGTTGCGTCGACTGTCCACTCCACTCCATACACCAACAGCGTATGTAGCCATGGATATAGGTGTGTTCTGCATATTGCGGTCTGTCCAGCACATCGCCACCACTCTTCGCATTGTGTACTTTCCCAATCATGGTTCTCCTGCCTCCTTCACACATGCCTGGTTTCCATCTCTACCCTCTATCCGCTATTGTGTGGCCGAGTTGCCATGCTGTTGATGGCTCATGTACATGGCTGTCCCAGGTTACCACAGTAAGTTGTGCTGTGTTGTCTGGTGGGTGGGCATGTTGTTTTGCATGTAGTATGTGATGTTGTGAGTTGCATGATTGTGAAGTTGAGGTTTGTGGGGTATTCATTTTGAACTTGCAAAGGGGCTGTGCATTTCCCTGGGTGCCATCCCGGTAGTGCTGGTGGAGGATGGACTGTCGGAGGATGAAGGAATCATGCATACTGGCTTGGTATTTGGCGACGACATTGGTGTTGATTCCACCGTGTTTGGATGTTGCCTGCACATTGATGTGATACGTGTGCTTTCTGTTGTGGTAATTGTGTGCTGTATCACACGGGGGCACAAGTGGGACATCTGTGCTGTTGAGTGCCCCTAACATGTGCGTGCATCCAGCTATGGCGTATGGCCCTTGCTTGATGCTGATCCTGCGCATTGTGGTGGATGTATATATACTGGGGTACTAGGCAGTTGATGGCATCCCGGACAGGTGTGGGGGACTTGGTTGCGGCTGGCTGTGAGACTCCTCCAACTGTGGCGGGTGTTGGTTGGGGGATACCAGAAGCCAACAGGTGCATCACAGCCAGCAGCTTTGTGTGGGGTAGGATGTTGGTTGTCCGCCGTAGGCCTGTTGGGCAATGATGTTCAGGAGGCTGGTGCGTTTCCTGTGGTCCACTGTCTTTGTCCGTGCTGCCTCTGTGGTGGTCCTGGGGGCGGTTTGTCGGGGGGGTTGGGGTCCTGGGTGTGGTGGCAGTGGGTGTTGTTGCCCTATTGGGACTGCATGCTGCATGTTCAGTTGCTCACGGGTATCTGTTGTTCTTCATGTTTGTCTTTGGGCTGTGCTCCCTTGGCTGCTGCCGGTTGTCGTTCTACTTTTTACCAGGTCAGAGCAGGTGTTAATTTTCTGCTGCTAATGTGCCTTATCGCAAGTTTTGTGATCTTATTGCAGATGTGACTGGTCGTTGAGAATGTTTTGGAGTGATGTTGTTGCAGGTTTTTGCTCGGGAATGCCTACACTGCATCTCATTAGCGATAGTTGCCGGGGTCATCCGTGGCAATGTTTTTTGCGGCTGCTATTGTCGGAAAACTGGTGATATCGGCTGTTGGCACCAGCTTGTGAATGGGGCGGTAATTTTATTGCTACTGTTGATGCGATAAAGTGCTGATAACTCGGCGATAGCTCCTTTAGAATATTCCCCTCTGTCTGGCGAGGTCAAGACCTTGAGTCGGCTCATTGTAAATAGGATTTTTGTTTCCTTGTACTGACAACTCCACCTACAATAAGGTGGTGTGTGCAGGGTAGTGTATCACAATTTGAATAAGTTAAGATCACAGTGTAGCAAAACGTGTTTACATTTTGCTTGTATGTGAAATATCAGGATATACAGTGTCACCAGTAATCCCACTGAGGCAAATGAGAATTTATTCAAGGAGGAGAGGTAAACATATGTGGAGTAGTGTGGCTCACTGGTTAGAGGCAGCAGGCCTGAGAGCAGAAGTCAGCCCGGGACCGGGGTTCAATTCCCGACGCGGCAGGGTTGTGGACCTTGGTCAGCGGACTCGATAATTCTCGCTTCGGTGCTTACTCTAATCAGGGGTTCCACTCGGCAACTCTGGGCATTAGCTTGCCTAATCTCCACAACGGCCCCACCAATTCCGGGGATGCCTGGCTCCACCTTGGGGACTCCCAGCAAGGGACCATCCCACAGGGAAAGCCAGGACGGGTTCCCCAGAGTTATACAGCGCCGGGACGCCCCATTGCTGGGGCAGCTGTGCGCTTTACAAGTGTACTACATTTACATAACATACCTTTTGTTTTCACCCTTGAAGAGGTGATAGCAGCAATAGATTTTAGTCACAGTGGGAAGGCCCTAGGACCGGATGGGATCCCAGCAGTGGCAGCTTGCACACGTAAGTGCGGTGAGGGGACGGGCAATGCAGGGTGGGGGGTTGTGGAAGTCAACAGACGACGGAATCAGTAATATTAAATATATAAATAAAACCACTTACTTTGCGTTTGCCGCATTGCTGACACAGCAATGTGGCGAGCTCAAAGTAAGTGGTTTTATTTCTTAATGTATTTAATATTACTTATCCCGTTGTCTGTCGACTTCCACCAACCCACACCCTTCCCCACCCCTGCCCGCAGCACCCCACCGCTCTTACCTGTGCGAGCCGCAACTGAGTCCCAGTTGGCGTTTTGAAAACTAACCAGGTATCATGAGCCCCACTTTTTACAAATGTCCTGAGAACTGTTTACATTTCTGGGGTTTTAAAGACTTGGACATTGTCTGTGATTGTTGCAAAACACAAGAAGGGGGATTGAGTCAATATAACATGCTATCGGCCTTCTAGACTCTTCACTGAATGTGGCAGGAAGGATACTTTAATCCATATTACAAAACTGGGCAGATGAAATGGAAGTATTCTCTGACATACAATATAGCTTCCGAAAGGGGCTAGGCACTTCACAGACCTGCCTAGCACTTTTGAGAGTGTAAATCACAGCAAATGATGGCGCTTGATGACTGAGATGGCGATTGAGCAGTTGATTAATACAAGGTGCATGTGATGGTGATGTATGGCATTAATGGGGAGAATTTAAGATTGGCAGGGGCATTAGAAGAAAGGGAAGCATTCTTGCCCAAATCCTTTTCACACTTTAACATTAATAATCTGACCAAAGTATTAGTTGAAAAAAGTAGGGGCACCCCCAATATCAGGCATCAACCAATCCCTGCACTCCTATATGCGGATGACGCAGACCTCTTGGCGTGTACACCAAGGGGTCTCCAAATAGTAAAGGTTTGTCATCTTTATGGGTGACCTGGACTTAAAGGTCAACCTATCCAAAACGTATGTTATTAAACTTGAACCACATGCTGATAAAAATATCAGTTCAGAATTAGAGGGGTCAACCTAGCTGCTGTATATTCTTTTTCATACCTGGGTTAAATGCTCAGGGTATATGGTTGCATCTGATTACAGCCAATAAGTTAAACAATTGCTTCTTTTTCTGCCAAATTGGGGGCGAAGTTGCTAAAAATAGATGAGTTTTATCTATAAAGTTAAATGTGTCTCCATAGTGTTATATGGGGTGAGCGTATGAGGATACTCCTATGTAGCAAAACTGCAGTTGAATGAGAACGCCTCTTTAAGAAATGATTTCTCAGTACCACAAAGTGTTTCCACCTACATGTCACAGAGGGATGGGTTTTCTTTTCCTGGAAGACCTTATCAAGATAAGCCCAATGTTAGTATGACACAGGATATAGGCAAATCCAGAGGCTATCCTGAAAGAGAGATTGTCACAGATTTTTTATTCTTGGAGTATGCTAGGAAAATTGCCTGGATAAAGTAAATAACGATGTATGTTGTAGATTGTGAAAGAAAGAATTATGCATTTATACTGCACGTCTAGAAAGTGATAGAAAGGTGGAACTGGAAGCCCTATCACTCAAAATGCTGGAGGAAAAAGGGTTTAAGGGGGAGTATTTAAAATCAAGCCTTTTTCATCATTAAATCCTGCTAATTAACAATGGTATTCAATTTTATCTGGAAAGTGTATATAATGTACAGCACAGATTACGCTTTACAAGATTTAGATTTAATATTATCAATCAACTCTTATCGGTTCCAAAAATGAATGACTGGTCTTCTACGCTTGACATGGGCCCTTGTGACAATGTATTCGAACAATGCGCTTTATCTATTTTTGTAAATATTATGAGATCTCAAGGAAGCGACCATTCTGCGTGAGTACAATTTTAGGCAACATAAACCAGCTATCATCTTTCTTAAACAACTTCCTGCATTAGAAATGTGTTTAGCCATCTCAACATTTATGTTACATTCTGTAAAATTGCGTAGGGAAATAACAACATTTTGAGTTAGCAATTTCTAAGGAAATTTGTTCTGCGTTTATCGTTTTAATATTTCATTTGTTTTTAGTTTCAACTTTTTAATGTTTAGGGTATCAATGTATTTTCATGCGATTTTTTTACGGCCTTTTTATTGCTTGCTCATTCACTATGAATGTATTTCGTATTCTTGTGCGTTTATGATCTCGAATACGACATCAAATAAAGCTGTTTTTCTGACTTTTTCTTTAGTTTGACTGTCTTTCAGACCTATGATCGATTTTTTAGTAACCATCTGTGATATACCCTTCCTTCCTAAAATGTTACTGCTCTGCCATAAAGAAACGTTTGTAAATTGTGACTGCCTCTAATAGGTGACCCTGTGTCCTCTTTAACTTTATGGCTGCGGAAACTTTTAGTGAATATCATTATTTTTAAGTTTTGGAGACATCCATGCAGACGAAAGACTCGATAATTAAACTCTGTTCTCTTTAACAATAGCGGGAAAAGGGTAGGAGGCTGAAGTGACCTGCATTTAAGTCTCTCTAGCCTTAACTACTTGTGCTGCCCCAACAACCAACTGGTGGTTCATACGCACTTGCCATAGACTTACTCCATTCCTTTGTTACAAAAAAATCGTAAGGCAAGACACATAAACATATATATTCACATTTATATACGTATGCAGATGGATATATATATTTACATTCATACACACAAGTTATCTATGCATTGTCGTTTATGTATATACAACGTATCTCCTTTTTTAATAAATCGATTAATACCTATATAGCCACAACAACACTATATAAGCCACTTACCTGGAAACGACACAGAATGAGCAAAGGCTGTAGAAGCTGCAGGGTGCTGTGCCAGCTGGAGCTCTGGCACCTTCTTCAGCCGCTTATACTCGCCAGGGCTGTCCAATCAGAATCCGTTCCTCTTGGAAACTTGTGGGATGTCTTGAACTCAGATAACACAGAATTCAACAAATAGTTTAGTGCAAACAGGGAGGGCAGGTGTGTGTATTTACGTTTTCCTTCTTGGTGTGTCTACTGTTGAAAAGTGATGCAATTGATGAATGAAAACAGGCTACCAGAGGGTGGAGAGGTTTATCTACAACTTTGGTGACCAAGTACATCTTGCTGAAAGCCTCATCGCTTCTCCTGTAACATATTGTAAAACTCTCAGGCTAATGCTTGCTTTCATCATGCCCCCTTCGTGTGAGCTCCAATGGATCTGACACCCACCAGAATCTCTCCCACATCTGCAATGCACTGCAGCAATGGGGCTAATTGGATTTCAGATAGCTTATTTTCAGGGCACAGTTCATAGAATGTATGTAGCTCGGACAAGCATGATTATAAAATATTTATATGCACTGCAGAGATGTGTGTGTCTCTCCTGATCTCTCAATTTCAAATCAAAATGTAATTGTTGTCTATTAAGGCGGAACTGAGTAAACCAAACAAAATGATGCAAAGTCAATGGTCAGTTATACATGGATTTGTTTATGGTAGAACCATTTGGGGGACATTGAGTTATGTCATAGCGGGTGGCAAGCGTATACCTCACTGTGGGGCATATTACCAAGCAATAGCGATAATTATAGCTATTGCTTGGTTAGAGACAAAAATTTACCGCTGAGTTGCGGCGATTTTTATCACAGATAAACCTTGGTATTACCAAAGTTTATCGCAAATGCGATAAAAATCGGCCGCAATGCATGAATATTGCTGAAAAGTCAGCGATATTCATGCATTACCAAGCTAATGCTCTTAGCCATGTTATCCACCTCCCATTGGATAACATGGCTAAGAACTGCTCAGGGGCAGGTGTTAGCTTTTGGAGCTATTCGCGCTTAGCGCGAATATCTCCAAAAGTTGGTAATAGGAGATAGCGATGTTCGCGACTGTTTCCAGTCACTAACATTTTGGCACGCCCACTTTGCATGTCATTAGTGATAAATATCACTGACATGCAAAGTGGGGCCCAAGATGGTCGCTATCTCCTACTAGCTGTCGCTAACTGGTGTTAGCGACAGCTAGGTAATAGGGAGATCATTTTATCTCCGCTTTCTTGGCTTTTAAAGCCAAAAAAGCGGAGATAAACCCCCTTGATTATTTGCCCCAAAGTCCCTTCCTTTATTTCTGGTACAGGATCACACTGGGGTTCAAGAAAGCTGGCAATCATTTTTTAAATTGTGTTTTTAAAAGGGATAGCTTAAAATAAATTCCATCTTTGACATGTTAAATGTATTCAGAACTTCTAATTCTATAAAATAAATGTAGGAAAATATATTTGCCATTTTGGGGTGTCTGGTCAAAGTTTTTTTATTGGAGGGACGTTAGGAACTTTGAAGACTATTGTTTTTTTGACCGTGTGTGTAGGAATTCAGCTGCTTAATACCTTTCTGGGTGTTTGACCTCTACAGTCACCATAGCTTTCTAAACAACTATAGCCACATGCATTCTGTGAAATGGTGTGCCTGTCATTATCTGTGACCTAAACTCAACTCTTTGCTCTCCCAATGCATGTAATCGCAATACTCTGTAGTGACCTTCTAGAAGAGACAGTTTCACTTTCTTTAAAAGAGAGAGTTGGTACCAGGACCTGTTGTCAATGTGTTCCTTACAAGGCGTGACTAAATAGCAGACGGTTCAGGCCAATGCAGAATAAATCAATTTTAGAATATATAAGTTGCACATTTTCAATTCCAAATGATAGAGACAGGGGGCCCGATTCAAAGAACTAACTTAAGACAAAATCCTAAACTTACTACTTTTGGTATTCAAAGAAGTTAGGATTTTGTCTTAAGTTTGGCTTAAGACAAATTTAAGACAGACTTAAGACAAAATTCTAACTTAAGTCTGTCTTAAGTCTGTCTCAGGTCTGTCTTAAGACAAACTTAAGACAAAATCCTAACTTCTGTGAAGACCAAAAGTAGTAAGTTTAGGATTTTGTCTTAAGTTAGTTCTGTGAATCGAGCCCAGGAACAGCAGCACAGCCAAAGTTCTCCCTCATTTATTTCATTTTGGAGATTTTTGTTTTATTCCAAAAGCTTTCCCAGAGTGTTCCAATGAATGACTAACACACCTGTGGAACCTTGGTCAGATACATTCTGAGACGTTATTCCACTGAAATTATTTGAGCCACAATCAATAGCCATTATTACAAGTGGTATGGAGTAGTATGCCAATGTGTTTTTGTGTTCCAGGCCTTTCTCTCATTCCTGGTGTTTGTGGGTCCATGGTAATTGGGTCCACAACCCCCAGGGCGGTTATTTCTGCTCCCAGAGACACTGGAATGGACATTCAAGTAGAATTTTGGGGGCTGCAAAAGCCTGCTGCACCCCAGTTCCTGCCTGGATAATAAATCTGATGAGGGGCAGCAGCAAGTACTTCTCTCTCACTAAATCTGCCATCTGATCACTTCTATATAATATACCGGATGGGCCACATAAGAAAACCCCTAATAACCCTTTACCACCAGCTTCAAGCGTTTGGTAAATATGTGAAGATTTGAGCCCACTTTTTCCCTGGTGAGGTGAAAAATACACTGATGAGATTTGAGTTGATTTGATTCGATTTATGGTTTTGTAAAGCGCGCGTATGCCCGTGAGCGTCTTGGCGCTGGAGGTATAGAAAGACTAGTGCGGCAGTGGAAGGACCGGCTAACCGGAAGGGAACAGCCATGTTTTTACCTTATTTCCTGAAAGAAAACAGGGAGGTGCTTATTTTTATTGCAAGTGGGAGCCAGATCCAGTTTTTGGCTGTGTGTAGCAGGAAGCTTCTTCCTCCCCACCTAGTCTGTTTGAAGCCGAGGATCTGGATAAGTTTCGCCCGGCTGGAGCACAGTTCCCTTGGTGGCTCGTATGATTTGAGACGCGTTCTCAAGAACAGCGATCCAGATCCATGAAGGGCTTTGTAGGCTAGACAAACAGATTTGAATTTGATTCTTTTTACCATGGGAAGCCAATGTGAGGTATCCAGGTGATGCGAAATGGGTTCGGACCTGGGGATGTCCAGTACAAGCCTTACTGCTGAATAATTTTGAAGGCGTTATACTTTAGCTAGGTGCTGGACTTGCATTCCGGCATATAGGGCATTCCCATAATCCAGCCTTGACAGGGCCAGCGTCGTGACCACAGTTTTGCGGGAGTCAATGGGGATGTAAGGCAGTAGTTTCCTGATCATTTTCAGGATGTACCACATGGTGGATACTAGTCTGTTAGTTTGGGCATCAAACATTAGTCTGTTGTCCAGCGTCATACGCAGATTTTTCACTTTGTTGACCGGGAATGGGCAATTGCTGAGATTAGCAGGCCACCATTCTGGAGACCAGACTTCATTACTTGCTCTTAGGATCATGACCTCACTTTTGTCACCATTCAGTTTCAGGCAGTTTCTCTGCATCCATTGGCTAACCTGCAGCATACAGTTTTTGAATTTATCTGCTGTATCTGAGGTGTCGTTTGTGATTGAAACCACAATTTGGGTGTCGTTTGCGTACGATACTGGAAGGAAACCGCAGGTCCTAATAATTCCTGCCAAAGGCGCTACATACAAATTAAAAAGAGTTGGGCTTAGCGATGATCCCTGTGGAACCCCACAAGGGGAGCTGAAAGGTTTGGATTTTGCTTCCCCCAGCTCAACTGTAAAGGTCCTATGGTGCAGATATGATGCCAACAGTTTTCTTGCGTCCGGATGTACGCCGGCCTTTGCAAGTCGACCCAGGAGTGTATCATGGCTGACCGTGTCGAAGGCCACCAAAAGATCCAACAGGATCAAGGCGGCCTTCCTTCCAGTATCTAGTACACTCCTGAGTTCTTCAACTGCCATCAGCAGGGCTGTTTCAGTACCGCGTCCCTCTCGGAAGCCGTACTGAGAGTGGTCAAGGATGTTTGCGTCTGCGAGAAATTGGACAAGTTGTTTGTTCAACAATCTTTCCAGAACCTTAGCACCGAAAGGTATCCTGGCTATAGGCCTGTAGTTCCTTGGTACTTGTGGATCTAAGTTGGGTTTCTTTAGAAGTGGTAGTACTGATGTGGATTTCCAAAGATCAGGGAAGTGACCAGAGTTCACTATATGGCCCATAAGCCTGACCAGTTGTTCACTTAGGAGCTCAGGGAATAGGTGAAGTACTTTCGGTGGACATGGGTCCACAAGTGCCCCCTTATTTAGTGATCTTAACTGCCTGATATACCTGTTCTAAAGAGGGCGGTGAAAATTGTTAGGGGATTTTCTTTGCTGGGTTCGGGTTTTGCAGATGTAGGGGGCTGCATGTCAGCAGATTTAAATGACTCATATACTGAGGTAACTTTATCAATAGAAAATTGGCCTAGTATGTTACAGAAGTCAGCGCTGATAGGCGCCTGATTGTCGGTTTTTATTTTAGATAATTTTTTGACAGTAGTGAACAGTTCTTCACTAGAGTTTTTAGCCTCCTATATTTGCTGAATAAAGTAGATGCTTTCTTCTGTAAAGACACAGTATTCCTCGGACCACGTGATATTATATATTACCCTTTGGGGTGGAAATAACTTGTAATCCATGGATTTTGATGGATTTCCATGGAGGGATATGTAACCATTATATATACATCACACCCCACCTGAGCGACCTGCACTGGCTCCCCATCTACAAGAGGATAACCTTCAAGCTCCTCACCCACACACACAAGGCACTCCACGACACCGGACCAGCCTACCTTAACAGCCAACTCAGCCTCTACACCCCCACCCGCCAGCTCCGCTGCGCAGACCTTGCCCTCGCCACATCCCCCACATCTGAAGAGTAACCGCCGGCGGCAGATCATTCTCCCACCTCGCCACCAAGACGTGGAACACCCTCCCCATCCGCCTACGGCAGACCGAAGATCTCCTAACCTTCAGGAGACTCTTCAAGTCCTGGCTCTTTGAACAGTAGCAGCGTTCCCCCCGAGCGCCTTGAGACCCTCACGGGTATGTAGTGCGCATTACAAATGCTATGATTGATTGATCGATTTATGGGTATTCCGACACCTACATCCCTGAAACTTGTAGTGAGGGCCTAAGCTAAATGTGGAACTAATTACTGGGGCAGATAACATATATGGCACTCAGGATTCACGGTCCGATCTCACTTGTTGTCCGTGTTCCAGTCTGATCTTTACTCAGCAAATGTTTCTATCCATGACCCTGAGTTTATTTATCCCCCCCCCCCAGGAGCCCTAATTAGATAAAAACACCTGGTTGGCACACATATTTATAAGTCAGTTCTTAGAAATGTTAACCAGATTCAATCATCATCTTCAACTTTTTGGCACTCACACTCATTAGTTCATTGCGTTGTGATTTCTAGTAACTGGTCAGATCTATGGAGAAAATCTGCACATTTTGGGATATTTTTGATATCACAACGTAATTCTAATACAAGTCATATTTGCATTTGTTTTCATTGAGACACTTTTTTAATTTTGCTGAACTCTTGACTAATTATTTCTTTTTTACGTTTCATTTTTAATTTTTTACGGATATGTAATGTAGAGTTTATTTCCTGAACTGTGTTATATGACGTATTAAGTTTCTGGTTACCATTTGAATAATTAAGGCATTTATGTATGAATTTTGATTTAAATCATATTAGATTGTTTGATGCTAATTACAGAGGCTGAGTCACAAAAGCATTTATGAGTACAGGAAGTGCTTCTACAGGAATACTTTCTTACATTCTCATACACATGCTTTTGTGAAACAGCCCCTAAGCATTCAACGTTCAATTAGTAAAAGTATGTTGATGACACAGTCCTTGTCTATGTCTACTAATTGTGTACAAGTATTCCTTCAATATTTCCATTTGATTCTGTCAAAACATATTCTTATTTGCCTCTTATTTTATTGATACTATTTCTGTTAATCCATATTACATTCACTGAAAAAAACAAAGGTTACAGGGTCGTTATAGTAAGGCTAAGATTTCACTCGTACACAACCAGTGAATTTCAGCTGTAATAGTTATGTGAACTAGCAATAACTTACACCCCCGCAGTGCACTGTTTATGATATGTCAAACCCCTGCTTGACATATCAAACTTTCAAGTGAGTGGCAAACTAGTTGTGGAAATTTCACAAGGGTTCATCAATCAACACTAAAGTGAATGGCAAATGAAAAACCTCTCTATCTATGGAAACTCCACCCGAACTATAAATACCTACTGGCAACCGCCAGTAGGTAATAATCCAATGTTTATGATATTTTGTATTAACGTGAAATGGCCTTTAGCCTCGACATGACTGATGTCAGGGATTCTAGTAGGCCTACAGGTCATTTTATTTGAAGTGGTTAATTTGCACATTTGCTGCATCTGGTAGTATAGCATAGCTTTGCTCTCAATATTGGCAACCAGAAGCGTTATTTTAAGTTATTATTGAAGTCAAAAGTGTGTTTCTGATTTATATTCAATTTTCATGTATGTCTCACATTTTCTCCTAAAGAAGATCCTGACACCTGTTTATAAGATGTTTGTCTAAAAGTAAAAACGTTTCTGGTGTTTACACTTCATAGAATAGTCTTGAAGCAAAAATGTATTAATTTATTTATGTTTTTGCATGCATTTTATCTTTACATGCTCAAGCTGACTGTTTGTAGGTGACAACTCTGGTCAGATAAGATGACAATTCGCTCTTGAATATTTGCTGTGCTGCTTCCTATGTTTGCATTAAATGCATGTTAAACTTTGGCTTGCTGATGCGTTGTGCTTCATTTTACCAATTCCAAAGTTCAATATTGGGCAAGGCACAAAGGTATGTAAGAGGGCTTAAAACAGCATTACACAATTACTACTGATTGCACTCCAAAGTGCCTTTGTAAACAAGCCCAGAGCATAGTTATTGACTGTAATCAAGAGTAACCAAGAAAAATGGTTAGAACAATCATGTTTTCAAACTTTGCTAGATTCTTTCTGTAATATATTGCCTCCAACTATAAGGTAGTCAATTACAAGCCAATTCTAGTACTCAATGATGTGTGTTTCTTTATACAGGGGTTGAAAAAGTGATTAAAACATACTTAGCAACAACCATTATTTTCTTTCTGAGGCATCTGGCACTGATTGTAAATGTCCCCATTATTCTGTTACATGACACACATATTTTCCATCTAAGGTACTCATAAGGACAATATGATGGTCCTGGCAAAGAGCCAGTGTGACAAGCTCTGTTTTAGCTTGCCAGCCTTTGAGAAGAACCAAGATAGAAGGAAATTACCCACTTCTATGATTACTTAACTAAAAACATGTCAGAAGTTGTTTTGTGGGGCCCTCTTCAACAGACTGAATTTTGCTCTACTTAGGACCAGGACATGTTTCGAAGTTTAAGAAAAAATATTTCCCTCTTGGAAAAATAAAGGCCAAAAGATACAGAATCATCTGTAATCAAGTGATATTTGCATGTCTGTTGCTTCATAATCAATAAAGAATGCAGCTTTGGGTTAAAAATTATAATTAAGGGACTTGTAGCTCACGTGTGGCACTTTAAAAAACACATTATTGGGACTAATTAATTCTCTACTCCACACCACTGCTGACAGGCCTACCTACCTGTGTTGTACTAATTTGATTAACCCTAGAATAATGAAAGGCTGAATAAGCATTCCTGAAATGTGATTGTAGGAAAGTCTCCTTGCTACCCTGAGTGACCCAAGTAAATAGTTGACAGCAGGCCCGCCACTGCAGACTTCAAGAACAGTGTACATGTTGTCAACTCAACTTCACCCTCATCACAAGTGGCAAGGTCATAGCACTATCTTTATTATATGTCAGTCACCCCTAAGGTAGGCCTCATAAGCCCAGGAGGCAGGATGTAGTATATTAAAGGTGTGGACATATAAATGGAAGTTTATATGTCCCTATAGTCCGCAACAACAGGAGATGCACAAACTAAAGTTGGGATACTCTGCAAGGGTGACAACATTCCTGGAACTGTATGACTAGTCCTAGACCAAAGGCGTGTTCCCACATACAGAGGGACCTCTTTGAGTGGCAAATGCACCTCCAGGGTCCCTTGGGCTAATGGCACTAGTCCCCTGCAACCACAGGTAAAAACAACATCCAGTAGCCAAAGAATGGCTGTCCATCGGCCCCTACAAGGGATTTCCCAAAGTAGATAATGCAGTGCATTGTGGGAAATGTAGTCCTGACCTCCTGGCAGCTAAAGGTTTACCCCGGATGTCTGGACGTTGAAGTGTCATCTCGCTGACCATTACTCCACCAAGGGGAAGTTATTGGATTCTATTTTTCCCTTGGATGTCCCTATTTCCTCAGATGAAATAATTAGGGCACTCAAAGAAAGTGCTGCTGGCAAAGCACCAGGACCTGACGGTGTACCTGTCGATGTTTATAAACATAATATATATCTATGGGCTCCAATTTAAAAAAACATTTTAGTCAGCTGTACTCAATATGGTTTTATACCGTCATGGTCAGACTCTATTATCATCCCTATTTTTAAAAAGGGTAATAGAGAGGAACCGAAGTGCTATCGACCAATCTCCCTCCTAGACTCGTTATTGAAAGTGGTAGGGAGGGTGCTATTAAATAAGTTGCAACAGTGGGCAGATGAGAACAGTACTTTATCCAAGCTGCAATATGGCTTTAGACAGGAATAGGGACCGTGGAGCAGGGTTTAAATCTGAGTCTTATCATCGACAAGTATACTAGGGAAAAAAGGAGTAACTTATTTTTAACTTTTGTTGATTTGAATACAGCATTTGACTGTGTAATACACGATAAACTTTGGGAGATTTTACAGGACATGGGGGTAGACTCATGTATTTTATCTTTTATAAAAGAATTGTATAGGGAGGCTGGGGCAAGGGTGCGGGCAAGGGTGCGGTTTGACAAACAAGGGGAGTGCTCAAAACAATTCAAAATAACTAAGGGCGTGAGACAAGGGTGCGTACTTGCACCCTTTCTCTTTTCACTATACATTAATAGCCTGGGAAGGAAACTGGCAGAGCACACGTTTGACCACCCAGTAATAAATAATTGCCCCATCCCTGTGCTATTATACGCGGATGACGCTGTTTTAATGGCGAGAACACAAATTGGCCTGCGAAGAACAGTAACAGAGTTTGTACATTTTATGCAGGAAAGGGGTTTAATTGTGAATATTTCAAAAACTTTTAGTATGAAATGTGGGAAATCCTTTTTAAAGAAGAAATGCAATGTTTTTATAAATAGAGATAATATTGAATGTACGGATAGCTTTGCTTATTTTGGGATAAATTGTACATGCACAGGCAACTGGCAAGTGGTAACCCAGACGAGGAAAGCTTTGCTCTCTAGAGCAATTGGAGGCCTAGCTTCTTTTGCAAGTAAACTAGGAAATAAACCAATCCCGGAATTGATAACTATATATAAGGCAAAATGTGTCTCTACAGCGGTATATGGAGCAGGTATCAGGGGTTATGCAAATGCAATGGGCCTACAGCAATGCGAAAATGCCTTTTTAAGTTATTTATTGGCTATCCCCAAATCAATTTCTAATTATGTATGTCATTCAGAGGTCAGCTTACCGTACTTGGCGGACATAATAAAATCACACCCTCTTCAACTACGGCTTAAAATCTGGGTGACAGAAGAGGCGAACTTCAATCGTGAAATTATAAAAGACTGTATGAAACTTCAAAGATCTTCCCTTATTCCCTGGTTAAGTCACATCAAGGGCATGTCACAAGAGTTGGGCCGTCCGGAATTTTTTAATGATCAGGAAAGCATGAAATGTGTTAGTAGAAAAACTTTAAAAACTGATTATATTGCATTCCTAGCAGAAAAAAGATGGCTGAAGGAAAAGGAAAAAAGGACTGTTATGGAGAATTATCTTACTCTTTCATGCCCAGGGTTGCAGCTGTATTTATCTTGTCTGCAGGGAAGCTATAAGAGGATGTTGCTAACACGATTTCGCATAGGGATATTACATAGAATGGTTACTTTTCCAGAGGTAAATGACTGGTCTCACAATCTAACACCTTGCCCATGTGATGAAGAATCAATACAAACAACTATTCATATTACCCTCTTCTGCAAACTTTATTTGATGCCCCGGAAAAGATTTTTAAAGTCGTTTTTAAGAGACCAAGGTCTGAAATAGAGTAAAGTGGCTTTTTTGAAGCTGCAATGTTTAGACAATGAATTAACAATTTGTGTGATGCTGTCTTATTTAAAAAGTGTAATCAAGTATAGGAAATCAATGCAGTAAATGTTAATGATGGTATTTTAGGACGCTATAACCTATTGGTGCCCACGGAGATAAAAGGGTTTTTTTTGTATAATTTGCTGCTGTGTATAATGTTTACATGTGTACCTTTTAATATGCTTTTAATGGTTTTTAAAGAAAAATCAAATAAAGCTATACTTGACTTGACTACTCTACCAAAGCTTGTTGAAGGCCTATCTGTTTACTACCCCCTTTACTCGATGCTGCAACAAGACACAACACCTTCAACTGACCATAGCAGTGGGCCCGTTGTCGACCTTTTGCATCCATTTTCTCCCCAGCACTCCCTGAGCGGTAAATCCAGATTTCCTGCAGGACCCACTTCAGCACCAAGGACCGCCAGGACAACTCTGCATGGGGCCTCTCGGCTAGGTAAAATTAACTGTTGTAGCTTGGTCCTGGGACATGCAGCACCTTATCCCTCTGTGGGTTCCACATAACTAGAGCTGCAAGTGACTGATTGTCCCTTGTACCTATTTCTCATTAACCACAATAGTGAAATTGACCATAGTTAATTGCACAGATTTAATATTGATTCCAATTGCATCAAATTGTATTTGTTTTGGTGTCTAAATTCTTACACAAATCAGCTCAATTTTTATAAATAGGTGTTGGATTTCCTTTGAGTAGTAAAATGCTTATCACATGATGTTCCTCTAGTAAAGCCTGTCAGCGTTTTGCCACACTACCAGGGCTGAGCTAAGGGTTTATTATTATGAATCCAAGGACCATCTTTGGAGTATCAGCATCACCACATAATACTCCACTTTCCTACAGTGATTGAGCCTTTAAAAAACTATTTGTACATTTCCCTATAACATAAAAAAAATTGGTAAGCAAGACTTTTATGTTAATGAGCATTTCCCTGCCCTTATTAAATATTGAATAACCTATGTTTAATCTAAAAAATAAAGAAACAGTAATTGTTAACAATGTACATTTTACAATAACATTAATTTGTATTTATATTTTTACCTATTTTAATGATCTATTTTCATTTAAAATTATTTTCTGTGGTGTTTTATTTTAAGTCCCTTCCTCCATTATTTTCTTGGGGAAGATTTTGCAGTACCAAGGGTTGGCCATGTGTACTTCTCGGCTTAGTACACAAGTGTAAGTTACTCAAAAGTGCAAGTTACTACAAAATTGTAAGTTACTGCAAAAGTGTAAGTTACTACAAGAGTGCAGTTTGTGAATACTGAAAAAATATCTTTATCATTTACAATGTTTTTGAATCAGAATTAATTTACATTTACACTTCAGTTCATGTGCCTCCCAGTGCAAACAAAGGGCTCTGATGTTGTGTGCTATCATTAGGAGGGATCCACGATGACAGCAGGTTAAACAGATTTTCATTTAGTTGCTTCATGGTCAAGTTGGGCATCGAAAAGGGTGAATGGAAACTGCACGTCAGTCTTTATTTGCATATGGATACAGCATCCGGGAACTAAAGGTTTACCGTGCAGAGAAGCTTGGTACATCCTGAGGCAGGAATTAGTAGGAAGGACACCGATTTGGAAATGCTTTGAACAGCTTCCAACTTCATTAGTTTTATCCTGAGATTAAAAAAAATCAACAAATAAATCGCCAAATGGCACTTGTTACTGCTGAAATGTTTGTAATTTGAATTGTTTGGTATTCATCAGGGATGCATGTGCAGGGTCACCAATTGCAAAATAGGCAAAAACAGTGGCTCTTTCCATTTTTGCCACTAGTATGCTTTGGGCACATACATGACCTGAGCGCAAAGCCACGTCCCCCAATACTGCTTTCATTCCAAAGTCCTTTTTGTGTGTTCATATTTGTAAATCTGATTCAAAACCCACCCAATAAACAGTGCAAATATCATTTTTGTGCAGTTAGAGAGAGTCTGGATTCATATGTCTGCATATGTCTGTAAAGGCACATACATGTGCTTGAACATCCAAATTGCTCTCTTATGAAGAACCCTTAATTCAGAAAGAGGTTATTGGTATATGAGAAGTATTAGAGGTGCTGGACATAGTTGCTGCACTGGACATTCTCCAACCATGGAAAATAATGATATTGGTTGAAAATCATTGAAATAGATTGAAGCAAATGGAGCCGTCACTGGACATGTGCACCAGAAAACACACTCTGTTTGACCCCTCATTGGTCCTGTATGCTGGCATTGGTTGGTTCATCAAGTGCAGAAGTTGGAAATGGTGACAGTCCTTAAAGGGTTAGGTTTGGGCATCTAAAGATTGGTACCTGATAAGCACATTCAAATTTGTTTTGCTGTTGTTGATAACATTTGCGACTGCAAAAAGCTGTATTTTGTGTTTCAGTTTCCATTAGCGCTTCTTTACAAAAACAAAATCATACATTTGGAGTATTATTCTTTGCAGTTGATCTAAGACCAGCAGTGCCACTACAATTGGCAAGGAATAAAAGAGGGACATTACTACTGATAGAATTGTTATTTTATTGTCCCTATATAGTGCCGATTATGCCATAGCTGAAGGTCAGAGCTAATATCCTTGAGTAACCTCATGAAACTGGCAATGATCAGGCTTGGAAGTGTATGTAAATCTCACATCTGAATGACTAGTGATGCTGCATCCATTCCATATCTTTATCTCACTCATTGAGGGCTTCTGATTTAGACATATTGAGTTAATCCATCAATGGAGGCAAAGACTGGACTAACTGCATTAAGGAGACCAAAATGTAACCTGCGAGGAGTAACGCTCTAAATTTATACATATCTCCAACTTTATGATGTGGGCAGATTTTCTATGCCTGCCTCCATATAGAATGTAAGTAACAAGGTTGATGGACGGCTATTTGCCTATTGTCCTTTTGTTGTTATGTTTCATCAAGTCTCTACCAATGCTTAATATGCATGTATTGTATTGTATTGTATTTCAGATTTATAGAGCACACTGTAACCCAACGGGCATCCTGGCGCTGCGGGACAGAATCTACACTTCCGGGCTCACTGATCTCTACTCTAAGCCTGTACTCTAGGGAAAAGCCAGGTTTTAACTTTGCCCCTAAACTTTATCAGATCTTGCATCTGTCTCAGCTCAACTGGCAGGCTATTCCAGAGGCGTGCTGCCACGTAGCTAAAGGCTCTTCCGCCAGATTTAACTTTCTTGATCTTAGGTATATTCACCAGATTAGTCGAGGAAGACGAAGGCTCCGTGTGGGATTATACCAGTTAAACTTGAACTGCAGTGGTATAGGTCCCAGCCCGTGCAGTGCCTTAAAGATAATGCACAGTGACTTGAATTGAATCCTCTGGAATATCAGAAGCCAATGCAGGTCTGACAGTGCCAAGGATGTAGATGCTAATCGTGGTCTAGACAGGGCCAGCTTAGCCGCCACCGTCTGTACTCTCTGGAGTCTCCCAATCAGGTACCTAGGTGTTTCCAGCAGTAGCACGTTTACATAGTCAAGTCGACTCAGAATAACGCTCCTTACTACCTGTGCTCGCACCTGATATGGAAGTAATGGATGAGCGAAAAGCAGCTTCCCAAAATTCTATTAACGTGGGTTTCAAGGTTCAGGTTATCGTTAAAACTGACCCCAAGATTACGTACCGTCTTGGCGGGTAGCAGAGGTGTTTCCATAGGGATGGGCCAAACACTCAAAGGGAGAGAGCAGGGGACTTTACCTGCCGCACAGCAGAGTATCTCAGTTTTTTCACAGTTGAATTGTAGGGAGTTGCCCTTCAGCCAATGCATCATTTCTAGCATACATGCGTGAAATTTTTCTGGACTGTATGCATATGTATGTATTTATATATGTTGCATTTCTATAGCATCAATAAAGCCTAAATGAGAGCAGTACTGTAGAATTTCAAAGAAAAGCATGAAGAAAAGTATAACGTCAATATTTGACGGAAGAAGTAGCTGGTTTGTGGATGATGAATGCATTGAGATTAGGGGGCCCATTAGAATGGCGGGCGGATTGCCCCCGCCAGGCTGGCGGTAGCCATCGCCGGCCTGGCTGGGGCAAATCGCCCGCCATCCTCTCCTGAATGCCCCCCGCTATATTAGTATGACGGGGGGACTGCGGTGGACAGAAAGACCGTCTGCCTCTTTTTGCGGCCGGGGGAGAAAAGGTTTAATATGGTGGCGGTGTCTATTAGACACCGCCAGCCACATTACGATGGGCTGTGTCAGATGCCTTTCCGTGGCGGCATCGGGGGCCCCCTGCGGGCCCCCGAAGTGAAGAAGGGACGGGGGGTGCACTTGGGGGGTACCTGTGGTCCCCCCCTGCATTTACATAAACAAAGCGGCAGGCACATCGCGGTGCAATCCGCTTTGTTTATGTAAATGTGTTACATGCATGTTTAGCATTGTGGCGGGGGGTGCTGAGTGCACTGCCCGCCACAATGCTAAACATGCAGGATGCGCCCGCCACGGTGGCGGGCGCATCCTAATACCCCCCACGGGACCCCCGCCCTTATGGCAGGCGGTCCCAATCACCGATGGGATGTCGGGCGGACTAAGTCCACCCACCATTCTAATGGACCCCTCAGTGTTCTTTCAAGTGATGTGCCTTTCCTATATTGAGTTTGTAAGAAAGGGTTGACCCAATATTAGTCAAAGGGACCTGGGTAGTTGAGCGTTAGAAATAAAGGGGTCCCAGACTGGGAATAGATTTAGAATCATAAAAAATGGTTCAATTTCAAAATAAGTGAATATACAAGAAATGTATCTCAGTAGTATGGTTGTTTTTATTCACAACATACCAAAAACCTACTATTGGTTGTGCAGTGATCAATCAATTACATTCATTGGTTATTTGTACCATGTTTGTGCCCACGCGCGCAACAGGGAAGGGGAGTGGGGAAGTGCTGGTGTTGTGAAGGAAATCTGTGATTTAGTGCAGGAAAACTTCATTAATCAAACAATCAGAAATAGAATTGCATTTCATTCTATATATAATCATAAATTATTTCAAATGGCTCCCCTTCCAGGGGCCACATTAAGCTGCTTCAACAAGTCAGAGAAAATCACATGAAAAACAGTCTTCTGATGTAGCTGAATTAATCCCGCTTTTGGCCAGAAGCTGGTCTTGTGGTGGGTATTGTCTACGTTTCGACCCTTGAGGTGGTAGGGACAGTACCCCTTACGAAACGGGTCTTCATCAGGACGAGGGATGGGGTGGGCAGGGTTCCTTAAAGTTAATTCACGGACATGACATCAAAGTGTGGAAACGGTGGGTCCTCGCGCTCAATGGAAAACAGCATCGGCAAAGGAAAATGGAAGCCCCACAGGTATACGGGTCTTCCGGTAGACGCTTCGGATCGAATCACGATACGTCACAAGGGTTTCTCTTGGGGAAAACAGCATTTGCAGTTTTTGGTATGTTGTGAATAAAAACAACCATACTACTGAGATAAATTTCTTGTATATTCACTTATTTTGAAATTGAACCTTTTTTATGATTCTAAATCTATTCCCAGTCTGGGACCCCTTTATTTCTAAGCTTTCCTAAATTGAAGCAGTCTTGATAAAAAGACATGGGGTGCAAAGTTTCCCATTATTAATTCCAGGAAACCTATCCCCATTCCTCTTTCCAACAGGGATCGACTCAGAAACTCCCAGCCCAGCAATTCAAATGCTTTATTTTTTTTGCACCGAATCAATCAACAAGGCTACATTTCTGGCATTAATCCACCTAGCATCTTGTTAAAATTCCTGCCGCACATCAATCGAACTGCACTCTTACAGATCTTTGCAAGGTTTCATAATGACCGTCACTCTAGCTCAACTTCTTACTTGCCCTACCCAGTCCCTTTCTCCTTAGTTATATGACGTACAAGATGTATTCTGTGCATTGCAGACACTTTCCAGTATATGGCCCAAATCTACCTTTCTTACCAGTGCACAGTTGTTGATAAAATCAGTGGAACCTCTTCAGTTTATACTGTTCCTCAAACCTTTTTAAGCCTCTATCATTGTTAATAGCTGGAACGTATCAATTACCCAGTGCTTAATTTGATCTTGTGGTTGTTGGTGGAAGTCACCGGTACTCGTTTTTGGGGACCTGCACTTACTTGTCCTCATCAAACATTTACTGAGAGCAAAAGAGCATAAAAAACCTCAAAGGAGTATGAAGTAGGACGAGAAAGACAGAACAAACTGTCACAAAGAAAGACAGCAGGAACCTGCAAGAATGCGATAAAGGGGTAGGGAGTATCTGCTGGTGGACAGAAGAGCCATGAGGTCATTTTAAAAAGTATGCAGTCTTGGTATTCAGTTCACCAAGATTTTAAAGCACCAGCCGCGGGTTTCTAAGCAGAGCTTTGGGCATCAGCACTCATTCTACTACACATTAACCGCTGAGTCAAAGCCTGTTGTTGTTCAATTTTAGTTTCCAGCAGCCTGCTAGGCTGAAACCTTCTCTCATAAAATCCCACTCTCACTCTTTATTAGTCAATCGTATTGAGTGCTATAAATCTCAATTGACCGCAGAGTGCAAGAAATTGTCATGATATTTTTGGGAATTGGGATATCATATGTAGTACTTCAAAGGTGGTCTCTATTCTTCTTCAGAATAGTTGCTTCAACATAGACGGGTCCCAAGTTACTGCTTTTAGTGAATTCCATAACTGAGAATTCCTCAGTATCCTCAAAAAGAGTGGGGCAGATTTACAAGGACTGGCGCATCCCTGCATATCAGCAGGCATGCGCCAGGTAAGATGCGTCACACAAGTTTACCCTTGCGCCACCACAGATGTGCCACATTTACAATGCGGTGCATCGTGGCGCAAGGATAAACAGATGCATGACGCATCTGATGCAGTAAGGGTGGCGCATTGCTGGAGTCATGTCGCAAGCGTAACACAACTCCAGCAATGCTCAGGGGCTTCCCATACCTAACATGCTACATTACACCTTACACCTGCTTCAAGCAGGCGCATGGTTTTGATGCAGGGGCGTCGGAAAAGTGACTGAGTGAAATCTTGCAGATTTCACTGCGTCACTTCTCCAAGGCTTTTTCCGGCGAACGCCCACCCTGCATACATGAAACCTGACGCAGGTTTAATGTGGCGCAGGGCTTTACAACGTGATGCATCTCCCTAGTTGAGTCACGTTGTAAATCCGTCGCAGCATGGCGCTAGCTTTACGCCACCGCTGCGTCACAGAAGTGACGCAACGGCAGTGCAAAAGTGGCGCACAGGGCTTGTAAATCTGCTCCTAAATATTTCTTGATGTGCTTATCAACCACCTCCTTGGTAACCGTATTAATTAACAAATATGCACTTGGCCTTCATATGTTATCAACATCCCTAGGAAACTATGTTCCGATGAAGACTTACATATTCAGGGCATGGTCCCACAAAGACATGAAGCCATACTCTGCCTATCTGACACTTTTCTCTTAACACTGATCAAAAAACATTTATGGGAGCCAAATAGTGAGAAACTTCCAACACCCCTGCCTCAGTTGATTTCTGGGAGTTCAGTAAACAAACTTCAATCAATTTATGATTACCACTTAAGAGCCAGGAAATGACAAAGATAAAGCATTGCCAAGCTGATTTTCCTAATGATTTATTTAATTTACTTCTACATAGATTGCAGACATCTTTGTTCTTCTCTTTACCCGAGCCCCTCCCTGATCATGTATATAAGATCAATACTTTTGGCTCAATCTCTTCAATCCAATGTCCATTGAGGGCAATCAACTTCCAGATATCTACTAATCTGGATTTCGCCTATCACAGAGCACCACACCTGTTATGGTCATGGTATCTGTCAGTCTATCAATGGTAGCAGACCAGGGCAGAGCTTCTGCCTCAGCTGCTGCATTTGAACTGTTTCTGAAGATCTATGTGTGTACCGTTGTTTGAACCCCTGAAGACAATTCTTCCCTCTCTTCCGACTCAAAAGTAGCAGAAAATAATTCAGCCTGTGGTCATAAGCTAATTAGACTACTGCAACACCCTTTTTTCCAAAACCTCGCGCTTTCTGATTCTGGGCTCATAAGTGAAAACCCCACATGAGGAGCTAGTTTGTATCCATGCACTTTTGTTTTCAGTCTTAGCTTGTCCAATAAACTGGATCAGATCGGATCAAGATAGAAGCCACCATGTCTCCAAAGACAACAAATGGGTTTCTTGCAAGACATTCCCTTTCAGCTGATGTGGTGTCTGTAAGACTGAAAGTCTTAGCTTTTCCCCTTGTGCTATTCTCATTAAGTTATGAAACTCTATTCCAACCTCTCTCCTCAATTGGGCATGTCTCTACCATTGGTATAACACAGGCGAACGCGGGGCCCGTGGTGTGGGGGGGGGCCCGAACTGCAGAGGGCCCCCTCATCACAGAACTCATGCATGAGAGCACCACATTAAATCCGGAGTGTGGGCCCCTCTGTGTACCTGGCAGGGGGGCCCCCTCAACTTTCGTTACGCCACTGCTCTCTATCCAACCGTAGGAAATACTAAATTCTTGGAATGTACTACTGTCTTGCAAACCATGAATCAAGGAAATTTTAACGTCCTTGGTCTTGTTCACTGCTCCACCACTGCCTCTGTGTCAGTTGACTTGGCTATCCTGATTGGGTGACTGCAACGCAGTCTTTGAGGCCCCTGGTTTGATCCCACTGTGGGAACCATGCCTGCTATTGTGTCTAGCATATTTGTGTATTTTTTTCTCTTACTTTTATTAGGATTTCAAATTATGTAGTAGTTTTGTTGTCCTTTGTGCCTATATTATTGGGTTGTCACCTATTTTCCCGCCAGTTTCAAGCTTCCAGTCCCCACCCTCCTGCCTGCCTGCCAGCTCATCCCACCTACAAGACTATTTATGGAGGCGGCTTCATGGCTGTGCCACCCGTGCTCAAAGGCAAACAAAAGGCAAGCCCATCTGCACCCGTCCTGGCCTAGACCGCACCTAATGCCAGGACCACTGGTTCGTTCAGCCCACAAAGCTGCAATGCCGCAGAACTCCTAGCCCTGGACCCCAGATGCATCAACACCAACTGCTGCCACACATTCCATGCACCACCAGAGGACTGCTCTCCTGTCAACACCGCCGCTTCACCTTCAGCACTGAAACAACCAATGACATCAGAGACACAGCAAATGCGACACCCCTCACCACAGCGACTGAGACCACCGCTGTAAAACTTTAGTGCATGTTACTCAACGCACGATCACTCTGCAAACATGCCAAGGAGATCTGGGACAAAACCTCATCCCTCAGCCGGATGTCATTTTCCTCACAGAGACCTAGCTGAACCATGCCTCTGCACTGGACATCGCCATTCCTGAAGGCTACAAAATAACCAACCGGGACCAAACTAATATATACGGAGGTGAAATCTCCATTGTCTACAAAGACACCATCTGCTGCACAACATCCCCAGATGACCCAATCCCGATTAAGGAACACCTCAATATCAAACACGACACCATCAGAGGCACCCTTGCCTACAGACCACCAGGACCACGCCCCATCTTCTGCAGCGCCATCATGGATGTCATCGCCCCGATCGCAATACACTCTGAACACTACATCTTCCTAGGGCATGTCAACTTCTACCTTGAAGGCCCCAGCAATGCCAACATCACCGACCTCCTGGACAGCATAAGTAACATCGGCCTCAAGCAGCTGGTCACCAACCCTAGTCACATCGCAGGACAAACGCTTGATCCCATCTTTACCGTCAGCGACATAATCAAGTACAACCACTCCATACAACTCCACTTCAACATCTCAAGACTCACCAGCTCTGACTCCATTCCCCAAGATCCAAGCACAGAGACTGGAACAAAATATCAGAACACAAGGAAAACAACACTGTTTGCTCCCACCTCCCAAACTCTACACCCGACCCAGAACATGCAATAAAAAACTTCTCCCAGTGGATCACAGAATGAGCCGCCACTATTGCTCCCACCAAGAAAGTGAATTCCAAAGGACCAACCAAAAGAGCCAACGGGTTCACTTAGGATCTGCAATCTACCAAGTGTAACTGTCAGCAACTAGAAAGGAAGTGGCTCATCAGCAAAACGACAGAACTGCCTTCAGAACAGCACTCAACCAGTACCACTGTCTCCTGAACGCAACTGAGAAGAACACTCTGGCAGCCTACACTAAAGCTAGCACAAACAAAAGGAAGGCACTCTTTGCCATTGCGAAGGCGTTCTCCAATCCTCCTGCTATCACGAACATCAATACACCCCCCCCATGATCAATGCAACATTCTGGCTGACTTCTTCCTTGGCAAGATCTCGGCCATCTATTACAACTTTGAATGCCAACCCTCTGCTGTCATATCATCCTGCTCAGACCCACAAACACTATCCCCGAACACCTCCTCATCCACTGGGAACTCCTCACCACACAAGACACTATCTTCATCATGACCTCCATACACTCAGGAGCACCCATGGACCCCTGCCCCATCACGTCTTTAAACTTCAAAGCAAGACAATCAGCAGCGAGCTCAGGAAAGTCCTGAGCACCTCCATCAAATCGGGTTCCTTCCATGAGGACTGGAAACATGATGAAGTGAAACCTCTCCTGAAAAAAACATCCACCAACCTAGCCAAACTGAAGAACTACTGGCCCATCTCTCTTCTTCTGTATCCAGCAAAGTTCCTCTGACAAAGCAATCAACCAGCAACTCACTCAACACCTAGAATACCACAACTTCCTGGACCCCTCCTAATCCAGAATTCGAGCCAGCCACAGCACAGAGACAGCCCTTATCGCAGCCCCCCCACCGATTACAGCCGTCATCCTCCTGGACCTGTCAGCCACATTTCATACCATCTTCCATCACATCCTGATCAACAGTCCAGTGGTGGCTGGAATATATGGGTAGGGGCGCAAATGCGCGCATAAATATTAATAATACAAATTTAAATTACTTGAACCGACTTCCAAAACTCTGGACCCCTTCAAAGGAACTGAATAATGCAGTGCTGGCACCAATCCTTGCACTCCTCTCATGCTGTCAAAGCAGCACTCTGATTGATGGGAGCTACCTTACCTAGCACTCCCCTGCGCCCTGACAACTGGGTTAAAGGTTTCACAATGCGCATGTCTGGCTGGATTTTGCAAGACAGCCAGACAAAGGGACAAGCACACTTTGAAAAGTGCAAAAGAGCCCTCTCTCCTCCCTGCTGCTGTCATTCAGCAGTGGCCCCAGCCCCATTCTGATGCTCGGTTCATCTTCGGGAACAGCACCTTGCCATGAAACGACACATGGTGGCCCGCAGAACTCAGCCCTTCCCCCTTCCCGACAGGCCATGCCTGGATTAAGGCACTACATTAATCTATGATCAATAAACACATCACTAATATTGCATTACTCCCCAACCTAATGTTACATCTCTAAACTAAATTAGTAAGATCCTCTAAATATGTGGGTGCTGACTACTCGGGATTATGATGCACCCCTACAAATTTTTCAAAGGAACATGGCCCTCTGTCAGTTCCCCCCTTTGATCACCTGTGTCATCACATACTACTCCACCCTTAGGGAAGAACAGACTCAAACAGAGCTTGTTGCCACTTTCCCCCTCTTGAGCAATTCCATGTTTTTCAAACTTCGATACTGACTGTCCTGCAGTCTCTCCATGCGTCTCTCTTGCATTCTCACCAACCTCTCCAATCTACTTTACTGGTACCACTTGTATGCTCTAATTAATCCCCACAACACAATCACGCAACACACCACTATTATTATGCACTTCAAGATGTAACCAAGAATCCCTTTCCCAAGTTCCGCAAACCAACTGCCAACCTTACCAAAACCCTTTCCCATCTTTTCCCACACATACATACATTAAATTCCATATGTCAATGGAAGGTGATGGTATCTAATACCCTCATCTACAGAAGCCAGCAATTGCATACCCACATAACAATCTTTCGCATCCATTGCATCATTATACTCATACAACAACTTTGCATACGCATCAAGCTTGAAATTACCTCTAGACAGATCTGCATGTAATCTACGACTCTCCTCTAGCAGCAAAGCTCTGTTGTTTCCTACCTTGACCTCTTCTTCGCTAGGAGTAGTAGGTGTAGGTGTTCCCTCAACCTCCACTGCCTGCTTATGTGGTGCCAAATATGAAACTACAACTTCCAGAATAATGAAGAGTATCGCACCTCCTACAAGTGTGCCTACAATGCACCTAGCTCTACGATTCAGGTTTCGAGCCTCCATGGTCTCAAGACAACAGTGTTCAAAAAGTCTCTTCTTCCATCTTTCCAGTTGAAGCACTAGAACCACACCACAGAGGCTGAAAGTCCCCTCTTAAATTTCAGTTCCTTATTTACAGCAAACAATAGAGAACCCTAACCCTTCTCCGTCCTTTATGGGAAGTCCCTGAATTTCATCTTCTTCCACTCGGACCTAGGTTATTTACAACAAGGTATTTACAGCAAAAGTTTTTTTAGTTCATGATCAGATTTGTTCCAACCGCTTCTAACACATATTCCAAAAGTTCAAGACGAAGAACAATAGACACATGAGATGGTATTTCAGGACCAAATGTAGGAAAGATCAACCTACTCAGAATCAGATGACAAATTCTGCTCAAGACTGGGGTATTCGGAACAGTGATGGTCAGCACACCTTCAATCTCAAGTCCCAGCACCAACAACAGCACGTCCAGTTTGGTGTTAGGACTGTTACTGATCACTGTCACTTCCCTCACCCTCCCCGATCTCAATATGCCTGGCCCCAGTCACATGGTAAGTCCATTCAGGAGTTGCGTACCTTCGACAAGGCACCTTATTTCGCCTTGATCTTCTCAGTCCTCCGTTAGCCTGCCCTTCTTCGTCTCCGTCTAATTCAGACTCCTCAGACACAGGAGCAAGATCCCTCTTGGAAACCAACCTCAGGTTCAGTCGCCTCTGTCTTTCTGGCCACTGCTCCCCTCCTCCGCTGGTTCTCCTGCTGTCTTCATGCTCACTTTGCTCACAGTTTTCTTCAGCTGAATTTGGCTTTGGGTCACTTTCATAGTCACTTCCCCTTTCTGAGGCAATCTCAGCTTCACTTCCGTTGTGACCCTCTACAGCTTGATCTAGTGAGAAACCAGCTTCATCAGACACCCTCACAGCTTGGCTTGTCCGCTCCTGTGGCCCTGCCACCTCAGCTGGATTTTCAATTGGGAGAGGAGCTGTTTCTTCCAAGGGTGCTGGAACTCGTCGGGTGTGTGAAGCATGCACCCAATTCAGCAGCCCTACACACTTCACAGCAGTGTTTGTGACAAGGATGACTTGGTAGCGTCCTTTCCAATAAACATCCAAGCAGCTCGAACCAGTACCCAGTCCCCCGGACTCAGGTCATGGCAGAGATCACTTGAAGCCAGGACCACAGCAGTCTGCACCTGATGGGACATAGAACGGATGACATCAGCGAGTTCCTTCCAATAATCTAGGATCAGATCATCTGTGATACTCAGCAAGGGTGTCGATGGCACTGCTGGTAACCTCATTGCCCTCCCCATCAGCACTTCATGAGGCGAGAGACCTGTCTTCCTGTCTGGGGTACTGCGCATACTCACTAGCACTAAAGGCAGAGCGCCTGGCCACTTCAGAGACGTGGATGAACACACTTTCGCCATCTGAGCTTTCAAAGTTCCGTTGATCTGCCCCACTATCCCAGAAGCCTCTGGTCGATAACTACAATGGAGTCTCTGATCAATGTTCAGTGCTATGCAAAGCATCTTGATGATCTCACTATGGAAGTGAGTTCCTCTGTCCGATTCCAAAGAGGTCGGAACCCTGAATCTAGGCATAAGTTCCCTCAACAATAGCTTCGCTACGGTAAGTGTGTCGCACCTGCGTGTTGGGTATGCCTCCACCCACCGTGAGAACACGGACACCACCACCAAGATGTACCTCAGATGATTACATCTAGGCATCTCAATAAAATCCATTTGCATTCTGTTGAAAGGCCCTCCAGGCCTCCCAAGATGACTCATGGTAACTGCAGTTCTCTTTCCAACATTAATTTGTTGACACGTAACAGACCTTTGACACACAGCTTCAGCCACTGCACAAAACTTTGGATTGTACCTTGTCTGCCTGAAAACTCGCACCATCGCATCTCTTCCCAAATGAACCGCACCATGAATTTGTCTCGCCATTGGACTCAACAGCTCATCTGGCAACACCGCTCTCCCATCAGTCAAGACCCAAATGTCCACATCTCCTTTCACACAGCCTGAAATAATCCATACATTTTTCTCATGGTCTGACACTTGTTCCTGCATGCATTGGAGCTCATCCGAAGTATCTGCCATGGCAAGCATCATTATTTTTATTCTTTTTTAAACTTTATTTTGATTTTTCCAACAGGTAAAAACATTCCCCTCTACAATTGGCATCAATAATACAAGACGTGTAGACAGTTTGATGACCTAATTATGACACAATTGGGTACAGACATCACAGTTCAGGCTGAGTCCATGAGGAATGAAAAAAAAAATCACATTGACAACAGGAGATGTATGTGAGGAACAAGCAGAGCACTATACCAGAACGGACCTAACCTCCCCACTCCCTCCTCCCTCGCCATCCGACCCCGACCCCTCCGAAGAAAATAGTTCAGCACTTGTACCATCTGAAACGCTGTGAGACAACCCCGTAGCACACATGACTCGCCATGCGAGCAGATCTTCCTGCAGTTTCTCGTCCCTGCGTGTACGCTGCATATGCGTCTCCTCGGCCAGAGACCACTCTGACATCTCTAAGCCAGGCTGACATCTCAGGAGACCTCCGCCCCATCCAAGTGATCGCTACCCTACGCCTCGCCAACACCAACATTATTTGCAATAGTTTATAGTAAAGGTTAATAAGCAGTGAAGCGGGGTCAGGTCGATCCGATGGCCGGTTACGGCATGTATACGATCCACTACCGCCATCCAGAAGCTCCCGACCAAGGGGCAGTCCCAGGCTAGGTGTCGGAACCCCGCTCTCTCCACCCCACATCTGGGGCAGTTGTCCCCCCTGTCTTCTGAAATACGCTTCAAGGAAATCGGGGTCAAATAGGTACGATGCATAAAATTGAAATATGTCAGTTTGAATCGAGCATTGCATGACACATTACGTGTGAGGTTTCGTATACGCTTGCGCTGCCCCGGGTCCAGGGCGGCCCCAAGGTCTGTCTCCCAAGCCTCCCATGAGGGCGGGACCGGCGGGGTGGAATCCTGTCGCATGGCTGAATACAGCAAAGAAATCAGTCTTTGCCCTCTACCACAAGAAAGGAGGATGTTCAGGGTATGGGACAGCAGGGGCACCTCAGGGAACTAGGGCCAGGCCGCTCTTGCCACCTCCTGGAGGCCCCTGTAGTGCAAGTATTGCCCCCCTCCCAGCCCGAAGGCCTCCGTGGCCTGTTCAAAGGACACAAAGGACTCATCGGGATAAAGGTCTGCCAAGGTCTCACAGCCTCCCGCCCGCCAATCCCGAAAGGACATGTGTTCTTCCATGGCAACTATAGGGGCCAAAATCCACACCGGCAACTCCCTATGAAAGGGGGCTCGTTGCAATATTCTCTCCACAAACCGCTGCCAGATCTCTGCAGTGTGGCGTACCACATAAGGTAGGGCCTCGTCCACTCCCCGTCCCCGCATCAATGCCACCTGTAATGCCCGCTCATCTGCTCTGCCATCTCCCAACTATCAGCATCCGCGAGCCACCATGCAGCCGGCAATAGCTGTGCCGCATAGTAGTACAAGTCAAACCTCGGCGTCTCCAGGCCCCCCTCCTCCCAGCTCCGGACAATGGTATGGAGGGCAACCTGGTTACGCTGTCCCGCCCAGAGTAACGAAGTAAGCAACGTGTTAAGTGTGCAGAAGACTTGCGGGGGGAGCGGGCACAGAGAATTCTGAAGGACATAGAGCATCCTGGGGAGCATCACCATCTTTGTGACAGCTAGCCGGCCCATAGGGAGAGTGGCAGGGAGTTCCAGAAGGACACCGACTGTTGTAAGGATTTAAGAACCCAGTCGATATTACGGGCCAATAACTGTGCATATGTTGGAGCTACCTAAATCCAATGATACCGGAACTCCTCCTGCTCCCAGCGCAGCCCCAGGTTCGTCAGGTCCGTCAGCGGCCCGTACCGTAACCTGCCTGGGGGAAGATCAGGGAATTAATTTTCAGACCCGAAGCCGCACCAAAGCGGTCCAAGTGCCGGAGCAGCATGGGCAGCGATTCCCTCGGGGTCATTAAATAAAAGAGGGCGTCATCCGCGTACAATGAGACCACGTTACTCGTGTCGCCCACTGTGATACCCCACTGCGCCATTTCCGTTCGTACATGGACCAGCCATTACTCTGATCATGCTGCACCGAGCCGAACCCTGGCCCGCGGGGCTTTGTATAGTATGCGGACCCAGCAACAGAAGTTGGGGCCCAACCCCACCACCCGGAGGACCTCCAGCAGGTACCCCCAGTCGACGTTGTCGAACGCCTTAGCGAGGTCAATCGACAACAGGACCAGCCGATCCTCCCTGTTGCGTACCTCATGGATAATGTGATTCAACCCCCTTAGGTTCATGGCAGTGTTACGGCCAGGAATAAATCCACATTGGTCCGGGTGTACCTGGTGGGCCATATGCGGTGCCAGCCGGGTTGGTAATAGTTTGGTCAAAATCTTCATGTCCGTGTTTATCATGGTGATGGGCCGGTATGCCACAGGGTCACAGCTATCCCCACCCGGCATCAGGATCATACAGATTTAGCCCTGGTTCATACTGGGCAGAAGGGTGTCTGTAATGAAGAGATAATGCAGGATTGTATAATAAGTATCCTTTAATAGTACGAAGAGCTCAATAGTATGCCATCCAGCAAGTTCAGCATCCAGTTAAGAACTGCCCTTTACAAATGATGCACAGCATGATGACCTCATACATTCTACATTCTAACAATGACCTAAGCTAGCACAAAGCAAAAGAATAAACAAGAGTACATTTAAGAAATGCAAAAACAACAGTGTCACGTTCAAATGCCTCAAGGTACACTTGTAAGAGGAGGCGTGCAAGAGTATCCCAAAATATCTGATAGAATTCAGGGGGGAAGCCATTCCTCCCCAGGGATTTAGCCCTCGGCAGCCAAGCCATCTCCGCCTTCACCTCACGGAGCATCAGGACTTCATCCAATTCCTCTGCGGCCTCCTTCGGAAGGGCCCGGAGAGTCAGCCCCCAGAGGTAAGGGACGTAGGAGGCCTCAGTAACCGAGGGATCCGCGGCATATACAGTTTGCAGGCGGGACTGGAGGACTCGGAGAATGCCCGATTCTGAATGTACCATTCCTCCCGCAGGCCCCCTCAGGGCCACTATCCTCTCCGGGGTAAACTCACGCCTGAGAATCCAGGCCAATAGCTGGCCCGATTTGTCCCCTTCTCGATGGAGACGCTGCAGATATTGGCCAAGAGTGTATTTGTCTAGACGATTTAGTATGTCATGCGGGAGAGGTGTGGCGCCGCGGCCAGGGCGACTGACGCTGGAATCTGGGGACCACGGTTCGATCCCTGCTCTGGCGGCAGGTTAGCCCAGCACCATGTGACTCTGGGCAATAGCTCGCTTAATCTTTCGGACGGCCCCCAGCGCCTAGAGACCCTTACGGGTGATTGTGCGCTTTACAAATGTGGACTTACTTACTTTACTTACTTACTTACTACACGATCGGGCTGCCTGTTCCGACTCTTGATTCATGGCATCGGGATACGAAAGCGTTTGTTGGCACAGAAGATCATCCTCTGCCTCACGTAAATCTCGAAGCAGCTGCTTCCGGACCCCATAGGTGAGGCCCGTGCATTCGCCGCGTATTACCGCTTTCAGGGTGTCCCATTTGGTAGAATAGGTGATGCCCCCCCCCCTAGTTGAAATCTAAGTAGTTAGTGAGGGCGGTCTCCACATGGTCCCTCCGTACTTGGTCCTGCAATAGGTCTACCAGCATCCTCCAGGTTCGAGGGCGGGAGGGCTGGCTCTCCAACTGTACAACGCATGTCACCGGAGAGTGGTCGGACAAGAAACGGGCTAGATGTGTAATCGTTAGGGAGATAGAAGAGTCAACGTTAGCAGCCAGAATCCTGTCCAGTCGGCTATGTGTGTTATGAGTAGGGGAAAAACATGTATACAGCTTCTGTGTTGGGTTACCTAGACGCCACACATCGCTGACCCCTAAGTTCTGCACCGAAGCAGAGGGGCCTCCAGGTCCGGAATAAGGACTTCCTGTAGGTGCAAAAAGAAGTCAGGGTCGTCTACATTGGGTGCGTATGAATTCAGTATTGAGAGATCCCTCCCATCTAGCTTCACCCGCAGGAGCAGGTACCTGCCATTGATATCCGCCTCAACATATTGGACGGCGAACGGGACCCCAGGGGCCACCCAAATCAGGACCCCCCTAGCATAAGTAGAAAATGAGGAATGAAACACTTGGCCCGCCACTTTTTTCCTAACTTTTGGGTACCCTCATCATCCGGATGGGTCTCCTGCAGGCATGCAATTGAGACTCCGTGTCTTCGGAGGAAGGATAGAACCCTGTGCCTCTTGGTACATGTGCCTAGCCCCCTCACGTTCCAGCTTAAGTACTTATATCCCATGGCCGTTGACAGTGCCCATCCGGGCCTACAGCTCTACTTCCTGTGGCCTGCCAATCCTGAGCCCGAACTGTGATACACCTGATGCCTGCAACAATCCCCCCCAACTTTTCCCCCCACAACCCCAACCACCCCTTCCACGAACACCTTAGAACAATCCCCCCCACCCCCTCCCACGAGCAAGATGTCAGCAACAACCAAACACGCTAATCTGCCCTCCCCTTGCTGGTGCCAGGACGTACACAGCCACCCCATTCACCCCTCGAGTCAATCACCCTCAAAGAACAGTGAAAGAAACTTCCCCCAACTCCCTACGTGACCCGTTGTCAGTGCGAAGAACGCCAGGCTCAACTAGGCGGGTCTAGCCTCTGCACAGGCAGCTCCCCAACCACACACACCCGCCCCCCTCCATACACACGCTATTAACAGAAAGGTAGTCCCTCCGCCCCTTCCCCAGAAAAGAGTATGTCGCATGGTCACTGCACACTAGTGCGGAACTAAAGCGGTCCCAAGGGCCCCACAAGCCTGACACACAGTACATTCAGTCCAAAAAGCACCTCAAGGTGGTACCGTCTCTCCCGGTGGCTCAGCCCCCCCGGTCTCTGAAATCACCAGAACGGTGAGAGTCATGTCCTTCACTGTAGCCTGCAACGTGTCCGGGACCAGGATATCTTCGGATCCATGTGGCTTCGGAACCCCCGAGCCGTCCTCGGCATCCGACGGCGCCAGAAGCAGAGCCCCATCTTCCCCCACTGTGACTCTACGATGCTCCTCATTAACTGTGATCTCAGAGCGGTGCCGCCGCCTGTTGGGGCGTTTCCGCGGAGGCCGGGTCCCCCACTTCTCATGGGGGCCACCGCGTTCACCCGGCGGGAGGTCGTCTCCCCTGATCTCCAGCCTTTCCCAGACCTACTCAGGGGAGTCGAAGAAGTGCACCTTCCCCTGGGAGAGCCCCTTAAGTTTAGCCGGGTATAGCAGCATGTACTGCAGTTGCATCTCACTGAGCTTTTGCTTGACCCCCAGGAAGGACTTCCGTTGCTGTAGGACTTGCTGGGTATAATCCGGATATATGGAGATCCTACTGTTTTCGATGATGAGATTCGCTGTTTCCCTCGCCGCCGGCAGGATACAGTCCCTGTCGCGATAATTCAGTATTTTGGCTATGAGTGCTCACGGAGGAGCCCCAGGGCGGGGGGACCAGTGCTCGGTGGGTCCTTTCGATCACAAAGACTTCCGACAGGCCCCATGGACACAGCTGCTTACGAATCCAGTTTTCAAGGAAGCCCTCAGCGTTGCCTGCCTCTGCCCGTTCTGGCACACCAAGGACCCTGATGTTTCTGTGACGTGCCCTCCCTTCCGCATCCTCGGCTCTCCGCTCCAGGGCACCTGTCGTGGCCATGAGTTGTGTGACCGTCTTCCTGAGGGAGACATTCTCGCCTTGTAGCTGTTCAATATTGCCCTCGGTGTCAGAGACCTTGTCCGCCACCATCCGGAGATCCTTCCTCAACAGGTTGACGTCGATTGAAACCGTCTCAATCTGTCACTCCAGCGCAGTGTGGGAGCCCTGGATCGCTTTCATCAGTTCCGCCCGGGAGGGCTGGCCGGGGGCCTCCACCCCGTCCTCCTGGCCCGATTGGTGTGTGATCCGCTGGGACGGCAGTCTCTGGGTAGTGTATTGCGTGATTGTGTTGGGCTGCGTAGAGCGAGACATCTTGTCTTTACGCATTGCCAAAACCTCCAGAGGTTAAATCAGCTCACCAACAGGATGGCAAGGTCCAGGCCCTGTACCGCCTATGCACACACCTCCCGGGTCGTGGCGCCAGGACGCGGATGCGCCCCACCGCTCTGCTGCACAGCCAATTCTCGCCTCCACCGTTGGGGATCCGAGGGCGGCGGGGGGGACGAGTAGCAGCCTCCAAATGTCCTCTTTCTTTCCCTGGGACAGCGGCGGAGATCGAGATCCACCGCTCCCCGGTAGCTCCAGCTTCAACACCTTAGAGTCAGAGGGGAAAGGAAGGCGCAGAGAGGGAGGGAGCCCCCACTAGATCCCAGGCCGCACTCTGGGTCACGAAAATGGTGGATCCGTCTCGCAGCAGGGCCGTCTCGTGATATAGGGCCCCTGAAGTGGCACTCCCAGAGGCGCCGCACGGCACTCCCCCCCTTTCAGTGTGCTAAGGGGGGCAATGTCATGGTCCAGGGCCCCCCGTGCCCACCACAGGGCCTCACCTCAAGGAGCGTGCGCCTCCGCTTTCAGCCCCAAAGGCCATCCAGACTCCGATGCTGCAGAGTCCGTACAAAGCAGGGCCCTGACTGTGGCAATCAGAGGCCGGGCCGCTTCCTTCCGTCGGCGCCAGCCGTCGCTGGCGACTCCCAGGGCCCTTCCCAGCAGGGGGCCCGCAGGGGCGAGTCCAGTCCTCAGATGGCAGCTCCGGGGGCCTGGACCCTCCACTGGGCCGCCGACACCCTCCTCCTGACTCGGGGGGCGCCCTTACCAAAGTCCGGGGCCTCCGCTCCTGAGAGGCCTAGGCCACAGTCCGGGGTCCTCGCGCAGCAGCGAGCCGCCGCCGATCTCCCCGTCTGGGGGCCGCTCCAAATCTCCCGGCTCCCGCAGTCGCCGTACGGGACCCCCGCCGGGCAGCGCCACCAGGGACAAGCTCCGATAGTGTTGGGGGAGGCCTAGGTGGGAGGGACCGGCCACCGCACACGTCCCAACAGCCGCAGGAACGGCCGCCGCGGGCCCCCGTACCGCCTCCCTTTTACAGTGAATCAGCCGGCTGGGGACTCCGTCACCTGGGTGGCGCCTCCAATGTCGGGACTCTCACGGGCTGCCGGCAGGACGGCAGCACGAATGTCCGCCCCCACACGCGTCCAGGCCTCAATCCCCGGTCTCGCGCAGGCGAATGGCCAGGGTGACACAGTCAGGGGTTTTCTCTCGATCGTATCCGCTGGCGCTGATGTTTTTTGGCCAGTTATGCGAGCCCGCAGCATGAGGGGATCTCGCGACCAACACCGCAGCCCCCTAGGAGCCCGAACATGATGATTTACAAGGATTTCTGGGTCTGACGGTCGGGAGCTGGCGGAGCTCACGTACTGTCGGCCTTGTTGCTTGGCCACGCCCCCATAGCAAGCATCATGTTTAACTCGGTTCTCTCCTGACAATCCTCTATTTCTTGTTCAGTGAAGGAATAGCCTTGCTCGGCACAGAAATGTGCAACCTCATCTACGTATATGTTTCCAAGTGACACGAAATCTGTTCCCCTTCCATGAGCCGTGCACTTCACGACAGCAATCTCTTTGGGGCACTGCAAAGCTTCCAAGAGCAACCTTAAAAATTCCTGGTTCCTAATAGGGGATCCAGATGAGGTCATGTAACCTTTCTGAGACCATAACTGTCCGAAGTCATGAACCATACAAAACCCATACTGGCTGTCTGAGTAAATGGTAATCCGAATCTGGTCTGCTGCCAAGCAAGCACAAGTTAGGGCAATCATCTCAGACACCTGAGTGAAGTATACTCCTTCCAGGCACCCAGCTTCAACAACTCCTGTAATGGTGCACACAGCAAATGCTGCTCTCAACTCACCAACACTGTCTTTTATACATGAACCATCAAGAAAGAAAATTTCATCAGGGTCAGTCAACGGTTCATCACAATGTCAGGTCTTGGTTTGGTGCAAAGTTCAGTCACATCAAGACAATCATGATCCTCACAATCTTCATCAAGCATGTTTGGCAAGGGCATCAAGGTAGCAGGATTCAAAACAGAGCACCTCTTGACGGTCAAATTTACCGCAGCAAGTATAACCTGCTAGTTTCGTGTGAGCCTATTATTCGTCAAGTGCCTTGCCTTGGTCCTGGTCATTAACAACTCAACAGAATGGGGTACATGTACCGTTAATTGATGACCCATGACAATGCTCTCACACCTTTCAATGGTGACAGCAACGGATTTGAGACATCCGGGCAATGCTGAGGCTACTGGATCTAAGGTAGCTGAAAAATAGGTGCACAACTCTCTCGTTCACAGCAGAATAGTGAAAAAGATTTATTGTAGTCAGGCATTCCCAGTGCCGGAGCACGACAAAGGTCCTCCCGCAAGTCCAGGAAAACCTTCATACAGTCAATGTCCCATGGTACGGGATCACTCACGTCATTGTGTGTCAGTCTTTGTAAAGGCTTTGCCTTTAAAGAGAAGTTGACAATCCACTGGTGACAGTAGCCAACCATCCCTAAGAACATTCTGACCTCTCGCTGGGTTGAAGGCACCATCATATTCATTATTACCTCAATCCTATCAGGTGACACTTTCTTTTTGCCCTTCTCTATTCTCTGACCCAGATACTGCACTTCATTCAGGCAGTACTGCAACTTATTTGGCGATAACTTGTGTCCATTCTCTGCCAAATGATTCAATAAAGCGATGGTATCAATCCTGCATGCATCTTCTGCCTCTGACGCCACAAGGAGGTCATCTATGTACTGGACGAGAATGGAGTTCTGCGGCAGTACTAGACTCTCAAGATTCTTTTTCAAAATCTGATTAAAGATCGATGGACTCTCTGTGTACCCCTGAGGGATACAACACCACGTTAAGATACAACTTTCCAGCTTGAAAGCGAACAAAAACTGTCTCTCTTCATGCAAAGGTATCGAGAAGAAAGCTTAGCAAAGGTCAATCACAGTAAACTACTCAGCCTGGCACGGGATCTGAAATAAGATTACAGATGGATTCGGTACCACTGGACAACAGGGAACAACTATGTTGTTCACTCGGCGCAAATCCTGCACATTTCTGAACTTACCGCTCAGTTTCTGCAATCCCATGATTGGCGAGCTACATTGGATTGTCTGTCCCGAGAGGGGTAGGTTGGGGACTACTGCAGATCTCACAGTAGAACGGGTAGCACCAGTATCAACCAAAAAGGTGGTAGGATGACCATCAATGTCAGCTTCTACAAATGGTCCCCTCTGGTATAACTCCAAGACAGCCCCAAGAGTGCAGTCTTTCTCCTCCCTCAGGCAACGTCCTGCCAACGGGTCTAAGTAACAGTCATCATTCTCTTCAAAGAGAGGCATCTGCTGGTAAGTTCGAGTCCCTGTCGATATTTTTGGTGGCTGGGGAACCTGGACTCAAGGAGCCGAAGTCCCCCCTTTTATCGACTTAGTCTTTGCTACTGCTGTCGTCATCACCCGAGGTGCTTGCACCTGAGCCACTTCCTCCTGCTGCTCCTGATTATCAGGGTTATATGGACACTCGCGTCTCCAGTGTTCAATATGATGACACTGATGGCACTCAGTGGTCTTTTTCAAAGTTGCCACATCTACCCATGGCTTGGAGTCATCTCCGATTCCCTTTTTCTGGCAATTCTGTTTCCTCCCTAAAGTACCACCCCCTGATTGGACCTGACCTCCCTTGTCAGCAGATTGCATCTGGACCAGCATCAGCTTGTCCTAAAGCTTTTTGTGCTTCAATTCGATTTCATCACTACAGTACCTAGCACACCTCAAAATCTCATCCAGCGGCTTGTTCTGCCAACATATCAAGTGTTGCTGGATCATGAGCCAAATCTCGGGTCTCAGCCCTAAAACGAACTTTGAAACAAACTGTCCCATGCCGTTCGGGTCCATTACAACTAGGCCACTGTACTGCTTAAAGACCTGCAGCAGCCATTCGTAATACTCATACACCGTCTCTTTAGTTTTCAAAACCGTCCGATCTATCTTCACCCAGTCGATATCCTGTGGTGGTACCTTAGCTTTCAATCAGGTAATCACTTGCTCATATTTTTTCATTACAAGGGGTGACGGACCATTCGTGGCAGCATCCCTTTCTGGCTCTGCAGTGGGCCATTCAATAGCAACCTTGCATGCTACCCACAAATCTCTCGGAACCACAATGTCAAACAAAGTGTTCAAATCAATCCACAACACCTTTGAGATCTTAACAAACCTCTCTACCTGCTTGTACCATTCAACTGGGCTCTCTCTCAGCTTTGGGAAATCATTCGTAAAGGCAGCCAAATATCCCCGACTCCAGGGCACATGCACATATCCTCCATTGGCCACCTCCTGTAAAGGGTATGCTCCAGTTCCTGCTACCTCCTCCTGGAGGAGGTATCTCTGTCACACTCCTTCTAACACTCTTTTTTTTTACCACCTTTCTTCCCATTTGTCAAGTCTGCTCCAAGTTCGTATCCCTATAATCAGTTATCGAATATGAGTCTTTAGTCCGATCACCCTTTTCTCTTCTAAGTCTTGATCAGTATACTGCAATCTGTGAATACCCTGCAGCATTTATGTCCTAGACAAATCCACATCGTATTTATTCGCTAATGCAGTCAGCTTCTCATGTATCGACCTAGCTTTCCGAGTCACATCCTTTGCGACAAAGAGCAACTCATCTGGTTCGTAAAGTTCAATCCTCTCTAAAGGCAAGTTTCCTTCAACAATGTCATCCACTTCTGCTTTTAGCTGCATCACATCAATTCTCTTTGCCTTTATTGCTGCACTCAGAGTAACCCGACTAGATGCACTACTTCTCTCTCCACAAGCACTGTCTTGATGTCTGCATCTGTTCACTTCAGATACATCTCTGAAAGCCACCCTGTTCTCGACACTACCTTGATCCCAATCCTCCCTTGGCCTGTCGCTCTGAGCCCCTTCAACTATCTCCCATGTTCTCAAATCTGGCCTCAGTTCCCAAGAGATTTTGGTCTCGGGCCCCTTAAATCCATCAGTCCTCTCGACGAGTTTGCTGTCGCTGGTAACGGGGTACTTGATTCTACAGGCCTTGGCATTGGGCTCAATCCTTCCAGTACACTATTCCTTCCATAGCTTGTACTCCCTTCCATGCCCGTCTGCAGTTGGCCTCCACTTCGTGTCTGCTCAGGATTATATACTGACACTATTGGACCAATGGTAACCGGTACTGTAAGAGCATCCAGCAACCTCTGAGAACTGACACTTTCTAAATTCTGTCCCTCTCCTGTCGAGAGCTTTCCCACTACTTCAGTTCTAGGAGGGACCTGCGGTACCCTAGCTTCCTCTACCAGGGCTGACTTCTCCTCCCCTGGCTCTGGGTTGTATGGAGGTGGTCTCTCAGATAACAGCCTTTCTATCAAGCTATCATCTGTATCACTGTCGTCTTCCTCTGCATTTATTTTCTGCGCATCCCCTGTTTTAACCAACAATGGATACAATCTATCTCCCTCAATCGTCTGTACCCTCCATCTCTTTTCCAATGCATCTCACCTTGCATCTTGGACTGACCTAACTGACCTCTTCACTCTTTCCTGTTGCCTGTCCCTGTTACTTTCGTGCACCACCCTGATCCATGCATTTAATGCCTCAAACTGTGTCGGTCTAGGCAGGGGTCGCAAAGAAGCCATAATCGACTTCGACTGATACAACACTTCCAATCTAAAAGTTCCGTATCTGGGAAAGGTTAACTCCTCATTTTCATCTTTCATCTTGCACCAGTTCTCGAGCCATAATATAGTGTGCACCCCAACATTTGTAGCCATGTAATGGGCTGGAGTATCTTCAGACGGGGCCTCTCCCCCCCCCCCCACCGAGGTTCTAACTTTTCCTCTTTTCTGAACAAATCTCGCAAAACTTTAAAACATTTCTGATGACAATCCACCAATCCCAGCGCGTCTTTGCACCAACCGTCCTATCACAGCGCTGTACCTTCTGACGTCATTCGCCTCCGCTTCGCAGCAGTTCCCCTCCTTTACAATTCGTCTCTCACTCACACACACGTCCCAATCATACACTGAAATGATCACTCCCGACCAAGGAATCACTTTGCTGACTGCACGTCCGCAGTCTGACGGTATGTCCACAGTCGCATAACTGGCAACTGTCTGTCCACGAAACGACCGGACACTCACCTCACTGATAGGTTACAAACACACAGCAAATCATGACCAGCGTCAGTTACTCACGCACTCACACATTGGTTCCCCCTATCTTGGTCCTGCGGGCGATTGATGGTACCTCAGGATCCCCTTAACAATCGTTGACAATTACTATTGGTGTTCGATACATCCGAACCACTTAAGCTACTCCTTGAGCCTAAGATTTTCCCGGGCTGCGCACGTTCACAGCCTGATCTCCTTTCATACACAGGCACTCCAACTCCACAAGACATTACACCACAACACAACATGTAAACACTGCAATCTAACAGCATATAACCCTATTCATACTCACTCTCCTAGGAACTGCTGCTTCTTGCCGCACCGTCACTCTCCGTCGGTCTCCATGGAACGCTGTCTTCAGCCGACAATCCACTGGGAAAACATCACCTACTTTCTATGGGCTTTGTGAACTCTTATCCTAATCTAGATCGTCCCTTACTCTAGAAGGGAACCATCCTACACTGCTATCAACTGGGGAAGCTGGGATTCTCATCTAGATTTTCTTACCAATCTCTAGAATCCCAGGTCAGGTTGACTGAATCTTTTTCCCTGTCTTAGAAGCGTAAAGGGAAGATTTCTACATCCATAATTTTAAACCACTTTACAATCCAAATCCGATTTAGACTCAAAGGACCACTGACTGCAAACTGAAATTTTAAAGATTTATTACAAAGCCAAAAATAATTGAACATACAAACATCTCAGCAAAAGATTCAGGACATAGACGGTCACTCATACAAACGTAATCCTACGCAAGAGTCTCAGACGACTCAGAATAAAAATCAAAGTTAGTTCCAGAATCATTAAACATACCATTACTGACAATGTCAAAAGTCTGGACTGCATTTACAAAAAGGAAAAGAATTTGGTTAGACTGTCCCTACACTAACTCTCAGGTGATATCCCTACTTTACGATTTACCCAGCAAGAATTAAGGTGTCAGCTGTGAAGACTTCCAAAGAAGTGCATTCACTTTCTAATAAGTCGCCTCAATTACTGAGCTCGTTCTAAGATGCTCCTTCCTATACCTTATTCTGCCTTGAGATCACAATTACCTACATTTTGCCTTTCCCAAGCCCATTTTCTAACTCCTAGTCTGCTCTCCGCACTCTGCTCCCTGCTCTGTGCTCCGGACTGCCTCTCCACCCTCGGGTACTGTCCCTAATACAAAATCCCAAAAACAGTTGACACGCCCAGAGGTACGCTCCTCTGGCAGGTACAGATGTTCAGACTTTTCCAGTATGGCACCTCTCCATCAAGTGTCCTTTGGTGTGTCCTTGGGTCCCAGGCACCTTCTTTGCTGAATGTTGCACTCCCAAATTCCTTGGCAGCTTCTCTGCACTCCCGCCTACCAGCCTAACTTCTAAACAATGGACCCTTCTACCTAACGAGTCTTGTGGCTTTGCACCTGCAAGCTAGAATACATGAGAGCATCCTTGCAAACATTTGAAGTTACAATTTAATTTTCGCTGAGGACAGCCTTTCTCAGGCGAGAGAAAATATTTTCTTTTCCGACTAAGGCTAACCAAAGAAAAATACAGTTAGGCCTCTACTGGCTTCAGCATGTCCCAGGTCCTTGCACGTTTAAATGCATTTCTAACATGACAAAACATTACATTTCATCACTGTGAAACACTAATTCTATTTTCTAAGCAAGCAATATCTTTCACGTCAAAACCTATGTTAATCCACTTGTTTATAAGCACATGTATTAATTCATTAAGGCACATTATTGTTAATGCGACATTTCACATATGATTACATTTCTACGTTATGCACCATTACTCTTCGATTAAGGCACTACATTAATCTATGATCAATAAACACATCACTAACATTGCATTGCTTCCCAACCTAATGTTATATCTCTAAACTACATTAGTAAGATCCTCTAAATGTGTGGGAGCTGACTACTCGGGATTATGATGCACCCCTACAAATTTTTCAAAGTAACATGGCGCTCCCTCAAACTCAAGCATGCACATCTTCGCCTAGCAACGCCTCATCTTTCATGAGCAAAGTCGTTTTCAAAGTTGACACTCGTGCTGCAATCACACTTCTTTACCCCCTACTCACAGATGAACTGGAAGCCTCTCTGGGGAGGGCCAGAACTCCTAAGTTAATGTGATATGGCTTTGTCCCAAATCCTTACGCCAAATAAAAGCATGCACAATCAAGGGTTGAATTGGTACAAATTCGTGATATGCCAACTTGTAACTTGCGTGCTTAACCCCCAACCACACGTTTTCTGTGCCAGACTCATGTTCAGTGTACGCCCCTAGGAATGTGTCCATGAGGGTGTACACATTGAAGGCTAGACACTGCTGGCTCACATTGGCGCACTGATAATGCCATGCAGAACAGTTTGATTTAGCAATAGCATTGCTGATGATGTCATCGACAGCTGACTCTTCCTAAATCCTGTCCTGCGACATAATATGCACTACGCACAATGCTGTTCTGCAGTTTTTCACGGACTGCACAGTTGCACTAAACCTGGGCCTTCATTTCTTCTGCTTCTCAAATTCTTCAACTACTTAAGCCCAACAAAGCTTTATCTGAGGTTGGGCAATAGCCCCAGAGCATGAGCGAGTAGACCGAAGGCTTACCAGGTGTACTACCATGACTACACAGCAGAAGGATGCTGGGGGAGGAGAAAGCGAGCACCGGAAGCGAATCGGTGACGCAGAGTCCGTTTGCAAAGTTCACTGTGTCCTGTCACTTAGCTCAACCAAGCATGGAAGGGCCATGTGTGCTTTTCCCAGTTGGTAATGGCTGAGGACCGACTTGAGCAAACAAACACCAGTTCATCCAAGGAAAACCGGGACAGAATGAACTGAAGGGCGTTGAAAGAGTCAAGGGCGTGCTCAAAAGGTAGAGATAGGTCAGGAACAAATAAAGCTACTTTAAGAATTCAGCTTGGTGTGTTGCCAATGCACCTGCCTCATTAAATATACACATAGCAAATGGCATGGAATGGGTTATGAACTAGAGAAAGCAAGTATATATCATTGACATCAAGAAAACTCCTACCTTGAAATGTATTTTATGAGTCTTTTTCCACCAGTGATGGGAAATTCGGATCACTGTAAAAATGTTTACATTTAAGTGAAAAAAAAAATGAAATTTAGTCTCACGGTTTGATATAGGACTGTGGGACCGGTGCAGCCGCACCCGGTGCTGAACTTGGGGGTTGGTGTGTTTAGGAATACCATGGGTTTAATATCAATTGCCCGTACAGTTCCTTGTGTGCGGAGCACGTTTTCAGGCATCTATAAAAACGTCAAAATAATGCTGGTGAACAATTTTCCAGCTGGAGCGAGGTTGGGATTTTGTGTAGTGGGAGTTTTGAATCCTTATAAAGTAGAACAGAGTGTTTGTGTGCCTGTTGCTATAACATGTGCCATGCAGATCACAGAACTGTATTTTATTTGGCTATCTTAATGTGCATTACTGCTTTTGTCACAGAGATCGTTTGTTTTCATTATCCTAATATTGCTAAAAATAGTTCCTTTAGGTAGAAATATATTCTTAACTTCGACCACCTAGGTACGTTGTACATACTGAGGTCGCCCTTCTCCACACCAAACACTCTTAAAATATACTGGCTACTGGATGACGTGATTCCTACACCTTGTAATTGTTGTTGTCTTTGTGTAAAATTTCCAATAGACTGATTTCCACATGTATGGTTCATTATCTCTATATAGCATGTGTGTGATTAGAGTGCTCTGACACCCTAGACTGCTATGAGTAGCGCTATACAACGAATTAAATGCATGCGAGAGAAAGGCTATGAAGAGATGGGGCACACTGTTGAAGGGCAGCAGGGAGGACATCTGTGGAGAGTGGAGAAGAAGGCTTTAACAAATATTGTCTCACAGCAGCAAAGCCGGCCCTGATTGGAAGCACTTAAAGGGTTCCACCGCCAGAGTCACAATGCATCAGATGTACCTAGCAAATTACATGCTCCCCTCAACGGTTTGTCCTGCAAAGGAACATGGGATCACAGTAAAGGTAAATCTTCTCTATTGAGCACGAATTTACAATCACTAAGTTTTCCGTCCTAGGACGACCATGCAAGCTAGGGTAGAAATGCTTAGGGAAATGTAAAAATGTGACTGAGGCACATGGAGAAAACTCCCTGCTCTTTAGGAACATCTTTCTTTTACTTCTCATCAACAAACTTTCTGCTTCAAGAGTTACTGCTGAAAAGGAGAAGAGACTAGAGAGGGCACCAGAAAACATGATAAAGTGGTCAGTTTTCAAATATACTTTGGCTGCACCGGTGAATGTACTTTCATCACAGCGATCCCTGTCAGGGAGGGGGGGATTTGTGCATATTGCAGACAGTCCACAAGGACAAAGGGCCACATGTCTCATTATTTGAAATAGTGTTGACGTAATTGTGATTTTCCACAAATCGCAATTAGGTAATCACTATTCCTAATGTATGAAAGTCCATAAGCATCATTTAGCAATTCCTTGTGGGTCGCAAATTGACCAACCTCATGACAAAAAATAAGGTACGTCGCAATTTGTGACCCAGTAGGAATCACTAAAATCACAGAGATGGAGGCCTGCTGGAGTCAGCAGACCACGATGTCCATGATTACTTTTAAATTAAGCAATCGTTCTTTTTAAATGCAGCCCATTTTATTAAAGAAAAAAAACACTGCATGCTCTGAAAAAACTGTTTCACTACCATTCCCACAGGAGGAAGGTGCCCATTTGCAAATGGGATACCACCTACTAGAAGTAGGTGGCAAAATGCAAATGTTTTCTGACCGCATTTCGGTCGCAAAACATTCTTACATACCGCTGTGATTCGGTAATAGGAAGACACCCTCAATATGCCCCTACCTAATACCAAATGGGTATGTATTTGCAATTCCCAATTGCTATTCGGTAACTTGTGACCAAATCACAAATTGGAATTCCTACATACCAAAATGCATTTTACAGGTCTCAAAAGGCACGATTCTCCAAATCGGGCCATTTGCAACCTGGAAAATGCATGATACATATTACCCTTAGATTCCATGACTTCTGCTGATGTTGGCGGTTGGTGGTGTGCCTGCTAAGCTTTAAATGAGCTCCTATAGGTGATCTTTACTCCTCTATATCCAACACAAAATGAAAGTATGAACATCATGTAAGCCTGGCTAAAGGAAACATCAGAGCTGATGAGATGCAGAAGAGTCACAGATTGGACATCACTTGTGGAGCTCGCCTGCACTTTTGTCACAGGTACATGGCTGTGAGGAATGAATGAGAGGAGACGGTCAGTTTATCTGTTATCCATGAGCACAAAGAGTGTGGTTATTGCATCAGAGAATGCATGAAGTACATGAGTGCACACCCACTCATCAGTGCCCAAAGATAGCAAAGCTACACAATCTCTCGCAATCTTCTACACAATTGTGCTCTCTCACTACAAGCAGTCACTTGAGCACGGCTAACTGCTGTGAGATTTTCGAAGAGGCACAATAGGTGAAAATGATTTCAGAACGAGACTAGCCGAGATACTGGTCAAATGGCTGGAAAGTAGATCAGGGCTCCTGTCTGGGAGATTACCCAATATGTTTGTCATGTTTGCCCACCATCTCTTTTTTTTCTTACACTGCTTAATGTGTAAGGACAAAATGCCAGATCTTTATATTTCATTTGAAGAATGAGTGACATATAAGCATAGTGCACAGAGTGACCTCAAAGTAGCAAGACCTCTGACCCGATCAGGGACCTGCTCTCTCCCCCTGCAGCTCCACTGGTAAGTGCCGCTGCCTGTGCTGTGCCAGTGGGAGAGCCTTGCTCTTCTGACGGTTCCCCTGCTGTCTGTGCTGTATTGTACTGTTTTGTGCCCGTGTTCTGTTTACTGGAGGATTTTGAGTCAAGCAAAGAGGCTAAGTTTGAAAATTAAAGTCTTGACAGAGCAAAGTTGCAAGAACTATCTGACTGATGATAGGACATGGGGAGGGCACAGATTTTTAATTTTTATGCTGTAAGCTTTTCACCCAAAACCAACAGCGGAACCTCGTCCAACTGCTATCTGACTTCAAGATGACTTCGCAAGATACAACCATCAAATTTGCCCCACTGGAGGCTATAAAGCATTGATTTCAAAGACAAAGCCAGAAGCTGAAATCTCTGACTAGGACAACTTTCATAAAAAAAAGCAAAACTCCATGGAGATAGAGTTGTGAGGAAGCTTTGGGTGTTTATGATGGAACTTATCATGGCTCCACGATTATAAAAAACAAGGATTACTACTTACAATTCACGTGCTCGGATAAATTTGATTATACTCTTAGTGAATCTTACACCAAGAATCATGTACAGTGGCAAGCCTGTGCTTTATTTACTAAAGTGCTTTTACGTTGTGAATTAGCCTTGAGGAAGCCCGCAAAGGGCGAAACGCACGTCGGCTGTGGAGCACTGTGTTTTAAAAAGAAAAAAAACTGCATTTTCTACACAACGCGACTCTCTTGGATTGGAAAGGAGTGTTTCTGGGAGAATACGAATTGGAGAAAAAGTGCTGACTGCACAAGGATTAAAGTGACTTTATGTGATGTGCGCTGGTGTTTTACTTTTGTTGATTTGACATTCTGCAACGCTGTTGGTGGGCAGATAGTCCTTTTCTGATGCTTAAGGTGGATAAGCATCTAACACCAAGGTTGCACTCAATATTCAACATTCTTTTCACATTTAGATGAATTCTTTCTACATTAAGGGGACATGATTTAATGTGCAGATCTGGAATAGCAAATCCACCTTCTTGTGATTTTTGTAGGACAACTTTCATGGTGGATTTAAACTCTGTTCCATTAAGGTGAGCGAGAAATCATACCCAGCCTACTGCGAACAGTGACTTCTTCACAGTGCTTTACCTTTTCTTGACATCTTTTTCCCTAGAAAATAAAAAAATCTCATCTTATTCCCTTTATTGAATTGTAAGAATTTTTTGACCATTTTTCTATGCTTATTCTCTTATGGTATTTATGTCTATTTTTAGGAATTGTGGAATTTTTAATATGTTGTGTTTTAATTTTGTAATCAATTTGATACGCCTTCAGTTTTGAAAACCTTTTTCTTAAGTTCGGCCTGTCTGATGGGTGCAATAGCTACCAAAGATTGATTCCAAATTTTTTTGTATTTAACTTTTGTGATATACCTGACATGATTTTGGACATATTACTTGGCAAGGAAGAGCCAGTGACCCCACCCACACTCTCGCGCTGTTAGCGCTCTAGCAGATCACTTCAGGCAGGGCATTTAAGCCCTCTCGTCGCCCAAGCACGCAGCGGTTGCGCGCAGGGGGCGCCTTAGTCGCGCCTGAGACGAGCCAGAGAGGAGCCCGTCTGTGCCCGTCCGTGACCGAACGGGGCCAGGGGCCATGAACCCTACTTCTGCAACCTCAAACTACAGAGTTGTGGATAGATTAAGGTATTCTCCTAGTGACCTACGCAACCTGTGGCACCCTCCCCTTAAAGGTTGCGCGCAGGATGACGGCCCATGTCCCGGGGGCCCGTTCTCCTGCAAACATTGTCATTTTCAGTCACACTCTGGTCCCCCCCTCTCTGACACTCCAACTCCTGTGGACCTCAACCCCTTGCCCCCCAGGGGTAATAGCATACTATGTAATGTTAGATCTCTCCCGAAGCACCATTCGGAGGTTTGGGACTTAATACACTCAAACCGCCCCGACTACTGCTTCTGCACTGAGACCTGGCTTAAACCTCACCTGGTCCCTGCTATCACCTTGACGGTTCCCTCGGGGTATAAGATTCTTAGGCTTGACCGCCCTGTTAAAACCGGCGGTGGGGTCGCGGTAATCTATAAAGATACTTTTACTGTCACTCTTCTTGACCAATGCTGTACTGATGACATTGAGATACTGGTTTTTAAAATTGGCTCCTCGCCCCTATCTTACTGGAAGGGAGCATTGGTGTACCGCCCTCCGGGTCCCTACACTGAGGCTTCGACCATCCTCCTGGAGACACTAGCCCCCCATATCAGATCAGGGACTAATTTTGTACTCCTAGGGGACTTCAATGTCCACAGCGAACTATCCGACAACGCTGAAACTCGCAACCTGTTGACCGACCTATCTGCCCTAGGCTTCAAACAGTGCAACCGGGGTCCGACTCACCAAGCCGGTCACACTCTCGATTTAATTCTATCGAACTCTCACTCCCTGACTTGTCACCCCCCATCACAGGTGGAATGGACCGACCACTTTATAATCAACTTCTCCCTCCCCACTCTCTTGGAGGAACGCCCCAACCCTGTCCCCCTGCCGCTATGGCGCAGGCAGTGGCATAAGGTATCCGCCAATTCCTTTAGAGCTGCCTTTATTCCTCCTGATTTTCTCCCATCAGACTCCCCCAATTTGGCCTTGTCCAAATTCAATAATGCCTTGAGTACGGCGGTCAACTTGATCGCCCCCCTAAGACGCTGCAATCAGCGGTCGGACCGTAAACAAGAACTATGGTACTCAGACTCACTGCGCACGGAGAAAAGAGCCTGCAGAAAGTTGGAGAAATCTTGGAGACTCTCGCGCAGCACTATTGATAGAGACAGGTATAGCTCAGCAATGAGACTCTATCATAAAAACATCAGAGCTGCCCGTAAGTCCCACATTATCTCCCAACTCTCTGGGGCAGGCAACGACCCCAAAATGTTGTACCAGGTGCTTTGCACATTCACCAAGCCTGTCGCTTGCGACAGTGCAGAAGTGCTAACCCAAAAACTGTGCGATGACACGGCCGGTTTTTTTTCGGATAAAATTGATACCATTTACCGAAATATCTCCCAATCAAGCACATCCGCGGATGAAAATGTCCCCTCTTCCAGTCTCCAGTCTGGAACAGCCTGCGCTGCCCCAGCCTCACTATCATTCATCCCTGAGATCACCTTAGACCAGGTCAACTCCCTGATTGGAACCATTAAGTCAGGCAGCCCAGTAGACCCCGTACCTGCCCGTGTCATGCACCTCATTGGGAGTGTCCTTAGCCCCTGCATTCAGACGGTGATCAATCGCTCCCTGTCTGAGGGACTGGTCCCCCAGGTGTGGAAGGAGGCCATGGTCAAGCCTATCAGGAAGAACTCCGCCATCCCCTGGTCGGACATGACCAATCTGCGGCCAATTTCCCTGCTGCCATTCATCGGCAAACTGACGGAGAAGCACGTCAATCACCATCTCTCCGCCTTCATTGAACAGACTGGGAGCCTAGACCATTCTCAGTCCGGGTTCAGGCCTAGGCATAGTACCGAGACCGCCCTCCTCTCCGTTACGGATGCCATACGCCTGTCCCTGGACAGAGGTTTGTCTGTGGTGTTGGTGCTGTTGGACTTGTCCGCAGCATTCGACACCATATCCCACGCCATTCTCCTTACCAGATTAAAGGAGACAGGCATTGATAGATCTGCCCTGGCGTGGTTCACCAGCTTTCTCTCAGAGCGCACCCAGAAGGTGAACATGGGCTCCTTTAGTTCCACCTCGGCCAATATCATCAGAGGAGTCCCGCAGGGCTCCTGTCTTAGCCCCACGTTGTTTAACGTATATGTCTCCTCTCTGGCCAACATGACAAGGTCCTTTGGGTTTATGCCTATCTCCTACGCTGACGACACGCAGCTGCTGTTCACTTTTAAGACCTTTACCCCGGAGATAAGACAAGCTTTCTCCAACGGCATGACTGCAATCGCCAGCTGGATGGCCAAGAATTTTCTACAGTGCAACGTGGGAAAGTCTGAGGTCATGTTATTCGGGGAGGCGAAAATCCTCTGGACCCCAGATTGGTGGCCTTCAAGCCTGGGACAGGCCCCGCTCCCTAAACAGGTAGTAAAAAACCTGGGGGTTCGTCTAGACCAGGACCTCACCCTTTTTCACCATGCCAGCACCACTGCAGGGTCCTGCTTCCACATTATTGGCCTCCTTCGGAAGGTGTTCCCCCTTCTACCCGACGATACTCGGAAGACCCTGGTCCATGCCCTCGTTTTGAGCCGCCTGGACTATTGTAATGGCCTACTCTTAGCTGCCAACGAGGGAGTGCTCAATAAACTACAGGTGGTGCAGAACACCGCAGCACGGCTGGTGACCAACACCCCCCCCAGAACTCCGTCCCTCCCCCTCCTCAAAGCTCTTCACTGGCTTCCTATCCGGAAACGGGTAGAATTCAAGATCTGCTGTGTGATACACAAGAGTTTACTCAATCTGGGACCCCATTACTTGGCGGATAAATTTGTTTATCACCGTCCATCCCGCATCCTCAGGTCCACCAACCAACAGTTGCTTCAGGTTCCCAGACATTATAAGACCAGACAGGGAGGCCGCGCCCTCTCCATCATGGGTCCGCGTCTATGGAACAACCTCCCCCTCTCCCTCAGAGAATGCCCGAGTCACTCAGCTTTCAGGAAACGCCTAAAGACTGTACTATTCTAGGAGGAGTATCTTCGACCTGTTCACCTCACAGCACCGCGCGGAGATACACCTTCGGGTGTGAAGCCGGCGCGTAATAAGCCTATAAATAAATAAATAAATAAATAAGGGCTCATATCTTCTCGAACTAATAACCCATTTTCTTATAGTATGGTATGTTTTTATATGTGTTCTGGTAATAATGCATACTGTACAGACCTTACAATATGTTAACAGAAGCCTGTTCCAGGCATTAGGAAGGATGAGACCTTTCAGATCTATAATGACATGAGATTGCATAGGTTCAGACTTAGAGTCACCATTTACTCTATTCGAAAATGAATCCTTCGGTCCTAACATCCTAACTTTTTGCAGGATAAGTGATGGATTTCCAGAACCCCCTTATACCATATCAGGTCTTAGGCATTTCCTTGGCTGGCACTTTAAACTCCTGTTAGTTGGCGGGAAGGAAAAAACGGCATCAAACAAACCGCATTCATCTTAATTAGTGGCGCGTTATTGGAATTGGAATGCAGCGCGCACAGAATCCTGCTGCGTCAGGAGAGTCAGGATTCCTGACACACGCGGAGGTTTTTCCCGTGTTTAGCATGCATGGAGCCTCTCATGATGCAGTCAGAGTAGCTTCCCTGACTCCCACATACATCAGACGCGTAAAAAGCGCAAAGCCGGCAGGCGCTGCAGCTGCCTGTACAGCTCGTACAGTAGTAACCTTGCAGGCTCCCCTCCAAGGTCCTGCATTGTGTTCACTCCGAGCTTTTTCCCTTCATTTTCATGAAAGCTTTTGTCATGTAGTCGAACAATTCAAAGTGTTTGGTGCACTGACGGAGAATTTGCTGTGATTTGCTGGTGCCGGATATATAAGTACGTTTAGAGTCGGCAGCATAGCGATCAGTAAACAGCCTAAGCTGTACATCTTTTGACGGGGAGATATCTGACCGAAAATATCGACCTTATTTTCTTAATAAATGATCTTCAGTTTACGTTCAGTGCCTTCATGTGTATTACACAGAAACCTGATACCCCTATCCTTCACATCCTGACGTGCTGCCTCAAAGCCTTGGACATTCTGCAATATTTTGGATCCTCTGTCCATCCTGGTACTGTGCTAGTCTAATAAAATATAGATGTAATGGCCTACTCACTGATCACATTTCTGTGAATGGGAAGTGTTTAGAGACCTCTTCCCTCCTTGAAAACTCCTTTTCCATCTACGTTGAAGCCATTTGTTTCCCTTCTGGGAAAAAATGTTACGGCCCTGCTGCATATCTTCGAAATAGTCCTGTGTAATATGTAATACAGTTAGCCTTTTTTTTTTACATTTTTAAGAAAAAGTGAGGTTTTTTTAAAGATCTTATATTTTTGATTTTATCACTGTATGTGTGGGCTGAACAATCCCATTTAACAAAGCGTTGTTTACTAAAATGCCAGGGCTGGCTGAAGATAGGTAGTCAGCTCCTTCAAGAAGGGTGTTAAAGCAGTCAGGGGAAACGTCAGCATTAGAAACAAGCATTGGCATAGCCAATAGGTCTCGTTTTTGGGACCTTTTAAGTATTCAGGAGAATATTACCAACAAGTAGCGATATTTATCGCTAAATAGGCTTAGCGACGATTTTTTTATCGCTGCCTATCGCTGGATATGTTAGCGGAAAAAACATGCTATTAGCAACGTTTTTCTCCATTGTGCTAAAATATCCAGCGATAGCGGCGAAATGCGTGAATATCGCTGAGAATACAGCGATATTCATGCATTAGCGACTAAATGCTCATAGCCATGTTATCCACCTCCCATTGGATAGCATGGCTAGGAACTGGTCTGAGCAGGCGTTAGTTTTTGGCGATAGTTGGAATATTTCCATCGCTACGCCTGCCTTGCTACTAGGTGATAGCCACGTTAGTGACTGCTTTCAGCCACTAACAGGTTGTGTATGCCCACTTTGCATGTCATTAGCGATAAATATCGGTGGCATGCAAAGCGGGCCCCAAACCACTCGCTATCGCCTAAAAGCTGTCGCTAACATCAGTTATAGAATTATCGCCGCTTAGCGGCCGAAAACGGCATCTAAACCGGCGATTATTGCCTATCGCCACCCTTGGTAATATGCCCCTTAGTAATGAAGCACAATATCCTTGATGCAACAACATCAACTGTTGCAAGGCTAAACACTTATAAGATCCCAAAGGCGAGACCTGTTGGCTATGCCAATGCTTGTTATCATTGCAATTCGAACCAATATAGAAAAGAGCAACTTATTGAACAAGACTATGGTGGACAAACTCCAAGTAATTCTTCCCTGCTACAAATCTACATTTGCCTGCCATTTCCGTTGTTTAGTAACCAGGACAACGTCAGTTTAGGTGTCTCAAAGGTTAAGTGAAGTATTACATGGTCAGTACAGTGGGTGAAATTCTTTTGAAGCATTGAAAATTTGTAGAACGAAATATAGCTGGCAATAATATACTCAATATTAGAAGATCCAAATATATCCTTTCTCGTGAATAATGCGGAAATTTCCCTGTCCATTTTCCTATTTAGAATCACCCCATTTATACCTGATACCAGGCCCGGAAGTAGACTACCATGTTTATTCCTCGTTTGATTGAGAGGGCAGTTGGAATCTGGGATGTTCCATGCCTCATCTAATTTCTTGTTATTGTGGGCAGTTAATGCCTCATTGAGAAATTTCACAATAAAATCTCCCATTATAATAATCTGAGAAAACTCTTCTGAATCTAGAATAGTTTGAATACGTCTGAAAATTACAATTAAAAGAGAATGTAATGGGATCCAGGGGGGCATAAATGGTAAATAAAAATAAAGTATCTATAGAGTGTTAACTTATCGTAGGTAGTTTGATCTTACTACACTGGACATTGCTGCAAGGAAGTGATAATATTTCAAAGTTCCACTGAAACTCTTTGGAGAAGAGAATAGCAGGGCCGCTCCTAGCAAGGCCTTTCTTAACCTTCTGAGCTGGCACATCAATTGTGTAAATGTTTTCAGTGTACTTAAAATAGGTTGTAGATAAAGTCTCTTGGAGACAATTAATTGAAGGATTAGAATGTATACAGCTCTTAAGATTGTCTACTCGCGGACCAGTTAAGTTCCAGGAAAGCTATGACTAAAAAGGGAGCTTCTAAACCTTGCTATGTTTGTTTTTGTTCCGCTTTTTTTTAGAAAGCCAGGACTAAGTTACATCTGATTTTTTGTTGGCCAATGTGGCAGGATTTCGGCTTCTTATGTACATTGCAGTTGTATCAGTAAGCCCTTTGTTGAATGTACCATCACTTTCAAGAGAAATGGAGGAAAAAAAATTCAAATTCTCTTTGTTTTCTCATTCAGTGACTCTTCTGTAATGTAGGAGAGAAGGCTATGCCTCTGATGTCAAAACCATCTTTAAACAATCGTTCATACTCTTGTAGAGCTATAGAGGGGATCAATTTGGACTAACACTCTACATGTGTGTCAGTGCAATCATACTTTTTCAGTAAAGTAGCCAATTTTATTTCGGATGAGGTGAAAAAGACCAACTGCGGGATGCCGAGGTGGACCCACGTTATTCTTCGTCTATTTAAATGGTTATCAACATTCAGAAAAAGATACATAATCCCCAAACCTCAATAGGTGTCATAAAAAATGTCCACCTTCCCTGGGTCAGAATTTACATTCACTGTAGGCTTACAACTAAACTATGGTAGACATTACACCATTGATTTTGCCTTAGAGAATTAAGGATCATATGGATATAACATTCCATATTGCCCATTCGGTAGCGTAGGGAGAGGAGGAGAGCAAACACATGCCTTCTGACAAGAAGAGGTTTGTGTAGTTTTACCAGTAGCTTCCATTGCGATGTTTGTAGGCCGATCAATTATTTTGATGTTTCAGTTGAATTTTATTCAAGCTTCTCTCAGTAATTCTACTGACTGTTCTCCTATTTTTTTTTTCTTTGCTCTAACCTCATCCGCTTTCGTCAGAGGTACTTCTACTGGGTGAGTGGGGCTTGAGTTATTGAAAGATCATTTTTTTTTTCACTGGAAAATTAGGCAAAGGGAATTGATCTGTAGGCGACTTCTGTATTGTTAAAGTTTCTGAGAATAATTTCTAAAAGGCATAGATGGTTCCGTTCATGTTCTTCTTTCTTCCATCTTTTTTTTTTGGGGTTGCCATTTGGGTTGCCAACAATATTTTACCAAGATTTTAAGTTTTGTGTGGAACTGCTTCTGCTGACTCCAAGTCCATTTCGACTACTTATACTATATGTCGGTGGAAGGACAGCTTGACATGTTAAAGGTTTTAAGATTACTGTTTGTATTTCTACGGCATGGTTGGAGTTAGTGAATGCCTTTTGAAGGAGAGTAAGGATTCAAGTATATCTTTGAAGAGCTTGTAAAGCCCCCGAAAGGTGAATATAATCACTGGATGGATGAAGTGAAGATGAAAGAGGAAAATGAGCAGAGCATGTTTGATCCTCCTCAGACTTGGAGTCATTACTGAGCAAGCTGCTATACAGTTCCAGCATTTCTTTCACTGAAGTGTTCCTAACAGCTGTGTTATGTGGTTCCTACAAATTAAGTAGTGCTGGACAACATACTATTCAGAATATGGGAACTCAGTTCACACATACCATCAGAAAATGTTGGCCTGGTTCAAGCTAGCTCACATTGCTCCATCTGAACCTCTAATCTTACCAGGTTATCAGATGGTATCAGCAACCTCAAACATGACCACTCTTTATATCCCAAGGAATTTGTGGAAACAGATCTACCCTTTCATAGTTACATTTTACATGACCAAAATAAAACACAAGACAGGTACGACAATGACTTTTTGTATGGAAAGGGTAAGCTGCAGTTATTAGGCAGAAGAAACAAAGTATTATAACAAGCATTACAAAAATGGTGAAAAAGATGAACAGTTCAACCCTTATAACATTACTATATGATTATACTCCTACCTAACACTACCTATATTATTGAGGGCATAGTGGGAGTACAAGTACAAGTTCGCCAAAATGCTGTGTGCAGGTTTGTGTGCAATAGTGAATGTATTTCAGAAGACATTTCAACATGAAACTCAAATGTTTCTCGAGCAGAGGGCCTTTTGAAACAATAAGGGAGGCTGTTGGCTTAAAGTATCAAAGTTAATGTTAAACATAGGCATCAAGGCCCCAAGGAAACTTCTCTAATCATGTGTGTGGGTGGAAATAATATGTTATTACAACAAGTTGTAACCCTGGAAACCGTTACCACACATGGCACTCCCAGCTTCATCCCACAGCAACCTTGGTTGTTCAGGATCAAAATAACGTGAACTAAGCTAAATTAGCCATGGATGCATTGCATGCCCATAAATTGTCACATCTTTGTTATCAATCAATCAATCAGTAGATGATTAAATCATGGCTAATCACACAGGAGTGTATCAATGCACTGAGGGTTGAGCTGTTTCACGTAGAGTTGTTTGAGCTGACATGACTTGAGTGCCTTTCGGAGTTCTAGAAGAGAGGTGGCTGTCCGCAGTGGCAGAGATCGGTCCAGGGTTTTTTCATGAGGTAGGAGAAAGAATGTCCTCCACAGTTGCTCCAGCGGATGTGGGTGTGCGAGCAAGAGATTGCTGAGAGTCCAATCCATGGTTTCCGTTGCACCAGACCTCCATAGCAGGCATGCAGAGCAGAGCAGCTTCCCGGCTTCATCCCAGTTCTCGGCCCTTTGTCGCCACAAACTTTCTCACGCTCGTGCTGCAACCGACAGTGGCACCAGTAGTAGCAGCAGTGGTATCCAGAGTTTTTAGTAGTGGGCAGAGGAGCCAGGGGCGGCGTCGGCAGTACCATCATCCGGTCTGCCGCCCCATCCCGCATAGTGGACTGTGAACTACTGTGCTGATGTGTGTCATGTGCAGTGGAGCTGAGCCTGGAGCTTGGAACTTGGAGCCCAACAGCCTGAGCAATACTGCAATACCAAGGCCCAGTGAGGCCCAGTGGGGTGGATTGTGGTGCACATAACCAGCACCGTGGTGCTCCAGGTAGTCCATGGTAAAAACCACAGTCTAAACGCCATTTGTCGGTCTCCACCAGTGCAGTGCAGAGGGGTCCTGTGGTCACTGCCTGACTTTTCAGACATTTAGATCCTGTTGAAGCGGCGGCCTATGAGCAGGAGTGGCTCTCTCTGGAACTGAAGTGAAAGATTAAGGATTTATAAGTGGAGAGTGGAGTCTGGAGGAGAGTGGAGAGTGAAGGGCATGCTATTGCCGGAAATTTGGTATTTTTTCTCCGATTAAGCGCTTAACCGTGAGGTGGCAGGAATCAACCAGGCAAGTCCAAAATTCTGCCCGATACCCAGAGCGAGATGACTTCTAGAAAACTGTGCTCAGGGTGAGTAATCTCCTCCTCCCGAGGCTATAAACTAAGAAGATCATTTAGCGTCACCAGACAATTATAGCATCTCTGCTATAAATCCCACCCGGTTATTATTTGTTTCTTTCATAAAAAGCCTCGGACGGACCCTGAGGTGGCAGCTGTGGTTCAAGAAGGCCAGATCTTTAACTTCCAAGGTAGCCTTGCTGAGGGCCAGGTACAGTCTAGTGGAGGACCTCGGTCCTTGGATCAGATTAATGAGAGAGTGGAGGTTGGCTCCAGTGAGCAACTGCTTGATGCACCTACCGGTGATCCTATAGATTCTGATCTTCTTGCCAGCCAGCAGAGTCAGTCAATTATTTTAATAAATAGGTCAAAGCAGTTAAATCAGTCAACAAATGACAGTATGATCGAGATTCTACTGGTTGTTTCATCATCTCGGATGGACTTCCAATAGGGATCAGGCAGGGACGGCGACCTGGATGCTCACCATGGTGCTCCCTTGGTGGAGAAGGCAAAACTATGTAAAGAGCCATCGCTAGGGGAAGATTTTACACTCCCGGACATTGATATAGAAGCTCAAAAAAGGGTTTTAGGAGACTGTTTTGACCATAGGCATAAAGACAACCAGTTAATGAGTGGTCATAGATATGTCAATACTCCAATTGTAAGCTCCTCTCCAAGGCGCCTCTCCATGCCTATCTTATACAGCAGTACAAGTCATTTGATTGGTATATCTATGGAGTCTGTCCATGATGTATTCTTGCTTGATTCTCAACCGAAATGGGGAAATCAGAGAAAGGGGGTGCCCTCAGAATATCGTCAGTGTATTGAAAAAATGGTAAATTCCATACTGTCCTTATTAGAGAAATCTGTACTGTCTTCTGACCACATCTTGGAAATGATTTCTGTAATGCTATTTGAAATGCAAAAGGTAAATAAGTTTGTTACCCCTAAATCTATCCCCACAATTCTCACCCACACGGATAAACTGCCAAGGATTAGGCCTTTACCATACCTTCCCTCGGTAGAGTCAAGAGATGTCTCCGTACTGGCAGGAACTCCTCTCCTCCCGGAGCCCCCCCATGGCTCCTGTATGTAAACTTGAAAAGGAAGAGTTATGCTTAAGCACATTATTTGAGGAGGTTGAACTGAGTCCCCCTCTGGAAAATTCCATCTTGAAATTCTTCCCCTTGTTTAAAAAGTGTAGATTGGGGGGCAACAGAGAAATTGAGAAAATCAGGGGCCATGACAAGCAATCTGAGCAGGTGGGGAGGGCAGGTGGGGAGAGGGAGGCACTAACCTCTCTGACTACTACTCAGGTTTACTCTCCCACATTGTCAGGGAATGGAGGACAGAAAGTAGGTAAGAGGGATAGCATAGTATCAAAACATAAGGGGGAAAACATGAAAGAGAAACACAAAAAAATGCGACGATTTTCCAAACAGAAAGTATCAAAACTGCACTTTTCCAGGATTTTGGAAAGCCAGAGCGATGCCCATTTAATAACAGAGAAGGAAGGCCCTAAAACTCCACTAGCAGATGGCAACCCAAGGGAATTTATCAGAGCGCCCACGGCATTGACTGGGAGTTTGGGGGACTCGGACCGAGAGTATTTCCTTTAACCCGGTTGTTGCAGTCCCTCCAAGGAACCCAGCCCTCCTCTAGGGAGTTAGGGGATCCATTGGGAGGGGAAATGCACATGGGTTTATGGCGTCCCCTCGCTGCATACAGGGACTGGGGCCATTGACCCCATTGATACCAGGGGGGAAGGTACCCAAGAGGGAGGGCCCCAAGCCCCAATTAAATTACTAGTTGGGCCAAATAGAAACCACATAGGGACCTCATTTTAATCTGATAGAAATACTGAGGTCCCAACTCCCAATACGGTCTCATACTCGAATATCCAACATCATGGTGGGACGCAAGTTGCCAGCTTTACGAATATGGCCCCTTGATGGATTCCATGGAGAGACGACCCAAAGAAAACTAGTGGGGCACAGCCCAGTTTATCTTCCACGGTGGATTTCATCTGGCTATTTGATATTGAATCCACCCCGGTAAATAGAGGTTACATTCCTATTTTCGGAACTAAAGTCAATAAAGCTGATAGCCAGCAAGGATTTTTTAAATGTGATGATACATGTAGATGACACTGTTCTGTACTCTAGGGTCACTTTTCGTTCCCTGATAGTGGACAACCTGGTTTTAAAGAACTGTGAGCATTTTTTGAAACGAGGGCTTGATATAACACCTGTTAATGAATATGAGGAAAATCAAATTGCGGGCCCTAGAAGCCAAAATCTGAAAGTTTCTAAGGCTACTAATTCAGTGGCACTAGATGCATTGGACCCCGAAAATGAGTATTCTGTGGACAATCCTAAAGATATAGTGGTTTCCGTGGGCTGGAGGGGGCGTTTAATAAATGTTGTGCCCAACGTAGCAGTTGCACCTCAGACTCCGGACATAGAAGATGAATTCGCCCAGTGCAGAGTAGAGCAGAGCAGCAGAGCAGGGAGTCACAGCTGAAGCAGAAAGCGAAGCGAGCGGAAGCAAGTAGAACGCAGCTACCAGTATCCATATTCATACCCGGCAAAAGCTCCTCGTCCCTGGTTCCGGTGTAGGACGGCAAGGCGAACAGGTCGGGACTGCAAAGAAGCTGAAAAGCCGAAGCCGACTGGTGCACTGGTGAGTGGTGCATTGAAAAGCTCCGCTCTGCTTCCTTCTGAGGTACTGCTTCACCGGATGACCTCCCGGCTCCCGGCTCCCTGTCCCCGCTCCCTCGTTCCTGCCTTGCTTCTGCCTCGGCCCGGGGGGGGCTGTGCGGAGTGCGGAGTGTTTCAGGGAGTAGCTGCGAGGTTCGACCCCCATCAAGACTGCGTGCGGCGGCGGCCGTAGATAGAGGTCCGGATCAGATCGGTGAGAGCCTGTCTGAGAGCCGGCATAGGTTCAGCAGCCCGAGCCTGCTCTCCTAGGATTGGCAAGACTGACAGCTGCCCGGTTAGGTGGGTGCCGTGTTTGTGACCCCGGACTGCAGGTAGTTCTGGGCCATTGGGGGGGCTACTGGCTGCAGGCACTGGCAGGGAGTGGCAGCTAGCAGTAGGAGAACTGAGGCTGAAAGGGCAGAGGCTGGAGGCAGGTGTCAAGGATCCAGCCAAGCCCGTACTTCTCAAACCGCCAGGACAGCCTCCACCGCTGCCCATTGTGTGTGGATACCACTTGCCAGGAGGGAGGCATAGCGCTTCACAGCGGAACCAAAGGGGGTAATTAACCGCTGTTCAAGGAGCGCCATATCGCTCGCACCAACAGTAATAAACTATTTAAAGCGACGCTGCTACCTCCCACTGACTACCAACAATTAGCTGCTGTATCATGCTTTATCTGCTCCATTAATATCTCCATGCAATCGCCATTGTAGAGGCACTGTGTTTCTTATACAGCCGCTCCACCTAGTACGCCTCATACTGCAGTCACACCTCACCATCCTCCCTGACGGCAGCTACTCCTGCTCAGTGGGGGCAGACGGGCTTGGGAGGGAGTGGAGTGGAGCGGAGCGGGAGGCAAAGGTCGGTGCGGTGCAGGAGGCACAGGGGGTACAAACAACAGGTTACAAGGATACTAGGAAACCGTCCACACAGCCTTTAAAGGATGAGATCAGGTAGGGTAAGGAGGACACCAAAGCAAAATAAACGGACACCAAAGGAAAAGAAATCCCTACCAATCGACCAGTGCAAAGCAAACCAGGAAAAAACATCACCAAACAAAACGATCTTAAAAAAAGGGCTAACAAGAGTGTTACCCACTCAACTTATCTCTCCAATTGCATCAATGTTCAGGAAAAATCAGGGCGAGAGAGAGAAACCAGAGGCGAACAAAGATTTCTTCTTTCTGAAAAATCCAGGAGCCACTCTCCTTACGACCCAACAATCTCCTCCGGGCCTACCTACGCCTTTAACTCCTAAGAAGGCTTCCTGCAACAAAGGCCTACCATCAATATTCACGAAACTAACTCCCCAGTTACCTTGGGCGAATTCAACCAGCCCTCCTCGCCAAAATAGGTACCAGGATGAATTGATAGCAAGGGCCCACAAGCAGGATGAACTGGGAGAGGGTCTTGACCAGGAAACCTCCCGCCGCAAAAACGCAACATAGGAGACACATTTGTCCTGGATCTGAGTAAAACACAGGCAACTGGAATTACAACAGAGGTCACCATGGATAACAAGAGTGTGGAAAAGTAAATTTTGCCATGTTCTGTGTCCCTACGTGTCCTCCATCTTATGTTATGTGTGCATGATTAATATGCATATGTATTCCCCATGTTCGATTAAAGACGCAATTATAGTTGTGTCCATCTCTAGTATGCCAGTTTCCAGTTCTCGTGAATACTACGATTATCAGGCCTATGTAAAGCTACGTTGCCACGTTTCCCAGTGTGCACGTTATTTCATTGTAAAGTCCCCGTTTCTAGGCCTCAAAAGGGCCCGGACACCAGATTCAGCTTCTGTCTCCTGAGCCCTCGCTGAGGAGCGATACAGCCCCCACCTGTATTCCTGACCCTTCACTTACTTCCTGCCTCACAGTGCCCGGTTCAGCCTGGCTCTGCCTACGAGTCTGCCAAGAGTATGTTATGATTCTAGTTATCAGTCCAGTCCTCCTTCTCTGCATTCCTAAGCTACTGAATCGCATCAATAGTTCCGTCATCGTCTAGCCTTTACGTCTCCATGTAAGAGAAATACTGCATTTAATGGTCATTTAATATTCTTCATCACGCACTACATGTAGAATAATGCATGCTCCAGTCTTAGAGTCTATTAGCCTCTCCCCTCCTGACTCTTAGTTTATATCAACATGTTCTCTAAACATTAGATACTAGATACTGTTTAGGTACATGTCGCCCTGACTCTCCAGACTTCAGTCTCTGCTCCTAGCACAGAGTTCATAGCCCCCAGCTTCTCCTGGTAACACGTCATTGTCAGTTTGCGCGCACCACCAGGTTAGAGGTCCCGGCTCCTTAGGTAGCCCCCTCCATGTTTCCGCCCCATTTATGACATATTCTGTTACGTTTACATCACATGTCTATGTATACGCCTCTTGTTACACCCACTTTTACCCTTATCTTTCGCGACTGCTATTGACCACACCCACTGCTCCGCCTACTGTATTCATTGTAATGCAACTGTTTTAGTATATATGCTTGTGTACTGTTATTAAATGTTAGCGCGCTCATTGCTCATTCCCTGTCCCCCCTGCAGGGCCCTGCCATCCTGTTCCCGTGCAGGTTGTCCTGTTCCTGTCCTTTATGCTGTATTAAACCTGCAAACTCCTACTACCTCGAATCTTGACTCTTATTTATTGAGCTATCTGTTATTGCTATGTCCAGTAAAACCTAGATCCGGTATTATTTATTTATATACCACATAATGGCGCCCGAACAGGGACTTGCCCTTTCCCCACGCGCCGGTGAAGCCACGCCGGCCCCCTGACCCTCTGCAGCCGTGACGGAACCATACCGGCCACGTGCAGATATTTCTGCTCCAAGTATCCCTCAGGCCCACGGAGGAGACGGAGGTGGCGGTCCAGCATCCAGACGAGGCGGTGGAGGAACGCGGCGAGTCCCGACCAGAGCCCAAGCCGAGAGTCCAAGGTCCGAGGTATCCGGAGGCCCACCCGTAACAGAAGTCCGAAGTTCGTCCGTCCGGCGTCGAAGCAGTCCAGTCCAGTCCGAGGCCTTCCGTTCTTGCTGCCCGGTGAGTACCGTTGCTGGGGTAGTATCTAGACAGGGTCAATCTTATTGTCTCTGGTCCGTGGGGTTTGGTGGTACACAGATCCCAAAACGAAGTGTCCATTTTGGTGGATGCGGGTTCTGACGTGTCTCTTTATGAGACCGGTGAGTTTCGTACTGTTTTAGCAGTGCATCTAGTTTCTGTTCTAGTCAGTTCTGTTCTCAAGAGAAAATTCATGTATTCTGTTTTCGGTATTCCAGGTAGTATTCTGTTCGACTGTTATGTTTAAATGTTCTTCATGTATTTTAATGTCGTGGTATGAATGTGGAGTAATTATCGTGTTCATTGTGTATTGTAATTGTGTATTGTGTCTAGGTTACAGTTCAGTCATGCCCTTATTTTCTAAACTACGTCAGTTAAAAACCAGAAAAGGTCTGCTAGAAGCAGCAGTTCCTGTCCCGCCTAGGGACAGTCCAGGTCATTTTATGTATCAGAAGCATGGCATAAGTGCCATATTATATCTAGACTTATGGGTAGAGTATACCAAACAGTTAGAGGAAAAGTATAGATGGCCCGTATCAGGTACGTGGGATGCCGAGTGCATCATGCGAGTAGAAGAAGCATTATGGAAAAAGAAAGCCAGACAGTCACAGAAAGATGCCATCGAGTTATGGCGCAAAGAATCTCATAAAAGAACCGAAAAAGAAATCAGAAAGTCAGAACTAAGTAGAGAATGCTTAGAACGAGCCCAAGAAAGGGAATTAATCGAGATAGGTGAACGAGTCAAAACCGAACAGTCAGACAGACAGAGGCATGCCCTCATTAAGGGTATGTATCCTCTTCTTGCCGAGGGCTTGCCAAAAGCGACCCCGGAGGCATCCAGTAATTTTCCGCCACCCTTAGTTCCGACCAAGCTACGTCACAAACCGACCGCAGCTGATATTTTTATCTCGTCCTATTTGGACGACACAGTCCCGGAATATGCAAATCCTGTTCCGCCAGTCCCTGTAAATCAGGCAATTCCTGCTCCTCCAGACACCGGGGCACCTCTTGCAGTACCTGCTACGGTACCCCCGGTCCAGCCTACATTACAATTTCCCACTCTGCCAGCACGAAGAGTGTCAGTCGACGATTCCAGTTTAGGGGCCGCAGGAGGAGGTCCTCCTGGTACCCCGCCACCACACCAACGTAGAACGTTGGCCGAGTTACATGAATGTGCGTTACAGCGTACGCCCAAATATAAGTCCGTTGCAGACATCCGACGAGCTCTCACTGAATGCCGCTATGATCCAGTTGCAGGTGATGATAGTACAGTTATATATTCCATCCGTGTAAGACGGGTGACCGGGTATTTGGACACCCTACCAGACATGAAAGAAGATCTAGACAGAATATATCGTTTCATCCGTACAGGGAATGATCCAGAAAGTATTGGCGAAGCCATGTCTCAAAGGAAAGCTGAAATCCAGCTCATGATATTAAAGTTTCTGATTAATTGTCTAATAAGAGAACAAGATTACCCGACTAAAGATCCGGCCGAAATGCGAATCCTGACAAGCTGGAGTGATAATATAGCCGAGGGTAAGCACAAAACCATCAGCAGTATAGAGAGTATGTACAAGAAAATTCGTAAGGAAATAATAAAGTTACATGAACAACGTAAAGAAGCACAAGTGAGCGAGAAAGAGAATGACTCTCCTACGGAAGAGGTAGAGGACGAGAATCCCGCCAGAATAGCGTATGTAGGAAAATCTAGATTTCCAGATCGCCATTTACGCCTAGAACACAAGTCAGTTTTTCATCATCCAGCACCAGAACACGGTTCTCTAGAACAAGTATTCCAAGCTACCGATCACATTCTGAAATCACGAATCGGTTACAGTGAATTAAGTACTATGCATGAACAAGAACTAGTCCGATCAGCAGTCCGATGGATTACTGATTCTACCACTTTTCCAGATGAAATAGTGGCACAAATGTTTCTGAAACTGCCCCCAGCCGAGCAGCGACTGGTGGGTATGTATATGATCCAGCACCTCATTACATTGTATGAGGGTCAACATTCTGATCCAGGTCCGTTACACGATGTCCTGAACGAGTTACTCCAGTATAGGTGGAAAGGTTTAGGTACCGATTTAATTAGTGTCATTCTAGAACAGCGCCACAAATATAGAACGTTTTTGAACCCGCATTTTGTTCATGTCTCACCCCCAGAAAGTAAACCGTTTTACATAGATAGACAGAATCCGTTACGAGAAGTACACCCAGTTAGGACAGCAGCTGGTGAAATGCAACGAGTGTTTGTTTACACTCCGATTACAAAGATGGAACTCTTAGAGATGAAGAAATTAATTCCTTGTCACGACAAAGATCCAGCAGGGTTCCACCGAGAATTAAAAGACATGCTCCGTATGGGAGAATACACGTATCCAGATATTATTAAAATGTTAAAGGTCCTGTTGCCCGCAGGGGTATATGAGAAACTCAAGGAAAAAGATTGGGAGGTGGGAGAGAAAAAGATCGATTGGGCAGTCCTAGAAGCTGAAGATAAGATACGAGTACCAGGTACCGGTCTTGGAGAGAAATGTAAAGAATTACCAGAACTGTTAATACAAGTTTTGCCCAGATTATTAGCCACTAAAAAGGAAGACTGGGATGCAATCTCAGCCTGTAAACAGAAACAAGACGAAGATACTAGTGATTTTTATTCTAGATTTGAAAAATGCTTTAGTATAAACAGTGGCCTCAAGACAAGTAGCGAGTCATACCCTCATCTTTTTGTTACTAAACTAGTCGAGAATTCAAGTCCACAAGTTAAGAATCGAGTTTTGAAATTCGAAAGTACATGGCAAGCTAATACCCCGTCCCAGATGTTACAGATGCTCCAGTACCACCAGAATAGAATCAGAGAAGAGCAAGAACACGAGAGAAAACGTATGAAAGACACGAAAATGAAAGTACTAGTTGCACAATCTGTTCCTCAAGACAGTCAGAAGAGGGGTACGAATCAAGCCAGTCATCCCGCAGCTCCCGTTAAAGGGACATGCAATTATTGTAAACAGCCAGGTCATTATATAAACGAGTGTGCAGTTCTGAAACACAACATAGCTACTGGTAAGACTAAAGAAAGACCACGTCCGCCTAGACAAGAACAAGTTTTACAGACTTCTCAGCCACAGAATGCACAACAGACAGTTCCAGCACCGCAGCCTATTGCTGCAACACAGCATGTTACACAGCAGATGTACCCGTATGCACAGTCCGAGTATCCAGAGTACCAGCAGTATTCATGAAACAGCCTAGAGAGGGAGATAGGCTTGCCTCTCATCGAGATACCTGTAGATCAAGAGGGTCCCTATGTTCATAGTCAAGTACTAGGGAAAGACAGAAAGTTTCTGATTGATACAGGGGCAAGTAGGACCACCATCAGTCACGCCGAAGTTCCAGGGGCTCCGCTCTCAGGCTCTAGAAATGTTTCCCTTGGATTTTCAGGAAAGCCTATTGTAAACGAGATATCTAAGCCAGTCACTCTAGAAGTAGGTCCATTGTCCCGCACTACTGATCTGTTACTTACGAAGTCATGTCCAGAAAATTTGTTAGGTATTAAAACACTGAAAGAATTAGGTGCAGTTATTTGCTGCTCCCCCGAGGGAATACGATTGTTCCTACGTGACTTCAAGGGTCACTATGTATTACGAGATTTTGATCCAAGATTGTCTAATGTTCCGCAGCATCTATGGGCGCAAGGTCCAACTGATGTTGGTTATATGCAAATCACACCCCATCGTGTGACTCTCAAGCCAGGTGTAGTGTTACCACGAATCAGACAGTACAGATTGCCACCTGAGGCTGTAGCAGCCTTATCCAAAATTATTGACGAGCTCATGGCTCAAGGAGTAGTTGTAGAAACTGACTCCAATGTATGTAATTCTCCGATCATTCCAGTCATGAAACGTACTGATCCGAATGCACCCCCAGTATATCGATTAGTGATTGACCTTCGAGAACTCAATAAATGTATTATCCCCCAGTACCCAGTTGTCCCAGATATTTCATCCCTATTGACAGCCATTGATTCAGAAGCTTCATTTTTTACAGTCATAGACCTCAAGAACGCGTTTTTCAGTGTCCCCATTCATCCAGACAGCCAGTTTCTTTTCGGATTTTGTTTAAATGGAAGGAGCTATATGTTCACACGCGCTCCTCAAGGTTTCACAGAAAGTCCTAGCATTTATAGTCAGGCACTTAAAAGACAACTAGACAACATTCACATGCCAACAGACACTGCCCTGCTCCAGTATGTCGATGATTTACTGATCACAGCCCGTTCTGAACGTGCTTGCGAGCGAGCATCACTTATAGTCTTGTATTTTCTCGCCGAGATGGGGCACAAGGTGTCCCCTTCGAAGCTTCAATTCTGTGTCCAGCAAGTGATCTATTTAGGCCACTTACTGTCCAAGAGGGGTAGGCAGTTGACACCAGACCGTATCCAGTTAATAGCGAGTCTTCCTCAGCCCAAGACCCAGAAGGAGGTACGTGCTTTTATCGGCCTTACTTCTTATTGTAGACAATGGATTCCTCAGTATGCATTTCTAGCTAAACCACTGATACAGTTAACGACACAGGAGGCAGCCGTATCGACTGTCTTCCCTTGGACATCTGAACATACACTTAGTTTCAATGAGTTAAAGAAAGCTTTATGCCAAGCTCCAGTTCTAGCTACACCGAACTACAGTAAGCCTTTTACACTTTTCGTCACCGAACGTGAAGGTACAGCATTATCTGTTCTCACACAAGATCAAGCAGGACAATACAAGCCTTGTGCTTATTTTTCGAGCACATTAGATCCAGTAGCCCAGGCTCTGCCTGCGTGCCTCAAGTCAGTTGCAGCCACAGCACTAGCTATCAGACAAAGTGATTCCATAGTATTAGGACACTCTTTGACAGTACAGGTTCCACACTCTGTGGAAGTTCTTTTAAACCGAACACAGACTCAGCACTTGACAATTGCACGTTTAACAGGTTATGAATTGACACTGTTCCAGCCACACATAGAAATCAGACGCTGCAACGTTCTAAATCCTGCTACCCTGTTACCATCAGTTAATTCGAATCCTGCCACACACGACTGTGTGGAAGTAGTTAATACCATGACTAAGCCAAGACAAGACCTGACAGATATTCCATTACCAGATCCCGACCTGACACTTTATGTGGATGGTTCATGTATGAGAACAAGTACGGGAGAACTAGTAGCCGCGTATGCAGTGACTACTGACACTGAAGTTATAAAAACACACCGTATTGACACCCTGTCTGCTCAAGCCGCAGAGCTAGTTGCTCTGACACAAGCCTGCATACACGCTAAGAACCTGAAAGTTAATGTTTATACAGATTCACGTTACGCATTTGGAGTCGTACACGACTTCGGAGTGCTCTGGCAGGAGAGAGGTTTCATGACTTCTCATGGAACCAAGATTCAGCATGGTCTCCTTATTCAAGCTCTGTTAGATGCCATACATTTACCGACATCTATTGCTATCATGAAGTGCAAAGCACATACGAAAGTTACTGACACTATTTCCCAGGGTAATGATCTAGCAGATCGCACAGCCAAGCTTACAGCACAGACACCAGACATTCCAGTTAATCCGACACAGACACATACTCCAGATCCGACTACATGTATGACAGTTAAGGACCCTACTCAAGATGTCATAGATATCCAGTTACATGCTACTCCCGATGAAATCAAGAAATGGTCCGAACAAGGAGGGGTCCAGACAGATCAGGGATGGGTAACGAAGGGTAGAGCCACATGGTTTCTCCCCGACTCTATGGTTCAAGTCATTATTAATACCGCACATAGTCCAGCACATTTAGGAGAAAAAGCTATGTTAGACAGTATCCAGACCATTTGGTTTAACAAGCATTTACGAGCTGCAGCCAAGCAAAAAGTCCGTACCTGTATGATATGTTGCCAGTTTAATCCAGGTAAAAGTGTCCCGGTGGAACAAGGTGGATTCCAGCCCCCTGACCACCCTTTTGAAGTCCTCCAGATGGATTATATTCAGATGGAGCGATGTCGAGGTTTCAAGTATGTCCTTGTAGTTGTATGCGCTTTGTCCAGGTGGACAGAGGCATATCCAGTCCCAGATTACACAGCCGCGACCACTGCCAAGCAGTTGGTTCGTGAGTTCTTCCCCCGTTATGGACTCCCTAGAGTCGTATATTCTGATAACGGCCAGCCATTCTCATCTGAGCTTATGAAACATATTTCCCTTTTGTTAGGGTACCAGTGGAAGTTCCATTGTGTACGCCATCCTGAAGCAGCCGGTCTCGTAGAGAGACATAATCAGACCCTGAAAATCCGCGTTGCAAAAGTATGTAAAGAGAAAGGTGTGGACTGGCTAGTAGCTCTGCCAGTCGCTTTATTTTATATGCGCATGGTCGCACATTCCAGATCAGGTCTGTCCCCGTACGAGGTCGTATTCGGCCGCCCCCCTAACATGTGGGGTACACCTAGACCTCGAAGTATTACAGATGTTTCAAGTAATATGCTGACAGATTACCTAGCTTCCTTGATGTCTGCCCTCAACTCTTGTCGTTCACAGGTTGCCGCCGCATTTCCAGACAATACCGAGGTGGCACCGCATGAAATCGTTCCCGGATGCATGGTTCTTGTCAGGAACTTTGATCGTTCAAGTCCGCTGGAGCCTCGCTGGAAAGAACCCCGACAGGTCCTCCTGGCCACCCGTACTGCCGTCAAGCTGGAAGGCAGGAAGGGCTGGGTGCATCTGTCGCATATAAAGAAGTTTTATGGACTGAAACCTGTTTCAAAGAACATTTCCGAGGATTCTAAAAACTGCCAAAGTACTATTCTTAAGGACTGTCCCGCAAAAGACATTGACACGAACCCTTCCCTGTTAGAGAAAACTCCGCAACAGGAGTATAAGAAGAAACTAAGGTCTAGTAAAATAAGTCAGCCAGTTTGATTGTCTAAGTCCTCCCCTAGGTGAAACGGTTAGACCGGTTTCTGACATGTATAAAATAGACCCCCATAGTGAGAGAGTTAGTCAAAACTCAATCCGATGTATCGTTTTTCTAAGTTTCATATTGTTTCTCAGCCTTATGTTTACCTGCACAGGTTATGCATTTTATTTGTATTTTCCAGTTTCTCATGTAAATAAGTCTTCTATTGCTACAGTAGAGCACACGTTTAGTGATCTGCCTCCTCATGAACTCTCTTATCGTCTTGCTATGCATAATAATTCCTTTATCCGCATGTTACATTATTCACACCAGGCCAGCAATGCCACTAATTGTTGGGTGTGTGGTCGACTCCCCCCTTTCCAGACACCGAAGGGAGTTCTGCCACTCTTTCCTTATCCATTTTCACATAATGGTTCGTGTGGAGCATGGTCCACGTTAACGTCATCCTCAACAGATATGTCTTTTCTTAACAGTACATGTTTTCCAGACAAGCAAGGTCTTCCCCACAGAACAGGGTTAGATCTAGAGAATGAAGTTTATAACTTAGGTAATTATTCTTCGAATTTCATGGTCCTGAATGTTCAGTCTGATACTACTCCAGACTTACCTGCTATGTCAGTATTACCAGTCAAAGGTGAATTATGTGTCCGAAATAATGGTTCCGTACATGTAGGACATAGTGATTGTACTACTATTGTCAAGTATAGTGACAGTGGGAAATCTATTTTCAAAGCTTCACGTCATTCTTATTTTGTTTGTGGTCAGACCGCATATGTTCGTCTGCCCCTCGATTGGGAGGGAACCTGTTACATTGCCTTCCTACTGCCACCAGTTTTCCTAGCCCCATCTGATTATCACAGAAACACACATCTAGTACACATTAGACATAGAAGGGAGATCGAGTCCCCGATTGTCGATCAAACTGAAACTGCTCTAGAACAGTATACAGATTTCAATAAAGGTTTTTTCTTCTTTATAGGACCTGTCCAGAATAGTAAGTTAATACGTAGGTTAACCAGAACCCTTGAAGCAGTAGTGAATGAGACTGCCTCTGCTCTAGGTAACTTAACTGAAGAACAATCTGCTATGAGATTTGTCGTGCTCCAGAATCGTCTCGTCCTTGACGTCATACTGGCCGATAGGGGCGGGGCCTGTAGAGTCATCGGATCTAGTTGCTGCATTTTCATTCCTAATAACGCGCCGTCTGTTTATTCAGCTATAACCAGACTCCATAAAATTGCCCATATGTTACACCAAGATCCAGGCACCTGGACATGGTCCGGTTGGTTCTGGAATATAATTTCCGCTTGGGGATGGAAAGTATTGTCATTTCTAGGTATTGCAGTAGCGATCATATTCAGTTGCTGCCTCTGTATACAATGTGGCCCTGCGATTTGCGGCATTTGTGCTACTTCTTGTATTCCTAGTCCCAAGTCCCGTTCTAAATGCCGTTCCAAGAAAATTCGAGACGAGCAAATGATACTGTATGAAATGATAGATGGTATCATGAATATTGATGTTTCCTGATGGAAACGTAGTGACAAGGAGGGAATGTGGAAAAGTAAATTTTGCCATGTTCTGTGTCCCTACGTGTCCTCCATCTTATGTTATGTGTGCATGATTAATATGCATATGTATTCCCCATGTTCGATTAAAGACGCAATTATAGTTGTGTCCATCTCTAGTATGCCAGTTTCCAGTTCTCGTGAATACTACGATTATCAGGCCTATGTAAAGCTACGTTGCCACGTTTCCCAGTGTGCACGTTATTTCATTGTAAAGTCCCCGTTTCTAGGCCTCAAAAGGGCCCGGACACCAGATTCAGCTTCTGTCTCCTGAGCCCTCGCTGAGGAGCGATACAGCCCCCACCTGTATTCCTGACCCTTCACTTACTTCCTGCCTCACAGTGCCCGGTTCAGCCTGGCTCTGCCTACGAGTCTGCCAAGAGTATGTTATGATTCTAGTTATCAGTCCAGTCCTCCTTCTCTGCATTCCTAAGCTACTGAATCGCATCAATAGTTCCGTCATCGTCTAGCCTTTACGTCTCCATGTAAGAGAAATACTGCATTTAATGGTCATTTAATATTCTTCATCACGCACTACATGTAGAATAATGCATGCTCCAGTCTTAGAGTCTATTAGCCTCTCCCCTCCTGACTCTTAGTTTATATCAACATGTTCTCTAAACATTAGATACTAGATACTGTTTAGGTACATGTCGCCCTGACTCTCCAGACTTCAGTCTCTGCTCCTAGCACAGAGTTCATAGCCCCCAGCTTCTCCTGGTAACACGTCATTGTCAGTTTGCGCGCACCACCAGGTTAGAGGTCCCGGCTCCTTAGGTAGCCCCCTCCATGTTTCCGCCCCATTTATGACATATTCTGTTACGTTTACATCACATGTCTATGTATACGCCTCTTGTTACACCCACTTTTACCCTTATCTTTCGCGACTGCTATTGACCACACCCACTGCTCCGCCTACTGTATTCATTGTAATGCAACTGTTTTAGTATATATGCTTGTGTACTGTTATTAAATGTTAGCGCGCTCATTGCTCATTCCCTGTCCCCCCTGCAGGGCCCTGCCATCCTGTTCCCGTGCAGGTTGTCCTGTTCCTGTCCTTTATGCTGTATTAAACCTGCAAACTCCTACTACCTCGAATCTTGACTCTTATTTATTGAGCTATCTGTTATTGCTATGTCCAGTAAAACCTAGATCCGGTATTATTTATTTATATACCACAAGAGTACGAAGGAAGTACTGACGTGCACAGAAAAACCAGCATCCAATGCAGAACTTAAAGCACCAACAGCAGTACTAACCTTTTTTGGAAAATTCTCAGAAACCAATACACAAAACCCCCCAACAGCACTGCAAATACAGAAATTACTTAACAAAGAGCCCCAGATATTCAAAGCCCAGATACACAGGGAACAAAACACAACCCAAATGGAATTGACTAGTCAGCACACTTCAGAAACATCATGGCTGAAGCTATTAAACTTTACATCAAGCCCAACATCAAATAATGAAATAATGCAAGACATAAGTAAAGACAAAGGGGAAAAAACATGGGGGAAATAAAATCATCAAGCCCCACAGCAAGTCTCACATCAAGCCCAACAATAAACAAGGGAAAGCGGCAAAACACAAGTATAACCATTCACACAAGGGAAGAAACCTCAAAAAAAAAACTAGGCAATACAAACGAGGAAGGGCAGTCTACTCAACTGCAAAGTAAAGGAAAATCAGTGGAATATCCCTGAGATGGAAGAACTGTTACTCCAAAACCAGGCAATTCCCCACTTCCCAAAGAACGTGTTCAGAATTACGAACAGAGTGCTAGTGTAAGCAACTCAGGGTTGTTACTCTCCACAATAGAAACACTTCAATCAACAGTAAAGGCTTTAAACTGGCAATCCGACAAAATGGATATCCAAGTCGACTTAATGAACACCATAGCCCACCATATTGCGGGGATTGACAACAAACTGGATAGACTAAATAATCTGATAATAACTGCTCAATCGAAGTATACACTGGAACAGAGTCCCTGCACCTGCGGTCCTATTATAGATAAATTAAACCTCCTTCCCAACCTAATAGAACAAATACTGGCTGTAAGAAAATCAGATCAACATTTCTCGAAAGGTAACTCAACCAGGAAAATTATTGATCACAACCACGCTAACAGTCCGGAAACAGTAAATGTAACCCAAAAAATTACTGACCATAATACCGTTAAGACCCCAGAAACGAATACATCTAAAGGAAAGATCAGGGCAGAAATAATTCCAGCAGTAAACATAACAACGCCAAACAAAAAAACCTCCTTAACGAGGCGACAAAAAAAACGGGGAAGAAAAGCAAGGAATAAACATCCGCCAGGACACGCGGAAGAAGGCACCAGAATATTTCCCATATTCACCTCAGCTATAAACAAGGAGGAAACTTCAAATACGACATTACAATCTGATGACTCATTTGATCAAACACACAACTCATCAGGACAACAGCTACAAACAAAAAAAGAAAGGGAGGCCCTTCGCACAGAGACGATAAGCAACACTGGTATATGCACATTATTAACGGCCATAGGCGAGACAAACAGCAGACACGCACAGCTAAGGTTGGTCTTGGGCAACGGAACACAGAAAATTGATGCAGTGGAAAAAGGAAGCCGCATAGAAACCGGCAGTACATCACGACCAACCGGCTCTCCAGGCCTACCTATAACCTCGGAGAGCCCCGGAAAATACCAAGAGGCGGCCGTGAATAACAAACTAACACCAGCCAGACAAAGACGTGATGTCACCCAAGAAAAACGACAAGAAGGAATCAAACACTGCAAACAAGGCAGAGAAGAAATAATCCAAAGACAAAGCAGGTCTCAAGGTATGTTACGAGATTCCACAATAGAGGACATACCTACTAACAACCAGGAGGTATCATCAAAAATAAATGAAAGAACCGTAAACTGGAAAAGTAGGATTTGGGTTGGAAAAAGTCTACCCCCCACTGCGGGTATAAAAATACTACTAAGGCATGGAGTCCGTCACATAAACTTGAACTGCCTCGAGGATGCTACTCTAGGGAGGGGAACAGAGTCTGAGTACATCAGAGCCCCCCAGACTAACACAGCCACGAACAGAGACCTAACAAAAGAGAGCAACCAGACCGTAATGACCACGATATCCCAGCGCGTACAAGAAATCGATACGCACGGAACACAAACACCCGCCGGGACCAGGCCTCACTGTAAAATCAGCCCAGACAACGCACCAGAACTAGGGAAAGGCCCTGAGAACTGGTCTAGTAATGACAACTTACATCTCAAACAACTCCTTTTTACCCCGGAATACGAAACTCAGGGGCGACATGACATCCTCAACAGGGGAAATTTGTTTAAACTTTATGCAAACATTGAAGGGCTCCAACACCTAACTAACACTGATCTACTGTCAGTCAAATTTTGCAAACAAGACATAACTAGTTCATTGGAACAAACATTAACAACATGGCGAACAGCAGAAATCGCCCAGTTAATACTATCCTTTAGAGAGAGGTTCGAATTATGGGGCATAAGACTTTCCAGGCCGGTAAAACCACGCTATCCAGGTCCTCTTGAAGCTCGTCCGGTGACAAAAGGAAAAAAAGAAAAGCGGACAGAAGATAAGGATCAGGCAATTTCAGTACTATGGAACGCCAGAGGGAACAGCCCTTCACCGACAATCCATTCCCTAACCACAACAGGCAACCAAACCAACCCCAAGGATGACGCAGCCTACTGGCGCTGGATAACAGACACATTAAACAAACAGAAAAATAATTGACCTCCCAAAAAACCTCAAAAGGATAGTACCCATGAAATCCTCCACCTTTTGTCCTGGAACATAGCCGGATCCAGGAAATGGATGGAAGACGGCTCGCCCCCACACAACTGGACAGCATGCGACATCATTGCCCTCCAAGAAACATGGGCATTGGGGGAGCTCCCTCTTGTCGAGTACACTCACTACAATATACCAGCATGGAAAAATTTCAACTATGGTCGACCAAAAGGGGATCTATCAGTTTATATCACGTCGGATAACAAGATTAACTCAGAACAAATAGCCCCATATGGGCCAAACATGCAATTAATAAAACTATCAATGCCAGGCAGACCAATTCCGGTACTACTTGTTAACTTCTACGCACCCCCAAAGGTGAAAGAGAAACAAGCTGCATTGGATCAGCTAGTATCCATAATTATGGATACTCGAAACAATAACCCATCCTGGGAAATCATCATTTTAATTCAAACCTAATCTATACACCTGAGGATGATGAGATTATAGCAGCTGACAACGAATTTTGGAATGTCAAAACCCAAACTCAGCTGCAAACAGAGCGATTCGATCCAATTGGGCGAAAACTGGTAACAAGCCTGGAATTCCTCGGGCTGCGGTTCCTTAACGGGAGAATCAAAGGTGACAATCCGCAGCAGCACACCCACCTAGGAACCTTGACGACCTCAAGGCTAGATTACACAGCAGTCTCTCTTCCTCTATTGCCATTTGTCCAGCAATTTTCAATAGAATACACCACAAAAAGCGATCATTCATATCAGCACACTTATTTCAATTTAAAACTGACTAAATACCGTAGTTGCAACATAGTGGGAGATAACATCGCGACCACTAACCTGAAACGACTTAACTGGACAATGGCCAACATCGACGAGCTGCAGGCAAATGTGCAGAGACTAAAAATAGAAAGTGAGGCAACAACAGGTACCCAAATACAAAAATGGGAGAGCTTTACGGGAAAATTAATAGCAACGACGCCCGCCCCAAATAAATCGCATCCTCCCACTAACAAAAATTATCTGCCAAAGAACCTGGCAAAACTCAAAATAGAGATAAGGAGAACGCCAGAGCACTAAAAAAGACAACTACGTCGTCCAAAGAGTGGATCCAAAGACAAAACCTCAAGAAAGAATATAAAAAGAAAATGTGGAAATACAAAAGATCTTTGAAAGACGACTTCTGGGCAAAACTACTCTTCTCCGTCAAGAAAACCAACTCAAACGCATTTTGGAGGATTATTAACAGCTTAAATCACCCTTCAAAACCAACATCATCCAATGTCCAAGAAGCGGACTGGGTTGCGTTATTAACAGAGAGGTTCGCAGAGATAACACTCGACCAGCCCAACCCAGGAGCAATCCAACAAACTACTAATAAATTGTCCCAAAAAAGAAAAGAAGGAATCGTCACTCCCAGGCTTCCCCGCGACGTGGTTAGCCTATGGGAGAAGAAGGATGCAACAAATATGGTCAAACAAACATGGTATAGCGAAGAGGACATAAGAAGAATCATAAGGAAGTCACTTCGCAACGGAGCACCAGGGCCGAATGGGATCCCTCCAATAGTCTACAAAACTGACTCGGACTTTTGGAGCAGAACATTAAAAATATTATTTGAAGAAATAATAGGCGAAAACCAAATACCATCCAGTTGGAAGAGCTCCATAATCTCACCCATCTTTAAAGGAGGAGACAGAACATCCCCAGCTAATTACAGACTGATTGCCCTCCTAGATGTGGAGGCGAAGTACTTTGCATCCCTCGTCCTGGAAGATCTAATAAATTGGTCCGACGTCACAAAGAGAATACCACTGAACCAAACAGGCTTCAGGAAAGGAACTGGGACACTAACTAATATTATGTCTCCCTCAGTGTTAGCCGACAAATATCTTCGAAGAAAACAGCCTCTTCATCTATGTTTCATTGACTTAAAGGCAGCATTCGATAGTGTGGATCGGAACATCTTATGGAGGAAATTGCGCAGCTGGAACATTCCGGATAAAACCCTGAGAGGGATCTTACTCCTTTATTCCAATACTTGGATGGAAGTTAAATTGGGGAATGGAACACGGCTCTCAAGAAAAATCAATACCAGCAAAGGCCTCAAGCAGGGCTGTGTCCTAGCCCCCCATCTTTTTAACCTTTTTATGGCAGACCTAACATCAAGTCTAAATAAGATCCCATCCCATCCACCTAAACTTGGCTCCCTTCCTCTAACTCATCTATCCTATGCAGACGACGTGGTATTGTTGAATCTAACGAAGATTGGCCTCCAAAGGTTACTAGTAGGGCTGGCAGAATTTATAACAAATAACAACCTGGAGATAAACACAACAAAAACAAAAACAATGCTTATCACCAGGCGGCGGACAGCCAGTACACACATCTACCTGGAGGGAACAAAGCTAGAGGCCGTGTCCAACTTCAAGTACTTGGGCTTCTACTTAGATAATCGACAAAGCCATCAGCAGCAAATTTCGTACATCACTCAGAGATCAAATTCACTCTCATTTGCTTTTAGATCTTTGGCCAAAAAGCTCACGGGGCCATCATACAAACCTCTACTGGCAACAATAAAAGCAAAAGTTCTACCAACCCTGTCATACGGCAGTGTAGGATTGCATGGGAAAGATGAAGATCTGCTTAACAAAACGCAGACAGCCATCTTCGAATCTACCTTCCAAATACAACAGGAAGCCTCACCAGCTCAGACGAGGTTAGAATTTGGAACAGTAAATGAAACAGTTGGAAGAAAGTACGCAAATATTAAGTACTGGTATACACTGAAACAGAACACGTCAGCCTCGGAATTGCACCAAGCACTATGGGAAGAAATTAGATCTGACACTAAATCCCCATACAATCGGTATCTTGAAAACTCCATAACTGAGACTGGAACAAGAAAACTTTGGGAACTTAACCTGCCTTACCCGGCGTTCAAACGGGCTATAAACAAGTCGACAAAATTCCACTCTCTCTTACTTGACAAAGCCACGTTTAGTACCAGAATACACGCATGGATGGTCATATCAAATTACAAAACACTTGTGGCAGCCCCATACCTAACAATCACATTTCCAGCTCACAGAAAACAGAAATTAATGAGACTCCGTTTGGGGATATTTCCATCGATTATGGACCAACCAATCTGGGTGCACAATGTACCAAAAACTTGCAGACTATGTGGGAGGTGCAACGAGGACTTTATTCATCTTGTCTGCATCTGCCCGAATCTAGCCCAAGCTCGTAGCTCCCTTTTAAAAAAGTCTATGAACGAGCGGGGTATAAGAACGTGCAGATCTGCAATTATGGCAACCCTGAACCCAGCAGACACGCGATTGAACTGCCTATTACTAAAGTTCCTTGCAGCCCACTCCCAAGCGCTAAAATACACCATGGCACCCTGTCAACAAAAGGATAACACAATTGTGGTAGCTCGGGGAGAGAGCTCTCCGTAACATAAAAGAGGAAAAATCAGGAACTTCAGAACTAAGCTAGACAGACTGCATTTTAACTACACTTCATTCGATTTTAAATAACAAACTCGGTATTAGACGGAGAGTGTTATAGAATATACTAACCGAGATTGTACATATATATTAAGCAATTTTAAACACATTAGTTGATTCCTTTAAAATGTATTGTTGTGGTTTTAATTAACTGAAACAATAAAAATCTTTTTCATTTCAATTCGCCCAGTGGAGTTGGGTGGCAAGAGCCCTGAATAACACCCATGCATAAGGAGTGCTCCATTGAGGCAGCCTGGGTGGGCTACTCTTGTCCTGGAATATGGCTGGGTTGGGACCCAATGAAACAAACTTAAATTCCTTAAAAATTATGAATCCTATAATGATATGTTTACAAGAAATGTGGTCATGTAAAGATTTTGAATGTGATGGCTATTTTCTCTACTCATGCTATGCTAAGCGATCGGAAAGGGGACATGCTAGTGGGGGGCGGCGTTCTATTTTGCTTAAAAACTCCATTAATTGCAATCAAAATGTTTTCTCCCACCCCTCAAACCTCTGTATATGCATGAAGCTGGCATGCCTGGGAGATTCTGACATGCCCACTTCCTTCCTAGTGGCAAACTTGTATATCCCCCCTTGGAAAATTTTTGATCATTTTTTGCCTGTATTTTTTTCTTTTATTCAGGATATAGCTACCAGGGAAGATTGCCCCCTAGTGATATTAGCGGGGGACTTAAATGCTAAAATTTCGAACTCTGCCTCTGAGATTTATGCCAAAACTGACAAAGAGGAAATTTGGCACAGTCCCGAGATTTTATTACCAAGTAAAGTAAAAAACGATAAGCTGGGGTTTCTTTTGCTTGATAGCATTAGAAGTCTAGATCTTGTTATCTTAAATGGGAGAGTGCCCGCTGATAAAATAGCCCATTTTACCTTTCAGTCTAAACATACTCAGAGCATTTTAAATTATATGATTGTTTCCTACCAAATTTTCGGGGTTTGTGATAATTTGTTTCTCAGCCCGTCGATATGGACCGACCATAGTATAGTGGGTATGACAGTGGCCTTAGATCTACCGTCATTGGACTCGGGGAACGCCTGTCAGGGCTCGGCCACTCCTAACAAAGGAAATGGTCGGTTCTTTTGGACGCAAAAAAACACTGCTGAAGTAGGCTCCATTGTGAAGACGGCTTATGTAGAAAAGCAAGGTATTACTCATTCCAACATTATATCCTTCTTTGAGGCTCAAATAAAGAAGATTTGTAATTTAAGCTCCACATCTTCTGAACCTTGCCCATATAAACAAGATATGTCCCATATGATATCCTTAAAACAAGCAATTAACCATCTTGTTCGAAAACAGCATATACTCTTTGGCCGGCAGCAGGAAATCAATCGCCTTAAGCGAGTGAGAAGACGCTTCATGCTTAGTGAAAAAAGAAGGGAGCTTGATGTTAAGTGAAAAGGGCTGAGGGAAGCCGCAAGGGCTAAGGATTCAAGAAAATATTGGCACTTGATCGCTAAATATTGCGGTTCAAGGCAGAGAGCTACACCTATACCGATTCCAGAAAAGGAATGGGTTGATTACATCTCTCTTTTATATGGAAATAATATCCCAGTTTTTCCCGTGATGACTGATGGGGTTAAATCCGAGTCTACTGAATTTACTGAATTTGGCCCCCCGTCAGGAAAGGAATTGGTAAAGTATATAAAGATTGCTAGAACCTTCGGCGCACAAGGGCCGGATGGAATCCTAATTGCGCTAATTAAAAAGGAGCCAGAAGTATGGGGTGATTTTTTAGAGCCACTCTTTAACTATTGTTTCTTTATGAATAAAATCCCCACCTCTTGGAAGGGGAGCATTATAGTCCCCCTGTATAAAAAAGGACCAAAAACGGTGCCGACTAGTTTTAGACAGATTGCCCTCCTGGATGCCTCAGGCAAACTATTTGCACAAAGTTTATTATGCCATTTACAACATTGGGTTTATGATCCGGATATTCTTCCACCGGAACAACCTGGCTTTAGAAAGAACCATGACACCTTGGCTAATATAGCGGTTGTTCGGACAATTGTAAAGAAATGTGTTTTCTCCCGAGGGATGCCAATTTATATAGCTTTTATTGATTTCTCCATGGCGTTTGACAAGGTGGAGCGCCAGAGCCTGTGGAGAAAACTTGTATTCCTTGGCATACCTAATCATCTTTTGGGTCTGATTATGGAATTGCATACAGACACCTGATGCCAGGTTCTGATGAGAGGTTCGTGGGGGTCGACATGTAAAATTAGAATGCATAATGGGTTTAAGTAGGGTTGTCTACTAGCACCACTTTTATTTTCTTTGTATATCGCTGCTCTCCCTTGCGCTTTAAAGTCTGTAAGGTTATGCCCCCAAAATTAGTACAATGTCCATTGGCTCTCTATTGTATGCAGACGATGTTGCAATATTTGATCTAACACCCATTGCCCTGCAACACTGTATAGACGCTTTAAATAAATATGCAGAGGCTCACTTCTTGAAAATTTATATTGCAAAAAGCAAGATTTTGGTTTTCCATAAGAAGGGTCGTAGAATAAAGAGATGTCCAAGATGGATGCTTGGTTCTGAAAAACTGGAACTGGTCGACCTGTATGTATATTTAGGGAAAGTTTTTTCCAAAACAGGTCGAGACTTGGAGCATACTAAACATTGTGTTAGTAAAGCTGTCTCCCAGGTAAGTGCATTACACTGAGTTTATAAAACTTGCGGGAGACGCCATTTTAGCCATGTCTTATCTGTTTTTAAGCTCAAAATCCCACCCTCGTTACTATATGCTGCCGAGGTGTTGGACATGAATTATTGGCTCTTGTTTGATAAGGCGGAAGGATGAATTATGCACCAAATTTGCAATTTAAACTCTTTGGCTGCCCCACATGTACTGCGCTTTGAATTTGGATTAGTCTCGTCCTTCATCTTAGCCCAGGCAGCGGTTCTCACGTGGGGTAACTCCCTCATTTTGGGGGAAGAGAGTACACTTAGGGCCACCCTGAGAATAGAAATCTTTGGCACACTAAAAGAACAAACAATGTTTTTAGGTCTTTTGTATGTGCAATTGATACTTTCGGTCTTACTTTAAATCCCGTTTCTACTATGTCTAAATCTGTTTTGAAACAGTTCTTAAAGAAGTTTAGATCCCCTATCAGTTAGGCAAGAGAAGCTGCTTTAAGAAAGTCCGGGTCCAGTAATGTGGCGGTCAGTGGGATCGCTCTGGGAAATAAACCACAGCCTTATTTAACTTGGAATATCCCTCACATGATTAGGCGGCTAATACTCCTACTGAGACTAAATCTGCTGCCTTTAAGAGATGTTAGTGGCGTCTTGGATAAAACACCTAGAGAGAAGAGAATTTGTGAATTGTGCCAGTTGCATATTCAAGATCTAAATCATGTCTTATTTGTTTGTTCAAAGCTGCAAAGTGCCAGGCAAGTGTTATTAAAACCAGTTTTTATCAGATTCAATATTCACTCTGCTCAGGATGCACATTCTTTGGTCTTGTCCCCTCCGAATGAAATGGTTTGTTTTATGATATATCCATTTTTTAAAACATTTTTGCTTATTTATTAGAACATTTTCTAACAGTACTTTTCTGGTTATGATTTAATACCAATTGGTTGGTTATTTGATCGTTTCATGTATTCAAAGCACTATTTGCACATTTCTTAGTATGTTTGAATTAAGAATTTTTTATTGGTCGGTGATTTTATTGTCTTATGTATTTATAGCATTATCTGCACATTCCTCAGTATGTCTGATATAATTATATGGCAATGTATAAGGAATCATTTTGTATTGTATGTAAAGTTTGTCCTTTTAACTGTTGGTGTGTTTTTGTGGACCTCCATAGGAGTTCCAAAAATAAATAAATAAATACATTGGAAATTGGAAGAGAGCGGGAAGCAGAACACAGGGTTCAGGCGGTGGTTGATGCATGCTGGTCCTTGGTTGTGAAGGGCCTTAAATATGTGGATCTCTTCTTTTAGGGAGACAATGGTGTATTCCTAGGGGCAGGGTATTGCCGGTTAATTTGTGGAGGTCTAGGATCAGTTTTGAAGCAGAGTTCTGTATGGCTTGGAGCCTCTTCAAGAGGTACTGAATGTCCAAACGAAGATTCACATTCATTTCTGCTAATGAATACTTCAGTTTCCCCACTAAAACATTTGTAACAAAGGGTAAAACCCAACTTTTATGAACCTAATTCTCCCCTAGAGCTTCATATCTGCCTACTTGAAAAGTGCTTAAGGCAAGATGTAACTGAAAAATTGATACTGTATTATATCGAATGCAGATGAAACAATATTCTTTAAAGAATAAACGTGTCAACCATGTACTCATGTCATTATCTACAACAGTCAATGCTTATTTTCAAATAAACCCTGTCAATTTATCTTAAGCATTAAGAAGCCTATTGCTGAGAAATCGTATAAAGTTCATTGTAAGTGGCAAATGTGAACTGTTTAGAACATGATGACCTTGGACCCAACAACACATCTTGTAATGCCATGTCATTGGAAAGGATAGAGAGGTATACCTTAACTGTGGATACGGAGGAATGATGTAACCATTGATGATATATTTGTCCTAAGCTATGAGTGATTACCACCCCTTCAATGTATTATGGGTCTGGTCTGCTAGCTTTAAAAACCATTTAGGAGCAAACAAAATGTTCTTTACAACCATTAATATCAACTAGCCCAACTAAGCACCCATCTGAACCTGAAATGTAAGAATTATAAATACCTTTTGGCACCATACTATTGAGCTGTTCATCTATAAAATGTGCAGAGTTTTGCCAATTGTCAAACGTGCAATGGAGGGAAAGCTAGGTGTTGTAATTTCCTTAATTGTAGCCAATCCCAGGCAGGTGGTTTGGTGCACTACATTGTTCAGAAATATAATTTGTCTAGGGATCAGACAAAGTCTTAATGAGGAATCCATGCCCTGAAGTTGCCAGTGTTGTGTTCCACAATTGATTTCAAATCGTTTTCCTTTCAATATTAATAGCCTTGTATGGCCAACTGGGAAGTAAATGAGTCTGAATAAATTAGTTTTGTTTGGGTCAGCATAATTTTATTCGCTGGGGAAGTGGTAAGCTTATAATATTAAGAAACTGGTCCTGTAGCATTGTTACCAGAGAAATCTGCTTTAAATATATTTTTTAACTACCCACTGGTGGTGTCAGGCAATTTCTGTATTGAATGAAATGGAAAACTGTATGTGGAGTACTGGCTCCCTGTAAATAGCGATGGACATTGTGATGATAAAAAAAGTCGCCACAAATGTGCAGAATTTTAATATAAACTTTCCCTTTCAAATACAGTATAAGACTCTATTTAGGAAAGCATGCTTTTGACAGTATCCATATTCTGTTCATCAGAAATAGATCAAGGAATAATTATTTTATCCATAGCAACCTTAAACCATTGAGGAATCTACAAAGTTTCTGTAGGACCAAAAATATAAAATGGGACCTGATACCAAACAATCAGAGACAAGAAATGCAGAAATGGTCACAAGGGACTGGTCTCTTTGCACTTTATATGAAGAAGAATGAGGCTTCAGTACCTAAGCTACTAGTTCCAGTACCAGCAGAGAATTCTGGAAGGTAATGTCCATTTAAAAGCAAGGAAACTACTGTATCAAATCCAATCAAAATGAATAGCAAAAGCAGTGAAATGGAAATCTTGGTATATGAACATGGAGGAATCGGCTAAGTCCGTTTTAGCCAAAAAAGAAATGCATGTGTACCATGCAGTGAGGTATGCAAGGATTCTGAAGAAAAATCATCAATGTTGACAAAGTATGTACAAAAACAAGAGCCTAACATGGTAAAGGAGAACTAACTGGTAGACACTCCTGAAATGTTGTTTATAACAAACAACCAACTATAAATTCACAACTGATGTGTATAATGTATCAGCAGTAGTATAATGAACTAATATATCTTGAGCATCTGAAGTCTCCCAGAAAGAAAGAAGCAATATTTGTATTCCTTAATGCTTGAAGAGGGATTTTCTTTATGGTAGAGAGAGAGAAGGCAGGTAACTATGAAGGAGCTCCCGTGGCATATTGTGTAGGACTGACAACATGGTGTAGCTTGATCATAAACTTTTGAAACACACCATTTGTTTCTACAACCAGCAGGTGGGGGCAAAATAACTGTTCTGGTACTTTGAATGGCAAGGACTGACATTGGTCATTGGTATGATGGACCAAAACCTTTTCTGTTCATAATTATCTCTACGTCAGTGGCAGAATATTTGAAAATTCCAATTTAGTGTTCATTCTGGAAGTCTTGCAATTCCTGTAAGACAGTGAAACTTTCATTGATGTCACAAGGCATATCTGACGCCACTGTGCCAGGGATGAAGAGATCTGGAAGGTACATCTGGACCCAAAAAAGGATTTCAAGGATCGTCTAGGAAGATTATTTAAAACTCTCTGTTCTCCATACAAGTGATGGATCAAACTACGACCTCAATCTAATACTCTAGAGTTTAAGGAGTGCTTTAAGTTATAGTTTTTCCATTCCACTGTTGAATTTACCTCAGGATAATGTGACAGGAATAATGTACAGCTACACCCTGAGTACCCATGTTAACCCAGTAAGCCATAAAGGCAGATATTAGTCCCTAGTCTGAGTCGAATGCTGCTACTGCATATATACAAATAAAGACTTGCAAACCTTTAATAACAGTTTGTGCATCAGTGGATAACTGTGGCCACCCATAGAAATACAGAACATGAGAATAGGGTCAATAGAATAAATGTAAACATCCCATCTGAGTATGGAGGTCCAGAGTGATCCAAATAGGCACATTTTAGGGGTTTGTTTGAAATGAGAAGGGGTGTGTGAAGTAGGTGAGCTGTGGTGGTACTTACCACCAATAACGTTTCTGGAGGAAGGATACTGTAGCCACCACACCTCCATGGGCAAATGCTAATCCTTCATAGGCTACTATAATAATTCTACCCTGCAGTCCTGGTTGGGTTTCACTCAATCACCTACCCCTGGAATGGGAGCAAAAGGCATGTTTGGCCACTCAATAGGTAGGAGTATTTTGTTGGATATTTTTCAGGTAAAGGAGTGCCAGTGCGTGAAGCATTGATAGCAACCATGATGTCATTATACACTTTCCAGTGTGAATGAGTAATTGCAGCTACTGCAGCAGCCTGTACAGCTGCTTTTGCGCCTTCGTCAGCCAATGAATTCCCTGAAAGGTGTATTCCAACACACTGATGAATCAATGTGTGGATTACATGAGCCAGAGCAAATAATGTTTTTGTTTTGTTTTTTTCTTTATTGATTTTTATAACAGAATGCAATGAAATTGGCATCATCAGGCAAAAGGCACAGGAAAATTTGGAAAGCCCAGTAATTTTACACAATGACAGAAGTGCATCATGATTCATGAAGACATTCGGGAGAGAAAAAAGCTTATGAGATTAGGCAATGACACATATGATCCCCCTTGCAACAACAAGAGTTACATATCCAAGGAAGAAAAGTAAGCAGCAAACAACCACCCATAAGCATATGATGACATTAATCAGGGTCTCTGAGAGTAGCTCCCTTTGGTTCACATATTTCTTTACCAATAAAGTATTGTTGTAATGGGCCCCAATAAGAATGTGGCATGGATTAGGGAGGAAGAAGTTTGGGTATTACAGTAAAACATGTCACTCATCTAATCATCAATTGTAGGGAATGGGCCTCTGCCCCAGAGTATGGCAATCCATCTCTTCGCAGTAAGAAGCGGCATTGCCACAAACCAGAGTTTTATCAATAGGCTTGGTGTAGCCCAGGAGCGCAGTGAGTGGGTCAGGGGTCAGAGTAGGGTCAGTGATGGAAGTGAGTAACTGAAATAACTTCCCCTAAAACTCGGATGTACGAGAAGAAGACCAGGCCAGGTGCATAAAGTCTGCATTTGGGTCCCGGCATCGAGAGCAGGAGGCAGACTCATGCAAACCATATCTGCGTAGATGCCCCGGAGTACAATATACTCTATTAATGTATTTACAATGTATTAGGCGATACCTGCCATTCATTGAGATCATTTTTAGTCATCCCGCAGCAATATTGGCAAATAATCTTTAATATGTGTCACCTTTCCACCATGTCATTTATGCTTGATAGCGTTTCCTTTAAAGTCTGTGAATCCATCAATCCATCTATTATTAGTGCTAATAATTAAGCTTTTATTATCAGACTGGATGAAGTAGTATGAACCACACACTATAAGTGTGGGGAATTCAAGATCAGTATTTTCTAGTGCCAGAAAAATACAAATTCTAGTTCAACCAGCTGATTGGTACAATCCCCTAAGGCTTGTGTACGTGTTTTTTGTTGATGTAATTCTCAATTTTTCATGACACTGTGTACTGTGTATGCAGCTGAATATTTTTGCTTAGTGCCAATCACAGGCTGAGTTGAACCAGCTGACGTTTTTGATCGAGTGACCTTGCACCTTATTTTGCTAATATGTACATCCCTCACAGGAAGTATAGATAGCAACATATAACCAAACAAGGGCCGCCAGCAACATTGGTGTAGGGAGGGCATCTCAGCTGCTTAAAAAAATACACTCCCTTTAGCAAGCAACTCTTAGTATATAATGCCTTACTGCACACAGACTTAGCACTTTAAATACCAGCAGATTGTATAGCTGTAATAATCAAGGACATACCTTGAATTAGGGACAACCACACAAATGACTCCCTGTACCTTATTGAGCTTATTTACACATCACTCCAATTGATTTGGCAGAAACTAGCTGTTGATAACTATTCCCCTCACTTTTATAATGTTTTTTTTATATAATATGGTTCCAAAACCCCTGTGTCTCTAATCAAATGCAAGTTTAAACAGCACTACGTATATTTATCCCAAGGTCATGAAAAAGGATAGGCAGTGGGCAGCAAAAGCCAACACCTTTATAACAACCCTGTACACAACACCATGGCTACATCACAACCAAATGCACATTGAAAATGAACAAATTGTATGAAAGTGTTACATTATGTTGCTTCCTCTCCTACATCCCATTTTTAACACTAGGACTCTATTGATGGAACTATTGCATGGTAATTCTGCAATAGGCTGTTTAGCACCTTATTTTATCTTTTACATTGTGATTGTACTAACTGGAGAATTCTAATGATTGTAAGTAATCATGCAATATAAAATGTAATTAATTCACAGGGTATTCTTGTGCATACTGGAGAATTTCTGGCATTTGTAAGGCAGGATCAAATACATGGTCATTAGCTGTTAAGGAGGTAGGCTCTTGTATCCATCTTGGATGTAAGGAACACTTGCCTTGGTGACAGCCTGTAAGGCTGGAAAAGGAACAACCACAAGTATGCATTTAACCTGCGCCAGCAGTCTTTCCTTTATAACAGCTGTTTGACTACAGTCAGTATTTTTTCTGTTGATGCAAAACGCAATTCAGCATGAGAGTATGAATGTGATTTAAAAGCAGTAGGTAGAGTATCACCCTCTTTAAAGGTGCATTTGTGTAGCCAGTGGACCCTGGGACTATGCAGATCACCAAGTAAGTTGTCTTGGCACAAGTGTGTAAGTGCCTGGATGCAAGCATGTCAGTTTGCAGTGCTCTGCAAATCTGTGTATGTTGTGTACTGTAGAAATCGGGACAGATTGGGGAAGCCTAAAGGCAATTGTAACTTTTTATTGGTGGTCGATAGTTGTTAGAGAGCACATTTCTCCAAGAAATGTGGGGCAAAGCTTTTGTCTACATTTGATAACTTGTATCCCAAATATAGCACACTGAGAAAAGTTATGTACAACCATGTTCAGCAAATCACAAAACAATGTGATCTACCCTGGCTAAGTCAGTGTTTACGTCATAATCCGTGCGGTATATGTCATCAGGCATTAAACATGGCTGGGCTGTTCTTATACCCCTAGGAAGCTGGCAGAATTTTCTCTGGATTCCTAAAGCACAAAGTTGTGTTGCAATAGCGACTCGTAATTTATGACTCGCAATTTGGTATGTACAACAGTGTCTGCAACACTGCTTGCGATTCCCAATGGGTTGGCAAATTGCATGCCTCTTGCATATTCATGAGACACTCGCAATTTGTGACCCCATTGGAAATGGTTGGTCCTCCCAGCTATGGTGGCCTGCTGAGCTCAGCAGACCTCCATGTCTGGTGCTGCTTTTTAATAAAGCAGATTTTTTTAATGCAGTCCGTTTTCCTTAAAGGAAAACGGGATGCATTTAGAAAAAGAAAAATGAAATGTTTTTGTGTGATTTTTTAGGGGCAGGTAGTGGTTCCTGGGGCCACTGCCAGCCCTTAAAAAATATTTTTTGTGCCAGCCACATAGGGTAAGGGGTCCCCTGGGGACCCTTGTAAGTTTGCGAGTAGTTTTCCACCCTCCTGTGAAGGGTGGTAAACTGCGACTGTTTTGCAACTGCAATTGCGGTCACAGAACAGTCATACAAGGATGGCATTCGGGGTCGCTTTTAGAAAGGAAATGCCACATCCTAATAACGAGTCGCAAAACCCTATTTTGCGATTTGCTCATTTTTGTGACTCAAAAAATAGGGTTTGTACATGGTCAAAAGGATTTTTGCATTTGAAAACAGGTCTAAGACCGTTTGCACATGCAAATATCCGTCGTACATCTGGCCCCAAGTCTCTGCCTTTAGGTGCTATATTTCGGCAGAAATAGTTATTGGAAATGTCCAAAGTGGGATTCTGAATTTGTTGTGCTATGTGAATTTTAAATTGCAAATGTGTGTGTATGTCATATTTAGTGTCTGAAGTCTAAAACTAAACAATAAGAATTATCTGGTTTGACTACCGGAAATAATGGATTGTTCATTGCTGAAATACAAGGCACTATTATGCAGTGATACTGTAATTGTAAGTGAATTCCCCAAGCTAGGTTTTTTACTTCATGTTTAATTGGATATTATGGTTGCACTTGCGGGCTGGGCCATATGGGTATAACATGATAAGGCAAGTTTTTATCACAGCCTTCATGATTACAATATAATGCTGGGGCTTGTGCAAGGGCCCATTCTATGGCATATGCTTGTTTAGCAACTTCAGGAACAAGAACAGAGAAGAAAGGTATTATGACAGCTTCCCCTTGTGGGACTTTTTTAAAACACTCAGGTGGCCAATCCATTTTGGCTAAGAGAATTTCATAGGTGGTTGTTAAGTTTTCCCAGAATATTACTTAAATATTATGCAGACTGTCACCCTCAATTTGGATGTTCAAATCATAAAGTATCTTGGAAGGGCTCACCTGCTGTTTCAACTTGAATAAATTCATTAGCTGCTCTCAAAACCCGAAAATCTTGAAGATTCTGGTGAACTATTGTGACCTCTGCTGGGCTGTCTAGTTGTGTTAATGCCCATGTCTTTTTCTGAAGGAGTGTTTTCAATATGTGTTGCATGTTTGGTGGAAATACCTGCCAAGTTCTTCTTTCTGAATTGGGGTTTTTGTTGTGGATGTTTTTATGATGATGTTAGATGAGCATCGTGAGTCCTTTCTTGGTTGCACATACTCTTTATGCCTGCAATCTGGTTGTCCTCCTCTGTCCGAGCGTTTTTCGGGTGAGTCCTGAAGGAACGAGAAGGACATAAATCAGTATACTGAGATGTACCAGGCTGCTTAAATGTATCACAGCTATGCAAAGTATAACTTTTTTCAGTGGGATCCGATTTCAGAGATTCCTCCTGTTTTTCAGACTAGCAGCCCGCCCCGACCTTGTCCGGGAGCTTTCAGGCTTCCCCCTACCCCCGCCTGCCCCGACATTGCTCTGCTCCTCACCGTTGCCTCGCTTGCCCCGTCCCCCGCCTGGCCCGACACCCGCCTGCCCCTACAGCTCTGCTCCTCACCCTTGCCTCACCTGCCCCGACCCCCGCCTGCCCCGACCCCCGCCTGCCCCGACATTGCTCTGCTCCTCACTGTAGCCTCGCCTGCCCCGTCCCACGCCTGGGCCGACACCCGCCTGCCCCTACATTGTCCCCGAGCCTTACCTCAGCCGTCGGTCCGGTCCTCGCCGCTCTGCTCCTCACCGCCTGTCCGCCGCCGCTCCTCCCCCGCGCCATGTCCGGCTCTCCGCTGCTGGTACCGCCGCTGTCCGCTGTTCCTGACGTCACCGCTCCTCCCCCACGCCATGTCCACAACTCCTCGGACGCCGCTCTGACGCCGCTCCTGACGTGACCACGCACATCGCGGCCGGCGCTACTTAGGACGGACTAATTTTTAAAAAATATTAATTTTTTAAATAAGGTTTATTTTTTTTATGTATATAGCCTATAACCATCTACACACCCTGCCGATTTCAACGGTGTATCGGGTGTGTAGATTGGCCCTGTGGTTCGCGAGTTTACCCGCCTCAAAGCCTGAAAGTTACTACTTTATTATAGTAGTATAGATTTATCTTTATTTTTTTGTTTGTCCCAGCACCATTTATAAAACTCAGGTGCCTGCTTGGTATTGCTTTTTTCGGAATTACCTTTAAGCTGTGTGTTAGACCTGGCATCTTTGGCGTGGTTCCCCCCTATCTTCTTGCCCCTACCTCCTGTATTTTTGGTGCTGTGCTGGATTTCGTTTTTGCTGGTTTAGATGCTTTTGGCACTTTGCCACTGCTGTTCAGTGTCAAAGTGCAAGTGCTCCCTGTATAGATTGATATTGTGATTGGTTATCCATGATTGGCATATTTGTCCCTAGGAAAGTGCACTGAGTGTGCCAGGGCTGCTGATACAAATGCTACTAGTGGGCCTGCAACACTGATTGTGCCACCCACATGAGTAGCCCTAAAATGGTGTCTCAGGCCTGCCACAGCAGTGCCTGTGTGCAGTCTGTGAACTGCCATGTCCTCCTGGTCAGTGTCTCCACTGACCAGCCCTAACCCTTCCCTTTCTGTACACATTACACACGCCTATGGAAGGCCCAAGGTACCCCCTGGACAGGGTGCAGTGTATGTTGAAGGTAGAGCATGTACTAGTGCAGGTGACATGCTCTGGTAGTGAATTAGTTTTTCATTATTGTAAGGATATCTTGCTTATAGTCTATAATGGGGAATGCTGTGTACAGTGGTTACCTGCATATCTTCCCATGGGAGCAAGATAGGACGTAAAAGTCTGGTATCCCTGAACTCAGAATTTAATAACACATCTTTTAGGAAAGGTGGTTTTTAAATCCTGTGTTTGAGAACAACACTTTTTAGAAAGTGGCTGTTCTCTTGTCTGACCTTTCTGTGTGCTTTGGCTGTTTGTGAATTGACTTTCTGGTTTGTGAGTGACAGGGCTGGGGAATTCCAGGAGACAGAATGAGTCCGCCCAGTGGTGAATAGAGAGATCTGCATCTAGATGGGAGGGAGGAGTTGCACCTGGGACCTGAATAGGACTGTGCCCGCCCCCCACATTGCTGGCTCCACCCCTTGTGGTGCATCTGATGTTCCTGCCCTGCACTGTGAAAGGAGAGAAGGAATCATGTCAACAAAGTGCTCCAGGGCTGTGCTTTCCCTCCACAATGCTGGCTCCACCTCCTGTGGGGTGTCTGATGTCTCTGCTCTGTACTCTGAAAGGAAAGGAGAAACCAGGAAAACAAAGTGCTCAAGGAACACCCAGAACTGGTTCAGACCGGGCTCAGAGCCGTCCTGCACTAAGGGATCAAAGACTTTTAGGGGTATAAATACAGGACCCCTGACTACAGAAAATTAGATCATCCTGGAAACAAGAAGGAACCTCTGCCAAGGAGAAAGCTGGAAGACTGAAGAAGAAGGACTGCCCTGCTGTGTGATGCTGGACTGACCTGCAGTTGCTCAGCTGCCTAGGAGAGGGGAAGGACTTTGTTGTTGCTTTGTCCCCTTACTTGAAGGAATCTCCAAGGGCCTGTTGTGAGCTGGCTCCCTGTTTTGAAGTCCCCCAGGAACAAAAGTGCTTCACCCCCCAGCTTCCCTGAGCTCTGCTGAGAGAGCTCTGTCCTTCCTAGAGTGCTTGGGCCAGTTGTAGTGCCTCTGGAAGTTGTACCTGTGCTGGGAAGCTGGAAACCAAGATTTGAGAGACTTTGCTACAGAAATGTTATCGCATCGCTCGCTTGCGGAGCGCATCCCCGACAGCGCGAGGAAATTCCCGCCGCTACGAAGGCCGAGATCGTCGCATCGCCTGTTGCCGCTGCCGGAGACTTCACATCCTTTGTTTGAGGGAAGATCACCAACTCTGTGAGCATCGTCGCAGAGCCTGTCATCGCTGGGTGAGATAACCGCACTGCCTGCTTGCGGACCGCATCACTTCGCTGCGAACATCGTTGCAAAGCCATCACATAGAGGAGCTGCAAGAGGAAGATCACCGCTGGATCATGCATCGTCACCCAGGAGATCGTCGCAGCCCCTACAGATCATCGCATCGTGCCTTTGCGAGACCAAACTTCCTTACGCACCAGAATCCATACAAGTCATCGCCTTCCTCCCCATAAAGACCGGATTTGTCGCAACACGCCCGCTGCTGCAGCAGGACTGTTGCCAACGCCTCCCCATTAATTCAGGAGCAACGCATCGCTTCTTTTCCACCACACCTGCTGCTGCTTTGGAACTTTGTCCCACTTAAAGGTGCTGTTGGCTAAACGTGACGCAACAGTGAACTTTTCACGCAACGGGTGAATTATTTTTATCGCAACTTTAAGAACTCTCACAACCATATTCTTGAACTGTGTGTGTTGGATTTTTGTTGTTTTGGTCTTGGGTAGTTTAGATTAAATACCTTTATTTTTCTAAACTGTTGTGGAGTCAGTTTGTGGTGTTTTCACTGTGTTACTGTGAGTGTTGGTACAAATACTTTTCACATTGCTTTTGGATCAGCCTGACTGCTTGTGCCAAGCTACCAAGGGGGTGAGCAGAGGTTATCTAAAGAGTGTTTCCTCCTTACCCTGACTAGAAGCAAGGGTCCCTATTTGGACAGGGGTACCTACCTCTGCCAACTAGAGACCCCCAGTTCTAACACTGTGTCTCAGTCACAGTGCATTGCTTTCTAGGACAATCCCAGCAGAAGTGCTTCTCTGCCACATGTAACACAGATGCAGTTTATATATTAAAAGCATTGTTCCAATTGCACTGTGTCGAAGTTGCAGAGCAGAGCTGATACAGTGGTTTGTCTATTATGGCCTTAGATCTGTATCTCACTGGACTAGGGCAGCTTGTTCTGTGTGTCTAGCCTTGAACAGAATGTATGAATAACATGATAAAAATCCTTACTAAGAAATGAACTGCATGCTTCTCGGTACATCATTGTGTTAGTGTAAAACATGTACATAGTGACTATTAAAAAAAAAGTGAAACTAATATGAAGCCTCAGAACGGGTCCTGCTGTACATATTCTAGCACCGCATTATCTGGAAGTAACTAGCTAACCCTAATACCTTGAAGAGTAAAATATGATGAAAAAACATGGGGAGAAAGGAGCTCTTCGACATCTGGTATTAAATTAGTGGAGCTTATTCTCTTATATGAAGGAACTCTTGGAGATAAATCATGATAGTCACTTGGAAGTCATGTTGGATGGTGGTCACTTTATCATTAACAGCTTTCTCATCATAATCATTTCCTAATGGTGGCAGAATGAATACGTTTTGGAAAAAAGAGTAGGGTATGGAGGATAAACCTTCTAATGATCCGATATGCTGGTCTTTTCTATCAATGGATAGCACTTTTTCTTGTCGCTTCATTGTTGTTCTTGTTTCTTACATTTTTTATTGGCATGTCATAGTCCTCCTGTTTATCTATTTGTCCCCGAGTTATATATCCAATATGCAGTAAGCAGTAAAATAGCCCCAGTACAAGCTCAACTCAACCCCTTGTTCAGCAGTTGCTGCTTGCTGTATCAGTAAAGTCAGCGTCGCTTTCTTGCAGCACCTCAAAGGGTCATGCACCAGGTAGTGCCACAAACCCCAAGCCTTGAGTGGAGTTTAGAGCAGGTCTGATCCCGAGGCTGGCCGTGCCCATGGACCATCATCGTCCTTGCCCCTTATCTCCCAAACAGACGCAACTCACCTGAAGACAACAACCTGCCAGTCACCAGTGACTTTCATTGCTGGCTGGCACTGGTAACAGTGCCAGGTAACAAGTGTGTTCGGAGGGAGAGTGTGCAGCAGGGCATCTTACAGACTCTAACAGACCCTTTCTGCCACCGCAACAAAAGCAGGAGTGTCAGCAGATGTGGTAAGAATGTAGGCGTCAAGCTGGATGTGTTGTACGAATATCATATATGCGTACCTCAGGCACGAACACTCTGACCACCTTCCGCACCAGTCCGCGAAAGACGAAGGGAGAGAAGCAAATGACCAGCATCAACTTCACAAATAAATTTAGTAGAAGATCTCACCACAACTTGACAAATAATGGATACTCGTAAGAAAGGGCACTTTGTTCCTAGCAAGCATCAGAGTATTCCATGGGATCTTGGCACATTATATGGGATAGAAGGACAAGGAATTTGATATGGTGCCCTCACACATGCTGTGAAATGGGCCAACTATAATGCTACCGATACTAGCATGAGTTTGTAAACATAAATATAGGCACATTTGAAATTTAAAAAGGACATTTTATTTACAATGTTTTATACTTACCTGAATGTAAGGTACCCAAGCATTCAATCTCTTGCTATTTCCCACCCATTACCAAAATAATATGTGAGTTAACATAGCCTACTTCAAGATTTTCACTAAACACTTACATTAGTAGGATACTGAGGTTTGGATCAAAATGGGGGAAGCAAAGTCTTATCAAACATGTTCTTGATGTACCTACTATGAAGAAAAAGACACTTGTTATGAGTATAAGCTAATAACCACAGTCAGACAGGTATAGCTATATATATAGACTATTCCTTATGCAAATCAGCTGAGATAAATTAAGACGTGGTATAATCATATTTAATACAGAACATATATCAATATTACCTAAAGACAGGCCAAACACAGCTTTCATCCATTTTTCTTAGGAATGAAAGTATAACAGCTTGCATTCTGTTCAGTAAAAAATGCCAGTAGCATTAATCAAAAAGTGGGCTTTGAGTGACATATACCTAGTTACAGAAAAACATTTTGATCTGGGTGAATCAGGCGTGAGGTAGCTACCATAACTCTATTACTCAGAATGTTTATAAACAACACATTTCTCTTTTTGAAAAATGCTAATAACAAGAGCACATTCAACCAAAGCCCAAGATGGGTCCCTATGAACAATTCAAATAAACAGTTCCACCAAAATATTTTGCAGTTCAGGTTTTTTTATAAACCTCAGTTGGTAAACCGTTACTCCCTGACATTATACCTTTCTTACACCCAATTCAACTTAATTTCTTCTTCAAAAAAGATTTATCTAGATCTGGCTCTTGATTTGCTTTGACTTTATTTCCTTAAGAGATGTTTGGAGCCCCTTTCTTACTTTGATTGATGTCTATGGTGGGAACTCTAGATCCTCCAGACATCATTGCAAATAAATTGATTTGTTTGATGTAATAACGTTTATTCAAGTTAAGGTGTTTAACAGTTTTTATTTTAAATGCAAGAGGCAGGTGAAGAACGGGTCAGAAAGAGAGATAAAGGGTGGGCGTTCTGCTTGGATGTTACCTGCTCATAAAATGTTTAGAGAGAATACTTGGTCTTAAGGGACTGATTCTGCACAAATCTTGTAATTAAGAAGCAAGGATTCACCTAAATTCACTAGGGACCTGAGGTACAATGTTTTATCATTGAAAAGGGGGACCTTATTAAAAATCTCATCAGAAAGTAATAGTATAACAAAGTTTTAATAACAAAACATAATAAAAATACCACTTGGCAAACGCAAAGTTGATGTGGAAAATTGCCAGTGAGAACAAATGTGGTTCATGCTAAAAAAATACGACACACAGATATTAATAGACCAGTATAGAAGTGCATCACATGATATAAGTATTGTCTGCAATGTAATGAATTTATCATATAACTATATTATATAACTAATGGGGTCTGTAAATCAGTTGATACGTTTCGATACCTTAACAAAACAGGATCATCTTCAGGACTCTGGACAGAATGAGCCTGAGGGGATTCAAGGCGAAGTGAAGAGAAGAAGAAAAACAAAAGTCAAAGATAATATTTGGTAGACACATTAAGGCGTGCATGAAGTGTGACTGCACAGCATGTTATACTCACATAGAGTTTCAAAGTGGCTGCTGGAGAGAGAGAGGAAAAGATAATGAGAAGAGGTGGAGGCTAGAAATTCATAATCTCCTTAGGAGTTGGGAGCTGGTCATGTATAAACTCCCCAAATATGTGAGTAAGCTAATCTTCGGTAGTCCAGTTAAGTGTAAACGAGGAATAGAAAGAGGTCTTACAATTCAATTACAGGGTAAGTGAGCCCCTCCAATTTTGGGAGGTGAAAATAACTCTGAGCCTCAAGAACAATGAAATTAAAAAGGTTTTGAATTGTCTACAAACCCAAAATGCTAGATTACCAAGTGAATCTCATATGATGTAGCGTCACAAATTTGCCGGGTCAAGCTCGGTCCAGATGGACCATGGTGTGCACTTATTTTTAGTTTAATAGTTAAAGGCAGCTAGGCTGTGGGCCAGACTTAGCGGGACTAAGAAAACGAATGTCAAAACCCAATGAACACAGTGACCAGCAAAAGCTGTGTCGATTCTCTGGCAGATGAGGTTCCTGTGTGTCTATAATGATGAGGCTGTGGAAGCCTACAAAAGGGACTTTGTACATGCATATTGATGTGGTAGAGAGCAGCAGCCATGTTGAAGGAATCAGGGCCCGAGAGGAAGGTGCCCACTAAAACTTACATTCGAAAAGTGGGCGCACCAATGGTGGCCATTTTAAAAGGGTGCAGAGAACTCATCTGATAGGTTAAAGGTAAAATGTCAATTGAATAAGAAAAAAACGAAGAAAGAAGACATCATTGTAAGATGTGACTACAAGGACCATGAGTATACAAGCATTTCAGTGCATCATTAGAGTTCTGAAATTAAATTGAGATTACAGCAAAAACAAATGATTGTTCATCTTCGGGTATTCTTAACATAAGGTGTGCAAGTCCTCCTTACTATTACTACCACAATCATAGTGTCACCTTTAGGAATCCATTTAAACTGCTCCTTGTTTTATAAGATGCAAAATGTCTCCTCCTCTGATTGGCATGGAGACCACTGAAATAACTTACCAGCGTAAGTCAAATTCAGAGAGCTGTCTTTTTTTTTTTTAAAACAATTTTTATTGTTAAGAAAAACATCTTAAACAATGGGCATTACCGAGGTTTACAGTGTGTAAAACAGTTGTACAGAAGATAAAAGGTGAAGCGTAGTGAATACATCTCGCCAAGAGAAATACATGACAGCAATATAGTTCAGACAGATATTATATGACGCCATTCCCAACCACAATTCTCACATCCTTTCTCCCCATCAATCCGAATCTGTATCACTGTTCAACTGGGGCGGGTCACAAATATGCCCCCTATATTCATTCCATACCTCCCAAATTGTAGCCCATTTTCGTGGACACTTACGATTCAGGTATACCGTCTTCTCTGCAATCATTGCTGAGTTAATGTCTGCAGTCCAGGCACTAAGCGCCGGCACCGCAGAGGCTCCCCATGCCTTGGCCGCATTTCGTTTGGCATACATAATAGCAACCATTGCCCAATCCTGCAGAGGGTTGCTCAGATCATTCGGTTCCCAAACATTCAACAGACAACGTCTTGGCTCAGGGAGCAACGACATTCGAACCACCTGTGACACAGTTTGCATAACCCTGGGCCAAAAACCCTCAATCAGTGGGCAGTCCCAAATAGTGCGATAAAATGTCCCCACCTCCCCGCAGCCCCTCAAACAGTACTGGTGTGAGATCTACCTATCTTGTGTAGTGTGACCCTGGTGAAATATATAAGATGCAAGACTTTCAATTGTATCAGTCTGAGCCGGGACGGCACTGCGACCTACTGAGGCGAGGAAAGCGCAGTTTGCCAGTCCGATTCGTCAAAGTCACCTAGTCCCGTAGTCCAGGCGGCTTTAAGTCTGTCCATAGGGTCAGGCATGTTGTTAACCAACTTACGGTAAACCAATGAGGTCGCCTATTTCAGTATATACTCCGTGAGCAGTCTGTCCTCTAAAGGAGTGGACTCCGGCAATCGTCCATTAGGCGGAAGCACAGACCTAAGGGCATGACGGATTTGCAAGTAGCGAAAACACTCTGCATCCACCAAATGAAATTGAGCCGCTAGTTGTTCAAAAGTGAGGATTGCACCCCGCCTGTAAAGGTCTCCTACCGTCGAAATGCCTATACGATCCCAGGCTTCAAAACCCTTGCTATTACAGAGACGGCCGACGCGGCGCGATGCCCAAAGTGGCGTCATCTGCGTGATCAGTTCGTGACACTTGAGACGAGCCGATGCCATGTGCCAAAGCTTCACCGTATGAGCCGTGGGGCCCAACAGGGCAGCCGTACCTCTAGGATCATAGAGCGCGGCCATCACTCCTCCGGCCCCTAGGTCATATCTATCCGCCTTGAACTCAGGCTCGTCTGCGGAGCGTGGAGCCAGTAATTTATGATCTTTAGTTGCGATGCCCAATAATACAACTGGACATCGGGGAGTGCGATGCCTCCGGCAAACCACCCTCTTACCAGCTTTTGTCTGGATATGCGTGCCGGTTTGTCCCCTCAGAGTAGGCCAGAAACCAGTGCGTTAATTGTCTGAAAGTATTTGGGAGGCACTAAGAATGGCGTATTTTCAAGGATGTAAAGTAGTCGTGGTAAAGTCATCATCTTGAACAACGCAGCTTTCCCTAGAAGGGTCAACGGTAGGGAGTGCCAATGCCTCACATCCGAGCAAAACCTCTCAAGTGGTGGCAGCAGATTACGATGATAAAGAACCTCCCGATTCGGTGTCACCCATAACCCCGGGTATTTAAATGGTCCCTCAGTGACCAGCAAGGGGCAGTCGTCTGGAAGGACCGGAGGGGGCCCTTTAAGGACAAATAGCACCGACTTGGACCAGTTGATGGTGCATCCAGAGACCCGCCTAAAAATCCTACAGATATCAAGAAGAACCTTGAGGGAGCGGCTGGGGAAAGTTAAGTAAAGAAGAATATCATCGGCATACAACAATATACGGTCCTCCCAGGACTCGGTCCAGTTGAGACCCTTTATCATGGGGTCCCACCGTATCCATGCTGCCAATGGCTCCAAAATCAAAGCAAAAACCGTGGCCCAACCGGAAATCCCTGGAAATATGTCCGTTAGCAACAACATGTGCAAGTGGATGTGTGTACAGGAGTTTTACCCAAGCACAAAACTTTGGCCCAAAACCTAGATGTCGTAACACCGTGAATAAATACGGTCATTTGACCATGTCGAAGGCAATTCGCGCATCTATGGACAAGATAACAGCCGGCTCTGATACAGCCGATATTTGCGCCATTACCGCATGAACTCGTCTCAAGTTTAGAGCAGTACTTCTATTCGGCATGAACCCGTACTGGTCCGGGTGCACCAGAGTCTCCAGATGGGGGGTGAGGCGTACGGCGATCATTTTGGCCAATATTTTTGCTTGCGCATTCAGTAGCAAAATAGGACGGTACGATGTACATTCGTCCGGGGGTTTACCAGGTTTTGGTATAGCTATAATTGTAGCCATCCTTTGATCTTGAGGAAACTCCCCCATGGCTAAACTTTATTCAAACATTTGCAACAGATACGGGGCCACTTGACTAGAAACACGCTTATATAGTTCTATTGGGACTGCATTTGGCCCCACAGCCTTGCCCGACTGCAAAGAGTGTATAGCACCCATGACCTCATCCGTCGTAAAGTCGGATTCTAAAAGTTCGGCATCTGCGTCAGAAAGGGAGGGCATTTTGATATCTTTAATATAGGTCTGCGCCTCAGCAGAGGACATACCCGAAGAAGAGGTGTAGACTGCTTCATAGTAGTTGGCTAAAGTGTCGACAATTTCCGTGGGGGAAGAGTATATCACACCATCGGCAGAACGAAGTTGTGCTATCGTCCTCTGGGCCGTATCTTTCTTTTCTAGCCACGCCAGAAGTTTCCCCGCCTTATCACCAACCTTGTATATAATATGTTGATGCGCATATGCCGTTGTCTAACCTGCCCTCTCTGATACTCCGCGGATTCTGTCTGTTTAAGGCACAATTGACGCTTAATCTCCTCAGTGGGATTAATATCATGTTTAGTTTGTAAAACCTCAAGGTCTAACTCCAGTATTGCCAGGTCCTCTTGCACAGCCCGCTTGTGCCCTGTTATAGAGGCTATCGCCTGGCACCTGAGCACTGTTTTATATGCTTCCCACAGGACCCCTAGTGAGTCCACTGAGGCAGTATTCTCTTGAAAGTAACATTTTCGTAGCTGTGACCTAGGGCCAGATGTAGGAGCCCTAATACCGGTCCGAAACGGCCGATTTCGGCCGTTTCCGACCGGTATTAGGGTTTTCAGATGTAGGAGCATGCTTTACAGAATCGGTATTTTACCGAATCTGTATTTACAGATTCGGTAAAATTACCGAATCGGTAAATACAGACTCGGTAAAAATACCGATTCTGTAAAAGCACATGTAGGTAGCACATCATTGAGTGCCGTAGGCCTTTCAGATTCGGTATTTTACCACCCAATCCAATTGGGTGTTAAAATACCGAATTCAGGTGTGCATGCACATGTGTGCATGCACACCTAGCCATGTGACAGACAGACATGCCCTTAGGGCATGTCTGTGTGCCACATGGCGCACATGCCTATTTTTGGGGTGCCAGAGGGTGTCAAAGTGACACCCCCTGCACCCTTGCAAAATTCGGTATTTACCGATTCTGTAATTACAGAATCGGTATTGCCCATTGATTCCTATGGGCTTCAAGGCCTATAGGAATCAATGGGCAATACCGATTTGGTATTTACAGATTCGGTAAATACCGAATCTTAAAGATTCTGTATTTACAGAATCTGTAATACCTACATCTCCCCCCTTCATATTTACCACTTCTTAAATACCGAATCGGTAAAATTCGGTATTTAAGAAGTGGTAAATAAGAATTACCTACATCGGGCCCTAAGTCCTTTCTAATTTTGGGTATTTGTAAAAAATGGGGTGAGATACGGAAGATAAGCCTCTGGGATCTCACATAAGAAGAACATATGATGGATACTGGGGAGTGATCTGAAATGCCCCTCTGGCCTATCTTTATGTCAGTTATATGGGACAAGCTGTCTGCACAGACACAAAAATGGTCAATACGTGATAGACTAATGTTTACCCCTGAATAAAAGTTGTATCCTCGATCCCCAGGGTGTTTGAACCTCCAGCTGTCCGTAAGACCCATAGCCTCTAGATAGCCTGCCGGCCGCGCCGTAGGCAACCCTGTCCTCCTACTTGGATGACGGTCAAGACCCTCGTGAAGAACCGCATTAAAATCTCCACCCAATATGAGCTCGCCCTCAGGTAGTGTCAGTAGAAATGCACTGAGGGCGGGCAGAGCAACCAAATGTAGGGCAGGTGGAATGGACACTGAAACTACATTGAATCTTCTGCCTTCCCACAAACAGGAAATTGCTGCAAATTGCCCTAACTTATCTTTCCACACCTGTTGTACTATTAAGGGAAATTGCTCACGCATCAGGATTCCCACCCCCCTGGAACCAGAGGAAAACTCAGAATGTACCACCATCGTGTACCCCCATCGGTCCAAAGCCTTACAAGTCGAACCCACCAGATGCGTCTCTTGAATCAATACCAGTGCTGGGGCTGCCCTTCGTACATATTGCAACACCAAGCCCCTCTTAATTTTATCCCCCAAGCCGTGTACATTCCAAGTAGTCAGGGTTAAGGGAGGCACCGGAGCCAGGACTGGGGCAGTATCAGAAGTTGTCACATCGTCCAAGACCTCATCCGCCATATAATCCAAGACATCCTCTAAAGCTCAGCAGCACTCCACCTGTGCATTCACCTGTGTCCTCGAAGTATAGCCCAAAACTAAAGCACACAACAAAGTGCAACCAACCCTTCCCTCACACAACCATTGCAATCTGAAATCGCACACAGTCATCATAATCAGTATCAACAATATCAATTTCCCACCCCAACCCTGAAACAACCCACTTACTCTCTTCCTCCCCCCTCCCTGCTCCCCTGCCTGTGGACTGCACACTGCCCACCCCCCAACCCGGCAGAGTGCATGTGCGTTCCCCACCCGTACTAACTGTGTAGAGGTAAAGCTTTCCCCTCCCCGCAGCAAATTAACAAGACAACAGTACAGTACAGCCTGGATTCGATAACAATAGCCTAACGAAAATCTCCTTAACATGTCTAGAGAATTGCAAATTAAACACATTACATACACGGAAACTCCAAAGTCAAATTTTCACCCCCGGTAACTCCTGCGTTAGCAGCTCCCCCCCCTTAATACTTGCGAGTGTCCATCGAAGTTAGTCCCTCCTGTGGCCTCCAGTGTCTCTCACTCCTGCTCGGAGAGGCCGCTCGTCCCCGGGTCAGCCCCCATCACTGTGGATTCTGGAATACCTCCGGTCCCTCGCTTTGGCGTGCCATGACGCCTATTAGTCCTGTCGTTGACCGTCGTCCAGCCCTCCAGCCAGTCCCAGGTTGCCTCAGGTGAGTCGAAAAAACATGATTTACCGTCCCTTTCGACTCTCAGCCTGGCTGGAAAAAGCATTGCGTATTTAATGTCTCTGCCTCGCAATTTCACCGCCTGGAAGCTGCGTCGTTCTGCCTGGACCCGAGCCATGAAGTCTGGAAAGAATGAAACCTCGTAATTGTCTATCTTTAATGGGGGGGCCACCCTGGCGGTCTGCAGAATATTGTCTCGGTCCCGAAAATTAATTGGTCTGGGAGGAGCCCCAACTTTGGGTCTCCCGCCCGGTACTCTATGGGCACGTTCTATCGAGAAATAAGCAGACAGCACCTTAGGCTTCAGGTGTGACTTAATTAACTCCTCCACAAATAGATCCGCCGCCGGCCCCTCTGTTTTCTCCGGGACCCCAAGGATTCGAACATTGTTGCGATGGGCCCTCCCTTCGTAGTCATCCAGCTGTTGCACCATACGAGTCTGTCTCTTTTCCATGTCGGAAATTTGGCGCTGAAGCTCCGAAGTGTCCTCTTGGAGCGCCGCCATCACTACCTTGAGTACACGCATTTTTTCATTTGTCTGCTTAAAATCGGCACGCAGTATGGAAACTTCTGTTGTTACTGAGTCCATAGACTTCCACATCTCCCCAATGGCTGCCAGGACATCGTGGAGCGTAGGTTCTTTAGGTTGGGGTGATGACCCTTTTGCGCCATCTTTGTCCGCCCTTGGCGAGTCGAGTTTTTCTCCGCCCTGCTGCCATGCAAATTTGGACAGTTTCGCCTGAGCGTTGTTGTTAGCGCTTCTGCCCCCGTCGCCATTTTCACCCCCCAAGCTGGTGAAATGTGTCTGAAAAACTGTGTCCGTGCTTCAGTAAGTGCCTCCCAAACTTGAGCCGTGGTGATATGACCGCTCTCCCATCAGGCTGGTCGATGAAAGACTCTCCTCTCACCCCCGAGTCCTTTGTAGCAGGACACGGCCGCCCGCACCGCTCAATCGGCCAGGAATATCCACCAAGGTACAGCCAGGCAGTCCGTTTGGGCGCGGCCCATCCAAGGCAGGCCCTATCAGTCGGGCAGGAGGAGAGGGCAGAGCAGAGGCCCAAGCCAATGCACAGCGGGTCCCCAGAGGCCCTCCACCACCTCAGCACACTAGGGCCTTGCAGCGGAGGTCGCACCTCAAGCACTCACTGGGTTATGGGAAGCCACTCCCGGAGGCAGGTCCAGAGCTCTGGCCGATGGGGGCACTGTCTTGTGTGTGGCAGGCGGCAACGGGCCGGATCGACTTCCTATGCCCCTCCCACCTTATGGTCTTGTAGTGGCTTGCAGCCATACCCACTGCTCCGGCTACCGGTAGGCTGCCAAGCCGGGGCCTAAATTTTCACCCCGCACTGGAGCCGACACCACCTTGCCGCCCGAGGACGGAGATCAGAGAAGCCGCCCCCCTCTGTCCCCTCGCAGCGTCTCGATCACTCCTGCAGGGGGCGAGCCCCGTCTACCAGTCCCCGATTGGGAGTGGGGAGGGTGCCGTCGGAAGGCCGCCAGATATTCAGCAGAGCTGCACCCCGACTCTCTCGGCAGGGCCGCCACTTTGCTCGGCCGTTCCAGCAGTCGGCCTCTGCGACGTTCGTGCGGCGGGGGTTGGAGTCCCGGAACGCCTCGCCGGAGCAGTCACGGGGGCATCAGCTGCTCCGTCGTGCACTTCAATGGGGTTGTGAACCAGGTACGCAGGCTGTAAATTGGATAATTGCCGCGGGTTAGGAAGAGCTCGCCTAAGCTGCGGCCATTGCTCTCGGCCGCATAGCCACGCCCAGAGAGCTGTCTTTTAATGATATGTTCAACTGGTGGGGAATATAAGACCTTGCACCGGCGTCTCATCCTATGTTGGCAGTTGTCCATTGGGTATGTTGACTGATGTGGAGTTCCTTACTGGGGCAAAAAATGGCATTGTCAATATTTTTCTGTTGTGGAATATCCAAAAGGTAAGTAATGGTTGAATATTTTGCAGGAGTTTAAGATTTGTATGATGTCTGAAGGCAAACGCTGGAGTTCAAAGTCCCTTGCAATCATATTAAGCCTTTCATACAGTTTTGTAAAAAAAAAAAAAGAAGAAAATGTATTTGCACAAAACATTCTATTCAGTGCTTTGCTTTTTTTGGGTACCAAGAAGGTTTAAATGGGAGAATACGAGGCTCTCTTCACAGAGTGCTTTAAAAGTTATTTATGGTATCCTCTCACTAATAATGCATATGTGTTTTCTTTTTTTTTTTCTTGTGTTCACATTATCTTTCTTTTCTCTTCTTCTTCATTTTTCTACTCTGTCTTCCACCTCCCGCTTTTCTATGGCAATTTCGAAATTGTCCGGATACAAAGGAAGGAGCTTCAGTGGAACCAAAATTTAGTCCACATTTAAAGTTAAGTTCCACTGCTGAATCATAGGGATAGGCAGGTTTTAACGTATTGAACGCCCACATGATAGGAAACTATATTTCCAATTTCGTGTTGGAACACTTCCAGTGAATGCTTTCAAGAAACACTGGAACCCCACGCGGGATGAACATTGCCATCACTGTAAGGACCAAATAGAGCACACCTCCCATTTATTGTTCTGTTGCCCTTTATACGCTAGCCCAAGGCGTAAATGGCTAAAGCCAGCTTGTTTAAATATTGGTACTCGCAGTCAATCGATTGCACTTAGAATACTAGAATCTGATTGCTCTACACCATTAGCGATTGCGGTAGCAACATTTCTTGCCTGGGCCTGGGTAATTCGTTCCCGCTCATTGTTGCTAAATGTAATATAATGAAGTACGGCTGCTATGTTCCAAATGCTTTTATATTTCAAATAGATTTTATATGTGTAAAGCATTCGACTGTCACTGTTTAATATGTTTTTTAAAAAAAGTGTTTTTAGTTAGAGTATTTATTGTATAGGGTAGGGATTGATGCTTTTATGACAAATGTCGAATAAAGCTTTGAATTGATTGGGTATTGAAGTTCAAGAGAGGGTGGGCAACAGACCTCCCCAAACCATCCACGACACAGTTGGTCAGGTTGACCGAGTGGGGAATGAGCGTGAGTGGAATGGGAGTGTGGGAGGGAGCAGGGAGGTGGGAAAGTTGGGGAACAGTTTGTTAAATTAAAGTTACATTCAGACAACCTAGAGCATAGCTCAAAAGTAGGGCAAGTAGGAAAAATGCTAATATAAGCAGTTTAATGTCCAAGCAAACAATCAAGAGATACACGAACACGATAGTTACTCCGTCATGTCATGGAATGTATCAGGATAAGAATTAAGGTGAATAGAGGCCTAGTAGCTGCATATATAAAACGTCTGAAGCCTGGGGTAGTATGCCTCAGAGAAACACACTTGAAAGGATCGCAGTGTACATTCTTGAGTAGAGGCTCATATAAAACTTTAGCGCACACAGGTTTCTCCACGGGTGCCAGGGGAGTTGCAATCCGAATAAGGAAAACCTCACCATTTCAAGTAGAACGCACATGGATGGACCCCAATGGGACATAGTGGCTGTTAAGGGTATTTGGGACAGGAGAGATATCACACTGATCAGTGTCTATGCACCCCCACTTATGCAGGCGAACACCCTAGAAAAATTCACAGACATTCTATTGTAGGCAGGCTCATGTGTTCTCCTGATAGGGGGAGACTTTAATGACGTAGTGGACCACCAGATGGACCACACCGCGATGACTGCTGCTACACACAAAGGCACACAACTCAAGCGATTCATTATTACAATGGGGTTAATGGACCTCTGGTGAAAGCATAACCCTCAAACCAGGGCAAACTATATCTTAGCCCCTACTGGGGAAGTGATGGAGAATAAAAAAACAGAATACCTTGCTAGAACCCTCTGGGCTCACTCTCCCCAGTGGATCACAGTGGGAAGGAGACGGCAATCGACCCCGCTGGTTTGGAAACTCAATATGTGGGAACTTAGGGCCACATGCATCATTGGAAATTGCAGTCTCAAAGGGGAAGATTCGCAGAATCAATCCCTTTGCGACCGCAATTTTTGCATTTGGGATGCATCACCCCAAATGCAAAAATCACTATTTAAGTAATTGCTAAATTTGCGATTACTTAAATTGCAATTGCATTTCAGGAATCTCAAATTGTGTTTCCCTAATTGCAGTGCAACAACCCCCCAAAAATTGTGATTTCACAATTCAGAAATGTAAATTACCATCAATTCAAAATTGATGGTAATTTGCGAGAACTTTAAAAAATACACAAAAGTGCATTTTTTAAAGTTCTGTGTTGCACACATACATGTCCCTGGGGCATATGTGTGCAACATGTGTTGAAATTTCTATTTCAGAGGTGCATCAAGGTGTCTTATTGGCACCCTTGCACCCTTAAAATTGCATGCGCAATTTGCGAGTACCTATCTGGTTCTCGCAAATTGCGCATGCAATTACCATTGATTCCTATGGGCCTATAGGCCCATAGGAATGAATGGGAAGCAATTCCTTATTTGCGATTCGCAATTTGCAAGTTGCAAATAAGGAATGTGTGGGAATCTCACATTTATTTTAGATTCCTACATGCATAAGCATTTGCAATTCGTAAATTGTGATTTCTTAAAAATCGCAATTGGAGGAATCGCACAGTTTGAAGCCCTTAAAGACACTGAGGTTGCCCAAGAAATTAGAACAGGCACAGAAGGGTGTTTGAAGGAAAATGTAGGAACCGTAGAGTCTGCTGTCACAATCTGGGATGTGTATAAAGCGGTCCTGAGAGACAGAGCCCAGAATATAATACTACATACAAAGAGAAGGTAGACAAAAGAGATCGAAGAAATTGAAACACAGATCCTCCAAATTGAAAGCCAAACCCTAGGCAAGTGAACATACCTCCATAGATTCCTCCATAGTGAGAAAAATGATAGTTCTCCATAAGGAATATCAAGACCTAGCTCAAAGGGAGGCGCAAGTGGCAATTCAGGCTACATACCGACGCCTCTATGAGGCGGGAGACAAAGCAGGAAGACTGCTGGTGTGACTTAGTGAAAAGGTCTCTGAGACAAGATGGGTAACTCAAATAGCTTCAGATGATAGTCATCAGTACACTACACCCACTGACTTAGCAAATTAATTCACCTGGTACTATGACGCTTTCTATGAGGAGCACACACTCCCAAAGTCTCAAAAAATCGATAAATAACTTTCCGAACTACACACCCCTACCCCAGACATTCAAACGCTGGAGCAGGAAATCACTCTCACGGAAGATAGAGATGCGATCGGCTCTTTGAAACCTGGGATGGTATACCATCCGAACTATGCAAGCATTATGCACACCTGCTGAGTCCCCACCTCCTCAGTCTCTTCCAGGAAGCCCTAAAAACGGGCACCCTCCTACGAGACCTCAGAAGTGCCACAATAGTAGTAATCCATACCCTGGACAAAGAACACACGAGTTGCAGCTCATATCGACCTATCTCGCTACTAAATATAGAAATTAAAATTCTGGCCCTCATACTAACCCATCGACTGACTGTGGTCATAACTAAGCTAATAAACTATGACCAAAGTCAACAAGACTCAATCTATGCCAGCTACATAACTGGATAGAAGTGACAAAATATATGGACCCACGTCTCATACTGTCGTTGGATGCTGAAAAAGCCTTTGACATAGTACACTGGCCCGTCTTAACATCAACCCTTGAGAAACTCAGACTCAGTCCACAATTCCTGAAATGGATTTCTCTCCTATATGAAAAACCTACCACCTGGGTCCGAGTGAATCCAGAGAGTTTTCTATTGGGCATTACACCAGACAAGGGTGCCTCCTATCCCCACTGCTATTTGCCTTGGTGTTGGAGGCGTTGGCATGTGTAATCCGGGCCCAGCCAGGGATGTCTGGCTCCATGAGGATACGCATGGGACAGCAGTCGAATGCATATCGCTATAGAAGGACGATGTCGTTTTAAATGTCACTAACCCGAGAGATACCACGTATCTTCAATATTTTTGAAAGATACAGGGAAAAGGCAGGATATAAAATCAACTAGGGCAATTCCTGTATATACTCAGTAACTAGACGTTTTGACACTGGCACTGTTTTTGGACAAATCAAAGTAGATAAGTAAAGGATAAAATACTTGGGGATGTAGATCTCTGCAATGAAGCAGAGATCCTTAACCGCAATATATACAGAATGATGGCATAAATTACCGCAGATGTTGGGAGATGGAAAATGTTGCCTCTAACACTTCTGGGGCACTATATAAAATGACAACACTACTGAAACTATGATATGTATTGCAAAACATATACTATCCTCTCTCTGAAGAGGTTTTTACTAGGATAGATGGGGCTCTAAGAACGTTGCTATGAAGTGGCAGCACCCCTAGGGTGGCACTTGCTACACTGCAGCAAAACCAATATAATGGGGGCATATCATTTCCAGATATTAGGGCATACTACTGGGCGGCACACTTGATAGTCATTATTGAATGCGAACACATGCAAGGAGATCACCCCACATATGCGCTGGAACTAACACAATTTGTGACATGCTCATATACCCACTATATATATTATGGGAAAGGTGGTAAGCAACTGCTGACAGCCACGCAAGTCACGATAAAGGCATGTCCAAGGGGAGAAAAGCAGATGAGATGGAACGACCGAATCACGAAAGAAACACCATTATGGGAGGGGCAAGTTTGCGTGAATTCGCTAAATTGAAGGGTTTCAGAAAGTGGAATTTAGTGGGCATATCGAAAGTTGCCCATATCCTAGATGGGAAAAAACTCCCCACCTTCACAAAGTTACAGAGGGAATATGAGCTGCACCAGAACCAGCACCAGCACTATAAATACATACAAGTGGAAGATCCCCATCAATAATATTTGTTTTAAATTTGTGTATCCCCTGAATTATCGCTGGCCTCTGCTACTCCCTTTCCCTTGTCATTTTGGTCTGCCTGTCCTCTCTTTGAAAAAATTGTCTTGGTGTTTCAAAATTGAGGCCCCACTGTTTCCTAAAGGATATGAGAAGTCACTAGAGTGTGCTCATGTTTCAAAAAAAGTATCACATTGCTTTGCTTAAATAGTTCAAGGCTGACTATACTGTTATGTACCCCAAGCTACCGCAATCTAGGCCTTGGTAGCAACACAACCTTTTAGCTACACTTGTCCTACCTTCCTCTGCGTAACGCTTCTAGCACTGACCTTTTACCCAGTTATGTGCTGAACAAATGTCGATCAGGGTCTTTGAAACTAGCCTCATTATTATGCATGAGGATTCTTGGAAACGTCTCTGCACATCATGTATAACAGGATTAACAATCTCTGTATAAAAGTCATGGTCATCTTCGTCCTAGGGCAAAAGAACTACTTTGCATAACTGCAGGTTTTGATTTAGGCTCATTTATAAAATCATACTCACAACATATAGATTGTGTAAGGAACCCTGAGGCTATCTTTATGGTATAAAAGAACCATACCAGCACAAGATAGGGAGAGGAGAAGCTTCCACACTGACACAAGAGGCCGAGGTCCCTGCACCCAGAAGCTCCAGCAGGCAGTGGTCTGACCTCTCTTGTGGGGTCTCCAACTCAAGACCAAGATGGGGTCCTTCATTTTCTCCCATCAGAGAATGGGGTTGGCTCTTTCTTAGGGGATTCTTGGCTTTTCACCAGCATACATGCTAGGTACACTTAGGTACATTTAGGTAGCATTAGCATTTTAGGAGTACAATAAGATCACTAGCATGTTTATATGCCTGCAAATATTCACTGTTTTAGCACCATGGTAGAACTCTACTTTTATTTATTCTGTTTTGATTTTAATCTTTTACATTTGTTTCTGTCTAACATGTTTTATACTGGATTGACGCTGGTTCAAAAAATGCTTATTTGAAATGGCCACAATGTTTATTCAGTATCTCTCCGAGACTAAATGAGCACAAGTGACTAAGCAAAAAGTACTGTACTGAAGGGTCAAGCGTTGTCATGTTAATAGCTGCCAGAAACTATTCGCTCCTTGGTAAGGTTCGGGGGCTTATGGTGGCACTGTTAGCTAGCTGGTCTTTAGGCTGACATATCCTGCGGTGGTGTCCAGAATAGTTCTAGACACCAACCCTTAGTTTATTTTATCAGAACAATGCGCAGATCCTGCAGATTTGTAATTTCTGTTAGTATAACCCTATGGTTTTGGACATCTTTCTTGACTTTCTTGACATTTTTCTTCTGCTCAATTCAGTTATATTCTGTAACAGTTTTTCAACGCTTTCTAATGCAGCCTTTGCATCAGTAATGAAAGTTGATTTTTAATCTGTTTTTTAGTGTCAGAAATGTAGTCCAAATGTTTTTTCAATGTGCTAAGTAGGTGTCAAGGCCCAAGCACATGCAGTATCTAGAGCAAGCTGTGCCTATGTGTTTTTCTACTTTTTAGTGGCATGTTCCTAAATTGTCTAACTGAATTATACCAGCTTTAGGATATTCAATCAGCATTTTTGCAAAAACTGCATGTAAATGTATTTTTTCTTACTGACCAACACAATAAGTGGTAGGAGATGCCTCTTTTCTGAATGTTGAGTATGTTGGTTTAGATTCAAACACAGTGTATGTGCCTAACCAACATAATATACTGGAGAAGAAGAGAAGATAAGAGAACAAAAGATTAACTCACTGGGTGGGTAGTTGCTCTAGCAATCAATTGGTATGCGCAATAATCGTATTCAAGAAAAAACGGCTACTTTGACATCACTAGAGGACTGGGGTATAATGTATTTAATGTGTCTACCAATTATTATCTCAAATTTTGTTTTCCTTTTTCTGTTTTCTGTCAGCCCTGACAAAGATTCTATATTGTTAATGGATCAAAATACTACTATCAACTTATTTAGGGACCCTTTTAATTATAATAGATGTATACCACTATGGGCCATACTTACATCAAGAGAATGTGATGCACTGAAATGATGATATTGATTAACATCTGTGTGTCAAGTTTTTGGATCGCCAAGCATAATTATCCTCTCCGGCGATTTTTCTGATCAGTTGGAGTTTGCTTAAATGTTACTTATTATTTTTCGTTACACTAATCATTTTTGATATGATTTCTAACTAAGAACCCCTGTCCCTCGAAAAATATCTGGACAAAGCCTGGCATTGGGATATGCTAGGGGTCCCTGACTTAAAGTTGACATGATTTCCAAACATGTACTACAAGCTAGAGTAAACTAGCCTGAATATTGTGATGATAATGTTTAGCTATACTTGTTTCCTACTGAGGTCCAGATTTTTTAATTGAATTTCAGGGAGTCTTTTAGTAAGGGCATTCTTTTTTGACTCAAAGTTGAGAATTACTTTTATAAGACGAATTAATTTGCCTTAGTTTCTCTTCTAGCAATTAGTCACTATTATCATGGGCCTGTCGACAGCATGCAGTCCTCAAAGGCTTTCCTTCAGCAGCTTCTATAAAAAGCGTCTGAAACCCTTCTTTGAAATCATGTGCCAATGAGATTGGTCTGCAATGATAGATCACAACAGGTGAGGCAATCTTATTTTATGTTCAGATTTTCTTATTTCATATCTTAGCTATTGGCCTGAGTAACTTATTTTTAGGTTTCATGATAGAACAGTTTTTAAGCATCCAAATAGCTTAGCTGTGCATGTGGCATAATATGTAAAATGAGGTTAAGAATCAAGACATTTCACACAGTTTGTACAGTCTCATTTGTAGGAAACGATCCACAGAAATAGGTTTTCTGGGAACAAACATGAGAAATCACCACGTAGATGATGTATTTTTTTTAATGTCTGTCACATCGTGTTTTTCTAGACAAACTCACAGAAAAGAGTTATCCCCTTAGCCCAGATGTTTTTTATTTATTTATGAGGAACACTTTACCAAAATCCTAATTTCAAATATCAAAACTTTTCTGATTCATAACCTCGACTCTTTTTTAATGGCAGAATGAAACGTTTACAAAGCTATGCTAATTTGATCTGAAGTTCAGAGCTGCTGAGTTCAAAGTCACAGACATGCAAGAGATGTCAATTAAAACAGTATTATGTGAGTTGCACTTTTAATTCACACATGCCGAATGTAAAACTGCCCTAAAATGATGAAGTTCCAACTCTCCTCTTTATGAAATAAAAAAATACATGGCTCTTGTGATTTGAATATATAAGATCACAAAACTAGGCAATCTCTCAGTTGCTTTCACAGCAGAAGACAGTATTAATTTAGATCTAATCATGGTCACAAATCTTGGGCTTCGGTCACAAATGAGTTAACTACCTCTGTGCAAACAACTGTGCACTGTCACAAACAGATGTTGCTCAGAATTTACTCTACGTGCAGGAAGACTTTTTAAAAACTGAAGTTGGTGCTAGAAATAGCTCAAGGGGGAATACCCAGCACAGTACTCAGTGCAGAACCATATCCAGGGCTGGCTCTATTGCGGTACGATCGGTGCCACCGCACCGGGCGCTGACTTGGGGTGGGGGCGTCAGTTTGCGGGTATATTCTCGTTTTAAAAGCACCTACTGCCGTCTGCCTGGCCTCCAGCAATATTCACGCATCAATTAGAATGTCAAGATAACTTCGGTGATTAATCGTCTTCCTGGAGAGAGGCCGGAATTTTGTCTAGGGGAAGCTTTCGCTATGCCGGCTGTAAAGAACATTTACCATGCAGATCAAAAAGTGCATATATTGTAAAATAGGTCAGTGTGTTCATGCTTCTGTCAGAGAGATCCTTTTGTTACTTGCAGTTTGTAAGTTAAAATCCAAGGGGCAGATTTATGTCACGCAATGGCGGCGTAAACGTGGCGCATCCCTGCGACCCATTTACAACGTGACGCATCTAGGCAGATGCGTCACATTGTAAAGCCCTGCTCCAGATGTGGGCGTTCCGGCGCAGGGTGGGCGTTCCGGGGCAGGTGCGCCTCGCAAAAGTGCCTGCGTGAAATCTACAAGATTTCACGCAGGTACTTTTAGGCCAATGCTGCGTCAAAACCCTGTGCCTGCTTGAAGCAGGCGTAAGGCTTGACGCAGCATTGGACAGATAGGGCCCCCCATAGCATTGCTGGAGCTGCGTCATGCTTGCGACGCAACTCCAGCAATGCGCCGCCTTTACGGTACAGATGCGTTACGCATCTGTGCCGTTTTTGCCCCACGGTGCGTCGCATTGTAAATGCGGCGCACCATGGGTGGCGGAGCTGCGGCGCACAATAACTGGCGCATCCCTGGGAATGCGCCAGTTATTGTAAATCTGCAGGCTAGTATTGAACATTGCACTATTAACTGTCATCAAAGAGCTGCATGAAAACTGCAAGGTATATATTAGAGCTATATGTTTTTTTTTTGCCCAGTCTTTCATTATCCTAATCTCACAAAAAGGGTTCATTTGGGTAGAAATCAATTCCTATTGTAGAGAACCAGTAACAATTGTGTTACATTTTAAATTCTGAATTTGTGCTTTTGCAGACTTAGGACTCTTAACCTATACTTCCTACCATTATGGATGACATGTGTCTCCTACACCTTGTAGTCCTGTCTGATGTAACATTCCCTTTATACTGATTTACACACGTATAATTGTCTCTGTGCAGTGTGTGTATGATATAAAGTGCTCTGACACTTTACACTGGTATGAATGGTGCTATTAAACTACATGAACCTGAAGGGCACTGTTAAAGGGTGCCCGTGAGGGACTCCGTGGCATGGGTGGTCATTGGGGGGGCCCCTGCAGACTATGTCGCACAGGGAGCCACCAGTGATAAAGCAGGGCCTGACCATATCTACAAAGATACATCTAGTGTCCCTGCTGCCATATCCTGTACTGGTGCTCAAACAGGCTGCTTAACACCACTCACACAACTTTTCACAATAGCACAAAGTTCTGTGCATAATGTCTACAATAGATTTTCTACAGTATACACAGGGCTTCCTGACAAACTTCTGGGGAAAGTTCAGGTGGTTCTAAATGATGCGGCAATATTGCTTTTTAAACTGTCAAGAAGAGCACGTGCCCTGCTACAACAGCTGCTCTGGCTCCCTATCAAGCAGAGGGTCAGGTTCAAAGGACTGTGCATTGCACATAAAGCACAGAATGGAGTGGCACCCAATTACATTAAAGACCGTTTGAAGCCTTATGTGCCTGGACAATGTCTCCTGTCATCAGAGTCTAGCTTGTTGGCCTGCTCGTGCTTTAATAGAACTACCTTGGGGGGGCGGGCTTTCTCAGTTGTGATTCTCCAGCTTTGGAACAAGCTACTGGATAGTATGCACATGGAAGCCACCTTACTCCCATTCAGAAGGAAACTCAAGACCATTTTGTTCACTGAGGCATGTGGATAAGTTCACCCTAATTTGTGCTGAGTCCGGCAGGAATAAGGGATTCCCGGGTTATTGGTCTATGCTGCAAGCGCTTAGAGATCTTTTGGTGATTTGGTGCTCTATAATGTTATGTTATGTTATTTTATGATAATATAAACTAACATAAAATAACATAACTGGCATGGCCCCCTAGACTATCTGTTTTACTTTTCCTACATTTTATCTGTACTGTACAGTGCAGTACACATGAAATGTGCAAAGGTTAGGACGTAAAGGATTTCCCCAAATTTATAGCAGCCACAAGGAGCTGTTATTTTTTGGTGCACAAACATGCCTACCATGTAGCACACATGGAATGCCTCTTCTATGCAAAATAGCACAAAGTAGTTCAAATCGTTGTTTGCTTTAATTTTAGGCTACTTTTCAACACAAAATACGTCTGTGACTGGTTTATAAAGAATTTGTTCCAGTTTTTGCCCTTTTGGGAGGATTTGCATCAGTGCACAGGTCCCATGGTTATTACTCTCTCAGATACAGTTCATAGCACCTGATGCCTTATAGCAAATCAAACCTGACAAATTTGCCTGGGGGAAAAAGACCTGTCAAACCCCAAGACATTGATTTTGCTGCAAAACTCACCACAGCCACATGTGAACTATCTTTAGGGTTAAACTTGTAAAAGGTGCTGCTCACTGCACCAGTTAAACCAAGGGAATTGGTTTTCAACATGATCTATATAAATACTTTACTCTTATGGGGCACCAGTCAAAAGAAATACCAGTAGAGCAAGCTGGCCAACATTCTCCTCCCCACGGAAATCTAATTGTACTAATTGAATATGAATATTACCATAATATGTTCACAAAGGCACATACGATTACATATAAGAGTACTGCATAAGTACTACTATATTTCTTCATAATGCATTTTTGAAAAGGCCTGTAGGTTACAAAAATCAAAAAAGGGCAGATTCACAAAAGCATTTCTGAGTGCTGGAATTAGCATTACAAGCATGCACTTTTACATGCACTTAAATTCCTTTATGGATTGAGACTGGAATGTCCAACATTCTATTGGTTAAAGGGCAGACAGGGCACTTTGTTTTGTGTTTGTACTAATTGCATATGAATATTCTCATTTTGGTCCATTTGGAGATGGTTTGGGAATAATTCACAAAGGCATAAATAAGTACTACATCAGTAAATTTTCATGTACTATCAGATGCCTTTGTGAATCCGACCCTACATATTAATTTCCTTTGTTTAATCTGTATTTTTAGATGTCTCAGTAAATGAATAGAATGTAGTACATTTTTCAAATATTCCTTAGTATTTAAATTTCTCATGTTTGTTCACTAGACAAAACACCCGCAATATAATTCATTTGGTCTGAATTTTTAGAGGTCATTATTTGTCTCCTGTGTATTTTATTAGCCTCAGTCAACATCTGACATATCATGTAATTGCCTGCCAGGTTTATTGCTTTCTATTTAATATCATAGCTTCACTTATTATTCCTATGGGGCATTTCTTTAGATACAGATTTATGATTGTTAATTCTAAAATTATCATGATAAAAGCATGCAATTACAAGATGTTGTGTGTTCTCTATTTCATCCTGTATGTAAGTAAATATCCTTCATACATGCATTTTACAAATTCAGTCCATGAGTCATAAGAATACTTTTTTTAATGAAATGATCTTTGTAAGTAGCATTTGTAGAAAGGTAGAACATAGTGTATAGTGTGGGAGCTAGGCCTCACCATGTAATACTATCACGATACCCCAAAGATGGTCCTTCGAGTCACAATAATAAACGCATAGCACAGTCTGGTAGAGTAGTCAGGCTTTACTAGAGGAATATCAGATTAGCAACCGGCACAGTAAGTAATTGACACAACGCAATAGGAATCCAACACCAATTTATCAATATGAAGTGTAATTTATCTCAAATTCGACACCAAAACTAATGGAATAGCATACATATAATAGATTTCAGAAGAAGAGAACATACATCACATCAATTCAATACTGCAGAACCTTTGCATTGCGGTCAGTGTGAAAAAGTGACAATGACAATTGGTCACTTTCATGTTGAATTGTGTGGAGGTAAAGGTTATGCGGGTCCCTGGACCAGGCCAAGAGAGTCAGTTATATTTTGCCCATCCAGCAGAGCCCAGGTGAAGAGTTGTTCACTTTGCCGAAATCAACAGTATTTCTGGGTAATCTGCATTTTACTCTTACAATGTTTTGCGGTGAACTAGACACAAAACACATTAATTGCATTGCTGCTTCATTGTATGAAATTTGGATGTCTTTCCCTCTATATGCAGCATTTTAGTGTTGGGCTTCGGTTGTCAGACTGGCTACTAACAAATCTTGGAAGCAACAAGCACAGCAGATGGTTACTTTGAGGTCCAGTGGTCCCAATGAACACATGAGCTGCATGAAGCTTCTTGAAGACAAGAATACAATTCCCACAATTCACTAGACCATATGATTTGGACAAAACCTCAGAGGGTTTGATGGCCAGCAACTCTTTGGATCCGGAGCGTGTTTTAAAGGCAGTTTGCAGCAGAATAGTGCCACTAATCCAGGGGTGCCTGAGGGTACTCCGGGCTCTTTCAGGGGTCCCTCTGTCTGGGGGAACTGAACTGTAGCCTAGGATGAGTCTCAATCATGCAGTTCCAGGAACATTGCCACAGGAACCGAGTTTCCCTCTTTTGGTTTGGTAGGTGCAAACCCCTGTTGTCACAGATATGGGTTACTTCTCTGCCTTTTTCAATGCATGTTAATTCTGAACTGAGGCTCTGGTATCAGGGGTCCCTTAAATCCTAGATATAGGGAGTTAAGGGTGAGGGACGAAGTAGCCAAAGGGCTGCTAGTCTCTGAAGCTAATACACCCATGAGATAACCACATCTGGGGGTCTATGTCACTATTTCCACTGCTTTTAAAATAGCAGAATTCTTCCTTTGCTGTACACTCCAGGCAGCCCACCCTAGAGGTGTGGCTAGCCATATGGGGGTGTACACCTCCTGCATATCTAATTTCCAACCTGCCCAGTTGCAAATGTGCCTTTTAAGCTCACCACCTTGATGTGCCACTTCACTAGCCTTCCTGGAAGGGATAAGGTATGACCTAGAGAGAATCCCAGGGACTATGAGCTCTTCACAGCTACAATCTGCCTCTTCAAACCCTCAAAGTATGTTTCAGAGAAATGTAGGCCATCAACACCGTAGAGCGATGCCACTTCAAATCTTTGCATCAAGGCAATTGTTTTGCTGGTGGTTCTGATCATGGAAATTAATTTAAGGTTGGCTTGCTCTATATAAGGTGTGGCTACCACTGCGGTGACCCAGAGGTACACGGACCACTCGGTCAAGTGTTTCCCCCAGTGGAAGAGAAAACTTCCCCAGTGAAAACTCAATAATTCAGATCACTAAATAGTGAAGGTAAGTGCCGATTTTTAATGTGGAGTATCTGCTGTTTTCTTCCTGATTACACACATGATCCAACTTCTAATTACCTCTTTTTTCATATTATTCCTCTTCCATATTTGTTATCACATCCAAGCTCAGCACCATGATTCTACCCCCCCTCCCCACCACCACATGCCTTGCCAAGGAAGCATACTCCCAAGGTTTAGCCTATGAGAGCCGCAAAGCACTCTTATCAGGCAAACTAGGTGCTTAGCTTTCATCAGACAGAAAATTGCACACCTCAGACAATGAGGCATGCAAATCCAGATGGTTCTGAAAAATATTAAAGTAAAAAGCAAACCTGCTCTAAAATCAATACAGAAAATAAGACACATTTTCTGAAGACTGACTTTCTCAACATAATAAATATCTGGAAAAAAATGACCATTTTGTGAAAATACAAAGTTCCAGAGTGAAGGCCATTTGCTGGAACTTTGTGCAACATATTTAAAGTAAAATACATGTTTGGTACTGTATTGCTTTAGTTCTTCCTTCCTATCCTTGAAAAGAAGGTATCACCTCTAAAGTCTAATTAGATGGTAGTGAACAGGCATGTTTTAAGTTGTTTCCTGAAATAGTACTTCTCAGTAAAGAAGCCCAGAGAAACTGGAAGGTCATTTCATGACTTTACTGTCCCTCTTCTCTTTCCTTTATTCTCTTTCTTTTCCCATTTTCACCCACTCTTATTCTTTTAGCAAGACAGTGGAAAAGGGGACAGCCAAGCTCACATTCCCTGTACCTGTGTCCTTGACAAGGACAGCCAGTTTGGGTCCTCCTCTCCTATCTCGTTTGATCTTAGGTATATTGAAGAATTCATTTTAGACCGGACCAGCACAAGACCTGCATCGCGCTGCGGTCTGCACACCCTGACATCGCTCTAATAACCTGCGGATCTTACTGTAATACCGACCGCACTTCAACCGCCAGGCTACCAAACCCGCGGTAACCCAACGGCTGTCCCAATTGGAAATGCCGCAACCTCCAGCATTCAAATAGAGCCTAGGAGCCCACGGCGCTATTTCACGCCCTGTCCAACCAAGAGCTGTAACAGATAAGCTCTTCCAGCCGCGTCTCTGTACGCCCCCTTGCCCTACACGAGCCCTCACGGAGGTGTGTATATTGTTTAAACCAGGCAATTCTAATTGTTAAAGTCCTGATGATGATCCCCTTGTAATTAGAGCGCGGGATCGAAACGTCGACTCTTTCTAGTAGTCATACATCTGATCATTGTATATTAATGTTTGTATGTGCTACTCTGGGAAACACTGATAACACTGACTTAAAAAGTGCCCAGTACGCTCTCTCTTCTTGCCTGAAGAAACCCTTCCTTCCTATTCTATTCTTTTTTCACTCTTACTGTGTTTACCTCTTAAGTACGTTGCAGGACTGTGCCTTACTGCAGAAATTGTTTTTTTACTAAATGTATTCAGACTCTAAATCTTTTGATTCAATCTAAAATAAATTCCCTCTCCGGCTGGGCAAGGAAAAATATATAGAAGCCCATTGTGGTCTATATAATATTAAGTTGTATTTTTGAATTGCTTAGGACCTTTTGTTTCTTTGTTTATCTGATACCCATGGTCCATAGCTACCTATAGGGTCCCCCTTGTTTACCTAATATACAATTTTCCAGCTACAGCAGCTGGTAGAGGAGGCAGAGCTAGATCCATAGACAACAAAGGCAAAGAAACTGTTGTTAAATCCATTTAAAAGCATGTCAGTCTTATCTGAGTTGCAGTTCAGGTGGCTCTCGTACATTCATCCAGTTACCCTCATGAAACAGGCTTTAAAGATTTGCTCTGACTTTTGTTAAGTGAAAGGATTAACTGGATAATCAAAGTTCTAAGGTTGCCATACAAACATTAAATAAGAGCACACTCAGGGAAGATCTTGCATGGGATTCCCTATTTTAATGTCACATTTTTGTATCAAAAGGTGGAGATTTCTACTGCCTGGTTTCACTGGGAAGAAGTGATTGGAGTCATTTTATTCCAAGGCCACAAATTGTCATATCGACAAGTCGGATAAATAGAATGTGGGTAAACTGTATTAAACAGCACTGACAAATCCAAAAGCATAAGGAAGGCATTAGATACACTGGGCCCGATTCACAGAACTAACTTAAGACAAAATCCTAAACTTACTACTTTTGTTATTCACAGAAGTTAGGATTTTGTCTTAAGTTTGTCTTAAGTTTGTCTTAAGACAGACTTAAGTCCGACTTAAGATAGACTTAAGTTAGGATTTTGTCTTAATTCTGTCTTAAGTCAGTCTTAAGACAAACTTAAGACAAAATCCTAACTTCTGTGAATACCAAAAGTAGTAAGTTTAGGATTTTGTCTTAAGTTAGTTCTGTGAATCGGGCCCACTGTTCAGAGTGATGTGGCAAATGTGACTGATGAAGCAGCTAAACCAGACCTTTTACACCTGGATTTCAACCCATCAGGCAGCTTGCCACCTCTCATGAGGAAGCATTAACGAGTAAGAAGAAGAGATTGCTCAAGAAAAAGGAATACAATGTGACCTTATATAAACAGCCACTGCTTTTACAAATTTGGGTTCATGGCTAATGGGCTGGTAGTTCATTTTAGATCGTGATGGGGTATATTTGACCAATCTTAGAGTATATAGATGTGTATAACTCATGGCCTTCATGGGACTCTGAATGTGTTTCTCTACTTTGGGGTGCTGTAAGGAATGGAGTGGCTGTAGCTGATGCTTGGCAGACTTACAAAGTCCACCCTGGTTAGTGCTGTTCAACTATTGATTTTCGGCAGGATTTGAAGATGGAATTTAGCTTTGTCAGGCCTCTCACAATTAGTGATATGAAAAAGGTACGTTAGTACATGCATTATATTAGTGCAGAAACAGGGACTAACACATGCCGATAGTCCTGCTGCTAGTATAATTGCCAGCATGGCTAAACCTTGCTGGTAGGGGAAGGTTCAAAGTTGATCAATGGCTATTTCTTCCACATGCAGAATGGGCTGTTCATGCCCATAGTTTTCTGTGATGTTAGATTTCCATGCATTTATTTTGGCGTAGGGGGTTGCTAAGGTTGGTGTGTAATCAAGTGCCACAGTGGAGATGTGCAAGTTTCTTATCTAGCATTACCCAATGCTCCTGGGTGCAAGTACTCATTTACTATTAGCGGCTGAACTTCATGACTAAAAGACCATGTTCCATTCTTTCATTAAAACAGAGAATACAGAAATAGCGAACTTGCAATACACTCAAACCAGACAGGCATGTGGAGTAGCCATGTAGATCCACTAAAAGTTGGTGACCACAATAGGAGTGGCTGATTGATTTGCGAGAACCCCCATTGATCTTGTTTTAATCCATTTGCGTCAGAGGTAGTAGGCCCCACCACTCAAGTGGAGCAGCATTTTATCAGGCCATGTGGGATAAAGCTTTGTGGTAGGAGTTTGGTGGATTTCTGCTAATTCCGGCAGTTTCCATTACAGAAACGTAAAAAAAATTACTATTTTAGGCAACGATTTAGGTTTGATTTGTATTGATGGTAAGAAAAGGTTGTGCTTTTCCTTCAAGGCGCACTACCCTGGTATCCACTGAGTTTCTCGTTTTCAATAATGCCTGTGGTTAGAAGATTTCCAGAGGTGGCAGCTCAATTGATCCTTTTATTGCTGATCTCTCTGTGTAGCGTTGTAAGGCCTTTGTTTCAGCACACATACAAACAGGAAATTATGAGAAGAACTGAAATATATTGCTCCTTCTTATGCAAGCCTTAAATCTTTGATGATAGGGATTTGCATCAAAAAACAAGGGTGGATCAACATACATGCCCATACCCCATGAAACTCCTCCATAAAGCAATGTTTTGGGTTTTATTAGCCATTTGTGTTGCTTTGCAAAATCCCAACAAGCCTTTTGTGTCAGGTGTGCATGAAAAAAATTCATGCAAACACAAAGTCTTTGTAAGTCTGGGCCTTATTTATTTTACCAAATGCCCAAAGTTAAGGCGCAGCAAAAAAGTCCCCCACATTTGATAATTGGTATAGTTTTGAATTTGGAAAGCCAAGATGCATAGGTGTTTTGCACGGTATAGAAGACTGCAGGCAATGTTTCTGGGAATATAAGGGATATCAACAAAAGCATGCCCATTACATAGATTCATCCACCTCTAAGTAGTCCAATGGATTAGGGCAAATTTGTATCTCCTGGGGCGCGATCACATCATAGGTGAAAAGAAACATATTCAAAATAAAATTATGCCCCCAAAGGAGTCACCTGTATGTCAGAGGGATCCACAGCAATACATTATTATGCACCACGTGTTCTCCCCTGTGCCCCGCCCCAAAAAAATACACTAAGATCCATTGTGTCTTATTGGCTTCCTGGTAATGGATCACAATTGTTTGAGGGAGGCATCGCTAGAAATGGGAAACTCTCCTCTATGCAACAATGCCTCCCTCAAACATGAAACTCTACTGGACATCGGGGCAGTGCACTCACTTGTTCCTCCACTCTCGTAGGCATGGCAAGGAGTGGGTAATGAAGTGGAAGGGGTTTGTGCTTTGCCCCATCCGTCTTTCTAAAAGAGAAAACACTTTCAGAGGGAAATGTACGTGGTTTGCTGCAATTTTGTGCAACATTTTTAAAGTACATTTTTTTAAAAATGTGAGTTCTCTCCTCTTATCTCACTTAACTTTTTTATGCACGGTTCAGTAACACTTTAAAAAATCCACCTGGAATTGCGTAATGTTAATCTTCAACAAAGTTTCCAAATTTCACACTGCACTGTATATGTGTATTTTACTAATTTTGCAGGTTTAATTAATATTTTTACCGGATGTAAATATTTTAAATGTGCCCAAACACATCCATCTTTATATATTTAGGTTTATGAATTGGTTAAACATGGATTCATGTAACCAGTGTAAAAAATACCGTTTATTAAAGACATATTTCTTTCTCTTTATCTCAGAAAGGAACTATTGTGGCATTTTGGTCTGATGTTATGGTGTGGATTTTAGTGCGTTAAATGTTGGGCTTTCGTCCTTGCATTTAGTAATTTGCTCTCATCATTCTCAATTGCATGCCATTTCTGTGTATTGTATTTCCAATTGAGGTTTTTTTCTCGTTGCTTCTCTTGCCCATAACTAATTTTCCGCATTCTTCCTTTTACCTAGCTTAATGCTTCATGACATTTGAGATGGATATGCAATGTGCTGGGATTCCTTACAAGATGGTTTCGAGTTTTACTCATGTTTTAAATGTGGTGTTCAAGTTTGTATTCCAGTTTAGACATTTTCGTAGGAGACTGATGGGCCTCATTTATGAAAAGTGACGCATCGCTGCGTGAAAACAGCGATGCGTCACTTTTCACTGCGCCCTCCTTGCAACACCAATGATGCGTCATATGTACAGAATGACGCATCATTGCGCAAAGAGTTACATATGCGTCAGTATTTCTGACGTATCTGTTTGGCGCAAAAGTGACGCATTGCTGGAGTGTGTCACAAAAGTGACGCAACTCCAGCAATGTATCCTTTCACATGGGGCAAGACCCATGTGAAAGGGCCTGCGTCAGTCTTACGCCTGATGTGAGGCAGGCGTAAGAAATTGATGCATTTGTGTCCTAGAAGTGGCGCAGTGAAATCACATAGATTTCACTGCGTCACTTCTACGACCCTTTCTTGAGTCAATACACCCCCCTTGCATACATTATACCTGGCGCAGGTATAATGTGGCGCAGGGGTTTACAAAGTGACGCATCTACCTAGATGCGTCACTTTGTAAATATGGCGCAACAAGGCGCTTTTTTTACGCCACTGGTGCATCACAAAAAGTGACGCACCGGCGGCGTAAAAGTGACGCACAGCCTCATAAATGAGGCCCTGATGACTTTATTGCTTCTGCAACAATGTCTTCTGTAGTGATGTGTGCATACAATATTCGCTTTAAAAAATGCTCATTATCTTTGCACTGTATATATAAGCCCCTGGTTTTGATTCTGAATCATTTTCACTGAATCATAGTGGATAATCCCTGCAGCTCGTCACTCATACCCCCTCTGAAGGTCTAAAGCCTACTGAAGGAAAGTAGAAGAGGTGCTGTTTTTGTGTCTCTCCTCATGCACCCAGCGACCTAATAATTTTCCACTTCCTTTGAAATCAGTACACATAGCAATGTTTGTCCTATCTTATATTTGCAAACAGAACAATTGATGGAGAGAATGCAGAACAATGCATACATTCACCCCAGTACAGAGATCTGGGCCTAAATCCATCGGTTTTTGCTCACCATGCCAGTACAGTTTCGACCCAGTTATATGCAAAGCAGTCTTGACCCTGCGCCCAGGCCAGGTCCTCCCTGGACTGGAAACAAGCATCCTAGGACCGGTTTCGTGCTTTCAGCCCTCATCAGCCAAGATAGCTTGACTCCAGTGGCATGGAGAGCACTGGACCCACGTCTGGGCATACCTGTACCACTCGGGTGACAAATGCAAAAAGAACAATTGATGGACAGAAGGCTGAACAATGTCATACATTCACCCCAGTACAGAGATCTGGGCCTAAATCCATCGGTTTTTGCTCACCATGCCAGTACAGTTTCGACCCAGTTATATGCAAATCAGTCTTGACCCTGCGCCCAGGCCAGGTCCTCCCTGGACTGGAAACAAGCATCCTAGGACCGGTTTGGTGCTTTCAGCCCTCATCAGCCAAGATAGCTTGACTCCAGTGGCATGGAGAGCACTGGACCCACGTCTGGGCATACCTGTACCACTCGGGTGACAAATGCAAAAAGAACAATTGATGGACAGAAGGCTGAACAATGTCATACATTCACCCCAGTCCAGAGATCTGGGCCTAAATCAGTCGTTTTTTGCTCACCATGCCAGTACAGTTTCGACCCAGTTATATGCAAATCAGTCTTGACCCTGCGCCCAGGCCAGGTCCTCCCTGGACTGGAAACAAGCATCCTAGGACCGGTTTCGTGCTTTCAGCCCTCATCAGCCAAGATAGCTTGACTCCAGTGGCATGGAGAGCACTGGACCCACGTCTGGGCATACCTGTACCACTCGGGTGACAAATGCAAAAAGAACAATTGATGGACAGAAGGCTGAACAATGTCATTCATTCACCCCAGTCCAGAGATCTGGGCCTAAATCAGTCGTTTTTTGCTCACCATGCCATTCCAGTTTGGACCCAGCCATATGCAAATCAGTCTTGCCCCTGTGCCCAATGGGAACAGTCCAGCCGAACTGCCAGGCCAGGTCTGGAAACATGCATCCTAGGACCAGTTTTGGGCTTTCAGTCCTCATCAGCCAGCATAGCTTGACTCCAGTTGCATGGAGAGCACGGGACCCACGTCTGGGCATAGCCGTACCACTCAGGGTGACAAATGCAAAAAGAACAATTGATGGACAGAATGCAGAACAATGTCATACATTTACCCCAGTACAGAGATATGGGCCTAAATCCATTGTTTTTTTGCTCACCATGCCATTCCAGTTTGGGCCCAGCCATATGCAAATCAGTCTTGACCCTGCACCCAATGGGAACAGTCCTGCCCAGACGTGGGTCCCTTGCTCACTTGGCCACTGGCCTCAAGCTAGCCTGGCTGATGACAGCTGATTAGCCAGAAACTGGTCCCAGGATACTTGCTTCTGGTCCAGGGAAGACATGGCTTGGCAGTTTGTGCTGGACTGTTCCCATGAGGTACAGGGTCAGACTGATTTGCATAAGTCCATTGCTGAACTGGGGTAGCAGAGTGAGCTAAAGAATGATGATGGATTAAACCCAGATCAGTTGACTGTGGGTCAGTGCTTGCAATTTTTAACACTCCGTTCATCATCCCTTTGGTTTCACTCTTATATTTTTACAATAAAGAAGTACTTTGCAAACATTGCTAAGAAGACTTTGTCATCATGGGTCTATCTCTTTCTGCTTAGAAAACCTTTGGAATTTGTGCTAAAATCCATACTCACACAAACTAAATTTAGCTCTCCAAATAATAGTGCTATACCATTTGGATAAAAACAATGTTCTGCTTATAGACATCCCAAAATCCACTGAAAAGCAGTTTAAACAAAACTGTACGGTTCAACAATTGAATGAGTAAGCTTGACCAGAGTACCACGGCTTTCCCCCCAACTTGCTCATATGCTTTTCTCGGCATGCTGCATGTCATTCAAGCCTGTGACCTAAAACAATGATCACCTCTTACCAAAGACTCAGCTCTAAGGAGGAGTACCCAACAGCTGCATCAGGGGCAGAATATGCTTGTGAACACACATTTAAGTAATAAGATAAAGCATTCTTCTGGAAGAAGGTTAGGGAAATATATAAGTAGACATTCTGAGACCCTCTGATTTGTCTAGAAAAGAAGACCACAACTTGTCAGTATGAAATGTTTGTATACGTGATAAAGTGTCCACTCCTGTACAATATAAGGATATTGAAAGTTACCAAGGAGCTCACTCAATAAGTTCAAATGGAAAGTTACTTTATATGGTCCTGGCGCTCTGATGTGACTTGTTTTAACATATGAAAAGGGCTTTTGATTACTTTTAATTCATGATAACACTATCACTCTTCTGGCAAACCTCCTAAATCCTAGGGGGCAGATTTACAAGCCCCCTGCGCCACGAGTAAGTCACTTTTTGTGATGTACTGTTGGCGTATTTTACTGCTCCATATGTTTATGTACAGGAAAACCCACCCTGCGTGGCTTTTGCTTGAAAGGGGCTTTCCATGAGTGTTGCTGTGAGAGTTCCAACGCAACACCCAAAGAACAAGACACATTTCCAGATTTACGAGGAATCATAAATCTGGAAATGCATGTGAATGCTACGTAGGGAGGTGCAACGAGGAGAAATGTTTTTATTTCTCCTCAATTTTTCCTCTTTCAATGCGTGCTGCATTCTGCAGCACACATTGAAAAAGGAAAATGCCTGTAGTGATTGTTTTTGTGCAGGAAGATGCTCCCTTCCTGTCCAAAACCAATCTACCCTTGATGCAGGCATCCTTGCACAATTGTGCATGGGTGCCTGCGCCGGCACATGGCAGCAGTTTGTGCACCTTCGCAGGGGAAAGCACAGGAATGTGAAATATTATTGTAAGTACGTTGCACTCCTGTGCTTTGGAAGTGCAGCAGAGTGACGCAGTCAAAGGGCTAGCGTTTCCGCACTGCAGCACTTCCTCGTAGATCTGCTCCATGGTGTCTTGGTCCTTCACATAAAAGATACAGTACGGTTGTAGATTTGGAGTTTCAAAGAAGAATCAACAGTGGAAACTAAAACACTCAAAAAGCAGTTAATGATTTTATGCAAAAACATATCAGAATCAGTTAAACCTCAATCTGATTTAACGCATTGTGGCCTATAGGTCAGAAAGAGTAAAGATGCACAGAACCATTCTTTCTTTGTTGTTGTGAACTATGTGATGAAAATACCCATGTTGATATAAAGTTTTTATTCCTGCTGATCCCTGTACATTTACAAAAAAACATTCTGTGAAGTACAATCCACTGCCTTTTGACTATGTTCACCCTATAGAAATACCACCTACATACATACATACATACATATGTTTAATTTCAAAACTTTATTCATTTCATATTATCTAAACCATAAAAGCAGCATAGCAATACAATAAAGGTCAAAAAACCATCCATCTCACAAGATGACCCCAATTCCTAAAATCTCTAATACATATAAAAACTAAAATTGATATAAAGTTGTTAAAATATATCTAATAAAACACCTGATACAATACATAGCAGGACAGGCGCTAGGTCACATAATAAGATTATGGGGCATACTAATCGATTTAATTCTCAGTAATCTCTAATATGGAGCACCTTAGAAAGAAACAAATCAATCTTATAACACACTTTCACATCCCCTACATTGTACATATCCTTAAAAGCCACCTGATGATGAATTATTCTTTCTTGTAGAAAGTGAGATTTAAGAAAGGTTAATCTGGCAGTTAAGTAAAACGTGCAAAAAATACTGCTACGCGCTGGAGTGTCTACTGAGATCGATTGTCACAGAAACATTTCCGAGTAATAGATCCTCACCCTTCATTTCTTGGGAATGCGGTCATACTGTGAAAAATAATGAGGAAAAAGCAAAGTAAAAGAAATCTATGCTGAACATTATTGGTTAACATAAAATACAAGTTATTGCCTGGCTGGCCATTCCGTGTGGTATAGGGTCCCGCTGACACCTTATGGATTATGGAGATCTATTTAGGCACCTTTCTCATGACAGACCCTGAATATGTAGGGGCAGATTTACAAGCCCCTTGCGCCGCTTTTACGGCGCCGTTGCGTCACTTTTGTGACGCAGCAGTGGTGCAAAGGAATGCGCCATGGTGCGGGGTATTTACAACGTGACACATCTCTCAGATGCGTCACGTTGTAAAGCCCTGTGCCAGAAGAGGCGTACCACCGCAGGGGGAGGCGTTCCGGCGCAGGAACGCCTTCCAAAAGTGGCTGAGTGAAATCTATAAGATTTCACTCAGTCACTTTTGGGCCCATGCTGCGTCACAACCCTGCGCCTGCTTGAAGCAGGCATAAGGATTGACGCAGGATTGTGCACATAGGGCCCCCCTGATCATTGCTGGAGCTGCGTCGCGCTTGCGATGCAACTCCAGCAATGCACCGCTTTTACGGCACAGATGCGTGACGCATCTGTGCCGTTTTTGCCCCATGGTGCGCCGCATTGTAAATGCGGCGCATCAAGGTTGGCGGAGCTGCGACGCACAATTACTGGCGCATCCCTGCCGATATGCAGGGATGCACCAGTAATTGTAAATCTGCCCGGTTCTCTTTTAGATCACTATTAGAGTAACTAGTGACGTCCTTCTGGTGTGACCAGAGATCCCTCTCTGTCTGGCCCATGCCCAGCAAAACACGCTTTATGTGCTGTAACCAGGGGATTTTGATCTTATCTAGACCCATATAATCATTAGTAAGAGATCTAGTGAACATGGTTTCTTGTTGGACCACACAGATCACCATAACAAAAGGGGTCTGCTTTCAAGGGTATCCGAAAGAAAATCAGCTCCCTTTTCCCGATAAACAATGTATTCAGGCGTAGAACGGGGTACAGCTAACTGCCTCCTTAAAATGTGTTTCCTGTTCTTTGGAGAACACCATTGTCCCCAGGCCCCAAAAGCACTCACCATTAACTGCAGCAGACTTTTTGTGGGTCTTGAGAGAGTTGGCAACTCTGTATTAACTTTGGTACCTAATTCAGAGGTACACCTAGTCACATCTTGATCGTTTCTCATCATGCTGGATACGCAGATCTCCCTGGGACGATTCCAATCCAATTTGGAGGAAAACTGAATGCCGAATAATTAAAGGTGTTTGTACTTTGTAATTTAATCCGATTAATTTAGAAGGTATTATGATTCCCAATAGTGTAATTTTTGCACTATTGATTTCCATATCTTTACTTCCATAAAATCTGAGACGGAATATACTAGGTTGTTAAACCAAAGACAGAGCACAGCACATACAAATCGACAACAGAATATCCACGATCAGCAAAGTTTGTTTAATATAAAAAAATGTTCAAGCTGTACCATTGTTAGAATAACTGAACAACTATGATGAAGATTGCTTGCTGAACTAATTATACATTGAATTTTTTTTTATATTAAACAAACTTTGCTGATCGTGGATATTCAGCTGTCTATTTGTATGTGATGTGCTCTGTCTTTGGTTTAATTTGTATTTGATATATGCGGAAATTTTCTACATATATTGTGTGATACAGTAGGTGGCACGGTATTGTGACATTGAGCACGCTTGAATTATAGTGAGATTTCTTCTACTTTATGGGCTACCATAACTGAGGTGCTGGCTTTTTAAAATTACCCATTGCCACCATCTCCTCTTCTCCATTTACTAGGATGTTACCTGGATTTGAGTTTTGTGTGAAAAAATTAAAACACAAGAGGTGTTTGGTTTAATTAAGCTCAGTGGCTGGGAGCGCATCGACAGAGCTGAGTCTAAAGACAGACTCAATGTAAAGGAGTTTTGGCTGATTATGTTTACAGTTTGTGAGGTACAATGAGCAGATTTCACATTCTTAGAGAGCATGTGAATCCGGACCTTGTCAAAAATCATTAATACAGCCACCATAGGAGAACAGAGGTGGCTCTAGACCTTGGGGTGAACTGTGTATGCGTCCAGATGTCCAGCATGGGGGACGCATGATCACTACATGTAGTGTGCATGCTATGTCTTGAAAGGCTTAGTATTCCTGACTGTATTTGGTATCTAAATGTGTGGTATTTTGAGAACAACGGTGCTTTTGGCCAACCGTGTTTTATTGAGATACAATTCCTCTGACCTGTTTGTCATGTAATCTGTAGGATCAATCAGAGTTTTTCCTGGTTGCTGAGTGTAAGCCCATCTGTGACCCATCAATTGGTATGTCTGGCTTTGTGTCGGAGGGCCTATCTGACCATGTGTCTCTGACTCAGGTTAATGGGGAGGTCTTCTTGGCTGAATTTAGCAGTAATGATACAAGATTGTTATTGCATGTACATAGAAAATGGTGATCATTGATATCTTCTTAACAACATTCTCATTCATATGTGTACAGTAGTCATAGTTTATATCAAGTTTGCTTTTACTGGTATTGACATTGTTAAGTGTGCATAGTTTATGGGGGAAATCAACATTACATTTAACGGTATTGACATTGCTATGCATGATCAGTTTATTACGTACATCAACATTGCGTCTTTTGGTATTGCAGATGTTGTACATGCATATATCTTGGTGTCCATTGATGACACCTTCACTGATATTAACAAGGACCCACAGACTATTTGGAGTAAGTGCCAAAATGTCTATGTTATCAGGGTACAGAAGTGTTGGAATTTGCCACCTCCCAATGCTAAGGGTATCCATTTCTGTGGTCTGCAGCATCTCTTCCACATCATTTATATATAGGGAGAAGAGGAAGGACACCATTATGCGACCCTGCCAAACCCCTCTCCCTATGCCAAAGGTTGAGGTCAATTGCCCTGTATTCTAAAATGGACTATAGCTGTAACATTACTAGAGAAATAGGCCAAAAGTGAGATGACCTCTTTTACCCCTCTTTTTACTTAGGCATACCCAAAGCCTTCTGTAATCGACCAGGTCAAAAGCACTGCTTAAGTCAATGAAGCATGTGTGAAGTGTCCCTTCCTTGGCCAAGATATGCTTTCTGATCAAGAAGTTCAGGTTGAGCAAATGCTCAACCATCCTGAAGCCTTTTCTAAACTCATATTGGGTATTTCTTCTGCCCACACCCCTAATCTCTCTAACAATACTCTCCCCAATAATTTGGTGGAAAAGTCGAGTAGAGAGATTGGATTATAACATTTCGGATAATTCCTGAGTCCCTTTTTGAAAATGGATAAAATGAGAGAAGTAGACCAGGATGGAGGTATGTGGCCAACTCCAGCTGCATTCAAGACTTTGATCAGAAAGAGAGCCTACAGATCATGTACAACCTTATAGGTGTCACTTAGGACCCCATTGGGACCCAGAGCCTTCCTCTTTCGACTATTCTTTATATCCCTACCTACTTCATCAAGGATGAAGACAATTTCAGTTGAAAAATTCACTACTGGGGTCTGGGGGACTTGGCTGTTTGAGTTGGGGAGAGGGAAAATTGAGCCAAAATGATCCACCCACTGAGCAGTTGTGATTGAGGATTCTAGGTTGGGGGCCAATTAACCGTTCTCCATAATAAATAACTATCCCGATTTGCCTGGACGTCCCTTGGGAATTGTTTAGTATTTTAATCAAAATGCCTATAGGAATAATGTTATCAATTTTCACTGAGTCCGGATTTTTTTTTTATATGTATAGGATAGGAATATTATATCAATTGATACATCTTTATAATCATAGAACAAATTAATATTAGCATCTGGCACACTTTTCACACTTATCCCAGAGTGTCCATAGGGTCGCCAGTCAGGTACAGCTTTAGCTTCTTTACAGCAACCAGTACATAGCCACTTCACCACATCATCTGCTCCAAATCTTTTGATATTTGGCAGGGCAGCCTCTGGCCTCATACACCACTTTCCCTTGGTGGCCGCAATTGATTAGCGGACTCCGAATGGGTGGGTAATTCCTGTTTGGCTACCATGGTGGCCGTGCCTATCTGCCCTTGTTTCTTCCAGCCCTGTCCAGCACCCCCATTAGCAGTAATGTTGGAAAGGTTACTTACCAGCCCAGTACTGTGAAGAGTTCTGCAACCACAGCCTTCCAGAATCTTTGAATGAAGGAGCACTGCATGTGTAATGATTTGCAGTGGATTGGGAGCATCTGAAGCATTTAGCATGTGACAGGAGGCTTGCTTTATGCAGATGCTCCAGAGTGAGGTATGCAAAAGGAAGGTAAAATGTTTGGATCAATCTTAGCCTAGAGGACAGCATAATGACCCTAGGCACCATCAAGGCACCCCTCCAATCATCATAGTCCAGAGGGCCAAACCACTCTCCCACTTTATTCAAAGGGAACCAATAGAATCAGGGGCACTAATACTAAGTGCATGATACATTCAGAGACCCCTCACTTTCCAGGGGCATCTAGTGTGATCTTAGCTTTAAGGGGGCCACACCCTGGAAGGGAGTTGCCATATGTAATATGTGCAAGTAGAGCCTGGGGCAAATGGAGGTATTTGTGGAATTGGCTTGGGGAGAGTTTGTATGTGGACTGAAGGTCGATCATGAACTTCTAATTGACTGTGTCAATAATGCTGGCATCCAGGGTTTGGCCCTTAAATAGATCAGATCCTTTTTACATCATCGCTTCCAGGCGGTCCGTTTTTCCACCTTCTCAGCTGAGAAAACAAAACTGACCTGCGGGGTTCCTCAGGGCTCTGCTTTATCGCCCCTTCTATTCAATTTATATATGCAACCCCTGATTGTCTCTCTACATAACAGCCCGGTCACAATCTTCAATTATGCCGATGAACTTCAGTTGGTATTCAATCTTGATTCCACCAATGCATCCATTTCGAATTTCCAATCCACCATGCTCTCTATTAGTGAATTGATGTACTCCAGTCAATTAAAACTCAATCCCGACAAGACAGAGCTGGTCTTGACTGGAGGGCCCACTAACACCTGGAACTCTAGTTTCTGGCCACCATCCCTGGGCATCCCTCCTCACCCTGCAGACCTGTCTCTGAAACCACAAATCAATGCTGTAGTCTCCTCGTGTTTTTTCTATCTCTGCAGAATTCGGAAAATCTGCAGGTTTCTGACCACGGAAGCCCTGGTCACCTCTTGCATTGACTACGCCAACGCTCTCTATGTTGGCATTCCAGCCTACCAGCTTCACCGCCTACAACTTGTACAAAATCAAGCAGCTAGGCTCATCTTTCGCCAACCTAAGCACCAACATGTTTCCCCCCTGTTGAAGAATCTCCACTGGCTCCCGGTAGACAAACATTGTGTCTTTAAACTTGGCTGTATCACCTTTAAGGCACTCGCTCGTCAGGGCCCTGTTTTCATTTCTTCCAGGACTCATCGATATGTCCCCTCCCATGATCTTCTCTCCTCCCATCACAACCTGCTCATCATCCCCGCCTTCAAATGAAAAAAACATGGGGGCCTTAGGTTCTCCTTTTTGGCACCCCGCCTCTGGAACTCCCTTACGAATGAGCTCAGACTAATACCCAGCTACACCTTATTCAGAACTCTTCTTAAAACCTATCTGTTTCTGCAAGCCTATGAGTAAGACTACACAAATCTTCTCGCCATTGTCCTTCGGCTCCTAGCGCCATGAAACTGCTTGGTGTCCGTGCGCTGTACAAATAATTTTAACATAACATAACAAAGGAGCGCATGTACATCTCATCAAAGAACACACGAGAGAGAAAAAAGGCACTGTTAGTTTCATTGCCTGCCTTACGTAAGAACTCAAAGCAGAATTGTTGTTTCACCCTTTTTGCATTTTTAAAGGAAACCAGGGGGGACTTGACCCCAGGAGGGGGCTAACCTGAGGGAGTTCTTAGAAATTACTTATGATGCTGGATAAAAATACTTGCATTCAGCTCAATGATAAAAAAAAGTTTAGGATAAAGCACCAGCCATTCTTTATTCAGGTGGTAGCCTAGGCTTGTTTAAAAAAAACAAAAGGTATTCTCAGAGGACGTATATGGTTGTTGTGACCTTTGCATACCACTGAGATATCTCACCAGCATGTTTCTGCCCTGCTAGAGCAAAATGGTATTTGGCATTCTTCAGAGCCTTGTTTATGCATCCCTACACCTAAAAAATAATAGTGAAGAGTAACATAATAAGCACATGGAGAGGACCAACCTCTCTTCATAAGTACACCAGGAACTCTATCCTAGTTGAGGGAGAGAAATAACAAACACATATATATTAGTAATGGTGGCAGGAGAAATGCACAATGAAAAACCACTGTGGTCATATTTTCATCATGGTGATGTCTTTTGTGGACTGCACAATAACAATCTTGCAAATTATAACAAGTCAATCTTATAAAAACTTTAACAAGTCTGACACAGTGACATTAGACATTCATTTACAGCACTCATGCACAGGTGAAACAACACATGTGGATGGAGGTATACCTAAGATAATTCCAAAGTGGATTCTTTTCCTAGTGCTCATGGGCCACTTACCTCATGGGGGTCTCATCACAGACATCTCCCAGCAGGGAAAATGTATATTGCGTCCCAGTAACAAAGGGGCATATTACCAACAACTAGCTATATTTATCGCTATGTTGGCTTAGCGGCAATATTTTTATCGCCGAGCTGCGGCGATTTTTATCGCTTAGGAACCTTGCTATTATCAAGGTTTATCTCCTAAGCGATAAAAATCAGCGAAAATGCATGAATATCGCTGAAAAGTCAGCGATATGCATGCATTACCGAGCTAATGCTCTTAGCCATGTTATCCACCTACCATTGGATAACATGGCTAAGAACTGCTCAAGGGCAGGTGTTAGCTTTTGGAGATATTCGCGCTTAGCGTGAATATCTCCAAAAGTTGGTAATAGGAGATAGCGATGTTGGCGACTGTTTCCAGTCGCTAACATCTTGGTACGCCCACTTTGCATGTCATTAGTGATAAATTTCACTGACATGCAAAGCGGGGCCCAAGATGGTTGCTATCTCCTACTAGCTGTCGCTAACTGGTGTTAGCGACAGCTAGGTAATAGGGAGATAATCTACTCCGAGAAATTTACAGCATAGTTGTGCATATACAATTTTTCAACTATATAGAAACTTAACATTTAATTTATCCCACCTCCCTCCCCCCACAAGGTTGTGTTATGTTGTATCATATTTGGGAACAATACCAGATACCACTTTTGTGTGTTTCATATTTCTATATTATCCTCGATTACTGGAGAGTCCCCTAACGCCGCCACAACTACCATTTCTCTTTGTCCTGACTGGGCTACATCTATCTCCCCCGTCATGAGGTTGTCCTTTTTAAGGATATCTGTTATCATGATATACCAGTCCCTCACATCTTCCTCAAGCTTGTCATCTCTTCTAACTTTTTTCAATCGAATAAGTTCTTCTGTAGCCCATTCATGTACATCTTGGACCCAGCTCTCAACTGGAAGGGCATCTGGACTCAGCCACTTAATTGCTATTCTTCTTTCTGCTAACACCAACCCTAATTGAAGACATTTTCATCTGAGTGTTTGGTTCTCGGGCATGGTGAGGAGTCCTAGGATCACCGTTCTAATACTAAGAGGTATCTTCCAACCTTTGAGATTCTGCAAGCTGTCTATTACTTTTTTACAAAAGGGTGCGAGTTCTGGGAAATCCCACACCGTGTGCACAAAGTGGGTGTCTGCAAATCTGCATCTAGAACAATGACTTGGCCGTTCCAGCTATATTGTATGTAATACTCGTGGGGTCAGGTATGTTTGATGCATGATGTAGTATTGTATGAGCTTGAACCTGGTGTTAAAACTGATCAGTTTGACCCCCTCATGCACCTTCTTCCATTCAATTGGTGGTAAGGGTTCGTCCATTACAACATCCCTTTTAATATGAAGTGGAAGGGGATTGGTGGGAGTATACTCAGCAAGCACTTTATATGTATAACGCTAGTCTACAGGTCTCCAGGACCGTCATAATGGGTGGCTCCTGCGGAAATGCCGGACATAGATCATGGGCTACTGCGGAGATTTTTGCATATTGTAGGCATTGTCTTTTGCCAAGGTCATATACAATCTCCGCCGCTTCTCTCGTTATAAACCGTAGAGTGGTGTATAGGTCTCCCCTCATGTGACAGCCTCCCTCTATCCATTTCTTAATCGTCATTGTTTGCCTTATCTATTTGAAGGGCTGTACCCTCCATAAAGGTGCATCTGGGGCATAGGTTGCCCTCTTAACTACCTTCTGTACTGCATTCTCCCAGATCGCAGCAACATGTCTGATAATATGAGGGAAGGGGACCCGTCCGATGGGTACCCACCAGTAATAGCTTCTCCCAATTTTGCTGATCATTCAACCAGTGTACTGCGTGTTGGAGCTGCGTAGCCATATAATATAAGTCCAAGCTAGGGACCTCCAGCCCTCCCTGCTCTCATCTTCTCTGCCGGGTGCCCAATTTTATTCATTTTCTTTTGGATCCCCATATAAGCTCTACCATCAGATGATCCAACTTCAAGAAATACACATGCAGAATTCCATATAAGGAGGTCTTAAGGGCATACGGATAGAGAGGTACGATGACCATGTTTGCCAAACGCTACTCTGCCCATCAGTGACAGTGGCAGCTCTTTCCAGAAGGCAATCGATCTTCTGATGCCCTATATACTCCTTCCTATTTTACTCTCCAAATAAGCATGTGTGTGTGTGATAGTTTGATACCCAGGTATCGCACTTCATCACAAAACCATTTTATTCCTACCTTAGGTAACTTGGCTTCACTTTTCCAATCCAGGTTTTCCATGGGGAAAATCTTAGATTTCCCCGGGTTAAAGTGTTGTCCAGACAGCTCCCCAAAACTCTTTAGCTCTGTGGTAAGTGCTGGTACTGCCTCTTCAAGACAGCGCATGTACACCAGCGTGTCGTTATCTTACATTGATACCACGTGTTGGCTGCCGGTCCAGGGTATAACATCTTCATCCATTTTATGTATTGTTCTCCCCGTCCCATTCCCTCAAGCACCACCCACATATAGTCTCATTCCACTGAATCAAAAGCCTGCTGTATGTCCAGTAGGCTTAATGCACATTTCTCTTTTTCTAGGGCTGGCGCATGCCACACCTGCCCCAACAATTACAATTACAAAATAGTCACTGACAGGGGAGATTCACATAGAAAACGACGAATAAAGGCCTGAAATCTGTGCTATATTAAAGCTGTCCATCCGGACAGAAAATTTAATAATGTATCAAATCACATAAAACACAAAAACAAAATGGGACACAATCCTGCGTCCAATGCAAAATACATAACAAATACATGAATTAACAAAAGTTCTCAAATTCAGAAAAAGGCTCTGGCAGGACAAAAAATGCTTGTAACTTGTATAAGAAATGCAACAAGCAAACAATATGTAGAGAACCCGTTACACATCAGTAATTAATTCAGTTGTATTTACGGTGCATATAAGGTTGACGACGTTTCGTTCCCGTAGAAACAATATTGGGATCATCATCGGGACGTATAAATTACATGCCTGTGGGAATTTTTGGCAAGCGTTATAGTAGGGGGCAAGCAATGAGGCGATTGCAATATGCCAAGAAGGGATTACTGCGGTCGCATCGAGGCGCTTTAGATCACTCGAGCGTCTTGGTGCATAGCAAAGGAGGTAGGGTGTGATTGGGGAAATTCCCAATTGAGGGTACTGGTATGGAGGGGCACGGTAACCTAATTACATGAATAGCTGCAACCAATCCCATTTGGAAATATATGAAAGGTGCTGGTAGGCACGAAACAGTGATGCGAGTACTCCTGAGCTGGTACAATGACCTGTGCTCGAGCACACTGGAATACCGAAGGATACACAGGTCATTGTGAATCTCCACTGTCAGGGACAATTTTGTAATTGTAACATACTACTACCCAAGGTCCCTGACCATTACAATTGGGTTTGCTTGTTAATTAAACACACCTGCGCCTGTGTGGTATTTAATAATCCACATAATAATCCACATTTGTAAAGCGCACAATCACCCATAAGGGTCTCTAGGCGCTGGGGGCCGTCGGGAAGATTAAGCAAGCTATTGCCCAGAGTCACATGGTGCTGGGCTGACCTGCCGCCGGGGCCGGGGATCGAACCGTGATCCCCAGATTCCAACGTCAGTCGCCCTGGCCGCGGCGCCACACCTCTCCCTACCTCTCCCTTTCGTCCTGGAATGAATCCAGTTTGGTCAGATCGAATCACGTGGGACATACAGGGTAAAAGACGGGCTGCCAGAACTCCACTCAGTATCTTTGCATCTATATTTGGGAGAGAAGTAGGAGCTCGGAAAGAGGGGGTGTCTGTCTGGTTTGGGGATCATGGACACTGTCGCTTCCAGCATTGATTTGGGCAACACGCTATGGGCAAAGGCTTCATTATAGACGTCTAGCAGGTGACTGGCCAGCTGTGGAGAACATTTTTGATGGGCTCAGCTGGGAGTCCATCCTCCCCGCCACTTTTCTGACTTCAGTTTTTTGATTGATGTGAGTATTTCCTCTCTGGAGATTGGTTCACCCATAGTGCATCTGCATCGGCCTCTTCTAGAGTGGGGAGAGCCGTACTAGCTCTGGAACATTTCTACATGCTGTAGATATTTGGGTTTCCGACATTCCTGTGTCACGGTTTCTGTCATCAGATTTCAAGTAGAACCCGTAAACGAGGCCAAGCTTCGGCCTCCCGGTCCTCTTGTATGCAGCCATTTTCTTGCATCTCCAGCTGAAAAAACTAATAGTGTGCGTCCCTCATTCTCCACTCGGTGCTTTCCCAGGAACATGAGCTATATTTCAGGTTCAGGTTGTGCAGTCTCTGCTTGACCACAATGAAGGACTTCCTCTGTTCCTTTACCCTTTGGGTGTAGCCCGGACATATCGAGATGGGGCGATCCTCAAAGAAGCTCAAAAGAGAGGGACCCCTTAACCACCAAAGAGGTAGCGCACCAAATAGACCGTAGTTAAAACCAAATCCCCTTTAGGTATATTTCCGAAAGCAGAGCAAAACCACTCTTCACATCCAAACCATCACCAGAACATAACACCATCAAAGGCCTAATTTATGCGCAGTATTGCAGTTTTTTTATTAAAAACATTCACAATGGTTCATAGGCAAAAGTTCATTATACATCATTAAAAAGATAAAAACATAAATACAATTCAAACTACACAAATTTATCTGTACAATTAATCATAGGGAGAATTTGCTAGAAAGGATACTTTCTAATCGTTAACAAAGGCACAGACACTAGATCAGGATCATATATGCAGCATAAACAACCTTATACATTGGAAATTAACAGTTTCACAGATGTCCCCACAATCTACAGTATGCCTTTATATGGTATGCGTCGACGCGTTTCGCTCGATGTCTATTTTCAAAGACACACCTTCCTCAGGACAAGATTTTTTCACTCTAACATGGATTTGTCAATCTGTCACATTTGCAGGATATACATATAAGGTCCACTGCAGTACATACTACCTGCCTGCACACATGCGAGGATTGTCAAATCTCTCTGTGGGGCATCCCCTTCAGATACAGGGGTAAATCTTACGACAAATTCATGTACTTCCCAATGTTGATGCTCCAGTTAACAGATAGAGTTCCCCGGCACTTAAAATTAAGTTGAAGTTTATTCGTCTGGAGTATTTCTCAGTTGAGAAGCTCAGTGCTTTATTTTTAAAACCAAGATATCTTCATATTATTATAAAAACAATCCTCTTCACAAATTAACAGGATTTAATCAGTTCTGGCCGTACATGGTGTTTCTCTTTGCACATGAACCTGCCGTAAAATCGGGGCGATAAACCTCTGTACTCGATGTGGTCCCCACTAGTCAAGATGGTGCCGTTGTGCTTCAGGAACTTCTTTGTTGTCTTGCCATTTTCAGCGTTGTTCCTGACTCTGTGATCCCAGATTGTAGTTGTGTGGGAGTCTGTAGTAGTCCAAAGTTCAATCAGGACTTAGTGAAGGGCCAGGATAATGCAGGATTTTCTCTTAAATCGGGCCGGCGCATGGAGTTTGGCTGGGACATGTTTAAGCAGCCATGATGGCAAGCCACGCCCCCAACATTTATTACAGTTATGACCAAATGTTACCTAGGGTAAGTGTAATGAATTGGTGATACTGGGAATTTGTAAAGCTTTTTTTAATTAGTGTGGCTGTACATATAGAAACAAATGTTATCAGTTTCTCCTTTTTTGTCTGTCGCTTTTGGAGGTGAATGCAGGAGAGTTATAGTCTGCAAAGCCATCCATACCTATTGTATTGGATGCTCATGTTTCTTGCATGCAATGTATGCTGATTTGTGATATTTTAACAGTCCTTGCCTTCCATTTTTATTGGCAATGCCAGCAATGATACAGGTAGTAATGTTTGACTGAAGCACTCAATTGCACCATCCATGTGTTGCTTGAATATGAATTTACCTTGAAAAAACAAAGACAAGATGTGTTTGGCAAAACAGCAGCAGTGATTTATTCAAACACTACTGCCGGGAGTACAGTTACAGAGTCGGCATCTTACAACTGTCTCAAAGTACAATCCTTTTGAACGCCAATATTTACATTTCTTGAAGCATCATAAAGCAATTCATTGGTACTGTTTTGGAGTGGAATGAGGGCCTTGTCATGAAACCATAAATGACTCTCACTTGATGACAATTTGAGGTGGGCATAATGAGGGCCAACGGGCAAAGTGTCCAGATGACTGGCCTGGGGGAGTGTATGATCACTTAGTGTGTTGTTTGTGATGCATCCTTATTGGTTGAGTGTTCCCAAGTTCTTTTGGCATCTACCTTTATGGTGTTTTGTGAATGTGCACCCCTCTGGCCTTGTGCATTTTATTGGGGCCAGTCTCCCAAGATCATTGTGGTGTTTTTGCCACGTGCCACCCCACCAGTGATCTGTCAATCAGGAGTCTCAAGCCTAGGGTGCACGGCCATCCTGACCATGTATTTCTGACTCAGAGTGGATGGAGAGGTCATATCAGAAGATTTTAACAACAGTGGTTCAATTGAATTTTTGCACATATACCTATCATCGCGCAAATCCACATCAATATTAGCATCACCTTTCTAATGAACTTTCAACTACATAATTTACCCCATACTTCATGACAGTCATATTGTTGGTGGGTTGTCATGTTTCAGTTTGAACTCTTATTACTTCCCTAGTTCATTGCATTCTGCCCAAGCTGGGTTTAGACAAATTCACCTCACTGCCAGTACGTATCCATCAGCATGAAGATGCCCCATGGCATGTCCAGTACGCGCAGTCTTGCGCCACAGTTCTCATTAGTGCCAAGTGTAATAGTTCGTTACCTCTGAAGCACAGGGAATACAGTGCAAGTTTCCGTACAATTAGGGGTTGTCCCTTCTCTTCCAATGTACCTGTCTTCCTCAGTGTCCCATATTTCCTGACAGGGGTTATTTATATTGTATTCAACCCTCTACCAGTGGTTGTTTCCCTTTGTGTTATTGAGGTGGGTGGCTCTACACTGGAACTCCATGGCTGGTGTCTATTTGGTATTATAGAAGACAGCACCAGATATGTTAATGTCCACCCTGGTACCACAAACAGAAAGGGGGCAGAGTCAGATGTGCACTGGTCTGGTGGTTTTGCTACCTCAGAGAATCTCTTTTCTGGAAAATCTTGAGGCCAAACAGTATCCTCTCATGTGGTGCCTCCCTGTTCAACCTATCTAGCACTGTTTGAATCTCACTTGGATTGATGGAGAGGTACAGTGCTGTGGGATTGGTCTCCTAATGGGTTGTTCACTACTACTCTATTGGGTTCTACTCTTTTGGGTTGTATCTTGGCCCAGGTTGAGAAGGCATTTCACTTTTTTGGGGCTACCTCTTGGGACAAGTAAAGCCTGTCTGTGCCTACTGCATGTGGTATCAGCAAGGCATGACCCAGATGATGTCTGGGGACCCACAGCGGTCATATGCTGATACCATGTGTTGTGTAAGAGTGCGCTGTGTAGTACATGTGGAATGTTGTTTTCAGTGTAATAATAGGTGACATGGGGAAGCGCAAGTGCTTTGTAAATGTGGGGGTGGATTTCATTTGACTATGCAGATCTTTGACAACATGTGGATGCAGCCACACCCACAGTAAGTAGAAGGTATACAATTGTACAATAACACATAATTTGTAGAACATTGCAGATCTTGGGGATGGATCCAGGAAAGATGTCTAAGGTGCTCCTGTGATTGGGACATTTCTTTCCTTTGCAGAAGTTTGGAGTGGTTGCTGGAAATATGGTGGTCTGCTACAAGGGACTTATTTTCTGTAAGAAATGGAACTTAGTTGTGAGTTGTACATATGTAACACACTCAGGTGTATCAGCAGAATATCACTCTTGATCATTGGTTAGAATCAATCGAAGGAAGGAAGAGTAAAAACACGGAGATAGTAGATATATCTTTCAAAAATGAATTTTAGTATTTAATATTGTGACAATCAATTTCCATCTTGGGAGACAAGAATACAAAAGTAAATTCAAGCATAAGCTGAGAACAGAGGAGACCCTTCAGTTAGCAGCTAACTCATCAACTCCTGATCTGAATTTGCAAAAAAACAAAAGTAATTGATAAACAATGGTCGTTTGTTGGTGACTACGCAACACTTTAGGAGAAGATGGAAGAGTCGACGTTTCGGTCTAATGTGCAATCGTCTTGTAGACCATCATCAGGACAGAACATTTCATTGCTGAAAAACTCCCTAAAGTAAAATAATAAATCAATATTACTGATAATACATGTTACAATTCACTAAAATCATGTAAAAACCAATATTAAGGCAATTATAATAAACATAAAAACTCCGTGTGTCAGGTCTAAACCTGATATATATTTCCTAAACAAGCATATTACCCCTTCCTGGTGCAGCTTGTAAATAAGATGCATACAATAATTCATACATAATTACATTGTATATCTGGATTATTTCAAGAAGAATGACATCGTTTTTATAACTTGAAGCCAGTTTAGCTATAGACTCAGTTGTTCATATTTATACATTTAGCACACATTTCTGATCGTGCTTTAGTGAAAAGCTGTCATTGTTCATTACAAACAAATAAATAAAAAGCATCATGTTTGTCACCTGAAACTTCGATAAAGGATATTTAAGAAATGGTTGGACGGCAAAAGACGTCGAGAGAGATCACCAGTTGATTCAAACAGATCTACAATAGATTGATAAATAAGGAAAATAGTAAATATATTTGTGACATATGATAGGTAGGTACCTCATTTGAGTCAGCATGATAAATGGCATACCTTTATACTGGTATTCGGAGGCCACTTCCGATGTATAATTTAGCTTGATAGCTCGGGAATGAATTGTCAGCGAGCCTCTATTTAAATACAGAGAGAAATATTGGGTCAAGGTATGAAGCCATTACCTGACTGGAATATGCAGCATTGTTCTGAGTTTGTTAACAACATCGAGAGGATTTAAGGTTTTATCCTGCATCTATTTTGCAGTGTTCGAAACTAGCAAGGTAACGATGGTTTTGTGCACGTTAGTGACGCTAAGCCTAAGATGCCCAAACTGGAGCTAAAAGGTAGGTTACGTGCACCACTTGATAGTGGTGTAGAAGTGGGCTTTCAGAGGAAATTATGTCTATGACGTAAAAGTTTGTCCATTCAACAACTGAGTCTTATAACATCACGAATCATCTGTGCTCGCCAGGGACTTTAACCTTCAGCTCTCGAACGGCAGGGTCAGTAACATACAAATATGCAGCGATAGTTACAGCTAACTCGGCTGTTTTATGGTCACCGAAAACAGGCAGGGGCGGTAACGCACAAATATCTACTTGTAACTAAAATAAATCGGATATTTTAAGGATCGCCGAAAACATATAAGTTAAAGTTAAAAACGGCGAAGATTCACTCGCATTTAAACACTTACTTGTGAGTTAACGTATTCCGTCAGCATGCCGAGTCGTTCATAACTTAGAGTGACCCGGCCGGGGTTTTTTAAAAGCCGGCAACCCGGAAGTCAGACTGGTCGCATGAAATCAACAAAGGACTCAATAGGTCTCAATCTAGAAACAGGCAACTGTAGTCGCCATTTTGGAAAAGGATTCTAATTGTATTTCGTGCATGCCAAACTTATATGTATGTAATTTATCATGACCATATCGACGGAAAAGGTATTAATGGGAAATATTTTCGGGTTGAACGCAATCAACAATTGGTGTAGACTTTTAAATTTGTGCTAGTTATAATTGAGATGGAAATATTCTTAATGATATGTTATTTAGAAATTTCATTAATCCGAGGAGGAAGTGATGCAATCGTGAACTTTCAAGTGACAAACTTACAAACAATACATTTATTTTGCATCTAACTCAATTGCATTATAAAATTAAACGATAAAGGAATTATTGTACAATCTAAAATATTCAGATGGATTCAAACCAAATGGCAAATGCCTACAAAAGGTTAAGTCAAACAGGCCAAAGCATGCCATTTTGTGCTGGTTATTTCCATTGTCGTTTACCAGAAGGGGCAGAGAGCTGTCCCTGATGTGGAGGTTACTTGCTTCCCTAGAAGGTGTGTGTAGGGCCATTCCTGAAATGAATGAATGATGGGAGTCTTGTATCGTGCAACTTAGCCCAAGGGCATCAAGGCGCCTAAACAGGTCCAATAATATGTGGTAGCCAGAGAGGTGTTCTACAGATACGCTTCAGAAAAGAGCCAAGTTTTCAGTGCTTTACGAAACAGAGCGATCGATGGTTGTCCCAGGAGTTCGAGAGGAAGAGAATTCCATAGCCTGGGTACCACCGAGGAAAATGCTCTGCCCCCCCATTTGGCTCTTACAAACTTGGGAACCTCAAGAAGATTTATCTTTGATGAGCGAAGGGGTCGACTAGGAGAGTAACAATTAATGAGTGACTGAAGACCCACAACACCCGAGCCATGGAGGGCCGCGTAGGCCAGACAAAGAATTTTAAAAGAGATCCTGGACTGAATGGGGAGCCAATGTAGACTTCTCCGGGCTGCCGTCACCGAGGCAAGTCTGGGGAGATTTAAAACCTTCTTGGCCGCCGCGTTCTGACCATCTGGAGACAATGGATCAGGCTCTTGTTTATGCCCACATAGAGGGCATTACAGTAGTCCAATCTTGAGGAGACTAAAGCCACAGTGGCCAACTTACAGGCATCAGGGGAATGATAGTGGGCAATCTTTCTAAGAACCCTGACGATACCACAACAGGTGTAAACAGTCGCACTGAGACACGGCCTCCATACAGTTCCTGAAGTTCAGAGCAGAACCCTTCAAGGGCTGCGAGAGGGAGACCATTATTTGTGTGCCATCAGCGTATGACAGTACTTCCAACCCAAAAGATCTAACTACCCTGGCAAGTGGGGCCACATAAATGTTGAATAATGTCGGGCTCAATGAAGAGCCCTGGGGGACCCCACAATGCACAGGTTTAGGGGCAGAAAGAAACTCGCCCAGCTTCACTCTCTGCTCCCTTTCATTAAGAAAGGAGGCCAGGAGGTTCAATGCCTAATCTCCAACCCCTATGTCCCTGAGGCGGATGACCAGAATAGATGGGGACAAAGTATCAAACGCCGCCGTCAGGTCCAGCAGGACCAGGAGGGTGGTGTAGCCCTTATCGACCTGACAACGGATGTTATTAACAACAGCCATAATGGCAGTCTCAGTACTATGAGATCTCCTAAATCCATGCTGGGAGAGGTCCAGAAGAGCCGAGTCCCCAAGGAAGGAGCTAAGGTGCTGATTTAGATGGGATTCCAGCATTCTTCGCAGGGGCAGGGAGAAGTGAAATGGGGCAAACGTTTTTCAATGCCCCAGGATCTAAAGCAGACTTCTTAAGAAGGAGTTTAACAACCGCCATTTTCCATACAGAGGGGAACACTCCCTCCGAGATCGACTGATTCATGACATCCATGAGGGGTGGGATAAGCACGTCCCGGCTGGCCTTCAGAACTTTAAGCGGGCAAGGATCTAAGGGAGAGCCTGATTTAGTGTTATCCAAAAGCTGTATCATCAGTTCAATCAGCTTGGTACGGCACATACGGCGCTGAGCCTATTTTTGAGTACTTTGCAGAGAGCTGTGATGGATTTTTGCAGACTCTCCCCTTCCCGGCAACCCATTTCCCTTCAACTACATCCTACCCAAAATTTTTGGGCCTGGTGCACCCAGCCATAGTCAGAGACTTCCAACCAGTGACCTTCAATATTTTGGAGGAACATGACCTGACAAGGAGTTGTTGGGTATTTGGAGAACTTTAAGAAAAACGAGGAGGCAGAATGTTGCTCAATGGAGAGTCCGGTGTGAGGCCCAAACTCATCTAATTTTGCCCAATGAGGGTAATGGACTGGGAGGATCGATGGTTCTAGTGAACTCCTTACTGACTTGGTGCCATGCAGTGGTTTGTGAACGGTCAGAGTTTTATGCATGCTATGGAAGTGGCTCCCGACACTGGAATGTTGCCTCATTTTGCAACTGAAAAAATAAAAATAATAATAATAATGCGATTTGTAAAGTGCTTGGTTACACATTGTGTGCCCGTGCTGGACCAGAAAACATAAATGGAGGAGAGGAGGAGACAAGGGAACAGCTGGGTAGAAACCAATCATCAATCAATCAAGGAATTGTAAGCGTGCTACCCACCTGTGAGGGTCTCAAGGCACTGAGGGCAGAGGGGTGCAACTCCATTCAGCCGAAGAGCCAGGTCTTGAGGGTCTTCCTAAAGGTGTTCAAGGAGGGGGCGCATCTGATGTCTGCCGGTAGCTCGTTCCGGGTCTTGGCTGCGATGTGAGAGATCGATCTGCCGCCTGCTCTGGCTCTGTGTATGCCCTGGATTTCATCCAGAGTGAGGTTGGAAGATTGTATGTTTCTTTTGGGTACGTGGAAGTTTATCCTGTTGTTGAGGTATTTGGGTCTGTTGATGTGCAGGCTTTCGTAGGCGTGTGTGAGGATTTTTAAGGTGACTCTCTTCTCCATGGGGAGCCAGTGGAGTCTCCGCAGGTGTTGACTGATGTGTTTGTGCCTTGGGATGACGAGGACGAGTCGGGCCATGGTGTTCTGTATTGTTTGGAGTTTGCGGAGAAGGGATTCGTTGATGCCAGTGTAGAGTGTGTTGCCATAGTCCAGTCTGCTGGTGATGAGTGTGTGGGTGACTTTTTTCCTCAACTTAGTGGGCATCTATTTGAAGGTCTTGTAGAGGATGTGGAGGGTGTTGAAGCAGCTGGAGGTGATGGCATTGAATTAGATCAGGTTATCGAACAGCCATGTTTTAAGTTTCCTTTTGAACTCCGTTTCGAAGGTAGAATCTTTATAGCATGCGGGAGAGAGTTCCACATTTTGCTGCTCATTCTAGATTTCTTGATCTTGGGGACTCTAGCATGTTTTGTTTCAGAGAATCTGAGATTCCAAACAGGGATAGATTGAAAGTATGTAAATAGCTAGCGCCTTGTTTATTGAGTATTCGATGGCAGAAGAACTGGGCTTTGAAACCAATTGTTTTGGACACAGGGAGCTAATATTGTTGGTTGAGACTACCATAAGCTGAAGATTTTTGGACGAGATTCAGAACAAGCCTCACTGCCGCACTTTGGATTTGCTGCAGTGCCTTGAGACTTCCCTTAGAGGCTCCGAGATATAGTATAATTTCATAATCCCGCTGGAAAGTGATGAGAGCACATATAATAGTTTTTTAAAATGTAGTAGGATTTAGGTCTAAAATTTTCCTAAAGGTCTTGAGGGTACCAAAACACTAGCCTGGAGGCTGTTAGCTGTGGTTAGGACCACAAGGCATGAAGGAATCTTGGTCCCAATAATGAGGTACCTTCAATCTAGGTATTCCGACCCATCCCAATTGAACTTGGGTGAGGGGACCTGGGTGCCTGTTTTATGCCTGGGTGGGGACCTGTCCACTCATTGGACAGCCCACTGGGGTGTGGTCAGACAACCCCGCCCTGGGGGGTCAGCAGAGTGAGACCTAGGCTCCAGACGGCACCCAAATGACAGATTCTAGTGTGGATTCCCAATCAACTAAACGTACAGCAGTCCTGAGTTTCCAGAATGCAAGTAAAGATTTTGAACTCCTAATATTGTCTTACTAATATTAATTTTGAAGTTTGTGTTGGGGTGTGTGTGAAGTGTATGTTCTGCATTTGGGGTTCGAATCTACTGCATAGGTGGATTATGTAATTGTGTATAGGCATGCCACCCCAGACAGTTACACCTCCCTGTTGAGTTCCTTTTTGAGATTGGACTCCTGTCTATTGCTGCTTTTGCCATGCGTTTGACCAATCACCTGTTCCCTGCTGCTATGTTGCAGTGTCTGTCTGACCTCCCTGCAGCTGAGCATACGGTGCATTCGGGTTTGCTTTGGACTTGGTTTTGAGGATGGGGATTCTGTGGGGAATGACTCAGATTTATTGATCTCTGCTCATGATAAGCTTTTAAGTGGCATTGGTCGGTCGGCCATGTGGCCCATTTGGTGGCAATAATAACATTCTCCCTGTTTTGGCTGCCATATTTACCGGGTTGGTTTTGCAGTGGAACCACTTTGAGACAAGTGCCATTTATATGCTAGCGGCCAATGCAGACACCATAAGGGATGTATTTTTCTATTTGTTTTGGACCAATTTGGAGATATATCTCTGGACTTGCTCCTGGTTTCCCCTGTCTTTTTCCTGTTTTGTCTATAAAAGTGTAGTATGTGGTCTGTATTTCTTACCAGGGTTTGGTGTCTAACCCTACTATGCTGTCCAATCCACTTTGTATAATGGTATGCACCCCTTTTTTGAGGATGTTGTAGAAAAATCTGATCTGGTGGCCCGTATTGGTCAAAGGATACCCTGTCTCTTGTCTCCATCAATCCTTCATTCTGCATAGGTAGTTCGGTATGGTCCCCAAAGGCTTCATACGTTCTGCCATCAATCCTCCTACATCTGGGCAATCAGGGAATATTTTCCTCAGGGCTTTCCATATTGGGTGTCTGTATGAAATGAATGCAGCCCGTCATGCTTGGTGCAAGGTGTGGGCTTGCGTGGACACCATGCTGTTCTGCTCTCCAATGAGACTGATCAGTTTGCCTAATACAGTTGGAAAGATTAGAAAAGGAAGAAAAACATCAACAGTCATTACTAATCTATTAGCATGATCTTTAATGAATACCTTACGTATGTTGTTTAATGTGGATAGTATTTACTTTTAGGGTTTATGGAAAAGGATACTAACTCCACAGAATTTATGGGAATACTGTCAATGAAAGACCAATGCCAAACAATGCCAATCAATGACCAGCTTAACAACTTCAGAATAAACAAAAGAAATTTAAGTGGAAATTTCTAATTTGGCCAAAATATGAAATGTCCATAAGCTTTATGGACATTTAAAGCATTCACAGAAACCCCCGACAAGGAGGTTCCTGTGAATGTATTTGAACTTTTGGACTTTGTCATATTGCACTGTCAAATATGATGGAAACGTACTGCAAAATTTCAAAGTGCTTATGTACAGATGGCCTAAAGACACATTAAGATATGTGTGTGAACTGGAATTATTTACACTGTCACCTACCAGGCACACAAACCGGTATTATTAGCTGCAATGTAGTTTTATGTTTGTAAGCTTTATTTAGGACACAATATGTATGGAAGACTATATCCAGACACTATTCTGCAGCCATAAAATGAATGTTGTAGTGGTCAGGAAGAAAGCAGTTGTATAAGTCTCTTCTGATCATGACCACTCATAAAGCTGACTATATTTTCAACTCTATTCATACTGTAAATCTCATTTTATTATTTTCAGGTTTCAGACGATGCATCACATTTCAATAGAACAACAGAATCTAACCCATACCTCTAGGTTTATTATGCTTGGGTTATCTGCTTATCCACAGCTGCAGTCCACATTTTTTACCTTGTTCCTGCTGATCTACTTAATGGCCCTGTTGGGTAACCTTTTGATTATCACTATCATACGTGCAGATGCTCGTTTGCATACACCAATGTACTTTTTCCTGGGAAACCTTGCCACCTTGGACATCTGCTGCACCTCCTCTATTGTTCCCAAGATGCTGGAGATCCTGATGTCAGAGTCAAAGTCCATCTCCTTTTCTAGCTGCATTACACAACTGTTTTTTCTGTCATCTGCCATCAGCACTGAAGTTCTCCTTCTCACACTCATGGCCTTTGATAGATATGTGGCCATCTGTCTTCCCCTTCACTATACCAGCATAATGAATATGAAGTTATGCATTACCACTGTTGTCGTCATATGGTTTTGTGGCTTGGTGAACGCCACTACCCACACCAGCCTGATAACAAGGCTGTCCTTCTTTGGAAAAATTGCATTGGACCACTTCTTCTGTGAAATCCCACCAATTCTCAAAGTTTCATCCTCTGACACATACATTAATGACATTGTGATTCTTTTGGCAGATATATTTCTTGGCATGTTTAGCTTTTTCCTCACTTGCATGTCCTATATGTGCATCCTCTACTCCATTGTAAAAATTAGCTCAGCTGCCAACAAAAGGAAAGCTTTTCACACCTGCACCTCCCACCTCTTAGTTGTTGCCTTGTTCTATGGAGGCATTATCTACACCTATGTGCGCCCAGCTCTGAATGCCTCGGGTGACAAGGACAAGTTTGTATCTGTGATATATGCCATTGTTTCACCAGTGCTAAATCCAATAATCTACAGCCTGAGGAACCAGGAAGTAAAAAGTGCCCTTACCCAGATACTGTCCATAAAAATATTTTCTTCAAGAATATAATAGGCTATTTGAAATGTCATGTTATTAAAAAATGCCATACTCTTCAGCTTTAAAGATGAAGATTCCCTACTGCCGGCCTATTACGTAATGTAATGTCCTTCTGTTTTTTACAGTGTGTATGTAAAGCTCTCTGATACCTATGGGTCAAGCTATCGCTATATAAAACTTTTAAAATAAATAAAAATAAAGGGTACGATTCACAAACATAAACTGAGACTAAATCTAACTTTACCACTTCCGGTATTCACAAAGGGCATTTACTAGTCGTAAAGTTAGACTTTTGTGTCAGTTAAATTTAAGTTTTGGTCTTAAGTTTAGCTTCTGGTCTCATTTAAAGCACGGTTTTCTGACACCCTGTGCGACCCAAATAAACTAGTGACTGCAGGCCTCCCATTGCAGACTGCGGGAGCTGTGCAAACTGCTCAAACTCAACTGTGCCCTCACCATATGTGGCGCAGTCCCACACACTGCATTTAATATATGTCAGACACCCCTAAGAAAGGCCTCCTGAGCCGAGGAGGCAAGGTGCATTATATTAAGGGCGAGGATAACTAAGTGCAGGCATAGTTGTCCATATATTATTGTTCCCCATTGGAAACTATTATAATTATTAGTAGTCCATAGGATAATATGGATAACATGGGCTGGCACCGAGGCACACTCAAGTTTTTTTGCGTCATTTTGGTGACACTGAAATATGTCATGTTTGGTATCAAACAAACATGCCTTCTCTTCCCTGGCACGATTCTTGTGTTGAGGGAAATGGGGCATGCACTGCGGTGGAGACCTTAACCGCATCGCTGCGGCGGCTTTTCCCACTGTGTGCGGCAATTTGCGAATTATCGCGTTATATGACGAGCTCAGCTCGTCATCAGCACAGGAGCGCCGTAGCTGATAACGAGCTGAGCTCGTCATCAGCATGGAAGGGGTTAAATGGAGCCCATCAGATTGCCCCAGCTGTACTGTGCTTTGGCTGTCAAGCCTGTTCTTTCCCGTACGTGCTGCAGCCAATACAAGATCACTCTCAGGAGACAGAAACAAAGGCTTGCGCCAAAAGGAGTTTGAGTTTGAGTTTGAAAGTATTTCTTAAGCGCACGTACACCTAGCGGTTTCATGGCGCTGAACAGTACTGAACTCCAGAGGAATCAGAGAACAAGAGCATAAGAAGAAGGTTTAGGTGGGGAAGGCTTGCGTGAAAAGATAAGTTTTCAATGCCTTGCGAAAGAGTGAATACTGGGGACTGGATCTCAGATAAGCCGGAAGGGAGTTCCAAAAGGCAGGGGCGAGTGTGGAAAATTTGGAACCTCCCCACTTTTTACGTTTGAAACGGGGGACTACGAGCAATTGTTGGGTGGAAGAACGTAGCTCCCTAGGAGGAATATAAGAATGAATTTCAGAAATGATAAAGGCAGGGGCTGATCCGGACCGGGCGTTTAAACTGGGCTCGTTCACGAATGGGCAGCCAGTGTAAGGTCTTGAGGAGGGGAGTGACATGATGTGACTTGGATAAATTGAAAACCAGGCGGGCTGCCTGGTTCTGGACTAGCTGGTGGCGTCGCACGCTATACGCGGGCATACCACAATAGAGGGCATTGCCGTAATCCAGGCGGGAAATCACCATTGCCAAGACTATAAGTTTGAGGGCCGGAAAGGAAAAGAACCGAGAGACTTTGCGGATAGTGCGAAGGGAAAGGAAAGAGGAGGACACCACAGTGCTAACTTGAGAGTGGAGTGAGAGTTGGTGATCCAGTTTGAAACCAAGAGTTTTAACAGAGGGGGAAGGAGATGGAGGAGGACCCAATGAGGGGGGCCAAAAGGAAGGGGACCAGGGACTGGAGCAACCACCTGTCAGCACCAACTCCGTTTTATCGGGGTTGAGCTTCAGGTGGTTGTGGTTCATCCAGTCCCGGATGAAAGTCATGACCGACTGAAAGTTAGAAATGGACTCTGGGGAGGGGGATAAGGAAAAAATAAGCTGGAGGTCATCCGCTTAATTGTACACGGAGACCTCCAGCTGTTGAAGGGCAAAAATAAGGGGAGCAATATACAGGTTAAATAACAATGGGGAAAGGGATGAACCCTGGGGAAGGTTGCACCTTCCTCCTCCCGACAGGCTAGTGAAGTGGCACATCAAGGAGGTGAGCTTCAAATGCGGTACCGCCTCTGATTAGCATTAGGGCTTACTCCAATTTTAGGAAACAGCCCTCCACCTGCCCCATGCTAATTTGTTTTGGGACATTCAGAAATTAGATATTCGAGGTGGTGTGCACCTCCAGAAGGTTGACCACACCTCCAGGGTGAACATACGTGAAGGGTCAGGAGATCGGTCTGCAAACTGAATTTCATTTTCTGCCATGATTTGGAGTGTCAACATAGGGGGTTCTGGGTAGAATATGACCTATCACACCAGATGGGGTCATCTCATTGGCGGATCAGTTGCAGGAGCTAGCTTCACATTGGCTAGTAGGCTCCAACACAACTAAGCAAAAGAGGGATAATATGTCCCTGTGCCAACAGACTTCGAACTGTGTGAACGAGCCTCATCCTTGGCTAAAACTCTGAGAGAGGGACCTGTGTGGAAGCCAAATGCACCCTCAGACTCCTGTGGCGTAGAGGCATTAGTCCCCTGCAACCCGCAGATAAAAACACTCACAGGATCTTAAGAATTGCTAGCCATCGGGCCCACCTAGGTATCAACGAGAAACATATGGTGCCGTGCATTGTGGGAGTTGTATTCCAGCCTGCCACAAAGGTTCAGGCCGCTACCCTAGTCAATACCTTTTTGCTAGGATTAACACTGCCAAGGCACGTTGGTAGCCAATCCAGCAACTAACCCCCACACTCTACACAGCATCTACAGCAAATACTGTACAACCTGTCTCTGATGTCAGCAACTTTATCTTTGTTGTGTTTTTGAATCTTGTTTCTTGCAGCACCATGTAAACATAAAATAAACACCACCCGCAATTCTCGTTCAGCACCACAGACAGCAACTCTGTACCTGGACTCTCTGACCTAGGTAAAATTGAACTGACTACTGTGGCCTGGTCTAGTGTCATAAAAGCTTAACCTGGCAATGCTTCCACATAACTCACCCTCAAAGTGGCCAATTATCACTGATTTAATATTGGTTCTAAGATCCATAACTCTGGTTATATATCTCTTATTCCATTTGTTTTGGTGTCTAAATTAAGACAAACATATGCTTTATGTTTATACATTTTTGTTGGATTTCTACCGTGTTTTGTAAATTACTTATCTTGCATGCTTGCACTTTGATATGCTTAACACGTCACTAGTGAAGCCGTACTGCTCTTTGCCAAACTATCAGGACTGATTAAGGATTCATTAGTGTGAATCCAAGGACCATCTTTGGGTATCATGATAATATTGCATGGTGAGGACGAACTCCCTCAACACATAATATTCCACTTTCATACAATGAAGGAACTTATATATCATCATTTTGTACATTATTCTGGTCTCCCAAATATCACCTTTTAATGTTATTCATTTACTGAAAATCAATAATTATCATTTTTTTATAAAACAATCCAAGTATTTTCATGACTAACTGTTCCTACATCTGTCCACAGATTTCTGTTCCAAAGAGGATCTCTACTGTTTCAGATTAGGTCCACACCAACATGTCCTAATCTAACCTTTCTGTGGGATTTCTCTGCAGTAAAAACATATTCCTTTGTCTACAAGATCTTGGTTGCGCACCAAAAATAGCAGAAAACTTCACAGAATCTGGCCGGAGAAATGTCAAGCTGAAAATTGCATTGGGAGTGATGCAAAAAAAAGTAGACTGACATGAGGGAACATTTTTAGGAGCTCTAGTCATGGATATCTTTATAAATACCTCCACACGAGAGTCTGAAGAATACAAGAGAATTTGGAGAAGAACAGTAGAAGAAAAACCTGCGATGTGTGTCTGCTCAGGAAATGACTAAGGCAACCCTGCTTTCCAAACAAAGAAGCTGTTTATCCTTAGTAAATATTTCTGATGATATATTTTGTAATAAAATGACTTCATGTGATTTGTGATTCGTTTGTTCTTTTTTGTCTCTGTGTTGTTTACTAATTCATTGATTATGTATACATTTGCTACATGATGGCAAGTAATTTAGTGTATAGTAAGAGAGAGTACTCCCAGTTGATTTGAGGTCCAGAGGGGGGAGAAACAAACCAAGCAAAAAATACAAAACCTCAAATATGGACCTATATTCCTTTTAACATTGAATAAATCTCTAAGATGTTTAGAAACGGATGCCAAAGAGAGAAACTTCACAGTGTTATCAAAACATATATATTTATGAATTTTTTTTAGAAAGTTATTTCTTTAAAAAAAAAAAAAAAACATTTATGCATCTGTACATATCATATCATTTTATCGTCAGTAAGAAATTCATAACTTTTACAAACATAATTTTTCTCACAAAAAATCTGTGAGATATAATGCTAAAAGTGTGCCCTCTAATAGCAACTATTCTTACCACTCATACATGCATACTTATATGTCAGTCATACCATTCCTATTTGTGAGAAAAGACAACCTATCAACATAAGCACAAGGACTAAGTATAACAAAACATGAAACAAACATAAATGGCAGCTCTAAGGTGTACTTAGTGGGAAGCTCAGAGAGCCTGGATGATAAAGTTCTGCTGGTGTAGGTGGAGTTAACCAGTTTGTATCCACAACAGGTAGATGTTAGGCCGACGTACGTTTCGGTGAATGTCACCTTCCTCAGGGCCAAGGACAACGTGTGCAAAGATATTACATATATATTGCGACTTATATAGCGCACGTATCACCCGAAGGCATCAAGGCGCTTGCTTAGGGAACCCATCCTGGTATTCCCCTGTGAGATACCCCGGCAGGGTATCCACAAGGTGAAAGCCAGGCATCCCGCCGCGAGGGGCCGTAGTGGAGATTAAGCAAGCTATTGCCCAGAGTCGCAGAGTGTGACCCCGTGAGTCGAGTAGGCACCAGAGCGAGAATTGTCGAGTTTGGAGCCCGAGACCCGCCGAGGCGGGGAATCGAACTCTGGTCCACAGCCGATCTCAGCTTCCAGGTCTGCCGCCTCTAACCACTGAGCCACGCTTCTCCACATAAATATTTATAGTATTTAAAAGAAGTTGGAGGGCATAGTACAATTTTCTATGGTGTGGGTGCTACAAGTATGGGTTGAACTGAAGGGCAGACGTTGGTCGTTCCTCTAGGGTATGAACTTTGAAAATATTAGGTGCAGGTCCTATCGGGTGTGAGATTCAGGAGACTGCTGCGTATCAGGGGTGTTTTCTGATCGTTAATGTTTTTGAGGTGTTGTACACTATGATATTGTTGCTCTGCCAGCTTGTTGATAAGGATGATTAGTGATGTTATGGGCCCACAAGGAATGATGCAATTTTCGGAGTTACAGATGCGGACTTGGGCCACGTCCCTAGAACCCCCGGTCGCGATAACAGCGTAGTGAGAATCAGGCAATTTTTAAACATTCTGAATCGCTCTTACGAATCTTCGTTTTGGGCCGAATTTCCGGAACCAGCACATTTGAAACAGATAAACAAGCTGGCAGAGCAACAATATCATAGTGTACAACACCTCAAAAACATTAACGATCAGAAAACACCCCTGATACGCAGCAGTCTCCTGAATCTCACACCCAATAGGACCTGCACCTAATATTTTCAAAGTTCATACCCTAGAGGAACGACCAACATCTGCCCTTCAGTTCAACCCATACTTGTAGCACCCACACCATAGAAAATTGTACTATGCCCTCCAACTTCTTTTAAATACTATAAATATTTATGTAATATCTTTGCACACGTTGTCCTTGGCCCTGAGGAAGGTGACATTCACCGAAACGTACGTCGGCCTAACATCTACCTGTTGTGGATACAAACTGGTTAACTCCACCTACACCAGCAGAACTTTATCATCCAGGCTCTCTGAGCTTCCCACTAAGTACACCTTAGAGCTGCCATTTATGTTTGTTTCATGTTTTGTTATACTTAGTCCTTGTGCTTATGTTGATAGGTTGTCTTTTCTCACAAATAGGAATGGTATGACTGACATATAAGTATGCATGTATGAGTGGTAAGAATAGTTGCTATTAGAGGGCACACTTTTAGCATTATATCTCACAGATTTTTTGTGAAAAAAATTATGTTTGTAAAAGTTATGAATTTCTTACTGACAATAAAATGATATGATATGTACAGATGCATAAATGTTTTTTTTTTTAAAGAAATAACTTTCTAAAAAAAATTCATAAATATATATGTTTTGATAACACTGTGAAGTTTCTCTCTTTGGCATCCGTTTCTAAACATCTTAGAGATTTATTCAATGTTAAAAGGAATATAGGTCCATATTTGAGGTTGTGTATTTTTTGCTAAGTAATTTAGTGTATAACACTTGCTTTTTTACAATTTTGTTATTTTCTCTTCATGCTATCTCTATCAATCTTTTCAAGGGGTCTTGCGTCCTTTTGTGTTTCCTGGACTCTGTTTTGAATTATTTTGTTTTTTTAAAAATATTTTTTATTTAATATTTTTACCCTTTTTCTTTTGCATGTACAGGGCACAACAAAATACAAAAAAATATTTTAATCAAAAACTACAAATTCGCACAATGTGGTTACATTCATCACATTATATAGAAAAAAACAAGAAAAAACAATAAACACATAACTCCTAATCCCCAATCTAGACAGTACATTCCTCTTTCCATTGCTTAATAGGTTCCCAAATTCGCTCGCCTAACTTTCTTCCCTTTTTTCCCTTTCTTGCATAGATTGCAATCTCCAGGTTATAAATCGACAATAGTTTGGCTAGCCATTGGTGATATGTCGGAGGTATAGGATCAAGCCAAGCTGAATCTATACATAACCTCCAGACTGCCATAGTGACGAAGTTAAAGTATCCCCCTTTCATCTGTCTATCTTTATTATTAACCCCAAGTTGTATTATTTAGGAAGTCACAATAATCTCAATTCCTAATACTCTATGCAGAAACGCCTCTATGTCTTTTTGTGTTGGTTGTAAGTGAGTACATGTCAAAAAGATATGTGCTAAATCGGCCTCTGCACTTCCACATCTAGGGCAGTTAATTCCCAATGTCCCTCCCCATTGTGCGATTCTCGCAGGGGTGTAATATAGATGATACAACGTTTTGTAATGTTGTGCCTGGAGAGATGCTGAGCACAAAATACTCCGCCCCATATCCAATGACAGGTAGAAGCACTCTTCCCCTATATCTAACTTAGTTGCCCATTTAGCCGCACTCCTTTCTATATCATCCTGCTTTGATTTTATCAACTCAGAATAAAACCTCTTGATCGTACAGTCTAAGCCAGCTTGAATAATGTCCATGATTGGGATTTTTCTAAACCCTGCCGGGCCTCCCCTCTTTGTGACAATGTAGTTTCTCACTTGAAAAAAAATTAAAAAAATTGTCTCGACTCTAAGACATACCTTGTCTGTAACTCCGAAAATTGCATCATTCCTTGTGGGCCCATAACATCACTAATCATCCTTATCCCCTGCCTCCCCCATTCTCCAAATACAGAACCCGAAAAAACATCTGGGGGGAGAGTAGGGTTAGCCCTCATCCTAGTATAGGCATTGTATTTCCCAAGATCAAATCTCTTCGCAAATGCTTTCCAGATACTATGTGCTGCAAGGATCGTCTTAAACCGTGTCCTTTTAAAATAACTCGTGTCAGTCTGCTTCAAAAATAAGTTCTCCGCTTCTGCCCCCATAACCAAACCATATATTGCTAATGTGCCAAATTCATCCTGCCCCTCTGCCTCCGCTCCCCCCAAAAGGCCCGCCATATACTGTAATGCAGCTGCCCAATAATAAAGCTTTAAGTCTGTCAACGACCACCCAGCCCTAGCCCAGGGCAGTGCCATAAATCTAAGAGCTCTCCTTGTCTTTGCCTTGGCCCAAATAAATCTATTAATCATATGCTCGCAACCCTTGAACCATTTAGCTTCGAAGAGCAATGGGATTGCTCTAAAAATATATAAAAACTTGGGTAAAATCATCATCTTTACAATGTTAGTACGGCCCACAATTGAAAGATGCAAGTTGTCAAGCCTATCTAATTCCTTCCTCACCTTAGCCATTATTGGAGTTATATTCTTCTCCACTAAGATACCTAAATCAGAGGTAATAGTTTCGCCCAAATACACTCCTGCCTTGACTACTCGATTATCAGAACAAACCACCTGCTGGTTTTTTATTATCTGCGTCTTAGAGGTGTTCAGTGCAAACCCTGAGACCTGGCCAAATCTCCGGACCTCGATCTCGACCTGTACAATTGTGGATTTTTAGTTCGTGAACTGAACATCATCTGCGCCATCTTGCACATCCCTCAGATTCACGTATGAACTAACACGACGGCCATTCTAGGTACCATGGTCTCCCTGTTCACGATCGCCCGTCAGTGCACTTCCCCGACCCTACAAGCATCCCCCATGTACCCTGACTGCCCCCGCTCTCACATGCACAAGTCACGAACCCTCCCCTTCTGCGTGACTCTGCCTTTGGGAATCACACCCCGCGCCTGACCAACACCTCCTTTCCGTCCATGAATACCCCTCCTTTGATGACCCCTTCCTCTGAGCCCGATTGTTTGCACGGACCGCTGGTCATCCCTTAGCCCAAGGATACAGTTTATTGTCCACTACTGTATGCACTCGCCCCTCTTCAAAGGAGCTACTATTGATCATGACCTTCCCACCCCCTGGGATTCGATCAGGCGCACACATTCCTAAGGAATCAGCAGAACACTCAGCTGCGTGACAGCCCCCTCCTATTGTATGGAGGGTAAGGGCCTCTACTGTAGCCACGTGTTGGAATGAGCCGGAACTGGGGGGGTGCCGGGGATGTCATCTTCATACTTCACAATGTCTTTATTGTAATAAAGAACGTTCACATGTCTTAAACCAGTGTATAAAAGACCAGGCCTCAGAGAGGCTAGTTAGAGCACCTCGAGACGATGCCTTGTTGTCCGATCTGACGTGTTCTGCTCCGTCGGAATAAAACTTGTTTCCTGTCTTCCTGTCTCCAGCGCCTGCCTCTTTATTGGATAACTTCGTATGGTATTAGAGGCGTTTAACGCCGGGCAAATTTAACTTAGGAAGCATCAACTAAATCGCCTGACCATTTTGTATTGATCTTTATCAATTGGCGTCCTAAACGCGGGGCCCATCAGCGACACGTGGATCCGGTGGGAGAGGTCCCGACGACAGAGTGAACGACTGCAACGATCGGGAGAGCTCCTGTCCGATAGACCCTCGTCTGACAGCCGATCATCTGAACTTCACTGATTCCGAGCAGACCTCTCCCGAGTGATCTACGGTCCTGACTGGGAACCACCAGGAGTGCCGCGATAGCAACAGAGAGTAGAGGACGATCGGGCGCTGGAAGCGAGAAACGGTCCGTGCGGTCCGGGTAAGGTCGTGACACACGACGAATTGCGAAATTGATTGATTGTTTTTATTGATTGAAATACTAGTATTTGCTTTGTCCCTTTCTGAGATATTCGCTGCCTGCAAACGGGGAGGAATAGGAATATTCTATCTCCCTTTGCGGATAGTGAAGGATAGGTAACGCGGACTTTTGTCCCCCATTGTAATCTGCCGTGCCTATTTTTCTCCCCATTGATTGATTGTTTGATCGAGCATTGAACTGTTCGAAGTTGGTTCTCTTAAGGATCTTCTCTGCCTACAAACGGGGAAGAATAGGAATATTCTCTCTCCCTTTGTAGAAAGTGAAGGGTAGGTAACGCAGGCTTTTGCCCCTATTGTAACCCGTCGTGCCTATTTCATTCCTCATTGATTGTTTGTTTGTCCAAACATTGACTGTTTGGAATTGGTTATTTTTGGAGGTATTCTCTGTTTGCAAACAGCGTAGAATAGAATATTCTGTCTAATCTTTGCAAGTAGTGAAAAGATAGGTAGTGCAGGCTTTTGCCCCATTGTAATCCATCATGCCTATCTTCTCCCCATTGGTTAGTAGTTGGGTCAACCCGGACCGCTTATTAGAGATGAACCATCCAGCTCCATTGGAAGCACCCCTAATAAGGACATGTTTACTAAGCAAGGACTAGTCGCTATAGCTTATAGTAAGTTATGGCATAAATATACCAAAAAGGACCCCGAAAGTCAGTGGCCACTGATAGGTTCTTTTGATGAAAATAAAATAAAAACGTTAGAAGCAGCTGTAAAAATAAATAAGGCAACGCCCACTATGCTCAATAGTATTGGCAAGTGGCGCAAAGAAGCGGAACAGCACAGGAAAAGAGAAGAAGCAAAGATAGTGAAAGAGTTACGAAAAGCAGCCCATCTGGCCGCAAAAGAACTAGATGAAGAAATAAGAAGAAAAGAGGAAGTTAAACAAACACAAGAATCAGGACTGGCAGGCCAATGCCCTGTTAGGACCCTCTCTACGCTCTACCCGGAGGTGCCCTCCAAACAACGGGCGAACGACGAATTACTGCTAGGCCCTCCGATTATCTACCTGCCCCCTCCTTATGCCCCCTGCCAGCCTCTGGCACAGCACCTGCCAGCTCTGAGTGCGGCCAAGGGTGACCCTAGCGCTAGTGCCCCGGCTCCTACGGCCTTCGCACCAGCCACAGTGGTAACAACATCGGATGAACTCGAGACTGGCAAGCAGCTAGCGGCCAGATCAAATAGGTTGAGCAAAGACGAGCGGGATGGGATTGACAAGATAGCAAAGACACTGGTAGAACGGAAGGAGAGCGAAGAATATACGATGAATATGCACAATTCACATGCCGGTAGTCACAGACGGCATTTCATTTTACGGTTCTGCTACCACACCCTGAACGCATATGAGGATAGGTACCAGAATAAGGGTCCTGCTAAACTGACGGCTCTATATAGAAGGGTCGATGTTGGAGATGGGACTGAGAGCGATGTAACGGACCTCTTCATGCAAACACTTGAAGTCTTCCGCCACCTCGCAGAACAGAAACCAGAGGTCAAGATCACAGTCCCTGAAACGGTTAAGCCCCCATTAGAAGCAGCCAACACTATGATGCCTATCAGAGAAGCCGCCCCCTACTGGTTTCCCCCAAGAGGTCAGGGAACAAACGATGATATCAACCACGCAGATGCAAAAGGGAGGGTTGTGTACAATTGGGTTTACCAACCATGGGATCGGCAAGATATTTTAACTTTTAGGCAGACCCTGCCCAATTTGAGAAAGAACCCGACAGCATTTTATACCGAACTAGGCACAGCCTTGGGCTCAACCATAATGACTCTATCGGACATTGATTTGTTTTTCGGGTTGTGTCTGCCGGCCGATGTGTGGAAGCAAATCCGGAAAGCCGACCACACAGATCTGTTCGGACACACCTGGAAGCAACTCATTGAACTAGATAGGCAGCGAGAGCCCGGAAAGAAACCTGTAAGAGACATACTGGAACTCCCCGACAAAATAGTGCAGAAGCTAAAAACGTTGATCCCAGAGAAGAAGGTAGACTGGTCGGTAGTCACGGCTTGCCGTCAGAAACCCCAGGAAGACGTATCAGAATATTTCTCCCGATTTGAAACGGTGTTCTCCGACTACAGTGGCCAAGACATGACCACCACAACCGGACAACACCTATTCGTGCAAAACTACGTAAAGGGGCTATCGCAAGAGGTCTCCCAAAAGTTACAGACGAGCGAGAGTAGTTGGGGAGCCTCCAAACCTGCAGCTATCCTTCAGATGGCTCAGTATTACGAACACCAAAAGAACGAGAACGAGAGGGCGACTGAGAGAAAGAAAAAGGACTTAAAGGAACGAGTGATGATTGCTCAATTGCAGGGAGTGACTACAGGAAGGGAACGGTATAGGGGAAACTACCAGTCGAATGCCCCTAGGAATCCGCCCCCTAGAGACCGCAACCCCACACCCGGTGCTCCACGAACTGACCTCGATGAGAACCAGTGTGCATTTTGTAAAGAATTTGGACATTGGAAGTCTCAATGCCTGGCCCTTCGGGAAATGATTAAAAATAAAGAGACAAGGGACATGACAAATGGCCCCAAAACTGGAGGGCAGGGGCGAGGGCAGACCCACGACACCACCAATGACCGACCTGGCAGACCAAACACATTTGACCGCCCCCGACAGAATCAGTGCCAACAGTCCGACTGCAACAATGCTCACAACTCTGCATAGGACTGCCAGGGGCAAGGGAGGGATCCAGTCGAGCTCTGTGTTGACCAGCAAGGTCCTTACGTCACTGCTAAGGTCCTGGGTACAAAGTCTCCATTCTTGGTAGACACTGGAGCGACACGTAGTGTATTATCAAAGCGACTGATTCCAAGGGCACCCTTGTCTGGCTCACACATTACATCGATAGGTTTCGATGGAACGCCCTCCACTAATCCCCTGTCTGTACCTATCCCCTTTGACCTAGGAAACAATCCCACTGACACAACATTTCTGCTCTCCTCCAACTCCCCTGACGCCATTATGGGTATTGATTTACTGAAACATTTCCGAGCTACTATTAGGTGTTCCCCAGATGGAGTACGAGTCATCCTGTACGACAACCCGAGCATGTCCAGATCCCGCCCGCACGACATATGTACTCTATAACTGATGCTGACCTATCCTTGCTCGAGACTCTACCCCTGTACCTATGGGCTAGAAACGACTCGGATGTAGGATGAATGATGATCGATCCTGTACACATAACTGTTCGACCAGATGCAATACTCCCGAAACTCCCACAGTACCGGATATCGCCCGGAGGCGAGAAGGCATTGGTAGCGATTATTCAGTCCTTGGTAGATGCAGGAGTGGTAGAGGAAGTGGTTAGTAATGTCTGCAATAGCCCTATCCTACCCATTATTAAGAAGCAAGGTGAGGGAGATGAGAAAGCGTACCGCTTCATCATCGACCTACGAGAAGTCAACAAAATAGTGGTGCCACAGTACCCCGTGGTCTCAGACATCACCACCATTCTGACCCTCATCCCGTCCACTGCCACCACCTTCACTGTTATTGATCTCAAGAACGCATTTTTCTCTATCCCCATCCATCCAGACAGCCGTTATCTCTTCGGCTTCACTTTAAAAAACCGTTCGTACCGATTTTGTAGAGCTCCCCAGGGCTATACTGAAAGTCCCAGCATTTATAGCCAGGCCCTCAAAAGACAGCTGGACGCTGTCCAGCTACCGGATGGAGTGGTGTTGATCCAATATGTCGATGATATCCTTTTGGCGGCCGACACCACTCCACTTGCAATCACGGCCACTATCCAGCTCTTGCACTTTCTTGCGGAGAATGGCCACAAAGTCTCCAAAAAGAAACTACAGTTTTGCCAGCCCCAAGTGACATACCTAGGCCATCTCCTGTCCAAAGAAGGGAGGAAACTTACGCCAGACCGAATCCAAACCATCCTAGACACCCCGATCCCAAAAACACAGAAGCAAGTCCGTTCCTTGGTGGGCCTTACCTCTTTTTGCCGACAATGGTTACCAAATTTCAGTCTCATTATAAAACCCCTACTTTCCCTGTTGGCCAAAGATGTCCCTTTCCCACTCCCTTGGACCCCCGAATGCCAAGCGTCCTTTAAGGAGTTGCGGGATGCCCTTTGCTCGGCACCCGTTCTAGGAACACCAGATTACTCCAAGCCCTTCTCTCTCTTCACTCACGAAAGGGAGGGATGCGCATTGTCTGTTCTAACTCAGCCCATCGGCGCCAAACAACGCCCTTGCGCCTACTTCTCTGCCACTCTTGACCCAGTCGCCAGAGCTTTACCTGCCTGCCTTCGAGCAGTAGCCTCCGCTGCTGTCTCTATCCGTCAGCGTGAGGGAATTGTACTTTCGAACTCTCTCACGGTACTAGTACCCCACGCAGTTGACACCCTCTTTAACCAGACCAAGACTCAACACCTGACTAGTGCACGACTGACAGGGTACGAATTGACTCTACTTGCCCCCCACATCACGTTGAAGAGATGCACGACATTGAATCCTGCTACACTGTTGCCCTTGCCTGAAAATGACCCCGATGTGCCCCCCACACACGACTGTGTGACCCTCACGGACGAACAGACTAGGAGTAGAATTGACCTCCGAGACATTGCTTTTACAGACCCTGATGGAGAACTATGGGTAGATGGCTCTTGTATCAAACTCCCAGATGGCACCACTTCAGCTGCCTATGCGGTGACGACAGCCCGAACCGTAGTTGAAACAGCCCGCATCCCGCAACGATCCGCACAGGCGGCAGAGCTAATTGCCCTCACACGAGCATGTATCATAGCAGCAGGAACCACGGCGAACATTTACACGGACAGCCAGTATGCCTTCGGGGTGGTTCATCATTTTGGGCTCCTGTGGAGGGAAAGGGGATTCCTGACGTCCCACGGCACGCCCATCCTTCACGGAGATCTAGTCTCCACCCTAATTGAAGCAGTTCTTCTCCCCAAACGATTAGCAGTAATCAAATGCCAGGCACACAAGAAGGTGACAGACTTAGTCGGACAGGGAAACGCACTAGCCGACATCACTGCCCGAACCACAGCTGAGAATAAGACGATGACACGCATATATGTGACCAGGTCGCAAGCAGAAAAATGGACTGACGCTAGGGAAACAATTAGGGACATCCAGTCGGCCAGCACACCACACGAACTGACTGAGTGGGCGCGGGTGGGTCTAAGGGACGATGAGGGCTGCTGGCGGACAAAAGACACGAACAAATGGTTTCTGCCCGACTCATACTTGATCCCCATACTGACAATGGCACACTCCCCTGCACACATAGGTTCTGCCCCCATGATTGAACTCATTTCCAAAGTCTGGCACAACAACAAGATCCCCGACTCGGCCAAACGCCTGGTCCAGCAGTGCCTTATCTGCCTACAACACAACCCCGGGAAAGGAACTGTGGTACCCCGGGGAGGGTTTGGGATCCCCGACCACCCCTTTGAGGTCCTCCAAATGGATTACATCCAGCTGGAGAGGTGCCAAGGCTTGAAGTACGTATTAGTCATTGTATGTGCCTTCAGCAAATGGGTGGAAGCCTATCCGACCCGTGATAACACTGCCATGACTACTGCCAAAGTACTACTGAAAGAGTTTTTCCCTCGCTACGGCCTTTGTCGAATTTTATGGAGCGACAATGGCCCCCACTTCATAGCTGAAGTTATCCAACTAATCCTGAAGGGGTTGGGGGTAAAACAGAGGTTCCATGCAGTCTTCCACCCCCAATCCGCTGGCCTGGTTGAGCGACACAACGCTACACTGAAACTGAAACTGTCAAAGATAGTGGCCACCACAGGACTTAAGTGGCCAGATGCCCTCCCACTGGCATTACTATCAATGCGCTCCACTCCCACTAAGCACCACCTGACCCCCTACGAGGTTGTGTTTGGGCGACCAATGAACCTCTGGACTGCCCCCAAACCGACCTCCATTCACGACGTCCCCGACGTCCTGCTGTCAGATTATTTATACAAGTTAACTAAAACGTTGTCTGTCATTCATCAACAGGTGCAGCAGGCCATCCCCGATGCTTCCAGGGGTCCCGGTCACGATATCCAACCGGGAGATTATGTCCTAGTCCGGAATTTTTAACGGGCAAAGAGTCTGGAACCCCGGTGGACGGGCCCCTGGCAAGTACTGATCACCACTCGGACGGCTCTTCGAGTGGAGGGGAAGAAGCACTGGCTGCACGCACACCACTGCAAGAAGGTCTCCTCGGCCCTGGCCACGACAGACAACGTCAACACCCGAGAAGAGCTCATGGACAAAGACCGACCATCACTGAACTGCTATCCCGATACCGAGGCCCTTGAACTTGCAAAGCACTCTGATCCCACTGTGCCATCCCGGGAAGGGTATTTCCTGCGTCGAAAGGAGGGAGCTTCGGCTAAGTAGGCCACTGACTAAGTTAAAATCTCAGAACGGTGACCCAAAACCAACCAAGGGTTACCCGGAGAGAGGCTAAACAAAGTCTGTGGTTCTGCCCACTACCGAGCACCTTGAAGATGAAGATGATGGAAGCGCCAGATAAGAAGATGATGGAAGCGCCAGATAAGAAGACGTCGGAAGCAACAGGAAATACCCTCTACAGGAACCCAAAGACTGACAATTTGCACAAATCAAAGACAATCGCTTTCTTCATTGTCCTCCTCCTTTGCCTCCTCCTCATGACTTCCTTCTGGATCTTGGAGGAAAGCACACCCGCTCACCAGATGTTGCCGACCACTGTACAGCCAACCACCATGAAAGAGCACCACCTGATCACTCTTTCACCTCAGCTCCGAGAAAGGCGTAAGGAGTTCTGGAACAATTCCTTCGTGCAACTGTTGCACCAGCACAACCTTGCTGCAAATGCCACGAACTGCTGGATCTGCGGGTTGCTCCCGCATGCTACCAGACCCTCCATCCCCTTCATCCCTTCTCCTTTCTCAGTTCACGGCTCCTGCCTCGCCTGGTTGATCCTCTTGCAGGAAAGCCACAAGGACAACGCCGCTTCTGGTCAAACAGTGTCGCACTTCTACTATGGGTTCTGGCTGAACAAAACAGGAAAGACGTCTGCCCCCTTTTGTCCTGTGATTTCAGGTTCAGCCTTCCTTATGAACATCCCTGCCAAAGAAAGAGTCGAAATGCAAGTGCTCCACAATCCAGCCAGACCCACCTTCTCCCACCTGCGGAAACAAACGGCTGCCACCCTGACCGTGGCCCTGTCTGTCATAAATGTCACAGGACTCGTATGCCTCGAAGGCCAGGGAACGCAGCTGGTGGGTCACAGTTCCTGTCGCATCACCAAAACATTGGTCTCAGCTGACCCCCCCTCCTTTGTTGCTTCTCCGAATATGTACTTTGTTTGTGGCACCAAAGCTTACACTTGGCTCCCGAAAGGCTGGAGGGGTACGTGCTACATCGCCTTCATTCTTCCTCCCACGTATGTGGCTCCAGCCTACCATCACCGGCAAAAGCGCGCCGGAGACATTGGACAAGCCGACTCCTCCGGAGCACAGTTCCTGGATGCGGCGAAGGGACTTGTTCCTCTGTGGGGCCCAATGGCAAATAGCCGCACTATCCGACACGTGACTCAGGCAGTGGAAACAACCATTAACATCACGGCTGGCATCCTTGCTAACAACACGGCTGAACTTCAGGCAGTCCGCCTGGTGGCTCTTCAAAACCGCCTTGTTCTAGATGTGGTTCTGGCCGACCGTGGAGGTGCATGCCGCATCATCGGCTCCAGCTGTTGCACCTACGTGCCAGATAACTCACCTTCAGTCTACAAGGCAATCGAACACCTTCACAGACTGTCCTCAGAGGTTCACCAGGAGCAGGAAGGATGGTCGCTTGGAGGCTGGTTCTGGGACACTTTGAAGGACTGGGGATGGAGATTGTTCACGTTTATATTGATACCAATCATGATACTGTGTGGGTGTTGCTTAGGTATTCAATGTTTACCACCTTTGTGTTCACTCATTTCCAACTGTATGTGCCCTAAGACTTTGGACTTTAAAACTGAGCACATGAGTCCCCTCTACGAGATAGAAGTACGTGGTCTTATGGGGATCGATCCGAACTGACAAGCTGGCGAGACATGTTGAAAGGGGGGACTGTGGAATTTTAGTTCGTGAACTGAACATCATCTGCGCCATCTTGCACATTCCTCAGATTCACGTATGAACTAACACGACGGCCATTCTAGGTACCATGGTCTCCCTGTTCACGATCGCCCGTCAGTGCACTTCCCCGACCCTACAAGCATCCCCCATGTACCCTGACTGCCCCCGCTCTCACATGCACAAGTCACAAACCCTCCCCTTCTGCGTGACTCTGCCTTTGGGAATCACACCCCGCGCCTGACCAACACCTCCTTTCCGTCCATGAATACCCCTCCTTTGATGACCCCTTCCTCTGGGCCCGATTGTTTGCACGGACCGCTGGTCACCCCTTAGCCCGAGGATACAGTTTATTGTCCACTACTGTATGCACTCGCCCCTCTTCAAAGGAGCTACTATTGATCATGACCTTCCCACCCCCTGGGATTCGATCAGGCGCACACATTCCTAAGGAATCAGCAGAACACTCAGCTGCGTGACAGCCCCCTCCTATTGTATGGAGGGTAAGGGCCTCTACTGTAGCCACGTGTTGGAATGAGCCGGAACTGGGGGGGTGCCGGGGATGTCATCTTCATACTTCACAATGTCTTTATTGTAATAAAGAACGTTCACATGTCTTAAACCAGTGTATAAAAGACCAGGCCTCAGAGAGGCTAGTTAGAGCACCTCGAGACGATACCTTGTTGTCCGATCTGACGTGTTCTACTCCGTCGGAATAAAACTTGTTTCCTGTCTTCCTGTCTCCAGCGCCTGCCTCTTTATTGGATAACTTCGTATGGTATTAGAGGCGTTTAACGCCGGGCAAATTTAACTTAGGAAGCATCAACTAAATCGCCTGACCATTTTGTATTGATCTTTATCAAATTGATCTTTATCACAATAGCCTCTGTGGGATTAGATGTTATCACTGCCACGTCGTCGGCATAAGCAAGTATCTTACATTGACCCATGTGTACAATGGGGTAAACCTTTCACACATCTCTATTCTTCGAATCAATGGGTCCATATACATTGCAAATAAAAGCGGGGAGCACGGGCACCCCTGCCTCGTACCTCTCTTTATTTGAAGTGGCCGGGTTGATCCTGCATTGATTCGTATAGAATCTACCGGGGCTGTATATAACGCTTGAACTGCTTTAACATATCTCTCTTTAAATCCCACTCTTCTTAAAATATGCCACAGGTAGTCCCAGGAGACCCGATCAAAGGCCTTTTCTGCATCTAATAACATTACCACCATCGGGTCTCTTGCGACTTCTGTGGCATCAAATAACGTTATAACCTTGCGTGTATGGTGGGTAGTGCCCCTCCCTGGTATAAAACCATGTTGGTTACTGCTCACAAGAGTACCTATTATTCGGGCAAATCTTGTTGCCAATGCCTTAGAATAAATCATTGTGTCAGCATTCATGAGCGTAATTGGCCTGTATGATCCAGGCTCAGTAGATGGTTTCCCCTTCTTTAGGATTATGACAATATCAGCGCCCCCCCAGGACCCTGGTATAGAATCCCCTGCCTGTGCCTTTTGCACCGTTGTGGCCAAATCTTCACCAAGTATATCCCAAAGCACTTTATAAAATTCAATTGGGATTTGGTCTGGGCCTGACACTTTTCCAGAAGGGAAATTTAATGTGGCGACTTTAATCTCTTCTAATTCTAGGGGTTTTTCCAGCCCTTCAGATTCTACCTCCATCAACCTTGCCACCGGAATGCCCTCTAGATATGCCCTTATTTTCTCAGAGTCTCTACCCTGCTGCTTGTCATACAATGTGGCATAGAATTTCCTAAAAAACCTCACGTATCTCATCAGAATCTGTAAGTAATCTACCTTTTATATCCCTAATTTCCCTTACCTCTCCTGAGGCAGCCTTTTGCCTAGTACGAATGGCTAATGTATGCCCAAACCTCTCACTGAGCTCATGGCATCTCTCCCTTTTTGTCGTAAAGATCTTAGCAGCCTTAATTGCAATATCCTCTTCTGCCTCCATTTTTGATTTTGCCGCCTTTATGAGTACATGATCAAGCGGAGCCCCTGTTAACACACATTGATACAGCTCCTCCTCAGCATCTAGAGCTGTATTAGCTAAATCCCTATTCCTGAGCTGCTCCTGTTTACATTTAAAAATGTTAAAACTTAGGGTCTCCCCGCTAACACCTGCCTTGAAGGCATCCCAAACAAGACCTGCTGCCGCACTACCCCTATTGATTTAAAAAAAAAATGTAATCCATCGTGACATGTTATGGTATGTTATGTTATGTTAAATTGGCTCTTCTATAGCGCACGGCTACTCCGAGGAGTGTCCCGGCGCTTTGGCAAAGAGTGAAACAAGGAGAGGTACAGCATAACAGTGCTCCAGAAAAGACAGAAAAATTACAGAGTGAATAGCCAGGTCTTTAACTCCTTTCTAAAGGCTAACAAATTGGTCATCAATCTTAAGGATCGAGGGAGATCGTTCCAGCACCGGGGCGCAAGGTACCGAAAGGAGCGACCTCCAATTCGAGAGCGCCTGATGGAAGGAACCACGGCTTTGGCCTCAAAGGCAGACCTGAGAGCTCTTCTGGGGACATAGAAGGCGATCCGCTTACGGAGATAGTTAGGGCCAATTCGGTGGAGCGCCTTGAAAGCCAGAGTCAGGGTCTTAAACGTGACTCTCTTGGCAATCGGAAGCCAATGGAGTTGCTCCAAAAGCTCCGAAGCCCGCGCCCTCCGGGGAAGTCCAAAGATGGCTCTGGCCGCCGAATTCTGCACAACCTGCAGACGGGCCATCAGATATTTAGGAAGGCCCAAATAGAGAGCGTTCACGTAATCGAGACGTGATCCTATCAGGGCCTGCACCGTAATTCTTTTGTGGTTAAAGGACAAAAAGGGAGAAATTTCCGTAGCATCTTGAGGATGCCAAAACATTTCCCCGTCAGCCCGATGATCTTAGGTCTCAGGGAAAGGTCGACATCACACAAGAAGCCAAGATTCTTCGCCTTTACTGAAACAGTGCTAGGTGGCGACATATCACACGGCCACCATGACTTCCAGGCCGGGTCGGGAGGGCAGCCAAAGAAGAGCAACTCAGACTTGTCTGAGTTGCACTTCAGACTGTGTCTCTGAAACCACTCAAAGACGGCTTCAAGGCATTCCTGAATCCGCCCGCCGTCGAAATCTTCCCCCTTGCCACACGAAAAAAGAAGCTGGGTATCATCCGCATAGGAGATGATCTGGGCACCAAAAGACTCCGCCACCGCCGCAAGAGGGGCCATATAGATATTAAAAAGGGTGGGGCTCAGGATAGACCCCTGAGGAACCCCCACCTCGAGCGGCGGCATTTCGGCGGGGAACGGAGGTGCCCAGACCACTTGCCGGCGGTTGGTCAGGAAAGACTTAAACCAATTCAACACCGTCCCACGGAAGCCTATCTCCCAGAGTCTTAAAAGGAGACCGGCGTGGGGCACGGTGTCGAAAGCCGCCGACAAGTCCAGCATGACCAAGATGGCTTTTCCCCCTCCATCCAGTATCTCGCAAATGGCATCAGTGATCTCGAGGAGAGCCGTCTCCGTGCTAAAATTAGCACGGAAGCCCGACTGAGAGTCGTGCAGAATGTTATTACTCTCTATGAAGGTGGAAATAGAGAGATGCACGTGCTTCTCGATCACTTTAGCCAGCGAGGGGAGGAGGGAGATTGGTCTATAGTTTGCATGTGCAAGGGGGTCTAAAGATGGTTTCTTCAGCAGCGGGAGGATAAGGGCGTGCTTCCATGCATTAGGTACCTCTCCAGAAGTCAGGGAGGCATTAAGCATAGGATTGAGCAGAGTGTTAACTGCCGGTGCAATTTTCCCCAAGCACTTAGCAGGGCAGGGGTCAAGCGGCGAGCCCGATTTAAGCCGAGAGAGCAGATTCAAAGAGGAAGCATGGGAGATATGCTGTACGTACTTTTCATCCTGCAGAAGCCCTCTTTCAAAAGTCCATACCATCTCCTTTCTACTCGTTGTTGGTACAGTTAGGTTTAAAATCAACGGGTTATGATCACTAAATATCCGGGGGAGCCTTTCTATTTTCAAACAGGAGAGCAATGAGTTAGACATGTAAAAGTAATCTAGCCTTACACTGATCCGATGTGGGGCTGAATAAAACGTAAACCCCTTATCACCAGGTCTTATTTTCCCCCACACATCTGTAAGCACATTCTTTCTTACCAAACTCAGTAATGCTCGGTATACCTTTTTTTTCCTGCCTTGATAGCTCCCAAATGACCCTGGCCCTAACCCATCTGCTCCATGAATATTAAAATCCCCAGCCAGAATAACACGGGGAGCCTAGGCAGCTAATTCCACATCTAAAAACTCAAAAATCTCCGGATCATCCTCCGTAGACCCGTAAACTACCGCTAAGGTGGTCCACTCTCCCTCCAGCAGGCACTCAACAAGAGCCCACCTACCCCACTGATCTTCGAGTTTCCTTCTAATTGTTACATTCTTGTTTTTAGATAATATAGTGACACCTCTATTCCTTGCACCTTGTTGATATGATGTTAATACATGGAAACCTAATTGATCCAGAAGGTACCCTTGCGAGGCCATAATATGCGTTTCTTGCAGAAATATGAAATCTACATTTATCTGCTTTAATGATATAGAGACCCGTTGCCTTTTCTGGCGATCGTTCAACCCACAAACATTCCAGGTTACAAATCTAATACCCATTAAAAACTTCTACTAGTTTCCCAACCCAAAAATCCATAAAGTATTTTTTAACCATTTTTGATTTTGACTCCTATTTACTTGTTATTTTCATAAAGACACTAGTACTGAATGTAACCAACCCTTCCCACACCCATCCTGTTTTCCACCCTTGTGCTTCTTTGATTTGTCGTGCCCTGTATCCCTTCTCCACCCCCTCCCCCTCCCCTGACAGCCCGCACTTGAGAACCCCCCCCCCCCTTACTGGCAAATAGGTCAATCCTGACCTATATGTGACAGCCGAGGCCCCAGGTTGTCCCCCCTCTTCCCTCTCCACTTTCTCAAAACATGAAACCCTGCTTCTACTACATACCCAAGATTTGTGCCAATAGTTACCTAATATGCTTCCAGGCTACCTATTGTTGTGCCTTACGATTTGTTTGTCTTACAGCTACCGTGACCCTTATTCCCACTTGTACCTTTTCTTTTTCGGCACCTGAGGCGGAAAGCCGGGTGCTTTCTCTTTGCTGTCTCTGTGCACTTTGTTTCCGGTCTTCCCCCGCCTGTGTTGGGTGGCAACAGCACTGTGGGAGGGGACCTGTCTTTTTCTTTCTTCCCCACCCCTGTCCGGCATACGAGGTGCCGCTGGGTACTGTGGGATTGGAGCAGCAGCTATCTTGGGAGGAGATCTTAAACGCCGGTCGGCGGACCAGCGGTGCAGCTCTCCTTTCAGTCCCCCTGAGCGAACATAAGTTCGAGCTGTTAGTTCGAGCTGAGTTGTTGCCTTACTCACTCCGCGAAGAACTTGAGGCGGAGTCTCTGGGGCTTGATGTGCTGTGGCACTTTTAAAATAACTAACTTTGTTTTTTAATTATATGCATTGCGCGCTGACCGCTAACGCGCTGTGTTTATTTTAATCATTTTCTCGCGCTGAGCGCTAGCGCGTGTCACCGCTTCCCCCAGTACTGCTTCTGGAACCATCGCGCTGATTGCAAGCGCCAGCACTGCTTATTGCTGAGTGTTTTTATATTTGGACAGGCTGTGTCTTCCGCCTTTCTGACCCTTATTCCCACTTGTACCTTTTCTTTTTTGGCACCTGAGGCGGAAAGCCGGGTGCTTTCTCCTCGCTGTCTCTGTGCACTTTGTTTCCAGTCTTCCCCCGCCTGTGTTGGGTGGCAACAGCACTGTGGGAGGGGACCAGTCTTTTTCTTTCTTCCTCACCGCTGTCCGGCATACGAGGTGCCGCTGGGTACTGTGGGTTTGGAGCAGCGGCCATCTTGGGAGGAGATCTTACACGCCGGTCGGCGGACCAGCGGTGCGGCTCTTCTTTCACTCCCCCTGAGCGACTATAAGTTCAGGGGCTGTTCGCTCCGCGCAGCGGACGCGCTTTGCGGACGCGCTTTGCGGACGCGCCTATCCCGCGCCAAAGGAGCGCCTAAGGTAAGCCCGTCAGCGTCCCGGGTGCGGACAGGGGCGGACATGGGTCTTCCTATTGGCGGTCTCTCCTCTTTCTTTACCACTATGCGCTCCTATACTTCTGTGGAGCTCCTTTCCCTTCGGGGCGAGGTGGCTACGTGCCGCTGCATTTTTCCTGGTTGGCGGGCTTTGAGAAAAGGCTGCCCTGGTTGCGCATGGCGTTTGGTCGGCTCTCTTGTCGCATCCCCTGCGACCCTGCCAACTTACAATCCTTGCTCTCTTCTTAATACCAGATCTCTCAGCAGGCATTCTTTGGACATCCACAATCTGTTGACGGAGTCCAGTCCACCCTGTCTTTTTTTAACTGAGACCTGGCTGGGAAAAAGTTCTGGCCCTGACCTAGCGAATGCCATTCCTACTGACTATGTTATTATCAGAAAGGACAGGGCCTTAGGAAGAGGCGGCGGGATCGCTTTGGTAGTTGACAAGCGCTTCCCCTGCACCACTCTCCCCACTGATAATAATTCGGGCTGTGAGTCTCTTGGCGTTACCCTCTCTCTATCCCCACGCCAAGCCTCTGCTGGGCTTTTAATTTATAGACCTCCGGGTCCCATAGGCCTTTTTTTCGAGGATATGCAGGCTGTCCTCTCTGTACTTTGTTTAAAATCCAAACATTGCATTTTATTGGGTGATTTTAATTTACATATGGATGATGGTAGTGATTTGGATGTTGTTAAGTTGTGGGACATTACAGCTCCTTTAGGGCTGTTACCATATGTTTCTGTTCCCACACACAACAAAGGCCACACTTTAGACCAAATTTTTTCTACAGCTGCGATCTGCGCATCCCCCCGATCCCTGTCCTATGGTCTGACCATTTTTTAATAAATGTTACTATTTCTCCTGTCATCACTATCTCCCCCAGACCGTTGGAAGGCCCCAGAGGGACTGCTAGGGCTTTTCACCGGGTCTCCCCTGAAATGCTGGCATCTGCACTCTCCATGCACCCTTGTCAACTGTCTGGTAGTTTAGAGGAAGATCTGGATCTGCTACATAGGTGGCTAGTGGATAGATTTGAGGAGTTAGCTCCCATGTCTATTCCTAGAAAATCCTGTAACCGCGCCTCGGCACCGTGGTTCACTCCTTTTCTTGGTGAGCTGCGCCGAGAGTGTAAAAAGTGACAAAAATAAATATAGGGAACTCACGAAGCTCTATCACCGCCATATATATGGCTGGGAAAAAAGCTTATTATGACGAAAGAATTGAGGATGCGGCGAATAAGAGTAAAGAAATTTTCCGCATTGTAAAAGATTTTATCTCCCCTACCTCGATATTGCCATCCCACTCCCACACGGAAGCATGGGTCCATCAACTTGCAATCTTTTTCACCTCTAAAATTAAAGCTATTCAAGATACTTTTTCCCCTCTGAGTTCAGTATCTGTATCCGAGCACAGGCTCTCTCGGTTTCCATCCTTGGTAGTGGAAGGCCCCTCTCTTTCTGAGTTTCCCCCTCTGTCCCTACCTGCCTCTCTTGACCTTCTCACCCAGCTCAAGTCTGGCTCCCCGCAGGATCCCTGTCCCGCTAAATGCCTTGGAAAAGTAGCACCAGCCTTAAACTCCTTGTTTAACCCAGTGCTCAACATATCTTTAAGCACAGGGGTGGTTCCCCAGGCCTGTAAGCATGCCTTGATCCAGCCGCTTGTCAAGAAGCCCAATTTGGACCATCTAATCCATGCGAACTATAGGCCGATCTCCCTTCTCCCGGCTCTGGCAAAGGTGGTTGAGAAGCATGTTCACATCTCCCTCTCTGACTACATTGAGAGTAACGACATCCTTCACGATACTCAGTCGGATTTTCGCACCAACATGAGTACGGAGACTGCTCTCCTTGAAGTTACTGATGCCATCCGGGAAGTTCTGGATTTAGGTGGAAAGGCCATATTAGTTATGCTGGATTTGTCGGCGGCCTTCGACACTGTTCCCCATGACGGTCTCCTTTTAAGACTCTGGGAGATCGGATTGCGTGGAGTGGTGTTGAAGTGGTTTGAGTCATTCTTGGCCGGCCGCCGGCAAACGGTCTGGGCGACACCTTTCTCCGCCGACATTCCGCCATTGGAGGTGGGGATGCCTCAGGGCTCTATCTTGAGCCCCACCCTTTTTAATATCTACATGGCCCCTCTGGTGGCAGTGGCAGAGTCGTTCGGTGCCCAGATCCTAGCCTACGCTGATGACACCCAGCTCCTTTTCACCTGCACTAAGGGCTCTGACTTTGATGGTATGCGGATCAGGGACTGTCTGGGAGCGGTCTTTGACTGGTTTAAACAGCACAGTCTGAAATGTAATTCCGATAAATCGGAATTGCTTTTCTTTGGCTGCTCTCCTGATCCGAGATAGAAGGCCTGGTGGCCTCCTGACATGTACCCTCCGGCAGATGCCTCTTCCAAGGCGAAGAATCTTGGCTTCCAAATTGATGATGGCCTTTCCTTTGGGCCTCAGATTCGCGAGCTCACAGGGAAATGCTTTGGCATTTTAAAAATGCTAAGGAAATTCCTTCCGATCTTGTCCCTGGAGCACAAAAAGACCACAGTACAGGCTTTGATAGACTCCCGCCTAGATTATGCGAATGTGCTCTATCTGGGATTGCCAACATTTCTTCTTGCGCGCCTTCAGCTAGTGCAGAACTCCGCTGCAAGGGCCATTTTTGGCCTTCATCGAAGAGCGAGTGCATCGGAGCTGCTTAAAAGGCTTCACTGGCTACCTGTCGCGAGACGGATTACTTTTAAGGCACTGACTCTCGCCTTCAAGGCACTTCATCTTGCAGGGGCCAGATACATCAGAAGGCGTCTTGCCTTTTATCGGCCCTCAAGAACTCTGAGATCGGCTTCTTTGGCCATGGCTTCTGTTCCTCCCATCAGACAGGCTAGAATTGGAGGTCGCTCTTTTCGATACTTGGCACCACGGTACTGGAACTCCCTGCCCGTCTCCCTTAGAAAAATCAGCAATTTACTGGTTTTCAGGAAGGAACTGAAGACTTGGCTTTTTACCCAGTAAAGGAAACCGGTGGGCTCGTTGAACCTCATTTTCCCAGTCCCACTTAGTCACTTCGGGGAACACTCCTCTAAACAACTCAACCACAAATGCCCGAACATCCTGCCCTTCCTTCCCTTCTTCCACCCCAAGCAGTCTTATATTATTTCACCTTTGTCTGTTTTCGAAGTCTTCGAGCTTCCAAAGAACGTTTGACGATGTTTTTTCCTGGTCCTGTCTAACTTCCTGGAGCTTCGTGACGTCATCCTCTAGCTTCCCTGTCCTTTCTTCCACCTTGGTAACTCTGCAAGCCATATCTGCGTATAGCTTATTTACTTTTCGCAATAACCCCTGTATTTTTTGTTAGCTTGCCTAGCTCTGTGGCTTTCAGCTCTGGCTTCGCCCTGCATCTTGCTTCAATGTTGTGAATAAGAGGTCAAAATTTAGGATTTTGAGTCTGAGCCTGGCGGTTGAGACTGATTGGGTTGTTGTGAACTGACACGGGGCCCCTCTTGATACAGCTGTGAAGTGGCAGAATAGTCCCAATCCAACTTATTTGCTACTTCTGATTGCACAGGGCTCAGTGAGTTTTTTGCTCTGTTAAGTGATCTCCTCTTGGCACTATTTGACTTCCGGCGTACATAAGCTCTATGTACTGTGTCCCATTCTACTTCTGATGTTTCCAGCTCTGAATCCCCTGTATGTCCTTCTGTATGTCCTTCTGGCGATAGTGAAACTAGATCTGAGTCTGAGTCTAAGCCTTCGCTTGAGCCTGAACCTGAACCTGACCCCTTTTCCCTCCTCCTCCCCTTCATCATTGTTGACAGAGAAGAAGCAGTCACACTGGGTGAGCCCGGGGCTAAGGACAACATACTTTGCCCTTGTGTACTAGTTCCATTGTTAATTTGCAGTTCTCCAGTGTTTAACTTTGTCAAAGACTGTATAGTTGAGCCGGATTCCTCCCCTGCAACTTGCTGTTCCGACCTACTATCAGTACCTTCCTTTAAAGAGCCTAATAAGTTATTGCCTAAGCCCTGTGCTCCCAAAATACACTTACTGGGACTGCCCATAATTTCTTCATCAGGGGGAATAGCGTTTCTACCATGTACGTCTCGTCTGTATCATCTCCCCGCTTAGCGATCTCGCTACTAAGCGCATGCTCTTCCGCACCGTCCCCGTACCTGTGTATTCAAGGGGGCAGCTGGACCTGAATTGCCCTCGGAGTTTTGTGCCGGTATAGGGAAAAAGATTTGAGCATGGTAGGCTATCGGAAGACTGATTCTCTTCCTAATTCTGCTCCTGTTTCCAAATCGGTCGGTTTTTACTACTTTTATTGTTCAGAAACACCCTCCCTTCTTTTCCTTCTCTTTCTTCTAAGCGCTCTCCGTCCCTTTGTCTCCTTTGTCACCGCCAGCAGCTCTCCCCGCATCCTTAGAGCCTGAGCTTTTATCCGGGACTTCGCTGGAACTCCGGGGTCACTGGATATCGCGCTCTCACTCTCATTTTCTTTTTCCAGTAACTCTCTCTGCTCCCTTCAAGCCCTCAGATTTTTTGGGGGCCATGGCTCGGATCAAGTTGCTCCAGCCAAGACTGCAGTACCTTACGGTTACTTCTACAAAAAAAATTTCCCCCTAGGATGTTAGTTTGAAGCTCTGCTAGTTTCAGCCTGTTCAACCGCAGCCGCCGTGAAAGCCAATCTGTCCAGCTACCATATGTGACCACCATTGCTAGTGCTCTGCATTAAGAAACTTGTTGCCGCGCCTCCGTATTCCAGTGTTCCAATAAAGCAGCTATGCAGAGGCAAAACTTAATTAAAATTAGCCGCAGTAGAAAACGTGAATAAGCAGCAAGAAGGTCAGCAGTCATAAATCCCTAGGAGAGGAGGGAAAGTACAACCGTCCCCTACGGCCTGACAGCGGTCATCTTGCCACTACACCCCAACCTGTCCTGGGGGAAGTTAACAAATCAAAATGTTTACAGAAGAACAAGTAAACTAGTGGGAAATGGCACCTGTGCTGGAACCCTACACATAATCATGTAACCAACAAATATCTGCGGCTTCCATTACAAAAGATATTTCTTAAACCACACAAACTGTTTACCACTCACAACACAAAGCAACAGAAGCAGTGCTCCTTCAAAAATATTTATTAAGATGTCTGAAAGAAAACAACCCGGATTCTCAGAAAATGGGTTAAAGGTCACAATTGGCAAAGTAATTGGCTGAGCCCCAGTTGGGGAGACTGGTAACTACAAGCACTAGTACTCTCACATTACAAATTCATTCTCTCTGCACTCTGGCACCCTTAATCCCTAACACACATCTCCATACTAATGGCAACCTAATTACACAAGTATGCAACAGATGTATGTCACAAAGAACTACATTGCTATTTAATCACTAATGTAATTATAGGGTCCTTAGGGACATTGCCAACATTGCTAAGTTAGCATCCGCTTTGCTGCCATGATGCTGCTTTTGCGCATGTTACTAAATGACTTTGTTTTTGCAAGATTCTGTTTGTGCCTTTCACATGAGAACGGGCTGCTTTCACGTTCCCCTACTTTCCTCGAGTTTAGTCTGAACATGATCTGCAAGGTCGATAAACAATGCCCCTTGGTATTCTGTTCTGGTCAGTCCCTAGCACTCAGACATAACATGCTACACACAGCTGCAGTACTGAAGTCTTGTGCTTTGATATTACGTTGTTGCATGTTGTTTTAACACACTTGGAGACAGCCGTTCCATGGAGAAGAGCTCTGCTGTTCCTATAATGAAAACTTTACATCCAGGCTTCAAGGTACTGGGGCTAATGTCAAATCCCAGAGATCGTCCTTTTAATAAAATAAACTTCTTCTAGTCAAGGGGAGGGTGGTCATGCCTATAGGCCCTTATTTCCACAGTCTTTATGTAAAATGACTTCTCTCTTTGTATTCTATGGAATTGTAACAATACTAACTGTGTTGAGTTTATGCATTTTGCTGCCAGTAGTGGAACGTATACTGTATTGTAGAGCACAATAATTTAAATAAACATTTTGAACTATTTCAGTGATTCTGCCTATTCTCATTGTGGACAAGTATGAGTGAGTGAGTGAAAGAGTACATCTTGCTACTTCGATTCCTGAGAGAGTCTGGAGTGTCAAGTCATTTTTAGCTCTGTGTTATTTTGAGGAGAACGAATTAGACACTATAGCTAGTCGGTTTGGGATTTTGGGAACTAATGTGGTAGGTTGGTCCCTATTCCCTGAGGTCCTGTTTTCCTGCGCACAGTTCTATGTATGTCAGGAATCCCTGCAACAACGATAAGATCTTACATTTAGATGACAAATCACACCCTCCCCAATGTAACAGCAGCATCTAGTTATTCATCCGACTGAAAGCTTCACCCACTCTCACTATCATATTAATATGGCACATACTAAGCCCATTAAGTCACCACAAGGCCATGTCAAGTATTGCCATTAGTACAAGGCTGAATAGGTGGATCTGTGTCACATGGTCAAAATTGTTCCATTTGCTTCATTTTCAATTAAAATATCACTGCATTTTATTTCAAGTATTTGTTTTACTATTGAATAAACACACAATGTAATTGATACATACAAGTCAAGGAATGGAAAAGTGGTGTCATAAAAATATTGATCCGTCTCATCAACTAAGTAGCACACTTCTTTGAGATGCCCATTATCCTCACCCATAACAGGGAGAACAACTAATTTTTATATTAAAAAGTGTCATTAGAGTAAATATTAGTCACTTAGGAGCCCTGAGAAGTAGCATGTGGCCACTGACCAGAATATTTAATTCCAACAGAACATATTTATTTTTCAACACATCTAAGACAAACCACAGAATATCATAGAAACAGCAACTGAACCTTTTGTAAACAAGAATAAAATGTAATTTAGAACTAAACACTCTAAAACCCACTTCTATGAGCAACACTAGGAGAGCATGGAAAGTAGAACTACAATATAGACTTTCTTAGGGAGAAGCAAAGCACTGCATACCTTGTTGACAGCAAACATTTATATTTATCTGTGAGGCGTGAAAGCAGTGTTCCCTGGGAAATGAAAACACACACCGCAGCAGTGTCCTTTCTCCTGGACTCAGCTTGCTCATTATAAGTATCAAGTCTGATAATTTATTTTCTCGGTGTGCTGGCAGCAGTCAAGGTCATCCATGACCGCATCTTGTGCGATAATCTGGGAGAAGGCCCTGCCCTGACAAGTGTTGAAATGGCAGTCCTTATATACGTAATTGTTCAGAATAAATGACCCCTAGTCCATGTAGATTTTAGGTTGGTTTATTTAAGATTGATGTTATCATCAAGAGCCCCACCAGGAGCAGCCTTCCTGCTGCTCCACCCATCTTCCATCTGACTCTCTCACTCACCAACATTCCACAGCATCTTCACACACCAACATTCCACCACCACAGTCACACTGGTTGAGCAGCAGGTATAACACATTTCCTTTCTTTACAACGAATAACAATAGAACTCTTGAATGCATGTTTACAATGTAACAGTGAGAACTATACATGTTTACAATGTAACAGTGAGAACTAATGTGGATGCATGAAATGAATAGATGGAAGATATTTCACACCTGACATGTCGCAACACACTAATTGCAAATGTGCATACAAAGACAGATGGAAACAATTGAATGCAATTAGCCCAACAAGTCCTAACAGCTAAAAAGGAATAATAAGAAAAAGAATACACTCACCCCCATCTTCTCCCTTTCTAACTAAACAAAACACACACATCCTGCCTCACCACAAAACCATAATCCAAACTATGATACCACAAGACATGCCAGCTGGCCGGGCTAACATACAAAGTAGCATGGGGGAACATCCTTTACAACAAAACTCTAACAACACGGTACCCTTACAACGCAGGTTTTACAACGAAAGTCGTTACAACGACTTTCGCTGGAGGGCGCTCTAGGATAGGGAATAGTTTAATTTACTATCCAACACCTTCCCTACTATCCATGGGGACTGGAGTTGGAATAGTCCGCAACCTCACACAGTGGCTCACCTACTGTGCCGACGAACTCGCACCACTGAAGAATCCTCCCAGCAGACCCGGCAGCAGGAAAGCCTTGTGGTTTACCAACGACCTCAAATACTCCAAGAAAACCAGCCGCACGAGAAAGCCTGGTGCCACGACCAGACAGCAGAAAACATGACAGCCCTCAAGAACCCCTCCCGCAAACACCACCAGCTGATCCCCACCACCAAGAAGACAACATTCAAAGAACGTCTGGACAACAACACCCACAACAGCAAGGAACTCTTCAGCATCGTCAAAGAGCTCTCCAACCCCAGCGCCTGCAACAACGATATCACACCCTCGCAAGACCTCTGCGACTCACTCGCCTCGTTCTTTCACCGCAAGATCGCCAACATACACAACAGCTTTGGTGCGCCGACCACGCACCCAACCACTGAACCAGCGCCCCCCACCACCACCCTCTGCACCTGGACCCCTGTCAGCACCGAAGACACAACCCGTCTGATGAACACCATCCACTCCAGCTCCCCTACCGACCCCTGCCCACACCAAATCTTCAACAAAGCCGACTCCATCATCGCACCCCAACTCCGGAACATCATCAACAGCTCCTTTGCATCCGCCACCTTCCCGGAGAGCTGGAAACTTGCCGAGCTGAGCGCCCTCCTGAAGAAACTCACCGCGGACCCCACGGACCTCAAGAACTTCTGCCCCATCTCGCTCCTCCCCTTTCCAGCCAATGTCATCGAGAAGACCGTCAGACAACTCTCCGCCTTCCTCGAGGCCAACGGATCCCTCGACCCCTCACAGTCCGGCTTCCGAGCAAACCACAGCACCGAGACCGCCCTCATCGCAGCCATCGAAGACATCAGGTCCCTGCTTGACAATGGGGAAACTGCTGCCCTCATCCTCCTGGACCTCTCAGCAGCCTTCGACACTGTATGCCACCGCACCCTGATACAGCGCCTCAGCAACACCGGAATCCAAGGAGCGGCACTGGAGTGGATCATGTCGTTCCTCGCCGGAAAAACCCAGAGAGTCCGCCTCCCCTCGTTCCGATCCGCGGCCACCGAAGTCATCTGCGGCGTTCCGCAAGGATCCACACTCAGCCCCACCCTCTTCAACGTCTACATGAGCCCTCTCGCAGCCATCGCTCGCCAACACAACCTCAACATCATCTCCTACGCCGACGACACCCAGTTGATACTCTCCCTCACCAACGACCCCGCCGCCGCCAAAGCCAGCCTCCAGGAAGGAATGAAAGACGTCGTGGAATGGATGAAGATCAACCGTCTGAAACTGAACTCAGACAAGACGGAAGTCCTCATCTTCGGACCATCCCCTTCTGCCTAGGATGACTCCTGGTGGCCCCCTGCCCTGGGCACCACACCCAAGCCAACGGACCACGCACGCAACCTGGGCTTCATCCTGGACTCCTCCCTCACGATGACCAAGCAAGCCAACGCCGTCTCGTCCTCCTGCTTCAACACCCTGCGCATGCTCCGAAAGATCTTCCGATGGATCCCCACCGAAACCAGGAAGACGGTCACCCAGGCCCTCGTCACCAGCCGTCTGGACTACGGGAACACCCTCTACCTGGCACCACTGCCAAAATCCAGAAAAGACTCCAGCGCATACAGAACGCTTCAGCACGACTCATCCTGGACATCCCTCGCCACAGCCACATCTCTGCCCACCTGAAAGACCTGCACTGGCTCCCCGTCAGCAAGAGGATCACGTTCAGACTCCTCACCCACGCACACAAGGCTCTTCACGACACGGGCCCGAAGTACCTCAACAGCCGCCTCACATTCGACACACCCACCCGCCAGCTCCGATCCGCCAGCCTCGCCCTCGCCTCCGTCCCACGTACACGCAAATCCACCGTCGGAGGAAGATCCTTTTCCTACCTGGCGGCAAAGACATGGAACTCCCTCCCCACTCACCTTTGGCTGACCCAGGACCATCTCTCCTTCAGGAAACAACTCAAGACCTGGCTGTTCGAGCAGTAACGACCCCCCCTCAGCACCTTGAGACCCTTGCGGGTGAGTAGGGCGCTTTACAATTCTTGTTGATTGATTGATTGATTGAAAAGTGAATTAAACTATTCACTATCCAGCGCCCCCCAACGCAAGTCGTTGTAACAATTTGCATTGTAAAACCTGCGTTGTAACGGTACGCGTGGTAACACCACGCGTTGTACCGTCATACATCCGTATGGCACCAACCACAAGCATGGTAGAGAACCATCCAAACAACTGCAAAGATAAAAAGAAAGGTGAAACACCTTAGTAAAAGAAAGGTGAAACACATTAGTAATTGTAGAACACCACTCCACACCAACCATTTTGTATTTACGCTGCCCTTCACCCAAACTGGTAGTAAGGGTTGGTACTGAAATCAAACATAATGAACCAGGTGATTTAAACTAAGCCCAGTCATCCCAACAACGGACACGTATACCAAGAACGGATAACTGAAACTACAAGCAGCTATCCGACAAAGCATGTTTCAAACTAAAATAGGGTGACTTAAAATACGCACAGTCATCCTATCCTCGTCGCCAAAATGTTCTCAATAAAATACGCCTGGTCCATGTAGATTTTAGGTTAGTTTATTTAAGATGGATGTTATCATCAAGAGCCCCACCAAGAGCAGCCTTCCTGCTGCTCAGCGCATCCTCCAACTGACTTTCTCACTCACTAACAATTCACAGTTTCCTCACACACCAACATTCCACCACCACAGTCACACTGGCTGAGCAGCAGGTATACCAGTGCTATTATCAGAGATTTAAATCTCTCCCATAAAAGTAGGAATGTGTGAAATAGATAATGTGCATCAAGGGGTGTGTCAAGATGTATCAAAAGGCTTTAAGACTCAGCATCCTTAGATTAGCCTTCCCCCACACATTTTGCCTACACTACCTCCTCTTAATGCTGCTTTTTTTGTTGGCCTTAGAACTCCGAGCACTTTATTAATGCTAACATGCACGTGCTATCTCCTCAAAACATGGTTTGTTTGATGTATCCACAATTGGCACATTTAATTTACCTGTAAGTCCCTAGTACAATGCAGTAAATGTGTTTAGGCCTAAATGCTACTAGTGAGCCTGAGGCACTGATTGTGCCACCCACACAAGTAGCGCTTTATACATGTCTCAGGCCTACCATTGCAGAGCCTGTGAGTGCTGTTTAGACTGCTACTTTGACTTGACTTGACATTTAAAACGCCTTCCCAAGCTTAAACTCCCCTTTTATTACATATGTCACCCTTAAGGTAGGCCCTAAGTAGCCTAAAGGACAGAGACTTGTTGTTCAGTACTGAAAAGCCTACCTCTCTCATAGGTCAACAGTGGGAATTCCTTATTAGACTTAGTTAGCTGTGATTTCTAATTGAGAGAAGGTAAAATTCTCATGCCGCTTTTAGAAAGTTGGACTTAGCTCTCTGCTGTCTGCTGGCTGTCTCTTATCACTGGCTGGGCGACAGTTCATTTTGTGTAATCCCTCTAGACAGTCCCACCCAAAGGAAGGGCTCAGTGTGACTTCATGCATCTTCCCAGGAGGAAGGAGGAGAGGGACTGGGTATTTCCTCACACTAACACCTGAATATGCTGTGCTCTCACCACACACAAAGTTCTGCATAGCCCCCTGTTGTGAGTTTGGCGCCAGGGCAGGATGAGGGGACATATATGCACTTCAAAGACCCTTCATTGAAGTCACCCCTAAATGATAGACACAACTGAGTATAAGTCCTGGACCTGTGACCCTAGTAAATCAGTACACTTCTGGTTTTAAACCACTTTGACAAGAAGAACAACTGCTGTGCTGCGTATTGCTGCCTGCTGAACTGCTACCCCACAAGACTGCTGCCTTGCTATGCACTTTGCTGCCTGCTTGCTCCCTTCGACTGCCCCTGAGGGTCTCCAATGGCTAACTGGACTAGCCTCCCATTCTTCAAAGGCTCAGGGACATCAAAGTCTTCAACCGTGCTACTGTGTTTGGGTCATAGGAAGTGCTTGCTCCAGTGAAATCAACACATGATCGGCTGAGACTAGCAGAATCACTGCATCGTGGTGGAAGCAGGAACAGAATCAGTTCGCTATACTGGGGCCCAAGCAGCAAATTCAGAACCATCACAGCGATTGCCGCATAACCACCACTGCAGAAGGATCATTGATGCATTCCTTCAACAGCATGGAGAAACCCATCAAATGGGCTGCACAACCCATACAGAGACTAAAGGAGGAAGCATCCCTTTGACAGCTTGGAGAAACCCCAGCTACAAAATCAACACATTGCGACACTGACATTCATCTTCTGAAAATGACACATCAGCATCATAGCACGGGGAAAATCAATGCATTCCCTCCAATGTGGGACTGAAATTCACACTAGAGGTGGGCAAAGAATTTTGTTCCGGTAGCGGCATTCGCAGAGTTTTGCCCACTCCACGCTACATGCGTAGTTTTGAAAAACTCAGTGAATTCACATGCTAGACCTCCTCCTGGTGAGACTTTGTTGAAGCCATTTTTCTTGTATGATACCAAATGCTGTAAGCGTTTAGGCCCTGCTAAATTGACATACAAAGCAGTGCACAAAATGCTTGTACTTTTCCATTTGCTACAGAGACACAGCTTTTGTAACACAAGGTTTGCTCAGGAATAATACGTGACAGGGAAGATGCTCACGTAGACAGACATTTCAGCATAGCACATTTTGCAATATGTCTGGGCCTTTCCATATGTTGCAATAATGATCTGGGAAGGTACCAACATTGATAGATTGCATTACAGTGGAAAGTCCCCATAGCTGCCCACTTGGGACACGTGGTTAGCAACTGTATATTTCGGACCTTAAAAGGTATAGCATAATCTAGGCCTTTGCTAATTGGTCAAATGGATAGGGCTTAATTTATGCTACGTATGTGATGATGCAAGCTCCTTTGTGGTTTTGGCCTATAAAAGCTGTCACCAACGTCACATGTTTGGGCATTCAGTATCTATAGTCTGCCTCTGTGCTGCACGTACCTTTGCATTATTTGTTGTTCCCCAATACATCTTGCAAACAGTTGTGCTGAGAGAGACTTGTGTTATTTGAATTATTCCTTATTATTTCTATTTCAGCTTCTACAACTTCTCATCGGGGGCAGTTGCGGCAAGTCATGGCAGGTCATGACCGCTCTTGTTAGTTGCATCTGTAGTTTCCTTTCATTATTGGTGTTGACACAGAACAAGAACAATTTATTGATGTGTGTTACAGTTGTGTTTTTGGGAGTATTTATATTTTTGAATGATCTTGGAGCAGCTGAGGTTTCTTTGGTTGTTCTTCTCGCTCTGTCTATAAGTCTTTTTATATTAAGTATGGCAGAAAGTTGGCCTGTAGCATAATCTGAAACATTAGGTGTTATCTATTTTTTAGATTGTTCTGTAGTGTTGAAATCTTTTTCCAGTCTCCCTGAATTCTTGCAGTACCTTTCTTACTTCAAGCTACATAATGATTAGGGGATGATTGTCCCCTTTCATCTTTTCAAAAATATCTTTCTGTGTAGCTGATCTCAAGCCACATGTGTTAAAATAGTATATTCAGTGTCTTTTCACTTTCTTATCGGTGTCCACATACCACGTCATTTTTGTTCAAAAGGTTTTTATTGGGTTTTCGAAAACAAAGCAAGACAAAACAAAGGAAGAATAAACAATTGTCATACAGAATTGCAGCAAGATACCTAATGTTCAGACAGCATCTGCAGAGTCTGATAACCATCTATAGATTCTCACATAGGAAAGAAAGAAACAGAATGTAAAAAAAACAATATAGAATATACAAAGTACTTCAATAACAATGTAAAGTAGACAAAAAGAAAAAATACAAAAGAAACCAGAAGGATGTCATAAAGTGGTTCATTGAAGGACTTCTTCCTGTCCAATAGTAGGAAAAGCTGTCAAGTTTAGGGAGATTACAGCCAGATAATATATTTACAGATGACAAACATGTGTAGGCGGTTGACTGGTCAATCTTTGAATAACATAAAGATACAAAGTAGGCATACAGATTATGGGAGTATAAGGGTAGAAAGTAAATCCAACATGCAAAACCAGGAGATTACATCATCCCAGAGCACGTGTAAGAGGGTAGACCATGATATATGGGGGTTCTGGAAGGTTTTGTCATGGAGAAGTAAGTGTCCAAAGATGTCCCTTCCATGTAATTTTGAAGTTTACAAGGGAAATTCTGAAGAGAGATATTATCTGCACCACTTAAGGAAGAGATCCAGTTGAGCCAGGCTTTAAAGGAGGAGGCAGCTGTGTTTTTCGAGTTGGCGAATATCCACTTGCATGCCGTGTCAGTAATATGTCTACTAGGAGTCTATCATTCTGTGTTTGGATTTGAGAATCTAAAAATCCTTGAATTAGTGATAGAAATTCCTTGTTAAGGAGGACCCCACTGATAGTGTACATAAAGTCAAACATACTGTCCCAAAAAGAGGATACCTTACTGCAGTAGAATAGAACATGACCGAGGTCCCCAGTAGCAACATTACAATTCCAACATAGAGGATTATCTTTAAAAACATTTTGTGGAGCCTTGACGGAGTCCTTTTCCCTTGATATATGTAGGCTAGTGGTGGCGGGTAGTACTACCTCGGCAACTGTACCGCAGCGCGGGGACACACTGTCTTTAGTGTAACCATTGCGCTTTATAAATGTGCTAAATAGAAATAAAATAAACAAAAGGATCCATGCAGAAGCCAATAATTAGTTTGGGAGAGTGCAAGAGACATCTTGTGGGATGTGACTGAATTTCAAAAATGTTTCCAGTTATCTGGGGGATGGTTCAACGGCTATTCAATTTTTCTAATACAGCTTTCTTGGAGGATGTGGATTTAGGTAATAAAGCTGATAAAACTTAGTGGCCTGATTTGTTAAAGGCCATCATTGCTTTTCTGTGATGTGATATATGTTACTCTTTCCAACATTTTATTTGTGGGATTTAGAAAAATATAATAAATATTAAGATGAAATAAAAAATTGTTTTATCCTGTATTATCAATTAAACATGTATTAATTTTATGCATATTTATACTTACTGTTGTTGTGGTATTCTTTTAGGATGTTTGATAAGTTTTAAATTTTTCTCAAATTTATTTGAAACTGTTTGATATTTCTTTCTGAAAAAAAAAAACTTAGGACTGTTAGTGCCATATGTTAATTAATTTATTTATTTTCATCACATATAAAGTGCACTGTCACCCTGCGGTCATCCTTGCGCTACCATATGTGTGCCCAGCTGAGCTCATGGTAGGTGAGGGGGTTCTTGCCAATTTAGTAGGTTTATACTTAGGGTAGAGCCATGTCTTCAGTCTCTTCCTAAACTGGAAAAGATCTTTCAACTGTAGCAACTCAAATGGAAGAATATTCCAAAGTCGTGCAGCAGAGGTACTGAAAGCTCTACATCCTGATTTTGCTTTTTTGACTTGGGGTACCATCTTGGCAGAGGAGGAGCGAAGGCTCCTAGCAGGGGTACACCATATAAATATATTTTGCATTGGTTTAGGTCCAGATCCATACAACGCCTTGAAAACTATGCGGAGGGATTTAAATTGAATTCTTTGCAGAATAGGCAATGAGTGCAGCTCCACTAAGGCCAAGGAGGTAGATGAGCGTCTCGGCCTCTTCAAGGCTAGCTTAGCTGCTATTGTTGGAATCCTCTGGAGTCTATCAATCAGATATCTTGGAGACTCCAGCAGCAAGGCATTGCAATAGTCCGGCCTAAAATGGCACTTCTTACTACTAGTCCTCTGGCTTGAGCTGGCAGAACAGGAAGAACGTTACGAAGGGTTCTGATAATGGAGAAGCAGCTCCCCACAGTTTTAATTACTTGAGATTCAAGAGTCAATCTATTGTTAATCATGACTCCCAAATTCCACACCTTTACCGAGGGGACCGGTGGTGAGGTTATGGGCAATGGCCAAAAATTGATGGGACGTTGCGGGGGAGACTTCCCTACTGCACAGTAAAGAACCTCAGTCTTGTCGGCATTGAATTGTAGCGAGCTATTTCACAGCCAATGTGCCGTATCCTGCCGGCAGGCATGGAAATCTTCCAAGGATGTTGACTGTTCCACCGCAAAGGGTAGAATCAATTGGGTATCGTCTGCGTAGTTTACAATATTGATATTGTAAGTCCTCATGACAGCAATCAAAGGGCTCATATAGATGTTAAACAATATTGAACTAATTGGAGACCCTGGGGGATGCCATGCAGGATATTTGTGAAATCAGACTGATACAGGGGTGGGCCACTGCCTATCTCCTTTTCGATAGGAAGGACTGAAATCACTTCAAGGCTGTGCCAACTATCCCCACCTCTTTATGTCTGGCCAGGAGGACCTCATGGTTGAAAGTGTCAAATGCGGCAGACAGGTCAAGTAGGATCAATGTCGTTGATTGCCCTCTGTCTGCACACATTCGAAGATTGCCCATCACAGTTACCAAGGAGGTCTCGGTTCTGTGACCAGCGCGGAAACCGAATTGCACGTCCTCCAGAAAAATATTGCCTTCCAAGTGTTTCGAAAGCACTCTACTGACCAGTCGTTCTACAATCTTTAATGGGTAAGGCAGCATGGAAATAGGCCTATCGTTTTTTTGGCTAGTCGGGTTAAGCATTGTCTTTTTTAGAAGAGGTATCACCAATGCTTGTTTCCAACAATCCGGTACTGATCCGCTGGATAAGGATTGGTTACAGACCTTACAAAGTATTGGGAATAGTTCTGCCCCAGTGTCTACATTGCTGTGATAGAAAGTTTTGAATTACTGGGATTCGCGCTAAAGGACCCTAATGGAAAGATGCTGGCAGGCATAGTGTGCTATAGGCCACCCAGGCTATTAGTGTACAACAACAGCAGGCGCTTATTGAGGTTCTTAGCAACATGGCAATTGCACAAACCAGATTGCTAATTCTGGGAGACTTCAACCTTTGGCTAAATGGAACCTTGGACTCTGGATATAACAACCTCCCCCAATCATGTGAAAGCCTAAACCTAAAACAATGGGTCACTGAGCAAACACATAGGGGAGGACATATCTTAGATTTAATTTTCACTGAAAAACAGGTAATGGGAAACATGGAGATTTTACCTGTGGACTGGTACGACCATCACTCGATTAAAATCCGGGTACGCAACCCGAAAATGAGGAACCCGGTTGTTAGTGAGGTGAGGAACTTTGTTAGCAGGGACTGGAAACTTCTCTTAAAAAAGGCCAGATTTTCCCCGGTATTTTCCGTGTCTGAATGTTTTGAGGTGGACATACAGGTGGAAAAAAACAATGAGGCCTTATGTGAACAGATGACATCTAGGCTAGACCTCATTTCCCTATTAAAAAATCACTAAAAAGTGGGCAGATCCTCAGCTCCACGATTCAATGAGAAATTAAGAAATCTGAAATTGTAATGTTAGCAGGCAGAGAGTGTAGGAGAGTAGGATCTGATACTATCGTCACCCCCACTTTTTGCTGGTGTTTCGCTATTTTTCTACTTTAGTCTGGCTGGGGCCCTGCTATCCTGGACCCCAGCCTAGCTGCTTCCTCTCTAAATTGATTGCATGTACCTTAAGTGCACTCTAGTTTGGTTACTGGGGTACCCTTGTGAGTCCCTAGTACACCAGGTACTCAGGGCACAGGTACCCCAGAGTCCTACCAGGGGCTGCAGCATGTATTATGTCACCACTGGGAAGCCTTCCAAATTGACACCACAGGACTGCTACTGCACCCTGGGTAAGGTGGTGCATGCACCCCTTCCTAAGATATAGTCGCTCCTATTCAGTTGTTCAGTGATGCAGCCAGACCATAAACTCTTAAGTGCATTATAACCTCGCAGTAAATGCTAACTTTGGCATGGCTGCATGGAAACATGTTGTGTATGGTGTCAAGCGCTTTGGAATCCTATCCCCGCCAGTCCTGGTGGCGGGGGTAGAATTCCACCCTTCTAGAGGGAGAGACATGTACACACTGGTCTAACCAGTAATAGTTTAAAAGAGCCCTCGCATCACAAAATGGATGCTGCAGCCACAGATACGAGCCTGGCCTCCTGCTGCTGAACAAATCTCCGGCAGGGGAGGCCTGCACAATAGTATTCCTTGTCACAAGGAGGTGTAACCACCTCCCAGACCGGCTTTAGTGTCTTGGGGCTGGGTGAGTGCACTCTGAGAGTGCTTTGAAGTCAGCACTAGGAGCACATTTGGTGTCCCTGTGCATAGTCCAGTTCAAACCGGTTACAGGGGCTACCAAACCCTGCTCTGGCTCTAAACTGGACAATAGAATTGGGTGTAGCCACCCCTCTTTACAGATCCTCCCATAGGTGGGCCCCCAGAGTATGTCCAACCCCTTTCTTTAGTATAAGTAAGGAACCCTCCCATAGGTGGGTCCCCAGAGAATGTCCAACCCCTTTCTTTAGTATACGTAAGGAACCCCTGGCAACAGGACTGAAGTATTTGCAACACAGGAAGAGGATTTCCAGATTCCCAGAGGCCGACCCAAGTCTCCAGCAAAGCTGAGACCTGCTGCCCTCATGAGTGACATAGAACCGGAACTGGTGGACACCGTGCACATTTGCTAGTGCATCAACTTCTCGACGTCTCCTGAAGTTGTGCTTAGGGTTACTTGTACCCCAAGCCCAAGCATCATCTGCACCGAAGATTGTGGGCCTGCACTCCACAAGTGTTCCGTGAGCCCGCTTTTTGTATTTCCGCTTGAGGCTCCTTCGCGATCCCTGGTCCGTCGACTGGTGGGTCCCTATGAAGGCAACTCTGATTTTCCTTGGGTTTCTCTGGTTGCTCAAGACGTGCCCTGACTCCCCACCGAGTGGTGAGTCCTTCAGACCTTGCTGGTCTGCACCGAAGCATTTCTTTGATTCCTGCGTGGGTTGCTGTTGCCAAGTCTCGTTGGGTCCAATCAGGGCACCGACACCGCAGGCTTTGACATCCTTCATGGGACAGCTCTAACCCAGCTCCTGGTTGTCATCGCTGCTACCTGGTCCTCGTGGCTGAAGAGTCAAGCTTCACCTTCTTCACCTGAAATCACCCGACATCTGTGGGCATTCGACTATCATGCCTCTGGTCACTGGTTAGTGACCCAGACTCTGTCCCCTCTGCTTTCAGGTTCTTCTCATCTTTGATCCAGGCTTGGATCACCCGGGACACTTTCCACTTCTTCAGCTGCTTGCACTTTGAAGCAGATCGCCATTGAAAACGATGACAAAACCCGACACCAAAATTCACCTATGCACCAGACTTTCCTGGGTGAGGTACTTCAATTACTCTGGTGCTCCCGTGGGTGTTGGCACTAGAACCCCTTAAGTCTAAAGGGAGATGCTCAAAATCCTCTCCTTTATCTTTAAAATTCCAACTGCGACTTTCCCCATAGAAGTTAATGGTGATTCGCGGCTGTGTTCTCACACTGCACCTGTGTCACCACCTTTGGTTGTTCCTGGTGGCCCCAGCGGTTCTACAGGCTCTAGGCCTTGTGTCTATGCAAGTTGTGGTTCTTATACCACTTTCTTAATATATGGTTTGGTACGCCCCTAGGGCTCAATGTATATTCTGCTAATTTACTGTGTGCTATTAAGTTTACTGAATGTACTTTTGCCTCTAGCCTCATAAAGATGTGTTTAGAATAAATACATATATTTTAAATATATACTTGGTCATTCATGAGATTATAGACTGGTAAAACAAGCTGCTTTACATTCCTCCAAGACTTAGCCTGAAGGCTGCTCTCCACAGCTACCAATAGGATAGCTTTCTATAAAGGTTGTTTTTAACCTACCATCAATAATGATCCTTTAGACTGGTGCAATGTGCCCACTAGAATTGTGGACAGCAAATTCCAGGCCAACTTCTCACAGAGAGGAAATGGAGAATTGCCTACAAAGATGAGGATACAACTGGCTGGAAGACAGCAATCACAAACTACAAAATTGAAATAAACACTGCAAAAGCTGAGTACTTCTCCAACACTATGTTGAAAGCACCCAATAGCACAAGAAATATTTTTAAAATAATGAAAGATTTGATCAGCCCAGACTGCTGTAAGAACAAGATTCATCCCACTATAATAGAAAATACTTTCTTTTGCAGCTTCATTTTCTTTAGGTACATTCTTTTTTTATTTTGGTTATGTTTGACTTACTTCCTAATTTGCAGTGTTTAAGCTTAGTGTTTAGGAATGACCATCTCTTTATTTTTTGAATTTAGAATTCAATAGTGTAAGTTAATTGATGAGATGGTAATCCAATTTATCTAGGCTTACTATAAAATTGGGAAGACACTCAAATATTTGGCTCGCCCTAAGGAAAGAGGGAGATGGGCTGTCCTGAATATTAAACTGTATTACTGGGCAAAGCTCTACAGTATCTGACTACTTTATTTGGGGAGGTGGATGGAACTAGATCTGTAAGGGAAGAAATTCCCCAGGTTTTTGATCTACTACTTGGAGTAGAGGCTATAGGGTGCTTTCTCCATCAAATAGAAACTAGAAATTTTTCAAAAACCTGATTCAAGAATATCGAAGGAGCCTGTAAGATTTGAAAAGCACTCCGTAATAAATTGGGGCTGGGGCAAATTAATTATTAGAATCTCCTGTTGGTCTTCTGGGACTCTTCTGTACTTGTGTGGAAGTGTCATGGTCTTAAAAGAGTAGTGGATTTTTACACCAATTTGGGAATTGTACAATGTGAAGAACTAAGAATAACATATGAGCTTAATCTAAAGGATCAATTAAGTATCTGCAAGTTCGGGATATTTTAAATAAGAAGGATGGGAGACCTCAAAGTTTTCCAGAATGGAGCTTGTGAATTTATTAGTGGGTGGAGACAACACTTTAAAACTCGTCCTATACACGGAGTATTAACTCCCTTTCGCACGATGACCTAGAAAGGCAATCTTTGAAATGGCAAACTAAACTGGGGGTCATAAACTACTTTCTTCTGAAATCCCTTGAGCTAGGAGATTCTATATTATTATCAGCTAATTTAGCTGCCCAACAATATAAAACCATCTATAGTATACTCTTGGTAAAATTACTAAGTGGAGGAATAACGCAGGTGCCAGATGTCTAAGATTCCTGTGTTTAGGTGCAGATCTGCCTCATATATGTGATCACATCTCCCTAACTCTTCAAAAGCTTCTCACTGAAGCTCAGGCCTAATTTAAAACTGCTTGCATTACACACAGAGCGATGCAATCCACTTCATCCTCCTATCCGAATGATAAACTGAAAATCTCTGGAGTGAATAGGGGTTCCAGAAATGCAAAGTCTCTGCTCCTGGAACCTCCCACCTTCAGTTGAGAATGGTACAGGAGACAGTCATTTCCTAGTAGTGAATCAAGAATCTGGAACTCCAAACCTCCCTCTCTTCACCTAACAACCTGCATAGTCACCTTCAAAAAGAAACTCACGTCCTCTTATTTGACAGATACCTGGGTTATCTTAATCAGTGCTTGAACCGTGTACATCCCTGTCCAATGGATGTTTTTATCCTGGTCGCAGCTACTGATGCAATGTGTAATTATTGTAACAGTACTTTGTACCCTTGTATTATGCTAATAATGTAAAGCGCTCTGAAGCTTTTGGGTCATGTCCATGCTATATAAAATTGGTTGCAGCACACATAGAAAAAACAAGAAATGAGGAGAAATGAATGATTACTCCCCATATCACTATTCTAAGACTAGATATTACCTGCCAATAATTTTTGGTGCTGACCCAGCCTTGTAGATTTGGGGCAGTGGCAAAAATCAGTGGGTGTGGCGGTGGAATGCCCACAACAGCACCCAATGCCCGCCCCTTTGCCGCAGCAGACTGTGGCTGTAAATGTAAGTGGCATATTTACAAGGTGGCAAAGTGGCTTAGCAACCCCATGTGAATATGTAAAATAGCACTTTGCCTCTGATGCGTCCAAAAAAAGTGATGCTCCCGTGGCGAAAGGGGCTTGTGAATATGCCCCTTTGTCTCTTATCCATTATTAGAACATTGGAATGTTGGGAGCTCCATTGAAATTAATTGAGTGCTCCATGCTTCTACGGGCCGACAAAGGACCACAAAGCAACATTCCAATGTTATTTTCCAAGGCCTCTCGGAGCCCCTTGAACTCTGAGAGGCCTTTGTTTTATTTGTTGGAACATTCTGCCCTGTAGTGGCAGAATGTTCCAATAGCCTTGTAGCCCTTCGTAGCTGGACTATACCGGCTATTAAAGTCCCTTTCCCTTGTTAAAGTCCCTCACCTTCGGCTATGGCCTTTAATGCTTTAATAGCTGGTAAAGCCCGCTACGGTGGGCTATAAGGCTAAATTATGTCTCCCCAGAAACTGTTTCATACCTTTGAATGGTTGGCCTTTGCTGGTTAGAATAGTGAAATAATGTCACCAAAATGGATATCAACAAGCAATTCCTTTGTACAGTGTGCTCACTAGGCCCTAAAATCTGCATATATGTCATTCTCAATTATTAAAATATTAATAAAGTTGTGCCAACAAATACTGCAATGTACCAATATTAGCATTAAGTGAAAGTAGGTTGCCTTTGTTCAGTCATTTCACAAAGGACACTTACTCAAGTAGCTTAGCAATGTATCACATACTATTTAGATACCTATGCTTGAAGACAGTCAGAAAGATAAATGGTTTTGTGGATTGACCAATTACTTCTACATCATAAGTAAGATAGCCCGCAAAACATTTCAACTACTCTTCATTACAGTGTATAAACATATTCATATTTGGCTCCTAAATAATCACTGTAGCCAAAAAGTTGTAGAAATTGTAGTATAAATTACAGTATGCAACACCGCTTGATGCATTTCAACATTTGACTGATGAACCATTAGTCTCGTCTGATTCTGAGTTTGCCTTATGGGATACTGTGATGGAACATTCCATCTGCCAATATCCCTTTAAGTTTTCCAATTTTTCTCCATCAATGATTTTTCATGTGGACATGACAAATAGGACTGGCTGAAGAATTCCGCTCTACCGACAGAGTTTGTAGAGATTTGCCCACTATGCTGTCAGCAAAACTCCAGGAGTGGAGTTTTTTCTCTCGTGTGGCATGCCAGTGCTAAGTTGCTGAGCGTTTGTGAGAAAAGAATGCTAAATGGCCTTGTGATGAGTTATTTCAATCTGGGCAGTCACGGCCAGTTACCACCACTCACAATGGCTTGAGAAATCTGTCACTTGCGTTAATGAAGCTGCCACTTGAGTTGAATGTCTACTTGAGTGGCAGAAAGCAGCACCTCCCTCCAGCGTGAAGCAGAGTATCGTTCAAGCTGATTTGTGGGGCAAACTTCCGGCGCCTACCATACTCCGATCCTGGTGGAACTCCGAGGAGCACAGCAGAGTTTTTCTGTCAGTTTGTGGAGTTCCGCTGAGTAGAACCTAACAAACTCCATCAAAGGCTAAAGAAAGGACATTGAAAAATGGTTTGGGGATTTTTGTTACTCTGTTACTAATGTGTACACACTCCTGTCCGTGTTTCATCAAAAATGTTATGCCTATCACAATAAGTTGTCCAAAAATACATTGGTTTACACTCATCTTTGTGAAGGAGTATGCTAATCTGTCACTTTTAACATATATGAAACAGTAGTTTTGAAGCTAAAAACAATTTTGATATGTTTTGTTTACAAAATGTAGCTATCAATTCTGATGTCACTATTCATTTTGGATCACATGCTCATTTTTTTGTGTAGAATCCCAACTCACCAATGTGACGTTTGGTACATCCTCTGTATCATAAATGCCTAGTATGCCGTGTCAGATGTAATAAGGCTACCATTGCATCATCCACTGAAGTGAACGAGCATAACACCTGGAACACTAAAGACTATACAACTGTCCCTCACAACATCAAATAACCTGAAGTATATGTGGAGTTTAGGCAGCCATGTGTCTGCTCGGAATGATCCTTTGACTGTGAGCAGGAATCGGGTGGGATTCTTTCCAAAACATTAATAGAAAAGGACATTATTATAGAAATTGTACTACCCTTACACCTTAAAGAACTCTTCTTGTGTATTGGACATGGGTCACCTTCAATGTTGATGTGACAAATCCTAGCTGTAACACAAAATTTGTCATGTATCCTGAACATCTGATAAGAACTTATCCCCTTGTTGCTGCTGTTTGGCCCTCAACTGTCCATCAAGCTCTAAAAAAGGCCACTGCATAAATGTGGGACATCAGCGGGTTTAAGGTGTGGTGCACAGTTCCCACGTTGGCAGGACTGCCTGAGCTGAACTTTTGCTGACTTCTTGGTCCAGCATCGAAGGTCCTCCTATCTATTGCAGAAATGGATAGTGTGCTGCTTGCAGACCCCCATGGTCTTTACCATCCAGGGGATTGCCTTCCAAATGTCCTGCTTCTTATGGGTGTTGGCCTGTATGTGTACAAGAAGTAAATGAAACAAAACAAATGTTTTGGGACTTGTTGTTTGTCTGCATTGATGTATGAAACGTTTTCTACATCTATCACTAGCATAAATCATAAGTTGGCATACAAGATGTGTATTTTAACATTCTAACCAAAACCAATATCCTAATACACACTTTTGTAGGAACTAGTTGACTACCTGCATCCCATATGATGGCCTTAACCCACAACTATATGCCAGTGACATTGGAGTAAAATGAAATGTAGTGTTAGGTCAAGAAGTTAGGTAACATCTTTGTTCAACTTTTGTCAATTCTGAAAGCATTCAGGGTCATATTTTTATGCACACCCTAAAATCTGACCTGGCAAGTATATATGTTTATGACAGATATACCTATTTACTTCAGTTGTTTGTCCCTGAGACTCACCTCCAGCCTGGCCCATGATTCTGACTGAGCACAGCTCATTGTCAGGCCTTGTAATCTGCAGTCTGATATTTTGATGTGACATGAACACAGTCTTCCCATAATTTTTACATGAAAAAATGACATTGTGCCCATCTAATAAATGACCTCATGGGTGTGTGCTACTCTGAGGGGTCTAGGACCTACTGCTAGCTCCCATACAACTATTTAAAGCGCCCTGATCTAGGCCGAGTGATTTGATGGGCTAAACACATTACTATCATCAGTTTCATTTGGTTTGTACTGAAAACATTTTTATGTAAAGTTGTAGAGAGTAAATAATGTGTTGCCCTATTTCCATTATCTGAGCACATGTAATTCAAACATATACATAGATATATTGCTATATAAACACCAATTAGACACTATGGCTTTAAACACACAACACATAAGTAGTATACTGGGATACCTTACATCAAACCAAAAAGTGAAATTTCTCCTGCTCTGGAAGTGATGCCATCATTAACCGGGAACTCCGGTTCCCCCCTCCTCGGGGTCCCTCCACGGAACTGAAGTCTGTATAGGTGTGTCACATGGGGTGACATTGTCGTCTTTCACTAACTTAGCATGAGCACGCTGCAGCTTGCCTGCTGATTTGCACTCGTTACTACACGCCTTTATTTTTGCAATATTTTCAAAGACTGCTATCACATGAGAACCCATCGCTGTATTCGCTCTCTGCATGTTCCTGGGATTTTGACTGTACATTATCTGCAAGGTCGAACAACACTGCTCTTTGTTATTTTGTTCTGGACAGTCCTTAGCCCTTTGATACAATTTACCGATGTAGCTGTTGTTTAGACACTGTATTCCGATTTTTTATTGGGGTGCACGAATAGGTGGGAGACACTTGGAGGGAAACCTTTCCTGGTTGAAGGGCACCCAAGATGTAGATCTAACATCTGTAGGCTAATGTATGGGTCCTGCCTGCAAAGCCCGGAGATCTTCTATTATATAATAATACTTCTTATTAGCAAGGGTGGAGAGGTTAGGCACTACAGCCCTTTCTTCATTGTCTTTTTATGATGACATTGCCCTTCATGATTTATGGACTGACTGCTATACTGACAATATTTGTATTATGCATTTTCCTGCTTGTTGTGGCACATATACTGCATTTTAGGACACGTTAGTCGAAATTAATATTTTAGACTGTTTCGTGTCTCCGTCAGATCATATTGTGGAAGAGTTCAAGAGAGTGAGTGAAAAGGTCCGTCTTGTTACTGCGATTCCTGGGAGATCTGGGAGTGTTCTGTTCTGGAGTGCCTAATCATTTGTTTCTCTGTGAGTGAGGTAGGAGAGCAAGTAAGGCACTATAGCTAGTAAAATACCCCTCTTAGCTCATTGGTCTATTTAGATACAGAGTTTCTGAAGGCAACAGCTCCGGAGGCTGTCGTCGTGCTGCAGCCAAGTGTAAACTCCGACAACAGTTATGCATCGATGGACCTATGCAACTCTCAAGATTTCGGACCCGGTGCTGAGTGCCACAAAAATGATGAGGTTAGTAAAACATTAAAGACACTTGATGTATCTATGGATATATTTTTTTTAAAACTAATAGTCTGTCTTGCTTTCTTTTATTAACTGTAGAAAGCATCAGCCAAAAGAGCTATGGTAGAGGGGCTGCAGTCAAAGGTTAACAACGTATTGTTTTACTGCTTATATTGTTCAAAACAGTCTGAAAGTTCCACAATCCAAAACAAAGAGCTGCGTAATAAATGTGTTTGTACCTATAATAGCACCGATTATGAAAAGTAATCCCCAGACATCTTCTATGATGCCAAATGGTTGTTAAAGGTTTTTTTGAGATTGTTGTGAATACATGTGTAAAAAGTGACAATTATAATCTTTGTTACGCTCATAAAATGAATGATCCTCAGAATGGGTTGCTCACAATTGTCTATACAACTCATACACATCTAGAACAATTGGTCATATATGTAGGTTGTTAGACCCAAATAACATATGTAAACTGTCTGAGGAAACTAAATATGTCCTCCCTGGAATACTTAAGGTCTTGTCAACAATGCTCAAAGAGATCCAATACTCGAGCAAACCAAATTCAGTCATATGCATGGGTTATGTACGTATTTTGATAGAAGGATAATAGAAAGTCTCTTAGAAATACCTATGTGCAATATTTATATGAAAGATAGAAGAAACAGCTCTTTTGCGCCAGTATACATATGTATTCCATGATTGCTATGTATGTTGGTTAAAGAAAGATTAGCGGAAATACACCCCGTAACTATGCATTATCTGAAGCTTCCCGAGCTGCCCACTCCGATGCAATGTGACAGTCCTGAGTATATAGCCAGATAGTGTGTCAACGCTTGCCTTACTACAACGGATGTATACGGAGTCATGTACAGATGTTGTACACATGAGTTAAGACTATCGCCCAACACCAGCTTACACAGCGCCTTGGAGCTTCTGACCAAAGATAATTTCACAAACAAGGGTTTCCCATTGTACGGCCTGGAACTGGAAGAACCTTTGAATGCTGTCAGTATCTTGGGTTTACAAAGTTGTAGGAGGGGTGAGCGGGAAGTCCTGTCAAGAGACTTTGAATTTATATCTGTAAAAATATCAAAACATGTGATGCTGAGGCAGATTATCTCTGGCCCCTTGTGATGTATGTAGTATGTATCATATTATATATATGTACTGAAAAGACATCAATTTGTCCAACAACAATTGTAAGACGTGTACTAAGACATTGTAAATATATGTCCTGTTCATGTTTTGCTAACATTCTTTATTTTTGAAAAAAAATGTCCTTACACAAAACAAGCGCCTTTCATGGGTTATAATGGATGATAACAAGTCAGTGAATGGGTTAAAGGAAGCTTTAATATGATACAAGAAGCACCATATCTCTGTTTAGAAGGGCTCTAGTTGAAAACAAGCCGGGAAAGAGAGCACGGTGAAGACATGGTTATCTGGGAAAGAAGTGTTTTCACTCCACAAGCGAGCAAGGAGGCGTTTTAAGAGGAGACCTACCATTGTTAATTCGCAAGAAGATATCAATGATAGTTGGACATAATCAGTCTTCAAGATCTTGCAATAAGGAGCTCAATATATAATAACGGTCATAGATGTATTGTCCAAGTATGCATTCGCAGAAGCGCTAAGTGATAAAATTAGGACTGGCATCACCGAGGCATTTAAAGCCATCTTCAGGAAAGGTTGAACCCCCCAAAAACTACAAACAGACGCAGAAAAATAATTTTCAAAGACATTGTTTCAGAAATAAATAAAACAGCACACTGTTCATCATTATGCAATGCACATGGAGGTAAAAGCAGCTTTTATAGAGTGTTTTAACAGAACTTTAAAGTCTGAGATGTGGAGCTATTTCAAGGCCTACAGCACCTACTGATACGTGGATGTTCTACAGGCTTTTATAGATGTGTATGACGCCATTTACCACAGAACAATCAAAATTATTCCCAAAGAGGCAATACCAGATAATTCATTAATGGTGTGGAGAAAAGAGTACGGGAGCTGCTTCGCTGCAGTGGTGAAGCCTCTTTTAAAAGAAGGTGACCATTTTAAAGATTCAAAGTTGAAAGGGGTGTTTATGAAGGGTTACCAGCAGATGCTTAGTGACGAGATATTAATACTGGAAAATATGACCCTTAAAAAGAGTGTATATATTTGGAAGTTAAATGACTATGATGGGGAAATGGTGTTGGGCATCTTTCACAAGGAGGCATTACAAAAAGCACCTGACAATCTGTTCTACAGGGTTTAAAATATCCTGAAACTGAAAGGTAGCGGGACTAACAGGTAGGCCTTTGTCAAATAAAGGGTGGTTGCCTGAAGGTACGTGGCTTGGCCGAGCATCAAGATGGCTGCCTTCTGAAGGGGTTCTGCGGGCCGGGCACATAATCCTGCATCTTCTTCTAGAAAACAGAGGTCCAGCACATTCTGCTACACCATGCTTAATTGTGCACGGGACGAGGTGCAGATCCAAGCCTCCGTCGAGCTGAAAGGCAGAGGGAAGGGGCGGCTACGTGCATCGTGCAGCAGAGCACCCTTGAGACGGGCTTGAGTGGCGATGATTGCAGTGTAGCCTTCCTGTCCTGGCCCACTCAGCACATTCGATGTGGCAAGCACTACGGCCACACCTAGGAAACAGTCTCTCTCTGCCCCGACTGTAGCTGTGTCGAGAACCCACTGGGTGGATTGACGCGGCCGCGACAGCCGCAGAGCGGCACCGCTGTTATACGCCAGAGGCTGCCACGACGTAATAGAGGCCCTCTTCTGCTGCCGACATCAGCGAACACCGGCAGCGCATCAACCCATACTGCATTGGCAGTGGAAAAGGTGTGGCGCAGCGGCCAGTGTGCCTGACTCCGGACTACTGGGTTAACGGTTCGATCCCCAGCGCCGGCGGCAGATTAGCCCAGCACCATGTAACTCTGGGGAATAGCTTGCCTGATCTTCCCGAGGGCCCCCAGCTCTGGGACACCACTTTGGAGGTAGCTGTGCGCTTTACAAATACTGGTATTTCATTTACAAATACTGGTATTTCATTGGCCATGTCTGCCCTGCTTGTACCATCGGGCTGTGGTGGCATTTAGGACATGGACTGCTGCTAGCCACGATGGAGAGCCTGACACATCCGCTGCTGGGCCACTACTCGAGTCCCTGAAGCCTGTATTTGACGCCACGTGAGTAGGCCGGTAGGCCCCATTCCCTAATTTCTAGCGCTGGGTGATGGGGGCCTTGAATTCTGAGGCAGTTACCTGTGGGGGACTGCTGAAGGCCACGGGTTGTGCGCATACCCGGGACCGGTTGAGGAAAGTGTGGGCCTTGGTAAGCAGTGCAGTGGGACTCAATGCAGGTGTGCTGAAGTTGCCGGTTTTGGGTGGGGTGCGACACCCTAGGTAGGGTTGTGCTCCCGTCCACTTTCTGGTTGCTGCGCTCTGTTTCTCCCCTCGCATGCATTACTCTGGTGACCCCCCTCTGGCCCTGTGAGTACTGGCTGACCAGAAAGTAGATCACAATAAGGAGCTAGAGAGGGAAAATTAATCAGGTCACTCTCAACTCATCAGTAACCAAAACACCAAAAGACCTGATTATCAGGGGCTTCATCCACTTTTGTGTATGGGTGTTCAACTACCATACCCACCTATTGATTTAGAAATTTCTCAATTTTACTCAATCCTTATACCACACAATACATTTTTATATTCATAAAAAAACGTTGGTTTGTCAGTCACTTCACTCCAAGCATACCCCCAACAATACAGGTGTATAAACAGCAAAGAAATGTATGTAGGTGAGATAGCCCCTCACATGCGCTACCTCTGAAAAAAGAAGTGTCCAGTACAAGCAATAAAGGTAAATAGAATGTTTGTGTATGTCACAAAGAAAAAGAGAGACTCTGTGTTACTGTGAGATAAAGAATATCTCTAATTAAAATTGTCATACAGAGAGAGGTTCCACTAACCTTTTCAGCCGGATACAGAGTGAACGATGATGATGCTAATTAATCCCTTCCACCACCATGGAAATACCCCGGAGTAATAGATAACACTGCAAGCATAATACCACCACGGGGGAAAGGGAAAAAAGGGACAAACAAAACAATAGAGTTGCATCTGATTGGCATAGATAAGGGATGTCGTCATGTGCAATGGACCTCACTCTCCTACACTCCACCCCATCAGCCCTGTAGGTGAAACACAAGATACACATAAGAAGGTTCTCCCCCCCTTGCTTATGACACATAGCATTCACCCTTATGTGTAAGTACTCACTTAATCAATAGCTGCACTCGCTCAAGGTAACACAGGCAAAACAAAGAAATAATAAATAAAGAAAAATTGAATATCAGCAGTAGTCCACAAAACATGAAGCACTTATCTGAATGAAGATACTTCTCTCCGTGTTGAATGTCACACAATCCATATGTTGTCTCTGTGCATCTTCTTATCCCAAACTTTCAGTCAATCCTAGGCTTAGCGCTTGCCAAGGTTTATTTAGGGCAGAGTCTCTGCATGAAACAAAACGTGAGCGCTCCTTAGCGCTAAATTCTTGAGTGTCCCAAAAAGGAAAAGAAAAGGAACAGTGGCTCCTGTGTGTTTTCCTACAGCAAGCCTGTGAAGACTGATATCCGATGGAAGCACTGCTTCCTCAGCGTGACTGGTAAAAATAAGGGAGCATGTACACAGAGCGGGTCCGAGGCTATGACACAAACTGTTCGCTTGTTTTTTGCCGAGTGAGTGTATGGAACGCTAATCGGACAGAGCTCCCAATGACTCTGGAGTTCTGTAAGCAAATACAAGAAGTCTCTCCTCCAGGGAGAGAGCGGAAAGTGGTTTCCGTGATGCGGCGTAGAGACGCCTCGGGCAGCGCGCCGCTCCAAGAAGAGAGCGGAATGAAAGTACCTTGATGTTTGCGTAGAGACGCCTCGGGCAGAGCACTGCTCCGGAACCAATTACCTGCAACAGAAAGACAGCCGACTTCAGGCAGACTCTGCTAGAATCCCAGAAAACAGGCTTCAGGAGACAAAAACGGGTCTTGCTCTCCTCCCAGGTAGCTAGTATCATGAGTGACAAGACCCGTGCAAAAGCATGGGTGGGGCTTATGTAATCCAAGTCAGGTGCTCTGACCAACTCTTACTAGGGATTATGGGAGATGTAGTGTAATGGCAAAGTGATTCATTCAGTGTATATTCCTATTCTAAGTGTCTATCTCCGCCTAGTCATGACAAAAATTAGTTAAGACTAACATGTACTGGATGCCAAGCACACTTTTTCACTGATGCTAAACATATCTGCCCGGGTCGGTCCTCCCCCCGGAGGCGCCTGGCCAGGGAGGCAAGAAACAGACTAAGTTACAACAACTGAACTTGGGTCCACTTACTCAGGACACATTGCACTATGTACTCAGTCCCTATTGCACTGCTGTTGCCAATATTTGTTTCTCAGTAGCCTATCTAGCATCATTGATATAATGTTTATTCTCGTTTTGTGCTCTACTATCATCCCCTTGGTCTGATATGTACGCCCGGCCACCCTGCTTTCAGTGCAGGGCAGGGCAGTTTGCTGGCAACTCATGCCCCCACAGGGAGATCTCCCAGGACTTATTTAGTTCATTCTTGCTTTGGATATGTGTGGAAGGGGGGAGGTAATGGGTTCTCAACCAAGTTGGGGGGTTGTAGTGAGAGAGGGAGGTGTTTGATTTTAATCATGTTAAGTTGTCAATTCAGGTCATTCACTTTTTACGCCTTCACATATATTACGAGACACAGCTTTCCCCTCAGAGACGCACAGGTTCAAAAGCTATGTTACATTCAATTTGCGCATCAGCAGGTGTACCATATGCTAGTGGAAACCTCGCTGCACTCTACACCACATTGAATTGCTGAAGTATCATTCCTAACCTGGAACATAAGAGGTCTAAACAACTACAGAAAGGCAAGACTTACTTATGCCTACCTGATTAGTCCCAAAATAGATATCTGTTTCCTTCAAGAAACACATCTCATGCAGGCCGCAGACGCCAAGCTTAGAAATAGGTACTGGGGGAAAATACACTCAGCCACATATTCCAACTATGCCAGAGGCACAGCAATATTGATTTGGCAATATGCGGGCTGGATCCCAATTGAATCCTGTGTTGACCCAGAGGGCCGTTACGTGCTGCTGAAAGGCATGCTTCACACCACCCTGCCATCTCTGAAACCATTTGTCCCAAGATAACTTTGCTTGGCGATGACACAATTATCTGGGGGGGGAGATTTTAATGCAGTCATGCAAGACTCTATGGACCTCATAGGTACATCTAAGCAGCTGCACCCCAAAACCACCAAAGAACTCAACACCATAGCAGTGGAACATAGCCTTATAGTCATCTGGTACATGTGGCGCACCAAGATACTTGTGAGGGTACATGTGTATCATCCTTTCACAATGCCTGATCGCAGATGGTTTTCTGGCTGGTTACCCAGGATGTAGCCTCCTGGACCATTAACATCAAACATACACCACGTACATTATCTAACCACTCCCCTGTCCAACTCACCTGGTCCATACTGCTATCCAAGTCGCGTGCCTTTAGCTGGTTCCTCCCACCACACGCACGGCATGATACTGTATTATGTGAGGACGTCCATGAGGAACCTCAGCAATACTTCAACACCAACGTCAAATCTGTTGATTGCCCCTCCACACTCTGGGAAGCCTTTAAAGCTGTCGTACGAGGTGTTTGCATTTCCAAACAGTCAGGGGTGTTGAAATCCATTCAATCCACTCTGGATTGAATAGAGAAGGAAATACAACAGGCAGAAAAAGTGTACTTACAAACAGGCTTAAAGTCATACCTCACTACTATTCACAGTAAAATCTCGGAGTACGATGAAGAAGTGGTCCACCCCAATAATTTCCTTGGCAGGAAGGCCAAAGCCAACGCCTACGGAGAGGGGGATCGCCCAGGAAAACCCTAGCCTACAAACTTAAACAACACCGTGCCTCTGCTTATATTACAAAGCTCCTGGAAGACGACTCCAGCTCCTGGCGTGGGCAGTCGGCCACCCTAGATATAATGAAAAGATTTTACGAATCCCTCTTTACAGTAACCCAAAGCCCCCTGCATGTGTAGATGCAGTCCTACCTTGACTCCAATGAGCTGGTCTGGCTGAGCAATGCCCATTGCGAATACCTAGACGTGCCATTCAAAAACAAAGACATCATCCAGGTCATTACCAGCCTTCCTGCCGCTTTCAATAGATCTTATGCTACTGAACTAGCCCCTCATTTATTAGAAGTATATCAGCTAAACCAGCTAACAAATGCAATTTCTATCTCCCGCTCTCCCTTATTAACATTGACGTGAAAATTATGGCCACATTTATGGCAAACAGGAAGCAGCCCCTTTTGCCCATTATTGCTAGACCAGACGAATCCAGCTTAATTCCTGGCAGATCCACCACCTGCTCACCTTTTTCTCTATACTTCATCAGTTAGACCTCAAGTTTCCAGCACTGTCTGCATTTTTAGATGCTACAAAAGCAGTTGATTCTCTTGAGTGGCCGTTTCTTTACATTATACTCCCAAGGATTGGTATTAGCCCTAATTTTTTTAAACCCATCCACCTATTTCATACTAACCTGACTGCATGACTTAAGGTAAACGATTTGCTGTCGGAGCCTTTTCCCGTTACCCGAGGCACTAGGCAGAGACGCCCTTTGTCTCCCTCATTATTCGCGATAGCTAGGGAGCCTCTCGCAGCCTGGCTGCGTCAATACCACACAGCCTGGAGACTTGGCTTCACAGATAGGGGCTTATTCATATCAACATATGCTGATGACATCACATTATACATCAGGAAGGTGATTGCAAATCCTAACCCCATGCTACGGGAAATGCTTCTATTTGGTGGCATGTCAGAGGTACAGGTTAACTGGTCCAAAACGACCCTCCTTGCCTTATTACCAGCTCCAATTGACTTAGATCTTGACTTCCCACTCACTTGGGCATACCCACCGGTCAAATACCTTGGGGTATGGCTCTCTAGAGAGCTTCAGGATATCTGGCATCTGAAGTGCAGCCACCTCATCAACTGGCTGGATGGTAGGATTTCCTTTTGGGCCAAACTACCGCGGTTGGTTGCTGGTAGGATAGCGATTGCTAAAATGATCATACTGCCGAAGTTTCAATATCTTTTTGCCAACATTCCCATCCCCGTCACACAGGCCTTTTTCAAATGATTAAGCATTCTTTTAATCTCTCTGGTCTGAGCGGGTAAATAACCCCGCATTTCTTGGGAGGTCCTGACACTACAGTTAACATAAAGGGTTCCGGGGGCGCCGGACTGTGCACTCTACGCTCTAAGCGCTCAGGCCCAATTCCTCCACTACTGGGTCCACCCTGACCTGTTTCAACCCCATATGTCGGTGGAGAGGGATGTCGCTTTCCTGGCTCCTCTACCAGCTGCTATCTATTACACTTACAAAAGGCCCAATGCTGAAATTAATACAGTTGAAATATATGATGGGCTTAGGATGGATTTCGACTTTTGGCGAAATTACCACAGCTAAACGCACGATCCACGCCACTAGCCCACCACCCAAGCTTCCCTCCAAAGCAAAACCTATACAAAGAGCCCAACAAATAGGGCTATCCACATTTGCAGACCTAAATCCGGTGGAGGTTTTTTTGCCTCACCCACAAAACCTGGAAGATGCGAGTGCCCCTCCCTGGAACTCCTACTCTGCCACCAACTGTTGGAAAATACACAGTTCCTTTCCCACTGCACCTACACTCCTGCTGCTGTTGGAAAACATATTAGTGAACCCTTCACCCAAGAAGCTTGTACCCATGTCTATAACATCACACAGTTAACCAACCTGATCACGACACCCAACGCGCAGGCCCTAATGTCCTCTTACCTGGACCAACCACCCACAGACAAACAATAGGCCTATTGCTGCACTCAACTCAAGCGCCTCTCTCCCAATTATAAATTGCGGCTCATACACTTCAAATATTTACACAGATTATATTGTATGCCTGTGCAACCACAGAAAATGGGACTGTGCCCAAATGCTGCATGCTGGCGTTGTGCTGATACACATGCCGCCTTTCTACACTTGTCAGGGCACTGTGGCCCTATCTCATTGTTCTGGGACAGGGTGATTGACATTATTCATGAAGTGACGGGCTTCCAGCATGCCTGTACCCCTCTCACAGCCATTCTCGGCCACGTTGCTGACACCCCTCCAAGTGTGGGATGCCCGTCAGCCATAATGTTCCTCTTGGCCAAGAGGTGTATTTTAATTCACTGGGGATCACCCCAAGCACCCAACATCAGCATGTAATAAAGGATGTGACCTATTGCCAGGAGATGCGAGCAGTGTACTGGGAGCTGATGCACACTGCATCATGTCCCCAAGACCGTTCATTACATGGGTAGCTGCACACACTAACACATCAGCCCACATTCCACCATCGCACGCGCCTCCATTGGCACACCTGCAAAAACCATTAACACACTACACTCTTGCATCATCTTCCTCTCCAAATGACATAATCCCATTGCTCCAATGGTCCAGTCCTGACATGCCTGTATACCTGATCAATACAATATGGCACACACATGCAGTTAACATTGTAGCCTTTTGCCCATATACGCTCTATTTCAAATTTCCTCTGATTGAAAGTGCCTTGAAGTTGCAATGTGACACTCACCTGGATACACCACGACGACTAGGTTTTGCCGCTGCCATGTGTTTATTTGTACATGCTAATTTGATCTTTATCCGTACTTTTGAAATGACCAAAAGTGACCTGTCCGTTATTTTTTGTTTAGTTTGAAAATGATAAACAAAGTAAAAAGAAAAATGTGGCCTGAGAAATTTCACAAATGGGTGTTGCGGGCTCCCTGCAGGGTGTGCGAGTACGGAGAGGTCTCACTGTGGGCTTCAAGATAGACACAATCCCATTTAATATTACCCTATAGTCCAATGTCTTGAAGGTTGCCGAGAATCAAATTTCAAACCAAACCATCAAACTCCCTAAACTTGTGGACATGAAAGTGGACTTGGAGGTATCCATAACCGAAATCCAATACCCAAAAACATGTAATACATTTACAATACTCAAGGCCAAATTGAATATAAAGCGTGAATAGGATACCTTGAGCATCCACGCCAGTTTCATCATGGCTAGTATCCATCCATCTCACGGGTTGTTGAGGCTATCAACAAATCCATAAAAGACATTGCAACGTATACAAATATTCAACTAGTATTAAATAACATTAGAAGAAAGGTGTTTTTTAAAGCTCCAAATTGGGTTACAGTGTTTAGCTGTACGGGTAGATTGAGAAGGGTTTTAGGCTCAGTACAAATAATTACTGTCTGGTAAAGCCATTTGTGTTGTGCCACGAAATTAGCTGCGCTTTCTATACATTCTACACCTATAGCAACATTATAGAGCCACAGAGGATGGAGGATAGTTATTCACCGCTGCTAAGATGGGTTCGGGCGAAGGGTGAAAATAACACAATGATTAATATTCAATATAACAAACCTGAATACGTTGCAATTTCTATAACACATTTTCTACGCTATTTTGATCATGATCTTCGATGAGTAGTATGAGCAGGTTTCATTTAAATATGGGAAAGATATTGTTAAGCTTCATTTAGGGCCACAACGCATCAGCAAATATTAAGAAGTCATCATGGTGATCATGAAAATATACGGTGACCCAGCTCTCTGTAGGGACTATTACAAAAAACAGGCAAGATATGGAGAGCCACCATACTTTCAATAGTCCCCCGTTATGTATGGGAACGGTTTGGGGGTTTCTTCTATAGTTTGTTTAGAAGAACTATGCCTTTCTTGAGAAGTGACTGTGAAATTGCAGCCAGAAACCGGTCATTGGATCCTTGATTCCGGTCTGGGAAAGACATGGCTTGGTAGTTCAGACTGGACTGTTCCCATGAGGCACAGGGTCAGAGCTGATTATGCATATAGCCAGTGTCTAACCCAGGGTGGTGTGGAGTCCAAAAAAACGATGGATTTAGGCCCAGATCCTTGTACTGGGGTGAATGTATGACATTGTTCTACATTCTGTCCATCAACTGTGTTTTTTGCAATTTTCACCCCGGAGTGGGCTGGGTATGCTCAGACGTGAGTCCCAGGCTCTCCACACCACTGGAGTCAAGCTATCCAGGCTGATGAAGGCTGATAGCCAGAAACCGGTCCTTGGATCCTTGATTCCGGTCTGGGAAAGACATGGCTTGGTAGTTCGGACTGGGCTGTTCCCATGAGGCACAGGGTCAGAGCTGATTTGCATATAGCCAGTGTCTAATCCAGGGTGGTGTGGAGTGCAAATAACGATGGATTAAAGCCCAGATCCTTGTACTGGGGTGAATGTATGACATTGTTCTACATTCTGTCCATCAACTGTGTTTTTTGCAATTTTCACCCTGGAGTGGGCTGGGTATGCTCAGACGTGAGTCCCAGGCTCTCCACACCACTGGAGTCAAGCTATCCAGGCTGATGAAGGCTGATAGCCAGAAACCGGTCCTTGGATCCTTGATTCCGGTCTGGGAAAGACATGGCTTGGTAGTTCGGACTGGACTGTTCCCATGAGGCACAGGGTCAGAGCTGATTTGCATATAGCCAGTGTCTAATCCAGGGTGGTGTGGAGTGCAAATAACTATGGATTTAGGCCCAGATCCTTGTACTGGGGTGAATGTATGACATTGTTCAACTTTCTGTCCATCAACTGTGTTTTTTGCAATTTTCACCCCGAGTGGGCTGGGTATGCTCAGACGTGAGTCCCAGGCTCTCCACACCACTGGAGTCAAGCTATCCAGGCTGATGAAGGCTGATAGCCAGAAACCGGTCCTTGGATCCTTGATTCCGGTCTGGGAAAGACATGGCTTGGTAGTTCGGACTGGACTGTTCCCATGAGGCACAGGGTCAGAGCTGATTTGCATATAGCCAGTGTCTAACCCAGGGTGGTGTGGAGTGCAAAAAAACAATGGATTTAGGCCCAGATCCTTGTACTGGGGTGAATGTATGACAGTGTTCTACATTCTGTCCATCAACTGTGTTTTTTGCAATTTACACCCCACGTTGAAGCGGCAGCAATGAACATTGCCAGGATGTGGTGCGGTCTGGGACATCTGCTATTGTCAACCGCATGAATAAACAACTCCAAGAAGGAACTGGTCTGGTGTACAAGTCAAGCACACATATTAAAAGGAAGAAAGGTGCTTTTGGGCATAGGTGCCCTCTGGCTCCTTATAAAAAGAAGATCCATATGTCAGAAGAGAATTTTGAAGAAGAAGAGAACTGGTGCTAGCATAAATATGTTTTAAAAGGCAAAAACCTGAAAAATAGCATTTATACATTGCAGTTCGGGTGAATACTCCAAATCAGTGTTAGACCTGCTTCTTCTGAAACCCATTCAGACAAGCAATAAAAGCAGTTTTTTCATGGAACTATCACCTCTCCCCGCTTTGATGCCGCTGGCGCGATAGAGTTTTTTGTGTCCATGTCCACAGTTATGTACCCGGATCTCAACATCACTCTGCTGCATCTTGTATGTAAAATCATAAAACCGGATGGTACCAACATACCAGCAGCTTCTAAAGTTGAGACAATTGCTTACCCCATCCCAACAATGTTTAGTTAAGTGAACATCACCCTTGATGTATCTCTACAGAGCCTCCTTCAAGAATTTTCTAAATTACAATAGTAAAGACCTAGACAGGCAGCTTTCAGCAGGACTCTTCTACAAGGATACAGATGCGCAGTTTGAAGACAAGGAGCTGGATGGTAACAATAAAGGTTTTGTAATAAGAGCAGGCAGTGGACAGGCAGTGGACAGTTTGACCTCCTTCAACGTGTACATTCAGGCCTTTTCCTCCAACTCATGACTGCTCATCAATGGTATTGCTCTTAACATCAAACTTAACTGCAACATGGACTTGTTCTGTCTCATGAGAAGGGATGCAGAACAGTATAAAGTGGTCCGCTAGATTGTTTACAAAGAGTGTGAAAGTGTCGCCAAGTGTCAAACTTGCTCACGCCGAAGCTTTACAGCTATTGAATGCTAAGTACGCTATTGAAAGAGTAGCACTAAAGATTTTCAGAATCCCATCAGGGACCAGATTAACCGAACAGCAAAATTTATTTTTGGGACAACTACCAAAACTTATCATTGATTTTCTGGACAATACAGCATTTAGCGCCCTCTATACCTCCAAGCCTTTAATTTTCAAACACTACGATATCAACTATGCTTCGTTGGTCCATGAGGGGCGTGTAACTCTGGCAAAGCCTACACGCCTAGTTTAAGAACAGCTTATTTTACCAGGCAATATCTGTTGGAAGGGGCGATCCCAGAGGGGCCAGATATGCTCTCCCGACCACTCTGTGACCCATGATCATTTCCTTGAGGGTACGGTTGAATCGCTCAACCAGTCCGTTACCTTGAGGGTGGTAGGGGGTGGTGAACTTGTACGTCACCCCACATTGTTGCCACAGGGACTTCATGTATTTGGAGATAAAGTTCGTTCCTCAGTCACTCACCACTTCTCGCGGGAATCCCACCAGGGAGAAGATCCCCATGAGGGCCCGCCCCACCACGGGGGCCATCACCGTTCAGAGGGGAATGGCTTCAGGGTACCTGGTGGCATGATCCACCAGGATGAGGATGAACCGGTGGCCTAAGGAGGTCCGGGGGTCCAGTGGCCCCATGATGTCTATCCCCACCCGTTCAAAGAGGGTACTGACAACGGGGAAGGGATGGAGAGGGGCCTTGCACTTCCCTCCGCTCTTCCCGCTGGCCTGGCACGTGGGGCAGGACTTGCAGTGGGTCGCCACATCGGCGCGCATACGGGGCCAATAGAAATGAGTGACCAGTCGGTGATAGATTTTGTCTTGTCCCAGGTGTCCCGCCAGGGGCACATCATGGGCCAGATTCAGGATGAAGCCGCCGAAACGTAGGGGTACCACCAGCACCCTGGCTGACCCTAGTTCGGCGGACTTCTGTACACTATATAAGAGGCCATTTTCCCAATAGACAAAATGGGAGCCGAACTGGTCACCGGCAGCCTGGGCGGCGGCCTGCTTCCGTGGTCCAACTAGAGAAGGGCTGGAGGTCTGTTCCAGGCAGAACTCCTCTCGGGAAGGCCCCCCTTCCTGGCGCCACTGGGCTAACTCAGAGAGGTCATCCAAGGTCTGGATCTGCTCGACGGGAGGGCCTAGGGGACCTGTGTCGGAGCCAGTTTCTTTGCCAGGGGGGTAGTCCGAGGACCTCGGGTCGCTTGCTGCCCTCCTGGTCGTCAGAGACCTGGCTAGGGGTCTCCAGTTCCAACCCCCCGGGGGTGGACATTCTGGCGGTCATGGCTCGGGTGCTCACGCAGGCCCATTTGGGCAGGCCCACCATCTCTAGGTGAGTCCTTCGCTCCACCTGCTTAGACGGGGAGCTCTCCAGATTGTTGCCCAGTAGACAGTCCATGGGCATGTCGGTGCGGACAGCTACTCGCAAGTCACCGGAGACCCCTTCCCACTCAAACGGGACCTGAGCTATTCAGCAGGTGTGGACCAAATTGTCGACTAGGATCACCCGGCAGGAGGCGTGGGGTATAATTTGGTCTTCTGTGGCTAGGTGACAGCGCACTACGGTGATGCTTGCTCCTGTGTCGCGGAGGGCCCCTATGCGGTGTCCATTGACTGTCACCTGTTGTCGGTACTACTCAGTGTTGTCGGGCAGTGGGGCTCCTGGGACCATCTCCCTATCCCCGAGGGAGACTAATGACATGGCTGCTGGTTCCCACCCCTCGGTGTCCTCTATCTCTTCCTCTTCTAGAGCTACTGTGGCTATCTGGTGTGTGGGGGGACTTGCAGCAGCGGGTTTCTTGTTCAGGGGGCATTGGGGATCACTGTGATAATACCCTGGTTACTGACATCTGTAGCAGGCTATGCTGGCTCAGGGTCCCTGTCTACCTGAGGGGGGCCCTGCTCTAGTCACGGGAGGAGAGCCTCCAGACGGGTTTCGTGGGGACTAAGCTGGGGACCAGACTGGGACCCTCGCTGCCTACCTTGACCTCCCCCTCCTCTCTGGCGGGAAGTTCCCTGTTCGTTTCGGCCATAGTCTCCCACGGGCCCCTAGGGACTCGGGTGTTCACCCAACGATCTGCCTCGACTGCGAGCTTCCGTGGGTCTGTCAATTTGCTGTCCAGATCCACAAAGCAGTTTGTGGATAGGTGTTCATAGGCGATTAGGTCGAATAGTCCTTCAAAGGTGGTAACCTTGCTGCCCTTGATCCACCCTTCCAAGGCCCGGCTGTAGAAATTCACGTATTCTACCCATGTTGTGCCGGGGATCTTTTTGCAGTCTCGGAACCGCTGCCGATACATCTCTGGAGTGAGCCCATATCTGGATAGCAGAGCGTCCTTCATGTGTTTATAAGAATTCAGGACCTCGGGGTAGGTCCAGCTTGGTGTCTCTTCCTTCGCTGAGGAAGCGCCCCCACAATCCGGCCCCCCAATCCTTTTCGGGCTCCCAGTGGGAGGTCATGGCGATCTCGTATGCTCTGAACCATTGCTGGATGTTGTCTCCCTTGTAGTATTCTTTTACTACATCCTTGGGGATGTGTACTTTGGCCTCCACCGGGGATGGGTTTCTTGGTTCCCCGGGGATCGGGTCTATTCATGTCTTGCTTTTAGTTCAATTTCCTTTAGGCTGCGCTCATGCTCGAGCTGGAGTTTCTTTCCCTCATGCTCTCTCTGGAGCTTCTTTTCTTCTAGTTCCCCTTGTAACCGTAACTGTTCGACTGCCAACTTTTTCTCGGCCAGCTTGAGCTCTCCTTCTATCTTGAGGCATGCTAGCTCTAGCTTGTGGGTTCGGTTTGGTTCCCGATCCATCAGCTCCTCTTGTGACAGACCCCTCTCTGTGCTGGGACTCCGTGCCAGGGAGTCGGTTCTCTCTCCTTCTTGGGCGCTAGTTTCGTTCTGCTGCCCTCCCTCTCCGCCGTCTTATTCTGGTGGGGGAAGGGGGTCCCCGGACACTACCCAGGCTGTTAGGACTTTCTGGAAGTCTTCTTTGGTGCTCAACCAAGTGGTAGCGATGCGAAGATCCTTGCAGAATTTTTTCAGTTCTCTGTGGGTATAGTCCTCCACAAGGTCCTTTTGGAACGTGGGCTGCTCGCTCGTTCCGGTGGAACTCATGATTGCTCGTTTCTTCTGTTGTTCTTGTTTCTTCGTTCAGGTGGTGTGTCAGTTGTTTACTGTACGATCTCTAGACGTAGGCTCTTATCCCGTCGCTTGCCACCAATGTTGGAAGGGGCGATCCCAGAGGAGCCTGATATGCTCTCCAGACCACTCCGTGACCCACCTCTCCCTGGAATACTGCAGAGAGCTACGTGAGGTCCTCGCCAGGGAGGACTTCGTGTCTAAGATCGTACACACTGAGCTCACACCCCACTTATGAACGGACACCACACCGTGGATTTCAGTGAGAAAGTTCTTTATCACACAGTAGAGTTTTAGGCCAAATGAACACTTATTTACACGCGATCGAGGGATCGTAAAGTCTCAGTTGTAAGGAGTAGGGAAGCGGGACAGTCTCAATATTGGGCAGTACGTAGCGTACCCTGCGCACAGCTCTCAATCCTCGAGCCGGGGGATAAAGAAGATGGAGGTTGTACTGGCTGCTCCACTCACATCTTCTCGAGCCAGGGCGTGTTGATAGCATCGATGGTCCAGCCGGACCAGAGTACTCCTCGAGCCGCGACGAGGTCAGCAGGGCTCGATCCGGAGTGAACAGAGTGTCTGTTGGTTCTTGGGGAGCCGCAACCACGTCAGCAGGGCTCAGGATGTTCCACGAATGTCCTTAGAGTTACAAGGATAAGTCGCGACAAGGTCAGCAGGGCTCGAAGGTTCCAGTTCCTTCTTCACGAGGATGAGCCGCGACAACGTCAGCAGGGCTCGATAAGCTCCAAAGTTGATCTTCTCCACAATGGCTGAGCCGCGACCAGGTCCGCAGGGCTCTCTTGTCCAGGATTACACTGCCTGCTAGTTCTTAGGTGGGCCTTGATATAGTGCAGTGGCCCTTTGATGTCCGGACCCTCGCAGGCGGAGATCTCATGCCTCGGGGCTGGTCGTCGGAGTCTGCCGTCGGTTGGCCCTTTGATCCTTTTTACAATGTGTCCGGGGATTCCCAGATGCCCAGCAGGGCCTGGAGCCAGCTCTCGGGGAGGCCAGAGGTGCGATTGGAACCAGCCCGCAGGAGGCCAGAGATGTGAGAGAAGCCAGTCTCCCAGGGGAGGCCAGAGGTGCAACCGAAGCTCCTTGGTCCTATCTCACTCAGGAAGCCCTCTACCCCCCAGCCGGGCATGTAGCGTCTGATGCCTAAGTTTGGCTGGGGCCGGGGTCAGGCAAAGGCTATTGAGTCAGGGACCTCGGGAAGAGTAATGGCGGCCGGTGGCCCTGTGGGGTGGTGTAGGGCCTGGGCTCCCGGTACCGGGAAGAGGGATGCGGTGAAGGTCGTCCATTGGTAGGGTCGTGTAGGGAGCGGGACGGACAGGGGCGGGACGACCAGGGGTCTCTGGGTGCAGGGCTAGGCTTACGAGTTGCTGAGGAATAGGGCGAACCACGCCACGAGGCCGAGTCCAACAATATTTGAGTCTGGTTTCGATAATCTAGAAATGCCTGACATAAATGAAGGCAACCACTACATTTTGATAAAAAGAGGAAATCTAAAAGCTGAAATACGGTTTATTCAACCCTTGACTTCAAATGTAAACATAGTTGTATTCTCTGTATTCAACAGCATCGATCAGGTCAACTATGCCAGACATATATCTTTAAAATATTGTGAAATGGACATGGTTCAGATGCAAGAATTTTATAAATACACTAAGAAATACGTTTTGGGTGTTTTTCAAGAGATTGCCTACCGATGGGAAATAGGGTTAGAAAGACCACAATTGCTTGTCTTTAACATAGACCCTGATTAAAAGGCCAGAACACAGTGGGTGGCCTTGTTTTTGGATATAAACAAGGTTATGGTGTTTGAAATCTCTGCAGCACTCCTTGGACATAGCATCAATAAAATATATATTCAAGTATGTTAAAAAAAAAGCTGCTGCTAGGGTGGAGTATAACAAAATGCAGGTACAGGGTTCTCTAGCCATCAAGTGTGTGGAAAATTATATATATTTTATTAGTAAAATGTCAGAGTGTATGTCGTTTAGAAATTTTTAAAATCTATTTTCAAATGAACTTCTTACCAATGACAGTATTGTTATGAAATATGTGAAAGAAAATTCCAGGTCTACGTCAAGCTCTGTTAAAACAGAATATGGTGTTTGTCAAAAGCATAAGGTCGTGTAACACCAGTTTGTGTAACAAAGACTGTCTAAAATAAAATAATTTAATCTTGAATGAAGACTTAGCATTTTTTATTCTTGTTAGAAATGGGGGTCTCTAGTTCGCATGGGCTTGTACCTTTGTCCATGTAGGAACTCTTCTTCATAGTAAGGATAAGGGAGTTACACTCCTAAAATAATGACCCTTGCTCACCCCCTTGGGAGCTTGGCACAAGCAGTTAGGTTTATCTTAGAGGCAGTGTGTAAAGAATTTGCACATAACCAACAGTAATACATTGTAAGCATTGCAAAACGACATCACACCAGTTTAGAAAAATATCCAATATTTTTATATACTTAAGACAAGATCAAAAATTATAAAATAAAATAAAAAATACAGTGCCTAGAAACCTTCAGTTATCAAAAAAACTTAAAAAACAGTTCATTGAAGTCGATAGCTCCCTCTGGGGCTATCTCAGCGTCGTGAACAAACAAATCCAAACAATTCTGTCTTACCGTGGTGTCGCGGGCCAGCTACGGTGTCGGGAAGAACCACAAAGCAGTACCTTTAGAAATGCTGAGTGTTGGTGACCTCTAGTTGAACTTCCGAAAGCAAGGCATCTGCAGGCGTCTGCTCCGAAAGTCGGTGTGGGAGTCGTCGGGCTCTTGAAGTCACACGCATTGCAGAACGAACTCCTCGCGGTTAAAGTCAGGAGCTCTGGCGTCGACAGGCATAGGGTGCTGCAGTGCAAAGTGCAGTGATGCAGCGTGCTATGCCCTTAGGGCCCGGTGCCAGCAGCAGCTTGGTGGCAAGATCAGATGGCATCGTCAGTGAGACCAAGGTCGTGGTGCGAAGTGGTGCGGTGCATGTCGCAGTGCAGGCAGGTCACGGTGCAAGCAGAGGCATCATCAATTCTGAAGGGCTGTTGTCGGCTGACGAACTGGAGTCGATGGCGCCGGCGTCGGTATGACAAGGGTATGGTGTGGAATGAGGGCGGTGCATCGTGTAACTTTACAAGCGGTGCCCTCAAACCAGGGTGTAAGCTGCAGCATCAGTTTCGGAGTGGAACGGAGTCAGCAGGGATAACAAGGCAGCGTCGTGAAGCAAGGTTATGCGGAGTGTGGTGCCCATGGGTCGCGGTGCGAGCAGATGCTCGGTCGCGGAGTCAGCAGATGTCGTTGTTGAGACCAGGGTCGTAGTTGGAGAAACTCACAAAAATAGATTGCAGAACGTTCAGTCCAGTCCATTCACTGCCCTAGACAGAAGCAGTGCCTGCAGGCCAACACAGCCAAGCACACAGCAAAGTAGTAATTCCTCCTCACAGCTTCTCCAGGTCTTCTTTTTGGCAGTATTATTGGTCAAAAGAGTTCTAGAGGTCAGGGGTTTGTGCCCCACTTTTTATAGCCCAAAATCCTTTGTCCTCTCAGGCAGAGAGTGTCTGCGCCCAGCCAGAAACAGTTCAGCCCTCTCTGGTGGTGCTTCCTGGCATGAGGTGGAGACTGCATTGTTAGTGGCAGACCAGGCCTATTCAGCTGAAAGGAAATCTCCTTCCCCTACTCTAAATGCAGCCCAGGTCTATTCATCCCTTTCCTGACCCACCTAGTCTATGTGAAGCCATGGATCCTCTCCAGCCCCTGTCATCCAAAACCCAGACAATCAATCCACAACCCCAGCAGAGGCCTACTGGATGGCTGAGCAAAAAAAGACATAGTTTCTAAAAGTGGTATTTTTAAACACAGAATGTAAAAACCACCTTCACTAAAATATGCATCTTTAGATTCTTTCAAGCATACAAAACTTTATTTTTCTACCTAGTTCCCAGGGCCAGTTATGTTTATAAGATGTTATAAACAAACTCCCCATTCTGTCCAATGGGAACAGGTAGCCTTGCAATAGTGAAAAACGAAATTGTCAGTAATTCACTATCAGGACATGCTACATGCACCAGGTCGGTCCTATCTTTCACATACACTGCACCCTACCCACAGGGGTACCTTGGGCCTATTTTAGGGGTGACTGGCATGTAAGAAAAGGGGAGGTTAGGGCCTGGCAAGTGGGTACACTCGCCAAGTCGACATGCTCTGTGCACAGGCTACGTAATGGCAGGCCAGATTTACATTTACAGGCCATTTGCATGGGTGGCACAATCCAGTGCTGCAGCCTAAAAGCATTTGATTTACAGGCCCTGGCACGCTAAATGAACACCAACCCATAACACATTTCACAACAGGAGCACTTGCTCTTTACCACAGATCAGCAGTGAGAAAAGTATGCAGAGACACTAAGTCAGCAAAAACAGAGTCAAAAATCAGGAGCTCAGAAAGCAAAAACTCAGGGGAAAGAAACCAAAAGATGCCAAGTCTAACACATGTCCCCTCCAGCTGAAAGTAGGGAGATCTACCCAACCTCCTGTAAGTTTTCTTCACTTAGGCGGAAGAACCTGTACAGACCATCTGCATTGGCATGTTCTGTGCCAGGGCGGTGTTCTACCGTAAAGTCCATTCCCTGTAGGGAGATGGACCACCTTACCGGTTTTGGATACTCACCCCTCATTTGCATCAACCAACTGAGGGGCCTGCGGTCTGTCTGAACCTGAAAGTGAGTCCCAAACAGGTAGGTCCTTAGCTTCTTCAGTGCCATGACCACAGCGAAAGCTTCCCTTACTATGGCACTCCACCTCTGTTCCCTGGGGAGTAGTCTCCTGCTAAGGAAGACTACAGGCTGGTCTAGGCCCTCTTCGTTCAGTTGTGAGAGAACCGCTCCTACACCATGCTCTGAAGCGTAAGTCTGCATGAAAAAATCCTTGGAGAAGTCTGGTGCCTTGAGCATGGGCGCTGTGCAAATGGCGACCTTCAAGGCATCAAAAGCCTTCTGGTAGGACTCAGTCCAGATCATGGAAGTCAGCTTTGTTAAGGGGGCAACAATGGTACCATAGCCCTTAACAGACCTCCTGTTGTAACCGGTTAGACATAAAAAGGCTCTCACTTCTGTCTGGGTCATGTTGTCAATCCTGACTGCTTCCTACCTGGTGTCCCAAATACTTCACCGAACCCTGCCCGATCGGGCACTTTACTGACCTTTATCTTGAGACCTACCCTTTGCAGAGCCCTAAAACTCTTCCCTCAAGGTGCTGCAAGTGTTCTTCCCAGCTGGAACTGAACAATGCAATGTCATCCAGGTAGGAGGCACTGAAATCCTCTAGCCCAGCCAACACCTGGTTGACCAACCTCTGAAAGTTAGTAGGGGCATTCTTCAATCCAAAGGGCATCACCCCGGAACTGGTAACGTCCTTCTGGGGTTGAGAATGCTGACCTCTCCTTGCCCCCATCGGTTAAGGCAATCTTCCAGTACCCAAAATGTAATTCAAACATGCTGATGAACTTGGCCACTTCCTACTGATCAACGAGCTCATAAGCTCTGGGGATGGGGTGCATGTCAGTCCTGGTTACGGCATTGAGCCCACGGTAGTCCATACAAAACTGCAGTTCTGGAGTGGCACTGGGTGCAGCAGCCTTTGGGACCAAGACCACTGGGCTGGCTCAAGGACTGTTGGAGGGGTGAATCCTCTTTGATGCTGGCCCTGACCCGGTGAGTCAACCTGTAAATCTTGTGTTTTAGAGGAGGGCAGTCACTGGTGATTACGTCATGGGTACTCCAGTGAGTAGCACCTGGGGTCAGAGGAAACAGTGGGGCAAACTGACCCAACAACTGGTGACAGTCAATCTGCTTCTCTGGGGTCAGTGTAGGGGAGAGGATCACACCTTCCACTGACCCATCATGCTCCTTGGTGGGTACCAGACCGTTACCGTGGGGGTGGTTAGGAGTGGTGAACTTGTAGGTTACACCACACTCCTTCCACAGGGATGTCATACTTGGATATGAAATTAGTCCCCCAGTCAGACACCACCTATCCAGGGAACCCCACGTGGGAATAGATGCCCATTAACGCCCTGCCCACCACTGGTGCCATCGTTGTCCTGAGAGAGATTGCCTCCGTGTATCGGGCGGTGTTGGACTTGGGCCTTGTGGCAGGTTCACTCCTGAACTTTTTGCCTTGAAGTATAGTGATTTCTGGTCTTTGCCCACTTTGACACTGTGGCGCAGTGTAAAGTGCGTGCACTCCTTGAGTGCATGTGGTGAGATAGGCCTGCCCTCCCATAGGAATGCATGGGGAATGTATGTGTCCCTGGTAGTTCCTGATGCGTGGGGAGTGCAGGCTCGAGTTTGGTATGTGTGAACTCGTGTGAGTGAATGCTGCGCAACGGTATGTGCGGCTTGTATGTGTCTAGTGGGGAAGGGCCACTTCTAGACATGGCTATGTGTGTTCAGTGAGGGTGCTGGAGCGTGATTGGCTGGAGCTGGCTGGCATGCCAGGCTCCAGGAAGTCTGGATGGGTCTGCCCGGTGGTGAGTGGGAGATTAGCATGCTGATGGCTGGGGAGGAGTGTACCTGTGTCCTGAATGAGGCTGGGTTTTATTTATTTATTTATTTATTTATTTATTTATTTTTGTGTACTTATAAAGCGCAACCTATCACCCAGAGGGCATCCTGGCGCTTTGAACTTCGGCAGGCACACAACTCACTGCTCAAACAATTTTCGGGAACAAATGCGTTTTCAGCGCTTTCCTAAATGGTAGGTAATCCTTGTGGCTTCTCAGAGAGAGAGGAAGGGAGTTCCAGAGTCTGGCCGCCGCAACACTGAATGAGCGGCCACCCATCCTGACTCTCTGGAACCTCGGGACCACCAACAAGCTGGCTGACAATGTTGGCTCCGCCCCCCTGTCGTGCGTCTAATGACCCAAGCCCTGCCAGTGAATAGAGAGGGTGGTTGAGGTAAACAGAGTACACAGACCAGCTGCGACTGGTTCTGCCCCCACCCTGCCCAAAGACAAAGGATTTGTCTGTATAAAAAGAGGCTGTGACATCTTGGAAAATGTTCTTGTTCCCAACTTGAATCTTGCCAGGGGCGTGCTGCTGCTTGGGCTCAGGGGAAGGCTTGCCTCCCTGAGCCCTGCCCAGCCCCTGGACTGCTGAGATGCTGGATTACTGAAGGACTTTGTTGCTTTCTGTGCCTTCCTAGCGCCTGGGAGCGCTGCATTCCTTTCCTAGCGCTGGGGAGCGCTTTATCCTGTTTGGAGCGCTGGGAGCGCTCTATTTTTCACTTATAGCGCTGGGAGCGCTTTCTGTCTGTCATAGCGCTAGGAGCGCTTTATCTGCCTTTTAGCGCTGGGAGCGCTTTGCCCGCCCTAGCGAGTGCCCACCTCGCTTATTGGTAATTACTTTGCCCCCTGGCAGGTGCCCACCCCACCAGGGACCTTGCCGCTTCTCCGCGGCCCGATCGAGTGCCCTCCTCGATTCATTTTGTATTTTTGAAGTCGCCAGTGCCCACCCGGCATTGCCCCTCGAGATCACCGCCGCAGCCCAGGAGTGTGTGCAGCCCCCTCCGGGCCGCCGCGCTGCCTTCGACGACCCGGAAGTGCTGGGCCTGCCGGCCAATCCCTGCGCGGCCCGGGAGAGGCGAACCGGAAGTCCCGCCCCCGCAGCCAAGCAGCGAAGAGAGAAGCAGCCGGCTGTGTCCACGAGGCTCCCGTGAGGAGTGGAGAGCCCCGCGCTGCCCAGAGGAGGAGCCCACGCTACAGAGAGCCGGTAAGGTGGGGGGCTCCCTGTGATGTGTGCCCTTCGAGGCACAAAGCCTTTCTGCATTCTTGAGCCGCCCTGTCTGTCAGGGGCCAGCTCCAACGATGGGGCTGTAATTGTGCTAGCCAGCCCTGTGAGGTGCCAGTGAGGGCACTGTGCCTTTCCCCGAGCGGCCCCAACCTGCAGGGGGCTGCTCCAACGTGCCCAGATTGCCTTAAAGGTCCCGTGGGGACCCGTGAACATTCACAGAGCCAGCGCGCTCCAACGTGGGGGTGCCATTGTCCTCAGAGCCTAGAGGGCTCCAGAAGTGCGCAATGGGTATTTCCAGAGCCGGTGGGCTCCAACCAGTTGGCGCAGTTTTGCCAAAGGGCCAGTGAGGGCCCCGGGCCGCAGTTATGAGTCACAGCTACCCAGCAGTTAGTAGGCAGCTGCACCATTTTAGGAGGGACATGTGCTGGACTTAGGAGTGAGTCGCACTCCTTCATCCCTACCCTGGCCTTCCAGGCCCCCTGTTCTGTCCCTCAGCTGCCCAGCAAGTAGTGGGCAGCTGCTACATTTAGGTCTTGGCGCAGTGGCGCAACCTGGACCCTGGACTTTGATGTAAGTTCATGTTAATGTGATTTCTGCAAAGTGCTCTTTGCTGCACCTCTGAATGTGTTGTAGATGCATCATGTGCCTTGTTCCTTACACCTCTGAATGTTTATGCATCATGTGTTTTGTCTCCAGGTCTAGGCCCCTACAGGTATTGTGATACTTAGGTGGATGTTCTTGCTAGTGCAGGTGGTGCTAGTGAGGTCCTGGTTCCCTGCGTGACCTGTTCCTAAGGTGGTTAGGATTGCGTAGGTGGTATTTACCTGATTACCAGTAGTTACTGGTGGTGTGCTATTTGGTGCTACAGTGATTTTCTGTTATGTTCTAAGTGATATTCCAATGGCTTGATACTGAGCTCGCCCCCTGACCAGAGTCCCAGGACCAGTGGACTCTATTGTGCCTTCCCTGACAAATTGCGGGGACTTGTCTGATCTCCCTGGGCCACTGGGGCCTCGCTGAAGTGTGCCCCGCTCACTCCCCTCGGCAGCTCGTGCCGGCCGCCCGTCCAAGCTGTCCCCTGAGCCGCGCCGCTTCGCTGGCCCGCCCGCATCCTGCCTCCCCCTCCTCTTCTGAGCCGCACATATTGGTCACCCCAGAGAAACGCTTGTAGCTAGCCGGTCGCCCGCTAAAGCCTACTAAGGAGGTCACTCGCATTATCCTGCGCAACCAGGACGGAAGGTACTGTCCGATAGGCTCTATGTTCTAAGTTCTAGGCCTACAAGTATTGTATTGCTAGTTCTAAAAGTGCTGATTCCTGACAGTGGTCCAGATGGCCCTTGTCTTGTACATATCCCTGTAAATTCTGCCCATGCCTGTTGGCACATTGTAAAGTGTGAGTTTTTATCTAATGTGTTTTGGTGTAATACAAAGGCTATTTTTACATATAACCTTGCGTGGAGTTTCCTTTGTGGTGGGCCTGGGTGCTGTTGCTGGGGTGCGTGCGCAAATACTTAACTCACATCGCCTCCAAGTTTAGCCTTGCTGCTCGCGCCACGTTACCTAGAGGGTGAGCAGGGGTTATCTTGGCGTGTAACTCCCTTGCCCTGACTTGGGAATGGTGGTCTCTGACTGACTTTGGCGAAAGACCTGGCCAGCCAGGGTTCCCATTTCTAACAGGTGGCATGGTCCACCAAGACTGGGATGTACCTGTTGCCAATGGCTGAATTTGGATCCAGTGGCCCCACAATGTATATCCCTACCCTTTCAAAGTGTGTTCCAACAACTGGAAAAGATTGCAGAGGAGCTTTGACCTTCCTCCCAATCTTAACACTTGCTTGGCAAGACCGACAATTTCCATCTGGCTGCCTTCGCATTTGGGGCCAGAAGAAGTGGGTGACAAGCCTGTCAAAGGTCTTGTCCTGCCCCAAATGTCCTGCCAAAGGCACATCATGAGCCAGACCATTCTCCCAGTAGATACAATGTGATCCAGACTGACCACCAGCTGCCTAGTCTGCAGCCTGCCGTCGCTGACCCTCCAGAAAAGGACACTATTTCTGCTCCGTGCAGAATTCTTCCCTGGTGGGACCCCCTTCTTGTTGCCAATGGGTCAGCTCAGAGATGTCCCCCAGTTCAGCTACCCTTTCCCCTGTAGGTACCAGAGCGTCCCCCTCAAGGTCAGCCTCCTCCCGGTCCATGGGAACTTCATCGGCCGGTTTTCCGTGCCACCTGCCCTTTCTCTTGGCAGGGACCTGGGCCACTGTTTCAGGCTCCAAGTCATTCTGATCATTCTTTCTGGCAGCCATTGACCGAATGGACATGCATGCTCACTCTGGCAACCCAAGCATCTCAAAGTGAGACCTGAGCTCAACATCCTGACTGCTCCAAGTCATTACCTAGCAGAAAATCTAGAGGCATGGTTGGGCTCACAACCACCCTCAAGGGACCTGAGACCTCCCCATTCAAAGGGAACCTGTGCCACCATACACTGCCACTCTGAGGTGTCCACAGCAACTACTTGGAGGAATGCCTCTGGGACTACCTGCTCTTCAGAGACCAGGCGACACTACACTGAGGTTGCACTGGCTCCAGTATCTCTGAGCGCCTCAACCCTTTTCCCATTGATGGTCACCCAGGTGCTGTATTACTTTGTGTTAGGGGGAACCTGGTTTCCTGGACCATGTCACTGTGCCCTAGTGAGAGGAGGGTCGGTTCTGTGGGATCCCCACCCTCCTGTGGGCACCCCTCCTCTCCAAGCGATATACTAGCGAACACCTTGGACTGCCCATCGGTGGGTGGCTGTACCCTGTGGGACACTTTGGGTCCCCCTTTAAGTGACCCACCTGATCACATGCAAAACACTTGTGGGGGGCGGTGTCAGCAGACTTTCCTGAAGAGTCCCTGGTCTGGAGGGGTTCCACCTCTCCCAAAATCACATCCACCGTAGGTGTAGGCTCCTCCGCCTCTCCATTATGCCCACTGGCATGTCTGGCTCCTACCCAGGCCCTCAGTGCATTTTGTAGCTCCTTCTCCTGCTCTTGCCTCCAGAAAGAGGCAAGAGCGGTGCAGAAAGAGGGAAGCGGGGTACAGAAAGAGGCTAGAGGGGTGCACAAAGAAACAAGAGAGGTGCAGAAAAAAGCAGGAGAAGTGCAGAAAGAAGAAACAGAAGTGCAGAAAGATAAAAGAGGGGTGCAGAAAGAGGCAGGAGAAGTTGAGAGAAAAGCAACATAGGTGCAGAAAGAGGTAAGAGAAATGCAGAAAGAGACAACAGAAGTGTAGAAAAAGGCAAGAAAAGTGCAGAAAGAACCAACAGAGGTGCAGAAAGAGTCAAAAGAGATACAGAAAGAGGCAAGAGAGGTACAGAAACAGGCAAGAGAGGTACAGAAAGAGGGAACAGGGGTGCAGAGGCAGGTAGAAGAAGTGCAGAAAGAAGCAAGAGAAGTGCTGAAAGAAACAACAGAGGTGCAGAAAGAAACAAGAGAAGAGATGAAACAGACAACAGAATTGCAGAAATAAACAAGAAAGGTGCAGAAAAAAGGAAGAGAAGTGCAGAGAGATGCAGAAAGAGCCAAGCGAGGTGCAGAGAAAGGCAAGGGTGGTGCAGAAAGAGGGAAGAGAAGTGCAGAAAGTGGGAGGAGTTGTCCAGGAAGAGGGAAGAGGGGTCCAGAAAGAGTCAAGAGGGGTGCAGAAAGAAGCAGCAGAGGTGCAGAAAGAGGCAAGAGAAGTGTAGCAGGAGAAGTGTAGAAAGAGGTAAGAAAGGTACAGAAACAGGCAATAGAGGTACAGAAAGAAAGAACAGGGGTGCAGAAAGAAGGAAGGGTTGTGTGGAAAGTGGGTAGAGGGATGCAACATGAAGCAAGAGAGGTGTAGAAAGAAGCAAAAGAAATGCATAAAAAAGCAACATAGGTACAGAAAGAGGTAAAAGGAGTGCAGACAGAAGCAAGAGAGGTACAGAAAGAAGCAAGAGAAGTACAGAAAGAAGCAACAGAGGTACAGAAAGAGGTTAGAAGGGTGCAGCAAGAGGCAAGATAAGCGCAGACAGAAGCAACAGATGTGCAGAAGGAGGCAGGAGAAGTGAGGAAATAGGCAAAAGAACTGCAGAAAGAAGCAAGATGAGTACAGAAAGGGGCAAGAAAGGTACAGAAACAGGCCGTAGATGTGCAGAAAGAAGGAACAGGTGGGCAGAAAGTAGCAACAGTGGTGCAGAAGTAGGCAAGAGAAGTGCAGGAAAGTGGCAAGAGTGGTTGCAAAAACAGGCAGGGAGGTGCAAACGAGGGAACAGGGGTACAGAAAGAGGCAAGAGAGGTACAGGAAGACTGTAGAGGAGTTAAGAAATAGGCATGAGGGGTGCTGAAAGAAGCAAGTGATGAACAGAAAGTGACATCAGAGGTGCAGAAAGAAAGAAAGAAAGGTGCATAAACAGGCAGGAGAGGTGCAGAAAGAGGGAATGGAGTGCAGAAATAGGCAAGAGAAGTTCAGAAAGTGGCAAGAAGGTGCAGAAAGAGGCAACAGAGTTGTGCAGAAAGTTGGAAGAGGGGTGCAAAAAGAAGCAAGAGAGGTACAGAAAGAAGCAAGAAAAGTGCAAAAATAAGCAAAATAGGTGCAGAAACAGGCAAAAGGGGTACAATCAAAAACAAGACAGGTGCAGAAAGAAGAAAGGAAACTGCAGAAAGAAGCAATTGAGGTGCAGAAAGAGGCTAGAGAAGTGCATAAACAGGCATGATAGGTGCAGAAAAAGGCAAGCGAGGTACAGAAAGATGGTGCAAAAAATGTTAGGAGAAAAGCAGAAAGAAGCAACAGAGGTGCACCTACAGTGCACCTACACTGGAGAACAACTGCGAAACTGATAGGTGTGATTTCAAAACCTGCACTAGTACCAATTTTCTGTGACTCGCTTCAAATGCAATGCCTGTGGAGTTCTCCTATTATCCCTCTTATCTATCCCAGTCATCACCAAGTAGGAAGTATTCATCGGCGGGAAAGAATGAGACAAAGTCTGTGCTAGGCTGCCTTGTTAATGCACGTCCGCTGTGCACATACATGTCTGAGTTTGCCTTATTCATTGAAACATATGGTGTAGATGTAGCCTTCATTACAGAAACCTGGGGAGATTCCTCCGCAGATCCCGAGCTAGCAATGGCAGTTCCCTCAGGATACACCCTATTTAGGCAAGACCGAGTGGGTAAACGAGGGGGAGGGCTGGCCATCCTGTTTCCAAATATATGGAAGGGGTTTTTACCACAATGATCATCACTCAGCCCCACCCTCTTCAATGTCTACATGAGCCCCCTCGTAGCCATCGCATGCCAACCCAACCTCAATATCATCTCCTACGCCGACGACACCCAGCTGATCCTCTACCTCACCAACGACCCTGCCACCGCCAGAACCAACCTACACGAAGGGATGAAAGAAGTAGCCGAGTGGATGAATAACACCTGCCTGAAACTGAACTCAGACAAGACGGAAGTCCTCATCCTTGGATCATCACCCTCTGCCTGGGACGACTCCTGGTGGCCCCCGGACCTAGGCAGCGCACCCAAACCAACGGACCATGCACGCAACCTGGGCTTCATCCTGGACTCCTCCCTCTCGTTGACCAGAAAAGTCAACGCCGTCTCCTCATCGTGTTTCAACATCCTACGCATGCTCCGAAAGATTTTCCGATGGATCCCCACCGAAACCAGGAAGACGTTCACCCAAGCACTCGTCACCAGTCGACTGGACTACGGAAACACCCTCTACACCGGACCCACAACCAAACTGCAGAAAAGACTGCAACGCATCCAGAACGCCTCCGCACGACTCATCCTGGACATCCCCCGACACAGCCACATCTCCGGACACCTGAGAGACCTGCACTGGCTCCCCGTCAGCAAGAGAATCACGTTCCGTCTCCTCACCCACGCACACAAGGCCCTCCACAACCTGGGCCCCAGGTACCTCAACAACCGCCTGACCTTCTACACACCCACCCGCCAACTGCGGTCGACCAACCTCGCCCTCGCCGCGGTTCCACGCATCCGAAGAGCCACCATGGGAGGAAGATCCTTCTCCTACCTGGCAGCCAAAATTTGGAACTCCCTCCCCATCCACCTCTGTCATACCCAAGACCACCTCTCCTTCAGGAAGCAACTCAAGACCTGGCTGTTCGAGCAGTAGCGGACCCCCCTTCCCCAAGCGCCTTGAGACCCTCTGGTTGAGTAGCGCGCTATACAAATTTCTTGATTGATTGATTGATTGACCTCTCAACACAATGGACCCACCATGGAATCCCTTCTTTTTAAATTAATGATAGGCAACCATCATACTTTTAATGCTCTGCTATGCTACCAACCCCCTGTCCCCCGGGCTAATTTCCTGAAGGTCATCAGCAATTCCTTTGATGTTATGTCTCAGTGTTCGGTTTTTACACTCTTGCGCGATTTTAACCTTCATATGAAGATACACTAGATAGTGATGCCGTACATTGGAGTCAAGCTATCCAGGCTGATGAAGGCTGATAGCCAGAAACCGGTCCTTGGATGCTTGATTCCGGTCTGGGAAAGTCATGGCTTGGTAGTTCGGACTGGACTGTTCCCATGAGGCACAGGGTAAGAGGTGATTTGCATATAGCCAGTGTCGAACCTAGGGTGGTGTGGAGCGCAAAAAAACGATGGATTTAGGTCCAGATCCTTGTACTGGGGTGAATGTATGACATTGTTCTACATTCTGTCCATCAACTGCGTTTTTTGCAATTTTCACCCCGAGTGGGCTGGGTATGCTCAGACGTGAATCCCAGGCTCTCCACACCACTGGAGTCAAGCTATCCAGGCTGATGAAGGCTGATAGCCAGAAACCGGTCCTTGGATGCTTGATTCCGGTCTGGGAAAGTAATGGCTTGGTAGTTCGGACTGGACTGTTCCCATGAGGCACAGGGTCAGAGCTGATTTGCATATAGCCAGTGTCTAACCCAGGGTGGTGTGGAGCGCAAAACAAAAACAATTGATTTAGGCCCAGATCCTTGTACTGGGGTGAATGTATGACATTGTTCTACATTCTGTCCATCAACTGTGTTTTTTGCAATTTTCACCCCGAGTGGGCCTGGTATGCTCAGACGTGAGTCCCAGGCTCTCCACACCACTGGAGTCAAGCTATCCAGGCTGTTGAACGCTGATAGCCAGAAACCGGTCCTTGGATGCTTGATTCTGGTCTGGGAAAGACATGGCTTGGTAGTTCAGACTGGACGGTTCCCATGAGGCACAGGGTCAGAGCTGATTTGCATATAGGCAGTGTCTAACCCAGGGTGGTGTGGAGTGCAAAAAAATGATGTATTTAGGCCCAGATCCTTGTACTGGGGTGAATGTAAGACATTGTTCTACATTCTGTCCATCAACTGTGTTTTTTGCAATTTTCACCCCGAGTGGACTGGGTATGCTCAGACGTGAGTCTCAGGCTCTCCACACCACTGGAGTCAAGCTATCCAGGCTGATGAAGGCTGATAGCCAGAAACCGGTCCTTGGATCCTTGATTCCGGTCTGGGAAAGACATGGCTTGGTAGTTCGGACTGGACTGTTCCCATGAGGCACAGGGTCAGAGCTGATTTACATATAGCCAGTGTCTAACCCATGGTGGTGTGGAGTGCAAAAAAAGATGTATTTAGGCCCAGATCCTTGCACTGGGGTGAATGTATGACATTGTTCTACATTCTGTCCATCAACTGTATTTTTTGCAATTTTCACCCCGAGTGGGCTGGGTATGCTCAGACGTGAGTCCCAGGCTCTCCACACCACTGGAGTCAAGCTATCCAGGCTGATGAAGGCTGATTGCCAGAAACCGGTCCTTGGATGCTTGATTCTGGTCTGGGAAAGACATGGCTTGGTAGTTCGGACTGGACTGTTTCCATGAGGCACAGGGTCAGAGCTGATTTGCATATAGCCAGTGTCTAACCCAGGGTGGTGTGGAGTGCAAAACAAGAATGGATTTAGGCCCAGATCCTTGTACTGGGGTGAATGTAGGACATTGTTCTACATTCTGTCCATCAACTGTGTTTTTTGCAATTTTCGCCCCGAGTGGGCTGGGTATGATCAGACGTGAGTCCCAGGCTCTCCACACCACTGGAGTCAAGCTATCCAGGCTGATGAAGGCTGATAGCCAGAAACCGGTCCTTGGATGCTTGATTCCGGTCTGGGAAAGACATGGCTTGGTAGTTCGGACTGGACTGTTCCCATGAGGCACAGGGTCAGAGCTGATTTGCATATAGCCAGTGTCTAACCCAGGGTGGTGTGGAGCGGAAAACAAAAACGATGGATTTAGGCCCAGATCCTTGTACTGGGGTGAATGTATGACATTGTTCTACATTCTGTCCATCAACTGTGTTTTTTGCAATTTTCATCCCGAGTGGGCCTGGTATGCTCAGACGTGAGTCCCAGGCTCTCCACACCACTGGAGTCAAGCTATCCAGGCTGATGAACGCTGATAGCCAGAAACCGGTCCTTGGATGCTTGATTCTGGTCTGGGAAAGACATGGCTTGGTAGTTCAGACTGGACGGTTCCCATGAGGCACCGGGTCAGAGCTGATTTGCATATAGGCAGTGTCTAACCCAGGGTGGTGTGGAGTGCAAAAAAATGATGTATTTAGGCCCAGATCCTTGTACTGGGGTGAATGTATGACATTGTTCTACATTCTGTCCATCAACTGTGTTTTTTGCAATTTTCACCCCGAGTGGGCTGGGTATGCTCAGACGTGAGTCTCAGGCTCTCCACACCACTGGAGTCAAGCTATCCAGGCTGATGAAGGCTGATAGCCAGAAACCGGTCCTTGGATCCTTGATTCCGGTCTGGGAAAGACATGGCTTGGTAGTTCGGACTGGACTGTTCCCATGAGGCACAGGGTCAGAGCTGATTTGCATATAGCCAGTGTCTAACCCAGGGTGGTGTGGAGTGCAAAAAAAAGATGTATTCAGGCCCAGATCCTTGTACTGGGGTGAATGTATGACATTGTTCTACATTCTGTCCATCAACTGTGTTTTTTGCAATTTTCACCCCGAGTGGGCTGGGTATGCTCAGACGTGAGTCCCAGGCTCTCCACACCACTGGAGTCAAGCTATCCAGGCTGATGAAGGCTGATTGCCAGAAACCGGTCCTTGGATGCTTGATTCCGGTCTGGGAAAGACATGGCTTGGTAGTTCGGACTGGACTGTCCCCATGAGGCACAGGGTCAGAGCTGATTTGCATATAGCCAGTGTCTAACCCAGGGTGGTGTAGAGTGCAAAAAAACTATGGATTTAGGCCCAGATCCTTGTACTGGGGTGAATGTATGACATTGTTCTACATTCTGTCCATCAACTGTGTTTTTTGCAATTTTCACCCCGAGTGGGCTGGGTATGCTCAGACGTGAGTCCCAGGCTCTCCACACCACTGGAGTCAAGCTATCCAGGCTGATGAAGGCTGATAGCCAGAAACCGGTCCTTGCATGCTTGATTCCGGTCTGGGAAAGACATGGCTTGGTAGTTCGGACTGGACTGTTCCCATGAGGCACAGGGTCAGAGCTGATTTGCATATAGCCAGTGTCTAACCCAGGGTGGTGTGGAGTGCAAAAAAACGATGGATATAGGCCCAGATCCTTGTACTGGGGTGAATGTATTACATTGTTCTACATTCTGTCCATCAACTGTGTTTTTTGCAATTTTCACCCCGAGTGGGCTGGGTATGCTCAGACGTGAGTCCCAGGCTCTCCACACCACTGGAGTCAAGCTATCCAGGCTGATGAAGGCTGATTGCCAGAAACCGGTCCTTGAATGCTTGATTCTGGTCTGGGAAAGACATGGCTTGGTAGTTCGGACTGGACTGTTTCCATGAGGCACAGGGTCAGAGCTGATTTGCATATAGCCAGTGTCAAACCCAGGGTGGTGTGGAGTGCAAAAAAACAATGGATTTAGGCCCAGATCCTTGTACAGGGGTGAATGTATGACATTGTTCTACATTCTGTCCATCAACTGTGTTTTTTGCAATTTTCACCCCGAGTGGGCTGGGTATGCTCAGACGTGAGTCCCAGGCTCTCCACACCACTGGAGTCAAGCTATCCAGGCTGATGAAGGCTGATAGCCAGAAACCAGTCCTTGGATGCTTGATTCCGGTCTGGGAAAGACATGGCTTGGTAGTTCGGACTGGACTGTTCCCATGAGGCACAGGGTCAGAGCTGATTTGCATATAGCCAGTGTCTAACCCAGGGTGGTGTGGAGTGCAAAAAAACTATGGATTTAGGCCCAGATCCTTGTACTGGGGTGAATGTATGACATTGTTCTACATTCTGTCCATCAACTGTGTTTTTTGCAATTTTCACCCCGAGTGGGCTGTGTATGCTCAGACGTGAGTCCCAGGCTCTCCACACCACTGGAGTCAAGCTATCCAGGCTGATGAAGGCTGATAGCCAGAAACCGGTCCTTGGATGCTTGATTCCGGTCTGGGAAAGACATGGCTTGGTAGTTCGGACTGGACTGTTCCCATGAGGCACAGGGTCAGAGCTGATTTGCATATAGCCAGTGTCTAACCCAGGGTGGTGTGGAGTGCAAAAAAACGAAGGATTTAGGCCCAGATCCTTGTACTGGGGTGAATGTATTACATTGTTCTACATTCTGTCCATCAACTGTGTTTTTTGTAATTTTCACCCCGAGTGGGCTGGGTATGCTCAGACGTGAGTCCCAGGCTCTCCACACCACTGGAGTCAAGCTATCCAGGCTGATGAAGGCTGATAGCCAGAAAACGGTCCTTGGATGCTTGATTCTGGTCTGGGAAAGACATGGCTTGGTAGTTCGGACTGGACTGTTCCCATGAGGCACTGGGTCAGAGCTGATTTGCATATAGCCCGTGTCTAATCCAGGGTGGTGTGGAGTGCAAAAAAACGATGGATTTAGGCCCATATCCTTGTACTGGGGTGAATGTATGACATTGTTCTACATTCTGTCCATCAACTGTGTTTTTAGCCCTATTCTCAAACACGAATCACAGGTAAGATAAGCATTTTGGGGGACGAAGAATAATGGAGTAGGAGGAGAGGAGAGACTGACGGTAGTACTAGTAAAGTGGTAGCACAATTGAATTCACTAACTCTGTCAGGGGCACTTTTGGACAAATTTGGGCGATTACTTAGACAATTTAAATCCTCCAGCCAGGTAAGTTTCAGGAAAAAAAAACGTACAATTAACCCCCGCCTGCCTCCCCCACAAAACAGTAAAAACGCTTATATTATGTTTAAGTGAAAAATAAATAATTATTTCGACCCTAACAAAAATAAACTATCCCACAAGACCCAACCGACCCCCCTCCCTAACCCCAACCAATGTCCATGAAATGTCCCCAAATGTCCAAAAACCCCAAAGCCCAATTCCCCCCCCCCAAAAGTCTTTAAAAAAGGGGCAAGGGACAGTCTCTCTCTACTTTGGCCGGTAGTGTCCTGTGGCCAGGTGGTCATGCAGCTCTCTCCGGAGGGCCTTGAGTAGGGCTTTCTGCCTCTCCACCTCCTGCTCAAGGTAGGCCACTCGCAGGGTTAGTCGGTGCACACGAGCCTTGCAGGTACTGTGGGGGGCAGCCGTTGGTTTCGCAGCTCGGGAGTGGCAGGTGGCTGCCGGACCATGGCGACGTACCGCTGGAAGATTGCGCTGGCTGTATGACCCAGGGGCAGCGGAGGAGGATGCAACTGTTGTTGTTGATGTTGACTGAGAGTCATCCTCCTCCTCCTGAGCCACTAGCCGCCGAGATTCAGGGACAATTGCCTCCAGCTTCCGTTGCCTGGCCCGGATAGCCAACTCCTTCCTTGATAGTTTAGAAGGAGTATCTAAAAATACTGTAACCGATCCTCTTTAAGATTAGCACAAAATAATTCAACAGAAAGTTTTGTCACAGTATCACTAGCAACTTGCAAGCACAGTACATAACATTTTTGGCACGTATCTATCTAACCTCCCACTTCGTCGGCCTTTGCTCTAACATTAGTGGGAGTTTCAGGAATTCTATTAGCACTATATGGACTCAATACATTAGACTCAGACAGTACACCAGTCTACTTCTTCTCTCTTGTTTAGCGAAATTAGTACTTAAACTTGTGGAAGCCGGCATAATGCCAGCACAGTCAGCTTGCACCCAAGAAAAACAGACTCAAGCCATGATGATGCAGACTTGAGATACTGTTACCAGTCCAGTACATGCATGTGGGGAAGCTCTTACTTTTCTATTACGGGTGGCACTGGCCATACTCTGTTACAAGGGCTACTGCACAATTAATTTAACTTGCACCCTGCCCTGCCCCTGACTACTACAAAAGGAAAATGAAGAAGATAATATGATCACCTATCCCTTCACAGGATATTTGCTTATATAAGGGATGACTTTAGGTGCTTTGTTTTTATTGATTGAGTGAACACCAATAGGCCACACATGAATGACACAGGTGAAAAAAAATGATTAACATAGGTAATGAGTGGTCCCCGTAATCGCCGGAGGAAGTCACTTGTGACTTGACTTGATAATGTGAACTATACAATATAGATACACAATATATGCTGTGCTTGCAAACTACTGTTATTCAAGGGAGTATTCTGAAAAATTACAGCTTCTACTTTCCTCGGCTTCGCTACTCTGGCACGGACGTGCGGTGTTACATGCTCTTCAAAGTAACACTCTTCATACAGTGACCGTCTACTCTGTCTACTCTACATACACCTATGCTATCTTTGAGGAAGATACCATCCAGGCATCCATCCATTCAAAGTAAATGTCAATCATTCTTCTTAATGTCTCAACTGGACAAACCTTACTTTTTCTCACCGAAAAACACCCATTTTTTTTATTTCGTAAACCGCCACCCATGCATCCGTGCTTGACTTGCATTTGAATTTGACCCAAAGGATATATTGCGCACACATACAGTTTCTGTTTCACCCACCCAGGCAGTCCTCTTTTCTTTCTCCTTCCACCCATCCTTGCTTCAGCCTTAAACCGGCCATACATCAGATTCCCAGCCACATGTACCTGCATTCAAAATCACGTATCATTCTTTGCCAGTCATTAATTTAACTTGCTCGTCCTTCACAGCTGAGTTGAAGTCAAATTTAGAGGAGGCCACTGGTTACTCGCCAACTCCCGCCGCTAATGCTATTGCTAATGCGAAGTCAAGGGTGACTGTCTTCTACCTGGTTGACAAAAACTATGGGGCAGATTTATGTTAACTGGCGCATCCCCAGGGATGCGCCAGTTAATGTGCGCCACAGTGCGCCACAGCTCCGCCACCCTTGGTGCGCCGCATTTATAATGCGGCGCACCATGGGGCAAAAATGGCACAGATGCGTGACGCATCTGTGGCGTTAAGGTGGCGCATTGCTGGAGTTGCGTCGCAAGCGCGACGCAGCTCCAGCAAGGCTCGGTGGCGCCCCATCTCAACAATGCTGCATCAAGACCTACGCCTGCTTCAAGCAGGCGCAGGCTTTTGACGCAGCATTGGCCAGAAAGTGACTGAGTGAAATCTCATAGATTTCACTCAGCCACTTTTGCGAGGCGCACCTGCCCCGGAACGCCCACCCTGCGGCGGAACGCCCACAAGCGGCGCAGGGCTTTACAACGTGACGCATCTGCCTAGATGCGTCACGTTGTAAATCGTTCGTAGGGATGCGCCACGTTTACGCCGCCTTGCGTGACGCAACAGCGGCGTAAACGTGGCGCAAGGGCTTCATAAATCTGCCCCATAGTTCTAAATTTGTACGTCTTCTTAACAGTAAAGTGTACATTTACTGTACAACATATACACCCCTGCAGCGAGCCTACTCTGCAATCTCAATAAGTAAGGAATATAATAGCTTACCATTGCCTGCCACTACCGAGGCATCCCCCACAGCAGTTCCTGCTGGCATCGCATCCGCCCCTGGAGTGACCACCTCCACGCTGGCCCCGGCATTTCATATTTTTAGATGCCATATACACCACTCCCTTTTGTCTAGGAATGAAGAAAAATGTTACTACATACACAAATGTAATTATTTGTGACTCTCTAGTCACAAAAGCAATATGTTACTCATTGTCATCACCACCAGTACTTTAAGTTCCAACCAGGTGAGGGGTTTCCCACAATTAATGTGTAAAAAAACAGCCACTGTTCAGTTTTCATGAGTTCACCGTTTCTCTTCAACGGATTTTAATAAATGCTTTTATATAATGCACAATTGAAAATTAATATACAGAGTACACACAGAGCTTGTTGTTTTACTTTTAATAAAGCTTTAAAACTGACATAGACTCTGTGGTTTTTGGTCATGAGTGAGTGAGCAAAAGGGTTTGCAATTTGCAAGCATGATTCCGTGACTCTGAGAGGTCGGGACTCTGACTCCGTAGTCGTATGTTCTGGGTTGTATAATCATTGGGGATCATCGCTGCATTCGGGAGCTAAATAATAACTCTGACTCACTAGCTAGTCAGTAAGGAGATTGGGGGTTCAACTTCTGTTATGACTGAGGTATGTGGAAAGTCTAACTGCGCCTATTATCACCAATGCCGTATTTCTTGTCCATAGTTCTGTATGTGCAGAATAGTCCCTGCAACAGTAGTAGTATGTCCTCCTATCCAATCAAAAAGTAAACCTGTATCTTATTCTTGGTGGCCATTGACATTTTATTGTTGGGAATTGTCAAAGCATAAACATTAAGAAGACTTCAATAGACATTACGGACAACCCAGAGGACTGCACTGAGTGCTTAGAGCTATTGCTGAATAGGAGTTTTGTTTAACACCTTTTGCCAACAGTGCAAGCTTAGCTAGCTACACAGACTGACTAATAATAATAAAAAGTACTAGCAGAGAGAGTCATAGTAGAGGCAGGTTAGGAATGTAGAAACAGTCTAAAAAAAGATAAAAGACGATTTAGGAAAAAATAGAATTATGATGAACGTTTGGAATAAATAGGTGCTGTAAAAGTTAGGGAAGTATAATTATTAATATTAACAGGAAAACTTACTGGGGCCAGCAGAAGAGCTCTCGGTGGACCAATCCAGGCCTTCCTGCTCCACCGGTGCCGCCACCGCTACCTCTGTCCTCTTGCCCCTGGGAGGAGCTGATGTACTTGAAAGAAAGACACAAACATGGATGATTGTTGTCAACGAAATCAAACATTTTAAAAAAAACAATAACAAATTATTTCGGGGACATAAACAACAATTGCACTAAATTAATTGACCTATCTGATGTGGTCTACTAGGATATTAGTATTGCTGGATTCGCGGACCGTCTACTTGGAAAGTTATGTAACTCACTAAACCAACAACAAAAAGGTTCTACCAGGACTGGCACCACTCAGCAGCACGTGAAGTGACAGAAACAGTCCGTCATAATTGCAGACCACTAAAAAATTTCCTACTAAATAGCAAGTCATAATATACTCAACCTATCAATCCACCACCACTATCTCTTCTTAGTGGCAGGAGTACAAAGGAAGGACTGGACTTGAGTCTCTAGTCTCTCTAGCATTACGCAGTTATGTTATGTTATGTTAAGGCCGTACTTTTAGAGCGCACGGCTACCCAAAGGGGTGTCCCGGCGCTTTGGCAAAGAGACCTGAAACCTGAAAACACAAAGGCAGCAGCACCACAGTCGCAGTGATTACGCGGAAAAGAGCATGGTCTTTAGCTCTTTCCTAAAAGCCAGGAGACTCTTGGCTTTGCGTAGGGAGAGAGGGAGCTCGTTCCAACAGCGAGCTGCCACAAATTGAAAGGACCGTTCTCCCATCCGGACACGTTTGGCCATGGGCCCCTCCAATTTAGCCAAATTGGCAGATCGCAACACCCTCCACGGCACATAGAAAGCAATCCGCTTTCTAATGTAATTAGGACCGATAGAATGAAGGGCTTTGAAGGCCAGCGTAAGAATTTTAAACCTGATTCTTTTAGAAATAGGCAACCAATGCAACCTATTCAGAAGCAGTTGGGCGCTGGCTCTCCTAGGCAGGCCGAAGATGGCTCTGGCCGCCGAATTTTGGACAATTTGCAGTCTGGCCAGGAGATACCTAGGCAGACCCGCAAAAAGCGCATTAGCGTAATGTAACCTAGATCCGACTAGCGCCTGGACTACTGTCTTCCGGTATTGTAGGGAGAGCAAAGGAAGAAACTTCCTCAACATCTTGAGGATGCCAAAACATTTCCCGGATATCCCCATAATGTGGGGGCGGAAGGAGAGATCATCATCAAACACCACTCCCAGATTTTTTACTTGGGGAGATGATTTCTCAGGGGGGAACATATCCTGGGGCCACCAGGACTTCCAGCCCGGATTAGGGGCACAGCCAAAGAAAAGCAGCTCAGACTTATACGAGTTGCATTTCAGGCTGTGCCGCTGAAACCACGCAAAGACTGCACTCAGACAGTCTTTAATCCTGTCGCCGTCAAAAGCCTCTCCTTTGCTGCATGTGAACAGAAGCTGGGTGTCATCAGCGTATGAGATGACCTGGGCCCCATAAGCCTCCGCTACCACCGCCAGAGGGGCCATATAGATATTAAATATGGTGGGGCTCAGAATGGACCCTTGTGGAACCCCAACCTCTAGCGATGGCATTTCAGCGGAGAACGGAGGAGCCCAGATCACCTGTCGGTGGCCCGATAAAAAGGATTGAAACCAATCCAACACCGTCCCCCGCAGACCGATCTCCCTGAGTCTTAACAGGAGACCAGCATGAGGGACGGTGTCGAAAGCCGCCGACAAGTCCAACAAGACTAACATAGCCTTACCCCCTAGATCGAGCGTCTCCCTGATGGCGTCGGTCACCTCCACGAGGGCCGTCTCCGTGCTATAGTTCGCACGGAAACCAGATTGAGAGTCATGGAGAATGTTGTTATTCTCTATAAAGGTGGTAAGTGTGTGTTGAACATGCTTCTCAACCACCTTCGCCAGAGCAGGGAGGAGGGAGATCGGTCTATAGTTAGCCAGCAGCAAAGGATCTAACTGAGGCTTTTTGATCAGCGGCAGAATAAGTGCGTGTTTCCAATCCCGAGGCATCACTCCGGAGCTCAGAGACAAGTTGAGCAGGGGGTTCAGCAAGCTGTTTACTGCCGGAGCCACCCTGCCCAGACACCTTGCTGGACATGCGTCCAAGGGTGAGCCGGATTGAAGCCGGGACAGTAGCTCCAGGGATGTTGCACAAGACAGCTGCGGGAAGACCGATAGTGTGGGCTCAAGTTCTGCCTCTAAAGATGGTACCTGCCCGTTGTAGGCGAGAACATCAGCTGCCCCGAAGGAGTCCACCGGAGGAAAGGAATCCTGAATAGTTTTAATCTTTGTGACAAAAAAGTCAGCAAGCTGTCTAATCCACCCTTCAGTGTGAGAGTGTGAGAGAGCTCCTACAGCAGGATCCACAAACTCCTTGACAATTCTAAAGAGTTCCCTACTCGTATTATCCGCTCAGTCTATCCTATGCTCAAGATATTCCTTTTTGGCTACAGCAATATTTTTATGGTAATGTTTTATGGCATCACGATACTTAATTTTCTCCACTGGATCGTATTTACGACGCCAGAGTCGTTCCGCCTTTTTGCAATCTTGGCGCATTATACGTAGAGTGGAAGTAAACCAAGGAGCAGAATCGTGACAGGGGGCAGTTCTCGCTAGCTTCACTAGGGCTAGCTCCACGAATCTAGTTTGCAGCCATTCCTGAAGCAAACTCAGATCGGTATCTAAGTTCCCTGTCAGTTTGCATGGGTGTTGACAGAGAGCAGCCGATAGCATATCTGCTGTCACTAAATGAAATGCTCTGGATTGACGAGTCACCTCCTTCTGTGTTCTTTGCCTGGGCCTAGTCTCATATGAAATAACAAACTTTATTAAAAAATGGTCAGACCAAAGGACTGGAAGTGACGAGGACACTTCAATCGGTGCCGTAGAAAAAATTAAATCTAGCGTGTGTCCTTTGACGTGGGTAGGGCTATCAATAAAAGGGGCAAGCCCCAGCAGTGCAGTTATATCCCGCAGCTTTGACGCATTAGCGTCGGATATAGAGTCCATATGTAAGTTTAGGTCACCCAACAACATACAATGTGCAGAACGCATGCAGGGTACGGAGAGAGCTGCCTGCAAGTCTTCAATAAAAGTACCAATCGGACCAGGTGGTCTATATACAAGAATCCCTGTGCACGTCTGAGAAGACGAGGAACTGAGTGTGAAGCCTAAAGCTTCACATCCTGCGATGTTCTCGACAGGAAAAGAGGAGCAACCCAAGGCCTTGTCCACTATCAAGGCCACTCCTCCTCCTCTACCCCTGATCCTGTCTTTCCTTAGGATGGTATAATTAGACGGCAAGGCACAGGCAACATCTGGTTCGGAGCCTGCCCCCAACCATGTCTCAGTTAGGAATAGACATGATATATCGGAGTCTGTAAGCAGACTCCAGATATCCGTCGAATAACAAGCCAGGGACCTGGTGTTCAATAGAGCACAGTGATAGTTCTGGGTGGGAGGTGGCCGAACAGGAATTGGCGAAACCGTAGGGCGCCAACCACAAGCGGGACATCCTTTCCCCAGAAGACGCCCTCCGGGGAATAGACATTTACAACCCAAAGGAAGAGCGCGCATGGATGTCAACACATCCGCGCTATAAGACAACACCCCAGACGGTCGTGAGCGACACATACCTTAAGCCAAGATGTGCCCCTGCTGTAGATGAGTCGTAGCCTAGAGTCCCGTCTCGTACGCCTCCGAGACGCTGACGAGCGCAGTTCTGTAAAGTAACTACATAATTACTCAGGCCAAATGAGCACAAAATTGAAAACAAGTATGCATAGTAGCACCGCCACTGACTGAGCAGGCGAGTACCTGCAATCACAGAAGCTTTTGAAACATAATTTACCTACAATGTAATCAACAGCATTCTTGCTCTTCGGAAAAAACATATATTTGCAATATAACACAGAGCAGAAGAAAACAAAGTAGTTATTATATAGCTACTAGTACTCACCAAGCCCAGGGATCTCAATGTCAAGCAGGTTGAGCAGGTCTTGTTCCCGGTCAAGTATGTCGGACCACCGGTGTGTCACCTGGTTGTAGGTGCGCCGGACCCCTGACTCTCGATACATGGCCCGGCACACCTTACCCCATAGCTGGTGACGCTACCGGAGGCCGTACCCGGTACCGGGCCTGCAGCCTGCTGCGACGGTCTTGTGGAGGTGGCGCTGCACAAAGAAGACCAGTGCGGCCACCTGCACCGCGCTGAAGATCTCCCTGGGACTTACAGACTCCCCTCGTAAGCGCCCGCAAGGGAGCCGGCTGCGGGGTGCGGAAGCGGGACTCTTCCCCTTGGATTTGCCAGCTCCCTTTGCCATGGTCCTGGGTTAAAGAACGGAAAAAGAGGAAAGATTAGGGAAAAAAAGTAAATAAATGAAAAAAGAGAGTTAAAAGAAAAAGTAGTTATTAAAGTAACGAAAAGTAGAAAAAACACAAAATATAGTTGTACAAAAATAAAGAGATAGATAATGAGTAATTTTTTTTTTAAAAAGTTCAAAAAATTAAAGGATTACAAAGATTGAAGCTGGATAGAAAAGGCATGCCCAGAACCGTAGCAATGAATGAAAAACATGATGGCCACGCCCATTGCAACCACGTGGGTAAGTACACGCGATATTGGCTTTGCGAGCATGCAAAAACGGACGCGAACACGCAACTGCGGCCTTGAATAGGAAAAACGCAACGCAAGCATGCAACTAGCGACCTGAAACAGAAATACGCAACGCGAACAGTTAAAACAAGATGGCGGCGCCCATATACGACCGCATGGGTAAGTTTGCGGTAGCTGCAGTGAAAAAAATCCTGCGAACACGCAAAAATATAAAAATCCGCAATCTTGCAAAGTTCGCGGATTTTGAGGACCGCGAGTACGCTTTTGCACGAATTCGCGTCCCGCGAATTTGCAAACTTTGCCCATACTTAACACCTTCAATGCTAAGGCAATTCCCGCTGGGCGCTGAGCATCCTGAAAACCCATTGTTCATGACAAGGTCAGCTCGTCATAAGCACAGCTCCAGTGTACTGCATGACGAGCTGACCTTGTCATGAGCATGGAAGAGGTTAATCAGTTGGCCTTGAGAATGAGGCAGCATATAACAAACCATAGTATACATTCTATTCGAGCCCCGGTGACTGGGATCACTAGCGATCTGAGTATAATTTTAACTGCCTTGAGATAATTTTATCACAGCTTATATACTGAAGATGACACTCACTAACAAGAGGCTATGCAGAAACAAATTGACAATTTGGGGGATTTGGTTGTGCTATCATGTCTCAGCCCTGAGGATCGGGATCAACTAGAGGATCCACCCTCCTGGAATGAAATCACCAGGGTGATGTCAAGTCTAGCTGATGGTAAAGCGGTCCGCACTGACTGCATACCTTTTGCATTCTATAAAGATTTTTGCTCCCAGATTAAGGATATTTTTAACACTCTAATAGTTAAAATTTTTAATGGTGCGACCCCTCCTCCATCATAGTCGACAGCTAAAATTATTATCTTTCCCAAAAAAGATAAATCCCCTTTGGAAATGGCCTCCTATCACCCAATTACATTCATTCTAAGATGAACTCCAAGATCCTTTCCGTACTGCTCTCTACTAGAATTGGAAATCTTGTCTCTAAGAGGCAACATGGGGTTATCACTAAAAAGGCACTATGCACCACATCCGGAGAACCATTACTCTATTTGACGCAACAAAGGTTAAAGGGGACCCGATGGCACAAATACTTCTCAATGCCGAAAAGGTATTCATTCGGGACTACTTGTGGAGCGGCATGCAGAGAATTGGCTTTTGGATCCTGGGCAATCCAGGCCATTAAGGCCTAATATTTAAATCCTTTGGCCAGGGTTTGGATAAACTTACTGAGTAGCTTACAATCACACAGGGAACCTGTCAGGATTGACCCTGTTCCCTGATGGTGTTTGCCATGTACATTGATTCTTTTATATAAAGACTCATTAGCAATTTGGAAATCCCGGCCATATATAGACATAATTTTGAGACAAAAATTATGGCTTACATGGACGATTTAGCTTTAGAAACCCCAGATCATTAGAAAGCTATAACAGCTGTAGAACGAGAGGCCCAACTCCTTGGGGAAGCCTCTGGGTATGCTCTTTATAAAGTAAAAAAACAGATTATTGTTAATAACAAAATGAATTGGATGGGCAAAAGAGCTGTCCCAAGGCAAGGTATTTAGGGGTAAATATCCTGGCTGAAACTGACTTAATTGTCAACTAAAATTTGGATCCACTCGCTTTAGAGACAAAGAGGGCATTGAACCGGCTCAACAATTTACATTTGTCAATTGTGGGTAGGTGCAACGTCATCAAAATTATCTTTTTCCCGAAAATTGTATATTTTTTACATCCATCCCTCCTGAATTTTCAAATACAATCTTAAAGAAATTTGACCATCTCTTTTCCCAATTCATATGGTCTTACTCTCACCCAAGGAGATCTTTCAAATTTGTATCCCTTTCTCGGGAAAGAGGAGGCTTGGTGCTCCCAAACTTTAAATTATATTATTGGGCCACGGTCTTGCAGATATGCCCAGTAATGCTACAAGGGCAACCTCCAGCATTGACATCTGAACTCCCTTCGCCATTTGAACTGTTGATCAGGTCTGATGCTTGATTTTGTTTGTAGCGCTAGTTGGATTTAAGACCCTTTTGGGAACTTTCAAAGTCCTTCCAGCTGTACATAAGCTACACCCCTACAAGAAATAACAGTATCTGCCAGGCATATTCGGGGTTCTTATTTTAAAAAATTGCTAAACTCAGGCATTAATAAACTAGGAGCTTTGTACTCACCTGAGTGTATTTTATCATTTGAGGACCTTAAAATTAAATGTGATTTATGCCAACACGAGGCTTTAAAATACCTAGCCATTAACTTTTTTTTGCATTTAATGCAGGGGAGTCTTTGGGATTCGTGAAAAGCGAAATTGTTGAAAACTTGCTTGAGTCTACCCCTCCCTGAATTGGGTCTATTTATGATACTCTTAATAGCCAAATGTCTGATGACCTAAGTAGCATCTCCGTTATTTGGCAACAGAAATTGAATATTACTTATGGGATTTTCTGCCTAGCCCTCCAATTCGCCCAAAACGTTTTATTGTCAGCTAACTTACATGAAAAATTTTACAAAACATTGTTTTTTTTAACTATACATCCAGTAAAATAGCAAAGTGTGGGTCGGGCAGAGGGACTTATTGCCCTAGTTGCTCTGTATAAAGTGCGGTTTCCGTTCACATGTTGGCTACATGCGAGAAGCTTGGGCCTCTGTCTCAAGACATTTGACTTACTCCTGCAATGCTTATAATGGGCATACAAGAAACTGAAGATAGTAAAATAGGGGTGGCCCTAAGTTTTATTGCCATGGCAATGTATAGGCTGTGCATAACATCTGCTAGGATAGATCGTAATTCTCTATTTTCGCAATGGCTGGCTCAATTATATTCTACATGCACTCTTAAAAAAGCTATCTACACTAAAAAGGGTATTTGGGCCAAAAAGAAAGGTTTGGTTATTTGGGAACCCTTGTCTTGTTGGCGTCATCAGACAACTTCTCAGCAACCCTAAGCAAAAGGTTAGGCCCCTTGTCTTCTGTACTGAGATGATAAATCACTGGAGGGATGGTCAAGTTATTTTAATTATGTTTTGCACTGTTTCATATGCTCTTTAGCACCTTTGCACCTCTTTCCTTGCTCAAGTCACTTTGTTCTTAATAAATATTTATCTGATGAATTGTAAATTCTGCACTTTATGCACTTTTTCCTTTGGGGCTAAAAGGATTGTTTTGTGACAATTGTTTTTCATATCTTTGCTTGCCCTAAATGTTGGATTTGGCAAAAATATTAAATGGATTTAACTCCTGATCGTGGGAACTTGTTGGTTTGGGTGGGTTAGGGTGGAGGGGTGGTGGGATAAGCGCTATATTTAGACATAGTGTTTGGTTTTCTGTATGTGGCATATTTAAAAATCAATAAAACATTCATAAAAAAAGAAAAAAAAAGAAATAGACGGCTGCAAATGAAAGCCGGAATTGGTCATGTGCGTCAGAAAACACTGCCTGTTTGAGCAGTCATTGGTCCTATATGCTGGCATTGGTTGGTTCTTCTAGTGCAGATGTTTGGGTATAGTGATGGTACTTCAAGGGTTAGTTTTGGGCATTCAAAGATAGATACTTAATAAGCACATTCACAAATATTTTTGCTGGTGTTGATAACATTTGGGACTTCAAAATGTAATTGGCGTTTCAGTTTCCAAATCATCTTTCATAAATTTGAAGTATGTTTCCTAAGACCAGCAGTACCACCACAATGGGCAAGGAATCAAAGAGTAACAGTACTGTTGCTAGAATTGCCATTTTATTGGTTCCCATCTGACATAGCCAAAAGAGTAACTGGTCATACCATATCTGAAGGTAAGAGCTGATCTCCTTGAGTCATTTCATGAAACTCGCATTTATCAGGCTTCAATTTTTGGCTTGAATGTAGAAACTCAAATATTTAAAAGAGGTAAATCTCAGTCTGAATGACTAGTGATGCTGCATTCATTCCAGGTCAGCATCACACACATTGGCTTTCTGATTAGGCACATTTAGTGTATCCATCAATGGAGGTAAATATTGGACCATCTGCATTAAGGATATCAAAATGTCATCTGCAAACAGTAACACTCTAAAATTATGTATCCCTAACTTGACTCCCTAATTTTGTCTGCCTGAACAATTTACTCCTCATGCTTCCATATAGAATGCAAATAGCAATGTTGATGGACGGCGACATTGCATAGTGCTCCTTTGATGTGATATTTTGTCAAGTCTTTACTAATGCTTCATATGCATGTCTGCATGTGTATGTATGTATATGGCTTTTCTATAGCACCAACAGCAACCAAAAGGAGAGCACTACTGTACAAGTTCAAAGACAAGCATAAAGTCATTGATTGACAGGAGAAGTAGCTGGTAGCTGGTGTGTCAAGAGATGTGCCTTTAACTCTTTCCTACATTGAAGCAGTGTTGGGGCAGTCCTGATAGATTCAGGGATGTTGTTCCAGATCCTGGGTGTATACATTGAAAATACTCTGAGCTGCATAGTTTCCTATTATCAATTCCAAAAAGCCTAACCCCATTTCTCTTGCCAACAGGAATCCCCTCAGAAATTCACAAACCAGCAATTCAAATGCTTCCCTCAAATCAATCAACTAGCCAACTGTCCTGGCATTATTTTCCACCCTGCATCTTGTGAAAATTCCTGCCATTCATCAACTGAGCAGCAATTATACAGATGTTTGCAAGGTTTTATAATGGCCATCAATCGACCTGCCAACATGTTGGGGGCTACCATCCATATTACTAAAAGGTGTTACTAAAAGTAGGTGCACATAGTTTTGTCTAAAGAAGGATGCTGTAAACGTATCCAGGCAAGGGCCTTTAGATGTTCAATTTCTTACTTACCCTACCTAGTCACTTTCTCCTCAGTTATAGGATGTTCAAAATGTATTCTGTGCATTGCAGACACTTTCTCCAAATTAGCCTCTCTTAAAAAGTCCTGTATATGTCCCACAACTACCTTTCTTACCAGTGCACAATCGTTCATCAGTGAAGCCTCTGCTGTCTCTACTGTTCCTCAAAACTTTCTAAGCCTCTATCCTCATTAATAGCTGGAATGTACGAATGAGTCTAGTGCTTAATTTGACCTTGTGGTTGTCTGTGGTAGTCTGAATGGTCAAACTGGTCGGGACAAAGAGGTAGGGACACCTTCCCACTTCTGGATTGGAGGGGTGTTCCCATGTATAACAGGTTTGACTGTTTGGAGATGGTGGACTGACCACCAATAGCTAACGTCCAGGATGACAGGAATCCTCCCCCTGTCGGTCTACCACTTTTGACACAATCAATTTCCTCCCCAACCCTAATTTTAACGACCAAAACAACGCTATCACCAACCATAGTAACCGTAACTGACATAACGGAAGTACATTCCAACCAGCATGCTGATAGCAAGCCTTGTCTTACTACCACATGTGACAATCGAGGAGATATATTGCCCTCATCTCCTAACACAGATTCTTGCGTATCCCCAAATACTCCATCCCAAAAAGGAAGACCACCACTTATTAATAAAACCTCGTCGACCCAGCTAGTACCTATACTATTCTGGAACGTAGCTGGTCTTCGACCTAAGATTGCATTGACTTCCTGGCTAGGATTCGTTACTTTACATCAGATAATCTGTTTGCAAGAGACATGGACAATAGACCCACTGCACATACAAGGCTATACAACATTCCATTCTCCAGCCTGTCCATCAACACATGGCAGACCAATGGGGGGTCTTGTGGTATATATTTCAATCAATCTTGCAGTTAAGAAAATCTCTATCCAGTGTACTACTTTGCATTATCAATTTCTTACGATTACTTTTAAAAATGATACGTCATGTAATCTTATCAACTTTTATAACAATTTATCTCCCGCTGAATGTGTGAAAACAGTGTCTGCAATCTCACTACTTATAAGTGAACAACGGGCTAAGCATTCATCAACTACGTACAATGTAATTTGGGGAGGGGACTTCAATGTACAACTGTGTCCTAATTACAAGAAATCCGACTGTGGCCTTCGAGACGAAAATGATTGCCCGTTGACACATTTTACCCACTCCCCAGTAGGAGATTCTCTTAACAATAGTTTAATGTCGTTGGAAAGGACCTATGCCAATGAACTTCCAGACCCTCCAGTGGAATTTACTCCTACTTTTCACGGCAGGGGCTGTTTTAGCACCATTGATTTTATATTGTGTTCATATTCTTTAAAGGGTACACTTTACCAGTTCAATACAGGCTCAGAAATTTCAGGTGATCATTTCCCCAACAGTATTGTACTTAAGTTATCCATGAGTGTTTCTCAACACATAGGGAAGAGTTTACTGACCCAAAAGGCATTGAGTATGGATAGAACCAACGGGTATTCCGTGAAATGGTCAAGGATAGATCCATTAGTAACATCAACCAAGGTTATAACTAAGGCATTTCCATGGATAAACACTTGTCTTGACGAGGAATCCACTCCCGAGCAAGTTATATCCAGCTTTCGGGAAATCCTGAAAGTCATCCAGAAGGAATTATTCCGAACTTATAAACAGGGTAGCCACCCAGAGCCAGGATGGTTTAACACGGCATGTCGGAAAGCCTTAACCGCCCTAAAAAAAGAGCTTCACAACCCAACTAGAGATAAAAGCAAAGTAGCTAAATTAAGAACGGAATACAAGCAGGCCCAAATTAGCTGTAAAAAAGACCATAAAAACAAACTGTGGGCCCAACTACATGAGAGTTGCCACAGTAAGGACAGCTCTCAATTCTGGCAGGTAGTAAAATCTCCTTTCTTACTTGAGGTAAACTCACACCAACACCTGGATGTAGCTGTGACCGCTGACGAGTGGGTGACTCACTTTTCTAAAATCTTTAGTGACCTCCCCTCGGAAAGCGCTGCACACCCCAATCCAGTGAGTGCGCCCCCAAAAAAAGGGGTTTATCCAATCGACCTCCATTTCACCCTTGGGGAGGTGATAAGCGCACTATCTTCCTCAAAAACCGGAAAGGCTCCTGGCCCAGATGGTGCCCCGCTTGATATATTTCTCTCAAATATCGATCTATGGTCCCCAATTATCACCCAGTTAATGGCGGCGGTTTTAAGTACCGGCCTTCTGGACTCCTGGTCCTCCTCCATACTTCTCCCAATTTTTAAAAAAGGCGAGAGAAACAACCCTACCTGCTACAGACCCATTTCTCTCCTGGATTCGTTGGGTAAGGTCGCGGGCCGCCTAATTCTGGACCGCTTACAGGACTGGGCGGCAGAAAAGAACATCATTACCGACCTTCAGTACGGATTCCGGGAGGGACTGGGTACTGTAGAACAGACCTTAAATCTAACGCTCCTAATAGGAAAGTATGTTGGGGTTAAGTGGGGCAACCTATTTATGGTCTACGTCGACCTCAGCGCGGCGTTCGACTGTGTAATGGAATGGAAGCAGCCATGTTAGAAGGGAGTCAGGATTTACCTACCATCAATCATCGCCCTATTCCAGCACTTCTCTACGCTGACGATTCCGTAATTTTTGCTAGGACCCTAGTACAGCTCCAGAAGCAACTGGATAAATATTGCAACTACATGCACTCACTTGGGTTAAAAGTGAACAAGTCAAAGACCTTTGTCATGCAAACAGGGCCCAAGGTAAAAAGCTCTAAACATCTCTGCATCGAGCAATCCAAACTGGAACGTGTTAGGGAATACCCCTACCTGGGTATCCTAATAGACGACCAGCTAACATGGAAAAGGGCGATGGTAACTAGGAAACTGCTCTACCAACGTGCTACTTCCGCCCTCGTCTCGTTCTTCAGAAAAATGGGTAAACCAAATCCATCTGTATTACTCAAAATTCACCAAGCTAAATGCCAGAGTATTGCCACATACGGAGCCGGTGTATGGGGCTACATAAACACGGCAGAATTGCAAATAATTCAAAATGGCTTTCTTAAATATCTGTTGGCCCTTCCACAGAGCGCCCCCACATACGGTTGTCATATCGAGCTTGGGATCGACTACCTAGAAGATTATATCAAATGTCAACCAATGCTCCTCTGGCATCGTATTTGGTCTAAGCCACAATGCCACCTCACACGCGCCCTGATCTTAGAATGTCTAGAGCTGACGTCCTGGAAAAACATCCCATGGGTGGCGTATGTGGCAAATTTTCTGAAAGATCTGGACCTTATGCAGTATGTTATCGAGCCATCTATCATCGAGATGAGTAGAAAAACCTTGAAATTCCAATGTCTTAACCATTTAAGGGAACTCCGTCTGTCCGGAGAAGTTTCCAAGCAATCAAACGCTCACATTTTGATGGCTCAAGTGTCTCCAGGCATACAGCCTTACCTCACATATTATATTTCTAACCACGAAAAATACTTGTTAACCAGGTTCCGTTTTAATCTGTTTTTTCGACTAGTTACTTTTCCTAAAATGTTAAACTGGTCACACGAATTGGAAAAATGTCCTTGTGACAAGGTCTCCCCCCAATCAACTATGCATGTTGTATTGTTTTGTCATTACTATAATGAAACACGTAAACGCTGGGTTCTACCAGTGCTTCGCCAGATGGGGTTGAGGACCTGTCGCCCGGCGTTTCTAGCATTACAACAGCTTGAATCACAATATGTGGCAAAGAACTTAGCCTTGTTCTTCAAATCATGTATATCAATTCGTAAAGCCATTGAAATGAAACCTAGTTGAATTTTCGAAATCTGTAATATTTTTGTCTATGAACTAAAGTGTATTTACTTTTTACTTTTTTTATCTCTCTTTTAACTTGTACTGTACTAATGAAGTAACAATACTGTGTTTTTTATGAAGAAGTGTTTAAATATATGATGTACTTTTTATGATTAACAAAACGTTTAATCGAATGAAAGATTTTTGATTTGATTTGACCTTGTGGTTGTCTGTGGTAGTCACCGGTACCCGATTCGATTCGATTCGATTCAAAGGCTTTATTCGATTTTAAGTTTAAAATCATAAAAGCATACAAACAAAAAAAAAAATTCAATTCATTGCATTTTAAAATAAACCACGTATTGGCTTTAGATTACACAGTTAAAAGATTAAAAGAAAGCTTTAGCCCTCCATTTAAGCATAAACAGTTTTGGTAACAACATTCTTTACACAACCTTTAGGGAACATTAGGAATAACAGTGTTCTAAAAGATTTAGTAATTACAGTACGTAAAACTGTTATATGATGGTTTGGGACAATTAAAAGCCACTGGGAAACTACTGGTATTACTTAAATGAGTTCCTCTACCCACTGGGTTGTTGTCAATGTCCAGAGGTCTGGGGGAAAGCATGTAAGACGTGTTAGGGTAGAAGTCAAGCAGGTTCCAGGTAGAAATAGGCCCATCGCCTTTTTGAGATAGCCATGTCTGCATATATGGCACAATGCGTCTGCTCCTAAATCGTATCAGGATCAGATCGCCCCCGATGTCTTTTTTGAGTGGTCCAAGCCAACCCACCCTCCTGACGCTTATTATTCGACCATCAAGGTGGTAGGGCAGAGGTCTGTTTTTGGATAGCCAGAACTTGACCTTGTTCATAAGGTCATGTTGTCTCTCGGCTTTACCTTGTGTTAGTTCGGGGACTCCCGAGAGAACAGTTACAAAAGGCGCTGCTTCTGGAGGTAACTGTATATGGGTGGTGCGCTCATGTTTAGGGAGAATGTGACGCGCTGTTATCGATTTGAGGGGGGGTTTCAGAACAAGTGGCATCGAAGAGGTGCGGGTTGGTAATTGAGAAAACGCTGCTTCGTGAGATGTAGTCAATTTGGGCAGGTTTGAAGAAGCTGTTGTCGGCGTGCAGTGAGATGTTGCAATATGAGTTGTAAGTTTCTGGTGGGATTTAATTAAATTCTCCAGCCCCGTCAACCTTTCCCCCAGCGTAGTGATTTTATCTATCAGGGGGTGTATTAGGGATTTAACCAGTTGTTCGATCATCGTCAAGAGAGCCTCATGGGGGGGTGATGATAAGTCGACCAAATTATCAACAGATGGCGGAATAAAGGGCGATTTTGTCGCAGGCGGTATAGAACTTAAAGATGGCATATCTCGATTTTGTGCTTTAGAAAAGAATCCATTTTCCTCATCCCCATCATGGTTCCTTTTGGCAGGTGCAACCCTGGGAGATATTACGCTACCGATGTTAGTTTTGTGAGTTTCAGGGAAGGAAATCAACTCCCTTGGACACAATGACGGCTTGCTGCATTTTAAGATGGGGGAAAGTTCTGCTGCAACGTACTTTGCTTTACACAGACTATTTAAGTCATCCAACCAGGAAAGGCTAGATGGTGGAAGTGCAATTAAATCATCCCTGGGAGACCCAACCGTAGATTGACGAGGTGTGTTTTTACCCACATCTCCGAACAAGGGGAACAGTTTGCTAGTGGTAATAAGGGGGGTTTTGTCAAGCATACCCCCGATTTGGAGTTTAGGCATAGTTAGAGAATTTGCTAGTCCAGAATTTACCTCCATTATTAATGAGAGTCAAACAGGGGGGGTGGCCCGTCCCGTCCTTCTCTGTCCGATGAGGGCCGTAGAGGGCCCGCCCTTTGACCGGGCTTCGCCCGGCGTCCGCGCGCGTCCGCGACGCGGAGGGAGCTTCCTCAATTTGAGCGCCTCCGGGCGCGCTGATCCGGTGGATGTGTGGGCGGGACCTGAACTTCACCCAAGGCTTGCTGGGAGCTGTAGTTCCCCCCAACTGCGTCCATGGAGCTGGAAACTACGGCGGCAGGGGGAACGAGCAGCGTCAGGGCCCCAGCAGCAGGTGAGGGAAAGTACGTGTGCCTGCTCCCCTCCTCAGCCCAATGTTGGCAAGAAAGACCCCCGCTCCTCCGTGGGAGCTTCCTCAATTTGAGCGCCTCTGGGCGCGCTGATCCGGTGGACGTGTGGGCGGGACCCATTTTGTGGACCTGCACTTAATTGTCCTCATCAAACACTTACTGAGAACAAGAGAGAGAAAATCGCACAAAGGATAACGAAGTAGGATGAGAAAGGCAAAAAAGCCTGTCACAAAAGAAGGCACCATGGACCTGCAAGATTGAGATATAGGGGTATGGAGTATTTGCCAGTGGACAGTAGAGTCAAGAGGTCATTTTAAAAGTAGTCAACCTTGGTATTCAGTGCACCCAGGATTCAAAGCGCCAGACTCAGGTTTATGATCAGAGCTTTGGGCACTGTCCAGCAGTCATTTTACTACAAATTAATCACTGATTAAGCTTCACTATTCAACATTATTTAGTGCTATGAATCATAATTACCTTTAGAATGCAAGAACTTGTCATGATATTTTTTAATATTGGGATATCATATGTAGTACTTCAAATGTGATCTCTATTCTTCTTCAATCCAGTCACATCTATTGTGTATGCCCCTGGATAACTGCTTTTAGTGAATTCCATACCTAAGCATTCCTTGTCATCCTTAAAAAGTAAATATTTCTTGATGTGGTTCTCAGCCACCTCCTTCACTAAATATCCACTTAGCCTTTATATGTTCTCACCCTTCCTCAGAAAATCAGTCCAGATGAAGATGTTCATAATTAGGCCATGGTCCCACACGACAAGATCAAAGATACATTTATGGGTGTCAAAAAATTAGAAACTCCCAAAACCCCTGCCTGCATTGATCTATACGAGTTCAGTAAGCACACTTCATTTAATCGATGATTACCAATTAAGCTCCCGGTAATGACAAGTATCAAGCATTACCAAAAACATCTCTCCCCTCCTCTGATGCTTGTTCAAATGAATGTATTTCTTATACTTCTGCAGAGATGCCAGACCTCCTTGTTCAGCTCTTTACCCAGGTTGCCCTCAGATCCTGTACACAAGATCAAAACCTCTGGCTCAAGAGCTTCAAACCATTTAAAATAAGAACATTTAGGGCAATCTCCTTCTAGATACTTTTTAATCTGGATTTTACCCATCACAAAGCACTAAGCCTATTATGGTCATGGTGCCTGACAGTCTATCATAGGTAGCAGACTAGGGTAGAGTTTCTACCTCAGCTGCTGCATTTGATGTGTCTTGACTTGATCTCTTTATGTTTTACTGTTTCGACTCCTACATAAAGTTCTTCCCTAAATTCCGAGTCACAATTAGCAGACAATAATTCAGCCTGTGGTCTTAAGCAAATTAGACTACTACACCTCCTTTTTTTCTGAAACCTCCTGCTTTTAGATTCTGTAATCAATACTGAAAACTCCACATGAGAAACTAGTATGATCCCATCCACTTTTGTATTTGTCTTAGCTTGCCTAATAAACTAGAACGGAAATGATCACTATAGAAGCCACCATGTCTCCATAACCAACAGATGGGTTTCTTGCAAGTCATTCCCTTTCAGCCGATGTGGTGTCTGTACGACTGAAATTCTTTTTGCTGGAGTGCTAAGGTCACATTTTGGGCTGAATTTGTGAAGTCGCGCTACGCAAAGCTCCGCGAAACAGTAAAACATCTCTGCGAGCACGCACAAGTTCCACTAACATGGGGAATTGCTTGTTCCGTCCGTTCGCGCTGCTCTTTTAATGTTTAATGTTCGCGAACGATGTTTGCGTGCTCAGGGAGGAATTTCACACGAACAGGCATTTTGAAAGCGCAAACACACAACAAATTCTGCGAAGCCGTGGAATTTTTGGCATTTCTGCATGCTTCACGGAACACGAAATTACCCAAATTCCGCTAGCCTAACGGAATATACCACCCAGGTCTAGTTAAAATGTCATTTAAACAGATATATCTCATATCCCTACCCATTAGATCAGACTTGTTTTTTGTCTTTTCCCCTCGTGCCCCTCTCATTAATTCCAGACCCCATCCAACACTGAAGGCATCCAACACTGAAGGCGTATTTTTGATCAAACTCCATTCCAACTTCTCTTCTCAATTGAGCAGCATTCTACCCAACCATAAGAACTCCCAAGGTATTGCAATGTGCTACTGTATTACAAATCAGGAAGCAAGGATATTTTAACCTCCTTGGTTTTGTTCACAGTTTAACCACTGCCACTGTGTCAGCTTCCTCAGTCACCCTGGTCGGGTGACTGCAACACAGGACTTGAGCCCCCTGGTTCGATCCAGCTGTGTAGCTCTATCCTGCTATTGCAATCACCATATTTCTCTCACTTATTTTGTCTTACTTTTATTAGGATTTCTATTTTTTTGTGACTTAGTCGTGCCTATCGGGTGTTTCCCTATTGTTGTGTTGCCACTGATTATCATGCCAATTTCCTGCTTCCTGCTCCCTGCCTTCCCGCCTTCCTGCTGGCCCCTCCTACGTCCCAGGGCTACCTGTGGCAGCTGCTGTGGGGCCCCGGTAAGCAGACTTTAACCTCCTTGATCTTATTAACTGCTGCTTAGTCAGCAGAATTGGCTCCCCAATGCACTCTCTGAGACCACTGGTTGGATCCTGCTGTGTGGACCTTGCCTGCTATCATAGCTACCATATCAGTTCCTATTTACTATCACTTATTTTCCCTTACTTGTATTAGCATTTCAGTTTATCTAGTGGCTTAGTGGTTCTTCGTGCCTATCGGGTATTTACCTATTGTATTGCCACCAATTTTCAGGCCAGTTTTCAGCTTCCCGCTCACAACCCTCCCATCTCCTTGCTGGCACCTCCCAACTTCCAGGACTACTTATGAAGCCTGCTGCGTGGGTGTGTCACCGACGCTCCACTGTCAAACTCATCTGTGTCCATCCGTGCCAGGACCGCACCCAGCACCAGGACCCTTTCCTCTTCAACTGCTGCTTCCCATCACCACACACCACCAAAGGACTGTTCTCCTACCGACAATGTACCTTCAGCACCAAAAGGACACTAGAGCCACTGCAAATGCTCACCACATCAACTGAGACCACTGCAGAAAAACTTCAATGCATTTTACTCAAAACATGACCACTCTGTAAATGTGGCACAGAGATCTCATGCACAATCATATCCTTTGCCCCGGATGCCATTTTCCTCACAGAGACTTAGCTGAACTCTGCCTCTGCACCAGACATGGCCATTGCCATCCCTGGAGGCTACAAAAGAATCCACTGGTACTGAACCAACAAACGCATAGGTGGAATTGCTTCATCTACAACAACATCATCCACTGCACAACATCCCCAGAAGACCCATTCTTAATATGGAACATCTCAACTTCTTACTCTACACAGATGGAAAGGCACCATCAGATCACTTTTCCCTATAGACCACCAGGATCATACCCCATCTTTTAAAATGCCATCCTAGATGTCATTGCCCCAATTACAATAACCTTTGAACACTATATCTTCCAACGGGGCCTCAACTTCCACCCCTACATCCACAGTGACACCAACACCACCAACCTTCCGGAGAGCACGAGTAACATTGGTCTCAAGCAGCTGGTCAGAGACCCTACTCTCATCAAAGGATCACCTCCAGCAACTGAGTCAAGTACAACCACTCCACAACAACTCACCTGGTCCAACTACCACAATGTCCAATTCATCATCTCAGGACCCACCAACTCTGTCTCTGTTACACTCAGATCCATGTACTAGAAAAAGATATCAAAAAACCAGTGAACCAAACCTCTCTGCTCCTACCTCCCAGACTCTACACTTGACCCAGAACAAGCAACAAAAACATTCTCCCAGTGGATCATAGAATGCACAGACACTATTGCCCCAGCCAAGATTGCCAAGTCCAAAGGACCCTCTAAATAACTCCACTCGTTCACATGGGAACTGCAATCTACCAAGTGCAACTGCAGGCAACTAGAAAGGATGTGGCTCATGAGAAAAAGACAGAAGACCTCACCATCTTCAGGACAACAGTCAACCAGTATGACTGCCTTTTAAAAGAAACTAAGAACACCCTAGCAGATCTCCTTAAAGCCAGCAGAAACCACAGCAAGGCACTCTTTGCAATCGTGAAGAAGTTCTCCAATCTTGCTGCCACCAAGATTAACATCACACCCTCTCAGAAACTGTTAAACAACCTTGCTGACTTCTTCCACAACAAGATCGCAGCAATCTATGAAAACTTAGAATGCCAACCCTGTACTGCCTAAAGTAATAAACATTAACCCTAAACACCTACTCACCCATTGGGACAGCCTCACCACGCAAGGCACTCTCTCCATCATGTACTCAATGCATTAGGGAGCACCCTATGTCCCCTGCCCCCAACATGTCTTTACATTTAGAACTAAGACAATCAGTGGCGAGCTCAGGAAAGTCCTGAACACCTCCATCAATTCTCCCTCCTTCCATGAGAACTAGGAAACATGCCGAAGTGAAACGTCTCCGGAAAAAAACCCATCACCCGACAAAACAAAACTAAAGAACTACCAGCCCATCTCTCTTTTTTGGTACCAGTAAAGATCCTTGAGAAACCAGCAACTCACCCAACGCATGGAATCCTACAACCTCCTGGACCCCTCCAAACCTGAATTTTGAGCCAATCACCGCACCAAGACAGCCTTGATGAAGGCAACAGATGACATCAGGGCCCTCCTAGGTAGCAGAGAAATGCAAGCCCTTGTCCTCCAGGACCTGTCAGCCCTGTTTGACACCGTCTCGCATCACGTCCTGATCAACAGACCAGTGGTGACTGGCATCTACAGAGAGGGAGGGGCTTACACGACAGTGCACTGATATTAAAGAAACAAAACGTACCTGAACCAACGTCCTCCACTCCAGACCTCTTCAAAGTAACTGGATGCTGCAAAATGGGCACCAATCCTGGTGCTGTCCTCATGATGTGAGAATAGTGCCGTGATTGGAGGCTGTGGCCTCACACGGTGCTCACCAGCACCCTGGAGGACTGAACTCACTACACTCCATATGTCAAAGACAGCTGGGTTGGAGGGTTCAAATTGCGCATGTCTGTCACAAGACTGCCAGCCAAAGGACATGCACAATTTGAAAAATGCTCAAAGAGCTCATCCTCCTCCCTGCTCCTGATGCATGGTTCAGAGTAGGAGTGTGAAAGATTAAATGGTAATGAATTATCATTTTATTTTTAATCTTTGGGGGTAATTTAAGTTAGGTGACGCTCCATCCGGTCCAACGTAGGAGCCGCCCCTGCAACAAACTCCACAACATCTGGATCCAGGAAAAAACCTTTAAATGGATTGCTTCATACCCCACTGGTTAAACCAAGATGAACTGTCTCGCTCCATTCACCTCGGAGCCCAAGAAGATCATCTCTGGCATACCCCGAGGATTGTCCCTCAGTCCCACCCTCTTCAACACCTACATGACCCACCTGGCTGACACCGGCAGATCACACAGGTTCAACATCATCTCCTACGCCGATGACAACCAGTTCATCTCCTCACTGTCTGACAATACATCCAACACCAGCTTCCACAGATGCAAAATGAACGTCGCTGACTGAATGAAGAACAATTGCCTCAAACTCAACACAGAGAAGACAGAAGTCCTCATTTTCAGGAACAACTCCTCGAGATGAAATGACACATGGTGGCCCACAGAACTTGGCCCTCCCCCGCCCCAACTGACCATGCCTGAGTCCTTAGCATAATCCCCGACAGCAAGCTATCTATGAAGAAACAGGTCAACACAGTCTCATCCCCCTGCCTCTACACTTTTTGCATGCTCCGCAAGATCTTCAAGTGGCTCCCAGTCAATAATAGAAAGATCGTTATGCATACCTTCCTTCTCCTGCTGCCTGGATTATGGAAACACACTCTAATTAGGAAGCACTGCATGCCTCCTGAAGGGACTCCAGACAATTCAAAACTCAGCTGTAAGACTCATTCCCGACCTTCCCAGAAGGACCCACATCCCCTCCACCTCAAGAAACTTCACTGGCTCCCGACAAGTTCAAGGTCCTGACCCTTGCTTACTAGGCCCTTCACAACGAGATACCAGCATACAACAACACACGCACACCTTCCATAACTGATCAGATACCATTGATCTGCTTCCCTCTCCCTCACAGACAACCATTGATCCACCAAACCAGCAGAGGAGGACACTCCTCGCACCTAGCAGCCAAGGCATGGAACACCCTCCCCCTGCAACTCAGGACCACCCCGTCGCTCCAACAATTCATGAGAGAACTCAATATTTGGATGTTCAAATGAACAACCCACCATGCACAGCAAACATCTCCAGCATCTCAAGACTTACTAAGGTGATTTGCCACTCTACAAATGTTTGATTGATTGATCTACCTCAGCACAATCGGGCATTTTTTACCAACATCCCCTGTCTACTTTCAAATAGTTACACTACACAGCTTATCAAGTGTGGATTACCCAACACATAATAGTTAGGTCTACCTGAAAACTAAGATAATTGGTCCCCACTTTTATAAAAGAAACATGAATTTTATAAGCCAACTCAAACTCTTTCTGAAGTGCCTAAGTCTCAAACCAAAATGTGCGCTCTCCCACTGCACCTGTTAAAAGGGCAAGGGATGCTTAGCGTGAGAATAGTTCACAATCATTTGAGGCTTAATGTATATGTTTCAAGTATAAAATGGAGCCCCCTATTTACTTAGGTCCAGATTTTCTGAACGCTTTCTCTGGAACTCGAGCAGGTAAATTTTCTTTCGTGTGCAAAATCGTTTTCAAAGTTGAAACTTGTGCTGCAGTCACACTTCTTTGCACTTTCCCTCTGTTAATACCTGAAAGGGTGGCCTCTCTGTGGAGATCCAGAACCAAAGCAAGAACTCCTAACTTATTTAGATATGGCGTTGTCCCAAATACTAATGGCAAGTAAAAGCTTGCACAATCAAGCGTTGAATTGGTACAATTTCCTGTATGTCCAAACACACATTTTCTGCGTTTGACTCCTGTACAGTGTACACCCCTAGGAATCTGTCCCGAGGGTGTACCTCCAGTTCACATTGAAGTCTAGATACTGCTGCCTCACCTTGCGCACCAATGGAAAGCGTAATGCCGGGGGAGGCAAGATGGCGGCCGCGTAGTGATGGCCGTTTGCAGCGCTGCAGTGACGGCATGGATTTGAATTCAAACCCTGGTTCTTTTCAATGTGCCTGCTGTTCACTAACAGGCTAAACTCGGGAAAAGAATTGATGCTGGTCGTGGGTGTCTGTCGGCTGTTCTGGCTGGGGACGCCGAGCTCTGTGAGACAAGCGGTCGGAGCGGTTCTCGCCAGAGTGTCTCTCTCATCCCAGCGTGCGAGTCGTACTGGTGCTGGTAGGCGGATTAGATGGAGCAGGCTGAGAGAGCGAAGCGAGGAGCAGAGTGTGCGGAGGCAGGAGCGGAGCGGGGAAGCCATGGCACCAAAGGCAATGACCGGCCTGAAAGCTGCGGCGGCAGCTAGGAAGAAGGCGGAAAATGCTGAAGCGGAACCCGACAGGGAAGAGACGCCGCGGAATGTACGGAAGCCCCCTCCTGAGCCGGCGAAGAAAATCAAACAGACTACTGTGAGGACCCACCAGGCAACAGCCTCAATTGCTGAAATATTTTCACGAAGTGGTAAGGAGAAGGGCGCAAGGACAGTGGCTGCTTCAATGCAGAGGGGCCGCTGACGCTCAGGATGCCTCAGGGCAAGGGCAGGGGCAGGAATCTGAATTTGGTACTGATGTAATGCAAGCCCCCCTCCCAGGGAAAGACACTGGAAGTAACCCAGAAATGCCCCCCACGCTGGTAATCTCCCCTACAAACTCTCGAGCGGCAGACGAGTAAGGGGTGAGCTGGGTGGTGAATGGTGCCAGCGTCCCTCAAGAGGAGATCCGCTCGGCTATGGCAATGGCTAGGGCTGCTACAACTGATCAGCAAGCTCCCGAGATTTTAATAACAAATAATGGTGACATGTCAGTAGGAGGGGAGACCGGAATCCCTGGCCCTTTTGATGTTATGAGTGGCAAAGGTGAAGGTGAACTAGACTCTGAGAAAGAGAAAGACCCCAGTGAGTGTTTCTTTTCCGTTTTCGGAAGGGGCGAAATGGTCAGAAGAGGAGGAGGAACAGAGCTCATATATGGGGGAGAGTAACTTGGAGTCTGAGAGTGACCCTGAACAAGAACTCCCGGCGACCGCGATAAGACCTATCATCCTATCCAAAACACACAAGCAGCCCAAACAAGATCTAAGCTGGGATCACTCCTCTTCAATGCCACTCCCGGGCAGTCCTAATTTGGAAATGACCCAATCCCCACTCTTGGAAGTGATTCCTCAGGCAATCCTCGCTCATAGGGAGGAAGCACACCAGGATAGAGCAATCTTAATCTTCCTGGTCAATTTCATCTTGAGGCAGGCTATAGCGGAAAAAGCGAGATGCAAAAAGGTCTAGTGAAGGAATTACATTCTTTGTCCGCCCAGATTACTGCCATACTATGGTCGAGAGGCGTTGGAGGATGAGGCAGTTGATCAAGCCTTTCAGGACAAAAAAATGCAAGCCTACCTCATAAATCCAGCGCAATTGAAGATAATCAATAAGGGCAGACACAGTATTTCTCATCGGAAGTAAAAGCTCAATAATATCCGGACTCTTTAGGCAGTCAGTGAACCATTCTTTTTGCCCAACAGGGATTGCAAGGGTGGCAAAGTACGGCTTGCCTTTGGCAACTAATGTAATAAGGGGTATCGTTTGTTGAAGCAATTTCTATGGAAGTCCTCATTGCTATTACTGCAAACCATCACATGCACAGACTAAGGTCTGAGCGCTTCACGAGGAAGGGTGCAGGGTCCAGGGTGGTGCAGGGGGCAGAGGGGAGGGAAGAGAGTTAGGGGGTAGGGGGGCTAGGGGGAGGGGTAAGTGTGGGGGGGTGACTTGGTGGAAGGGAAAAAATGCAAAAAAGAGAATTCTTGGCACAAATGTAGTTCGAATGCGGTATGTGAAATGTCAATTATGGATTGAATATGACTTCATTACTCAATCTGTGTGGGTTAAAAAGAAGGAAGAATGCAAACAGAAGAATATCAAAACTTAGGATATGTTCTTTGAATATCGGGGGTCTGAATGACTGGAAAAAAAGGGGAAGATTGGCCGAATTTGTAAAAGCAGAACAGATGGATGTCTTGTGTTTACAAGAAACGCATTTACCTTGGGGGAAAAACATCTGCTGAATTTAAGTGGTTATGAGATTCTGTCTTGCTCCTCTCAGACCTCTACAGTAAGGGGGGTGGCTATTTTAGGAAAGGCTGGTCTAGGTGGTGTAAAGCGCTCTAGGGCTGATGCTATGGGTAGATGGGCACTGTGCGGGATGAATATAGGCATCACCATCTGCGGGATGTACGGATCAAATCAGGATGATCCTGAGGTTTTCAAATTCCTAGAAAAGGAAATGATTGGGTGGCCTACCCCTATTGTTGTCTGTGGGGATTTGAATATCGCAGCGGATTTTGGGGGGGGACATTGTCTACTTTGGTCGTAAGCCCAGGGTATTCCATGCTCTCCGCTCTATGATGCAATCACATGCACTAAGGGATGTGTGGGGGAATAAGGAACCAGGGAACCCTGGGTTCACTTACTTCTCCTGCCCATTCCAGAAGTATACAAAACTGGATTACTTTATGATTTCATCTACAGAGCTTAGCAAGGTGAAGATCCGGAAACTACCAAAAATACTTTCAGATCACAATCCACTAACCCTGATTCTGGATTCGTCAAGGCCAGTTAGGAAGCACATGCCCTGGTCCTTTGATAGAAAGTTAATAGCAGATAGTACTTATGTGGAACATATCAAGAACTGATCTCAGGGATATTTTGACGCAAACAGGTTCAGCGCGTCATGAAATAGTGTCTGGGACGCTTATAAGCAAGCATTAAGGGGGGAGACCATCAGTTATGCTGCCCAATCTAGGAGAAAAAAAACGTATAGAGAGGGAACAGTTATTAGATCAACTGATAGGAGCAGAGGAGCAACATGGGAAAGACATCTCACAGGGTAAGGAGGGGAAAGAAAGTCAAGCAAGAATTAGCTCTATCAAAGCGGAAATACACAAACAAATGGCAAAAAAGGCAGCCTCTGAATACCAAGCACAGAGAGGCAGGCTGTATGAGACAGGTGAACAAGCTGTAAGGGCGCTCGCATTTTGCATCAGACAGGTTTCTTCTAAAAATGTAATAACCAGCATCTCTGAGCGGGGCTAGGAAATTGTTGAACCCCAGGATATTCTGAATGTTTTTAAAAATTATTATCAAACTTTATATCAGGAGGAGTCAGTACTAGAGATACCACGGGGAGAGGTAGGGGAGGAAGGAATTAAATTAGATCAGGGGGGCGGGAAACTCTGGAAAAAGCTATCTCTATGGGTGAATTATTGGGAGCATTACAAGAGCTAGCACCGGGGAAGGCAGCAGGGCCGGACGGCATACCCTTAGAATTGTACAAAAGGGTGTCAGAAGAGATAGGTCCATTGCTTCTTGATCTATTTAATGGCATAATAAATACGGGCAAAATACCTGAATCTTGGAAAGATACAAATATAGTGGTGTTCCATAAGAAGCCAAAAGAAAACCTTGGCTCCCATAGGCCTATCTCCCTTATAAATACGGATAGTAAAATGTATGCAAAAATCCTGGCAAATTGATTGGGGAGGATCATTGGGAGTCTGGTCTCTCCCTGGCAGCATGGTTTCATCCCAGGTCGGGGAACTACTGACCATATATGATGAGCAATAACTCTGTTCGATATCCATGCTGCTGGGGAGGGGGGATGGCAATGAACCTCCTTGATGCAGAGAAAGCGTTTGATCGCATCAGGTGGAATTACCTTTGGGGAGTATTGGAGGGAAGGGGGTTTGGACCAAGAATTCGGACTGCTATCCAAGCCATGTACTCAGACCCAGTCGCTAAGATCCAACTGATGGGTGAAAGCTCAAACAAAATTTATATAACTAGGGGGAAACGGCAGAGATGCCCCTGCTCACCCATTATGTTTGCACTGTACATAGATCCATTGATACAGTGGATACTTGGTAATGTAGTAATAAAACCGGTCATCACAAATGACTTCGAAACTAATATTCTGGCATATGCCGAAGATTTGGGAGTTATTTCTATGGAATCGGATGCAGCTCTGCGGGTATTGGTTGGCAACACTGAGTCATTTGGGAGGTACTCAGGCTATCGGTTAAACGAGGAGAAAACCCAAGTGATCTGTTCCCAGAACATTGTCAAATCAGATTCGAGATTTGTTAACTCAGCTGTATATCTAGGGATAACGATTAATGCGGTACCTGAACATATCTTCAGAGACAACTTTATCCCAGTACTGAAATCAATGGAGGCAGAATTAAAAAGAATGGAAACATTACATCTGTCAATAGTAGGGGGCTCCAACGTCCTAAAAATGACAATGTTTCCAAAAATGTTATATGTGTTTCGGGCTATCCCCTTCCTAGTAGACGAAAAACGTATTAAATCAGTAGAAGCCATATTCATGAATTTTATATGGCAGTATGGTAAGGTTAGACGTTCTTTAAAAATTTATGTCACTTCCACAGGAAAAGGGAGGCTTGGGGATTCCCAATATAAGGTATTATCATTGGGCCTGCCTATTAACCCAAATGGCAGTCTTATTCAACCCTGCTGTGAATGAACCAAATGCTTCCTATAGGAATGAAAATTCCCCTTCAATATATGAACTAATACTAGGGAGGGAGGCAATTGGGGTATTATTGAGAAGGACAGAGTGACGCTATTTCAAGAAAATGAGATATAAGACAATAGAAAGTGTTTGGGGGGTCTGGAAGGAAATGCAGAAATTATTGGGAATCCCAAAGTTTAATTACCATACACCCCTGTGGAAATTGGGGCGATCCCCAAATTTATGTAGTGATGGTATGTTGAAATATTGGGAGCAACAGGGTATTTTGACAGTGGGAGATATTATGGTTGGGGAAGAGGTCAGAAGCCTTGAGGATCTACAACAGAGACATTTCCCGCCCAGAAACCAAGACTTCAAGTATGCTCAAGTCACCCAGACAATAAAATCTAAGAGACCACGTATCGATTCAGGCAAAAGGTGTAGTATATTAGATTACCTGAGAAAAGGAGGGCACAGGATCAAAGTAATATATAAAACTCTAATGGATGAAATCCAAGATGACTTGGAAAAAAACGAGGCTTCATGGGCCACAAAACTGGAAGATCCCAATGTAGATCTGGACAAAGCTCTACAGCTGAATAAAAGGTTTTTACGTTCCTCTAATCTAAAAGCGCAACATTTTAAAAAACTCTTTAATTTATACTATACACCCTCTAAGCTGTTTGAATGGGGCAAGAGGGAGGATAATAGGTGTCCCAGATGCTCGGAGGGCCCCGCCGATCTTCTGCACATGTTTCATCAGTGTGAAAAACTTAGTATGATCAATAGTGAGATCGAGGCATTCTGGGAGGGGCTGCTAGATATTAAGATAAGTCTATCCCCAACCTTGATGATCTTAGGTAGCGAAAGCAAGTTGGCTCTAAAGGCAGAGACAGAAGCTCTGGTTTTTATATCAGTGGCAGTTCTCCTCATTCTTATTTCAGCCGCTTGGAAAGACACGGTTGCACCGTCCTTCCAGATGTGGATGACCAGACTTTTAGGCATACATAATCTAGAGGCTGCCTTATATGAGCTTAAGAGCAGGAAAGCACGGGAGATGTGTTTAAAGATCCGGGCACCCTTGGATAAATGGAGGGCCGCAAGGCTGCAGTAATAAATAATGCATTTTAGAATTACATAATCATTTTTTTTTTGTCCTCATCTCACCTTTCAAGCCTCTGCGGGTCTTATGAAGCCGCCTTCATAGTCTGTGGGCCCCACTGCTTACTGCACTCGCTTGGGTCGTCCGACCGATCCCCATCTTTGTAAGGGACCCTGGTGTAATCATTGGACCATTTATATTAAGTTAGTCTTAGATTCTTGCCCAGTTCACAAAGGGGTGCCAGATGTTCATTGTCTTGTCCTTCGCACCATCATAGTCTAAGCGGGCCATAGAAAATGCAGCCTTGAGCCAATCCTCTCTTTGCGGTGGTAAAGGGTCCCTCCACTTCCTGCACACCTCCCTTCTGGCCAGCAGGATCAGATAAAGTAATAGCCCTCTGGCCTTCTGGGGGAGGGTTTGACTGAGGCCGCCATCGTCCCCGAAAAACACCAATGGCATGTTGATCACTATGTTGGTGTTCAAAATGTCTAGAATATTATCCCCCACCTCATTCCAACATTTTTCAAGAGCTGAACACTCACAAAATATGTGTAGGTCGCTTGCGAGAGGTGTTCCACATCTAGGGCATTTGGGAGCTGGATCTGGGGCGAACTTTGCGATTTTCGCTGGGGTATAATAGAGTCTATTGATCACAAAAAAAGGATTAATATATTTGTACAGGATCAATAGGCATGGCTCGTATAATGACTCTATTAACTGCCCGAGGGGGGTTCCCACCCATACCAACGCTAATGGGGGTATCTTGTGATCCTCCATCTCCAACAGACTATTATACCAGACAGAGATTTCCTTATTCATTGGCAGGATGGATTGCCACGAAGCTTCGATCTCTCTTTTCCCTCTGATCTCACCCTTTGCTGCCTCATACCAATATGTTAGCTGTATACATTTGAATCTTGAGAGCCCTGGCCCGATCTTTGCCCTCAAGTACTCCCATGGATCTATCCCCCGGAGTCTAACAGTTCAGACCAGACTGTGATGCCTGCCCTCCTTATCGGCAATGCCAAACTGTCCTGTAGGCAGTCCGGCGTTCCCGGCGCATCCCAAACCGGGGCATTGTCAGAATAGTACCCAATGCCCCAGCACCTTCTAAGTCTATACCATAACTCCAAGGCTGCCCTCAATACCTTCAGGCGCACCCGCTTAAAAAATCTGGGCGAGCCAAACTTGTACAGAAAAGCCTCGCCGTCTCCACCCCCTTCTACTCGCACCATTTCACCCAGCAACCTCCCCCAGGCAGACTCGCCCGGCTTAACCAGAAGCATCCGTATGCTTTTAAACTGAAAAACTGCAGCATATAAGCTAACATCAGGTAGGGCTAACCCGCCTTTTTTTAACCTGCGTCTTAATTTTTTCCATGCCAGGCGGACTCCCTTATTACCCCAAATGAAGCTCCCAATCTTTCTCTGGATCTTCATTAAACTTTCGTTATGGAATGTTAATGGGACAGAGTAGAAAAGGTATGTCAGCTTGGGTAGAATGACCATCTTTACCAAGTTGGTTTTTCCGTAAATAGTCAAGGGGAGGTTCCTCCATCTACTGAAGAGACTATCGATCTCCTTCGCCACCCTGTTTAAATTGAGCTCAGGTATCTTCTCTAATTCCTTTACTACAAAGATCCCTAGGTATCTAAGTTCTTCACTTACTCTTCCTGACCACTCTAAATTACAACACGTCGGCATACAAAGCTAACTTAGAGCTGTATTGTTCTGATCTAAATGGATGGATTGTATCATCCAGTCTCAACATCTGCGCCAAGGGCTCCACATATAGGTTAAATAGGAGGGGCGAGATCGGGCACCCCTGCCTAATTCCTCTCTGGATGTTAAAACTCGCCGTGAGGAGCCCGTTTAACAGTATTCGAGCAGAGGCACCCTGATAACAATTCTGCAGGGTATGTATGAAAATTGGACCAAACCCCATAGCCCTCAAAACCTCCCAGAGGAACACCCAGCAGACTCTATCAAAGGCCTTGACCTAAAGCGACAACGGCCAAGGGCTCGGTTTTCTGAACGGCCAGATCTATATTGCCTATCAAGAGCTGCGTCTGTTCCCTTATGTGCCTTCCTGCGACAAACCCTTTCTGATCCGTATGTATTAACTTCGGGATCAGTTTTGCCAATCTCCCTGCCAAAATGCCCATGAAGATCTTATAATCGGCATTTAGCAGGGAGATTGGACGATAAGAGTCTGCCTTCTTCGGGTCCTTGCTCGGTTTTAAGATCAATACAATTATTGCTTCCTTCCATTTGCTGGGGACCTTCCCATTTAAGCTGTATATTGAGTTGAAAGTGTCCCCCGGGATATCTAATAGCTCCGCATTAAGGAGCTTGTATATTTCGCTTGGGAGTGCGTCTGAGCCTGCCGCCTTATTATTTTTCGATTTCTTAATCTGTGCTTCTATCTCCTCCAGGGTAAAGGGGTCCTCTAACTTATTTTTACTATCTTCTGAGAGTACAAGAAGCTGTTTATCCGTAAGGAATAACTGGATCGAGCTCGGCGCGGGAGCCGAATCTTCTCTATACAGCTCTGAGAAGATGGAGAGGAGACAGGACTGCATATCCCCAATCCTATTTGAGGTATCGCCGTTAGTGTTAATGATAAGTTCCCTTATATCGTTCCTGGCGCGATCAGTCTGGCTTTCCACACCAAAAGGGCGCCGGCCTTCTCTCCATATTCATAGTTCTGCATCCCTCTGGTGGTCCACTGTGCCCTACATGTAGCTTCTAAGATTCCTCTGTACTCAGCTCTTGTCTCCTCCAACTTCCTCATGATCTGAGTAAATTGCTCCGGGGCCCCACTACTGGCACCGTCTTTTTCTTTCTCCAAACCACTTATCCTACCCTCAACCCCCTTCAGTGCCTCAGCTTCAATCCTATTTTTATAGCATATAATTCCGTGTAGTTTCCCCGTTAACCATGCCTTATATGCATCCCAGACTATATCTGATGTTGTGGAATCTGAGTTTAGATAGAAAAATTCCTTAGTGGGGGCCTGAACAGCTGCAATCACCTTGGGGTCTAGTAACTTAGCCCTGTTTAAAGTCCACCTTGGCTTTTGCCGCTGTGCCTCCTTACTCAAATAAATTAATTGCATAGGAGCATGGTCTGAAAGGTGACTCGGGAGAACTGTTATCTCTCCTAGATTAATCATTGACCCTCTATCAGTAAAGATATAGTCAATCCTTGAGGAGTGGTGATGCTTTTTACTAAAAAAGGTAAAACCCTGCTGGTCTCCTTTTTTCCCCCTCCATATATCAACTAGATCCATGTCGTGTATCATGTTGATTAGAGCTCGGCGTACCTTTACTGCCCCTTTATAGTGACTCAAATTAGATCTATCTTTGAGTGGGTCCAGTAATACATTGAAATCTCCACCGATCACATATGGTGGGGGTTCCAACATCAACACAGCTTGTAGTTTGTGGATATAAGTTGGATCGTCTATATTTGGGCCGTAAAAAGAGGCACAGAATATTTCTATGTTTTCAAATGCCAATTGAGCCGTCAGCCACCTACCAGAGGAGTCTGGTTGTGGTTTTTGTATATTACAAGATGTTCCATGTTTGATCAAAATAGCCACCCCCCTATTTTGGGACGTCTGTTTTGAGGCACTAAAGCACTTCACCCAGGGGACCTTCGAAAAAATTAAAGAGCTTTCTTCGTAGCTCAGGTGTGTCTCTTGCAGCATACATACTTGTGCGGTAGAAAGTTCAAGATACTTAAGAGTTAACCTCTGCCTCCCAGCACACCTTAACCCATTGACATTCCAGGATGCAAAGATGGTCCTTCTACTCCCCATATTCACGCCTGTCACCTCCCCCGGTTTCTACCAAAGTTAGGCGCCCTTCATGTCCCGATGTGGTACACAAATTGTTGAGATGAGGTCGAATTTTGTTTCCTTTTTTCCCACTGCTCCCCACCCATGTGCCCCCCATCCTCCCCTGTCCCCACCCTCCCATTCTACGTGCCCATCCCATCACTGAGGAACCCTCCCTACTAATAGGCAAAAGCCTATTTAGCCGTCCTCCCCTCCATGGAGCATGTTTACTAATCACATTTTAATTAAGAGTATTTTTTCCGACATTCCTAATAATTGCATTTCATGTATGTGTCAGGAGACCCTCCAATTCTACATCCCCCTTGTCCCCCTTGTTTATCTCTGATCTTAGCTATTAGGGCGTCCGCTTCCTCCCCCGTCTTAATCAGATGCATGTGGTTGTTCCACATCACTCTAATAATAATGTATGTAATGGTTTTTACTACTCTTTGATAATTGTATAACTTGTAAATGTATGATTATGTATATATGGTGTCTCTCTCCTTTAAGGCTGCCAGTGGTTTTACTGGTTTTAATGCCGGATAATATCTATTTTTGTACTATAAAGTTTTTTCTGTGCCAATTAATTCTCAATACAATTTTTTTTTTGAAAGGAAACCATAATGCCAATCAGAACAGTTTGATTTAGCAAGAGCATTGTTGATGATGTCATCGACACCTGACTCATCCTAAATCCTGTCCTGCGACATTACATGCACTACGCACAATGCTGTTCTTCATTTTTTCACGGAGTGCAAGGTTGCAGTACATTTGTATCTTCATTTTGTGTGCTTCTTCTGAGAAATTGAATTTAATCGCCAATATGTCTACTGTCTCTTCAACTTCTCAGGCCCAACATTGCCTTGTCTGAGGTTGGACAATAGCCCCAGAGCATCAGCGAGTGAACCGCAGGATTACCAGGTGTACTGCTGCGACTGATCACTACAGGAGGATGCTGGGGAAGGACAAAGGGAGCACCGGAAGCGAATCGGTGACCCTGAGTCCGTTTGCAAAGTTCACTGCGTCGTTCTGTCACTTAGCTCAACCAAGCATGGCCGGGCCATGTGTGCTTTTCCCTGTTGGTAATGGCTGAGAACCGACTTGAGCAAACAAACATCAGTTCATCGAAGGAAAACCGGGACAGAATGAACTGAAGGCCGTTGAAAGAGTCAAGGGCGTGCTCAAAAGGTAGAGATAGGTCAGGAACAAATAAAGCTACTTTAAGAATTCAGCTTGGTGTGCTGCCAATGCACCTGCATCATTAGATATACAAAGAACAAATGGCATGGAATGGGTTATGATCTAGAGAATACAAGTACATATCATTGACATTTAGAATTTTATGAATCTTTTGCCACCAGTGATGGGACATTCTGATCCCTGTAGAAAATAATTCTATTTAAGCGTACACAAATTTGAAATTTAGCCTCAAGGTTTGATATCGGGGCTTGTGACTGGTACAGCTGCACCTGGTGCTGACATTGTGGTTAACTGTGTTAAGAAATAACATGGGTTTCAAAGCACCTGCTGCAGAGTCCCTTGTGTGTCCAGCAGATTTCAGGAAACAATAAAAATGTCAAAATAATTCTGGTGATAAATATTCCTACTGAAGAGAGGTCGGAGTTTTGTCTAGTGGGTGTTTTAACTCTTCATAAAGTAGAACAGAACGTATGTGTGCCTGTTGCAAAGAACATGTAACATGCAGATCACACAACCATATTGTGTTTGCCTAGATTAGTGCATTAGTGCTTTTGTCCCAGAGATGTTAGATGGTTTTGTTTTTAATATCCTAATCATGATAACAAGAGTTCCTTGAGGTATAAATACATTCTTAACTCCAACCACCTAGGTACGTTGTACATCCTGAGGTCAATCTTCTACAAACCAAACACTAAAACATTCAGGCTACTGGATGACGTGATTCTTACACCTTGAAATTGTCATTGTCTTTATGTAAAATTTCCTTAAGACTAATTTCCTAATGTGTGGTTCATTATCTCTATATAGCATGTGTGTGATTAGAGTGCTCTGACACCCTAAACTGGTATGAGTAGCGCTATACAACGAATGAAATGCATGTGAGAGAAAGGCTATGAAGAGATGGAGCACACTGCTGAAGGGCAGCAGGGAGGGAATCTGTGGAGAAGAAGGCTTCAACAAATATAGTCTCACAGCAGCAAAGCCGGCCCTGATTGGAAGCACTTAAAGGGTTCCCCTGGCAGAGTCACAATGCATCAGATGTACCTAGCAAAGGACATGCTCCCCTCAGCTGTTTGTCCTGCAAAGGAACATGGGATCACAGTAAAGGTAAATCTGCTCTATTGACCACGAATCTACCATCACTAAGTTTTCCGTCCTAGGACGACTTTGCAAGCTTGTGCAGTCCTACTTAGGGAAATGCACAAGTGTCACTGTGGCAAAGGGAGAACAGTCCCTGCTCTTTAGGAACATCTTTATTTTACTTCTCAGCAACAAACTTTCTGCTTCAAGAGTTACTGCTGAAAAGAAGAAGAGAACAGAGAAGGCACCAGAAAACATGGTAAACCGGTTGGTTTTCAAATATACATCAGCTGCACACCCACGGACCCTTCAGCTGCCTCGCCTGCAAGTTCACCTGCATCCGGACCGTCCCTGCACCCGCCAAGCCGAACGCAAGCAGCACCCACCTCAAGTGCATCCTGCTCAACACCCGCTCCGTCCACAGACACGCCGTAGAACTCTGGAACCTGCTCGACACCACCGCCCCCGACGTTGCCTTCATCACCGAGACCTGGATGAACGCCTCCTCAGCCCCAGACATCGCCATCGCCATCCCAGAGGGCTACAAGATCACCCGGAGGGACCGCGACAACCAGACCGGAGGAGGCCTCGCCATCATCCACAGAGACACCATCCGCATCACGACCAACACCGACGACACCCTCACCACCGCTGAACACCTGCACTTCCAGATCCACACCAACCCGAAGACCACCCTCAGAGGCACCCTGATCTACCGACCCCCGGGACCACGCACACGATTCAGCGAGGACATCGCCGACTTCGTCAGCCCGCACGCTCTCCCCTCCGCCGACTACATCCTCCTGGGGGACCTCAACTTCCACCTGGAGAACAACAACGACCGCAACACCATCACCCTGCTCGACAACCTCGACAACCTCGGACTCAAGCAACTGGTGACCACCCCCACCCACCTCGCCGGACACACACTCGACGCCGTCTTCTCATCCAGCAAAGACGTCACCGTCAGCCACGCAACAGGACTCCACTGGACGGACCACAGCTGCGTCCACTTCACCTTCAGAAGAACGACGACCCACCACCACCAGCAACAGGTTGCTCGAAGAAGCTGGAACAAGATCACAGCCGACCAGCTCACCGCCTCCCTGAGCCAGCACCCCCCCGTCAACTCAGCGAACCCCAGCCAGGCCGCCGACAACCTCACGAAGTGGATCAGCAACTGCGCGGACGAACTCGCCCCTCTGAGGACCCCGCCCAGCAGATCCTGCAGCAGAAAAACACCATGGTTCACCGACGAACTCAAGTGCTCCAAGAAGAACTGTCGAGCCCTCGAGAAAGCCTGGAGAAGGGAACCAACGACGGACAACATGACCACCCTCAAGCTCGCCACCCGGAAACACCACCAACTGATCCGCGCCACCAAGAAAAATGCATACAAGGACCGGCTGGACAACAACGCACACAACTGCAAGGAACTCTTCAACATCGTGAAAGAGCTCTCCAACCCCAACGCCGGAAACAACGACATCACCCCGTCGCAAGACCTCTGCAACTCCCTCGCGTCCTACTTCCACAACAAAATCACGGACATACACAACAGCTTCAACAACCAACCAACGCAAGCCACAACCGCAACGACGCCACCATCCACCACCCTCCGCACCTGGACCCCGATCAGCACCGAAGACACCATCCGCACCATGAACTCCATCCATTCCGGATCTCCGACTGACCCCTGCCCTCACCACGTCTTCAACAAGGCCGACGCTGTCCTCGCACCCCACCTGCGGGACATCATCAACACCTCCTTCGACTCCGCCACCTTCCCTGAGAGCTGGAAGCACGCCGAAATCAGCGCTCTCCTCAAGAAACCCACAGCAGACCCCACCGACCTCAAGAACTACCGTCCCATCTCGCTCCTCCCGTTCCCGGCCAAAGTCATCGAGAAGACCGTCAACAGACAGCTGGCCGCCTTCCTCGAGACGAATGGATCCCTCGACCCCACACAGTCTGGCTTCCGAGCGAACCACAGCACCGAGACCGCCCTCATCGCCGCCACCGACGACCTTCGAACTCTGATGGACAACGGAGAAACAGCGGCCCTCATCCTCCTGGACCTCTCCGCGGCCTTCGACACTGTCTGCCACCGCACCCTAGTACAGCGCCTCAGCAACATCGGAATCCAGGAGAAGGCACTGGAATGGATCACCTCCTTCCTCGACGGAAGAACACAAAGAGTCCGCCTACCACCGTACAAGTCAGAGGCCACCAAAGTCATCTGCGGCGTACCCCAAGGATCCTCGCTGAGCCCAACCCTCTTCAACGTCTACATGAGCCCCCTCGCGGCCATCGCACGCCAACACAACCTGAACATCATCTCCTACGCCGACGACACCCAGCTGATCCTCTCCCTGACCAACGACCCCGCCACCGCCAGAGCCAACCTGCACGAAGGGATGAGAGACGTAGCCGAATGGATGACGACCAGCCGCCTGAAACTGAACTCAGACAAGACGGAGGTCCTCATCCTGGGATCCACGCCCTCCGCCTGGGACGACTCCTGGTGGCCCCCCGCCCTGGGCACCGCACCCAAACCGACGGACCACGCACGCAACCTGGGCTTCATCCTGGACTCCTCCCTCTCCATGACCAGACAAGTCAACGCCGTCTCCTCGTCATGCTTCAACATCCTGCGCATGCTACGTAAGATCTTCCGGTGGATCCCCACCGAGACGAGGAAGACGGTCACCCAAGCCCTCGTCACCAGCCGACTGGACTACGGCAACGCCCTCTACGCCGGAACCACGGCCAAACTCCAGAAGAGACTCCAGCGGATCCAGAACGCCTCGGCGAGACTCATCCTCGACATCCCCCGACGCAGCCACATCACCGGACACCTGAGAGATCTGCACTGGCTCCCGGTCAACAAACGAATCACCTTCCGGCTCCTCACCCACGCGCACAAAGCCCTACACGACCAAGGCCCGAGCTACCTCAACAACCGGATCAACTTCTACACTCCCAAGCGCCTCCTCAGATCAACCAACCACGCCCTCGCCGCCGTCCCCCGCATCCGAAGAGCGACAACAGGAGGAAGATCCTTCTCCTACCTGGCCGCCAAGACCTGGAACTCACTTCCGACCAATCTGCGCCTGACCCAAGACCACCTCTCCTTCAGGAAGAAGCTCAAGACCTGGCTGTTCGAGCAGTAGCGGCACCCCCCCCTCCCAGCGCCTTGAGACCCTACGGGTGAGTAGTGCGCTCTACAAATGACCTGATTGATTGATTGATTGATCAACGAATGTACTTTCATCACAGCGATCCCTGTTAGGGAGGTGCGGATCAGTACATATTGCCGACAGTCTACCACATGGAAAAAAGGGGTACATGTATCATTAAAAATAGAGATTACCTTATTGTGATTTTCCACGAATCACGATTAGGTAATCACTATTCCTACTGCATGAAACTCCATGAGCTCCATTTAGTGATTCCTGGTGGCTCGCAAATTGACCTCCCTCATGACTATTACTGAGGTAGTTAGCAATTTGTGACCCATTAGGAATCGCAAAAAACACAGGTATGGAGGCCTGCTCGAGTCAGCAGTCCACCATGTCAATGACTGCTTTTAAATAAACCGATACGTTTTTCAAAAAACACTGCCTGCCCTGAAAAAAAGTTTTCGCTTTCACACATGGGAAAGGGGTCTCAAGTGTACCCCTTTCCATTTGTGAATGGGTTACCAACTACTTGAAATAGGTGGTAACATGCAAATGTTTCGTGACTGCATTTCAGTCGCTAAACATTCTTACATACCGCTGTGATTCGGTATTAGGAAGGGATTCCCTAAACAAGCCCCCACCTAATACCTATTTAGGATATAATTTCCATCACTGAGTTTTTCTTCCTTGGATGGCCATGCAAGCTAGAGCAGTTAGAGAAATATAAAAATGTGACTGAGGCACAGGGAGACAACTCCCTGCTCTTTAGAAACATCTTTCCTCTACTTCTCAGCAACAAAGATTCTGCTTCAAGAGTTACTGCTGAGAACGAGAAGAGACTAGAGAGGGCACCAGCAAACATGTCAACCCTTTGATTTTCAAAAATACATTTGCTGCGTTCGTGAATGCACTTTCATCACAGAGATCCCTGTCATGGAGTTGGAGATCTCTAAGTGTTTCAGACAGTCCTTCAGAATGGGCACGTATTACATAGTTTCTACCAATGTAGCAGGCTGGTGGTGGGCCTGATTCTCCATATCCAACACTAGATGAAATTATGAAAATCATGTATGGCTGACTTTAAGAAACATCAGAGCAGATGAAATGCAGAAGAGACACAGATTGGATATGACCTGTGGAGCTCTCCTGCACTCATGGCTCAGATACATGGTTGTGAGGAATGAATGAGAGAAGTATCTGTCACCCATCAGCACAAAGCAAGAGTGTAGTTCCTGACATCAGTACATGCATGAAGTACAGGAGTGCACACCTACTCATCGGTGCCCAAAGATAGTGTAGCAAAGTTACACAAGGCGTAGTAGCCTTTGAGGCAATACTACTCTCTCACAACAAGCAGCCACTTGAATAAGGTTAACTGCTGTGTTATAATCCACAAAGCACAATAGATGAAAATGATTGCAGAAGGAAACTACCCGAGTTAATGGTCCACCAACTCACAGTAGATCAAGGCTCCTGTCTGGGAGTTAACCCAATAGGTTTGTGTGTTGGCCCGCCATCTCTTTGGGTTTCTTACACTGCTAATCCCACAAGCATATCATGGACTATGCATAAGGGCAAAAGTCTACATCTGTTCCATGTACGATTTGAAGAATGAATGACATAAATATAGAGCACAGAGTGACCTCAAAGAGGTATCACTGGATGCTTGGATTTCAAAACCTAGAAAGAAAACCTGCAGACTAATCCCTAGAAAATGTGCTGAAATGCCAAGTTTGCAGCAGATACTTCTTTCTTTTGGCTCCTTAAAAGAGAGAAGCCTAGAATAAAGAAAGCAGAAACATTTTAATCACAGAAGAGTCTACAAATTGACAGGGCAAGAGCCTGAGAACTGAGATTGAGAATGGTAAACAAATCATGAATGGAAAAAAAAGATCCTAAATTGAGTCTTAATTTACAGCACCATTGTGAATCCCTGTTCCCTGGGTGAAGTAAATACAGCTGATTTTAAGTTGTCACTGGGAAATATGAGGAATTACATGCTTATTGCACATTCTTATGCAATGTATCAGAGTTCTCTTCAATTTTACTCCGATACTTTTCCTAGATTGGGCCTGCTGACATTTTTAAGGGGAAAACACATTATATGGCTCCAAGCAAACACATTTTAATCATCCTCTTAACACAGAATCAGGCCCAAACTGTGTTTAAATTAATCTGATTATGAGCTGACATCCAGTGAAGTGGATCAAGTGCTCAACTAAGGTCGCTGTGAAGAAGGCTTAAAGTTTTCAAGGCTGCCTATTCTTTAAAAATATCCATGTACTTTATCATATACTTAGAAGAAAGAGATAGCCTATATTCAATGCCACACGCGGTGCGTCCATTGGGGCGTAGGGGCGTAGCCCCACTAAGCCTGGTGGACGCACCTGTAGCTGCGGTCACAGAGTCATCACTGAGAGAGACTGAGAGCACATAAAATGAAGCGCAGCACAGCGCTTCAATTGGGGGTTCCGGGACAGACCCGATGTAATAGGGGGTGCGCAGGGGGTGGGGCTGTGTAACCTGGGTTACATACAATGACAAACACTGTCAGTGTCTGCGAGTTGGACTCTGCTGTGCATGAGGAATTCCGGGCAGAAACTTGCCCGTGCATGCGCATAGCGTCAATTTCACTGACACGGACCAAAGGGGCCAGGGGGTGCGTCTTTAGCTGGGCCCCGTTGATTGAGAAGGCGCCAGGGCGAGTAGTCTGTGTGCCCCCCTAGCCAATCCTGGTGCTTATGCAGCGCCAGGATTGGCTGGTCCACCGCGCCGAAGGACAGGCAATCCACTATTGGATGCCGCGCGTCATGGGCAGGGGCACACTGGCTCAGGCCGCTCAGCACTATCATGGACAATCACTGTGACTTCAGCATGTGAAGTCATTGAGTGATTGGCCATTCCGATTCGGGGACGTGCGCGGTGCGAGCCGTGACGTTGCTACTGTACTTCAGTTGCAAGTGGGGGCGGGGGCTCTCTCTGTCTCATCGCCACGTGAGATTCGTAGTTGTTCGTAGAGAGAGAGAGTGAGAGAGAGACATCAATTCATTGAGTCGCCGACTGAGGACTGACTTCGAATATTTTAAAAAAAGTAAGTAGATCACAGACGGTGCACTGCAGCCAGGTCACACTTGGGGCCGGGGGCAGGCCGTGTTCTAGATTAGTAACCGCGGCAGTGTCTTCTGCCTCTCCTCATGACACACCTGCCCATATGTTTCCAGACCTGTGATTGCATTTACCAAAGCAGTGTATTGTAGGGACTGGGAGCGCCAATTAAATATGTTGGACTCGCATACCTGATGGCAGTGGTTTACAAAATGCGATCATCCTGTTTGGTAAAATTGTGTCCTGCTAACGTGGAGCCGTCTGAAGTGACTAGTGTGTTTGCATTACTCGATTATACAGAAAAAATACATTTGCAGTATTTTAATCCTGCGTAGAGATGCACTGTGTATGAGGAGTATTTTTAGGGGCGGACTAGTGAAATGCTAGTGTTAGAAATATTATGCATGTTTTGCAGTCATTCGCTTGTTTGATCATGAACTGCCAGAGAAAAAAACAGCATTGCACGAAAAATAGGAATCGCCATGACAACCGATCTTTAAAGTGAGAAAAAACACAGTTTCTTATGCAGCAGCTAAAGTAAAGTGAGTTGGGAATTTTATTCTGTAAATTCTTGTTGGGGGAGGTCTCTAGTAAAACACCTTCTGGCAGTGCAAAGGGTTATGGGAATTCCCTTGTTAAAGCACACCAAGGGATATTAGTCGTGTGACTGTCTTTTCTGTGCCTTTATGATTGTTTCCTCAGCCCTGAGGCAACGTTGCTGTTCCTCTGAAATCACTGCCAGTTTATTTCTCTGGGCGCCCTCTCTCCTACAGTTGTCCTATTCATCACTTAGATGTGCCAGAGATCTAAAGGCCTAAGAGTTACTTTGGAATGGCACGTTAGGACCCTGGATAAAAACTTTCAACAGAAAAAAAATATGGTTTACAAAAACAAAACTACATTTTCTGTCTATAGATTGAGATTGGCAGAGGGAAGCAGAGTATCGTGGTATGAGGCGTGCGCACCCAGAGAGGGAGCATTCCTTGAATAGTCTTGACATGGCCACAGCTTCTCCACAGATGACTCCGTCACTTTTAATTCAGAAAAGAGCCAGGCGCGTGGCTGCCTCTGTGCGGAAGAGGCACGTGCCGGGGTGGGAGGCGGAAGCTCGGGCCTGTAGACAGTACCGGGCTGTGGCCGCAGGCCGCATCGTATTTTGCTGTGCAGCATGGTGGTGGTGGATCAGGCCCTCTCTTCTCCGCGGGCCCATCCACCCTGCTGTCCCCTATCTTCGGCGACCTGAGACAGCTCAGCAAGCAGCAGTGTGCCCAGTACGCATTCACATGAAACACAGACATGATGCCATCCCTCTCTGTCACCATTTTAATGATAAGCACTGAAAACAGCCGACCAGCGCAAAAACAACCCCCCGGTTGACCTCCGTCACTTATCGATTCCAAGAGTCTGCAGTTCTCAGCGATAGAAAGCTGCAAGGACGCCAGCCGAGTCCTGGGAAAACGCTGTGGTCACAGCCCTTTATCAAACGTGCTGCCAAATGTCATATTTAAAAATGCTGTGTGGATTGTGTGCCATCCATGGGTTGTTACAGTGAGGAAGCCCAGGGTAACAAGAACAGAACAGTCTCGGGGCTTCTCTTTCTCATGCTTCAAAAACACCATTTTGTGACTGGACATTCGTCATGTCACAAGCTTGATTATTTTTCGCATATTCATCACACTTCGAAATACATCTGTGTTCTTCATTTTTACGCAAAGCTTGCTACGTGATAACATCAGTACAAATACGACACAGGGTGATGTGCCACGGAAAATAATATCAAGGTAAGGTGGACGTTGGACAGGTGTAAGTGGAGTAGAACCTCGGGTCTACTTCGCTATATAAAACAAAAAATAGAAACATCAGTTGTTGGCCTATATATGTAGGAGCATTGGTAGTCTGCCAGACTATGTTTGTGGTCCCAGTACCAGTAGTGAAATAGTAGCAGGCGGAAGCGCAGAAGCTTAATGTGCCTGCTGCAAAGAACATATACCTGATGCAGATCACAAAATGCATATGATGTAAATAGGTCAGTGAGGCACTGCTTTTGTCAGAGAGATCCTTCTGTTACTTGCAGTTTCTAAGTTTAAATCCTAACATACAACAGCGAGCTATTAACTGTCATCTAAGAGCTCGATGCAAACTGCAAGGAAAAAATTGGAGCGTTATGTTTTTTCCCCCACAGTCTTTGTTTCATTACCCTACTGTTTCAAAAATAAATTGTTATCTTTTAATTTTCACACCTGACAACCTGAAACATTACCGCATTTTGGGGCAATATTCCAGCAAAGAACAAGAGGACCCCAACCTCCTTTGCTGCTCTTTCACCCCGGCTACAACCCAGCAAACACCAGTGTTAAAGGTAAGGAAACTGATGCTATATATTTTTTTACATGGGAGTTAGGGCTATGTATGTATGTGGTCACTCTCCAGGCCCTCAAGCAGTGTCTCTTTCAGTGCCTTCAGCAACCACTATCGCACAGAGAGGCAGGTGGCAGTATGGCTGTATTTTAGCAGTCATTTTGTGGAAAGGGGAGCTGACCTGTTGGAGATGTATTACGATAATGCACAAGATATATGTATTTATACTAAAATTTGATATTATTGCACTGCACCTTATACGTTGTACTTTGATTATTGACAGGTTTCTTTAATATATATAGTGGTAAGGCCAGCAACACACCATCATGAATAGAGTACAAGAGCTGATTGCAAGGTCATTCCAGTCACGGCCACTTGAACAAAAACTACAGATAAAGCAATTAGGACCTCATCAGCCTGAAATAAACCTACAGCAAACTACCCAGGACAGAGGAAAACTGTCAAAACGTACATTCTCAAATGCCTGGTACACAAAAGCTGATTGGCTTACAGGGTGCCCTATAAAAGATTCTCTGTTCTGCTTCCCCTGCTTGCTGTTTAGTGGTGACTAGTTGACTTGAAGCATATTTCTGAAAAAATAAAGAAACATGCGCTCACAAGAAATCATCTGGAAAACCTGACAAGACTGGGAATGTTGGGGGAAGACGCACCAATTGAGCAGCAGATAAATGATGCATATCGCAAATCCATTCAAAAACACAATGAAGCTGTTGATAAGAACAGACAAAATCTATCCAAGATCATTGATTGCATTCGTTTCTGTGGTGCTTTCGAACTGGCATTGCGAGGCCATGACGAATCAGAAACTTCCTCAAAACCTGGGATCTTCCGAGGCCTAGTGGATTTAATGTCAACCATAGACAAGGATTTGGAAACACATTTAGCACGTGCTACAGTCTTTAAGGGCACCTCTAGTACAATACAAAATGAACTGCTTGACTGTATGCTCGAAATTATAAGAAGCCATATTGTGCAACGGTTGCGAAACACAGACTTTGTGGCTATTCAGGCTGATGACACCACTGATGTGGCCACTAAAACACAGTCCGTGTTAGTGTTTCGGTACCTTGACAGTGACAGAAACGTTGTGGAGAGGTTCTATGGTTTCACACATTTAAGAGACTCTAGTGCAGCAACCATCACTGAAGCTATACTGTGTCAACTGGACTTAATTTTCCCGGACCTGCCTCAAAAACAAAAACTTATCGCACAAAGCTATGATGGTGCATCCGTAATGAGTGGAAGCCTTAGTGGAGTACAAAACGAATTAGAGATGTGTACCCTAATGCTCATTTTGTGCACTGTTACGCCCACCAACTCAATCTTATTATGCAACAGGCGGTATCAGAGATCAGAGAGATACGAGTTTTCTTTCAGGATATCGGAGGCATAGCAGCATTCTTCACACGTTCCCCCAAAAGAACAGAAGCCCTTCATGAGATTGTGGACAAAAGCGTACAAAGGGGATCCTCAACTCGTTGGAACTTTCACATTCGTACAGTCAACTTAATCTTTGAACAGAGGGAGGGCCTTGAGAAATGGTTTGTCGCCATAGCATCCAGAGAAGACTTTGATCACACAAGTCAAAATGAAGCCCATGGCTTTATTAGAACACTACAAGACAAAGAGTTTCAGTTCTTACTGTTTTTATTTCATGACATAATGAGTCATGTTGATGCATTATACGATCAGTTACAAAGAAAAGACATAGGGGCACATGCATCATTGTAGGATTTTGCGATTCCTAAATTGCGAAAATTAAGGAATCGCAATTTAGGAATTGCAAAATCCTATGCATCAAGAAATTGGAAAAGTTTTTCCGATTCGATAATTTTCTTTATTTGCGATTCCTTAATTGCGAATCGCAATTAAGGAATCACACTACATTGATTCCTATGGGCCTAGAGGCCCATAGGAATCAATGGGAAGGCATTCTCATTTTGCGAATTCGCAATTAAGGAATCGCAAAATGAGAATGCAATTTCAAGGGTGCGGGGGGGTCCAAAGGACCCCCCCTGCACCCTTGAAATGTCACATAAGTAAATTTTACTCACACACATGTCCCAAGGGCATATGTGTGTGTAAAATAGAAGTTTCAAAAATGCACTTTTGTGCATTTTTAAAACTTTTTTGCAAATTACCATGAAGGTTGACTTCATGGTAATTTTCCCCTTCCTAATTGCGAATTCGCAATTTAAAAATAATCATGCATAGCATTTAAGAAATCGCATAATTTGCGATTTCTTAAATGCTATAGCAATTTAAGAAATCGCTAAAAATAGCGATTTCTTAAATTGCGAAAAATGAAAAAAAAATGATGCATCCCAAAAATGGTTTTTGCATTCGCAAAGAGCCGATTTTTGCGATTTGCACCATTTGCGAATGCAAAAACCAATGATGCATGTGCCCCATACATACTGTCTCTGTGAAAGCCACTTCATCTACATTTGTACAAAAGATAAAGAAAGTGAGAGATGGGGTTGACGATTTAGAGAGCAAACTGCCGGAGCATTCTATTTTTGCAAACCGCAGACAAAACATCACCTCTCTGGTTTGAATTGGAAAGGAGATATGTGACATTGTAATTGTGCAGGCACAAGAACGTTTTTCATTCACAAAACATTTGGTGAGTGCCACTTTATTGCAAAGTAAAGAGTTTGCACAATATGATGAATCCTTTCGTGAGCGTGCTCTGAATCAGGCTGTGGAAGCATATCCTATGCTCAAAAAAGAGCAGCTGAGAACTGAGTTAACTGTACTCTACGGAATGCCTGTGTACCGGAAGGCCAGAAGCGCCTTGACTTTGCTGAGTTTAATTCATAAACTGCATATGGAAAACTCACTTACAGAGACAGTGACTTTACTAAAAATTGTGATTACGACTCCAATGACAACAGTAGAAGCTGAACGATGTTTTTCAGCCTTAAAGCGCATAAAGACATTCCTCAGGAACACAATGCTAGAGGAAAGATGCTTTGGCGATGCTATCTGTAGAGAGCAAGCTAGTCCAAAAGATACCAGACTTCAACATGAAAGTAATTGACAAGTTTGCTACACTGAAAGACAGACGTGCTGATTTCATTTACAAAACGTGAATGCTGCTACTTGTTTGCTGAATACAAAAAATTCTGATTGAGGTAAGAAATGCATTGTTATCTCTGTTTTTAAAAGTTTTGTAGTGTTTGTTCTATTTGGAGACTACACAGATTTGCTCACATTTGTTCACTGGCCAGACCTGTCTCCCGCAGGGTGAACGAATCGTTGCTTGTGTTGCCTATCAAACCTTTCCCCTTGGCAAATTGCGAAAACCTTTATACCATTTATGTTTGGGGTACTTGCGTGGATCTATGTAAAGTTTGCGTACAAAGCTCAGCTGAACCAGAATCACGGTAACAGCGCGTTGCGCTGCCTCTTTTATATTCAGTATATTGATAGTCTTTCATGTGACCTTTATGACCACTCTCTCCTGGCAGAATATTCTTTGAACGTATAACCTACAGAAGAATACACACTCCTCTTACTCCTCTTTGGGAATAGAGCGGTGATCCATACATACCTTATCATTGTATATACTTACATTGTGTTGGACCATAGTGCTCATAATCTTATCCTTCTGTTGCACAGGGGTACAACCTATGTTAACCTGCCATTTGTCTACTAGAACCAAGACTGAAAGCTGTGTAGGTTGTATATACAAGTGTGTTCATACTCTCTGTAGTATAGATAAGAATAGAGTGTAACATCTTCCTTCCTTTACAGCCTGCCAGTGCCTATTCTTCAAGAATTCACGAAGAGGTTCCCACGCTCAAGACCTGTTTTTCTTCCCCCGCCTTTCCTTGTTTTGTTTCCCTGTTTTCCTCTCGCATGCCATTCGTTACTCTAGCATCTAATAGAGTCGGAAGGCCGTAGGGGAAGACTGTGGACTTTTCTTCAAGTTCCTGACGCTCCTGCGGAACGAGCCTGGCAACCATTACACTGCTGTGCAACTTCTTCTACTCTTAGAGCTGAGATTTCCATGAAAGTCTTATATTGTGAATTCAGCACCTGAGCATAATAGGACGGAATGTATGAAGCTATGTGGTTATACTGAATAAGCAGCTACCTATGTTATGCCATCTATTAATGTAATAACTGCACTTTCACAATTGCTTTATTAACCTTCCTGCTTTCTCAAATTTTCTTGAAAATGCACGATTTTTCTTCTTTTTTCAAGATAAAGTGAAGCATCAAGCAGAACAGAGGTTGAATTCACCAAGAATGTTGTCCTAGTCAGAGATTTTAGCTTCTGACTGAGTCTTTGAAATTGAAGTAGAAATCCTCTAGTGGGGCAAATTGTTGACTGTATCTAGAGTCGTCATCTTGAAGACAGAATGCGGTTGGATGAGGTCCCACTGTTGGCCTTGGTTGAAAAGCTTCCATCATGAAAATGAAAATGTTTTGCCCTCCTATTTTCTATCATCGGTCAGTTCGTTTTTGCCACTATGCTCTGTCAGGATATCTCTTTTCAAACTCAGCCTCTTTGTTGAGCTCAAAATCCTCCAGTGAGGCAATCTTGAAGTTGTGTCCAATGAAGTCTTCTAAAAATCAGACACATTTGCTGCTATGTCCCGCCAAACCTCCAGAGATCATGGAAATTCCACTAATGTTTAAGTCTCAACATTACAAACTTGATGAAGCTGCTCCTCTTAATCACTTCTAAGGTTCCCAGAACCTAAGCGACAGCACTCAGGAACTAGGACACACTCTACAAGACCTACCGGCAGTTTCATAATTACTTGTCAGCTTGCCATTTCAGGCAAAACAGTATCTTACAGCTTGTTTTGTCCAAGTACCTACAAACGAAGTCAGCCAGCTCACCCTTGGAGTCCACTTATGAAGGCTTGACCAGGTCAAGCGACACAGGACACCACACATGTCATGGACAGCAGGTTGAGTCCGCTCCTGTTCTGTCAGAGGTGCAGAAAGTACTGTGAGGAGCTGGGGGAGTGATTGCAGAAGTTCTTTTTAGGTGTTCCCTTGCTAGTTTAATGTTTGGAGCAGTCATGCTACAAATGTAGGCCTCAGGCATTGTTTTTCCTTGTCAGTATACAGGATGACACAATATATGCTTCACTTCACACCATTAGTGTACTTTCCTGCTATGATCATTTTGGAAGGATAAATATGCCTATTGGGGATTAGCAAAATTTGCCATGTTTTCAGGGTCGGAGACATTACACTGGGTTCTAGACATCAATTACCTAGTTAGCAGAGTTAAAAAGCCAGTAATATTAGTCATAAAAAAATGGTGGTGATCATGCAAACAGAGGGATTTCTTGCAGATCCTGACAAACCAATATAAGCCTGAAAAATTTACATTTTATTTGAGCTTTCTAAGCTTTCCTTAACTTGTGATCTTGTTCCATATACTCTGACAAACAAAAACGGCATGAATGGCATTGAATAGGGGCGGTGGGTGAGATTTTAAAGTGGTGGGGTGCAAAGTGATTTGCATACAGAACCGTAGCGAGCGAGCGCAGCGAGCGTGCCCGAACCCCAAAAGGGGGGTTTGGCGGGGTTTCCCCCCCCCCAAGAAAATTTTGAAAAAAAAGAAGAACAATTTTGCATTTTCAAGCAAATTTGAGAAAGCAGGAAGGTTAATAAAGCAACTGTGAAAGTGCAGTTATTACATTAATAGATGGCATAACATAGGTAGCTTCTTATTCAGTATAACCACAGAGCTTCATACATTCCGTCCTATTATGCTCAGGTGCTGAATTCAGACTATAAGACTTTCATGGAAATCTCAGCTCTAAGAGTAGAAAAAGTTTCACAGCAGTGTAATGGTTGCCAGGCTCGTTCCGCAGGAGCGTCAGGAACTTGAAGAAAAGTCCACAGTCTTCCCCTATGGCCTTTCGACTCTATTAGACTCTAGAGTAACGAATGGCTCGCCAGGGGAAAACAGGGAAACAAAATAAGGAAAGGCGGGGGAAGAGAAACAGGTCTTGAGCGTGGGAACCTCTTCGTGAATTCTTGAAGAATAGGCACTGGCAGGCTGTAAAGGAAGGAAGATGTTACACTCTTTTCTTATCTATACTACAGAGAGTATGAACACACTTGTATATACAACCTACACAGCTTTCAGTCTTGGTTCTAGTAGACAAATGGCAGGTTAACATAGGTTGTACCCCTGTGCAACAGAAGGATAAGATTAGGAGCACTATGGTCCAACACAATGTCAGTATATACAATGATAAGGTATGTATGGCTCACGACTCTATTCCCAGAGAGGAGTAAGAGGAGTGTGTATTCTTCTGTAGGTTATACGTTCAAAGAATATTCTGCCAGGAGAGAGTGGTCATAAAGGTCACATGAAAGACTAACAATATACTGAATATAAAAGAGGCAACGCAACGCGCTGTTATCGTGATTCTGATTCAACTGAGCTTTGTCCACACACACTTCACATAGGTCCACGCAAGTACCCCAAACATAAATGGTATAAAGGTTTTCGCAATTTGCCAAGGGGAAAGGTTTGATAGGCAACACAAGCAATGAATCGTTCACCCTGCGGGAGACAGGTCCGGCCAGTGAACAACGGTGAGCAAATCTGTGTAGTCTCCAAATCTTTTAAAAACAGAGATAACAATGCATTTCTTACCTCAATCAGAATTTTTTGTATTCAGCAAACAAGTAGCAGCATTCACTTTTTGTAAATGAAATCAGCACGTCTGTCTTTCAGTGTAGCAAACTTGTCAATTACTTTCATGCTGGAGTCCGGTATCTTTTGGACTAGCTTGCTCTCTACAGATAGCATCGCGAAAGCATCTTTCCTCTAGCATGGTGTTCCTCAGGAATGTCTTTATGCGCTTTAAGGCTGAAAAACATCGTTCAGCTTCTACTGTTGTCATTGGAGTCGTAATCACAATTTTTAGTAAAGTCACTGTCTCTGTAAGTGAGTTTTCCATATGCAGTTTATGAATTAAACTCAGCAAAGTCAAGGCGCTTCTGGCCTTCCAGTACACAGGCATTCCGTAGAGTACAGTTAACTCAGTTCTCAGCTGCTCTTTTTTGAGCATAGGATATGCTTCCACAGCCTGATTCAGAGCACGCTCACGGAAGGATTCATCATATTGTGCAAACTCTTTACTTTGCAATAAAGTGGCACTCACCAAATGTTTTGTGAATGAAAAACATTCTTGTGCCTGCACAATTACAATGTCACATATCTCCTTTTTAATTCGAACCAGAGAGGTGATGTTTTGTCTGCGGTTTGCAAAAATAAAATGCTCCGGCAGTTTGCTCTCTAAATCGTCAACCCCATCTCTCACTTTCTTTATCTTTTGTACAAATGTAGATGTAGTGGATTTCACAGAGACAGTATCTATGTCTTTTGTTTGTAACTGATCGTATAACGCATCAACATGACTCATTATGTCATGAAATAAAAACAGTAAGAACTGAAACTCTTTGTCTTGTAGTGTACTAATAAAGCCATGGGCTTCATTCTGACTTGTGTGATGAAAGTCTTCTCTGGTTGCTATGGCGACAAAACATTTCTCAATGCCCTCCCTCTGTTCAAAGATTAAGTTGACTGTACGAATGTGAAAGTTCCAACGAGTTGAGGATCCCCTTTGTACGCTTTTGTCCACAATCTCATGAAGGGGTTCTGTTCTTTTGGGGGAACGTGTGAAGAATGCTGCTATGCCTCCGATACCCTGAAAGAAAACTCGTGTCTCTCTGATCTCTGATACCGCCTGTTGCATAATAAGATTGAGTTGGTGGGCGTAACAGTGCACAAAATGAGCATTAGGGTACACATCTCTAATTCGTTTCTGTACTCCACTAAGGCTTCCACTCATTACGGACGCACCATCATAGCTTTGTGCGATAAGTTTTTGTTTTTGAGGCAGGTCCGGGAAAATTAAGTCCAGTTGACACAGTATAGCTTCAGTGATGGTTGCTGCACTAGAGTCTCTTAAATGTGTGAAACCATAGAACCTCTCCACAACGTTTCTGTCACTGTCAAGGTACCGAAACACTAACACGGACTGTGTTTTAGTGGCCACATCAGTGGTGTCATCAGCCTGAATAGCCACAAAGTCTGTGTTTCGCAACTCTTGCACAATATGGCTTCTTATAATTTCGAGCATACAGTCAAGGAGTTCATTTTGTATTGTATTAGAGGTGCCCTTAAAGACGTGCTAAATGTGTTTCTAAATCCTTGTCTATGGTTGACATTAAATCCACCAGGCCTAGGAAGATCCCAGGTTTTGAGGAAGTTTCTGAATCGTCTAGGCCTCGCAATGCAAGTTCGAAAGCACCACAGAAACGAATGCAATCAATGATCTTGGATAGATTTTGTCTGTTCTTATCAACAGCTTCATTGTGTTTTTGAATGGATTTGCGATATGCATCATTTATCTGCTGCTCATTTGGTGCGTCTCCCACCAACATTCCCAGTCCTGTCAGGTTCTTGGCACTCATTTTCCCTGTTCCTTACAGGATTCATCTGATCAACAGTAAGACCTAGGAGGGCGATCTGATCGTAGACAAGGAAACTACGTGCAACCTGAACGTGACTCACAACACTTTTTGACATGAAAATTAAAAAGGAGGATCAATCACTTCCTTATAAGCCACCTTTCTAAAAAAAGAAAGTTGCAGCCTTAATAGTTAAATATACCCAGATGGTGAGAGCCCTTCTCCTGGAAGGGAGTTGGGTGGTGACTTTTGTCAACTATGCAGCTGTAGTCACCATAGTGCCCAAGACACTCTGCCGGCATCTGGCGGTGAGAGAAACTGAGACTTTTGTCATTTTAGAGACTGCGGACAGCCGTGTTGAACTCCCCAACAGACTCTGCCACTTAAATATTCAAATTGAAGGTGATATTAACCTCACCATTAATGCTATCTTTTGGGACAATTTTACTTCTTTCTATGATATTCTTTTTTCAGAGGTAGATTGACCTCCTCACCCTATATTATTGTGATATCATGCTGGGGCTTAAGCAAGGTCCCATTCTGTGGCTTATGCTGTTTGGCAACTTCAAGAAGAAGCACAGAGAAGGGAGGTTTTATGGCATCTTCCCCATGTGGGACTTTTCTAACAAAATGTCGGAGGTGGTTATTAAACTTTCCTGGAATAATACTTTCACAGTAGACAATATGTCACCCTCAATTTGGATGCCCAAATCATAAAGTCTGTTGCGAGGGCTCACCTGCTCATCTAGTGTTTCAACTTGAATACATTAATTTGTTTTTCTCAAAACTAAAAACTGATGAAGATTCCAGAAAACTATTGTGCCCTGTGCTACACTCTCTAGCACTGTTCATGCACACGTCTTTTTCTGAAGGAAAGGTATCAATATGTGGGGCATGTTTAGTGGTAATATCTGCCATTTCCTTCTTTTTCAATTGGAGTTTTTGTTGTAGAAGTTTCACTGCATTTTTATAATGTTTATGTCAGACGAGCATTATGACTTCTAGCTGGGTCATACCTGCATTTTGATCATCCCTCCCTCTCCAAAAATGTGTTGCGTGAGTCCTGAAAGGAACAAGAAGGAAGTGTAACAGCATACTGATCCGTATCAGGCGGTTTGAGTGTATCACAACTACGTATAATAAAAAACATTCTGTGGGCTCAGGTGGCAGAGATCAACCCTATATTTTTATTTTATCTCTATTTTTTGTGTCTGTCCCATTGTGTTTTTTTTTTAAACTCCGGGGCCTGCTTGGTATTGACCTTTTAATTATCCTCGAAGCATTTGTTGCGTGAGTCCTGAAAGGACCAAGAAGGACGTGTAACAGCATACTGATACGTATCAGGCGGTTTGAGTGTATCACGAATACGTGAAAAAAAACATTCTGTGGGCTCAGGAGGCAGAGGTCAACCCCATGATTTGATTTTATCTTTATTTTTTTGTGCATGTCCCATTGTGTTTTTTTTAGAGCCTGCATGGTATTGACTTTTTCATTATTACCTTTAAGCTGTAGCATATTCAGGCTGGTTCGAAAATTAGTACAATCTATAGATGGTTTCAGCTACAATGTGTGGTAATTCGGACTCTTGGTCTTCAATGAGAAACTGCATGAGGCATTGGCGTACTGTCAATCTCTGCTGCCTTCCCTTTATTGTTACTTAAAATAATTGAGGAAACTGTGATAAAGTCGCCATTTAATTCAATGCCTGCCTTAATCCAGGACAGAGGCAGGCCAGCCTTCCTTTTGAATCTGTTTTAGCACTTCAGGCAAAACAGCAATGGATGTTATACCATAGATTTTGGTAAATATGGCAGCAGACACTGTGCCCAAGTTGAATATTCTTCTGCTGGAGGAGCCATACCAAGTGGTAGACACAGTGTGAGAATTCTATGTTTGTCTTGGGATCCTGTATGGAGAAACACTCTGTTCGAAAATGTCTCTCTCTGAAGGGTCACCCCAAACATTTTGCACTCCTCCTCCTCCTCTTTTTCTAACCTTATTTTGTTAGCCTTATGACTCTGATAACCTTCCCGCTGCTATCCCATGTTCAAGTGCGTGTGCTCTCTCCTTTAACATTGGGGCATACACAATTGGCATATTTAATTTACATATAAAGCCTGAGTACAGTTCAATGCGCATGTCCAGGGCCAGTAAATTAAATGCTACTAATGGCCCTTCATCACTGATTATGCCACCCACACAAGTATCATGCCTCCATCCTGCCCCTGCAGAGCTTGTATGTTCAGTTTACATTGGCATTTGGCACCTCTTGCCAAGCATTAAATTCTCACTTTAAGACATATAAGAAACCCCAAGGTAGGCCAGAGGTAGCCCCCTACGCAGTATGCTATGTTACTCAAAGAACATGTACTTCTATGCTTGGCATGTCCGTGTAGTGAAAAAATCCCAAAATAGTTTTTTACTACTGAAAGGCCAACCCCTCTCATAGGTTAATAATGGGAATTCCTTATTACAATGAAACAGCTGTTATTACTAATTTAGCGAAGGTAGAGTTCTCATGTTTATTACCTCTGCAAAAGTAATGACAAATTCTCTTTAATGGTGACTTTGGATGTATAGTTACCATCCTGAAAATGCCCTTTTAGAAATTGTACATTTTCCTTCACTTAGCTCTTTGGTATCTGCTGCCTGTCTCAGATAACTGGCTGTGCTGGAAGGCAGTATATTTTGAGTATTCCTTCTAGGCAGTCCTACAGAGGCTGAGTGTGACATTATGCATCTTCCGGGGAGGAAGCGAGGGTGGATTTTGCGACAGCCTCATACTTGCACCTGAATAGGCTGGGCCCTGTTTACACACAAAGGGTTGCCAACTCTCTAGGAGTCTGGAGCCAGGGTAGGATGAAGGGGCCTTATTGGACTTCAAAACCCAATTTTTTAAGTCACCCTCACTTAAAAGGCATAACTGGGTATACCTTCTGGAACTTTGACCCTACCAAGTCAGGACACTTCTGGACCAGAAACACCTTGCCAAGAAGGACTGCTGTGCTCAGGACTGGAGTTGCTAGACTGCTGCTGTGGAGACGGCTGCCTTGCTGTGGTGTCTCCTGCCTGCTGCTCCCTCCGACTGGATCAGACATAGTGTCTCCAAGGGCTATCTGACTAGCCTCTTACTCTTCAAGGACTCAGGGACATCAAGGTCATTAACCCTGCTACTGTGCCAGGTTTATTGAAAGTGAACCCAGGTGCTTGCTTCAGTGGACACAATGCATCTTCTGCCGTGCAGAACCAATGCATCATCATTGTTGCTGGAACAGAATCAGCGCATTGCACTTGATCCCTGAGCATCACTGCATAACAGGAACCACTGGATTGGAACTGCCACATGGCCACCACCGCTAAAGGACAATAGACACATTCCTTTGCTTGCATGGTGAAAGCTGTTGCATCAGCTAAAAAACAAATCTACCTCAGAGCCAGCACTTCATCTTTGGAAACCATCATGTTGCCATCATTGCTTGGAGAAAACCAATGAATGTCCTCGACTGTGGAATCAACAATGACACATCACTCAGCTGCACTCTGCATCTCATTGTTTGAGACCAAGATTAAGGTACTTTTGTTCAGTGGTCCCTGCGAGGGTCCTGTATCTGGCCTACGCTCCATCGGAGTTGGACTGAACTCTTGACTGTCTTGACTGTGTGCCAGTCCAGAGCAAGCAAGTAACTCTTTCAGCACTATTTGCTTGTAAGCACTATTTTTTTAATGTAATATATTAAAATTCATATCTCACCACTGCTAATTGGATGTTTATTGTTTTGGTATTGTTTTATTTTTCCAAACTGGTGCGGAGTCTTTTTGTGGTGTTTTAACTGTGTTACTGTCTGATGTATTGCACAAATACTTTACAAAATTGTCTCTTTAGTTAAGCTTGACTGAACTGTGCTTAGCTTCCAGAGGGTGAGCGCAGGTTATTTATATAGTGTGTCTGAGTTATCCTGAGTAGGACTGTAGCACCTGTCTAGACAGGGTGCATACCTTTGCCAACCAGAAACCCACTTTCTAACACATTGCAACAAGCTGGTTTGTTTTTTGTGCAATCCAGAAAGGAATGTTCCCTCGTCTTCTGGGAACGTTACCCATAATTGTGTTAATAGTGACTGAACTAATTGCAGGCACAGCTAACTGTGGCTTCACTGTTTGAACACCACTTGCTGGGGTAGCACATTACAAACTGCTTTAAACAGCTATATATCTTAACTAGACGTGTGTAGAAAGGACTGAGGTCTGCAACATTTAATAGTGCTAAGTTTGAGTATGGTGTACAGTGTATGTGTGAAATGCTTTTGAACTGGCATTGACTGAAGGAAAGTAAACCAAAAGGCTTTATATGCTTCATGGGCCTGAACCACTAAGGTCACTTTGCTCCTTCCAATCGGAAGCCCTGGATATAGCAATACGGCTGTAACGTCATTTTTGCAGCCAATAGGAATGATAGCTGCACTTACCATATTCAATAAATGGAATTCATAGAAAGGAAGATACCAGAGAGGGATAAACCTTTTAAAGGTTCAAGCTTGTCCAACTAACAGACAATAATAGAGGTTCCCCATTAAGCTGAAGGGTGTTAATCCCTAGCACCACAGACGTTTCTGTGTTATGTGAAAACTACACATTGGACATATGCAAGAACTTCTCAGGAGACTCATTGAATGAGTACCTGACCCAGAATTTTAGTGGCGCCATGTTATATGGTTCCTATGAATACAGTAGAACTGTGTATCTGGACAACCTACCCTTTAGAACTGGGGAAATTTGTTCACACATACCAACAGAAAAGGTTGGCCTTCTTACTAGCTAGCTCATAGTGCTCCATATGAATCCCTAACCTTACCAATGTACCAGAAGGTATCAGCAACCTTGAACATGACCACTCTTTATTCCCCAAGGAAATCATGGAAACATATCTACCCTTTTGTTGTTATTTTTTTGAATGCCCAATGTAAACTCAAGAAAGGTATGACTTTGGCTTTTCAAACATTTTTAAACCATCATATTCTTGTATTGAAGGAGTGCACTGCAATTATTAGGCAGAAGAAACACATCATTGTAACTAGCATTACAAGAATGGTGAAACAAATGTTCAGTTCAACCATTATAACATTACTATGTGATTTTACTCCTACCTAACACTTACTATACTATCAAGAGCATAGCAGGAATACCCTGTGCCAGATCTATTAGGATTGCCTAGCCCCCAATACCTGAGTATTATGTGCCAGGAATCCAGCCTATGTATAACAGGCTAATATCCTTTGCAAGACAGAGGTTAAAGAAAGCAGGTCTGCATCTCAGTCATAGCGTGTTGGGTTGCAGAACAATACCACAGAAGTGCTCCTCTGCCAAATGTAGCAGAGAGGCCATTTATACAATAAAACCATTATTCCAATTGCACTGTGTCATAGGTGCAGAGCTCATCTCATGGTTTGTCTGGAGCCTTAGAGCTGTCTCTATACAAATACAAGGGCATTGCGTTTTGTGTGCCTAGCCTTGGACAGAGTTTATGAATAACATGATAATAATACTTACTAAGGAATGACCTACATGCAAACAGTTTCTCGATTCATTATTGTATCAGAGTAAGACATGTAAAAAGTCACCATTAAAAAATCATCTCAAGCTGAAATGTGAATCTAAAATGGAGACACAGAGCTGGTCCTGTTGTAGCTTCTCCACCACATCACAGCAGCTGGAGGTAACTGGCTCACACTAATATCTGGAAGAGTAAAATCTCATGAAATAACATGGTAAGAAATATCCTGCAGAGGAGAATGGAGCTATACTCAATCTGGTGTTCAATTAGTGGAGCTTATTCCCTTACCTGAATTAAATCTTGGAAGTCATGTTGGATGGTTGTTATTCTTCTAGTAACAGGTTTCTCCTCATTATCATTTCCTAATTGTGATGGAATCAGTTTTGGAAAATATTAGGGTATTGAGTATAAACTTTGTAATAAGTTGATATGCTGGGCTTCTATTTTAATGGATTGTTCACCTCCTTTTTGCCTCATTACCACTATTCTTAGCCTTTTTATTGTCATGGTATAGGCCATCTGTTTATCTATTCATGCCTGAGTTGTATATTCAATATCCAGTAAGTATGAAATAGCCCCTGTACAAACTCAACTCAATCCCTTGCCCACCAGTTGCTGCCTGCTGTGTCAGCAATGTCAGATCTGCCTTCATGCAATGCTCCATAGGGTACTGCACAGGTTAGTACCACAAACTGCACGCCTTGAGTGGGGGTTTCAAGTAGGTCTGCTCTCCAGCCCTTGTCTTCCTATTATCTTTGCCCCTTACTCCCGAAACAGGCACAACACACCCAAACACAACAACCTGTTGCAGGGATTCTGCACATATACGGAACTACGCGCAAGAAACCAGGACCTCAGTGTACAGTGGTGTACCAACCACCCGCCTTAGTCCCGGAACCTCTATCTGACTAGCTACAGTGTCTCATTCATTCTCTGTACTACAGCGAATCTACTAATGCTAAGACCTCCTAGAACATGTAACTCAGACTCTCTAAGTAATCGCAGGAGCAAGAACACCCATTCATCAACTCACTCTTACTTGTCCACAACGTGAGTAATCAGAGATTTATAGTTTAAAATGTTTATTTTAACTAACGTGCTCTATAATGCCGTACACAAGCCAATACTAGCAGCAAAATGCATAAACTCAATATAGTGAGCATTGTTAATATTCCATAAAATATGTATGGGGATATCAATCTATAAGCTAGTGAAAAAAAGCATAACGTGCCCTGCCATCCTCCCCGTACTACAAAAAAGTTTATTGTAACTATAGAAGACCTCTGGGCTTTGTCAGGGGGACTCCATACCTCCTGGTTCAGATGTAAGGGATTACATCTCTGGACAAACACAGCTCTTCTCTTTAGAAGGATTTTTTTCAAGTGTCTTAACATGCCTTTTTTTCAGTAGTGCACCTGTGGCATTATTATATCTAACATTCGTGGGACTGACCAACAGCAGATTAATGGAGCACGTTGTTTTTTGACCTTGAGCACGCTGTGCAGACAGAGCCTCAGAGCACAGCAAGAGAAGTGAAAGGTAGACAGTTCTTATGTGAGAGAGCACAAGCAGAGGAGTTATGCAAAACAATTGCAAGTAGAAACGTGCTCAAAAAGTGGTAACATGGCAGCCAAGCTTATACTAATTTATGATAACTTAGCAATGTATGGGGTGAACCCATAACCTCAGTACAAACCTGCCTCTCACCTGTGACTTCCGTTGGCTGCTGGAAGTGGTAATAGTGCCAGGTGATAAGAGCGAGTACAGGGAGAGTGGGCTGTAGGGGAACTGACACACTCATGCTATGCCTTCTGTATCTGCAACAAAAGCAGGATATGTGCAGAATGCAGACTTCAAGCTGGATGTGTGGTCCACAACCTGTTAAGTATACCACGGGCATAAACACTATCACCACCTTTCGCCCAGGTACATGAAAGCTAAAGGGGGAGGAGTAAGGGTCCAGCATCAGCTTTATAAATACACCTAATTTAGATGGGTAGACATATAGCTTTTTCTGTATGCCCATCACCACCAGGAAAAACGTTATAGTAAGGGGCACTGAAATGTGCTAAATGCCCCCCTTCGCCAGGAGAAAAGTCTAATTGAGATTTTCTTTTTGGAAATTAAAAAAGTGGTACATTCTCCATATAGATCCATGCTGCAGTAGAGCAGTATGGTAACATTATAATGCATTAGAAAAAAACGCAATGAAGTTGTTCCTGGCATGACATGTCTAAATTTGCTCATCGGCACCTCCTTCAGAGCAACAAAGCAATTTACTCCATCACCCTGGCAGGGAACATGTAGACCACCAATAATTAAAGAAACACACTGGGCAATGGGTTCTGGTGTAGAACAGCACTCACGGTCTATATATATGTGTGTGTATGTATATATATATATATACCAGCGGAGTCATTCAACAGCAAATGGCACCGGAAGTCTCAACTCTTAAAAACATGGGGAACTAGCTGGAAAGACTGCGAAAAAAAGACGCAAGTTTGACAAAACCCGAGCCCAAATGGCCAAAGACAAAACTATGGTAGCAGCGAAAAAAGGAACAGATGGCTCTTTGACAGACATCAGCTCCAATGGAGAATCGATTTCCAGTGGTACATCAAACCAAGGAGAGATGTCTTCATTTTCAGAGGTGGTGCGTGTGATACAAAGGAATCAAGAACAGTCCTACACGGGGAAACCGGGAGGAAGAGGAAGAGGCGGCAACACAAAAGCAAAAAAAGATGGTGCAGAAGAAGAAAAGAACAGCAAAACTGGTATGGGAACAAGGAGCCAGGACAACAAGAAAAAATAATGGAAGACACCGCACAACATTTAACAGTAATGAACTTGTCAAGTAGATCTTCAACTTGTATAGAAGAAGAGGTTTTAAAACTTGGGTTATCCTTTTGTCCAGACACCACTCTAGACTATGCCTGTACACGCATTGACCTCTATCAATTTGTACGTAAAGTAAAACTTCATAAATTGCATGCCAACAAACCTACCAATGTAACAACTAGCAACACAGTGACACGTGATTCCTCAGATCGCAACGCGCAAACATTAGCCATAGCTGACATCCCAGCACTAATAGACATGCAAGACCTGTTAGATCAGACTACCACTACCACTATTACACCTAACCTACTGAACCCGGGGGAGGGTGATGAAATCACCCTCCGAACATTAGGCATAGATGCAGGATCTCTTAGAATAACCAATTTCAGAGCCCCATCTAAATATGTACCTCAGACCCCTAAAGACAACATAGACCTTTTCCATGAACAGTAAGCCAACATCTCTTAAAACTTGTCAAATGAGTCCAAGACTGTAAAACATGAAAACAGAACACTGGGAGGCAGGCTCCAACTTGCAAAAAGATGAAAACATAATAATCAAGTCCTCTGACAAGAGGGGTACCAATGTTGTAATGGATAGGGAGAAATATATACAAGAGGCCCCTAGACAATTAAATAACAACACTTGCTACGAAAGAGTAGACAAAACGTACCTTGATGCATTACAAACCAGATACCATGGTTATCTTAATACCTGGTACAATCAGAAATTGCTGAATTGGGATGAAAAATGTTTTAACTAATGAGACACCAACAACACCGACCCTATATCTGTTACCCAAAGTGCATAAAGATGCCACCAACCCCCCGGGATGCCCTATTGTTTCATCTAAAAATAGCTTACTCGAAAAAACATCTGAGTTTGTGGATCATTTTCTGTTTCCTTATGTTAGAGATATTAACTCATACCTTAGCGACACCACAGATTTTTTGCAGAAGATAAAAAACGTACACTGGGATACTAACCACTGGATGGTCTGTCTAGATGTAGAAGGTCTCTACATCAGCATCAGACACCCAGACAGCCTAAAAGCATGCCAACACTTCTTGAGGGCTAGGAACATCAAATTTGTAGACCATACCTGCATGCTACTGCAAATGATTGAGATTTGTTTAACAGAGAATGGCTTTATGTTTAATGGCAGATGGTACAAACAACTCCAGGGCACTTCCATGGGTACTTGCTTTGCCCCCAGCTACACCAACCTGCTGGTGGGCTGGTGAGAGGAGCAAGTACTCTTGGGGGAGGAGTTGGAGCCATGGTCCCACAACATTGGACTATGGCTCAGTTACATTGATGACGTTTTCTTTATTTGGGAAGGAAATGAACCTGAGTTGCTGATTTTTGTGAAACGTTTGAATGCCAATGTTTTGAACCTAAAATTTACTATGCAGTATAGCTAACATGTCATTGATTTTTTAGACATTAGACTGACTGTTCAAAATGGGGAACTCACGACAGATGTGTATAGAAAAAAGACAGCGGGAAATTCCATCCTCCATTCAGCTAGCTGTCACCCACCCGACTTTAGGTGGAGCATTCCCTATAGCGAATTTTTGTGCGCTAGGAGAAATTGCAGTACAGATACAGCCTACCAGAAAAGCAAACACGACATGGCAATAAGATTAAAAAATAGAGGGTATCCAACAAAGATGTTAAGAAAAGTTGCAAGAAAAGCTGATTCCATTGGTCACCTTGATGCCCCATATGCTGCTTCCCCTAAAGCATTGACCAGAACTGACAACACTGAGGCACTAGTTCGTTTCATTACCACCTACAGTACCCAATCAAATGAGTTGAAGAAAATCATCCAGAAAAGGTGGCACATTCTGACACAAGACCCCCTCCTCAAAAACAAACTAAGCCCATCTCCCTCAGTTACATAGAGAAAGACAACATCACTGAAAGATATCCTAGTGAGCAGCCACTTACACACAACCAAGAATGCAACATGGCTAGAACAGAGGGGAGGTTTTCACAAGTGCAACAAATCCAAAGCCTGCAGCAATAGTGTAAATGTCAAAGAAGTTACACTCAGCAGAGCTAAGAAAAAATGGAAGATCACCAAACCTATCACATGTACCACGGACTTTGTGGTATATGTGATCTCTTGCCCATGCGACAAGTGGTATGTGTGTTCAACAACTTTTCCACTAAAGAAAAGAATACTGGAATACTGGAGAGCGGTGACAAACCGCGACTTCTGTTACATTACTGCCAGACATTTTAACGACAATCATGAAGGAGATTGGACAAAGGGCAAGTACTTTGGGTTGGTCACAATCCCTAAAAACCCTAGAGGGAGAAATCGGGTACAGGCCCAACGTCGCCTAGAGTCTAGACTAATCCTAATGGCTGGTAGTATGTTCCTGCACGGCATGAACAATGACAAAGAACTGTATGTGCATCTGTAAATATATTTCATAGCTTCTCATTCATATAGCCCGAATTCACCTACATGGTCAGATTTGAACCAATGTTTTTAATTGTTCCTTTATTCAAATATGTCAGATCACTTTTACTGTTTTCCTATTCCATCACTTATTTTTCACAATTCTGTTCCACAGTTGATATAATATACACAGTTCAGAATGAACATTGTTCGCTCAAGACTAAAATTGTGTTCCAGCCAGTCTGTGGCAACCATAGCGGGTGTCTCCATACTAACTAGGGACGTTGACTACATTAGAATGTTTCTTCTGTACATTGAATAACTAATCTTCTAATGTTGTTAGACAATGTATCCTCATGACCTGTCCTTTTTATTTTTTGGCACATTGCAGAAGGCACCACATGGAGAGTAGCCACTTACTTAAAGTTATGAGCACATGAGGACCAGCATGTTCCAATGAACTCTTGTCTCTACATCACGAATAGTCAAACGTAGTCGTACCCTATTAGTCTGCACACACTTGACCACTCACGTCCAGGTATTTAAAATTTAGGCACCACATAAGTCCTTTAATATACTCTATGGTACTATACCAAAAGTATTTTTTTCACTCTCTGCGAGACTGAATATCTATCTGTGAGAGTGGTTTTAACTCATAACCACCTTGAAATGACACCCGCTCAAATGTGGAAACCTTTGAACTACACATCAAATGAGCGTGCTGGGAAAATCTCATTTATCCATCTATAAAACTGTGTAATAACAATTATAAAACAGTTTACATTTTATGTTAACACTTTTGTTTATATACATAAATCAACTGCACACATGGCAAACTGTGTTAAAATGAAATTCCCCACAGTGTTTTCTTTATGTTTATGCACGCTGCGTCGTGCACTGTCCCTTTAAAAACAAATTTGTGAATTCCAGCAAAGGTCATGTGACCAAGATCTCCGTGGAGATCGAAACGTGTCGTCCTTGTCTGCTGCTGAAATAAACCTGCGTTACTTTGAACTGCAATTTGGTGTGGCTCGTCTTTTTTGCGTTTCCCGTAGAGAATCCTCGTTTCATATATATATATATATATATATACATTACCTACTGGCGGTCGCCAGTAGGTATATATAGTTAGGATTTTTTCTCTATGGGATTTTTGAAAATTCTATGTCTAATAACTTTGGCGTTTGTGGACGGAATTGGCTGAAATTTTCAGGAAAATGGCACATTTTGTTTCTGAGCAGCCCTTGAAAATTTGGGGGGGGTTCGTCAAGGTGGGGCCGAGAAAAAAGGGGGGTCCCAAAACGTGTTTTTAACATTGAGTTTTCCATAGGGCGGTTGGCCTCACTTTTATCCCGAACGGCTGAATGGATTTGCACGAAACTTGGCAAAATTGTAGGGACTGGTAGCCCGATGTGCCTTTAGGTCTCAATATATGTGCTTCAGTGGATTTTGAGAAATTAACGTTCAAAAAAAGATATATATCTGTAACAGCGGACCGGGCAGCGCTCCGGTTCGCGGACTTTACGCGTTACGGAGCTTTGTGAAGCGAAGCTGATTGGTTCTCCGGCGTCTGTAAACATTCCAAACAGTCCGTAGCGGCCGCCATCTTGTCTCTCGGTAGGATCGAGAGACAAGAGGAGGCCAAAGCGAAGGGGCAAATGACCATAAGGGGGCATAGTAGATCCTCCCTGACCCTCTAGGTTTGATGTGGAGGTTTTAAAAGGGCCCCGCGGGGCAAAAAAAAAAAAAAAAATAATAATCGAACGGCTGAATGGATTTGCACGAAACTTGGCAAAATTGTAGGGACTGGTAGCCCGATGTGCCTTTGCTAGGTCTCAATATATGTGCTCCAGTGGATTTTGAGAAATTAATGTTCAAAAAAAGATATATATCTGTAACAGCGCTCCGCTTCGCGTACTTTTCGCGTTACGGAGCTTTGCGAAGCTGATTGGTTCTTCGGCGTCTGTAAACATTCCAAACAGTCCGTAGCGGCCACCATCTTGTCTCTCGGTAGGATCGAGAGACAAGAGGAGGCCAAAGCGAAGGGGCAAATGACCATAAGGGGGCATAGTAGATCCTCCATGACCCCCTAGGTTTGATGTGGAGGCTTTAAAAGGGTCTCGCAGGGCAAAAAAAAAAATATATAGTTTTTTTAGTTTTTTTGCGTGGAGTGCGCCCGGTTCGCGAACCGGGAAGCGTTCTGGGGAGCGTACTTTCTTGAAAATTAGTGAAAAAAGTTAGAGTAAAATAATAATTGTGAGTGATCAGATGTAGGGTAGCTCTGAGAAGAGCTTTTGGGTTTATGGTACATTTAAGTACTAATAAGTAGGTACCAATGCACAGTCTTAAATTCAGAATGAAAATTCTGTTGCCCTCATCTGAGAAGTGAACTCCATCTCCTCTGTAGATATCTTGCATGTAGTAACGCAAGTTATTGTTGTACATGGAGCCCATTCCATGGTCTCTCATGTAAGCTGAAACAGATTTGTTTACATGCTTCCTCGATTTCTCAATTTGTGGACAAAATTGGTTCGACCACCTCCATTTCTGTCTTTGGCATATATTTGAATATACCAAGGCAGTCTGAGGAAAAAGTGCCATCAATTGCTCAAAGGTGTCCTTTAAAAGCATTTCCAGACCTACCCCAGTCAAAGTGCCCAAATCATTACCTCCACAGTGCACAATTAACAGGTCAGGTTTTGGCAAATGCATAAAGGTTTTCACCAATGGTATCAATTGGTGACATTTTAATCCTCTGTGGCCAAACCACTTAATTTCCACATCTTGTAAATTGAGGTTAGGTAAATTCCTGTTTTCAGCGTACCTCTGAGCCCAATAGATGTAACTATGTCCAACAATCCAGACAGAAAACATGGCGAGAGAAGGTTCTCCTGCAGTCAGATGAAGTGTGGCAATGAAATGGCAGTTGAAAAAATGAGAGTGTAAAATGAAAAAAACTGAGGAGTTTCTGTGTTAATGAAGCAGTAAGAGTGATTGGTGGATTTTGATTGCTGAAAACAGAAAGTTAGGGTGCATGGATGAGTTCGTTGAAAGATGTATTTTGAGTGGCGAAGAAAAATCATTAAATGAAAGTATGCACTGGATATGCAGGTGCACTGAGAGTTCAGAGTTCAATTGCAACATTGTTGTGTGAACTTGGAAACACCAGAGGTCTTGCAAGAGGTGGTTGCTATGCAGAAAAAGCAGAGAGGGCAGAGGGGGGAAGGGTTTTGATTTGAAAAAAAGTGAGGGAAGAGTTTTGATTGGGTGACATGAGAGATATGTGTGAAGAATTACAGCATTTCTGTGCTTTTGATAGCTGCAGACTCTGGAGTGCATACCTTTTGCTGTGCTGAAGACAAATTGGTGTGTTTCTGAGACTGTTTTGAAACTCTAAGTATTTGCTAAGGTGAGAAAAGATTTGTTTAATTTAGATAGAAAATAGTGTGCTTTAAGGAGAAAATTATGAAGAAAGTTGTGTTTTTCAAATGTTGGTTTGTGTCAAGTGTTTTACAAATAGATTTTGTTTCTTTGAGAAATTGTAATTGGAGAAAATGTGAAGTATTAGTACTGACAGGGTTTTTATGTGCATAGGAGCTGTGGAGTGTTTTCAAATTATGACTTGTAAATCGTTTTTGAGGAAAAGCAATGGTTTTAATATTTATGACAAGGACATAATGGTGTATGCTTCTTTATAAGGCAATTGAGTGTCTCTGATGTTATTTTTCCCATTTCAATGTAAGAAGTTTCTCTGTGGAGGAAATTGCTTGTAAATATGGTCCCACCTGTGCATGGCAAATTTAGATTTTGAATGTTTGCGTTACATAGGCATGTTAAAGGTGACCGAAACATGCTGCAAAGGCAATCAAAAAACGCATTCATGTGTCTTAAGGACATTTTAAGTCATTTCCCCATGTGGAGTGTTTTTAAATTATGACTTGAAAATCGTTTTTGGGGAAAATGAATGCTTTTAAAATTTATGACAAGGACATAATGGTGTATGCTTCTTTATAAGGCATTTCAGTGTCTCTGATGTTATTTTTCCAATATTAAATTAAAAGACCTTTCCCCGTGGAGCAAATTCCTTGTAAATATGCTCCCACCTGTGCATGGTAAATTTAGATTTTGACTGTTTGAGTTACATAGCCATGTTAAAAGTGACCCAAAAAAGTTGCAAAGGCTTTAAAAAAACACTTTCATGTGTCTTGAGGACATTTTAAGTCATTTCCCCGTGGGCAGTGTTTTCAAATTATGAGTTGAAAATCGTTTTTGAGGTAAAGGAATGTTTTGAAAATTTATGTGCGCCATATGCCCCCAAATTTCTTTTTCAGGGGTGCAGCAGGGTGTTCTTGAGACACCCCTGCACCCTCGGAAAAATTCGTAATTTGCGATGAGGTAATTGCTAATCGCAAATTGCACCTTCATTCCTATGGGCCTCCTGCTCCATGGAAATGAATGGGTAATTTGTAATTAGCAAATAGCTCATCGCAAACTAGGAATGGTAAAGAATCGCTATTTATTCCTTAAAGTTCGCTATTTAGGAAATGCAAAAAACTTTGATGATACATATGGCGGTTCATCTCTAACAAGATAAGAAGCATAGGGATAGATTTATGATGACTGGCGCATCACCAGGGATGTGTTAGTCATCCTGTGCCGCTGTTCCGCCACGTATGGTGTGCTGCATTTACAATGCGGCGCATCATGGGGCAAAAATAGCACAGATGCGTGACGTATCTGTGCCGTAAAGGTGGCGCATTGCTGGAGTTGTATCGCAAGTGTGATGAAGCTCCAGCAAGGCTCAGGGGTGCCCCTGTCGCAGGGTTTCTGTTCTCACACAGAACTGTGCACAGAGGATTGGAACTTCGGCGAATTAGGGTGCCCCAAAACTCACCTTAGTACTCAAAAACCCCTTAGCAAGCTAGGTACAGTGTCACATTGGATATAACAAACTCTCAATGTTTAGACAATCCAGAATATGAACTTATAGTACCTCAGGATACGTGGAACTCATGAACACTCGGTCGTTATATATTTATTAGAAACGAGAACATGGAGTTAAGAAGAACACATGTGCATTTGAAATGTTTATTTACTAATGCCGTCTTTTCAGGCGTAGTATCTTAGATAATACAAGTACACATCCTCGTCGCTATTGGAATAATGTGAGAACGCACGCCTTTAAATGCTTTTTATTTATCTTTATTCAGGAGCGCCGGGGCTAAGCTGTTGCTCAACGGTCGACGCCAAGCAAACAATATGGCCGCCTTCCGCTTCCTGTTTCCTCACATCCTGTTCCTGTGCAGGAACACTAGAACGCTACCACAATTATCAGTAGCAAAATTACCAGCATAGTTACTAGTACATAAAAAGCGAATGGTGACAGTATGTTAACATGCTGTAAATTATTATTATTATTATTTTTGGATTTTATAGAGCGCACGGCTACCCCCGAGGGGGTGTCCCGGCGCTAACAACTAATGAGCCCAGGGAGAAAAAAGAGAAGAGAGAGAATTAAGAGGAGAACAACCAAGTCTTAAGTTTGCGGCGAAAGATGGATTCAGTGGGGACAAATCTTAGCTCCAAGGGGAGATTGTTCCACAGTCTGGCTGCTGATACTCCAAATGCTCTACCGCCTACTCTAGAGAGGCGGAAGCGTGGGACAACCAGGAGATGTAGACTATTAGATCGTAAGGATCTAACGGATTGTGATAGAACAAGCCGTTTTTTCAGCTAGCCTGGGCCGAGGTTGTTCAAGGCTCGAAAGGCAAGTATCAGAATCTTAAAGTGGATACGTTTTGTGATAGGAAGCCAGTGCAATTTTTTGCGATAGGATGCTACAGATTGTCGATAAGGAATATTACCAATCAGTCTAGCCGCGGCATTCTGCACGATTTGAAGACGTTCAATCTGATACAAAGGGGCACCTGCGTAGAGACTGTTGGCATAGTCTAAGTGAGACGTGATTAATGACTGGACCACAGTTCTACGAGCATTTAATGGAAGGTATGGAAGAATCTTTTTAATCATACACAATTTCGCAAAACAAGCAGAGGTTGTTTTGTTAATGTGAGGCGCGCAGGAGAGGGTATTATCAAACTGGAAACCCAGATTGCGAACTGTGAGAGCTGGCATAGGGGGGGGGTCAAGAACCATTGGCCACCACAGGCTAGAGGGAATAGTCGTTTTCTGGTTAAAAAACATTACCTCCGTTTTGTCAGTATTAAGCCTGAGGTGGTTGGTGGTCATCCAGTTACAAATGTTATTCAAACACTGGCGAAAGTTGGCAAAGGAGGTGTCAGAGTGATCCCTAAAAGAAAACACCAGCTGAGAATCATCAGCATAGGAGATCACTCTGACTCCCCAAGATTCTACCACCTTGGCCAGTGGGGCAAGGTACACATTAAATAACAAAGGGCTCAAGGCCGAGCCCTGGGGGACACCACAGAGGAGGGGTTTCCCAGCAGATTTAAAAGGCCTCAAAAAAACCCTCTGAGAACGATCCTTCAGAAAGGAGCTGATCCAGGTCAACACAGTACCTCCTATGCCCACCTGGCTCAAGCGATCCAATAAGATCGTATGGGAAACCGTATCAAAGGCGGCGGATAGGTCGAGGAGGACCAACATGGCCTCCTCGCCCCTATCCACACACTCTCTGATAGTCTCGGAGACTTCAAGAAGTGCCGTCTCCGTACTGAAGCCTGCTCTAAATCCCGACTGGGAATCGTGTAGGAGCATATTAGTCTCCAAAAATTCAGCCAATTGCAGTTGAACTGCTTTCTCCAAGATCTTAGCTGACTGAGGGAGAAGGGAGATGGGCCGATAGTTTGAAAATTGGCCAGGGTCTGAATTCGCCTTTTTCAGGATAGGGACTAACATAGCCTCCTTCCAGATGGAGGGGAACTGGCCTAAGCCAAGAGAGCAGTTCCAAATAGAAAGGAGGGGCTCAATCAGTATAGGGGCTAGAATACCCATCATATTAGCCGGAATCAGGTCGAGAGGGGAACCAGATTTACATTGGGTGATTAATCTCTGAGAGGACTCAATAGTCATCTCTTTGAAAGACTCAAGGAAGGGACTGTCCCCGTCTATCTCACTAGGGGCCGGTAAAATTCCCTCCACGGGGAAGGAAGATCTGATGGTCACGATCTTCTCCTGAAAGTATTCAGATAGACCATTACATAATGCCTGGCTAGCCAGGATCTGGGAAGATAAAGCAGCAGGATGCGAAAAATCCTTTACAATTTTAAAAAGGGATTTGGAAGAATTCCTAGATTTCTCAATTTGGAGAGAGAAAAAATCTCTCATTGTCGACCGTTTTAAGGATAGAAATTTTCTTAAAGCGGCTTTATAAATAGATTTGGGCTCTGAATCATAATTTTTTCGCCATAAACGTTCAAGTTTTTTACAGCGACGCTTCTCCTCCCGAAGAGTCGAAGAGAACCAGGGTGCCGAAGGACGAGATCTAGCAGACGTGATAGGTTGGAGGGGCGCGATAGTATCTATGGCGCGCAGCAAGGTTGAGTTAAGCTTAGACACCCTTTCATCAATATTACAGGACAAGGGTTCAGCGCCATAGAGAAAAAGAGGACTCAGAGTGGCGCAGGTAACTTTGTGCCATTTTCTCCCGTACTCCTTATTAAGTGCAATAGGTGAAGGCGCCAAGGTAAGGGTAAGATCAAAAGGCAGGAGGTAATGATCCGACCAGGTAAGAGGGAGGGGTGGATGAAGCATGATGTCCAGGTGCCTTGAAAAAATTAAATCCAGAGTATGGCCTGCTGTATGCATTGGGCCCTGAACTAGTTGAAATAAATTCAGACCCTTCATAGTATCCAAAAACTGGGTGGCCTGCGAACATAGTGGATCATCCACGTGTAAATTAAAATCACCAAGCACAATAAAATTCGAGTGTTTGAGGGATAGGTCTGCAATCAAATGTACCAGAGACATAAGAGAGCCAGACGAGGCAGTAGGTGGATTATATACCAAAATCCCAGCTAAAATGACGGCCACGGAATCCGCCAAGGTAAAGTACATGGCTTCAATTTTTCCAATGTTTCCAAGTTTACTAGTCGTCAATTTGAGATGGGCCTTGGCTATAATGGCAATACCCCCACCCATTTGGCCACCATCACGATGACAACCTTTAAAAAGGTAACCAGGAGGCGTGGCCAAAAGAATGTCGGGGTTAGAGGAATCCTTCAGCTAAGTCTCAGTGAGAAACAGTACATCCCAAGCATCCGAAGTAAGGGATGACCATATCTCACCCGCATGGCGTGGCAGCGACCGACAATTGACCGACGCAATTTTAAGCGTTGTCGCTTGAGTATGTCGTTTACTTATATTACCATAGTGAAAAGCACGTTTTCTAGCTGGCAGCAATCTAAATGCACATAGCGGGCATTCGAAAGAGGAATCCTCTAATTGGCTAGGGCAGCATAAGGGAGTCAAAGTACACACCCTCGGTCTCAATTGTAATAGTTCGTTTTTAGACCAAGTGACGCTGGGAGCCACTAAGCGACGGACAGGGGGACCGGCACTAGGCACGGGCCAGGCGCGGACGGGCGCAGACGGGCTTGCCTTAGGCGTGCCTTCGGCGCGCCATCGGCGAGCCCTCTGCGCCCGCCCGCTGCGCGGACGGGAAGTCCATTTGTTTATATACATGAGGAGGGTGGGAGGCGGCCAGAACTGGACCGCTACCCTGCCTGTCCCAAGATGGCGGCTGTCCCTCTACGTGCCGGCGTCAGCGTCAAGATCGGCTGATCCGGTGGGCAGAGGCGTGCAGGGACCCTCTGGCGATGTAAGTCTCGCCTTCCCAGTCAATGCACCAATGTGGTTTAAAATAGTACCCAGTAAAATATATACAGCCTTTAAGAACAGGACAACCAGCAAAGTGCAAAGCGCAATAAAAAGGAAAGGAAAGAGCGCCCCCGGCTTTCCGCCTCAGGGGATGAGCGTAATTAGTCTGGCAGACAGCTCCACAGATACGCCTTAAATAAACACGGGAGGGCGGGAGGCGGCCAGAACTGGACCGCTACCCTGCCTGTCCCAAGATGGCGGCTGTCCCTCTACGTGCCGGCGTCAGCGTCAAGATCGGCTGATCCGGTGGGCAGAGGCGTGCAGGGACCCTCTGGCGATGTAAGTCTCGCCTTCCCAGTCAATGCACCAATGTGGTTTAAAATAGTACCCAGTAAAATATATACAGCCTTTAAGAATGAATAAGAGTTAGCAACACTTATAAGCAGCCGCGGGCCGTGGAGGGAGTTACGGTGGGGCAGGGAGGCGGGGAGGGGGAGGGGCAGGGTGGAGAGGGCTATAAAACGGCACCTGGATAATTACAGGTAAGTAAACAATTTGATTAATAAAACGAATTTCGTAGCGCGCACTGCATCGCATTTTGCGATGCAGTGCGCGCTACGAAATTCGTTTTATTATTTAAATTGTTTACTTAGCTGTAATTATCCAGGTGCCGTTTTTTCGCCCTCTCCACCCTGCCCCTCCCCCTCCCCGCCTCCCTGCCCCACCGTAACTCCCTCCACGGCCCGCGGCTGCTTATATCTCACCCTCCCTAATACACATATTATATTATTTGCTAAGAAGGTCTCTTTGTGTTGGTTTAGGGCGTGCCCATACTTTAGTGTCTTAGATTTGAAGGAATCACATCAGCATACACCATCTCTCTCTTCATGTGAACAGCATCAAGTGTTGTGTATGTGTGTTCGGCAAAGCAATATAAAACCCGCCTCATGCCCAGAATTGGCAGAAGCTGCACTTATGTTATGAGTATGAAGTAGTGGAGATCAGACCTCATAACAATTCTGTATCGTGTTGTTCTTGAAACTTCAGCACTCGCTGTACAGATATAGTTTAACAAGCAAAGCAGATAGTAGAGCAATAACATATTATTCTCATGTAAACCACGATGAACTACTAGGTTGAAAGCTAAAGCAACAACTAAGTGTCGTGTGCAGAAGTTGCAAAAAAGGAAAAATGGCGTTTAAACTGGTAATGAGCCCATGCTAACTTAACACGGTGTAAAGATATCCAGGATCTAGATGACACCTCCCCATGATCCGGAAACAAACTGAATAAGATAATAGAAGTGCCATCTCATGAGAGCAGATTGCAACTTTATATGTGGACGGTCTGCAAGGTAAAACATTAAAAACTAGGAAAATTTAATGCTAAAGAAAAATAAAACAGCCAACTACTTTATCGAGGCTTAAGCCAATAGGCAAGCTAAATAATAAAAACTTGACAAATAAGTCAATGAATTGTCAATGAAATGCTAGTACTCAGCATATCAAACATGAAAAAGGTCTATGACATAACTGTGTATGCAAAATAAGCTGCAACAGCCTCCAATAGGAAGTCACCGTCTTCATCCGAAAAGAGTTCAGCCATCCAATTTAAAAGCGGAAAAGAACATACGTGCTCTCCCAGCACCGGATCCTCTATCACCATCAGAGGACAGCTCGGTGGGTTTTCAAGAATGCTCTGTTCCAAGAAAGACTGTGTTGCTGCCAGTAAATTCCAGGGACCAATTAGTCCATGCATCAATGCCACAGCCATAATCCTTTCGCCAGGACAAACCAACTCGTGAGTAATGATAGGACTCATCAGCTGATTAAAGTCGACGTCAGGAGAAACCGGTCCGCAGAGACACAAATCAATGGCCCAATCGAAATCACAGGTCAGGCAGTGAAATACAGGCTGGACACAGGTGAAGTAGGAGAATCGAAAAGATAATCCATATGCCGTGCTTAATATCGCCAACGGCATTGTGCCATAATATTCAAGCATGCGATTGCGGAACAGCGTCAGCAGCTGCAGGGCGGGACCTTGCACAGGAGGGACATCCATATTTAAAAATTTAAAAAAGCACAAGAGCGTCCGCTGCTAATGCAAGTAAAAATGGGAATCCACCAAGCACAGTGGAAAAAATAGAATGAAAGAAAGCAGGGATGACTCCAAAGATTTTCTCAAATGAAGTCACGAGACCACTGGTAACAACTTTAAAAAAATGCGCCAGGCCCTTTGTGGAGGACGCGTTAAAGATAGTCCGAACCATCTTGCTGAAATGCAAAGGCGAATCAGTATTTAAAAGGGTCTGCACCTCTATACGGTTGTTCGCTATGTGAAGCACGAAAGTTTCACGGGCCGAACTCAAGGCCACCTCTCTCTGAGACAAAAGAGCCCTTATTCTTGCCATGCCGTTGAAATCTGCTCCCAAGGTTGGTATTTGTGGCCAGATTGAAAACTCCCTATGTTCATGTGTGGGAGGAAATAGAACATTTCTGCAGCAAATAACCTGTTCACTTACTGTTACGATAAATGGAATACTTTTAATTAACCCAGAACAATCTTCATTATTGAGCATCAAATAACTACCATTTTCCAACAACTGAACGTGGGGATGATAGCAGGAACTGGCGTGCCTTGCAACACGCAAGCCATATTTGGTCGGTCTTTGTTGCATGAACCGTGTAACTGTATGTGCCTACACATTAGTGAATGATCTGGCGTCTCAGTGCATTCCTCTCCATTCAGATAAACTTCTTGATCATCTTTGAAACATCTGTATGTGTATGGAAGCGACCAGACCTCATGAAGAAAACCACTACCTAAAGGTTCATAACGACCTATTGGTATATATTTCATACAATTTGAAAACTTATATAAAGCAAAAGGCAGCGTTATTAAACCGTGGATAAGGCACGTTGCCAAAGCAGCAAACCTTTTGGATTTATACTGGAAATGTTAAAGGAAGAATTACGGAGTAGGGCCTGTAAATCACTAATGGACAACCGAGTAAAATTATTCCAACCATCATATTCCTCTAACTCCGGGATAGTAGGGGTGTTTAATTTTTTAGAAGTAGCCAATCCAAAGCATTTGGTCTGGGAAATTGTTTCATTCACAAACAACATATGATTTGGGATGAGACATGCACGGTGCAAAGCCTCAGTGCCTTGTACCTGCCAGGTTCGTGAACCCCAAACTGATGTAGATCCTGGATATCTTTACACTGTGTTAAGTTAGCATGGGCTCATTACTGGTTTAAACGCCATTTTTCCTTTTTTGCAACTTCTGCACACGACACTTAGTTGTTGCTTTAGCTTTCAGCCTACCTGCGTCAAGATCTATGCCTGCTTCAAGCAGGCGCAGGGTTTTGATGCAGCTTTGTCCTATCTGATTGTAAATGCGGCACACCGTGGGTGGCAGAGCAGCGGTGCACGTTAACTGGTGCATCCCTGGGGATGTGCTAGTTAATATAAATCTGCCCCTTTACATTTAATTATGTGCAGGGGACACAGAGTTGGTGAGGTTTATCCAAGGTTAAGAAGAGATGAGTCCTGTTCAGTGAAAAATTGGACATAGGCTTCACCTCCGCTCCTCAGCATCGCTGGACATGGTTAAATAATAGCTGCAAAATGTTACTCTTGTTAAACAATTTTACTATTATAATCTCTGAGATTTGTCTCTTACTCTGCAACATCTCATTGTTGTTATCTTTCTTAAAAGATAAAGACAACATCAACATGAGCGACAATCAGCAATCAGTTGATTTCGACCTCACCATTGAACTCGTAATTGAAACATCAGTGGATGTTGATCCCTTGGATGATTTAAATCCTGAGGATGAAGAAGAACGTGATGAGGATGCAGATTTGTCAGAATTGTATGACATAGGATGGGAAGCTGACGTGCTTGAGCCTATGGAACTATAAACATTTATTTTATAAATTTATAATAAATAAATAGTAAAAATGTAAACCGTTTAATTTAAAAATAAAGACACCTTCAAAAACAGGTTATGTGTAGTGTCTTCAATAAAATATTAAAATATGGTCATAAAATTAGATCAGATTCATATATAAAACAGCACAGGTAAAATGAATATAAATTACATTTCTTTTCTGCTATTTCTGTATTCTAAATTTGCCATGTACAAAAAAATCTTCTATGTAAAAATGTTAAGTAGTGTGTTAAGTTTTTGATGACTGTTATTAATTTACTGTTGGGTAATAGTGCTTAATAACATTTTTTATTATATTTTACCACAGATTCAACTGCAGATCATTTCAAGATTTCAGCATGCCTACCAAAGAAAGAGTGAGAAAGGCTGCAGGTGAATGAAAAAAAGCAGCAGTCCTCTAACAAAAAGATTTGTCAAGTCACCAAGAAAGCACCGGGTAAGAGTACAAAAACATTCATAAGAAATATCTGTAGTAAAAAAAATATTACTACAGAAAATGTTTCAGTCCAGAAAAGGAGAAGCAATTCAAACGGTAAGGAAAGGCCAATGAAAAATGTTACTGCTAGAGTAAGAGATAACTCTATGCATGAAAGTAGAAGGAAACAACAGTTTAGGGACATTCGTAAACGAATGTTCCGCAACAGGATAATTGGCAATTTGTTAAAAAATATTAAGAAAGGTCAACAGAAAGTGGTTTTTTATAAGAGAAAAAAAATAGTTGAGAAAGTTATTGATCAGGCATTTGAAATTAAACGTAAGTTATTTATTTTGACAATCAATAGAATTAGGAAGCTAAACAAGGCAATTTATGATTTCAAAAGAAATAGTAGATGGAAGAGAATAGTTAATCGTAGTAATTTTTGTGAAGTTTTTTCTGGAGAATGGATGCATAGTTCAAGCTCTGAGGCATTTTTTAATGAGGAGAGTTATTTCCAGGATAATGATTTGGTGCATGCAGTTGACACCAGTGGTCGAGCTTATGAAGTGAAAGATGGTTGTCCAGTTGAAAAAGAAAAACTTGTGACAACAGAGATAGAAGAGGTGTTAGGTAATGAGGTTTTAGGGAGACGTCCTAAGGGTCCTGTGTACACCTGGAAGTGTAGTAGTATTTGCAGTGTACGACAGGATTCCATCAATTTGCTTTGTGATTTTATACGGTCATTTAATAAGAAAAGTTTGAAGCAGAAAATGAAGTTGTTGCAAGAATTAGATCCTTGCAGAGTGAGAGAAGTGATAGGTTTGCATGGTCATTCACTGGCTTGTCTTTCCAGGAGAGTATGCCAGAGTGTTTTTCATCATTTCAGGATGCTAGCAGTGCATCATAATAAAGTGAGGAAATTAGTTAGAATGTTGTATTATGCTAAGAGTCCAGCAATTATGCTTAAACAATTATGCGCTGCTCTTTTGCATGGTTCTGAAATAGATGTGAAGAATATATGTGAAGAAATTGAGTTTTGTTACTTTGGAAGTAAAGAGGAGAATGTTGAAATTGACCAAGAAGAAGAGAGTAATGTGGAAGATAGTGTACAGGTTTCCAGTACAGATAATTTCCAGAGGGAAATTGCGACGTTTGAGATGAAATCAAGTGAGAGGCCAAATTTCACTTGTGTGTGTTGTCGACGCACTTATTATAAGAATCAGACTAAGTTAGTGGATTTATATGGAAAAAGTGAAAGGGAAAATAATAGTGAATGGAAGGATTTTACAACATACTTGATGGTAGAAAATTGTTTTGATTTGGGATTGGATCAACGTGTGTGTACTTATTGTTGTAACAAATTAAATCAAAACCAGATGCCTGCTAGAGCAGTTCATAATAATCTGGAATTGGTTGAGATTCCTTCTGAATTGAAGGATTTAAATGCTTATGAATCTATTTTGATTCAAAGTATCCATCCCTTTCAGGCTATTGTAAGAATGGAGCCAAAGACAGGGAAATTGCCTCCATCAGATTTACAGAGAGGATTAAAGGGAAGAGTTGTTTATTTGCCTCTAGATTTGAAGAAAAACATTAACACAATTGGAGTAGAAAAAGTGGAAGAGGAACCTCTTGTTATCTTAGTTAATGGGGTTCCGACAAAGAATAAGAAAATATGGCAAGATTTAGTAGATGTTAGGAAAGTCAAAAGGGCAACATTGTATTTGAAAAAAAATAATAAATACTATAAAAATGTATATGTTGCAGAAGAGGAAGTAAGTGAGGAAGAGGATAGCGATTTGTGTGCTGGTCAAATTGAGAAAGTAGAACCCTGTACTAGTGAAGAAATATATGAACATTATAGTGTTCATCCTTTGCATTCCAAGGAAGTCATGGGGAATGCTATTGAGTTGTTTCAAATTAAACAAGCGAAAGGGAGTCCCATTAGTGTTTGGGAGGAAAGTTTGGAAGCTCGGTGTTTCCCACAGCTTTTTCCAACAGGTCAGGGAGGAAGATATGATGAGCGACCTCATCAAATTCCTGCTTCTGAATACCGGACTTTGCGATTGTATGCAGGAGATCCTAGGTTTCGACAATGCATTCCTTATTTGTTTCATCTCCTGTTTGAAAGCGATCTGTCTGGACTGTCATATGCAGTGAACCACATCTTGAAAAGTGGTATACACATGCAAAACATCTCGGCAAGTGACTTTATGGATAAAGTCAATGTCCAAGACAGTATTTTGGATTCTCACCTGATTAATCTCATGGCGTGTCAGCGTGGTACTAATGAGTACTGGTACCGTTGTCATGGTGATTTAAAATGTATGCTGAGGAACTTAGGAACTCCCACATGGTTCCTCACTCTGAGCTGTGCTGAGTATGGCTGGGAAGACTTACTTGAATTTCTACGAGAGGCAAATGCTAACGTAGAAAACATCGAATTCAAGACACCCGGAGAACTGTGCTCTTTGGATCCAGTCAATGTATGTAGGTACTTCAATCATAGATTTGAAGGTATGATGTCTTTCATCATGAATAAGAAGAATCCACCTCTTGGAGAGGTGTTGGATTTCTTCTGGAGGAAGGAGTACCAAGCAAGAGGTGCTCCTCATATACATATGTTGCTGTGGATCAAGGATGCACCTAAATTTGGAACGGATGCAGAAGACTCAGTGATGAGTTTCATAGAACAGTATTCTACGTGTGCTGTTCCAAACGCAAAGGAGAAAAAAAGCCTAAGAGAAAAGTTCTACGTTTCCAAAGCCATCGATGTGGAAAGTACTGTCGTCGTAAATTCCGGAAAAAAGACAAGTTCTACACCAAATGTCGTTTCGGCTTTCCACGACCGGTGATTTCTAAAGGAAGAGTGAACAGTTTGATGTCTTCGCTGCGACATAATGTGATGAAGAAATCACCTAAAAACACATACAATTTGAAGAGGAACGAAGAGTCTAAGTACATCAACGACTACAACCCGGTGATTTTGTCCATGTGGAATGCTAACATGGATATACAGTTTGTGGCTGATAACTGTATGGCTGTGGCTCGGTATGTGACATCTTACATCACCAAAAAAGAGAAGACAGAATTGAAGGATATGTGGGAGGACATTTCCCATGAAAAGAGCCTCAGCAAGAAGTTGTACAGTTTCAGTCTGAAGATGTTGTCGCATCGAGAAATCGGAGCTTACGAATGTTCTGACTGGTTGTCTTCAGCAAGTCTCTATGCCAAGTCCAGGAGTATCGTTTGGGCGAGTGTTGATCTTGCTGCAACGCGTAATCGAGTTCTCAAACCTGTGCGGGAAATTGAGTATTTGGCGGAAAAGGAGCCAAACAGTACCGACATTTTGAAGACCAACATGTTGGATACATATTATCCAAATCGAAGCAGTCACCTCGAGAATGTTTGTCTGTATGAGGTTCTGCAAAATTACATATTCAAGAGGAACATCAAAGAAGATACTGAGAAAGGAGTGTATGCTGTAATAGGAAGTGAGGGATGTCTGGTCAAGCAAAGAAAATGCCACTTGATAAACCATCGAAAATTGAGTGGCGAATCTCCTGAAAAAAAGGAGTTTTTCTATTTAGCACTTTTGCAACTTTTTAAGCCTTGGCGTGCAGAAGAGGAACTGCTTGGAGATTTCCTTTGTTACGAAGACTCTTTCAATGCTGCCAAGGAGACCATAGAATGTCCTGCTTTTCCCAAATATCTAGAAATGTTGAATGTGGAAATTGAGCAGGAAGCAACGATTGCAGCCGAGATTGCCAGAGACAGTTCTCAGGACAGTCAGAGTTCTGCTTCATTGAGTCAGGATCCACTAGGAGGACCTGTTATCGAAAATGAAGCTGCCACTGCTATGAATGAAGTGGAAAGAGCCATGGCACATGCTCAGGAGGATGCGGTTAACTTAGAAGAGTTGGAAAGACAACTCAACGTTGAGCAGAGGAAAATATATGACGAAGTTACCATGCAAATTGATCATGGATTAAGTCATGACAAGAAAGAGTGCTCATGTACGTCGTTGAAGCCTGTCCGACTGTACGTGAGTGGAGAAGCGGGAACTGGAAAAAGTTTCCTTATTAAAGCAATTTCATGTTATTTGCAGGAAAGGACAGAGTCATCGCTGTCTTGTGTTGTCACCGCTCCAACTGGACTGGCAGCACATAACATTAAAGGGATTACTTTACATCATTTACTGATGCTGCCAGTGGAGCATGACAACAAATTAGAATATCACAAGCTATCTGGAGATGCTTGTTTTGAAGTTTCAAGAGTCTTGAGGAAAATGAAACTTCTTATCATTGACGAAGTAAGCATGGTTTCCAATGTCATGCTTGCCTTTGTGCATTTGAGAATGCAAGAAGTTCTCAAAACATAGTATGATGTGTTATTTGGTGGCAAACACATCATTGTTTTCGGAGATCTTCTGCAGCTGACACCAGTGAAAGGGCAACCTGTGTTCAAAATGCTCACGCATGAAGATACCAGGAAGTGCTTAGGGAGCATTGGCAACGTCAATATATGGTTAAACTTCAATTATGTTGAACTGCATGAAAATATGCGTCAGGCAAAGGATGAAGTTTACAAGACTATTCTACAAGATGTTAGAATTGGAAAAGTGACCGAGCATGGGAAAGAAGCTTTACATGCACGATTACTGACAAATTTATATCCAGACCAAGATGTTGTGCCTGAGAATATTTTTCAGAAAATTACTGAGAAAAAATCTGGAATATGTTTGATGCCAACTCTTGCAGAATGTGCCAAATTCAACAACAAAATGTTGCATTTAGAAAAGCAAGAGATTGTGAAACTGGAAGCTATTGACAGAGTAGAGCATATGGGATCAACAATTATTTTGTCTGAGAATCTGAAAACAAAATTGGATTCATTAGAGAAGAGTATATCTAAAACTGCAGGTTTTGAAAAGACTCTGAATGTGTGCTTGAACTGCCGTATAATTTTAAGAAGGAATTTACATGTTGAAAGAGGTCTGGTAAATGGATCAATGGGTAATGTTGTTGATTTTGTGAAATATAGAAATAGAGATGGAATTGAATTTTTAAAAATAAAATTTGATGGCATTGAGGAAGTACAGCTAATTGGTCGTTGTTCTGCTAGATTTTTGCTTGTAAAAGACTTATATGTTCATCGTAAACAGTTTCCTGTTTGCTTGGCATATGCGGTGACAATCCATAAATCGCAAGGTTTAAGTGTAGACTGTGCATTGGTGAATATTGGCAGTTCTGTGTTCAAGGAGGGTATGGCATATGTGGCATTGTCACGAGTTAGAACTTTATCGGGATTATACTTGATTGAGTGTGATGTCACAAACATTTGTGCGGATCTAGATTGTGTTAAGGAATACAATAGGTTAAGAAGAGAGTATGCGCCACATTTGCCTCAGTATCCTTTGTTTGAGAAACGTGTGGTAGGCCGGAAACGAAGAAATGTGACCAATACTGGGGAGGTTGTAGCAAAAAGACGAAAAGTCGATGAACCTGAAATTATAAGCAGAAACAAAAAGGATTCTGTTGAAGATGTTGTTGGTTTTCAATTTGAAAACAGTTCTGGTGTCAACTGCTATGCTAATGTAGTGGTTAATGTTTTGTTTTCTCTAGAAAATGTAAAAGAAGAGATTGTGGTCAATTCTGATCAAAGATTTAGCAGTTTGTTAAATTCTGTGTTAGAGAAATGTAGCACTGATAGAACAAACATAGAAAGTGTGTCTGAAATTCGAAATCTGTTAGACAGATGTTCAGGCCAAACACAATTCTCTCAAAATAGTCAGCAAGATTGTCAGGAGTTTTTAATGTATATGCTTGATGTATTGCATGATGAAGGTGTAGATGTAGATCACCTGTTTGGGCTTTCTTATCAATGGCAGCATGACTGCGAGAACTGTAGGGTATCAAGTACTACTAGTGTAGACTCAGAAAGATTTATATATTTAACTTTGCCAGACAGTAAATCAGTCTCTTTTAATAAGCTAGTAAAAGCAGCTGATCACAACATGGAGTGTAGCCAATGTAAATCTGAAATGATGTCCACATTATTTATACGAACATATGGCCAGTATGTCATTTTAATGTTCCAACGATGTAGGCCTGATGGAACAAAATTGACAACTTTAATTAAAAATGTTGTGGCTTCACAGTTGTCAATATCAGGAAGGACTTTTGTAACTGTAGCAATTATATATCATGATGGTCCTTCAATAACATCAGGACATTACACAGCTTATTTAAAGTGTAGAAATGGCTGGTCATTCTGCAATGATTCTGTTTTAATTTTCAAAAAAAAATTGCCGTATGACCTTAAAAACTCTTACCTGGTGTTTTTAAAACCAAAATTTTAGGGAAAGAATCTCGGGATGTGGTCTGAGGAATTTCAAGAAGTTCTAATGGCTCCTACACGATTTGGCCTTGAGGATAAGTGTAGTACAGAGACATAACTTCTTACCATAACACTGGACGTCATGGAGAAATACGTGCACTTTGAATGAGTTCAGAAAAACTGTTTCTTTTTATAAGCTAATTGAAGCAGCCAATCAAAACATGGAGTAGAGGGAATGTAAGTCTGCAATGCTGTCTACTGTTTTACATTGCTTTGTGATTAAAAGTGATGTAGAGAATTAAATAATTGTACTAGTCATAAAGGTAGTGTAATTCTGGTTCATAGTAAGCAGTATCAGTGTGATAGGAAATGTAGAACATGATTGAGCAAGAAGGGGAAGATATTACTAGTCCAGGATTGTGAAAATGATCTTCAACATTTTAATTGTGAAAGTTGCGGAAATACAACATGACGGGATTGGCTTACAAGAATTCTAAGAGTTATAAATGGCTCAGACACGATTTGGCCTTGTGGAAACGTGTGGTAGAGAGCGAGAAGTCATTTATTGTATGTAACATGTTTTTGAAAACGATGGAGGTTTTCTTTCAGAAAGTGGCGGGTTGAAAGTAATAACAGCACAACAGAGTGTAAGCTGTTCATAGGACATCCTTCGCCGTCATGGAAAGTAAGTTAACTTTAAGGAGTTCTGAATTCTGATTTGTTATGTTGTATGGGTTTTTTAAACACAATCATTTTGATTGTGTTTTTTTTTCCCCGCTGTTATATGATGAATACCTTCAAGTCACTGTTTTAGTGAAATTTGATACATTCTGAGAACAGCAAAAATAAACCATTTAACATGTATAATTAATTCTGTTCTGTTTGCATTTATGATGTACATGTAGAACTGTGTAAGAGGCATGGAGAAGGTGAGGCTTCTGTAAGTGTCAAAGTTGTTGCATACAGTGCTCATATTCTACGTAGTCTTTTATATTTCATTACTTTCACTGTTTCTGACTGATCTAAAAATTTTTTTTTAAAAAGAACAGTAAGTATAAGGGAAGGAAACAGACAGTTATGTTAAAAGAAAGACAGCTATAGGGAGTAAACTAGGGATACTGTTACCCGCAATCCTCTGCTGATGATGTCACTGACCATGTCATGAATGATGTAATATGTGACATCATCAGCAGTGGATTACGGGTAATAGTATCTCTAGTTTACTCCCCTATAGCTGTCTTTCTTTTAACATAACTGTCTGTTTCCTTCCCTTATACTTACTGTTCTTTTTAAAAAAAAAAAAAATTTGGTTCGCTCCCGGTTCGCGTACCGGCGAGCGAACTGGGAAGCGAACTAAGAGAAATAGAGGTTGGCACAGTTCCAAATATTGTACCAATTTTTTAATAACGGGGAGGTAGTTCTGAAAATAACTTTTTTTTTATTGTTTTTGTTGTTTTATATTTTTTTTATTATTTTTCTGAACATTTTTTTACTTTTTTTGAATTTTTCTGAACGGTTTTATATTTGTTTTGGTTTTTTTTCGGGGGGGGGGAACGAAAACGATTCATTGTAAAGGGCTCAACAGGAGCAACAAAAAAAAAAAAAGAATTTATTGTTTGGGGCGTTTCGTACAAACTTGCATATGATTGTCAATAGCTCTGTTGATCAGAGTGATGCTACTTTCTCTGTAGCAAATGAATCCACTGCAATGTACGCAGACTTGTTTTACTTCACCAAATCTCATTTGTATATTTGGCACCATCTCCCTGCCCTCTGGTCCCGTCACTTCCGGTACAACAGATCTTGTGGCCATAATAGGGAGATTATCTAGGTCGTTACGAAACTGTGCAGCACTGTAGTTGTTAGGATGCCACCTAGTCATATGGCGATGCATTGTGTAGTTTCCGTAATTGTATTTTTTCTCGGTCCCTCTGGACAGTCTATCTTGACATATAAGGCAAGTTACGTATCTTGCATTTACTTTTTTCTGACCTTTGGGAAATTTAAAAAATTGCCAAATGAAGTTTTCTTTCCGGTGAGACGTCCTGGGCTCCTCAGGCAAAAACTGCCTCTCTTCTTGCTGTTCTTCCTCTTCCTCTTCTTGCTGAATTATAACTTCAGCAGGTGGTCCTCTCTTCCTTGGATGTGGTGGAGGTGGTGGGGAAGCACCAGCTGAAGCTACTAAAGAAGCCATTGCTCACTGGTAACAAAGGGTCTTTCTCTCACAATGATGAAAGTCAGAGTGAGGAAAGAAGGAGGGATTTTCATCATTTGGGAAAAACAATAGTTCTCAAACAATGAAAAGTGTTGCTTTTAGATTATATGACCTAGTCTTACATCATTAGGAAACCAAAAGTGAAATGAACCAATGAAAAGTGTTATTACCAAGTCACATGACGTGCTGTGTTTACGTTACGCGCTTTGCGCCGCCTCCCGGTTTGCTTCGAGGAACTTGCGCTTCGGGCCTCGGTTCGCGTACCAGTTCGCTAACGTAGCACGTCATATGACGTATCACGCGACAACGCGAAACGTCATGCGGACGCGAGGCGTCACGATGTTGTTTTCTAACGCGGCAGTTGCGGTAAAGGAACGTTTACCGGCTCGCGGTCTATTTCGCGGCATCAAGGTCAGCTAACGGGAAGCTTCCCGATTCGCGAAGCGGGAGCGAAGAAAAAAACATATAAAAAAAAAAAAATTATTAATAAACATATAAAATATATTTTTCGATTTAAAGAAGAATACATTTTACAGATATTAGCTGTTAAAAAACCAATGAAATTCACTGAAAAAACCATAGGTTATAGACCATATATAGTTAGGAATTAGCATTTAAAAAACCTTATTTTACTCACACAAAACCATTGAAATTCCATATATAGTTAGTTGCACTAACTATATATCGCGCACCCGCAATCCACTGCTGATGATGTCACATATTACATCATTCATGACATGGTCAGTGACATCACTGATGACATCACTGATGACATCTCAAATGACATCACTGATGACATCACTGATGACATCTCAAATGACATCACTGATGACATCATGACACACCAATACCAGTTACTACATACGCACTCACTGATTCCTACGTCTACACACACATTCACTCATTCACCCATACAATCACTCATACATACAGTCACTCATTATTACAACACTATCATATGCACTCATACACCTATGCAGACACTCACACACTGCCACTCATCCATGGAGTTACTCACACACCAAGTCAGTCCTGTAAAGAGTCAACCACACTTCCATTTCCTCATCTATACAGTTAAACACAGAACACCATACTTCAGTGACATCACTGATGACATCACTGATGACATCTCAAATGACATCACTGATGACATCTCAAATGACATCACTGATGACATCATGACACACCAATACCAGTTACTACATACGCACTCACTGATTCCTACGTCTACACACACATTCACTCATTCACCCATACAATCACTCATACATACAGTCACTCATTATTACAACACTACCATATGCACTCATACACCTAGTCAGTCCTGTGAAGAATCAATCACACTTCGATTTCCTCATCTATAGTTAAACACAGAACACCATACTTTTCACACATATACTAACACATACTTACTGTCTTATACAATCACTGATACAAGTACACATTGATATGCACAGAGTCACACACCTCCCAGCCAGCCACACACACACTCAGTCTTCCATACATCCACTCATTCTTCAATATGTAAAACGTATTTAAACTTTACAAAAACACACAGACACTAGATGATGTCATCAGTGATGTCATCAGTGATGTAACTGACCATGTCATGAATGATGTAATATGTGACATCATCAGCAGTGGATTGCGGGTGCGCGATATATAGTTAGTGCAACTAACTATATATGGAATTTCAATGGTTTTGTGTGAGTAAAATAAGGTTTTTTAAATGCCAATTCCTAACTATATATGGTCTATAACCTATGGTTTTTTCAGTGAATATATATATATATATATATATCCACGATCCATCCTGCTCCCATCAGAAGAATGCACACACTCGAGGATTGAAGGTAAATGGCATTCTTTATTTTCTCGGGTCTCCCTCAACCCTACAACTGAAGAGAAACGTTTCAGCTACCAAAACAGCCTTTCTCAATCTGGCCTGTGCCATACACATGTGAGCTTAAATAGCCCTTCCTCCACTGCTAGGCATGGTAAACATAGAAATGAGACGTTCCGTAGTGCTTCAGAGACATGAAATGAATAATTCACAACTCAGCACTCTATTTAGATGAAAAATCGCAATAAACACAATTAAGCAAACTGCAAAATTATAAAGTACATTTGACTGCGTGGGACGTAATCAGTCCACATTACCAGTGAATATGAAAGACCACATGAAAGACCAAATTGCCTGCCAAAGGGTTGGGCATATACTATTAGAAACACAAAAATGTGTATGAATGGACTCATAAGATGGCGCTGACCCCTTCAGTGAATGTAACCTCAATAAAAACATTAAAAAACGGTAAAACATATAGTAAAAACATACTGCTGATATATAATTAGACCAAATAAGAGGAGACAGTATTTCATTTGGGATACAATCTGAAAATGATATACAAATAAGGCTTACTCTCTTATTAATGCATTGAAGAGGGGAGCGATATTCTGAAGCACCCAATAAACAGAGTGCCATAAGATACTACACATACTCACTGAACGGGTAGGGACAGTCTAATATTAAGCTTAGTAAACACCATGTAAGAGGCTGAAAAACACAGATTGTGTAATCTCACAGACAAAATTGTCGGCCTGCATGTTGTCATTCAAAACACGACTGCGACTACTAGTCCCATAATGCTCCAGGTTAAGTTATCTAAATCTCGACCTGAAAAAAAGTCAAACATGAGGCATAACCTACTGCAAATGAACATAAGCCTTATGTGCAGGGCAATTTTATCATAGAAATAACTCAGTAGAAGCCGAATGCTAAACTGCATTTCCCCAGGAAACATAATTGTCTCATTAAGTTCCTTATGCCGGTAATTGGCAAGCAATCATAGCGGGAAAAACGGCAACTCATAACTCCGACCTTTTCAGGGGAAATCCCAAAATGTCTCAATGTCCCACTCCGAAAAGCAGCATACAAAATAGCATTTGTGAAGGTCACAAGTACAGGGTCGAAGGAAGCCAGTAAAAAAACACATGAACATGCCGCCCAAAGTGGAGTAGTGTGGCTCACTGGTTAGAGGCGGCAGGCCTGAGAGCAGGAGTCAGCCCGGGACCAAGGTTCAATTCCCGACACGGCAGGGTCGTGGACCTTGGTCAGCGGACTCGATAATTCTCGCTACGGTGCTTACTCTAATCAGGGGTTCCACTCGGCAACTCTGGGCATTAGCTTGCCTAATCTCCACAACGGCCCCACCAATTCCGGGGATGCCTGGCTCCACCTTGGGGACTCCCAGCAAGGGACCATCCCACAGGGAAAGCCAGGACGGGTTCCCCAGAGTTATACAGCGCCGGGACGCCCCGTTGCTGGGGCAGCTGTGCGCTTTACAAGTATACTACATTTACATTTACATTTACCTCGCCACTTCCGCGTAGGCTTCCACGGTGCCCAGTCACCAGGGAGACGCCAGTTTGCTGAGCCAGACCCTGTCTTGTTAATCACAGCGTGATGCAATCACTCTGAAACCCCTGCAGTGTGGGGACATTCAAAGGAGCGCCTCTGGACTTTAGCAGAGTCTAATTTAGAGGCTCAGTGTGACTGTGAGATCCGGAAGCAGAGCGGCATCTGTCCTGCGTTGGAGGGGATACAGAACGTGCGCCTGCCGTGCCATCAATCAGGGTACGGGTACTCTCCCTGACTAAAGAAAAGTTCCGGTACTGACAGGTAGAAAATATGGAAGTGCCGGTACTCAGTACCGTTGAGTACTGGCCCATTTAAAGTGCTGCTACGGACCATCCCCTATTTAGAAGGACGTAAACTTAGCCCCGGGTACTCCAGGCTGAAGCCCAGTTGCCCCAGGACCTAAGCTCCAATCAAACGCTGGCACTATGACAACTCACCCTTCCACAGCATCGTCACAGGTTGTGGTAGTATTAACAAGCCTCCCTGGCCCCACCAGTCTCCCATCACAATCTGCTCAAGCGCCTAGTAGACTAGAGACCAAACATGTTGTATTGAAGCTAGGGCAATAATTTAGCTCGGTGAGTGTTCTACAGCAGCGGCTCGCATAGGAAGTGGTGCGGGGCAGTGGGGCAGTGTGGGGGCTGGGCAAGGTGGGAGGGTAGTGGAGTCTGACATACAATGGCAAGGAGTAAAGTTAGTAAATAAATAAACTATTTACCTTGTTCTTGCTGCTTTGCCAACTCTGCGAGGCAGCGAGCGCAAGGTACATAGTTGTATTTATTTATTTACTGTACTCCTTGCCGTCGTATGTCTGACTCCACTACCTCCCATCGGTCCTGACCCGCAGCACTCCGTCTGCGAGCCGCCACTGATTTGTTCATAAAATGCTGCCTGAAAGCTCCAGTGGTATGATTCTATAATGTACTTCAAATACATCGTAATGGCAATGGAACACTCAGGCACAGCAGGTCGTTTTATTTTAATCAGAGGTCAATAAAATGCACTTCACCTCGGCATGGGGAGTGATTGAACTGCAGGCCTAGAGTCGGCCTTTTTTTGCACTGTGATAGGTTGAGGACACATGAACATTTTTAAATGCTACCTGTTGTGGGCTACATGAGGTTGGCCTGTTTTGTGTGTCTGTCAGCAAGCCAGGCTGCTGAAACAAGGGGAGTAAAAGGATAAAACCTGTAAAACAATCTGCTTGAGGATGTTCCCCGATTAGTATGAACTGAATATGGCGGCTGCTTATAAGACATGTTTCTTTGTTCCTCACTTTGAGTTGTGCTGACACCCATAATAATGCAATCAAAAAAGCACACGTAGCAATTACATTCACTGTTTTAAGACGTGAATGATTTCTGAAATAAAGACTGAGATAAATGAAGTGTCAAAATTGTTCGCAAAAACCCGCCCCTCTCCAGCTCAAATATATCGTAAGTGCTGGCTGCAGACCGTGTGATGTTTAAAGGAATGTCCTCTTTTGTGTTAGGGGCATCTGTTAGTGTAGCTCCTTATTTGGAGTCCCATTCTTGTTTTCACAGTGTACAGTTTTATAATAGTTATCTTACAAATGTGTAGCCGTACAATGTGCTAGATTTCAAGAGCTGAGTCAAGTTTACAAATGTCTATTTATTAAAATGAGTGATTGTAATCTGTGCCACTAATAACCTTTGCTGTTTGTCTAGTCAAAAAAATAGCACATGTTACTTGCAGGCATAGCCTCTCTGTCTATAAACTCTTCAGGCTCAACATGTATCTTTGGCCTTTACCCCTAGGTATAGGTTATTGTCACAGGGATCTTTGGTGGCTGATGACTTCAATATATGAAAAATTATATTTGTCGCAAAAAAGAATCTCTTTTCAGATAACTATGTACATGCAGTGTTTGATTTATATTGTTCAACTGGATCCAGTGTACTTAGCAGTGCAAACATGAGGAGAAATCCTTTTGATGAAATCATGCTTTTCACTGAAGTAGACCGTGCAGGTATAACTCCCCTCCTACTTTGGGATGATTGTAGTCAGAAAGTGTGCCCAATCTCTTAGGGAAATGCATGAGTTCATCTGGTGCCACACCTCTTTGAAACTTCGCAGCCGCCACTTTTTATAAAGCTAAGGAAATACGTTTGCGCTTTACAGATATGGAATTATTATTATGAGGAATTATTGTTGGGGAAAAAGGAATAAGGGGGACTTATTGCTGTCACATCTTGTTTGGGAGGGGGTGGTCTTTAAAGAAGACCCAGAACCTACATTTCTTGAAAACTGTCTGAAGCTCAGTTTTCCATTCAAGAAAAAAGAGGGCGTTCAGTGGGTACAAAACATAGCTCTCGACAGAGAAGGTCCATTTCTATAGATAACGTGCTATAGTTGGATAACTTGATAATGGGAATTATATGTGAGTCTTCTATTCCCTGGGGGGGGGTAACCCGATCGATAATATTTGTGTCATGTCTGTGTACCCTTCCGAAGAATCGCTGGCCTCAAACACTTCATTTCCCTTGTCTTTTTGGTCTTCCTGAGTCTGAAAAATATTGCCCTCGTTTTTCAAAAATTGAGGCCCTACTGTTTCCTAGAGGATCTGAGAAGTCAATAGAGTGTTCTCATGTTTCAGAAAAAATTACACATTTCTTTGTTTGTTCGAATAGTCCAAGGCTGACTGTACCCAGTGTGGGAGTAGTGTCTGTTAGTATACAGTCAAGTCATAAAATTTGTATAGCGCACTACATACCCAGAGGGGTTTCAAGGCGCTTAGGAAGGGGAGGAGGATTATTTGTCAAATATCCACGTTTTAAGCTGCTTTCTGAACGCTAGGTGATTCTGGGTGAGGCGAAGGTAAGCGGGGAGTGAGTTCCAAGTTTTGGCCGCCAGGTATGAAAAGGATCTGCCTCCCATGGTGGTCTTGTTGATGCGAGGTACAGTGGCGAAGGCTTGGCTGGAAGAGCGAAGTTGGCGGGAGGGGGTGTAGAAGGACAGTCGAGAGTTGAGGCAATCTGGTCCGATGTTGTAGAGTGATTTGTGTGCGTGGGTTAGCAGTCGGAAAGTGATCCTCTTATTGACGGGTAGCCAGTGGAGGTCTTTAAGGTGACCAGAGATGTGTTCGTTGCGTGGGATGTCTAATATGAGCCTGGCTGAGGCGTTTTGGATTCGTTGTAGTTTTTTCTGGAGTTTAGCGGTGGTACCTGCGTAGAGGGTGTTTCCGTAGTCCAGTCGGCTAGTGACTAGAGCGTGGGTGACTGTTTTCCTTGTTTCGGAGGGGATCCAGCGAAATGTTTTTCTGAGCATGCGAAGAATGTTAAAGCAGGAAGATGATACGGCGTTGACTTGTCTGTTCATTGAGAGTGAAGAATCCAGGATGACGCCAAGGTTCCGGGCGTGGTCTGTCGGGATGGGTGCTTTTCCGAGGGCTTCCGGCCACCAGGAGTCGTCCCATGCAGAGGGGGATGTACCTAAGATGAGGACTTCTGTTTTGTCTGAGTTCAGTTTCAGACGGCTTTGTTTCATCCATTCGGCGACTTCTTTCATTCCTTCATGTAGGTTAGTTTTGGCGGTGCTGGGGTCCTTGGTGAGAGAGAGGATCAGTTGAGTGTCGTCCGCGTAAGAGATGATGTTGAGGTTGTGTTGGCGGGCGATGGCCGCGAGGGGGCTCATGTATACGTTGAATAGGGTGGGACTGAGTGAGGATCCTTGAGGTACGCCGCAAATGATTTCAGAGGCCTCGGACTTGAATGGTGGGAGACGGACTCTCTGGGTTCTTCCGGTGAGGAACGAGGTGATCCATTCCAGTGCTTTTCCTTGGATTCCGATGTTTCTGAGGCGTTGTAAAAGGGTGCTGTGGCAGACTGTGTCGAAGGCTGCGGAGAGGTCGAGGAGGATGAGGGCGACTGTGTCTCCATTGTCCAGTAGAGTTCGAATGTCGTCTGTTGCAGCGATGAGGGCGGTCTCAGTGCTGTGTTTGGCTCGGAAGCCAGATTGTGAGGGGTCGAGTGATTTGTTGGCTTCGAGGAAGGCGGCGAGCTGGTTGTTGACGGCTTTTTCGATGACTTTGGCCGGGAATGGAAGAAGCGAGATGGGGCGGTAGTTTTTGAGTTCGGTGGGGTCTGCTGTTGGTTTTTTCAGAAGGGCGGTGAGTTCAGCGTGTTTCCAGTCTTCTGGGAAGGTAGCGGAGTTGAAGGAGCAGTTGATGACGTCTCGGAGGTGCGGTGCTATGACGGAGTCTGCTTTGTTGAAGATGTGGTGAGGGCATGGGTCTGTGGGGTATCCGGAGTGGATGGAATTCATCAGGCGGATGGTGTCCTCAGTGGAGATTGGGTTCCAGGCGTTAAGGGTGTTTACGGGGGGAAGATGGTCAGCAGATGGTAGGGTGGGTTGGCTTCCGGGTTGGTTGTCAAAGCTGTTGTGGATGTCAGCAATCTTGTTGTGGAAAAAAGAGGCTAGGGAGTCGCAGAGGGTTTGAGAGGGGGTGATGTCGTTGGAGTTGGCCGAGGGGTTGGAAAATTCCTTGACGATGTTGAAAAGTTCCTTGCTGTTGTGGGCGTTGTTGTCAAGTCGATCCTTGAATGCTGTTTTCTTGGCTTTTCGGATCAGTTGGTGGTGAGTACGGGTGGCGCTTTTGAAGGCGTCCTTGGTGCTGGTGGATGGGTCTTTTTTCCAGGCCTTTTCAAGGGAGCGGCACAATTTCTTGGACTTCTTGAGATCATCGTTGAACCAAGAGGCCTTTTTGTTGCCAAGTTTGTGTTGACGTTTTTTCAGTGGTGCTAAGGTGTCGGCGGTGTTGGATAACCAAAGGGTGAGGTTGGAGGCAGCTTCGTTGGCGTTAGAAGAGAGGGCTGGGGAGGTTCGAAGGAGCGATGTGGAGATCTGATCCGTGGTGATTTTGTTCCAGTTTCTTTGTAGAGTTGGTTGGAGGTGGATGATGGGTTTCGGCTTGTTGTAGGTGAAGTGAACGCAGCTGTGGTCAGTCCAGAGGAGATCCGTAGTGTGGCTGAAGGAGACATGGTTGCTGGAGGTGAAGATGGGGTCGAGTGTGTGACCTGCGATGTGGGTGGGGGAAGTGACCAGTTGTTTAAGTCCGAGGTTGGCGAGGTTGTCTAAGAGGGAGGCGGAGTTGCGGTCGTTGTTCTTTTCAAGGTGGAAGTTGAGGTCTCCCAGAAGGATGTAGTCTTTGGAGGGGAGCGCGTGTGGGGTGATGAAGTCCGTGATGTCTTCACTGAATTTTGCGCGGGGTCCTGGTGGTCTGTAAAGGAGGGTGCCTCTGAGTGTGGTCTTGGGGTCGATGTGGATCTGGAAGTGAAGGTGTTCAGAGTTAGCGAGGTTGGCGTCGGAGTTGGTAGAGATGCGGATGGATTTCTTATGGACGATAGCGATTCCTCCTCCTGTGTGGTCGGTGCGGTCCTTGCGTGTGATCTTATAGTCATCTGGGATAGCGATGGCGATGTCAGGGGCGGAGGATGCGTTCATCCATGTTTCCGTTAGGAAGGCGACGTCAGGAGAGATGGTGTCTAGTAGGTTCCAAAGGTCAATGGCGTGCCTGTGGACCGAGCGGGTGTTGAGAAGGATGCATTGTAGGTGGTTGGGGACGGGAATCTGTGGTGTGGTCGTAGCGGAGATGTTGTTGGTGCCGCTAAAATTGCAGGAGGAGCAGGAGAACGGTCCATGGGTGCGTCCAGGAGCGGCTTGGACGCAGTTGGGGGCGCGGCCGGGGTTAAGGGCTAGGAGGGTGGCGGCATCGTAGGTAGTGCGGGGGGGGGGCTGGGGAGCGGGAGGGGCAGGGGGTCTGGCGCTGGGCGCGGTCCAGGCGCGGACGGGCGTAGACAGGCTTACCTTTGGCGCACCTTCGGCGCGGGTTGGGCGCGGTCGCTGCGCGTGAACGCTGCGCGCGGGAACTCCTGTCATATATGGATGGTGGAGGGGGAGGGGCGAGGGCGTCTCAGCTGGGAGGCTGGGCGGGCACACGAGGGCAAGCACAACAAACAAAATGGAGGCGGAGGGGGGGGGCACAGCGGAGCGCTAGCGGCAAAGCGCGTTTACACAGTCTAACCAGCACACAGCACAGAGATGCACCAAGCGCTCCTACAGCAAAGCGCTGATCCTGCAAATAACAAAACAAAGATACCAGGCAGTGAGAACAGCAAATAGCGCTACAATACCAGCAGTCAGCAGGGACCCTGGGAGCGACCACTCGGCTCGTGGAAGAGCAGTGAGTCACCAATCATATACCATATACCAATCATATACCAATCATCAATAAGGTTATTTCTACATCTTTCTTGACATATTTCTTCTGTTCTATTTTTTCTGTTACAGTTTTTGCAACCCTTTCTAATGTGGCATTTGCATCAGTAATAAAATTTGATTTTTTATTCTGGTTTCTAGTGTTTGATTTTCTTGTTTTTCAGTGAAAATGCTGGAATGTTCTCAACTTTTAGGCCTAACTGAATTATGTCAACTTTAGGATTTTGAATCAGCATTGTAAATGTATTTCTTCTGTCTTTTGTCTTACTAATCAACACAATTAGTGATGAGGGGAGATGCAGATGAAGTTGCACTTTCACCATACACTAATGTCCCTTCTCTAAATATTTTCTTCTGAGTGTGTTCGTATATATTCATACATAGTGCATATGCCTATCCAACATAATATACTGGAAAAGAAGAGAAAATAAGAGAAAGTATTATGAACTCACTGTGTGAGTAGTTCTAAACTAACCCTGGGTGAAGTACTACGCTACGCTCGCGTAGTTTGCGAAGTTTGCGCTACTTCGCACTACGCGAATCGCATGTAGCACAGTGCAAACCCGCATAGGGTAGAGGTAATTTTTTGTTTGCTCGTGGTCCTCAACATCAAGTTGGCGACCGCGAGCGAGCAAAATGACATCCCGGCAAGCCTTTTTCCTCGTTCGCGATCAGCAACATCAATTTGCCGATTGCGAGCGTGGAAAATAACCCCCCCCGGCGAGATTCTGAACGCGGGGCGGTCAGGTTTCTCATTGCGAGTGGTCACGTATGCTCGCGACTGCTCTCGATGAGAAAATACCAGTTCGCATCAAGAAAGCTGCCGCTCGAGTAGAAATGTACTCGAGCGGCAGAAAACAACCGCTTGCACCGTGCAAGATGCAGTTTGTGCTGATTGCACAGTGCGGACAAGCATCTGGCACTGGGCTATCAGTGCGAACAGCATTTTGCAAACTGCACCATGCAGTTCGCGAAGCTACGCGTAGCTCGCGTAGTGTGAAATGCATTTCACGTTGCTACGTGTAGCGCTACTACGCGAACTATGCCCAGGGTTAGGTTATTATAAACACAATTGCTATGGCAGTTAATTGAATTGCGCAATAATCATATTAAAAAAATAACGGCTACCCTGAAATCACTAGAGAACGGGGGTATAATGTATTTCATGTGTTTTTCTTTTTCTTTTCAATTTTACTAGCACGCTTCCAGGCACCTGCTACGCTCTCAGCCGTTACAATGATACTTTATTGTTAATGGATCGAAACCCTGTCAATCTATCTATTTACCCCATTGATTATAAGATATATAATACATTTTGTGCCATACTTACAACAATTGAATGTGATGCACTTTAAAGGTAAGGAAAGGGGCTCTGTCATAGATTTTATCTTCGTACCTTCCTCCTTAATATGCTGGATATTGAGTTTTAATGTTGAACCAAGTACCTTTAGTGATCACAACCCGTTGGTGCTGATCCTACAGAATCCTGATCCAGCCAAATATTCCCTTTGCAAACAGACCAGAGGCTCTTTTACATCCACGGACCAGGGAAGGAGACTAAGATGGTCAAATATCAACTGTGACAAGTTCTATAAGGCACTTCTGACGGAGAAAAATCATCAGGTATGGAAGTGCCTAGACTCCACCATAGAGGGGGCGGACTTAATCATCGCATTTGAGGAGGTTGCTCACTGTATAGATGGGCTGCTCAGAAGTAGAACCCCAAAAGAGGCAGAGGATACCCATAGGTGGTTCAACCAGCAATGCTCTAGTGCCTTGAGAGATTTGAAGGCACAATTACAGATTGTTCCCAAAGATAAGACCAGGGTGTCCATGTGCCGGGGGAGGTACAATCAGGCATTGAAGCAACGTAAAACCTCATTGCAAAATCAGGCATGGGAGAATCTGAGGGAAGCGGCCGAATCTAGGGACATGTCCGCTTTTTGGAAAATTGTGAACGAACCGTACTTCCAAGAAAAGAATAAATCTAAATATATATTAACAACAAGAGAGAGAGGATAAACAAGAAGTCACTCCGGTATCCCCAATCATAAATGCAAAAAACAACGAAGGAGTGACTTGTTGGCGCTGTGGGCAGAGAAATAAAGCCAGGGACACCAAAGGAAAAAAGCCTCCCACCAATAGTGACAAGGCGATATTGGAACCAAAATTGCAGGAAAGAGTGAAATCACATACCAAAGGGGAAAAAACAATAACTCATATTTGTTTAAGAAGAACCCTCACTCACCCTAGTGGTGACATGCTTCATCATGGGGTTCCCACTGGAGGAACCGAATGTCCCTCCATTGTGCTTCAACGCCTGATTTGCAGCGGAGCAGGTTATTGTGAGATGAACTTGATAGGTATGTGTTATGTGCAAGTGTTAGTGAGATGTTAAAAAATATTAGTTGTACCAAAAACAACTTTATTTGGTGGTCAGCTAATATTGTTAAAAGCAGTGTATAGGATATTGGTAGTGGTAATATTCTTGACCACTTATATCCCTTCAAAAGAAGGTCGACATGTTTCAGCTGTCTATGGTAATTAATGCAGCTTTCTTCAGGACCATAAAAGTGAATATCCCTGGTGGTCCACGCTCGCTAAGGTGTGTCCAACCAGTGGATATGTAGTATGTGAAAAATTATATTCTAAAAATACCGGAATTATTCGGTTTCTGCAACCCTATTATTTCCAGGGGCCCAAAAATCTGTAATTATAAAGCAAAACATTAATGCATTTTATAAATCATTCTTTTCATGTACAGCATATCCATTTATACATATATCCCATTTAGTTCCAACATTTGTAGTCACTCCTTAGTGAGATCACGCCCTCACAACCCAAATTTAGGGATAAATAAAAGATGACGATTCAGACCGTTAAGCCACTCAAAAAATGAAGTTAAGGAGGTACTATCACCTTTCCAGTAGAACGTCATCTATGTACCTTTGCCATAGTAACATATTTGATGAAAAAGGGTTGGCCTGGTTCAGTATGTGCTCACACTCAAAGTGGTACACATATACCCCTGCCACACTGGGCGCAAACGTGCTTCCCATTGAAGTCCCCGTAGCTTGTAAGAACAGCTTCCAATCATATTCAAAAAAGTTGCGTTTTAAGGCTAAAGTCGCAATATCCACGACAAATGATCTTGTGGTGTTATATTCCCATGTTGTCTGTTGTAACATCTCTGCCAATACCTCAATAGTTGCATCTTGCGGTATGCAGGTATATAAACTCTCGATATCGAGGGTTACAAGAAGACATGGATCGTCCTTCGTTATTTTTTGCAAGAATAAATCTAAACCTGTCTGTCATGTCCTGCCAGAGGCCTGGGTGGAGCACTTCAAAGGCCTCTACAATCTCGATTGTATGAGCACTGTACTTCCACCCGTAAGGGCAGGAAATCAAGTAGTTCTGGAAACCCTTTTCACCCTAGCGGGAATTGAGGGTTTAACCCGGAACAAGGCCCCGGGACCGGATGGGATCCCCCCAGATCTCCTGCTTTCTCAGGTAGACTTGTGGGTTCCTATCCTAATAAGAGTGATTAATACGGCAGTAGAGGCAGGTATGACCCCATCCTGGTCTACTGCGACAATCGTCCCAATTTTCAAAAAGGGTAATAAAGATAACCCACAATGTTATAGGCCTATCTCCCTTATTGATGTCACAGTGAAAGTCATGGGGAGAGCTATTCTTAACTGGCTTATGAAATGGGCAGATGAGCACAATATCATCTCGCACATCCAGTACGGCTTCAGGCCAGACTGCTCAACCTCTGATGCCCTAACCTCTACCTCCTTGTTGCCAAGTACACTGTCGCCAGCAATGAAACGGTGTGCTTGGCTTTCATGGACCTGACAGCAGCATTTGATCGGGTCAACCGCAGGAAACTGTGGGATCTACTGGGGGCCATGGGAGTGGATCCAGGACTGGTTAACATCTTGGACTGGTCAGTCCGGTCGCTCCTCCTGCCGCGTGGCCACCCCGAGTGTGCCCGATCTCCTCCCGCTGCCGCCGCCGCTGCTGAGCCGAGTCAAGACTGCCCCTGTCTTGGTTTGCCTGTCCCTGTGCTGTTAGCTGTACTTCTGCTGCCGTTTTCGCGTTTCCTCGGTTTTCTCGTGTTGCCCGTATACTTGTAAGTTGTAAGCTGTCCCTGACTGTCCCTGTGCCTGCCTGTTGTCCCTGACTGTCCCTGTGCCTGCTTGTCCTCGTTGTCTATTTTTCTGACGTTTCTTGTATGTGCCCTGTAAGTGCCCATTGTCCTCGCTGTTCCCTGCCCCACCCCGCTCCCTGCCGCTGCTCCCCCGCGGCCCCACCCCGCTCCCTCCAGCATCCTCGCATGCTCCCCCCCACTCGCCACCCCACTCCCCCCTCCCAGCTGCTCCTCCCTCGCTCCGCCCCCCACTACGCCATTTATGGCGGAGTCCGCGTGTACGCACAGCGTTCACGCGCAGCGGGCGCGCCAAAGGCAAGCCCGTCTGCGCCCGTCCACGCCTGGACCGTGCCTGGACCGCGCCCAGTGCCAGGACCCCTGGCCCCCGCCGATGCAAGACCACCCGACAGACCTACAACGCCGCCGCCCTCAACGCACTCAATGCCGGCCGAAACCCCACCTGCTGCCGGGCCACCCTGAAACGCATCCACGGACCCTTCACCTGCAAGGCCTGCAAGTTCACCTGCCTCCGAACCTGCACCGCACCCGCCAAGCCAAGCACCAGCAAGACCCACCTCAAGTGCATCCTGCTCACCACCCGCTCCATCCACAGACATGCCATCAAACTCTGGAACCTGCTCGACACAACTTCACCAGACGTCGCCTTCCTCACGGAAACCTGGATGAACGACTCCTCTGCACCCGACATCGCCATCGCCATCCCAGACGGATACAAGATCACCCGGAGGGACTGCATCAACCAGACTGGAGGAGGCATCGCCATCGTACACAAGAACACGATCCTCATCACGACCGTCTCCAACGACACCTTCTCCGCCACATAGCACCTCCACTTCCAGATACACGCCGACCCAAAGACGACGCTCAGAGGCACCCTTGTCTACAGACCTCCGGGACCAAGCACACAATTCAGCGACGACATCACGGACTTCATCAGCCCGCACGCCCTCCCCTCCGCTGACTATATCCTCCTAGGGGACATCAACTTCCACCTGGAGAACAACGAGGACCGCAACACCGCCGCCCTGCTGGACAACCTCGCCAACCTCGGACTCAAGCAACTGGTCAACACCCCCATCCACTACGCCGGCCACGCGCTTGATCCTGTCTTCTCCTCCAGCAAGCACATCACCTTCAGCCACTGTACCGGACTTCACTGGACCGACCACAGCTGCGTCCACTTCAGCTTCAGAAGAACCACGACCCACCACCACCCGCAACAGGTTCCTCACAGGAGCTGGAGCAAGATCACCGCCCAGCAGCTCAACACCTCCCTCAGCCAGAACCCACCCGCCAGCACAACCGACCCCAACGAAGCAGCCCGCAACTTCACGCAGTGGCTGACCGCCTGCGCCGACGACCTCGCGCCACTGAAGAACCCTCCCAGCAGACCCAGAAGCAAGAAGACCTCCTGGTTCACCGACAAACTCAAGGACTCCAAGAAGAACTGCCGCACCCTCGAGAAAGCCTGGCTCCGCGACCAGACCACAGACAACATGACCGCCCTCAAACACGCCACCCGCAAGCACCACCAGCTTATTCGCACCACCAAGAAGAAATCACTGAAGGAATGACTGGACAACAACGCCCACGACAGCAAGGAACTCTTCAACATCATCAAGGAGTTCTCCAACTCCAGCACCGGCAACAACGTCATCACTCCTTCACAAGATCTCTGCGACTCTCTCGCCTCGTTCTTCCACCGCAAGATCGCCGACATCCACAACAGCTTCAACGCACCATCCACGCACCATACCATCGAACCAACGCCCCCACTGCCACCCTCCACACCTGGATCACGGTGACCACCGAAGACACAGCCCGCACGATGAGCACCATCCACTCCGGATCTCCAACTGACCCCTGCCCCCACCACGTCTTCAACAAGGCCGACTCCACCATCGCACCCCAACTCCGGAACATCATCAACACCTCCTTCAACACCGCCACCTTCCCGGAGAGCTGGAAGCATGCCGAGCTCAGCGCTCTACTGAAGAAACCAACAGCGGACCCCACCGACCTCAAGAACTTCCGCCCCATCCCGCTCCTCCCTTTTCCTGCCAAAGTCATCAAGAAGACCGTCAACAGACAGCTTGCCGCCTTCCTTGAGACGAACGGATCCCTCAACCCCTCGCAGTCCGGTTTCAGAGCCAACCACAGCACCGAGACCGCCCTCATCGCAGCCACCGACGACATCCGAGCCCTGCTCGACAACGGGGAAACGGCAGCACTCATCCTCCTGGACCTCTCTGCAGCGTTCGACACTGTCTGCCACCGCACCCTAGTTCAACGCCTAAGCAACATCAGTATCCAAGAGAAGGCACTGGAGTGGATCATCTCGTTCCTCGCCGGAAGAACACAGAGAGTCCGCCTCCCCCCGTTTCGATCTGAGGCCACCGAAGTCATCTGCGGCGTCCCGCAAGGATCATCACTCAGCCCCACCCTCTTCAACGTCTACATGAGACCTCTTGCAGACATCGCACGCCAGCACAACCTCAACATCATCTCCTATGCCGACGACACACAGCTGATGCTCTCCCTCACCAGAGACCCCGACACCGCCAGAACTAGCCTACACGAAGGGATGAAAGACGTCGCCAAATGGATGAAGAACAGCCGCCTGAAACTGAACTCAGACAAGACGGAAGTCCTCATCCTGGGACCATCGCCCTCCGCCTGGGACGACTCCTGGTGGCCCCCCGCCCTGGGCACCACTCCCAAGCCAACAGACCACGCACGCAACCTGGGCTTCATCCTGGACTCCTCCCTCTCGATGACCAGACAAGTCAACGCCGTCTCCTCATCATGCTTCAACACCCTACGCATGCTCGGCAAAATCTTCTGATGGATCCCGACCGAAACCAGGAAGACGGTCACCCAGGCACTCGTCACCAGCTGACTGGACTACGGAAACACCCTCTACGCCGGAACCACAGCCAAGCTACAGAAAAGACTCCAACGCATCCAGAACGCCTCCGCCCGACTCATCCTGGACATCCCCCGACGCAGCCACATCTCCGGCCACCTGAGGGACCTGCACTGGCTCCCCGTCAGCAAGAGGATCACGTTCAGGCTCCTCACCCACACACACAAGTCTCTCCACGACCTGGGCCCCAAGTACCTCAAAGACCGCCTGACCTTCTATGCGCCCACCCGTCAGCTACGTTCTACAAGCCTCACCCTCGCCGCCGTACCACGCATCCGAAGAGCCAACGCCGGAGGCCGATCCTTCTCCTACCTGGTGGCCAAGACATGGAACTCCCTCCCCATCCACCTCCGGCTGACCCAGGACCACCTCGCCTTCAGGAGACAACTCAAGACCTGGCTGTTCGAGCAATAGCGGACCCCTTCCCCCAAGCGCCTTGAGACCCTTCCGGGTGAGTAGTGCGCTATACAAATGTTATGATTGATTGATTGAAGCACCCTACACCAGCATACTTCTGCCCAGGTCCGATACAACGACGAGGGTGATATCTCTGACGCTTTTCCTTGTTCTAGGGGCGTGAGGCAGGGCTGGATCCTGGCACCTTTTTTATTCTCCTTATATATTAATGGTTTAGAGAAGGTATTGGGAGCACTAGGGGCGGACAGCCCGAGGATAGGTAATAGAGAGATACCGGTCCTGCTGTACGCGGACGACGCGGTGCTCCTGTCACGCACTGCGCGGGGCCTAAAGCACCTGATTGACGGTTTTGTTATTTTTATGGAGAACCTGGATTTGTCCGCTAATCTCTCCAGATCTTACATCATGGAGATGGGAAAAAGATCAGGCAGGAAATTCACCTTCAGGATTGGCTCCCTTTGTTTGGAAAAAGTGCAGGCATTTTCCTACCTGGGAAATTTGTTCGACAGCCGCACTAGGTTCAACAAACTGATAGATGAGAAATGTAGATCTCTTACTAGCTCTTCTGGGGCAACTATGAATTTTGCACACAGGCTGAATCGCTGGGCTCCAGAACAAATCTTGAATTTGTATAGGGCCATCTGCAAGGCAAAAACGCTATATGGTAGCGAGGTATGGGGCTTCGTTGACCCTTCTAGGATACAAGTAGAAGAAAACAAATTCCTCCGACGGCTACTCAGAGTCCCACAGAGTATCCCTTCCTATTCAATCCATGAAGAGCTAGGTCTTACCAACATTAGAGATGAGATCCAATTGAAACCTCTCACCTGCTGGCTAAAAACATGGACCAACCCTGAAGCGGCTTTAGGCAGGCAGATTATAATTGATTGCACTAATAGGGAGCATGGGCATAACACCCCCTGGTTGAAATATGTAAGGGAAACCCTGTCTGGCCTTGGTCTTGCTGACTATTTCAATAACCCGAAATCGCTGGCAGCTCAGGACAAGGAGATTGTTATGTCTGCATTTTAAAAGCAGAAGGTCTCCTCCAGGGAAGATACTGAGATGGTCAAACCAACCGTGAGAACACACCTATTAGCCAAATCTAGCCCAAGTTTGGAACCATACCTGGCGTACTTTTACAATACCCAGGATAGATTCCTGATGACTAGATTTAGGCTGAACCTACTTCATTAAACATTGGGATGCCCATCCGGGTCTTTATCATCGATCGAGTTGAGGGGCGCCTGCGGCTGCGACCATAAGTCTCCGCTTGACACGCTCCACTTCCTTTTATTGTGCCCTTTTTATGCCCACCCCAGGAAGTTGTTTTTAAAGAGTATTTTAAAGACTGCTACGTTCAAACACGCAAGGGTTAGTTTTGAAATTGTCTGAGGAGGCTTTTACACTTTTTTGCACTGTGAATTTTTTAAGGATGGCCACAAGATTAAGAAACACTAAAGACTCAGGATGTTGATATGGGTCGTTAAACCCCCCTCTCGCTCTTCGGACCAACTTGTATGATGCTTTGTAATGGTTTTTAATCCAGATGAATTTTATGATTGGGGAGAATCCCTTTTTACCATGTTGGATCTATAGTTCCCCTGCTCCGAAAACGACCCCTGTTGACCTTAATGCGCCGTGGAGCGTTAGACACTACAATTGTTAGTTCATTTTATCCTTATTCCCAAGATGATTTGCACTTTCATTTGTTATATACTTTTCAGTAATTACCCAAGCATTTGGCAACATTTTTTATCTCCTGTGTTTTAAATATTTGTCTTGTATTTTTATGGTATTTTTGTATACCGAATAAAGTAAATTTGATGCTGATGATGATGATGGATATTGATCAAATTTGTGTGTCAAGTTTATGGAGCAACAAGCACATTTGTTCAAATTGCAATTTTCAGAATCAGCTGGAGTTTGCTAAAATGTCATTTCTTTATTCTAGGTGGTGGCACTAGTAACTTCCGATATGATTTCTAACCAAGACCCCTTGTCCCTTGCAAAATATCTGGATTAAGCCTGGCATACGGTTATGCTTGGGTTGCCTGATTAAAACATGATCTACAAACATGTACTGCAATCTAGTGTTAAGCAGCTTGAATATTGCACTGATAATATTTAGCTATACTTGTTTCCTACTGAGATCCAGATTATTTAATTGAAGACCAGGGACTCTTCCACTAAGAGCATTCTTTTTCTTGACTCACAGTAATAAAATTGATGGTAGGTTTTTAGAAAACTAATTAATTTGCCTTCGTTTCTCTTCAAGTAATTATATACACTATTATCATGGGCCTGTCGACAGCATGCAGTCCTCAAAGGCTTTCCTTCAACAGCGGCTATAAAAAGCGTCTTGAACCCTTCTTTGAAATCATGTGCCAGTGAGATTGGGCTGCAGTAATAGATCACAACAGGTAAGGTAATCTTAATTCACTAGAATTATGTTTAGCTTTTATCATTTCATATTTTAGCTATTGGCCTGAGTACCTTATTTTTAGGTTGGTTTCATGATAGATGTGTTTTAAGTATCCAAATGGCTTAGCTGTCCATGTGGCATAATATGTAAGATTGGGTGAAGATGCAAGCCTCCGAGTTCACCCACATTTTACAGTCTCATTTGGAGAAAAAGATATACAGAAATGTGTTTGTGGGTAAAAACCTGGGAATCATCACGTTGTGTTTTTTTTATTTTAGCAAAATGGAGGAATATTTTATAAATGTATTTCACATATTGTTTTTTCTAGACAAAGTCACAGATCAACGTTTGGAAGAATTCTCCCCGAGCAATTTTTTTTAAATTTTGGGAAACACTTTGCAAATGTTTTAATTTCAAATATTAATACTTCTGATATTCATAACCTCTAATCTTTTCTAACGACAGAATAACACGTTTAGAAATCAATTCTAATTTGAGCAGAAGTTAACATCTGCTGAGTGCAAAGGCCACAGACATGCAAGATAAGTCAATTAAAGTGTATTATGTGGGTTGTTCTGCACTGTTTCTGCAAACATAACGAATGTACCAATGCCCTACACCAACTCTCCTCTTTATCAAATACAAAAATGGCTCTTGTAATTAGAATATATAAGATCACAAAACTAGGTCCTCTCTCCCTTGGTTTCACAGCAGTATACACTAATAATTTCAGATCAATTGATGCTCACACATCTTGGGAAAATGTAAGACATGCTTTTGTTAATGAACAACCTTTGTGGAAATAACTGTTTTCGCAGTGTCACAAATACAAGGGGCCTTATTTATGAAGGCCGTACGCCGCCAGTGCGTCACTTTTTCCCATGTTAAAAGTGACGCACCGGCGGCGCAAGGCCTTCATAAATAAGGCCCAAGTTGTTCAGTATTTACTGCGCATGTGGGCAGACATATTTATAACCAACGTTGCTGCTCTGAATGGCCCATGAGAGAAAACCCAGCACAGTACTCAGTGCAGAACCATATCTACAAAGATATAGTGTTCCTGCTGCCATATCCTGAACTGGTGCTCAAACAGGCAGCTTAACACCAAGCACACAACTTTTCACCATAGCACAAAGGACTGTGCAGAATGTCAAGAATAGGTTATGTACTGCCATGGCCCCTTAGACTATCTCTTATATTTTCCCACTTGTTATCTGGACTGGACAGTGCAGCACACGTGAAATGTGCAAACGTTAGGACTTAAAAGATTTCCCCTACTTTATAGCAGCCACAAGGGGCTGTTATTTTTTGGTGCACCTACCAGACTACCATTGTTATTAGATCAGGCTTTGCATAAAGCACCATAGGTGGTTGTGTTGAACTGCTCATGTAGCAGCCATGGGATTCCTCTTCGATGAAAAGTAGCACAATTTAGCTCAAATTGCCGTTTGCCTTAATTTTCGGCTACTTTTTAACAGAAAAAAACGTTGGTGTCTGGTTTATCAAGACTTTGCACCAAACTGTGTCACTTTTTGAGACTTTACACCTTTGCACATATCCACAGGTTATTTCTCTGTGAGATAACGTCCATAACCCCTTGACAGTCAATAAATCAATAAGAAACTTTACTTGGTTATTCATAACCATAAAGTGCATTTCATAAATATAAAAAAATTAAATTTTGCGTTAAATGAGTGGTTGGGAGGGTTCGGCATCTGTGGGAGTTTCGGTGAATAAGTGCAAGACCTCCACCATGTCCATCTTCCCGGTTGCAATGCAAAATGGAGTCCTTGGGAGGAAGAAGGAGGGCTAAAGTGTGGTTAGATGAGACATTAAGTTATGTTTCCATGAGGATCATGATGTCAAAATGATGAGTGTGGATTAAGGCTGATATCCCTAAAAGGTGTTATACTGCAGACAATTATGGAGCATGCAGTTAAGGGAGAAGCTGTTATGTTTCTGACTTGGCTGTTCTGGGAGTAAGCACATGCACTGGGATGTGTGTGTGAGTCTGAGTGCAATCAGAGACAATGGTGGACTTCGGACAGCCCCCTAAGGGGTGATAGGAGGAGGGGTAGCAGAAGTTGAGGCTGTGTAACTCTTAGGGAGATAAGGTGGGTCTGAGTTATCTGGGAATGATTGAATCTGATCAGGTCTGGGTAGGCGGCTGTCTCTTGGTATGATGGATGGATGTGGAGGGAGGGTCCACAAGGGGTGATGAGGGTAGCAGTGACGAGATGATAGAGAGTCACGTGGATTGAGCAGAGCCAATGTGAGTGTCCATTCTTTGAGAGAGGTTTGAGAACAAGGGAATGAGCTTGTTGAACGGAGGACTGTTATGTTCAGCAATTGTGGGAAGGTTGGGTCGGACTGTCTGGGATAGATTCTGAGGGGTTGCGGTGCCGGTAGGTACTGGTTGTTGGTATCTGCTGTTAGGATAAGGTAGGGAGGAAGGGAGAGATATTTGGGCCAACTAAGGAGATGAAAAGATCCTAGAATTTTGGGAATTATAATTGAGGGAGTAAATAGCCAAGAGGCTGCTTGTCCCTGCAGCTGATCCACCCCTGAGGTGACCACATCCGGTGGTGTAGGTCACCTTTTCTATCCAGAATCCACTAATTCTACCACTTTTCTAATGACAGAAGTCTTCCTTACCTGTACAAACCAGGCAGCCCACCTTAGAGGTGTGGGTAGCCTTCTGGTAAATTCCGTTCCGCTAGCGGAATTTGCAGAATTTGGGTAATTTGGGTCATTTCGCGTTCCACGGAGAACACAGAATTGCCCAAAATTCCGCAATCGCCGGCATTGCTGAATGTTTTGCTAGTTCGCACTTTCAAAATGCGTGTTCGTGAGGTATTTCTCCACGTGTGTGCAAGCAGGAAAAAAGCATCGCGAACGGGCGTATCAAGCAATTCCGCGTGTTCGCTAAACTTTTGCGAGCTCGCGGAGATTTTTTACCATTTTGCGGAGCTTTGCGTAGCGCGACTACGCACATTCCGCCCACCCCTAATCTCTGGCATATCAAATTTCCCACCTGCACAGTTGCAAATGTGCCTGGGGTATGATTGAAGAGGGCTCTTTCCTCCTTTGGAAGTCAGCCCTATGCATATCACGGGAAGTGTGAAGCTCACCACCTTGATGTGCCGCTTCAATAGCCCCCCTGGAAGGGAAGAGATGTGACCACCTTCCTACTCGGGCCTTTCTTCCTGACTCCTTAGGAGTGATACAACTGACTGGCCTGAGGTCAGAATCCTATCTTGGCAGCAACAAATGCAGGCTTCCAGCCAGAGCACAGAGAAGCTGTGGCAACCAAGTGGGCAGCCTCTCAGGTAGCCCCCTGTGTGCATGCCACATTCTCCTTCACACAAGAGTCATGCTGTGGGTGAGATGGCATGTTGTGTCTTGCCAAACATGACATAGTTTGGCAATGCCATAATAGAAATAGTGGCCCATGTTTGCCAACGTGCAGGCACATGTTTTCCTGTGGCTTGCCTATCACTTATAAGTATAGTGTACTATAAGTTATAGTGTACTTTAATGGCAAAGGCCACCGTAGGGACAAACAAGCTTGCACTTACATGACCATACCTGTAACATAAGGCACTTTACCTCCTGTGCTCAAGAGCCCTTCTTTAGGGGTGACTGACAAATATAGGAAGCATTGTATTGACTTTGACACATATAGTGTGGGCAAAGCTGAATTGGAGCAGTTTACACTGATCCTGCAGTCCGCAGTGGCAGGCCTGTTGTCAGTAGTTTACTTGTGTCACTCAGGGTGGCACAAAAATGCTGCAAGCCCTTAACCACTCATGCACTGGGCACTACTGGTACCATATACAAGAGACTTATGAGGGGGTAAAATATTTATCAATTAGGGTTACAAATTGACATATAACCACCTCAGGGAGAAAGCACTGGCACTGGGCGGCAGGCTCCAGTGCACTGTCAGAGCTAACAAACAGTATCTTGTTGACCAAGTAGGGGGACATCTGCAAAAAGCCTTGTTTTCTTACAGCATTCCTTGACAATGTGAAGTATGGTTGTGCTTTTGCATAGTTTTCCTGCCAGTCCATGGCCAAACTGTCTAGTTTCCATTGCACACTTTGGGCCCAATTCACCAAGATGTTGTAGTAGAATGTATGACTTATGCTAGTGGTAATCCTGGCTTAGCCCTCCATTTCAGGAGTGTTCCTGGTTCATTACCGGCCCAAAATATGAAGATCATTTAAAGACAGTTTACTTGATTTTTCACAGTGAGTGGAATTATCTTATGATCAATCAATGTCAATATGAATATGAAATGTAAGGGCATTAAAAAGCAGAGGACCTGAGTTGGAAATTGATGGGCGCAGTATTTCATGTCAGGTTAGCAAAGGACATTATCTAAGCCATCCTGACAGTTTATCAGCTGTCAAATTTAAAGATGATTACCGGCCCACATATTTTTTTTTCTCCAGAAAACAAAAAACTGAATAACCTCCCTCGCCACCACAGCTTTGAACTTCTCTCTCAGTGTGTGCAGGTAATTTTTTTTTCCGTCTCTCACCACCGGTTTTTCCTGGTGATGACAGACAAGAAATATAAGACTTTGAGTGACAACCCATAGTAGGGTGGTCTATGTAATACTCTTTGAGGGCCACTACTCTATATCAAAATTGTATCAATGAATGGATCCTAGGGGAATCTATCAACAGAATACTTAAGTTCGACCTACTCTACATAAGGCATTTGGACTGATTATGACTTGATTACCTTAGCCTTTTCCTGAAGTGAGATATTTGGTGCCTATGTGGAAACGTTATGGATGAAGTCTGGAGTGAATACCAGGAACTCAGAACTCTTCACAGCTAACGTCTGCCTATTCGTACTTTCTTTACACTCCCCAACGCATGTTTCAGAGCAATGTAGGCCATTATCAATATAGAAGTGATGCCCCCAATCATGCGTGTATCACCTTTGTATTATTTGACCATTTTGGTTACCACCAGAACCACACATCCTATTCACATCTCTTTTTTTCAAGTGTGCTCTCACACCCTCACCTACACCATGCCCTAGCCACCATACATTTACATCTTTCCTCCCTCCTTCTCAGTGTCAATAGTAACCTGCCCTATGCGACACTGTCCACAGCCACAGAACAAACATTTTCACCAACATCTGCAGGTGTAGAAAAACCTGAAAACTACAAGCAGACCTTATAACTGCCAATGTCAAATTGATAGCTATCTGTTCAAAGGTCAACCTAACCTTATGTCAATGTCGGTCCTGGATGCTATAGCCATGCCTCCCACCTAAGCAAAATGTATTTTCTTACGCAACTATCATTGTATATAAATTCCTACTATTTGTTTTTGTGTATATCGTACCGTTTTTTTTCATTGTGTGATTTTCACACATGGGACTCTTGTTTTCTTAGAAAAACTGAAAATACTGATTATCAAGTTCAAGTTCAAGTTCAGAGATTTGTATAGCGCACTACTCACCCAGAGGGTCTCAAGGCGCTTGGGGGGGGTGCTTTACTTATCGAATAACCAGGTTTTTAGCTGCTTTCTGAAAGAGAGGTGGTTTTGTGTAAGGCGGATGTGGGTGGGGAGAGAATTCCAGGTTTTGGCTGCTAAGTAGGAGAAGGATCTACCCCCCATGGTGGATCTATGGATGTGCAGAATTGCGGCGAGGGCTTGATTGGACGATCGTAATTGGCGGGTGGGGGTGTAGAAGGATAGTCGTGTGTTGAGGCATTCGGGTCCTAGGTCGTAGAGGGCCTTGTGTGCGTGGGTGAGGAGACGGAACGTTATTCTCTTGCTGACGGGGAGCCAGTGGAGGTCTTTCAGGTGACCGGAAATGTGAGCTTGACGGGGGATGTCCAGTATGAGTCTGGCTGAGGCGTTTTGGATGCGTTGGAGTTTTTTTTGTAGTTTGGCTGTGGTTCCGGCGTAAAGGGTATTTCCGTAATCCAGTCGGCTTGTGATCAGTGCGTGGGTGACCGTTTTTCTTGTTTCGGTGGGGATCCAACGGAAGATTTTTTTGAGCATACGTAGGATGTTGAAGCATGAAGATGAGACGGCGTTGACTTGTTGGTCATCGAGAGGGAGGAGTCCAGGATGAAGCCCAGGTTACATGCGTGATCTGTAGGTATGGGTGCTGTACCCAGGGCCGGTGGCCACCATGAGTCGTCCCAGGCAGAGGGGGATGATCCAAGGATGAGGACTTCCGTTTTGTCGAGTTCAGTTTTAAGCGGCTGTTCTTCATCAATTCGGCTACTTCTTTCATTCCTTCGTGTAGATTGGTTTTGGGGGTGTTTGGGTCTTTGGTGAGGGAGAGGATCAGCTGGGTGTTGTCTGCGTAGGAGATGATGTTGAGGTTGTGTTGGCGCGCGATGGATGCGAGGGGGCTCATGTATACGTTGAAGAGGGTGGGACTGAGTGATGATCCTTGTGGTACGCCACATATGACTTCGGTGGCCTCTGATCTAAAAGGGGGGAGGCGGACTCTCTGGGTTCTTCCGGCGAGGAATGAGATGATCCAGTCCAAGGCTTTTCCTTGTATTCCGACGTTACTTAGGCGTTGTATAAGGGTGTTATGACAGACAGTGTCGAAGGCGGCGGAGAGGTAAAGTAGGATGAGGGCAGCTGTTTCTCCGTTGTCCAGAAGCGTTCGGATGTCGTCTGTAGCTGCGATGAGGGCGGTTTCGGTGCTGTGTTTGGCTCGGAAGCCGGACTGTGAGGGGTCGAGGGATTTGTTGCATTCAAGGAAGGCGGCGAGCTGATTGTTGACGGCTTTCTCGATGACTTTGGCAGGGAATGGGAGGAGCGAGATGGGGCGGTAGTTCTTAAGTTCGGAGGGGTCCGCTGTGGGTTTCTTCAGAAGGGCGCTGAGTTCGGCATGTTTCCAGATTTCCGGGAAGGTAGCAGAGTTGAAGGAACAGTTGATGACATCGCGGAGATGGGGTGCGATGATGGAGTCTGCTTTGTTGAAAATGTGGTGGGGGCATGGGTCGGTCGGCGATCCTGAGTGGATGGAGTTCATCAGGCGGATGGTGTCTTCAGTAGTGATTGGGTTCCAGGCGCAAAGGTTGTTCGAATGCTATTTTGGTTCGGGGTGGGTGGATTTGACTGGTCTTCTGATTGATTTTCAAAGCTGTTATGTATGTCGGCGATTTTGTTGTGGAAGAATGAGGATAATGAGTCGCAGAGGTCTTGGGAGGGAGTGATGTCGTTGGTGCCGGCGGTGGGGTTGGTAAAGTCTTTTACGATGTTGAATAGTTCCTTGCTGTTTTGGGCGTTGTTGTCCAGTCGATCTTTGAGTGCTGATTTCTTGGTGGATCGGATCAGTTGGTGGTGTTTGCGGGTGGCGTTCTTGAAGATGGCCAGGTTGTCAGTGGTTGGGTTTTTTCTCCAGGCTTTCTCGAGGGTGCGGCAGAGCTTCTTGGATTTCTTAAGGTCATCGTTGAACCAGGGGGCTTTTTTGCTACCTTGCTTGATTTGAAATTATGAGAATGGATGTGTGCCTTGGGTGTATGATATGCTCCAGAAAATACATTGTAGGGGAATCTTGCATGACTTGTGGATTTAAGGGCATATAATGAGTACAATTTCATGCAGTAGAGCGCCAAAATTATCAAGCAAGTTTCTTGTATGACGTTTGTATGTGTCCCCATACCTAGAGTTGACCTTTTAACATAGACTGCCAGTCTAGTCAGTTTAGGAGGTATCTCACATGATTTTTGAAATTTCACATATAGTATTATCTCTGGCTAGATGTCCACTTCTCACAAGAATTATGGGGCATATCTTCAACAAAAGGCAATACATTATCGCCGTTTTTATCGGCAGAAAACTGCAGATAAAACGGCGATAATGGGCTTGATAATATGCCCTTGAGAATTCCCATAGAAGCCCATGTTCACACCAGAACATGGGCTTCTATGGGAATTCTCAAGGGCATAATATCAAGCTCATTATCGCCGTTTTATAGGCAGTTTTCTACCGATAAAAGCAGTGATAAAGTATCACCTTTTGTTGATAATATGCCCTATGTGTGTTACCTGGGGAAATATTTACAAATTTGTGTGTGTACCCTACTTTCTCCTTTGTGTACAAAACTGGCCCAAAAACATTTAAGGTTCGTAACTTGAGAGCTTATGTAGTGCTTGGAGGCGGAAGCCTGGCACCTGTTCTGAAACAAAATAAAAAGTGAGACATTGTGTCCTGAAAACAAAAAAGCTACAGACCTGGTATATAGAGAGTTTTAACTCTTTGCATCATGGCCATTGTTTATTTGCTGCTGTTGGCCCTGAACATGGAAATTCATTATATTTACTTTGCTCTATATAAGGTCAGGCTACCAGTGCTGTCACCCAGAGGTCCGCAGACCACTCAGTCAAGTGTTTACACCAGTGGAAGAGGAAACTTCCCTAGTGGAAACTAAGGGCCATATTATCAAGCCTGGACAATAAAATCATCACTGCTTTATCGACAGGAAACTGCCGCTAAAGTGGCGATAATGGGTTTGATAATAGGCTTTAAGGAATTCCAATTGAAGCTCATGTTCGATGTCCTTCACATCTAACATGAGCTTCGATTGGAATTCCATAGAGCCTATTATGAAGCCCATTATCGCCACTTTCGCGGCAGTTTCCTGTCGATAAAGCTGCGATAATTTTATCGCCCAGGCTTGATAAAAATGCACTCAGTGATTCTGATCACTAAATATTGTAGCTAAGTGCCTATTTTGTGAGTGGAGTATTTGCTGTTTTCTTGCAGATTGCCCGCATCATCCAACTTCCAAATTATCTCTTCTTTCATATTTATGCTCTTCCTTATGTGTTATCAGGTCCATGCTCAGCACCATGATACTAAATAATTGGTTCCATCCTATTCAGAGCAACCCCCCGCTCTCACATGCCTTGCCCTTAAAGCATACTCTTAGTGTTCAGCCTATGACAGCCGTGAAGCACGCTTATAAGGCCTACTAAGCTCTTATCTTTCACCAGTCAGAAAATTGCACAGCTCCAGCAATGAGGCAGGCGGATCATAATGCTCCTGACAGGTATATTTGAGTAAAAAAGCAAACCTTCTCTAAAATCAATACAGAAAATAAGACACATTTTCTAAAGACTGAGGGGCATATTATCAACAAAAGGCGGTACATTATTGCCGCTTTTATCGGCAGAAAACTGCCGATAAAACGGCGATAATGGGCTTGAAATAAGCCCTTGAGAATTCCCATAGACGCCCATGTTCACACCAGAACATAGGCTTCTATGGGAATTCTCAAGGGCATATTATCAAGCCCATTATCGCCGTTTTAGCAGCAGTTTTCTGCCAATAATAGCGGCGATAATTTATCGCCTTTTGTTGATAATATGCCCCTGACTTTCTTGAGATAAGAACAATCTGGAAAAAAAAACATGAACATTTTGTGAAATTACAATCTTTCATAGGGAATGTGGTTTGCTGGGATTTTGTACACCATATTTAAAGTAAAGCACATTTCAGGTAATGTATTGCTTTAGTTCATCCTTCCTATCCTTGAAAGAAAGGTGCAACCTAAAAGGAAGGCATCAACTCTGAAGTCCACTTAGTTGGTAGAGAACAGCCATTTTTTCTGTTTCTGAAACAGCGCTCCTCAGTAAAGAAGCCTAGAGGAACTGGCAGGTCATTTCAGGACTTTTCTGTCAGAATTGCAAATGACCATGTCTCTCAAAGATGGTGATACATTATCTACAATTCAGAAGCAATCAAGGCACACCCACAATGGAATTTTCCAGGCAGATGCAGCTACACAAAGAAGTACAGAAGGATAAGTTTTGATCCTGAGGCCGGGCACACACTATCTCCTGCTCAAGGTTGTTCAGTCCGTGTCCACCACTAGACCAGTGGGAGAAGGCCTCTATCTAGTGGGAAAGGTATGTGCTAATGAGAACAGTGTATTCATAGAGAAAAAGCAAGGCCCCACCTTAGAGAAACAAGACTTACTAAAAGCTGTGTTTTTGGAAAGGGAAAGATAAGTTTTGATCATGGTTCAAAATGGCAGCCAAACATAAAATGGTACCGCAAATGCTAACTTACATAGCAAAAACATTTGCATTCTAACATAATGATGATCACATCAGCTCTTCACTTATAGACTTTAATTGTCTACAGCTCACTGAAGAGTGACAGACTAGGTGCGGTTTTTGTGTCTCTCCACATTTACAATGGAGACCTACTAATTTTCCAGGTCCCATGAAATTCTTTCACATAACAATATCTGTCTACTTCATGTTTGTACAATAACAATGTACATTGCAAACTTCATTAGGAAGACTTTGTCACCATGCGTCCATCTCTTTCTGCTTTGAAAACCTCAGCAATTTGTGCTAAAAAACAAATTGACCCAACCGAAATTCAGCTACCCAAATACTCGTCCTAGATTGGATTACAGCAATGTTCTGCTTACAGACAACCGGGCTCTACTGAAAAGTATCATTAACAAAACAGCACTGTTCAACAATGGAATGAGAAAGCTTGACTAGAGCACCACAGCTCTCATCCAGCTTATTTAGATCCTGTTCAAGCTATGTTTCATGTCATTCAAGCCTGTGACCTAAATCACATTATCACCTGTTATAAAAGACTCAGCCCTGAGGTGGAACACCCAACAGCTGTGTCAGGGACAAAATATGTTTATGAACACACATTTAAAGAATTTGAAAATATATAATTAGACCTTTGTGTCCTTCTGATTTGTCTGTAAAAGAAGACCACAACCTGTCAGTAAGCAACCTGAAATATTTATATATAGGTAAAGTGTCCCCTTCTGTTCATTGTAAGTATATTTGAGAGTTGCAGAGGAGCTCACTCACCAAGATTAACTGCAGAGGTACGTTATAAGGACCTGGAGCTCTGATTGACTTGTTTTAACATATGAAATTGGTATTTTATTTCTTTAAATGTATGACCACACTATCACTCTGCTGACAGACCACTTAAGTACCAGGGGCCTGAGTAATCGAAGATGAAAGTCTAAAGTTACATCTTTCAGTAGTCAGTAAGGGCTTTTATGTTTCCTGGCAGAAATAGCCAGGAAACATGGTCTCTCACTAGTGACATACGCTGACGATACCCAGCTGGTGGTGACACTGGACAACGACAGCGGTCTTAGTGCACAAAATTTCAAGCAGACGCTTATCGACATCACCAGCTGGATGACATCGAACTGTCTTCAGTTGAACGCCGGTAAAACGGAAGTGTTACTGGTGGGAAAAGAAACAACGACCTGGGGAAACAACTGGTGGCCAGAGACACTTGGCCAACCTCCCGAATGCAAAGGACATCTAAGAAATCTGGGAGTCTGGGTGGACACCGATTTGTCCTTCACCCATCATACCAAAAAGGTGGCAGCTACCTGTTTTGGTATCTTACGCAATCTTAGAGTGATTTTAAAAATGTTTGACCACCAAACCCGCCAAATTGTGGTGCAGTCAGCAATCTTGTCAAGACTGGACTACGCCAGCTCTCTCTTGTTAGGGGCAAATGTAGCAGAGAAAGCCAGACTCCAGCGAGTCCAGATCGCCGCAGCGAGAGCGTTAACCGGTCTCCCACGCTATAAGTCAGTGTCCACTGTCCTCACGAAACTCCATTGGCTTCCCGTAGAAAAAAGGATCCACTATAAAACCCTCTGTCTTGCATTTAAAATCCTTAAAACTGCCTCCCCCCATGCTATGTCCTCTTCTCACATCGTACGTCCCGCGACGTGCGGTGCGTTCAGAAGGACAGAACTTGGCAGTAGTGCCCCGCTTCAAATTGGCAAGAATGGGCGGTCGGTCATTCAGACACCTCGCCGCAAGACTCTGGAATGGACTCCCTATTCATATTCGAAGAATCGAGGAGCTACTACCCTTCAGGAAAGCGATAAAAACTCATCTCTTCTGTTAACGTACAATTGCCTCATTGTGACAGAACAAACACTCATTACTGGAACACATTCTTACAGCTAGCGCCGGGACGCCCCTCGACTGGGGCAGCCGTGCGCGTTACAAGTTCATTTAAGATTAACATTAACATTAACATTAACATTAACATTAACATTAACATAGGTAGTAAATTCCTTTTCTGAATACCCAAATTCAAATTGTTTGTCTTTCAGTATTCACAAAGGGCATTTACAAGTTTGTCTCCAATTATCATTGTGAATTGGGACCTAGGTGTCTAGGTCCTTCACATTAAAGAGACAGTGTGGTTGTAGACTTGAAGATTCAAATCAGAACCTGTAGTGCAACCCTAATCTCAGCAAAAAACAGTTAGTAACTTGATACAAAAACATATTAGAATCAGCTTAATGTAAATCCGATTTAAACCATTAAGGCTGTAGGTCAGACGGAGCAAAGACATACAGCATCATTCTCTTTTTGCTGTTGTGAACTATGTGATGAAAATGACACTGTTGATATAAAGTTTTCCTTTCTTTTTTTTAATTGAAAAATCCTCAGCATCAAAATACAAATAGACACTTTGGGGGTCATTAGGATAGCGGGCGGAAAACCACCCCGACTGCCATGGAGGTGGGAAACGACTACCCGCCGGGGCCGCGGATAAACCGGCGGCCGAATTAGGATCAACCGCCAATAAAGACCGATCGCAGCAGTAGCGGGCCAAGCAAAGCCGTCCGACGTGGGCGGTGATGGTCAAAAACCGACCCCAGCGGTCGGAAAAGCTGCGGAAAAGCAACAACCCGCCGCAAGGAGAGCGGGCACACCGCACCGGAAATTAGGATATCCCCGAGGGTGTCAAGGTCGGAACCGCTGTTACCGACCGCCGCGGACGTACATAGGAGTGAATGGGAGAAATAGCGGAAGAGCTGCAGCATAGCCACCGCAGCGGACAGGACATGAAAAACATGGCGGACGATGCCAAAACACCGCAGTGATGCCAAACAGTGCGCAAATAAAATTAGCCATGCCCCCCAAATACAAACACACATACAAATAAAACAAATACATGCAAATACAAATACAACAGCACAAGACAACTCCCACAACACACCTGACACCCAAATTCCATTGGACACACCCACACAGCTGAGTATAAAGCCACCCCCTTCACTAATCACAATCCTTTGCTACACTCCAGAAGAGAAGGCCATACACCACATCTAACAGGAGAGGCAAAAGTGAACAGCACACACACACATCAACCACTACCAGCACCACCACCATTATACCAGCACAAACAATCCCCCTGTACACAACACACCTCACACCCCTACACCACACCCCTGCACCCACAAACACCTCAACCACCACACACCATGACAGCACAAAAAATGCCCAAATTCACAGAGATTGAGTTGACAGTCATGGTCAATGAGATTGTGAGAGTAGAGCCACAACTGTTTGGTAGACTGGTCCAACAGACATCATTAACCACGAGGACACAAATGTGGGAAAGGATAGTCCAAAGGGTGAATGCAGTAGGGACCACCCCAAGATCCAAGAAGGATATCATGAAGCGGTGGCATGATCTCAAGAGGGTTGTCAAGGAGAGGAGGAGCAAGAACTGGACGCTGGCGAACGTGACTGGCAGTGGCCCTCCCATCCCACAGAAAACATTCACACCATGGGAGGAGAAGGAGCTTGCCATACTGCTTCCTGAGAGTCTCACAGGAGTAGCCGGGGGAGCGGAGGCTGGTAAGTACTACCAACAAATGCCAAACAACACACTGAGAAGTACTTCCTTGCAATACCTAAACACCATTACACTGTCCACCCTCACCCAACAGGTAGCTAGACATCTTGCTTAGGAGGCCTGTATGGGTGAGGGAGGGAGGCCTGCACTACCACTCCCACCATGCCCCCTGGCCTACAGCTGAGCAGGATACAGGCCACCCCCACCCAGGAGCAAGTGTCAGCCATTGCACTGTCCACCCTCACCTAACAGGTAGGTAGCTATCTTGTATTGGAGCACTGTTTGGGGGTAGGAGGCCTGTATAACTACTCCCAGCATGTCCCCTGGCCCACACTCCAGCAGCATGGAGGCCTCCCTCACCCAGGAGCATGTTGCAGCCATTGCACTCTTCACCCTCACCTAACAGGTAGGTAGCTATCTTGCTTGTGATGTCTGTCTGTTGGAGGGAGGCCTGCACTACCACTCCCATCATGCCCCCTGTCCCACAGCTGAGCAGGATAGAGGCCTCCCCCACCCAGAAGCATGTGTCAGCCATTGCACTGTTCAACAAACAAACCTACAGGTAAGTAGCCATCTTCACTTGGAGGGTGTTTGGGGGAGGGAGGCCTGCACTACCACTCCCACCATGCCCCCTGTCACACAGCTGAGCAGGATAGAGGCCTCCCCCACCCAGAAGCATGTGTCAGCCATTGCACTGTTCACCCTCACCTAACAGGTAGGTAGCTATCTTGCTTGTGATGTCTGTCTGTTTGAGGGAGGCCTGCACTACCACTCCCACCATGCCCCCTGTCCCACAGCTGAGCAGGATAGGGGCCTCCCCCACCCAGAAGCATGTGTCAGCCATTGCACTTTTCAACAAACAAACTTACAGGTAGGTAGCCATCTTCACTTGGAGGGTGTTTGGGGGAGGGAGGCCTGCACTACCATTCCCACCATGCCCCCTGTCCCACAGCTGAGCAGGATAGAGGCCTCCCCCACCCAGAAGCATGTGTCAGCCATTGCACTGTTCACCCTCACCTAACAGGTAGGTAGCCATCTTGTATTGGAGCACTGTTTGAGGGTAGGAGGCCTGTATCACTACTCCCAGCATGTCCCCTGGCCCACACTCAGGCAGCATGGAGGCCTCCCTCACCCAGGAGCATGTGTCAGCCATTGCACTGTTCACCCTCACCTAACAGGTAGGTAGCTATCTTGCTTGTGATGTCTGTCTGTTGGAGGGAGGCCTGCACTACCACTCCCAGCATGCCCCCTGGCCCACACTCCAGCAGCATGGAGGCCTCCCCCACCCAGGAGCATGTGTCAGCCTTTGCACTGTCCACCCTCACCTAACAGGTAGGTAGCCATCTTAACTCTTCCTGATGTGTGTGTGTGGCAGCAGAGCAGGTAGGAGGGCCAGGGTCACCACCAGACCTCGGGAGGAGTGGACACCATCCCTGGACCACTTCACCTGAGTTGTGCAGGCCTACAAAGAGGTCCAGGGACAAAGTGGCCGGCCCGATGAACTATTAAGGGAGCTCATCCTGCTGATGAGGTCCATCGATAACCACCTTGGACAGATGGTGGACCTCATGGGCCTGCAAGTGGCGTCGCAGAGGGACAGGCCTGTGTCCCAACCAGCACCTCTGTCCACTCCTGTTGTGCCGCAGGATGACAGTGCACCATCCTCCCCTGCGCCAACAGAGAGGGGCGAGTCCACTGACACCGCTGGCCATTCAGCAGGCCCCCCACCGCCAAAAAGATCTAGGGGGCATCCAAAGAAGAGCCTGGGAGTCTCTGGAGGCAAAGCACCTGCCACACGCCAGTGACAGAGCCAGCCGTGAAGACAACCCTCTTCCCCACTGCATTCACTGTTTGGACTGTCTTTCCCCACATTTCCTTGGCAATGGCACCTGTCTGTTGGACTGGGTCACCACATCCATGTGGTGTCTACTCTTGCATCTCATCGAACAGGACTGTAAACTCACTGCTCATTCCCCACCTTCATGTAAATATTCCCACACAATTCAAATGTCCACATCCAAAATAAAATACCTGAGGCACCTGATTTTGTGCATTATCGTTTTTACTGCAATATTTACAGTGCTGACAATGTCCATGTGTGTGTCCAAATGATGTACAGTATGTACGGCAGTATTCTTCTGTAGCACCTAGGGAGACACAATAGAACAACAGTCACTGGTCTCATTGTGGCATCACAGGCAGAACACTATACAAAACATACACAAGACACAACAGGCATACAAGACAATGGGCTGCAGGTGTGAACAAATAGGGTCCAGCATATGTCCCCATATGGAACGTCAATTTCACATTTACCACACACAGGTGACTGAACGTGTGCCTTTCGGTTACATCCGCACATAGCCCTTCACAACAACAGCAACCACACCAGACAATGTACACGTTGTACCTCGACACCCAGCTTCAAGTGAAGTAGCGGTCTATGAGCTGCTGGCGCAGGTCTACTCCTTCCTCCTCTCCACTGTCCTCATCACTGGACTCAGGTCCTTGATCAGGTGGTGGCCTTGGTTCCTCACCATCGTCCAGGAGCAGGGGGACCCCCTTGTGGATGGCCAGGTTGTGCAGCATACAGCATGCCACAACGATCTTGCACACCTTTCCAGGCGAGTATGCCAGTGCACCTCCGGTCCTGTCAAGGCAGCGGAATCTTGACTTCAGCAGGCCTAAAGTCCGTTTGATTAACAGTCGTGTCCTGCCATGGGCCTCATTGTAGCGGATGTCAGCTGGGGTCCTGGGATTCCTGAGGGGGCTCAACAGCCATGGCCTACTGGGATATGCTGAGTCACCTGTGAATGACAAACACCCATTGCAATGTTGCACAGCCAGAGTGCATCAGGTAACACACAGCACGCCAGATCAGTAGGCATACTCACCCACAATCCAAGCACGCTCGGGATGCAGATTCTCCATCATTCGTGGCACCATGCTGTTCCTCATGATGTACGAATCATGCGCCAAGCCAGGATACTTCGCACATACATGAGACATGGTCATGTCCGCAAGGCACACCACCTGCACATTGATGGAATGATAATGTTTGCAGTTCCTATAAATGTGCTCTGTCGCCTGTGGTGCCACCAGACCTACATGGGTGCAATCAATGGCACCAACAACATGTGGGATGCGCCCAAGGGGATAGAAGTCACCCTTCACGGCAGCCAATTCTCCTCCCCTAGGGAAATGTATGTAGCGATTCCCATACAGCATCATGGCTGCAAGAACATCCCTCAGCACCATGCTGAACATGGGCTGCGACATCCCTCCAGCGCTAGCCATGGTCTCCTGGAAGGAACCTGTCGCAAAAAAGTGGAGTGCTGCCATCACCTTGTATGTGGGTGTGAATGCCGTTGAATAGTGACGCTGAGGCTGCAGGTGGGGCTCCAATAGATCACACAGGATCTTCAGTGTTGGTCTATCCAGGCGGAATTTCCGTATTATTGCCTCATTCTCCATGTCCTCCAGCACTGTCAGGTGCCGTAGGAGATTTGGCCTCCTCCTAGTTGAGATGTAAAATTTAAAATGTCAGGGACACCCATCATGAGATGGCCACAGCACATACCAACAATGAGCTCATGGGAAAACAAAGACTGCCTGAGAGATGCATGGCACACTAGGTTCTTTTTTTTAATTGAAAAATCCTCAGCATCAAAATACAAATAGACACTTTGGGGGTCATTAGGATAGCGGGCGGAAAACCACCCCGACTGCCATGGAGGTGGGAAACAACCACCCGCCGGGGCCGCGGATAAACCGGCGGCCGAATTAGGATCAACCGCCAATAAAGACCGATCGCAGCAGTAGCGGGCCAAGCAAAGCCGTCCGACGTGGGCGGTGATGGTCAAAAACCGACCCCAGCGGTCGGAAAAGCTGCGGAAAAGCAACAACCCGCCGCAAGGAGAGCGGGCACACCGCACGGGAAATTAGGATATCCCCGAGGGTGTCAAGGTCGGAACCGCTGTTACCGACCGCCGAGGACATACATAGGAGTGAATGGGAGAAATAGCGGAAGAGCTGCAGCATAGCCACCGCAGCGGACAGGACATGACAAACATGGCGGACGATGCCAAAACACCGCAGTGATGCCAAACAGTGCGCAAATAAAATTAGCCATGCCCCCCAAATACATAACACACATACAAATAAAACAAATAAATGCAAATACAAATACAACAGCACAAGACAACTCCCACAACACACCTGACACCCAAATTCCATTGGACACACCCACACAGCTGAGTATAAAGCCACCCCTTCACTAATCACAATCCTTTGCTACACTCCAGAAGAGAAGGCCATACACCACATCTAACAGGAGAGGCAAAAGAGCACAGCACACACACACATCAACCACTACCAGCACCACCACCATTATACCAGCACAAACAATCCCCCTGCACACAACACACCTCACACCTCTACACCACACCCCTGCACCCACAAACACCTCAACCACCACACACCATGACAGCACAAAAAATGCCCAAATTCACCGAGAGTGAGTTGACAGTCATGGTCAATGAGATTGTGAGAGTAGAGTCACAACTGTTTGGTAGCCTGGTCCAACAGACATCATTAACCACGAGGACACAAATGTGGGAAAGGATAGTCCAAAGGGTGAATGCAGTAGAGACCACCCCAAGATCCAAGAAGGATATCATGAAGCGGTGGCATGATCTCAAGAGGGTGGTCAAGGAGAGGAGGAGCAAGAACTGGACGCTGGCGAACGTGACTGGCAGTGGCCCTCCCATCCCACAGAAAACATTCACACCATGGGAGGAGAAGGAGCTTGCCATACTGCTTCCTGAGAGTCTCACAGGAGTAGCCGGGGGAGCGGAGGCTGGTAAGTACTACCAACAAATGCCAAACAACACACTGAGAAGTACTTCCTTGCAATACCTAAACACCATTACACTGTCCACCCTCACCCAACAGGTAGCTAGACATCTTGCTTAGGAGGCCTGTATGGGGGAGGGAGGGAGGCCTGCACTACCACTCCCACCATGCCCCCTGGCCTACAGCTAAGCAGGATACAGGCCACCCCCACCCAGGAGCAAGTGTCAGCCATTGCACTGTCCACCCTCACCTAACAGGTAGGTAGCCATCTTGTATTGGAGCACTGTTTGGGGGTAGGAGGCCTGTATAACTACTCCCAGCATGTCCCCTGGCCCACACTCCAGCAGCATGGAGGCCTCCCTCACCCAGGAGCATGTTGCAGCCATTGCACTCTTCACCCTCACCTAACAGGTAGGTAGCTATCTTGCTTGTGATGTCTGTCAGTTGGAGGGAGGCCTGCACTACCACTCCCATCATGCCCCCTGTCCCACAGCTGAGCAGGATAGAGGCCTCCCCCACCCAGAAGCATGTGTCAGCCATTGCACTGTTCAACAAACAAACGTACAGGTAAGTAGCCATCTTCACTTGGAGGGTGTTTGGGGGAGGGAGGCCTGCACTACCACTCCCACCATGCCCCCTGTCACACAGCTGAGCAGGATAGAGGCCTCCCCCACCCAGAAGCATGTGTCAGCCATTGCACTGTTCACCCTCACCTAACAGGTAGGTAGCTATCTTGCTTGTGATGTCTGTCTGTTTGAGGGAGGCCTGCACTACCACTCCCACCCTGCCCCCTGTCCCACAGCTGAGCAGGATAGGGGCCTCCCCCACCCAGAAGCATGTGTCAGCCATTGCACTTTTCAACAAACAAACTTACAGGTAGGTAGCCATCTTCACTTGGAGGGTGTTTGGGGGAGGGATGCCTGCACTACCATTCCCACCATGCCCCCTGTCCCACAGCTGAGCAGGATAGAGGCCTCCCCCACCCAGAAGCATGTGTCAGCCATTGCACTGTTCACCCTCACCTAACAGGTAGGTAGCCATCTTGTATTGGAGCACTGTTTGAGGGTAGGAGGCCTGTATCACTACTCCCAGCATGTCCCCTGGCCCACACTCAGGCAGCATGGAGGCCTCCCCCACCCAGGAGCATGTGTCAGCCATTGCACTGTTCACCCTCACCTAACAGGTAGGTAGCTATCTTGCTTGTGATGTCTGTCTGTTGGAGGGAGGCCTGCACTACCACTCCCAGCATGCCCCCTGGCCCACACTCCAGCAGCATGGAGGCCTCCCCCACCCAGGAGCATGTGTCAGCCTTTGCACTGTCCACCCTCACCTAACAGGTAGGTAGCCATTTTAACTCTTCCTGATGTGTGTGTGTGGCAGCAGAGCAGGTAGGAGGGCCAGGGTCACCACCAGACCTCGGGAGGAGTGGACACCATCCCTGGACCACTTCACCTGAGTTGTGCAGGCCTACAAAGAGGTCCAGGGACAAAGTGGCCGGTCCGATGAACTATTAAGGGAGCTCATCCTGCTGATGAGGTCCATCGATAACCGCCTTGGACAGATGGTGGACCTCATGGGCCTGCAAGTGGCGTTGCAGAGGGACAGGCCTGTGTCCCAACCAACACCTCTGTCCACTCCTGTTGTGCCGCAGGATGACAGTGCACCATCCTCCCCTGCGCCAACAGAGAGGGGCGAGTCCACTGACACCGCTGGCCATTCAGCAGGCCCCCCACCGCCAAAAAGATCTAGGGGGCGTCCAAAGAAGAGCCTGGGAGTTTCTGGAGGCAAAGCACCTGCCACACGCCAGTCACAGAGCCAGCCGTGAAGACAACCCTCTTCCCCACTGCATTCACTATTTGGACTGTCTTTCCCCACATTTCCTTGGCAATGGCACCTGTCTGTTGGACTGGGTCACCACATCCATGTGATGTCTACTCTTGCATCTCATCGAACAGGACTGTCAACTCACTGCTCATTCCCCACCTTCATGTAAATATTCCCACACAATTCAAATGTCCACATCCAAAATAAAATACCTGAGGCACCTGATTTTGTGCATTATCGTTTTTAGTGCAATATTTACAGTGCTGACAATGTCCATGATGTGTCCAAATGATGTACAGTATGTACGGCAGTATTCTTCTGTAGCACCTAGGGAGACACAATAGAACAACAGTCACTGGTCTCATTGTGGCATCACAGGCAGAACACTATACAAAACATGCACAAGACACAACAGGCATACAAGACAATGGGCTGCAGGTGTGAACAAATAGGGTCCAGCATATGTCCCCATATGGAACGTCAATTTCACATTTACCACACACAGGTGACTGAACGTGTGCCTGTCGGTTACATCCGCGCATAGCCCTTCACAACAACAGCAACCACACCAGACAATGTACACGTTGTACCTCGACACCCAGCTTCAAGTGAAGTAGCGGTCTATGAGCTGCTGGCGCAGGTCTACTCCTTCCTCCTCTCCACTGTCCTCATCACTGGACTCAGGTCCTTGAGCAGGTAGTGGCCTTGGTTCCTCACCATCATCCAGGAGCAGGGGGACCCCCTTGTGGATGGCCAGGTTGTGCAGCATACAGCATGCCACAACGATCTTGCACACCTTTCCAGGCGAGTATGCCAGTGCACCTCCGGTCCTGTCAAGGCAGCGGAATCTTGACTTCAGCAGGCCTAAAGTCCGTTTGATTAACAGTCGTGTCCTGCCATGGGCCTCATTGTAGCGGATGTCAGCTGGGGTCCTGGGATTCCTGAGGGGGCTCAACAGCCATGGCTTACTGGGATATGCTGAGTCACCTGTGAATGACAAACACCCATTGCAATGTTGCACAGCCAGAGTGCATCAGGTAACACACAGCACGCCAGATCAGTAGGCATACTCACCCACAATCCAAGCACGCTTGGGATGCAGATTCTCCATCATCCGTGGCACCATGCTGTTCCTCATGATGTACGAATCATGCGCCAAGCCAGGATACTTCGCACATACATGAGACATGGTCATGTCCGCAAGGCACACCACCTGCACATTGATGGAATGATAATGTTTGCGGTTCCTATAAATGTGCTCCGTCGCCTGTGGTGCCACCAGACCTACATGGGTGCAATCAATGGCACCAACAACATGTGGGATGTGCCCAAGGGGATAGAAGTCACCCTTCACGGCAGCCAATTCTCCTCCCCTAGGGAAATGTATGTAGCGATTCCGATACAGCATCATGGCTGCAAGAACATCCCTCAGCACGATGCTGAACATGGGCTGCAACATCCCTCCAGCGCTAGCTATGGTCTCCTGGAAGGAACCTGTCGCAAAAAAGTGGAATGCTGCCATCACCTTGTATGTGGGTGTGAATGCTGTTGGATAGTGACGCCGAGGCTGCAGCTGGGGCTCCAATAGATCACACAGGATCTTCAGTGTTGGTCTATCCAGGCGGAATTTCCGTATTATTGCCTCATTCTCCATGTCCTCCAGCACTGTCAGGTGCCGTAGGAGATTTGGCCTCCTCCTAGTTGAGATGTAAAATTTAAAATGTCAGGGACACCCATCATGAGATGGCCACAGCACATACCAACAATGAGCTCATGGGAAAACAAAGACTGCCTGAGAGATGCATGGCACATAGGTTACATGGGTGGCCTTTTGATACACACAGAGGGCACACCTCTCCGCTGACAATACACAAGTGCCACAAACACATCGGGGAATGTGAATGCGCACATACTGGAGAACACAATTCTCATGTGCAGGCAAGGTGCTGCAACATCCGCCAATGTCTTTGAAATTACCATGTTTGTATCATACCCATCTGCTGTACCTGTCACACCTCAATGCATCATCTAAACTCTGCACACATCCATCAACACAATGATCACAGTATCAGGAAACTTACAGTTGTGTGCATGAGCTGTTGTGAATGCAACAGTCTGATACGATACAATGCAGTGACACAAGCCTTGTCAAGGTCATCCCTGACCCACAACAAATTGATTTGTACTACATCATTAACACCAGCTCAAGAGTGTCAAGCATCATCAGCCATCAAATGCATAACTAACATGGCAGGGGCCACAGACCAAAGTGTATCACACTGAACGTGCGTCCACCTGTGGATGATATGGAAGTATGGCATTGTGTGTACAATGATGTGCCCTTCACCATGATGCTGCTGTGTACTGATACACTCTTCAGGAGTGTACATGGCGGTGGGCATGCTCCGCCGCATGCATCGCGGTCCCTACCACCTGTCCCCGGCGGCGTGACACCAGCATCCCCCCCTTCACAAGTGCGGTAGCCATTGGCATATGGGCATGTGTACATGGCGGTGGGCATGCTCCGCCACCGCAAATGCGGTCATTGGATACTTTTGAATGATGCACCATCGCGGTAGCGCACCCCGGGCACCCGCGGTGCATTACCGCCATGGAGCATTGCCTACAGAAAATGGGAGCGATGGTCGCGGTGGCATGATGCAGATTTGAAAGTCGCGGAAGGTGTGCTCCGCCACCGCGGAGGCGGTCATTGGATACTTTTGAATGATGCACCATCGCAGTAGCGCACCCCGGGCACCCACGGTGCATCACCGCCATGGAGCATTGCCTACAGACAATGGGAGCGATGATCGCAGTGGCATGATGCAGATTTGAAAGTCGTGGAAGGTGTGCTCCGCCACCGCGGAGGCGGTCATTGGATACTTTTGAAAGAGGCAGACCTGGACAACCAATTGTTGCTGCTTTGCAGCTTCCAAACGACCCCAGGGGGCTATAAATCTGTGGGAGTGAGCCTCACATTTCCACTGCTCACAGGCCTGCTGCCTGGGACCCTCTCCTGCTGCTGCCTGAAGAGCCTGCTGCCTGGGACCCTCTCCTGCTGCTGCATAAAGAGCCTGCTACCTGGTACCATCTCCTGCTGCTGCCTGGGACCCTCTCCTGCTGCTGCCTGAAGAGCCTGCTGCCTTGGACCCTCTCCTGCTGCTGCATGGGACCCTCTCCTGCTGCTACCTGAAGAGCCTGCTGCCTGGGACCCTCTCCTGATGCTGCCTGAAGAGCCTGCTGCCTAGGACCCCTCACCACTCACTTCCACCACAGCTGTTACATGTCCATAGGGATGTCAAGGACAGAGAAGATCCGTGCCAGTCCATTCACAAGTGAGGAGCTGGAGGTCCTTGTGGACGAGGTGCTGGCACAGTACCCAAGGCTGTTTGGTGGTCCCAATGTAGTGGTAAGTCACCATGAAGGTAGCTGCAGGGCAGGGGGGTGTTAGACGTGTAGTTGCGCAGCTGCAGTATATGCCTGGTGTCGTGGTGTCGTGTGAAACACTGATAGACAAGCTGTCTCAAGGGCAAGGGAGTGTGTGTGTCACAATGTCACTCTTTTGTATGCCTGGACTTGTATGTGTGTGTGGTGTGTGTTACGTTGTCAGACATACAGAGCCAACCGTTGATAGCCATGTAGGTGCCAGGACAGTATTTGCATGTGTGAATATTTCTGTGTGCACCTGTAGTCTGAGTCAGTGTGACCCAGAGAGTAGATTCAGTGCCTGCCCACAAACGATTATACATCACCAAACTTACATGCTCCTTGCTCCATTTCCTTCACACTGAATAGTAGATATGCACCATCTATGCCCTGGATTACTGCAGACCTACACACTTCTGTCGATGCATATTGTGTTGTGGCATCATGTATTTGTGGGAATATCATGGATCATATACGCCCCAATGTGTGAATGCAATCACAAATGTCTGGGCCATGCATAGTGCCCTTGTGAGGGGTCCCCCAGTTTGGGAGGGAGGGAGGTTACAATTAGTCACGAGTCCGTGTCGGGAAACATCCTTTACGACGCAACTTTTACCACGCAGTGCCTTTACAACGCAGGATTTACAACGCAAGTCATTACAACGAATTGCGCTGGGGGGCGCTCTAGGATAGGTAATAGTTTAATTTACTATCCAACACCTTCCCTACTATCCACGGGGACTGGAGTTGGAATAGTAAATTAAACTATTCAGTATCCAGCACCCCCCAACGCAAGTCGCTGTAACGACTTGCGTTGTAAATCCTGTGTTGTAAAGGAATGCGTAGTAAAAGCATGCATTGTAAGAACGTACATCCGTCTGTGTCTTGCTACTGTTCTGATAGATGTTGGTATCTGACATTGTGTAACTGGACATTTGGCCCTTCTTTTCTCTCATACCTGCAGCTCAAGGTACACCAGCGTAAGGCCTTGTGGAGGGCCATTGCAGAAAAGGTGCGAGCCCTGGGGGTTTCAAACAGATGACGCACCCACTGTCACAAGAGGTGGGATGACATCAGCCGGCTGGCAAAGCAAGTGGCAGAGATGACCTTGGGGATGATATCACACACTGGGTGTTTGGCACGGCGCAGCATGACTCCACTGATGTGCCGCATCTTGGCAGTGACTCATCCAGACCGGGATGCACATCTGAGGGAGCATCGCCAGCAAGGCAGGGGTGGTGAGTATCTAGGGAGGGTGACATTTCCTGGGAGTGGATGCATGTGTACAGGGCCTGTGGCACCGGAGACCCATGTGATGTGCGGCCGGTGCTGTGATGTGCTGTGTAATGTGAGTGGCTGCTGTGATGTGTCGTTCTATCATGGATTGGCCCACCCTGGCCTTACAGAGCTGATAATCCCTGATGTACTTTCGCATTGCCAGATGGGTTAGGCTCCACCGGCTCATTCTTCATTGGGATAGTGTGGGGAATCCATAATGGGGTGAACTGCAGTGTCAACTTGCTGAGTGTGACTTCATGTATGCATACTTTGCATGCACCATGATCGTTGAGGCCCACACATCAGACAACAATGTGCCCCAGGTTACCAAATGGTGCTTGCTATGGTCTACTTGGCATTGTGGACTGTAATGACCTAATAGATGTGTGTGTCGTCCCCTCCTGTTCCCTGAAGGTCTGACATTGGTAATAAGTGTTGTATCCACATCATGTCCCTAGGGCAGGGAGAGTTGGGGGTGGGGCACTCCATCTACTGGCAGGGAGTAGTGCTGTGTTGCATGAACATGGCTGATTCATGGCATGATTTGTGCGTTACAGGCACTGTTGTGGTCTATGTAGTGTGGTGCTGCACAGTGATTGCAGGGTGTGGCGGTTACCATGTAGATATGGGTATCTCCTATACGGCATTGCTTGTAATACATGTGACCAGATGATGACACTTACCCAACCCTGTATCTCTCTCTCATGCAGATTCCCAAGAGACCACAGAGGGGCATGAACCAGAAACCAGTGGTGGAGAGAGTAGCACTATAGCTGCAGGGGAGGCCAGTGACACAGAGCCCACCAGCGCATCTGAGAGGGACAGAAGTATGCAGGAGGAATCTGTGTCAGAGACACAGAGTACCACATCATCAGATGCCAGTGGGGATGCATCCATGTTGGCAGGCACCGGGGATGGGGAGTCTGCCTCCTCATTTACCACCCAGCGGGCAGTGCCCAGCCTCCCATCCACTTCCTCTGGTGCTGCCCGTATCCGTGTCACTAAGAGGGGACGTGTCACATTCACACCTGGCACCGCTGCCCCTGAACCTGTCCCCCCTGCTGCCCTCAGTGCAGAGTGTGTTGAGCTCCGGCGCCAGCTTTGTGTGGGCCAGACCGCCATGCTCAATGCCTTCAGTGACCATGAAAATAAATTGGGCCAGGTGGTTGCATACATGGAGGGCATACACTCAGACGTGGGTGGGCTACACCGGACAGTCCAGGCGTTGTCATCCACAGTCACGTCAGCCCTTCAACAGGCACATGCTCCCATTGCAGCTCAGGTGCCTTTGTCCGCCCCCCAGTCAGTGGCCACTTCAGATGACAGTGTGCACAGTTTGCCTGCATCAACTGAAAGGTACAGCACCAGGAGCACACAACAGACACAAGCCAAACACTCCTGCCCACAGACACCATCCACACTGAAGAGCATGGCCACCCCAGAATGCACAGACAAGAGCCAGTCAGAGAAGGGCAAGGCCAGAAGAGCAATGAGGCAGACATCAGCCTCACATGCTGCAGAGACACCACCCCCTTTTGTACCGATTTGATTGGTTCAGATGCTCCGTCCATCACCACCCCCTTTTGTACTGCAGAGACATCACCAACACAAGACTCTCCTGTCCATAGTACATCACACAAACCTACACATGCAGTGTCTGTGGCCACTGAGGAGGTCTTGCATATCAGGGGTACACCTAGGAAGAGCACAGGGACACATCCACCAAAAATGTCTACCCCAATTCCACGTTTATTGATGCGGGTTGAGGAGGGCAGTGTAGATACCACCCCTGGCAAGAAGGCAAAGGAGGGCACTGTAGGGGGTACACCTGGCAAGAAGGCAAAGGAGGGCAGTGTAGAGACCACCCCTGGCAAGAAGGCAAAGGAGGGCACTGTAGGGGGTACACCTGGCAATAAGGCAAAGGAGGGCAGTGTAGAAACCACCCCTGGCAAGAAGGCAAAGGAGGGCACTGTAGGGGTTATACCTGGCAAAGAGGGGAAGGTGGTCCAGAGACGTAGCCAGACCAAGTGTTCCGCTGGTTCAAGCATATCTCCAGAGGTAGTGCCAGTGTCTGTACCTGATGTGGGACAGTTGGGTGATGTGCCTGTTGTGTCATCACCACTTCCCATCAACCCCAAGACAGGGAAGCCATTTCATATTCCCAAAAAGTGGAAGGGCACCCCGCCAACCTTACCCACCCACACTGTGTCAGAGGTCTGCATGACTCCACCTCCACGTGCCACTATGCCACCTGGTCCACACAGCCCTCCAGCTTGCCAAGCCACTGTTAGCCCCACAGAACCTGGGGCTATGTCACCACAGTCAAGTGGACCTGCTGTCCCCGACACACAGCCAGGTACAAGTCCGCATGACAGCAAGGAGTGAGTTGACATCACCCTCATACGCCTGTGCATCATACAGGTGTGCTAGTCCTGTACAATTTGGAACGGGGAACATCCTTTACAACGCGCATGTTACCCCGCAGTGCAGTTACGACGCATCTTTTACAACACAAGTCGTTACTACGACTTGCGCTGGTTGGTACTGTGTGATAAGGAATCTTGTAATTTTATATTCCAACACCTTCCCTACTGTTATGGGGACTGGTTGTGGAATATAAAATTATAAGATTCCGAAATCCGCACCCTCCAACGCAAGTCGTTGTAACGACTTGCGTTGTAAAATCTGCGATGTAAAGTACCGCGTTGAGAACAACCGCGTTGTACTGACATACATCTGTTTGGAACATGGGTGTGTTGCTGGCCCTGTTGCTCTGCTGTGTTGGCCTCTCCCCTGCCATGGACACTGACCCTGTTGCTCTGCTGTGTTGGCCTCTTCCCTGCCATGGACACTGGCCCTGTTGCTCTGATGTGCTGTACTCTCACCTGCCATGGACACTGGCCCTGTTGCTCTGCTGTGTTGGCCTCTCACCTGCCATGGACACTGGCCCTGTTGCTCTGCTGTATTGGCCTCTCACCTGCCATGGACACTGGCCCTGTTGCTCTGCTGTGCTGTACTCTCACCTGCCATGGACACTGGCCCTGTTGCTCTGCTGTGTTGGCCTCTCCCCTGCCATGGACACTGGCCCTGTTGCTCTGATGTGCTGTCCTCTCCCCTGTACTATGGACACTGGCCTTCCCGTTAGTGTTTCACCTGTGCATGGTATCAAGCATTGGTACATCATTTTGAGCCTTGCTGTTGTCTACAATTGTTGTGCCTCTACATCTGTGCAATCAGTGAATAAATACAGTTACTTCGGTTGCGTCTTTTGTCAGTGTCCTTGCTGATTAAAGTTCTGTTTCTGTTCACATTTGATTGCCTGTGCACCATGCTCCATGTATAACTTCAACATTACAAGGCTCTTTGCAGGCATCATGTTTTTGGACAGGGGTGACAGGGTCTTCAGTCCATTCTGACCCTGAAAATGTTGTCATGTGTGATGGCTATTTTAGCTGCCATGCAGCCATCTTGATAGTGATTTGCCACTGTTGCCTACACTGTTCACATGTCTGGTTGGGGGACACTGCCAGCACAGGGTGTGATGCTGTGCAAATGTTTAGGAGCTGGCTGGGATATGGCATGAAGTATGTGTGTGGTTTCCTTTCTGTGTGCCCGACCCTTGTATGTGTACGGTCATCTTGTGTTGGCCCTAGGTCCTGGTACCATGGCCTACAAGAAATGCGTGGTCTTGGGTGTAGCAGAGGTGTGCAGTGTGAAGGGTGTCAGTTTGTAGTGGATGTATGTGTGCCCCTGTCTTGTGGGAGACACACATGTGTCACCCAGTAGTTGTATTCCTGTTGTTTGTTTTGGCTTGACCTGTGTAGAGGATTGTATGCACTTGTGTGAGCTGTTTGTAGTGCACTGTGCTGTGTGTTGGTGTATCCATGGTGTTGTGTGTGACTCCTCCTTGTTGTGTTAGTAAGTTTGAAGTGTGCAAAGTGTGTGAGTTGCACATCAGTGTTGTGTTTGGTTGATCCTCAATGTGTTTCATGTGTTTTTGTGTAAACTGTGTGGGCCTGCTGCTCCACACTGGCATTGTGATTGTCATGCATTGCAGGCACATGGTGGTTTTTCCACTCCTGTATGGCATGGTGTGTGTGGTTTGGGTCAATCCCCTATGTGTGCCACTTGTGCCTGGCCATTGTGGGTGTTCCCTCCATTTGTGTGAGGTCCACCCCTTACATGTTTGCTACTGACATGCAGGCTGTTTCACTTTGATGTGAGCTGTCCCCTTGGTTTCCATGTGTGTGTGCCTCCACATCACTTCATTTGTGGGCTTGTGCTTTGTGGTGCAGTTCTTGGGCCATGTGTGTTATTCCACTCTGGACATTGCCACAATGGTTTATGTGTGCTGTCCCTGTGCTATTGGTCATTCTGTAGTGGCTATGTGCACTTCAGCAGTGTGTGCTGGCCAGTGCTCTGGTGAAGGTGGCTGGGCTATTGTATCCCAGAATGGTCCATGTGTAGTTGTTGTGTTGGATGTGTGGATGTTGGATGTGGTATTGCTTGAGTTCCTGGGTGTGCTGTTGTTTATGTGCAGTGCAGTTTTGTGGTGTGTGTGATGCGGTTGTGTCAATCATGTGTGTGTGTGGTTGTTGTGCTTGTTATGTACACACTCCTTGTTGTGCATGCTGTGCTGTGTGTATGTGGCCTTGGCATTGCCTGATGTGCATCCCCTGATGTCTAGTGGTGTTTGTTGATTGGGGTTTCATGTGCATCTGTGGTCGGTTTGGTGTGACAGTGTGTGTTTGTCCATATGCACTTCTTGTGTGATTAGTGTTATGGTGTGTGTGTTTTGTTCCTGAGTGATGTAGTTGTGTACTCCTGTTGTGTCTGTGCTCCCATTGCTTTTCCCCAGTGTGGCTGACATGGTATGTCTGTTTCTGTTGGAGTTCAGTTTGTGTTCCTGTAGTGTTTGCATGCTGTTCTTGTGCAGGCATCTGTTGGGGCATCCCTGTGTGTGTGTTGTGTTTGTGGCTACACCCAGGGTGTGTTTGTTTGTGTATGTAATGGGAAGGATTGTGAGCCTTCAGTGTGTGTGGCACTGGTGTTGTGTGTTCCTTGTCAGCCACTCCTGCAGTGACTGTGACCCTGGTTATGTGTTGTGTGGTGCAGAGGGTGTGCATTGTGCTTGTTGTTGCAGTGCTTGTTGGTGTGCCTGGGTGGTGCACGCGATGGGCACCTGGCCTGTGACTTGTTGGGGTGTGTTGATGTGTGGTTGCGGGTGTTGTGTCCCTATGGTGTTTGTGCCCTGCCCGTGCCTTGGAGTGGCCCTGCCTTCTGCATGGTGCGCATGTGTTGACCGCGGCGGTGACGTGACCGGGACCGGGACGTTGCAGCTGATTGGCGGACGATGTGTGTTCCGGATGCAGCGGGGTGCCTTGTTGTAAGATGGGTCATGTATGGGTGCCCGTGTGGATGTGTTGTGTCCCCCAGCAGGGTGTCTGTGTGGTGCTGGGGCCCTGTGTCGGCATTTGTGTTGTGTGTTGCATATGTCATGTGAAGTGGCGTACCTGCGGCATCGTCCGCGGCGGCCCATCTGGCAGTAGTGTTGCAGCAGATACATCACCGGATGCATATGGAGGGCTGGGTCCATGGCGTTCATGACCGGGTCTCAGCGATCGTGCTCCGCTGTCGACTTTCCGCCTCCTCAGGCTGGGCAGTGTCTCCGCTGCAGTGTGTCAGCTTGTTTGGGCCATCCTAATTTGTCGAGCGGGCGGACGTCATTCGGCACGACGGAGAGTCTCGATTGGCTCCCGCAGCCGCTGTGGCGGGCGCACTTTGATGGCGGTGCGCGTCGCTCCGCGGCGGACAGGAATTGACCTATGTTTTGTTATCCTAATGTGGCGGACGTGAGTACCGATGCTCGCGGGCGGAAAAAGCTGTTTTTCCGCCCCGCCACCACCGCGGTGGTGCCACCGCCCGACATCCTAATGGACCCCTTTGTCTTAAATCATAACACAATATTAATTCAGTTAGTCCCCCTATACAAACATTAGTCTCAGTCCATCATAAAGTTGATTGATCCTGCAAAAAGAATAAAAACACAAGAACAAATAAAACACAAGAATTTACGACTCCTTCCCTATACACATTAATATTGATCCGCCATATAATTAATCATTGCCCCGTCAACTTGATAAAAATCGCCAATTTGGGTAATTCCTTTCGACCTCCAGCTAGCTGACACATAGTCCCAGAAGATCGAGGGCAGTAATCCTACAGCGTCGGTAGGTGTATACCGAGAGATCACAGGAATCTGTAAGCTCTTTCGAGCTATATTTCTTACCTTAATAGCTGCACCCAAAACTTTAAAGCGGATTCTTTTATAATAGCTACCGTCAATTCTCCTAAACAAATAGCAATTCTCCTCCGATCCCAAAACCATCTGATAGATTGAGGGGGCCTCGGCCACGTTGTTCAGTTCCTCTCCTGTCAGTAATATGCATATGTTTGACAAAATACACGCATATATTAGAAAGCAAAGTCGGGGACAGACCACCCACATCTCTCTCTGTCTCGAGGAAGAGTCATAAACCAGGCGGCTCTACGTGGTTTCCCTGGGGTCCACATATATCTAGCACACAGTGATTGCAAATGCTGAAGTTGTCCAGACGTTACTTCAAGGGGAACTGCCCTAAAAATATCACCCAAGGCAGGATATTCATTTTAAGTACATTAGCTCTACTAAACAAGGAAAAGTGCAAGCTCTCCCACCTCTCAAGTGCTAACTTCACTTTACCAATAATCTCACCCCAGTTAACATCGATAATCTCTTTTACAGAGGCCCGGATCTTGATACCCAAATAAGTTGTTCACTAACTACTGTAGGATCATCACCCAGAATTTGGCTTGTACATAAATCTAGGTTTTGGATATGTCGAGGTTGTACCATGAAACAGTGCCAAACTCCTGTGCCAGCCATTCAATTTTGGATATAGCTGTACCCGGGCTAGATGTTACAATTGTGATGTCATCAGCGTACGCCAAGACACAAGAATTATCCTGCCGAACAGTAAAGGGGACAATCTAGTTGCTCTGCTCTAGCATAATCATAAAAAGATTGATATAAAGCACAAATAAAAGTGGGGAGCAGGGACATCCCTGTCGTGTACCTCTGGAAATCTGAATTGACTCAGAAGAAAACCCATATTGAACATATTTTGGCAGTCGGAGATCGATATAGGGCCTGAAGAGCTTGAATGTATCCCTGACCAAACCCCTTTTGCTGTAAGCCTCCCCAAATGAAGTCTCCCAAGAGGCAGTCAAATGCTTTTTCAGCATCGAGGAGGATCAATCCTTAATTCCTAGCCTCTACCTGTGCTATGTCGAACAGGGTCACTACTCTACTGATATGATATACAATGCCCCTTCCCGGTATAAAACAGTGCCTTAGCGAGACCAGGGGAGGAATTACTTTCACCATCCGAGTTGCAAGAATTCTTACATGAATTTTGCCTTCACTGTTGATAAGAGAAATTGGACAGTAAGATCCTGGTAAATCAGATGGTTTCGCTTTCTTTTTAAATATAATAATGCTCGCCTCATCCCAAGAACGCAGTGCCTCTCCGATTTGTGCTGCTTGGAGAACCGCAAGCATATCTATTTTAAGATCTTGAAATAAAATATTATACATTTCCAATGGAAGGTTATACAGGCCTGCGACTTTTCCAGTGGCCAAGCTGTTAATGGCCTGCTCTAATTCATCTAAAGTAATAGGGCGAGCCAGCATCTCAGCTTCCGGCGGATCCAATTTTTCCCATAGTGTAGATGGAAGCCCTATATCCAAAGGATGTCACCCAGTATCTCACCCTGTATACAGTTCTGTATAAAAGTCGAAGAAAACCTTAAGGATTTCATGAGGGTCATGAACTGTGTCACCTGAGGCATTTTTCACAGCAGTAATTTTTTGTCCAGTCTCCCTCTCACATAGCTTCTGAGCAATACATCACCCGATGGCCTCCCCATATTCATAGCAATGTTTTTTATAAGTTTGATATTTTAAAGCAATTTCTTTGTTCCATAACATCTTTATTTTAGCTTTACATTTGGCAAAGTTAGTTTGTAGAGCTACAATATTATTACCTGCCCCTAACCCACCTGCTAACTTCTCTTAAGCTATATTAAGTTCATTGTATAACTCCTGCAATACTAGTTTGGCCTGTTTTTGATCATATAATCCATAACTTCTCCTCTAAAGCCGGCTTTGAATGTGTCCCAGACAATCCCCCATACCGTGGAGTATCAATTAATCTGAAAAAAATCTTTGTTTTTGCAGCAGTCTTGCATCCAACCATGCCTGCTCCTGTACTGGCGGGATCCTCAAGAGGGCGATGTCTCCCTCTACTGGCTTTCAGAGGCATTGTCCGCTGTTCGTTGCTTTCCCCTAACACCATGAAGTAGGATGCGACTTCCGCTGAACACTGCCAGATTCACCGCCAGCTCCTCACAGCAAAACAATACCTGCCACAAAGCCGCCAAACCTTAAACACTAATGCTGCGGCCTTGAAGCCCCGCATGCCAGGACCCCAGCTATGGTGCACGCATCAGGCAATGATATACGGTAAGTGCGCGCCCGGTAACATCCAGCTCACTCGTCAGAGCTGGCGTCTGCCATCTTGCCTATCTCCTCAGCTAAAGTTTTCCTTTCTGCTGATCTCCATTCCTTTTACCAAAAAAAAAAGATCCTCTGAAGTAAAAGCCACTGCCTTTTGTCTAAATTTGTCCTATAGACTTCCTAACTGCCCCAGGGCACCAGCACATAAAAGTACCAATGGGACCAATCCATTGTAGATTATCCTGTTTCCAGCCAATAACAAGCGAGGAAGTACATAAATTCCTGCTTTCCATAAAAACCGTCTAACCCACTGACCCCTGTCCCCCTACTATCATGCATCAGGCTGCCCATAAGATCTGTGACAATATCACCCCCTCTTACACTAAGTCGGAATCAGGCTGCTATCCAGAAATTTGGAAAAAAGTATTGATTACACCTCTTCTAAAGAAACCCAATTTGGAACCCATCGAACCTAAAAACTATCTCCCTATTGCTGGCCTACCAATTCTGGCTAAGATCCTGGAAAAACAACTGAACACAGTGCTGACTGACTACTTAGATGCTAATAATCTATTGGACACCTCCCAGCATGGCTTCCGCTCACGCCATTCCACTGAATCTGCCCTGATCCTTGCTACCGAAGAGATCCGCAAGGTGGTGGACGAGGAGGGAAGGGCGATCCTTGTGCTCCTGGATCTATCAGCCTCGTTTGACACCGTGAACCACACGGTTCTGGTGCAGCGACTGAGGGCTGTAGGGGTGGAGGGTACTGCCCTGGCCCTCCTGTCCTCCTTCCTTGAGGCAAGAGAGCAGAGGCTGTTCTGGGATGGCCTGAAATTGAATAGTTTCGAGCTCCAATGTGGTGTTCCACAGGGGTCTGCCCTTTCCCCGACAATGTTCAACCTCTACATCAGCCCACTGGCTAATATTATCAGGAGGTATGGTTTTGCAACTTGTCATCTCTGTTACCAATCAGCCTGAGACCAAAGCAGCCATGTTCCATGTCTGTCTCACTGAGCTTATGACATGGATGAATCACAGCTTCCAGAAAATAAAGACAGAAGTGATTGAATTCGGCCCAGGCCAGCCCCTGTGGAACAGGTCCTGGGGGCCAATTGAGGCCGGAGAATGCCCCTGCCTGGTAAAAAAGGTCAAGAACTTAGGGATCATCCTTGATGACAAATTAAACTTTGGTGCCCAGATACACAGCCTTACTTCATCCTGCTTTTTTCTATTAAAAACTTTGAGTAAAATCCTCCACGCGCTCTTAGATCTTCCAGCCTGGGTCTCATTAAGACAGCAAAGACCTGGCGGGAAAGATGGGGGGCAGGGCGATATCACAATGTGCGGCAAAGCTCTGAAACAAACCGCCACAGTCCATGAAGCTTCAATCCAACTTGCAGCTCTTCAGGAAGAGCCTGAAAACATTTTGCATAGGTTTCTGTCAACACAGTGCACTGTTCTTGCCCACACACCTCAGCCCCTAGCCGCCACAGCAATCGAAAGCTATATAAGCATATAAACATAAACATATTTATTTTATTTATTTATTTATGGAATTTTTAATGCGCAGCTACTACCCAAGGGTGTCTAGGCGCAGTATGATACTTTAAGATACAGTGGTAAACACAAACCTATTGGTTGAAGAGCCAAGTCTTCAATGCCCTACGAAAACAGATGAGAGTAGGAGCAGTTTTGATGTGTGAGGGTAGAGAGTTCCACAATCTAGGAGTTGCTACTAAGAAGCGTCTGTCTCCCCAGGTGGCGGTTCTTGTTCGGGGAACAGCTAGTAGACAACTGGCTGCTGATCTTAGGTTCCTTATAGGGGTATATGGCTGAAATGCCTCTCTTAGAAATTTCGGGCCGGTATGATGTATGGCCTTATAGGCAATACATAATGCCTTAAATTTAATCCTGCTCTCCACTCTTAGCCAATGAAGATGGCGTATAGCTGCCGAGGTGGACTGGCGCCTTGGAATGTTGAGGAGGACTCTGGCTGCCATATTTTGAACGGATTGAAGCTTGTTCAGAATATATTTGTGCGTGTTGAGAAAGAGGGCATTTCCGTAATCAAGCTTGGAAAACACCAAGGTGGTAATCAGTGTTTTTCCAGCTGATGCTGGCAAGTACGGTAGCAGCTTTTTTATCCTTTTCAACGTAAAAAAGGCAACTGAAACAACCTTATTTACATGATGTTTGAAGGACAGATGTTTATCAAAGATCACTCCAAGATTCCTGACCTTTGCAACTGGGACCGGAGGCGGACCCATCTGAGTAGGCCACCAAATCGGGGACCATTCAGGAGAGATGTTACCAAAGGAATATCACTTACATATATATTGTTGTTGTTGTTATTGTTAATTGTGATTTATAGAGCACTTAATACCACTGGGTCTCTAAGCACTATGATAGGGAGGCTACAGCACCCCAGGTAAGTATGATGCCTAACTGGGTGGAATTAAGCCCAGGCTTCAGTGAACAGAAGGGTCTTCCTAAATGGTAGGAGGGCCTTCTCAGATCGAAGATGGAGTGGGAGCCTGTTCCACAATTGCGGAATACAGACGGAAAAGGCCCACCCTCCTTTCCTCGAGAGGTTGAACCGCGGGCAGGATAGTTGATTCCCTGCAGAGGATCTTAAAGAGCGGCTTGGGACATACTTCACAAGACGCTCTTTGATGTAACTTGGGGCTTGTCCATATTGAGCCTTATGGGCGATACAAAGTCCCTTAAATTTGGTCCTTTGCTTTATTGGGGAGCCGATGAAGTTTTTGCAGTAGGGGGGCAGCTCTTGTATATCTAGGGAGTTTAAAAATCAGTCTCGCTGCATCATTCATTACCACCTGAAGCTTGTTTAACAGATTATCCGGTAGCCCAATATAAAGTGCGTTGCCATAGTCTAACCGAGACAGGATCATAGCTGTCACTACCGTATGCATGGTGGGAAGAGAAAGGATAGGTGAAAGTTTCCTCAATTGCCTTAGTAGGCCCGCACATGTCCCAAAGACTGTAGAAACTTGATTAGACAAGGAAAAATTAGCGTCCATTCTTATACCCAGGCTTTTTACCACTGGTGCTGGAAAAGGAGTGTCTCCCAGCTCCTGTGGGCAAAATTGATGGGACCATGAGTTATTATCCGAGGTAAAGGCCAGCACCTCAGTTTTGTCTGGGTTGACCTTTAATGAGTTGCGAGTCATCCAACTTACTACAAATCTCAGAATGTCAGAATGTTTTGTACATGTGCATAGGCTTGTGGGGTATTTTCGATTTGTAGGATAAATTGGGTGCCATCAGCGTAATTAAACACTTGACAATCCATCTGGGCCTAGTCCATCACCAGAGGGCGCAAGTAAATATGAAACAGCAGTGGTGATAGAGCGGACCCTTGGGGAACTCCACAGGTTGAAGAGCCTCTGTCTGACATGCAATCGCCCATCTGAATTACTTGAGTGCGGTCCGTCAGGAATGAAGCAATCCACTGATAAATCGTCCCATCAATACCTATGTCCCGAACTTTGGTCAGAAGTTGATCATGATTGTCTGTGTTTATGATTGACCATGTCGAACACAGCCAACAGGTCTAAAAGGACCACGGCACATAGTTATTTTGTTTAAAAATGTTATTCAGTTCAAAACATTATTCAGTTCATATTGTATAAACCATAAAAGCATCTTATCAATACATTAAAAGTTCAATGAAAAATGTCAATCTTACAGGATGACACCAATTCCTAAAATCGCTAATACATGTAAACTTTGATATACAGTTGTTAAAACATAGCATTTTGCATACATAATTTCATAATTTAATATATTAAAATATGATCCCATTGTGTGTGAAGTTTCTATTACTAACTCCAATCAAGTGTTATTTTTGCAAACAGCAATTTGAACACAAATAAAACAATTTTCGGACAACAATATTTCGCAGGCATACAATGAGGGTTATGGCAATTGGAAAGAGATTTGCAGCACACCCTTTTGTTTACAAGAACGGCCAATGTAGTGGCCTTAGATTTATGAAATCAATATTTCATGTACTCATTTCTTTAGACAAAAGTCCACATTAATAAGTATCTTCAAATTAGCATACATTTGTGTAAACAACTTGTTTGTTGTAACCGGATCACTGACAAAATGTCGATCTTCAAAATATCGACCTACAGGAACAACAATGCTGAAATATCGAAGGCAAGAATATCGACATCCCATCTACAACATGGTAAGTACAAAAATATCGGGAAAAAAAATAGATGTTAAAAATATCGATGTTAAAAATATCTGTTTTTTTTCTGTAAAAATATAAATAAAGTAAATAACACTAATAAAAAAACATAAACATAGTTAAAAATATCTAATGTTTAAAATTAATAAATAATACGTATATAATAATAATACATTAAATAAACAATATACAATATATACTAACTTAACAATAAGTTTTAATAATTAATATAATAATTTATACATGAATAAATATTATAAATTACAAATACATTTACAAACATAAAACAAAAACATAAATAAAACGTAACTAATTATTATTAATAATGTTAAAAAATAATTATAATTGTAATATTTTTAAAATTAATTATATACTACATTATCCAAAATTGTACAAAAATATCAAATAGCTAAATACATTAAAATACTATTCAAAACCCATAAATAAAATCATTGATTGGCATAGAACTCAAAATTACCATTCCGACTCCAGAGAGCGCAACAGTGAAGATACCATTGGATAGCGTAGAGTTAAAATTACTATTCCAACTCCAGAGAGTGCAACAGTAGGGAAAGCGTTGGATAGCATAGGGGTAAAAATTACTATTCCAACTCCAGAGACTGCAACAGTAGGGAAAACTTTAGATAGAGTAGAGTAAAAATTACTATTCCAACTCCAGAGAGTGCAACAGTAGGGAAAACGTTGGATAGCATAGAAATAAAAATTACTATTCCCACTGCAGAGAGTGCAACAGTAGGGAAAGCGTTGGATAGAGTAAGGGGAAAAATTACTATTCCTACTCGAGAGAGTGCAACAGTAGAGAAAGCATTGCATAGCGTAGGGGTAAAAATTACTATTCCCACTCCAGAGAGTTCAACAGTAGGGAATAGCGTTGAATAGCGTAGGGGTAAAATAATTAATAATTAATTTTTTTTTGCAAATACCCATGAATAATTATTAAAAACATAATCACAATTGAATAACTAATTAACAATAAATTAACAATATATACCAATAAATATTAATTAATAAATATTAGTTACCAAATAATAAATATAGAACACTAAAATATTTTTCAAAACTAAAAACATAATTACAATTGAATAATTAAATAACAATAAATTAACATAAAATACCAATACATATTAATTAATGAATATTAGTTGCCAAATAATAAACATTGAACACTAAAATATTTTTCAAAACAAAAAAACATATTAGTAATTACAAATTAATTAACAATTAAAATATAGTAAACAATACATTTATTTTGAAATCAAAAAATATTTTAAATGAAACAATAATTACCAATTAATAAAAATGTATTTCCAATACATAAAAAGTATTTAATATTTAGAAATCTGAATTACCAAGTAAAATAATTAATTACCAATTAAAAAAATTAATTGCCAATAAAAAATGTGATTGCCAATTACAAAAATTAATTACCAAATAAAAGAACTAATTACCAATCAAAATAATTAATTAACAATTAATCATTAATTAAAAATAAAATAAAAATCAATTCCAATATAAAAAAATCATTACTTAATTACAATTAAATTACTTCCCACCCAATTCCCATATAAACCCATAACCCGCTATCGAACTTCAACACAAAAATTCATTACAATTATTTTACAATTACTAAAAATTAATAATTAATTTATTATAATTAAATTACTTCCTACCCTATTCCCCTATAAACCCACAACCCGCTCCAGTACTAAAACATGAAATTAACTTAAAATTAAAATTATTAATATATAAAAAATAGTACACATATAATTTAAAACAAATAAAATACTTAAAAAATATATAACATATACATATAAAATACATATTAAAATACATAACAATAAACAAATATCGATATTAGTAACATCGAAATTAGTAACATCGATATATTTGATATCGCTATTACTAACATACATATTACTTACATCGATATAAACAAATTCGATATTACTTACCTTAAGGTCGATATTCTGTCCAACGATATTCTTGACTTCAATATTCTCCACCTTCGATATTTCCAACTCGATATTACTGTAAGTCGAAATTTAGGAATCGATATTTAGACTGTGCACCGTTGTAACCAATGGCACTCTTTTGGTAGTGGGTGCCCGAAACATCAAAATAGCACCCTGACAACAGTAGAAAGTCTCATGCCTATAAAAATTCTTTGTTTTCACACCGCAAATTGTTGATTGCAAATGATCACTAGTTGTGCGATTCCATCTCTTTAAAAGGGAACACTACTACCTCTTTCTTGTTAATATATAATGACGGTTGTAATAGTGAGGATGCAATCAATTTTGATCATGGCCAATCATAAAGCTGACTATATTTTCAACTGCATTCTTACTGTAAATCTCATGTTATTAATTTCAGGCTTCAGACAATGCATCCTATGTCAGGAAAAGGTCTGAATCATACCCATACCTCAGAGTTTATTATGCTTGGCTTCTCTGCTCATCCACAGTTGCAGTCTACCTTTTTTACCTTGTTCCTGCTGATCTACCTAATGGCCCTTCTGGGTAACCTTTTGATTATCACCATCATAGGTGCAGATGCTCGTCTGCGCACACCAATGTACTTTTTCCTGGGGAACCTTGCAATTTTGGACATCTGCTGCACCTCCTCCACCATTCCAAAGATGCTAGAGACACTGCTGTCAGAGGCAAAGTCCATCTCCTTCTCAGGCTGCATTACACAACTATTCCTTTTGTCATCTGTCCTGGGCACTGAGCTTCTCATTCTCACACTTATGGCCTTTGATAGGTATGTGGCCATCTGTCTTCCCCTACGCTATACCAGCATCATGAGTATGAAGTTCTGCATTACCACTGTAGTCATCATATGGTTTTGTGGCTTGGTGAACTCCACCACCCACACCAGCCTGATCACAAGGCTGTCCTTCTTTGGCAGAATAGCATTGGATCACTTCTTCTGTGAAATCCCACCAATCCTCAAAGTTTCATCCTCCGACACATACATTAATGACATTGTGATTCTTTTGGCAGATATATTTCTGGGCATGTTTTGTTTTTTTCTTACTTGCATGTCCTACATGTACATCCTCTACTCCATTGTAAAGATACGCTCAACTGCCAACAAAAGAAAGGCCTTTCACACCTGTACATCCCACCTTTTAGTTGTTACTGTGTTCTATGGAGGAATTATTTACACCTATGTGCGCCCAGCTCTGAATGCAGCGGGTGACAAGGACAAGGTGGTGTCTGTAATATATGCTGTTGTTTCACCTGTGCTAAATCCAATAATCTACAGCCTGAGGAACCAGGAAGTAAAAAGAGCCCTTACCCAGCTACTGTCTAGAAAAATATTTTCTTCAAGAAATTAACAGGCTATTGAACAAGTCATGTTATTAAACAATTGCATACGCTCTAAATTTAAAGACATTGTTCTTGCAGTAGGCACGTCACAGACGTTTATCGTCAATTTCACATTTGATATCAGCAACATTTCAAATGGACTACTGCATTCTAATCATGTGCTAGGTCAGAATTCTTTTTATTTCACAATCAAGCTATTTGCTTTATATTCAACATACACATGTTTAAAATGCTTGTCATAGAAAAATATGAATGTGAAAATGTATTGCAGTCATGGATAATGGCATATCGCATTAGAATCACAATGCTGGAAATTGAAAATGTGGGAGGAATGCCAGAGTAATGATGTTAGCTGTGACTGAGCTCCTATTCCAAGATCCATAAAAAGTGAAATGGTTTATGTGAGTTAAAACAAACCTGGTAGCAAGACTTTCCACACAGAAATACATTTGGTACATGAGCAACACATACTTTATCAACAATGAAGTGACAAACACAACAAATTATAGTTAGGTTACAAAGTTGTTGCAAAGACAAAAAATAACACGTAAAATGCCACAAATTTGAGGAAAATATGACATAACAACTAAAGTGTATGCTAAAAATGAAATTGATGTGTTAAAACTAATACAAAAGTTAAAATAAAACATTTGCATGTGGGGTCTCCTTCATGAGGAATTACCTCAATGATGATTTGCCTTTGTCAAAAAACTGGATTGCAGCAAAGTAACCTTCAGTGATTGTACCTTTTGGAAACGTTTTTGTAATCTGAATTTTTTCAGTAGGGCACAGCTGAATTAGTATAGAAATGTATCAAAGTGGAAAAGATTATACAATGAATGTAGGAATGTGCCCTTTTTGCATGGTGACCCCCCCTTTCTCCTCCAATTGCTGATGGTTATTACTCTATACTGGAGTCTTCTGCCCAGACCCAAGTGCCTGCACTCTCTCACTTTGGTAATCCCACAAAGGGGCAAATACTTTAGCCCCCTATAAGTACCTTGTATATGGTACTGGAGCTTCCCAAATAATAGGTGGTAAAGGGGACCCCGGGGCTGCAGCATGGGTTTCTGGTACCCTATGGGACGCTCATAAACTACTGACAGCAGACCTGCCATTGCCGACTGCAGGAGAGGTGCAAACTGCTCAAACTCGACTGTGCCTTTACCATGTGTGGCACAGTCACCCCTAAAGAAGGTTTCCTGAGTCGAGGTTCCTCCAATTAGGGGTACGGCTTGAAACATGGAGACCTTTTATCAAATCAGATTCATAATAACCTATTTTCCTAAATTCCCGCCCATTCTTATCATACTGGCTAGAGGTAGGAATAAAGTAAGATAGACGTACCAGACAGGTATTTTTAAACTACACCCCAGCAATATTTAAACCCCAGTTTCCCCTTCCAACACCTTCTTTATCATTGTATAGAATAAAAGAGTGCTCCCACGTCATCCGTAGGTCGTAGCAAGCCACGATCAGTAGCAGGACTGGATGGACCCGATCAAGCATGCCACCAAGCATGCCACCAAGGGGTAATCCTAGTGGATGATGATATTTGAAATGTATAACACATGTTCCTCTAGTAAAACCTGACTGCTGTTTGTCAAACTACCAGGACTGAGCAGGGATTTATTAGTGTGAATCCAAGGACCACAATCATGATAATATCGGATGGTCAGGACTAACCCCCTTTCCACATAATATTCCACTTTCCTATGATGAAACAACTAACAGTATATCTTCTGAACATACGCTTAGCACGTGCTTCTGGCCAGAACCCCTGGACCCCACACCAGCCACGCCAGCACCCTCCACTCTATCAACACCGGCCGAGACCACCGCTGCTTCCAGGCTGCCCCGAAATGCACCTACGGACGTTTCTCCTGCCACAGCTGCAGCTTCACCTGCGACAGAACCACCAAACCCCCTAGGACTGGACCCAACCACCTCCATGCATACTCCTCAACACCCGCTCCACACGCAAGCATGCCGCCGAGCTCTGGGACCTGCTCGACACATCAGCCCCAGACATAGCCTTCCTGACCGAAACCTGGTGGAACGACTCCTCGGCGCCCGACATCACCATAGCCATCCCGGACAGCTACAAGATCACCCGCAGGGATCGCGCCAATGGAATCGGAGGAGGAGTAGCCATCGCCCACAAGTCCACCACCAAGGTCTCCACCCACGCAGATGACATCCTCAACACCGCCGAACACCTGCACTTCCGGATCTACATCAACCCCAACAACACCCTCAGAGGAACACTCATCTACAGACCCCCCCGGACCCTGGGCTCAGTTCAGCGACTCCATTGCCGACCTCGCCAGCACCCAAGCACTGGCCTTCACGGATTACATCCTCCTCGCGGATCTGAACTTCCACCTCGAGAACAACAACGACGCCAACTCCACCACCCTGATCGACAACCTCGCCAACCTCAGCCTCAGACAACTCGTCACTGCACCCACTCACGCCGCCGGACACACACTGGACAACATCTTCTCCACTAGCACCCACGTCATCTACCACCACACTACCGAGCTCCACTGGACCGATCACCACTGCATCCACTTCACCTTCAAGAAACCAACCACGCACCACCATACCCAACTGATGCCCCGCCGCTACTGGAGCAAAGTGACCGAAGATCAGCTGACCACCACCCTCACCCAGAACCCACCCACCGACCCCACTGACCCAGACGCCGCCGCACACAACCTCAGACAGTGGATCAACGACTGCGCCAACACCCTCGCCCCTCTCAAGAAACCCTCCAACAATCACATCAGCAAGAGGGCCACCTGGTTCACCGGCGAGCTCCAGACTTCCAAACGCTCATGCCGGAAACTGGAGAAGAAATGGCTCCACGAACGCACACCGGACAGCCACTCTGCCCACACGGACGCCACCCGCAGACATCACCACCTCATCAGATTAGCCAAGAGATCCTCCTTCAAAGACCGCCTGGACAACAACACAAACGACAGCAAAGAGCTCTTCAGCATCTCCAACCCCAGCGCCAACACCAATGACGTCCCACCCTCACAAGAACTGTGCGACTCACTGGCCACCTTCTTCCGCCGCAAGATCGCTGACATCCATGACAGCATCCACACCACAACTGCCACAACTACGTTGGCTTCCACCCACCCTGCAAACACCACCCACACCACCAGCCTGACCTCCTGGGCCAACGCCAACGACGACGAGACACAAAAGGTTATGAACTCTGTCAGACCCGTGCCCACATCACATATTTAACAAAGCAAACGCAGCCATCGCTCCCCATCTTCAAAAGGTCATCAACATCTCCTTCGTAGCAGCGACATTCCGGGACAGCTGGAAGCACGCCAAAATCAACGCCCTCCTCAAAAAGCCCAAGGCGGACCCCAAGGACCTCAAGAACTTCCAGCCCATCACCCTGCTCCCGTTTCCGGCAAAGGTCTTAGAGAAAATGGTCAACGTGCAACTGACCTGCCACCTCGAAGACAACAACATCTTGGACCCATCCCAGTCCGGATTCAGACAAAACCACCGCACCGAGACAGCCGTCATCACCACCACAGACGACCTCAGGCGCCAACTAGACAACAGCGAAACATCAGCCCTCAACCTCCTAGACCTGTCAGCCGCCTTTGACATGGTCTGCCACCGCACTCTAAAGACACGTCTCCAAGAAGCAGTAATCCAAGATAAGGCCCTCGACTGGACCACGTCCTTCCTCTCTGGCAGAATCAAGAGCGTCCGCCTCCCACCCTTCCGATCCGAAGCCACCAACATCATCTGCGGCGTCCCGCAGGGCCCATCACTCAGCCCGATGCTGTTCAACGTCTACATGGCCCCCCTCACACAAGTGGCCAGTCAGCACGACCTCAACATCATCTCCTACGCCGACAACACCCAGCTCATCCTCTCCCTCACCAAGGACCCGCACACCGCCAAAACCAACATCCACAAGGGAATGAAGGCCATCGCTGACTGGATGAGGAGCAGCCGTCTGAAGCTGAACTCGGACAAGATGGAGGTCCTCATCCTCTGACCCACCCCCCTCTGCCTGGGACGGCTCCTGGTGGCCGACCACACTGGGAACAGCACCAACACCCACCGACCATGCACGCAACCTAGATTCATCCTCGACTCCTTCCTCTCTATGTCGAAGCCGGTCAGCGCCATCTCCTCCTCCTGCTACAACACCCTCTGCATGCTCTGCAGGATCTACAAGTGGATCCCGACTGAAACCAGAAGAACGGTGACACAAGCCCTCATCAGCAGCAGGCTGGACTATGGCAACGCACTCTACACAGGCATCCCAGCCAAACACCTGCGTTGACTACAACGCATCCAAAACACCTCCACCCGACTGATCTTCAATGTCCCCAGCCACAGCCACATCACCCTACACCTGAGAGACCTACACTGGCTCCTCGTCAACAAGAGGATCACTTTCTAGCTCCTCACCCACGCAAACAAAGCACTCCATTACATCGGACCGGCCTACCTGAACACCTGACTCAGCTTCTACATCCCCACCTGCCAGCTCCGCTCCACCAGCCTCACCCTTGCCACTGTCCCCCGCATCCAATGAAAGACATCGGGCGGCAGATCTTTCTCCTACCTCGCCGCCAAGACCTGGAACGCCCGCCCGACCTACCTACGGCAGACCCAAGACCTACTCACCTTCAGAAGACTCCTCAAGATCTGGCTCTTCGAGCAGTAAAGGCCCCCCCCCCCTCAGCGCCTTGAGACCCTCACGGGTAAGAAGCGCGCTTTAAAAATTATTTGATTGATTGATTGATTGGCCCCCTAGAAATCATTTTTTAATGTTAATCATTTACAAAAAATCTATAATTATCATTTTCTTTTTAAAAACAATCTGAGTATTCGTAGGACTGACAGCTCCTACCCATGTGCCCAGGTTTCTGTTCCAAAGACAATACCTCCAGTTCCCGATCAGATACACACCAAAATGTCTCACTACAACCAGTCCTTGGGATTTCTTTGCAGCAGAATATTCATTTGTCTACAAGATCTTTGTTACTTACGAAACACAGTAATAACAGTAGCTTTCCAAAGGGAATCTACCTAGTAAGAAAGACTCTGGTATGAGTATGCCTTTGAAGGGACTAATCATTGGCCCTGAAACAGTTTATATGGGTTTCCTAATGTAGACAAGAAAGTTTTCATTTTAAAAAGTCCTGCCTTTTGGAAGGCTGAATGTGCTCTACACATGAGCCCAGGAGTTCTCACATCTCGGAAGGCTCTCAGCCTTAGGTTTTCTGGGATTCAGTAGTAGAGCAAAGGGAGTACTACAAAGAAAGTGGACAGAAATTAGAGGACTTTTTTGGAAACACTAGCTATGGAGATCATGAACCTCCACTCCTGAGACAGAATAATACACCTGAATTTGGAGAAGAACAGTAGAGGACATGTATGTCTCCCTCTGGAAATGACTGAGGCCTGAAACCCTTCTTGGTAAACAAACAAGCCTGTCTATCCTTCGTAAATAATTATGATCGTATATTTTGTAATAAAGTAACTTTATTTGATTTGTGATTAGTTTGTTCTTTTTTGGCTATGTCCTATCTACAAATGTATGATGTATTCATATATGTGCTATATGATGGTAAGAAATTAAGGATATACAATTTAGTTTTTTCTCTTCATGTAATTTCTCCCAATTCTTTCAGGGTTCCCAGTTCTTTTGTAGTGCCTGGACTCTGCTTTGAATTTTAAGCGATCTAGAAACTGATTTTCAAGGGTCATACATGCCATGCTGGCCTCACTTGGTCTATGGGATATAAAAAACACAAACAAAATGTATACTGAAGAACAAGCAAATTAGTGGGAAATGGACAAAGTCATTAGGGTTAAGCCCCAGTTGTTTAGAGCAGAGATCTAGACAACAACTATGAGCCAGTGAAGGGATCTGTTAGCCAGAATTGTGGATAAATGGAATGCGGACTCTAACAACAGATGCTTACAAGAGCAACAGAGCAACCTATGTGGGAGAGGGGGTACATTCCCTTGCTTTCAGGACATATCAAAATGTCCTAGTGACTATTGGTGGGTCCTCTAAGCCCTTCAACCTCAAGCCTTGGGAGGAGACGATGTTGATCATACTCCACAAGCCATTACGGGAACTGGAGGATGAGTGGAGAATGGTAAGCACTAGCACTCTCACGTTAACAATTTCTCTCTCTCTGCCCTCTGGCAACCATAATACACATCTCTATACTAATGGCAGACTACTCACACAAGCATGTGACAGGATGTCTGTCACAAAGCATTACATTTGCTATGTATTCACTTTTACTATTGCTTGACTCTGTCACACCAATCTCTTAACACAACACATATTTGAGACACAAACAGGTATGACCTTACATTTGGATGACAAATCACCCCCTCTCCCTCCTGTAACAGCAACATCTAGTAAAGGTATTCATCATGCTGAAAGCTCCACTCATTCTTATCATATTCATATGGCACATACTAAGTCCATGGAGTCACCACATTCTCACTCACATCCAATATAGCGCCAGGATACTCCTTGCGGAGTGACAGTCACGCTCTACAAGTATCGAATTACATTACATTACAATGCCATGTCAAATATTGCCTCTAATACAAGTCTGAAGAAATTGATCTGTTTCATGTGGACACAAGATTTCCATTTTCTTGGTTTTCAATTAATATATCACTGTATTCTGGAAATGTAAATAATACATGTAAGCAAAGCCAAGGAATGGAAAAGTAGTGTCACAGAAATGTTGATCTGTTTCATCAACTAAGTAGCACAGTAATTGACAAGTACATTATTCTCACCCATAACAGTGTGAAGGTTGGGCCTTGAAAAGTGCAAAAGTTTTATATTGCAAAGTGGAATTAGAGTTATGTAAATATTCGTCACTTGAGAGGACTGCAATGTAGCATGTATCCACTGCACACAGTATTCAATTGTGACAGAACATATTTGATAATTCGGTGACCCGGAGCTAGGTGCAACATTTATATTACTGAAATATTAAGAGCGCATGTTGCATTTATGTGAGTGTCATGTGAGAAAATAAATTATTTCCCCTATAGTGTATGCTTCACTTTAAATGATCAAAGTGTGATCAGTTTGGTTCTAGTTCTTTAACCTTGCCTCTTTATGTCGCACTTCTAATCGTATACTTCTTATTCAATATGTATTTTTTGTTAAAAAGAGTTTGCACTCCATGTGCTTTGTGTACAAGCTCTAGCAGTGATATAAAGCACCCTTTTAGAGGCAGTACCATTCTGTAAAATTCAAAATCAGCAAAGCTTTATTTTATTTTAGTTTAGATATATACATATCTATTTTTTTCCAACCGCTAAGGACACACCAAAGCGTGGCGCACACTCACGATGTATAATTAAAATATTTTATTCTGCTACCATCGGCAGACAAACGCGTTTCGGCCATATCATTTTTTCTCCCCCCTCTTCTTTCGTTGTTGTATTTTATATGGACAGAATATTCGCAGAGTATTTATTCTTTTTCTCACGATATCTAGCCAATGTGTCTCCACATTTCTTCTTCACAGTTTAAGCCTGTAGGGGCTAGAGTACAGAGTTCTATTATATATTTAGATTCTAACTGTCTGAGAGTTCTTATCCGGTCATCCCCTCTCCTGAGAGGTGGAACTCGATCCAGACAGAAGAATTTGCTGTTACTTTTATGCATTTCCGCAAAGTTCCTTACCACAGGATAACTATTATCCTTTTTGGTTATAGCACACATGCGCTCTAAAATCCTCTTTTTGGTCTGATGTATCGTGCTTCCCACATAATCTAGGTTGCACGGACGTATCAGACAATAAACTGTGAAGTCTGATTTACAATTCAATACATTGGTGACAACTTTGGCTTGATTACTACCAGTAACATTATAGTTTTTCATTGTAGCGCTATTTTTACATGCTTTGCATTTTAAGCATGGGTAGAAACATTTTACCTCATGCAAACTAACATCCTTTTTAGTGAAATGACTATGCACTAGTATGTCGTTAAGGGAAATATTTTTCCTATATTTTATGCTAAGTTGTTTAGTTATCTGCTGGCCAATCACCACATCTGCCTGGAGTGTGCTCCAATAATTTTTTAAGATCTGACAAAAAACTAAATATATATATATATATATATATATGAGAAAAACTGAAGGCTTCTTCTGGAGCACTTGGAACCCGTGGAAGGTGGCGCAAATACCGGCGAAGCAGTCCGGTGAATTAATGTAATTGGAGTCTTTCACAAAGTGAATTGCATGCGCTCTCGGACAAAAAGGCAAGAAGAGGGTCAAAATAGTTGGTAATGCAGTTTAATGCACAACGCGTTTCAGCAAAGAAAGCCTTGTTCACGTGCAACCCCACACTCACAGACACCAAGTATAAATAAAGTTTTTTCAGACTGTAGGCTCATAGTCAACAACGAAGTAGGACTGGCAAAGCAGATGGTTTTGTGGCAGACATGTTGGAATGGTCAAACGGAATATACATCGTTTTTACAAAATCTTGCTCGTATTCGATGAATGATACACACAATTAATAAATAATTCATGCAATTTGCAAATCAATAATTTTAGAGGTGTAACATGTAATCAAAACATATATTGCGGAAAAATCCCATTTTTGAAAAGATATGTAAATACCACAGAATCCGAATATCGGCTACTCCGTTAGCCAAGTGGCATCAAAAGGAGAAGTTGAGGCACATACTATGCATCTATTGCCAGGAGAATATTTAGCAGCACTAGTCCCATTAGCTATGCTTAGACACATATATATACATGCAAACAGCCCAGGACTGCAGAGCAATCTCTGCAGTATTACAATCAGGCTCAGTGCGCTGGAGAAAACAACACACAGCTCAAATCAAATCGAATCAAAGCTAACAGCACCCAATGCTGCATAGCTTATAGAAGTGATGGTACAGCCTAAAAAGTAAAATACACTTGCGTGGCGTGGATCTCTTCCACCAAAAATTATGTGAATATATGTATAATACAAGTTTGTAAAGTCCATCATGGGCCTCTGTGATAGGCATGGATCCGTGGCGTGGATCTCTTCCACCAAAAATTATGTGAATATATGTATAATACAAGTTTGTAAAGTCCATCATGGGCCTCTGTGATAGGCATGGATCCGGGCAACGGCTGGGGAAAGTTTGTCAATGAGGCACTCAGACAACTTAGTGACACCAAGTTTTAGATTCCTTTTGATGCCACTTGGCTAACGGAGTAGCCGATATTCGGATTCTGTGGTATTTACATATCTTTTCAAAAATGGGATTTTTCCGCAATATATGTTTTGATTACATGTTACACCTCTATAATTATTGATTTGCAAATTGCATGAATTATTTATTAATTGTGTGTATCATTCATCGAATACGAGCAAGATTTTGTAAAAACGATGTATATTCCGTTTGACCATTCCAACATGTCTGCCACAAAACCATCTGCTTTGCCAGTCCTACTTCGTTGTTGACTATGAGCCTACAGTCTGAAAAAACTTTATTTATACTTGGTGTCTGTGAGTGTGGGGTTGCACGTGAACAAGGCTTTCTTTGCTGAAACGCGTTGTGCATTAAACTGCATTACCAACTATTTTGACCCTCTTCTTGCCTTTTTGTCCGAGAGCGCATGCAATTCACTTTGTGAAAGACTCCAATTACATATATATATATATATATATATATATCCACAAAGAACTCCTTGGAAACGCATTGGAAACGCAGGAGACAGACCACAGGACCAGATATTAGATTTCTCTGTTTATTTGCTCAGTTCAGTGAAAGAGTGCATTACGCGTTTCGGGCTACCTGAGCCCTTGTTCACATGCAACATTTGTTTGTACGTTTTCTATTTTTATAGTGCCCAATTTTCCCAAGTATAGCCACCCCTCCATACATCATGTGATCATGAAGATAAAAGACAGATTTATATTTCAAGTGCCTTAATATCCGTATAAATACATATACAAAGTTAAAATCACATAAACATCCAAGTTTGAATTGTAGTCACTGGATAAATCCATCCAACATTTGTATCTAGAGGGGGGCAAGAGAAAAAAGGATGACGAAATTAAAAACAGTCTTTCTTTAAATAGTAGTAATATAAATCCTCATTTCATCAACGGGACCAAAGAATTGAAATTTGGGCGACATTAGATTTAATAATTTTTTTCAAAAGTGCAAACAGTGCATGTCCATAAAGTGCAAAAGACCTATTGTGATGAATATTGTGTCCTAGAGGAAGAAAAAGTGCCAATGTGCTAAGTGAAACCTGCTTGTAAATATTATACTTCATCAACATAATTTCAACAATTGGGTTGAACACCACATTTTGTTCATTATAGCAATCATGATAAAAAAGTATTTCAAGGTCCAAACAAGTATATTTATAAATTATTAAAATTTATAAAAACACCCAGTGTATAAAAATGTATGTATAAAAAATATATCACAATAAATATAGGTAATAAATTACATATATTTACAAAGTAGGGAATAAACCAAGAGAATTTCATATTTTCCGACTAACAGGGACCCTGACTAGACGGAATAAAGATGTGATGATATTATACAAAGAAACTTATTATGCATATCCATAAAGCTGAAATAACCTCCAGGCAACCGGGAACCTGACTGCCTGGGGGCATGAAACAGTGACTGATAATTTGGCTCAAACATGACAGAATCATTATACAGGTTCATAGGGATTGTTAGAGAAAAGTGTGCAAATCCTCTGTATTATTAAGGCCATTCGGACTTTTGCTGTCGAATTCCAATATCATATTAGATTCCAGCTGCCTTAACTTTAAATCCCTGTTGCCACCTCTTCGTAGTTTAGGTATGGCTCCCACAACATAGTATGATAAACAATTTACATCCCTGTTGTGTGTTGACTCAAAATGGCGTGCAACCGGATAACTCGAGTCATTGTGTAGAATTGCCCGCAAATGCTGGAGGATCCTGACGTGCACCTGTTTGCTAGTACTTCCAATATAGTTTAAGCCACAAGTACACGTCAGGACATATACCGCAAATTCAGTTTTACATGTATATTGACCTACAATAGGTATTGCGGTCTCACTGAATGGGGTAAGATAATGGGTCTTATTAACCCCAAATTTACAGGCCCTACAACTAGAGCATTTACGGAATCCACCAACTGTCTGCATCCAATTGGCTTTTTGCTTGAGTTCTGGACATGGCTGGTCCAGAACAGCTCCCATGTTGCGCGCCCTACGGAAAGTTATTGTTGGTTTGGGGGGCAGCAAAGCTCCTAAAACTGAATCCGACATTATGATGGGCCAGTTTTTAGTAATGATTTTCCTAATTGAGTTCTCCTGGTCACTGAATGCTGTAATAAACCTAGGGCATGATTCGTTCTTGGCTTCATCATTTGACGAAGATTCTTTTGTAACAGGATTGAACAGGAATAAACTGTCTCGAGGTCTCAAATTTGCTTTTTTCAAAGCCTGATCAAAAATCTTTTTAGAGTAACCTTGTTCCCTTAGTCTGATTTCTAAATCCCTCACACAGTTAGTATAATCTTCATTTGTGCTACAGATCCTTTTCAATCGAAGGATCTCTCCATAGGGGATACTGTGGATGGTGTGCTTAGGATGAAGGCTGGATGCGTGCAGGGTGGTATTCCCTGCGGTAGGTTTCCTGAATAGTGTCGTTTGAATTTTATTGTCACTGTCAATATACACCTTGACATCTAGGAACTCTACCTCTTTTTTACTCATATGAGATGTGAATTTAAGGTTCAAATGATTGACATTGATGTCATTGACAAAGGCAATAGCCTCCTCCATTTCACCCTGCCATACAATAAACACATCATCAATGTATCTGAGGTACTTGATTATTTTTTCATCCACCCATGTTTTGTGCGTCCTATTGAGGACCTGCTCCTCCCACCAGCCTACGTGTAAACACGCATAGCTGGGTGAGAAGCAGGCCCCCATCGCTACACCTCGCATCTGACGCCAAACATCCTTTTCAAAGGCAAAAAAGTTGTTACAAAGACACCACTCAATGAGACTTAGAATGGCCTTATTGTGTTCATAGAAATGTGCAGGCCTGCGACTCAGAAAGTGTTTAACAGCGTTCAAACCCTCAGTATGGGCTATGCTGGTGTATAATGACTCAACATCTAGCGTCATTAACACCATATCATCCTGCCATTCCACTGTTTCCAGTTTTGTTAAAAAATCGGTAGTGTCTCTAACTTGGAAGTAGTTTTACAGGTTCTTGCAAGAAAAAGTCTATGTATTGGCCCACTTTCTCACCCATGCTGTTAATTGCTGAGATGATTGGTCTCCCAGATAATGGTGAGGTACCTTTATGAATTTTAGGGATAAGGTAGAAGACAGGCTGAGTGGGGAATTCATTATACAAGTATTTAAACTCCTCCCCTGAGATTAAACCTTCTCTTCTCCATTTATTGAGCAACTTGTAAAGATTATCCTTGGCTTGTCCATACTCTTTATTGCTAGACTTGATGTAACATTCGCTGTCATGCAGCTGTCTATGGGCTTCAGTAATATAGTCAGATTTTGGCCAAAGGACCAAGTTGCCACCCTTATCCGCTGTTTTTATTACTATATTCGGATTGGTGCCTAGCCTCTTCATCAATGCAAAATAGTTTGCCCGTTGCTGACTGAACTCTTGTCTCTTGTTTCTGTTAACTTTCTTATAACGTGTTTTTACCTCTGAAATCACACAGTCATGAAAGGTGTCTATTGCATCCCTAGTCATTAATGGTAAAAAATCAGACTTGCCTTTGTATGGGGTTAATCATGCACCTTTCTGTGTCATATTAATTTTGCTCAATCGTCGTTGAGTTGAGATCTCTTCATCTTGTGGTGCCAATTGAGAATCCGATGTCGTATTTAAATCATGTAAGTCCAAAAATAAGGGGACGTCAGCTGCCACTATCCCAGGAGCCCCTGAGACTGTGGCTGCAGTACAAGTGTTCGAGACAGTTTTCAATTTCTGTAGTGTGAAGAACTTTTTGAGTTTGAGTTTCCGTATATAACAGAATACGTCAACACGGGTTGGCGCATATTTAAAAGACTGTGCTGGGCAGTAATTGAGGCCTAATGACAGTAGTTGTTCTTCCGCCTTTGTCAGAACAACATCTGAAAGGTTGATAATGGAATTGTTCACTGTTGTTTCTTTTTCCGCCAACCTTGTGGCTTCTTTTGCTGCATTTTTTTGCTTTTGTTTCCGTCGTCTCTCGCGTGTTCTTGAATTCCGACGTTTCCGACTAAGTTCTTTTGTCGTGGTCGGAGTGTTGACAGTCTTTCTGAGACTAAAAAATCAAGCTCCTGCTCTATATTGAAGATTGTCTCCGGTTGTTGTTGAGTGTTTGACCCTATACTTGAAGCACTGGATGCACTTGAAAGGGTATTAGATTCCACTGAGGTTGTACTCAGCGTATCATCGTTGTTTCTGCCACTCGCGCCTGTGCTTGCGATTGTTTCCACAACTGTTGTCGTTTGTTGTTTGCTACCCTTTCCCATATATTGTTGTGTTTTGTATTATTGTATTTTCGTGCAAACGTGAATATTTGGCCATTGGCATAATCTGCTTGGTCCCATGCGAATTTACTTATTGTCCTTACTTTGATTTTATCCCCATGTTTTTTCAGTCTTTCCAACATTATGTCTTTTAGCTTTTTCGAAGTTTCAGTTTCCGTGATTTTATCAATATCCTCTTGGATTTTCTCGATGGTTACCAAAATCTCTGCTCGATCTATGGCTGCATATTTTGTTAGAATTCGAACAGAATTCATAGAAGCAGCTAGATTGTTCTCTCCCCACTCTTTAAGCATCAAAGGATTGGGATTTTCGAAACTGGGTGCAAGTAGTATTCGCAACCCCCTTGGGACCCGTCCAGCAGCTATGTATTTTGACAACGAGTAATGCTCCCACCACTTCGTTATCTCCAGGCGCCTCTGTTTTTCCAGCTCTTTGTATAGTGTTACAATGTTTGTTTCTTCCCTGGTTGATGCATTAGTTGGGGGCTGCTTGTCAACATTATATCCCGGTGCAGAGATCTGGTCGAATAGCCCCTCGGCTTCCTCCTCCCTTGCACGGAACTCCTCGGCGGACATGCCTCTTCCACAGTAAACTTGAGCAGCTTAATTGTTTGTTTGATGTATTACGCGCTCTGGAAACGCCGGCCGCTTTGGGCTTCTCTCCGTCTCTTAAAGCGTTTCGAGAGAATCGGTCCACACCAAAGTGTAACTTTCCCACCTCTGCACTGCCACAATTATTACTCACCACGACGGTGTTCTCACCACACGACCAAACGGAGACCTCCGACTCCGCTTCCACCCGCGGATCCACACCAATCGTCGTGACAGGCTGCTTGGCTGCTGAGGGGGCGTCTGCAAATACCCAACTCGAATACTTCAGATTCTCGGCTTGAAAGCAGAACGCCACTTCAGGGAAAGGGGTCTGTAAACGAAGGCAAGCCGACCTCCGTAATTATCCACAAAGAACTCCTTGGAAACGCATTGGAAACGCAGGAGACAGACCACAGGACCAGATATTAGATTTCTCCGTTTATTTGCTCAGTTCAGTGAAAGAGTGCATTACGCGTTTCAGGCTACCTGAGCCCTTGTTCACACACAACATTTGTTTGTTCGTTTTCTATTTTTATAGTGCCCAATTTTCCCAACTAACATCCTTTTTAGTGAAATGACTATGCACTAGTATGTCGTTAAGGGAAATATTTTTCCTATATTTTATGCTAAGTTGTTTAGTTATCTGCTGGCCAATGACCACATCTGCCTGGAGTGTGCTCCAATAATTTTTTAAGATCTGACAAAAACTAAATATATATATATATATATATATATATATATATAGAGAGAGAGAGAGAGAGAGATAGATATATATAGATATATAATAACTAAACTAAAATAAAATACAGTTTACATATATATATATTTTGAGGCACGTGTGAACATATTTTTGGTACATTACACTGTCAGTGCAAGTGTTCATAGACGATCCAGTGTAGAGTTTTGCTATTTACAGGTTGCATTATCAGTTCAGTACCAGATTACAGTTTGGCACACAACAGTATCATGGAAAGGTGGAGAGTCACATCTTTAACAAGTGATCTCTTTATTTTGCTAATTTTCTAGCTGCTGCTGAGTTTGTTAATATTACACCGAGGGGTAGATTAAATAAACAAACTCAATGCAGCACTGCAACCTAGGGGAATATAGCTAAGCTGACCCGTATTTATTAAATATGACCTGTTATAATACTTTTCTATATATATTATATTATTTCATATTGTTATGAAATATAAAATAAATGCTTATAGATTTGTTATTTTATAAGTTTGTGCAAGTAGTTTCTGAATCAGAAATCCAGTTGAAATGGAACCACTACACAACCCACTGAGCAACGTTTGTGTTGGAAGTGTTTGTGGTAATGATCAATCCCAAGAGATGAGTCATGGACAATCAGCCCTCTTTCATAAATTGTTGCATAAACTAAGGGGGATGTTCACAAGAAACTATCTCCGATTTATCTCCACCTTAATGCATCAAAAGTGGAGTTAGATTTAACACCCCATTCACAAGCTGGTGCAAACTGCAGATATCACCAGTATTCCCGCGATAACTGCCCAAAACTTAACTCCACTGTGGACACCACCAACTAACCCTAATGAGATGCAGAGTAGGCGTTCCTGTGCCAAAACACATGTAAAACCACTACACCACATTCAAAACGAAGTGCCAGATCTGCAATGTAAGTCGAAAACACACAATAAGCTGCTGTAGCTGCAGGTATTTAACACCTGCCTCATGCAGGTGTAAAGTCGGACGACTACCTGCAGTAGGCAACAGAGCCCCACACACAGCCACACCCAAAGAGCAAACAACACTATGGAGCTACTCTTCATGCAGCTCGGAGCTCCAACAGGGCCACAACACCCACCCCCTCCACTCCCAGGACCACCACCACCCCAGGACCCGGACCCGCCCCCGGGACCACCACAGAGGCAGTGCAGAGTAAGACAGTGGCTCTACCAAAAATGCACCACGCTGAGGAAGTCATTGCTGCTACAGGCTCCATAATTAAACCATTTTCTGCATCATAACCCACATCGCCCACAGACTGACGGTCCCAACACAGCAGAGAACCAACATCCCTCTGCAGACAAAGCTGCTGGCTGTGCTGCATCTGTTGGCCTCTGGGATCTTCAAACCAACAACTGCCAGAGTCAGAGGGTTCTCACCGCCATCCCTATCAAAGTTCATCACACCTGTCCTGGATGACATCCTCAGCTTTATACCCCAGTACCTTCACTTTCCCCACACTGCACAGGAACAGCTGGAGACCAAGCATGGCTTCTACCCATAGCTGGATTCCCGGCCATGTTCGGGGCAATTGAATGCATGCATGTCCCACTTGTGCCCCCTGCGGATACTGCACACCACTACCGCAACAGAAAGCACATGCATCCCATCAATGTGCAGGCAATAGTGGACCCCCGGTGACTCTTCACCAATGTCGTAGCCAACTACCCAGGCAGTGTGCATGATTCCTATATCTTCCGACAGTCCATCAACAACCTGCGCTTCCAGGATGGCAACTATGGAACTGGACTGCTCGTTGGTAAGTGCGAAATCAACACACCACACATCCCAAAGCCACCAACACACAGCTCACAACTGTGGGAATGCAGAGGTGACCAAACATACAAAATGTCACACAACACCTACCAGACATGACAACACTACTCCATGGTCATCCTGGGCTACCCCTGCACACAATACAGCTATATCATGGCACCACAGCCACACAACAGCTGAACACGTGGAGATGTGGTATGCAGCCATGTACGAAGGATGCAAGTGGCCCGCAAATAGGAATGTAGACAACAACAAGTAAGGCAGGGCTGACATGGGTATGCAAACCACAGATATGTCCATGCAGACCAAAACTGCTGTTGACTGGAGAGTAGTGAGCAGTGGGTGCAACCATGTCACTCCAGGCCATGTGTTAGTTGCAGAAATGTCACTCGTTGTATCCCCTCCTGTGTGCGTGAGCGTAGTGGGTTGGCCCTGAGTACACCAGGGCTGAGCATGGGTGTTCACAAAAACTCTGGGGTAGGGCATGCGTCACTCCCGGAAAGGTCAACATCACTAACAGTGCGGCTCCTCACAGCCCATCATGAGGCCGACGCCATGTGCAGCGGGGCATGCAACCCTGTGCAGCACCCCAGGACGCTAATACACAGACCAGGCCTGCCTGCCCCAGCACACCAAGGCCGCACTGCCCATCGGCCAATACCGGTGAGTGTCAAAGAGGACCAACCACGTGCTGCAGCTAGCTCCGAGCCTCAGTCCCGCAAGCTCTGCAGGCTCCTTTCTCATTCCCAGAACCACCGGCGTCCTCTTCGTCCCAGTGGGTCCTACATGTGGAACTGTGTCCTGAGTATTGAATGGCAGTGACCCCAAGTCCGAGGCAGTGGCCACAGCACAGACTCCCTTCAATCAGTGAGGCATAATTCCATATCACAAGCCTGTGACAGGTGGTGCCATTAACCCTGTTCTACGCAAGCCACCGACACGTGGTGCCACTAACCCTGTTCAACGCAAGCCAGCGACACGTGGTGCCACTAACCTTGTTCAATGCAAGCCGGCAACACATGGTGCCACTTACCCTGTGCGCCGTGAGTGACCGTCAGCCTCTTGCTGAACATCATTGGTGTCTGAGCCTGTGGCCTGGGGGTTGTATTCAGCAACGGGTAGGTACAGACTTGGTGTCTGGCATGAGTCAGTGGTACTCGTATCCGCCATGTTGCCGGACACCGCTGGCATGTAGCCCTCTGCATCATGCCCTAGGGGTGAACCTCTCATTCTCCCCAAGACACTCCGCGGAAGGCACCAATGACACATACAAGACCCTTCTCTGGCCTCCTGACCCTACCCCAGTCTCCCGCATGTCAGCGTCCTGCGGCGGTGGGCCCATGTCGGACGCTGTGCATCCGTGGCCAAAAACCCTGTGCAAATCAAGTCATCCCCCCTTATTGTTCTGACATTGCATGTCTGAGTGCCTGATGGCCGATGGCTGCATTGTATTCCACCTTAGGTGTCCTTATATAGGTTTTCCTAAAACATGTCCTTATATAGGCACAATTTGCATTGCCCTTATATATGCATAAGATCCCAGTCCTGATTTAGGCAATAGTCATGCTATCAAAATACAGGCATGGTCACCTACATTTGTCCACCCCAACATCACAACGAGTTCTAATAAACCAGACCCTTAAGCTCTTGGAAGTTCCCCAAGCACAGGATTATTGATTTCTCCAAGAACTCATTTATTATGCATGAACCGTTATTCCTTAGGGTTACATTCCTGACATCTTCTTCTGCCCGACTTTACGTCAATGCTAACATTCAAAAGCACAAACCAGGTATAAATATACCTTCCCTTGCCCAAGCAAGTTAGAGGAGACCTTGACTTTAGGGGAGCCCATGTCCCGGCCTGATGCACTGACCAGATGCTGTCATCACTGCTTGCAGAGAATCCAGCTTCCAGTGTTCTGACTCCCTTCGCGGGGTGTTAGAGTTCGAGACCCGGATAGAGATTACCACCTCTCTCATTCTAAGGAATGGAGCTGACTAGAACCTAGAGGGACTCTTGGCATACCAAACTATAGCCTGCCATACTACAGAATACAGCACCTACTTTTTACCTTGTACAATACTTAGATTAGGTACACTGGGGTAGAACTAGGTAGAGATGCATCATATGAGTACTCACATTTCTTAGCTTGAGTTATTTAGGTATAAAGCTATATCTGTCATAGCTAAAAGACAATACTAGTGTAGTGTTATTTCTTTCTACTGCTTACGCTGTACATAAGTTATCTTATGATTGTAACAGCTCATATCTCTTACACTAGAAACAAGACTGTTCAATAAATCCTTTTATTGAAACACCTGTCTATACTTTCTGTGTAACTCTGAAGAAACTAAGCATGCACGATTAGCCAAATGAAAGTGTTATCTATTGTTTCAATGGTTCTGAGAGCATTCTGATTCGAAAGGGAAGCAAAGTCGTCTTGTTTATGCAGTTGCAGGAAACTATTCCCTTCCAGTTTAATATACTCAATAGGGGCATACTGATCTAATTCCTATGCCGAACCTATAGGGTATATTATGCCAATGCGCAAAGCCTATTAGGGAAATAGAAACTACACTACAACTGTTGGAGTTGTTGCCAGCACCAGCAACTCCCTGAGGGTTGGCTTACACTCACCACACACATAGCCAGCACAAGCGTCACTGAATCAGTGGGCCTGCCATCACATTCTGCCAAACCAAGTATTGACTCTTCTCCCTGAACTGTCACAGGTGATCAAGGATATGCACTCTGCCCTTGAATGATGACAACCCTCCGAGACCCGAACACACCCGCCAGAGGCAGTACAATGCGGCCCACATATGCACCGGGGGCATTGTTGAAAGCACATTTGGCGTGTTGAAGTCACGTTTCAGGTCCCTGGACAGCACAGGTGGAAACCTCCTGTACAGCCCGGACATCGTGTGCAAGGTGATTGTTGCATGTTTTGTGTTGCACACCATCTGTGTTGGCACCAATGACCTATGGATCCCAGTTTCAGAAGTACCGGACGATGATGGTGACGATGGGGCAGGTGGCCCACATCCCACTGCAACTGCAACAGGTTTGGCCCATGGGAACACCATCATTGACAATTACTTCTCATGAACATGTCACATTGTGGCCGTCCCTGGCATTAATGGGACAATACAAGATGTCCAATTGCACAGCTTTTGTGAATAAAACATATTTGCAGGTTGCAGGTTGTACTTGTACATTGTCATGTCACACTTTCATGCTGTCTTAGATGTGATTAGTCATATTGTGCACCTTTGCGGCACCTGTTGTTTCCTGTGTTCTTTTGTGGGGGTGTCGCTGTTTGTACCGGAAGGGTTGTCAGTGATGAGATGCACTTCTACTTATGTGCGTATGCTGCACTGTGGGTGATTCGCTCCTGCGGCTCTTATTTGTCTGGCACTCGTCTCTTTCATGCGGTGTGACTGTCGTTTCTGTTCTTCCACGGTGCTGGGATGTTGCGGGGTTCATGTTGTCCTATGCAGTCGGTCAGGGTGCATCCGTGGTACTCCTCAGTTGATGTCTTTTTTTTTTCCGGCATTTCCCGTATGCTGTTGTTGTGCTTTTTCTCGCATTACGCTTGGGTATTGCTGCCCTCTCACTGGTTATCACTGTTCTCTTATCGCGTTTGGGCACTGCACATCTTTTTTCGCGTTAAGGTTTGTGTTTTTATCTCTACCGAGGTGGTTGTATCGCGGGCATTGGCCACAGTTTCTGCAGACTATCGTATGGTACCACCTTGTTGTGAATTCCACGTTGACACAGGGTATTTTCCCGCAATAGGCTGCGATGTGTAAATTTGCATTAGCATTTTTTGGTGATGTTTATCACACGTTCTTGGAATATACCCCTCAGACTCTTGTTGCACAAGTTATGACTTTGTTTTGCAATGCTACAAGTGGTGCTTTCCCACCCAGAGTGAACTTGGTACAATGCACCAACTACGAATGGAAAAGAGAATTTAATGTAGCCCCACAATAGTCTACTTAATGTGTTTTTGATCTAGAAGTATTGCTTTTGAGTTACTAATATTCCTATAAAGGAATCAGGTGCAAAGTGGAAACAGCAATAAACTTATTTGGTATTCACAGTATCACACACACTGTAATAAGAAGAAAGAACACTTTTATGTTAAATGTATTTATTTCTCTGGGAACAATCTGTTTCTTAGCGCATCTAAAACAACTGCACAGAATATTATAAAAACATTAGCAAAACGCTTTATGAATGACTTGAACAACCAACTGAACATTTCCAGCATTGCTAAAATGTCATTAACAATATTATTTAGAGCCTAACACCCAAATGCCTACTTATATGCACTTTCTGTGAGGGCATGAAAGTCAGAGCAACTTGCAGTCTAGAGTTTCTTAGAGAGATGAGACGCACACCATACCTTGTTGACAGCAAAGGTTGTCTTTATCAGCTTAGGCATAAACGAAGTGTTCCCCACAAAATTTCAAACACCAAAATGCAAGGTACAAATTGCAGCAGTCCGCGATATTCTTCCTGAACGTGGCTATATCAGCGTCAGGCAAGATGTATTACCTGCCAAGTGTGAAGTGTGCCTGCAGTAGGTCAGAGAGTCTCGGGCAGAATCTCAGGTGATAACCTGGGCAAAGGATCTCTCCAGTGCCGGACTGGTAATTTCAGGCACCAGGCAATCCCCCGCTAGGCTGGATGGGGTGGGGGCCAGTTTTATCACAGGGGGCGGGTTTTGTGGCTTGGGCTGATTTGCGGTCTGTGCCTTGAGTCAGAGAGAGTCACAGTAGACTCCATCGGTAGCTCCTCTCTGCGGTGCAGGGAATAAAGCACAACTGCATTGGGTCTGGTGCACCCCCGTCCATGACACGGTGCAGACCGTGGCCGTGCAGCCTGGGCTACCAGGTGGATTTATTAATCAGGAGGAGGAGGAGGTGCCTGTACGTGCCACTCTTCAGTTCACCCTTAGGATGGGGCTGGTGGGTGACCAATTGTCATGCCCCATGCACATTGGACCTCATGCAAAAGTGCGCATGACTGCCTGCATCCCAGACAACTGAGACAGAGAGGCAAAGGCACCATGCACATGCCTGACCGTGCAGCCATAATTTACTTATTTTTTCTAGACTCCCTGTCTTCCGAGGTGAGTTTGCCCATCCAGTCATCGGCAATGAATGATGGGCAGTAGAGGCACTGGGCGGATGTCGCGATCAGGCCGGGCCCGGGATTAAAACAAAGGAAAACTTGGAAAGGCGGGGCTGACATCAGCCTCGCCGCACTTATGGTGGGGCGCACCGGCCCCCACTCGCCCCGGGTTCTCTGGTGACCCGGAAGTGATTGAGTCACTTCTGGGTCACAAAGGGAACAAAGGCCAAGCCGCTTATATCCGGCCTGGTCTGTGAGGGGTTAAAAGGCCGTGCAGCACGGGAGTCAGCCTCTTTGACTCCTGCGTGCCACGACCTGTCCCTTCCAGCCTCTAGGAGGCTGTAATTAATTTTTGCTCTCTCTTTGTTACCCCTCTGCAGGTACCTGGTAGAGCGTTAGTTCGGCGCCAGGGACTCCTCCTTTTGGAGCACACGGTGATCGCGGGGGCAATGTTTAAAGCGACAGATTGTCCGTCAGCGTGTTATGCTTCGCGGTGCAGAAGTTTCGTCATTGGAGGTGAGCATGGGGTGGCGTACGTCGCGCTGTCCCGTCGTAGGTCCATGCAGGCAGTGGGCATGTTTTGTCCCCATTTAGGCAGCACGCAGGAGGAGTGCAGGCTGGCGGCAATGTGCAACTAGGAAAGGTTTGTTTTGTGCCAATCTGTAAACTGCACGGTAACGTTTGTGGGCGTGAGGTGTTTCTGATGAAGGTTTCGGGGCGTAGTCCGTCCTAGTCTGTGCTGGTCCTCATTGGGAATGCGGGATTTTCTTAGAACTAATGGTGCGAGTGCGTTGTCTCGGCCCTGGGTGGCATCATGTTATCTTTGATTCAGCATTGCACGTGGGTCTGGGGCTTCAGGTCCTGCAGGGACATTTAGGTGCACTTGGTGGTGCGGATGCTGTTGCGGTTGTGGTGCTGCTCAAGTGGCGCTGCTGTTCAATTTGTGAGGCGCTCTGACTGCCTAAAAACTGAGTTTGTACTTATGTGCCTTTCCGTAGGCTCTGCTATACAACGCGGCCAGCTCTATTTCCCGGCGGCCCCACCATGCATGTGTGCGGGACGGGCGGTTCAGTGAGCCTTGCTGATAGTGCACTGATGACCGTGTGGGCTTCACGACTCTGGGAGTGAGCAGTGTCAGGATGTGGTAGACGGGGCGGCTCAGTGAGCTTTGCACTGTAACCCATTGTGTGCCTGCTGAGAAAGCCACGCATGGGAAGGGACGTCCCTCGGGGGGGCTTCTTATCTGGGTAAGCATTTCTCTTAACTGCTGTATAACATCTAAGCAGGTTAATACCCCAGATATATAAGAAATCCTATTGACTAATCCTAGTAGGGGTCTATCCCTTGTCCTATATAATATCTATGCCAGAGGTACAAAAAATGGGTGTATCTCTTTGGTGATATCTGACCTCGAAGCACAACTTAGAGATCGTGCTGAAGCTGACCATACTCTAGTAGCAGGTGACTTTAATTGCACCTATGAGCCACTCCCTATGGAGGACATCCCAGATTTAGGTGAGGATGATAGTAGATGGGGTATCCCAACACTCAATATCCCCCCGATAAAAAGATGGTCCCGTAGCGCCATACAGCTAAATGCACTGACGCTAGAGTTTGGTTTAAGAGCTACAAACGGTCGCACAATTTCAGATCGCCTGGGCGCTCCCACATTCAACAGAGTTGATCATACCTCAAGGATTGATTATATTCTGTTGGACTTAAAACTTTGGAGATTGGTACAAGATATGGTAGTTATACCTACTGTGGAGAGCGACCACAATTCGCTTTCCCTATCTTTAACGAATCCTTGGCTTGGTAATGCATTTATAGCCTTTCCTAATTGTCCATATAAACCCATTGTTTCTTCCTGCGGAAGACGTCTAAAGTGGAATAAAATTGCTACTGATGTTGCCAAACTCTCCACTATAGACGAATTACTTATGGCCTCACAAATAGAATTAGATAATACCAACTCAGCTTTGCTAGCTGAAAAGGCAACATCTATATTTGAAGCAGCTGTTAAGTCCATAGGTGAAGTTTTCTGGGCAAGGAGCTCTGCAGAGAGGAATCTGTCCTACCATAAACCCAGGGGAAAGCATGATTGGTATACACCAGCATGCAGACGGGCAAAGTCTCTCCTAATAGAGGCCGTTAAAAGCATATCCCAATGCCTGATTCAGACAGCCAGGAAAGAGCATAAGAGAACACTGGCACATGCAAAAAAAGAGTGGGAAGAGGAGTACTGGCGTACTCTTAAAGAAGCTAGTTTTAAAAAAGACCCAAAATGTTTCTGGGATACAATTAGAGCCAGGAACAGGCCAGATAGTGATCTTATAACATGCAATATTCCAAGCCAGGCGTGGGTTAACCACTTTTCAAAGTTATATACCCGCCAAGATGATTACACTACCATTGATGCCCCCAATGATGCTGAAGGGAGGGAAGTGGCCTTAACTACGATTCAATTGGACTGGGGCATTTGCCCCGAAGAAGTTGACTTCACAATAAAAGAAGTGGAGCATGCTATAAGTACCATCATGCCTCAAAAAGCTGCCGGCCCGGACGGCATTCCTGGTGACCTGTTGAGATTGGACATCCCGAAGTGGGGGAAATTCATTCACTGTTTACTTGTTGCCATCTGCAGGGGTGCTCCGATCCCCTCATCTTGGAAAGGGGCGGAGGTGGTCCCTATTTTTAAAAAAGGTGCCAGAGAAGACCCGTCCAACTATAGACCTATTAGTCTGCTAGACATTAGTCAAAAAGTAGTCGGCAAGGTTCTACTGGTCAGAATACTGGACTGGATAGACGAAAATAAAATCCTTTCGGACTACCAGGCAGGTTTTAGAGTGGGTACTGGCACAATTGAACAAGCTTTTAGGCTGCTGATGGTGTATTGGAAGGTCGTGGTTATAGGCAAAGGCAGTCTTTATCTCGCGTTTATCGATTTAAAGACTGCCTTTGACCTTGTACCAAGGGAGACTCTGTGGAGAGTTTTGGCCGACATGGGGTTGCCACATTATATACTTTCATTACTTGTCAGGCTTCATGAAAACAGTTTTGCTCAGATAAGGTGGGGTTCAGGAGGGGAAAAAACTAGCAGTATCCCGGTCGAGAGAGGGGTCCGCTAGGGATGTGTGCTAGCTCCCACCCTTTTTTCCCTTCATATCAACGGGGTGGTTGAGCACCTTCGGGAACATCCTCCAGACGAACCATCCCTGGCTGGAGAACGTATACCTACCCTTCTCTTCGCTCTTAATATCGAAAACCCCAATAGGCCTTCAAAGGCTCCTGAACAATTTCCAATCTTTTTGTTCTGAACGGGCCTGGTAATTAATACGGGTAAGACGAAATATCTTGTTTTGAACCTCCCAAAAAAGCCAGTACGCTCCCCTACTTTGAATGCAGAACCATTTGAGAGGGTAGAAGTATTTGACTACCTTGGCATTCGCTTATCCCACAAAATGCAATGGACCCCATATCTTGATAAAATGCTATTAACCCACAAGAGGATAACAGGAGCCCTCTTGAAAGAACAGCGCTCCTGTATAATTAGACCGATAGCTGCTGTCCTTGAAATGTACACAGCCAAAGGGGTTAGTTCTGCTCTTTATGGGGCGGAGCTATGGGGTTCATCCGTTACTAACGACTTGCCAAGATCTGAGAGGAAGTTTTGTAGGTCGATCATGTCACTCCCACAGGGCACTCCTATGGTCCCACTAATGTTGGATCTAGGATGTCGCCCTATTGACGATTTAGCAAAACTTCGGCCACTTTTATTGTGGGCACGCCTGTGGCGAGTGCAGGAACTTGGCAAATATGCGCAAGGTCTCTCAGAAATTATGTCACTACCAGGGTGGCATAAAATTAAATGGCTGAGCGACATGAAAACCTTGCTACTCAACTTGGGTCTAAACGAAGCGTGGGCAAACAGATCTTCTCCCCCAAAGGCAACCCTCAAGAAACTTTACTGGAATTTGATTGCGCTACAACGGAATACTAATGTTTCCTTGGGCAGACTCACTGAAGATTTTCTGAAGTTTAAGGACCTACCAATACAGGAACTATACCTAGATGCTATTGAAAAACCTTTTGACAGGGCCCTTTATTTTAAATTCAGAGCAGGAACTCTCCCTTTGTATGCTTTTTCATCACGGTGGAAACTGCCTGCACAAACTACAGAGTTCTGCCCAGTATGCTTAGATAGACCAGAGACAGTGGCGCATTTCATGTTTGAATGTGGAGAGTATACCTTACCCAGGAAGATATGGCTTAAACATTTATGCCGCCAGCTGGGCACTAGGCGTTATGCGGAGGCAATACGCATACTAATGTCTGATAGTCGCACTACTTATGCTTGTGCTCTCGCTAAATTTTTATCATGGGCTTGGTCCATTAGATCTAAAAGGCTTAAATCAATTGTTTAATTCTTTCTTAAATAACCTATGAAATGATCTTTTTTTTAAATATTGAAATCTTTTTTAAAACTGTTTGCACATAAATTCCTTGTACTTTGTTTATTTTGTCTTTTTAAATGTTCCTATGAATTTTATGTGAAGCTTTTATGATATTTTTATCGAAATAAAGCCTTTTTGACTTGACTTGACTTGCTTTGCACTGTGCTTGGTATTTTATTATTTATTGTATTTATGCGAATTTTTTATATAGCGCGGACTTTACCCTGAGGAGAAAATTACAAGTGAACAAATTACAAAAGCAAACGTTAAGTTACATGAGACAAAGTGACAATAGTGAGCGACAAAAATACAAGGGTGTCTGCATGCACCGGTGCTTCCTGGGCGGTGGCGCAATCCTTTTGGTGTGATGAGGAGTGGCGAATTGATGAAGGGCACTTCTGATTGTACGCTGGTGACCGCTAGTTGGGGGAGCAGGTGTGAGCACCGACTTATGTTCATTGTTCGGACTCATTTAGCACTCTACGTCGGGCGCTCTCGATTGAAGCACTGGCCAGAGCTTGTCTGGGGCGCCCGGTCCCCTTTCTTTTGCTTTCCTGGCACCTCAGGGTTTTTTGCTGGTCCCAGCCGCAGAGTTCTCTTGTGGGTTTGCTGAGGCATGTATGCAGTGTGCGTGGGTACGTTTCCCAAGCGTGTACCATCTTTGAACCCTGGGGGGCGGGGGGGGGGGGGGTCGATGTGGACGAGCCGCTGAGTTGATGTAGTTTTGTCTGCTTGGTACTGAAGTTCGGTCACAAGCATGGCATAATATGTATACTGGTTGTAATTTTAGCAACTTTAGCACGGTTTGTCGTTATGATTCAATAGCTGTTCTGTGCAATAGAGCAATAGATGGAGGCATCCCTATCTGGTGTGGACTGAATACGGTAACACTGTTGGAATATTCGATTACGTGTGTTTCAGAAGCTGCCATACAATCGGAGGGCTCCCATTAGTTACACATAATATACTGTGTAGTTTTATACAATCACAGTCTACGCATAATATACTGTGTAGTTCCATACAATCACAGTCTACCTTATTTGATGTGTATTTTACCGGGTAGTTCAGGGCTCGGAATACCAGCGCAAGAAAATTGTTTACAGTTGACAAATAAGTAGTGTTTTATGGGGCAATTTTCACAGTGTTTGGGACAGTGCTCAATCGCTTGATATAGAAGTGGGAGCCACGCAGGAGGACATTAGTTGAGGGGCGGGTTGCGATGTGTAATTTCTGCTTTGGTATAAGGACAGGCTGGATGCCATCCTTAACTGTGAGGCCATAGTGGGCGGCTGATGCATATAACGAGGGAGGTGTGATGGAGTACTAAGTGTGCTTGTGTCGGGTAGATTTGTCAAAAATGCCATCTTATGACCTGAAGGCAACATGGAATGCGAAGGGGCCATGGCATTGCGAAGCTAATAAGAATTTGTTGCAGGTTTCCCTAGCGCCCTGATATGATTAATACTAGGGTATGAAGCTTGACTTCATCACATATGACTCGCTTCAGAAGTCAGATGGCAATTGAATACACTGATTGAGGAAAGGGATTACAATGGTCTAATGTTTAAGGTGTGACATAGAAAATATGAAATACAAGGGGGGAAAGTGTACAGAGTGTCCTTGCAATGTTAAGATGGGTGGGCTCACTAAGCACATGACATTCACATGTATAATTTACAGAATATCCTTGTACATGTTTGATACATGAACAAAAACACTGCATAGTTCGCCTGTGTATGTTGGTGCTCCAGTCTCAGGTGAAGCCATATTTTGGGCTCATTAGGGCATCAAGGACGGACCATGGTGCGTTTACACTTAGTGGATCACTCTTTCCTGGATCATGGGAGGCACGATTGCTCCTCAGCCTCTACAGAGGCATCACCCTGCCTGTTTCCTGCTGTATTCTAGGTTACAAGCACCTGGGTTCAACGTGGTGTGCGCAGCACAGGCATGAGAACTCACGTCGCCATTTCTTGACCACCGGAGGACAAGGGAGGCCGAGCGGATGGGCCGGCGCGGGGACCAGTGTCGCCAACAAAGAATTGATCAGCTGGGATGTGCTTCCAGAGTTGCTCAGCTGTGTTACAACATAGGTGAATACGCACTGATAGATGCAGGTGATTTAATATGTGAAACCCCTATTGGTGATACTGGGCAAGCAAGGTTCAAGTTTCTGCATTAGCAGTTGAAAGGATGATGGCTATGACCAGGGACGCCAAACAGCTAAGCATATGCCATTTGCAAAGGTGATTGAGTTGCTCTGTTGGGGGTACATTGGATCAAAATGCATGTTCTTTTGAATAGAACTGTAATCTGTTCACAGTGGGGGCCAGTAGCCACATGCAATTGGGAAATTGGCATGTGGCCCCAAACATTCTTTTCTTTACATAGGTTACCTCCAAGGTAGGCTACAGGATTCCACAATGGGGGTAATGACTTACCGATGGAGTTAGGCTTAGCATGCTACAAGAAGTTATGTGCAGGGTCTGGTTAGGTCAGGCCTACTTGGCACCTGCATCGAGGAGGATCTCTCAGGTATCTTCTCAACACTTATGGCGTCAGACAGAACATCTCAGGCCTGCTTGTCTAGCCTCAAGGGTATCCTCGCACAAGGTGCACAAGGATGTATTGCATCACACAGTACCACGGCATCCAGGTGCCTGGGCACTGGCACCATTCAATGCCCTGGAGTCATTGTGCAGTACCATCGCACCCCTGGTGTGTTTACAATAGGGCAGTAGTAGCTGGGGGGTGGGTCACGCTGTGGCTCGGCACTCCTGGGCTGGTACACCTACATAATGTGATGTACATTTGGGGTCACACATTACTGAGGTATTATTGGGTAGTGTCGCATGGGACCAACTCCTCTTGGGGCTAGGGCACACGGGTGCGGATGTTGTCAGACAGACTGGTTAGGTGTAGTGCTACGCAGTACTGTAATGACGCTATGGTCAATCAATCAATCAATCAGCAAATTTGTAGAGCGCGCTACTCACCCGCTAGGGTCTCAAGGCGCTGGGGGAGGGGAAGTCGCTACTGCTCGAACAGCCAGGTCTTGAGTTGTTTCCTGAAGGAGAGATGATCCTGGGTCAGCCGTAGGTGGGTGGGGAGGGAGTTCCATGTCTTGGCCGCCAGGTAGGAGAAGGATCTTCCTTTGGCGGAGGATCTGCGTATTCGTGGGATGGTGGCGAGGGCGAGGCTGGCAGATCGGAGCTGGCAGGTGGGTGTGTAGAATGCGAGGCGGCTGTTGAGGTATTTGGGGCCCATGTTGTGGAGAGCCTTGTGTGCGTGGGTGAGGAGTCTGAACGTGATCCTTTTGTTGACGGTGAGCCAGTGCAGGTCTCTCAGGTGGTCAGAGATATGGCCGTGAAGTGGGATGTCCAGGATGAGTCGTGCAGAAGCTTTCTGTATGCGCTGGAGACTTTTCTGGAGTTTGGCTGTGCTTCCAGCGTAGAGGGTGTTCCCGTAGTCCAGTTGGCTGGTGACGAGGGCCTGGGTGACCGTCTTCCTGGTTTCGGTGGGGATCCACCGGAAGATCTTTCGGAGCATGCGCAGGGTGTTGAAACAGGATGATGAGACGGCGTTGACTTGCTTTGACATCGTGAGGGAGGAGTCCAGGATGAAACCCAGGTTGCGTGCATGGTCCGTTGGCTTGAGGGCGGTGCCCAGGGCAGGGGGCCACCAGGAGTCGTCCCAGGCAGAGGGGGATGGTCCCAGGAGGAGGACTTCCATCTTGTCTGAGTTCAGTTTCAGACGGCTGAGCTTCAACCATTCCGTGACATCTTTCATTCCTTCCTGGAGACTGGCTCTGGCGGTGGCGGGGTCGTTGGAGAGGGAGAGGATCAGCTGGGTGTCGTCGGCGTAGGAGATGATGTTTAGGTTGTGTTGGCGTGCGATGGATGCAAGGGGGCTCATGTAGACATTGGAGAGGGTGGGGCTGAGCGAGGATCCTTGCGGAACGCTGCAGATGACTTCGGTGGCCGCGGATCGGAACGGGGGAGGCGGACTCTCTGGGTTCTTCCGGCGAGGAAGGCCGTTCCCTGGATACCGGTGTTGCTGAGGCGTTGTATCAGGGTGCGGTGACATACGGTGTTGGAGGCTGCTGAGAGGTCCAGGAGGATGAGTGCAGCTGTTTCCCCGTTGTCGAGCAGGGACCTGATGTCGTTGGCAGCTGCGATGAGGGAGGTCTCGGTGCTGTGGTTTGCTCGGAAACCGTACTGCGAGGGGTAGAGGGATCCGTTTGTCTCGAGAAAGGCGGAGAGTTGTTTGTTGATGGTCTTCTCGATGACTTTGGCAGGAAAAGGGAGGAGCGAGATGCGGCGGAAGTTCTTGAGGTCCATGGGGTCCACGGTGGTTTTCTTCAGGAGGGCGCTGAGCTCAGCATGTTTCCAGCTTTCCGGGAAGGTGGCGGATGCGAAGGAGCTGTTAATGATGTCCCGGAGTTGGAGTGCGATGATGGAGTCGGCTTTGTTGAAGATGTGGTGTGGACAGGGGTCGGTTGGGGAGCCGGAGTGGATGGTGTTCATCGTGCGGGTGGTGTCTTCAGTGCTGTACGGGGTCCAGTTGCAGAGGGTGGTGGGGGGGACGCTGGTTGGGTGCGTGGTCTGTGCGCCGAAGCTGTTGTGTATGTTGGCGATCTTGCGCTGAAAGAACGAGGCGAGTGAGTCACAGAGGTCTTGCGAGGGTGTGATGTCGTTGTTTCAGGCGCAGGGGTTGGAGAGCTCTTTAACGATGCTGAAGAGTTCCTTGCTGTTGTGGGTGTTGTTGTCCAGACGTTCTTTGAATGTTGTCCTTTTGCTGGTGCGGATCAGCTGGTGGTGTTTGCGGGTGGCGTTCTTGAGGGCTGTCATGTTCTCTGTTGTCTGGTCGTGGCGCCAGGCTTCCTCAAGGGTGCGGCAGGTTTTCTTGGAGTTTGAGGCTTTCTTGCTGCCGGGTCTGCTGGGAGGGTTCTTCAGTGGCGCGAGGTCATCGGCGCAGTTGGTGAGCCACTGTGTGAGGTTGCGGGCTGCTTCGTTAGGGTCCCTCGTGTTGGTGGGAGGGTTCTGGCTGAGGGAGGTGGTGAGTTGGTCAGCAGTGATCTTGCTCCAGCTTCTGCGGGGAACCTGTTGCGGGTGGTGGTGGGTCGCGGTTCTCCTGAAGTTGAAGTGGATGCAGCTGTGATGTGTCCAGTGTAGTCCGGTGGAGTGGCTGAAGGAGATGTGCTTGCTGGAGGTAAGCACTAATCAATGCATATGCCCGCTGTGGAAATTATGGCGGGGGGCCAGGTGTCTTATGGGTGACCAGGCTGATTTACTGATAAAATGTCCTGGAACTAGACGTTGGTGTGTCAGGGCCAGTAAGCTAAATGCTACTAGTGGGCTGGCACCACCGGTTGGTTCCACGATGTAATTTGGGCAGATCTACAATACTGGGTAATGCTACTGTTGCTATGCTAAACACTTGCATTTGTAAGTCTGATGGAAATGCAGCTGCTGCTAAAGCGTAGCTAAAGCTTAGCATGGGACAGCAATTTAATACGGGCATGTGTACTGGATCTTTCATCAGGAAGCCATAAACTCTAATCGTTTCCTTCATGTATGACCGGATCCATGGCAGATACTTGGGAAGTGCTCCACACCGCAACAACTGCAAGAGGTGGACAGACAAAGGGACGCGTACGTCAGGTACAGGAATGGCAAGCAACGACGTCAAGTGTGATGGGCGATCGATCAAGGACTCAGGAGGTGCCAACACTGGGTTGATTGTTTATTGGTGTGTTAACCCTAGATTTGGCTGGCCGCAGTAATGTAGCGGGATGTTGCTTCACATAAGATGGCAGTATGTTCCTTATCAGGAAACTGTATTTCTACAGTAACGGCACCTATGCTCGCAGGGCCACCGTGATCTTCATAGTTTATTCATTGGTTACCAATTGGTAGGGACAACGATAGTGATGTGGCAGTGCACAGGGGTGTGCCTGGCCAGCCTGGTCAAACTCAGGAGTAATACGCCTATGCAACACCTCAGCACCCCATGCCGAGAAGCTGGACTCTGCCTTTACGGGGGCCCGAGCTCCCAGTTGCCATTTTAGTAGACACAGCGCGTTTGGAGATTGCCATAGTAAGGGGGTAGACATACCATGACGGGTAGCCTTTTCAGATGTACTGACAGTGGGTGGCAGCGTCAGGAGCGCCGTGTATTATCGGGCACAGCGTAATGCCATTCATTTAAGCCTATCTGGTGGCCTATGGCAGCACGTGTAATTGCCCTGTATCAGTCAGCCCTAGCATAATTAGCATGCATTTTGGGGGTGGGGGGCCTGAATGAACAGGTACATCAGGAAGCCTGGGTAGAAGGGGGGTCGACATGTCCGTACTCAGGGTACACCCTGGCGCGGACATTTCAGATCTCCCGAAGTGGGGACGCGAGTCTGCGAGGCCATATTGTGCCCATGGAAGCAAATACCTAGTAACAACAGTAGTGAGGCTTGCTAATTGTAGGCCGTAGCCCAGGGGTGCATCTGGGGGGAGTCGTGCTTCTTGAAAGACAGCGTCCATTGGTACACATCTGGCGTTGAAACCATTGCAGAGAATTTTCTTGCCTACAAAAGGGAGTATAGGGAGAAGATATGATCTTGCAACGAGTTGGTAGGGCCCGATAGTTGGACTAAACATATGAGGGCTAGTTGTGAGAATTTAAGGTTAGGGCATGATCTTTCAGTGTAGGAGGGTAGGGGGGCCAGATAGTCGGTCAACTACGCTGGCCTGTGGTGGTAAGGTCATGATTGGTGAGCAGTTAATTTAAGGTCCTTGGGGGGGGCGGCGCCATTCTCGAATGAGGTCGCCCACAGGGAGAGACAAGTGGTTCTTATAGAACTCCAGGGGCAGGTACAGCCTGTTGGGTACATGGGAGCGGGGGAGACAGTCATGCTTTCTCTAGGCTCTTTGGCTATCCCGCACATGCACAATGACGCCAGTAAACGGCACAGAGATGCAAGGGCCCCCTTTAGTGGAGTTAATGGAGCGTACGGGGTAACTGGGGGACCAAAGTACCCTCGCGGTAAGCGGGCCCTCTGCGCATGCACACTTCGACAGAAGGGCGTGGTTTAAAAGGGCGTACGGGTGTAACCGGGGAGGGGATGTGCCCCCACGGTAAACAGACCCTGTGCACGCGCACTCCGACAGGAGGGCGTGGTTAAATAGGGCGGACGGGGGTAACCGGGGAGGGGATGTGCCCACACGGTAAACGGGCCCTCCTCCTCCTTCAGGGCGTGGTTTAGTGATAAGGATCTGACACCAGTTATTGACCTTGCCGTAGGCCCAAATAGGTACGCAGAAAATTAACTATTGTATAATGTGAATTGATATGTTAGTTTCGGATAGGAAATACCTTGTACTAGAAATATGTTAAGGTTAGCCATTTGAATACCTGTATATATCAATTGTAACATTTTCTGCGTAATTGTATATCCTGTTAATAATTTTGGTTAACAGAAGGGTGGGGGTCCTCCGGCAGTCCCTGGCCATGTAGGTATAGGCCACTGGCCGGTACTATCTGTGCAGTTGTGGTTTGTCCACAGACTGATGTGGGTACTGGAAGCCCCCAGACTGACCCGGTTCTGTGCATTGCATAACCAACCAGTTTGTGAGGTGTGGCCCAAGCAGGACTGGGGGAACGAGGTGGCTTGTGGTGCTGCGCAGTGCACACCGTTATGGAGGAGGCTGCAATAAATCCAACATTTTAAACATGATGATTATCACTGTGACCGTAACAATCATCATGATTAACATTTTTGAGTTATTGCAGCCACGCGACGGTGCATGCAGCTTCCCCGAGTAAATACTTATTACTCCCAACTGTGTCTTCCCAATCATGATCATGTAGTTGAGTCCCACTGACCGCTTTCCTGACCATAGCTTAAACAGTGATGTGGCACACAATTGACTATTATACACTTAACCTATTAAACTCGTAACAGCTGCAACTTTCGGGTTGTACAATGAACATGTACACAATGTGGCAAAGAAGAAAAACAGGTGTGGGAGAAAATAGTCCCAAGGGTGGGTTATTGTAGAGAGAGAATAACAAGGCTAGAAAAACAAAACAGACTACACTAGGAGCTGGGGGGTCGCAGCATTAGCAAGTGAAAAGGCCGCAGCTCATTGTCCTTACTCCCCCTTACTGTGTTTGTGTCACGTCTTAGAACATGGGAGCCATAGGGATCTCACCAAGTCTAACCCCTCAACTGCAGGGGCCCAGCCAGCCTCAGCTGTCAGGCCATCAGACATCCCACCCACACGTTCAGGCATCCGCAGGGCAGGCTCAGCGCAACTGCATGGGGCGGCCAACAAAAGTAATCCAGGCCCAATTAATTTTTTTGCGCATACAATCAGATTTGGGCCCAATCTGATGGTATCTGCAAAAGAAAAAAAAGGGAGCAAACATTATTTGGGGCATGGGCGGCCCCCCACCCTCTCAATCACAAACTGGAGGCTCTAGTGCGGCAGGTCTCGTCTCAAGAGATTCGCTCTCTGTCTCCAATTGCAGTGTAGAATTGAGACGAGTGTCTTACAGGCACTGCTGTGTGATGTGTCTGGATCATCATATTTTGTTTGCAGACCTATAAGAACCCACTCTAGACAGATCGAAAGCACAAGGTCAAGGACGTACACTTTTCTTGTACTTAGCCTGTTTTACTGAACCTGTGTTAAATATGCTGGGCAAATCATATCAGCAAAGGGTTTCACTGTTGCTACTTGCTCCATTAAAAGGAGAAGCACTTTGGAGTTGGCCATGGTCAAATACTGCGAGCAACCAACAGAGGTTTCTCGGTTTTGTGGCTACTACTGTAGATTTGCAACAAGATATGCCAAACTCCATACAGCCAGAACTTGCTGCTCTTGTGAGACATCACAATGATCTTTATTGGGTTTCATGCCTTGAACTGTACCTTTCAAGAAACAAATTACAGGAAATCCATTTAGATTGACAAACAGAGCAAACATGCAACTGATGTCTGCTTAAGTATCCATTTGCATAGTAATCAAAGCACGTGAAACAGTAACATTGTGAATGAAAAGGATCAGATTTGTTATGCTGCATGCCACAACAGGCACGTCATCGAGATCAGGTAAAACTCGTCCATTATAATGTGCAGGAACTGCGGCAAGAGGCAGGTAGGTTTAGACGGAGACAGGGTGGGGGACCTTGATTGCTCCAGAGCCTCCAGTTTGTGAGTGAAAAGCTGGGAGGTTGCCGGCCCATGCCCCAAATAATGTTTGCTCCGTTTTTTTTGCACATACCACATATCATCAGATTGTTGTCCTTGGTGTGAGTATGTATCCATGGTTCCGGCGACCTGCGGTGCACATGATCAGTTGCATCGTTATCTGAATGAATTGTTCTTGCAAGTGGGGGCTACTTAGTGCTACTACTAGAGGGCACATCTCACTGGGCCTTTGAAGCCTTGTCAAGATCTAAACACAAGTTTTAGCAGAACCCTGCTGGATGGAGTTACCATATGATGATATAACAGGCAATATTAAATCAGCCCAATAAGGTGTGGAGCAATGGGGCCCGTGCCAACTGGGCTAGCACTCTTAATCCCAGTGGAAATAGCTATGCTCAGAAAAGTGTGACAATGAATAGTGACACACTATCCACAGACTTCCAAAAGTAGTTGCACACGCAGCGCTTTAAAGAATATGCATCCGTAAACTCTATCCTGCGTTAAACATTCAAAATGATACTGTGACTTCATGGGGAGATGCTCTTCAAGGATGGTGAGCTGTAGCACTAGGCCATTTTTGTGGCTCTTAGGGCTCAGTGCACTTTACCACCGCTAACCAGTGCTAAAGTGCTTGCATTCTTTCCTTTAAGCATGGTACAATTGGCTTACACCAAATTGGAAAATTTAATTTACTTGTAAGTCCTGGCAAAAGGAACCTTTTGCCAGGCCTAAAAATATTCCCTTTTACTACATATGTCACCAGGATGTCACCACCAGCGCAAGCCCTGTCCATAATTCAAGGTGCAGTATGTAGAGTGCAGTGTATTTAAATGGTTCGGCATATACTTTTAAGTTTATATGTCCCGGAATAGGAGAGCTCAATTGCTACCCTTGTTCTTTGTGTGATTCTTGATTTTTCACAATCCCATGAATTGACTTTAGTGATGTAGAGGCAACATTGATGGCACCACCCACACTCTGAAACGTGTTCCAGTGCCACTGGCCTGTGTGCCTTTGTGTGAATTGTTCATGTTTTCAAGCCAGGGTGTCATGTCAATCAATCAATCAATCAATCAATCAATCAATCAATCAAACATTTGTAGAGCGCACTACTCACCTGCGAGGGTCTCAAGGTGCTAATAGGGGGACGGTAGGCAGCTACTAGTCGGAGAGCCATGTCTTGAGGCGTCTCCTGAAGGTCAGCAGGTCCTGGGACATACGTAGATGAGGAGGGAGGGTGTTCCACGTCTTAACCGTGAGGTGAGAGAAGGATCTGCCGCCGTTGGTTGTTCGACGGATGTGTGGGACGTTAGCAAGGGTGAGGTTGTCAGGGCGCAGTTGGCGGTTTGGGGTGTAGAAGGACAGTCGTTCATTGAGGTATGTTGGTCCGGCATTGTGGAGTGATTTGTGTGCGTGGGTTAGGAGTTTGTAAGTGATCTTCTTGTTGACGGGGAGCCAGTGAAGTTCTCGTAGGTGGGTGGTGACTTGGCTGTGGAGGGAGAGTCCAAGGATGATGCGTGCATAGGTGTTCTGTAGGCGCTGGAGTCTCTTCAGGAGTGTAGCCGAGGTTCCTGCATAGAGTGCGATGCGGTATTCCAACCTGGTGCGGATGAGCGCCTGGGTGACTGTTCTCTTGGTTTCGGTGGGGGTCCATTTGTAGATTTTCAGGAGTATTGGAAGAGAATTGAAGCAGGAGACGGCGTTGACTTGATGTGTCATGGTGAGTGTTGTCTAGGATGAACCCCAGGTTGCGTATGTGGTTAATGGGGGTTGGGGCAGCTCCCAGTGCGGTTGGCCACCAGGAGCCATCCCATGCAGAGGGGGTGGAGCCGAGAATGAGGACCTCCGTCTTGTCAGTGTTCAGTTTCAGGCAGCTGGTCTTCATCCATGCCGTGACGGCCTTCATTCCTACGTGGAGGTTGGATTTGGCGATGGCAGGGTCTTTGGTGAGGGAGAGAATCAGCTGCATGTCGTTGGCATATGAGACAATGTTGAGGCAGTGATGTCGGACGATGTCGGCGAGTGGTGCCATGTAGATGTTAAAGAGGGTTGGGCTGAGGGATGATCCTTGGGGTACGCTGCAATTGATCGTGGTAGTTTTGAATCGGTATGGCGGGAGGCGAACTCTTTGTGTTCTGCCGGTGAGGAAGGAGGTGATCCATTCCAGGGTTTTGCCTCCCATCCCTCGTTAGTGGAGGCGTGTGCGAAAGGTGGCAGACAGTGTCGAAAGCAGCTGAGAGGTCCAGGAGGACTAGGGCTGCGGTCTCGCCCTTGTCTAGTACGGTCCTGATGTCATCAGTGGCGGCGATGAGGCTAGTCTTGGTGCTGTGGTTGCTGCGGAAGGCGGATTGGGAGGAATCCAGGATGTTTTTCTCCTCCAGGAAGGTGGTCAGTTGTCTGTTGGCTGCCTTCTCGATGAATCTGAGACATTTCCATGCCTTCTGGCTGTCTGGGTGCTTATGTCTGATGCTTCCATGCTCTCTGGCCTAGGTGCTTATGTGTGCTATTTCCATAGTTTCTGGCCTCAGTAACCTGGAGGCTCATGTGTGATATTTCCATACTTACTGGCCTGATGTGACCAGACCTGGGTGTGATGTTTCTATAGTTTATGGCCTTTGTGCCCTAGGTGCTAATTTTCAGATGCTTATGTGTGACATTTTCACAGTTTCTGCCCTCAGTGCCTAGGTGCCTATGTGAGACATTTCAACAGTTTCTGGTCTGAGTGGCCTGTGCTGTCTTTGAAAGAATGTCTATGGGTACATAAGACTGGGTGGGTAACCTGGTGCTCTTTAAGGTCATCATCTACTATTTACTGTGCTTTGAAAGTTGATACATTTGAATATGTAATGAAAAATGTGCTGTAAAATTCACCATTTTGGTCTGTCTTTTTCTAAAATTTTCTTGGTGGGAGAATCCCCCAAAACCCTACTAGTAGTGGTTGCTCACTGTGCTCTTTAAGGTCATCTGTGCTTTGAAAGTTTATACAATTGAATATGAAATGAAAAATGTGCTGTAAAATTCACCATTTTGGTCTGTTTTTTTCCCAAAATTTTCATGGGGGTGAACCCCCCAAACCCTCCTAATAGTGGTTGGGCTCGCACGCTGCGCACGCTCGCTACCCGCTGGAGTTAGTCTGGCAAAATTTGCCAGGGCTGATTTCAGTTCCCAGTCCGGCTCTGGATTCCTCCTGACAAGTGGTGAAGAAACAGTCCTTATATCCTCATTCATTTCAGAGATTGGAAGTTCTGACATAAGTTTAGTAATAATGTAGTAATGTAGTATACTTGTAAAGCGCACAGCTGCCCCAGCAACGGGGCGTCCCGGCGCTGTATAACTCTGGGGAACCCGTCCTGGCTTTCCCTGTGGGATGGTCCCTTGCTGGGAGTCCCCAAGGTGGAGCCAGGCATCCCCGGAATTGGTGGGGCCGTTGTGGAGATTAGGCAAGCTAATGCCCAGAGTTGCCGAGTGGAACCCCTGATTAGAGTAAGCACCGAAGCGAGAATTATCAAGTCCGCTGACCAAGGTCCACAACCCTGCCGCGTCGGGAATTGAACCCTGGTCCCAGGCTGACTTCTGCTCTCAGGCCTGCCGCCTCTAACCAGTGAGCCACACTACTCCACATATCTGACATCGATTATGTGTATCAAGGTTTGCGTCTCCTTATGGACATATAAGGCCAAAGGAAGATTGGGGCGCTAGGTGGTGCACATCCAGCATGGTCACACAACGGTGAGGCTCTGGACGACCGGTGAAGAAATCCGCCATATATCCGCATCACTGCCTGTCTTCTCTCCCAGAGGATGCCTTCAACTGGTGCCTGTAATTCCCCGGAGCTCCTGTGGTGAAATTAGCTGCCTTTTCTCTGCTTCCTGAGGAGCTACAGTGCCTCGCAATACACCGCCTGGGGGCGCTTGTTGATGCTGGAGCTGCTGCTGCCTGTCGGTGCTACACAACTCCCTGGTTGCCCACAAGGAGCTGGGCCGCTGCGGCCTCTGTGAGTACTGCGAGTCTGCCTTGGTGGGACAACTCGGAGATAACCCGCACCTCCCCTATATATCCTGAAGTGAGCCACGCAACGAATCCTGCTTGCTGTTATCTCCCCCACATGCGGCTCGGTTGCGGTGCGTTCGGCAGCTTTAATCTGGCCCCCTCCTAAGGCGCAGGGCATTGGTGATTGACAGTGGGCGCCCGCCATTTTACCACGCAACGCTTATCCTCCTGTACTCACCTGCTCCTCATCGCGCTGACAGAGAACTGCCACTGACACTTCGATCGCGCTGTGTGAAGCGCTTTGAACTGTTGTTGGCATTGCAACCCGCAACCCCGCCACACCTCCTGAGGCGAGCTGCGCACCGCATCCTGCTTGCTGAGACGTTCCCCTCATGTGGCTCGATTGCAGTGCAAGGGGCGGTTTTGATCCGGCCCCCTCCTGCGGTGCAGAGCATGGGTGAACAGCAGTGGATGCCAGCCACATTAACACACAGCGCATTTTCTTCTGCACTTGCCTGCTGCTCATCGCCGCCACTCCGATCGCGCTGTGTGAAGCGCTTTTGAACTGTGTATCACCCTTGCACCCCCATCGCCTTGAAGCGGATTGGTGCTTCCCAGCTGCTATGCCACTTGTTGACTGCTGCTGTGAGATGGAAGGGGGGTGTTGCTTGGGTCACCTCAGCCCCCTGTGGAGCTTCTTTTGTGTCTGCAGCAGTGAGGTGGCTGTCTTGCTGATGCCAGGCATTTACCCAGACACTGACCCTCCCACCTCTTCATTGTGCTGCTGAGTGTGGAATGGCCTGCGTCTGAAGGGATGTTAACTGTGTGCGGCAAACCCCTCAGAGTCCCGGGATATCTTTGTGCGTTAAGCTGCTGCCTACCCTCCTGCCATCACTGTGCCCCCTTTCTGCTGGTGGAGGTTGCCCCCCCTCACAGCCTCATCTGGTCATTCCACTTAGTAGGGTCTCTGCCATCATCTTGGTCCTTGCCCCTTCAATCACACTACTAATACAGGGTGTCCATTTTTTCGCCACTTCGTGGCCTGCGTGCCACCAACTGATCCCTGCGGCCTGCTGACATCATAGATACATGGGGATTTATCCTCAGCACCCCGGCGGTGCAAGGACACCTCTCCTCCAGGGTTTCACTCACTATAAGGGAGGTAACGACCGACTCGCCTGGCTCATACGATACAGCGGCCTGCTGCGCCTCTCTTTGGTCAGTTGACGTTTGATTCTAAGAAAGCCAACACCCGCTCTACCTCAGTTGACTCTGACTCATCGGACATGACGTTTGGTCCGCCTGCCTCGCAATCCTCCGGCGACGAAGTCAAGAAACAACTCCTAGCAGTGCAGAACAGCCTGACAGACTTGTCTGGCAAACTGGACTCAATGAATAATCGCCTTGATTTTCTTGTTCACAAAGTTGACAAACACGATGGACAACTTAAAGAGGCTGAACGTCGCAACTCTGAGACAGAAGACACCACGTCTCAACTTTGAGACCGCGTTACGAACATGGATAAGTTGCAGGAAGTGATCGCGGCGCGCTGACAACGCAATAACATCCGCCTAGTTGGTATATGCGAGTCGACCAACACAGGCCGTTTGGAAGACTATGTTGAACGTTTCCTTAAGGGCTGCTTTGGTGTTGACTCCTTTTCACCCCACCTGGTCGTTAAGCTCGCCCACCGATCCCTGGGGCCGTGGCTGCCCCCAGGCACCCCTCCTCGTCCTATTATTGCCAGGCTTTTGAACTTTAGAGACCGTGATGTGGCACTAAAGAAGGCTCGCAAAACGAAACCGCTGCAATTCGACGGCAATGCCTTTTCAATTAATCCAGATTTCACCCTCGCGGTCCAGGAGGCGCGTTGAAAATTTCTGCCTGCGAAGCAAAAACTCCGGAAGGCTACCATAGAATGTGCACTCCTATACCCTGCAAAACTGTGGATCTTCCACAACGGCAAACACATCATTTGTGCAACTCCACAGCAAGCTGACGACTTCTTGAGGATCTACTCGGCGCAACCAGTGCTCTGGACCTTCCTCGCCTGCCAGCAATTAAACTCCCACCAGGCTGGAGGTTTCCCGGCCACCTGACGTCCCTAATCTTGTGCTTTAATCCTATGAGGCACATGTCGAACTCTTGATCACCTACATCTGGCCACCGTGCATGTTATGCTTGTCGACCTACTGCATTTTGGCGATGGTCCCTGTTCAGATTAATGCTACGAGGGGATCTGATTGTCGTGACTCTCATTAGTATATATGTTGCAGTCCAGCCACTGAACATTGGAAAGGCACACTTACTATTTCACCGGGCACCCCTCTCCCCGCGTTGCTGGTCTCCCCTCTGGCGAAAGGACATGGTTCTCCTCTTCCTCTTTGGGTGTATGACATTTCGCTGCTGGATATGGGAGGTGGTTTGTGCCCACCTGGCGCCCCCCTTATGGGAGCTCCCCACTGCATGTTTGTCTTTTTGATTTTTTTATATTACTCTTCAATGACCATGCACCTTTTTCTTTGGGACACTGTAGTTTTTCTGTTGTTCTGGGTTTCTTCGGTTGGGAGGTGGTATACCGGCACAATTGGGGTGCTGTTGTGAGTGGGTTGGGTTCCATATAAGGATGAATGTTCTCCATTGCTCCCACACAGATGCTCTTTGCAGTTGGGTGGGCTGGGTGGGGGCGGTTTGGGCTGGAGGTTGATGGGGAGTTTTTTTTGTTGTTTTTTTTTGTTCACTGCATACATACTGTACATGTATCTTGTTATGCTTTCAATACACTGGTACACACCACACTGCTTTACAATCGCCTACATGACAGTGCCTTACTTCTCCCTCTCTTATGGCAGCGCACACTAAGACAAAAGGCATAAAATTGCTTAGATGGAATGTTAGAGGTCTTTGTGACCCCTGTAAACGGAGACAGATTTTGGAATATTTAGACGGGCCCCAGGTGCATATTGCAATGCTTCAGGAGACCCAAGTAGACCCCCATTCACCCCCTGGTTTTGGCTCCAGATGGGCATCGGTCCGGGCTTTCTCCTCCTACTCTACCTATTCTAGGGGTAACGTCAAACTGATTATAAAGAATACACAGTTTATACTGGGAGGCACATACTGCGACAACTCGGGCCACAGTTGTATAGTGTGGGGTACTCTATGCACACACTCAGTTGCCCTGGCTTGTAGCAATGGCCCTAACCAGGATGACCCACAATATTTCTCCTCCTTCTGGGGCCGCATATTAGATACAGGTTCTACACATGTGAATTGGGGTTTGGGGATTTTAATATAGCATTGCACCCAGCTGCGGACCGCTCCAACCCTCAGCCTCACCATTACACCAGGGCACGGGATACGCTTTTGGGGCTACTGGAGGAGCATGGGCTAGTTGATGCCTGGAGGTGTACACATCCCGCTAGGAGGGAGGGCACATACTACACTTCTGGTCACACCACGTGGTCTCGCCTTGACTACTGCCTTTGCTCCCGGGGTACAGTGCTTTGAATCCAATCTGTAACTCACCTTGCCCGTACATACTCTGACCACACTCCAGTGTGCCTTGAGATATCCCCTTCCAGTGCTGTGGTCACCCCTCGCTTCTGGCATCTCCTCCCGGGTTCCCTTTTAGATGCAGTCTTCCAGGCTGAACTTGGGGAAGAAATTAAGGATTTCTTTGACAGGAATAAGGGTTCTGTAGACCTTCTATCCACACTATGGGAGTTTTTAAAGTTACCAACCGAGGCATAGGCATATCCAAGGGCTGCAGTGCTCTCAGGGACATTAGACGTAACGTGCCTCGTCTTGAGATCGAGATATGGCAGCTGGAGTCTGACATGTGGAGGGAGGGTTCTGGCAATCGTATAGCACTACTTCGAGAAAAAGTTACTGACTATGTCATCACCGCGGACCGAGAAATGAAATACCGAGAAAAATACTTCACAACTCGCCAATATGGGGAGGGGGGCGACCTGGTCGGGCTTTAGCTACAGAGGTTAAACAGCCTTTATGCTGGAAGTGGTTGACGAAGACGGTGTACGACATAGGGATAGCCGCGATATTTTGCGCACATTCACCTCGTTCTACAAGGATTTATATAAAACGCACCATGCTTCACACCTCTATTCTGTGACATTTATTTGGGATGGCTGGGGGACACACAACGTGAGTTCCTGGCCGCGCCTTTTGAGGACGACAAGCTCAGAGAGGCTATTATGCAGATGAGGTCGAGCAGAGCCCCTGGCTCTGACGGCCTCCCAGTGGATTTTTATAAATTATACATCGAACAGCTACTCCCTGTGTTGAAGGAAGTCTTCCTTGAAGCCCAAGAGACGCAGATCCTTCCACCTTCCATGAGGGAAGCCCTAATCACCTCATTGCTAAAACCAGGTCAACCCCCCCGACGGGTGCGAGTCCTATAGACCGCTATCTTTGCTGAATACTGACACGTTTTAAGCTTTTTGCGAACCAACTGTGTCTCCAGCTAGACAAATTGGTCCTTCCCGACCAGTCAGGCTTCATACCAGGCAGGGCGACATCACACAATCTCCGCACCCTTTTTTCCATTTTGCAGACAGTTGATCATAAGCTGGCACAGGTGGCAGTCTTTTTTGACACCTCCAAGGCCTTTGATTCTGTAGAATGGGATTATTTATCCGCTGTGCTTCAATGTATGGGACTACCAATTGGCTTCCTCTCCTGGATTCGCCTGCTGTACACATCGCGAGTACTGATTAATGGGCAAGCTTCACCATCTTTCACCTTATCCCGCGGTACCCGCCATGGATGTCCCCTCTCCCCCCTCCTTTTTGCTCTCATTATGGAGCCACTGGCAGCGAGAATTAGACAGCACTACCAACATGTAGGTCTTCGTTGCCTGTTGTGCCCCATCCTCATATCCCTATATGCGGATGATGTCACCCTTTATGTAAAAGACCCCAGCCAGAATTTGAATCCTCTTCTGCGTGAATTTGTACGATTTGGTGGCCTTTCAGGGGTTAACATAAATTGGTCCAAATCGCAAATCTTCCCATTGACTAGTTCTGCTGTTCCCTTTGAGATGGACTACCCAATAGTGTGGTGCAACGACGAGGTCTAATATCTCGGGATCAAAATCACAACGAATCATGAGGAACTCATGCACCTCAACTATGGATGCGCCATTGAACACCCTCTGGATAGTGTTACCCTTAACTATGGCAGGTCGTATTTCCCTTATTAAAATAGTTATATTACCGAAATTCCTCTATCTATTCCTTAATATACATTATAACCCTGGGCGCCACTTCTTCTGTTCCCTCCGGTCGGAACTGACTAGACTAGTGTGGGGGGGGTAAACAACCCTGTATCCAATGGGACACGCTTGTACGACCATATGAGCATGGAGGCCTGGATATTCCAAACTTTGAGATGTATTACGTCACTGCACAGGTAAATTTTGCTCATTGTTGGGTCCACCCCCCCACGATACACCCCTCACATAGCCACTGAGGATTGGTTGTCAGATCCCATCCCGTTGCGATAAGGAGCCAACCTCGATTGACTGCACAAACGCAGCCTGCGCTCATATTCTAGCTCATACGTCTGCACCCTATCTCTACTCTCCTGTACTTCCTTTGAATTTTCACCCTGATGTGGCATTGCTGCAAGAAGGCATTTTTAAAAACATAACACGTGCACGGAATATTCACACCTGGGGTGATCCCAGCTGTTATGTCATGACCCTCCACCCTCTACCATGGACACGTTTCTGTAGGCCCACCTGAGGCATGGGATACCAACGTGCCATGCCATGTTTCCCTCAGAACCTCCCACCCTGTTGCCTCTGCATCATATGCTTCGGGCGGAGAACGTTAGCCACCTGGTGTCTGTACTTTGCCACTCCCTGTACTCCGTTCATGACGATTCGCCTTGTACTTCCCGCGCTAAGTGGGGATAAGATCTGAGTCAAGAGCTAACTGATGAGCAGTGGACATATTGCTGTCAACAGACCGGGGGGATCTCCTCGAACAGCAGGTTACACATTATCCATTACCGTTATCTTCAACGTTATAACCACACTCCCGTGCGGCTATACAGATACGTGCTGCGCAACTCTGACAGCTGTGTTTGGTGCCAGGCGGGACAGGCGGATGTCCTTCACCTTGCCTGGGCATGCCCTGGAGTATATGACTACTGGCAGCTGGTATTTGATGCTCTCGATTCCATGACTGCTTCACCTTTCCCTAGATCTCCACTCACTGCTCTCCTGGGCTACACTACGCCTATCCCTACCACATACAGACAGTTTGTTTCTTTCAGCCTGGTTCTGGCAAAGCGGCGTGTGGCCTGCAGATGGGGCCGTAGCCGCGTGCCAAAATTCAAGGAATGGTTGGGAGATATGATCCTCTCGCAGGGCCAACTTTGCACGTATGCTTATTTATTACCTCGCTCTTCCCAACCCCGGGATATATGGGGACCGCCACAGTACTATTTGCTAGAGCATCCTCTCACTGTTGATTCCTAAAACTGCGCGCGGGGCATGTGGTCCAGCAATAATCTTGCCTTTCTTGTGGTTTCTGGGGTAGGGCACACAGACCGGTCTTGTTACATTTGCCGACATGTACTGAGCATTGTACCCTGTTTCCTCCATTGTCATCGACCACCCAGTATGTACTATGCAGCTCTCTTGTTGATTACGTTTCATGGGTCGTAAATCTTCAAATGTATGCATCCTTGCACAATGATAATGTAATTAATGTACCTTTTGACTGCATCACTTGTACCCTGCTGACATTTGTTTAATAAAAATTCAACAAAAAAAAAAACAAGGCCACAGGAAGGTTTTTCAAATGACCTTATTTTGGTTATATATCTATATGCATTCTTACTTATCCTTGACATGCTTGGGAATAGCCATTTGACCCAGACAAATGTCACCTTAGTGGTTGTATCTATGTTAATATTTGAAAAACCTGAAATTATCACATTTCATACAAAGACAAGATCACGCGACAAGTACTTTCAAAGTTTTAGATGAAGAAGATGGCGTATGCCGTAAGCGAAGATGGGGTAGGGCCTACCCTTGATGGAGTTGTTTCGGATGTTTTACGTCACTCTGGTGTAGGTCTACAATATTTCCTTTCCCACTGATGGAAAAGGGATGTGAAATTGGTTCAATGCAGCTGGATGTGAAAGACAGTTTATTGTAACCCTGCTCAACCCACCCTATAAATTGTTTAAGGGGAATAATGGCTACTGTGTTACTAACAATTTCCTAAACCTAGTCCTAGGGCATTGTGGTATCAAAAACAAACCTATTTTGCACTTTACAATATTATACATACAAATAGTACTAAGAGGAATAATTACTTGTAACTAAAAGCATGTATTGCAACAGTGCAAACCTGTTTCTCAGCACAGCTAAAACAAACCCACAAAATATCTTAAAAACAGAGAATGAACCTTTTGTAAATAACTAGCATAAAATGAATATTTCTCACATAGTTAAAATGTCATTTAAAACCAAACACCTAAACAACCTTTTTTTATGTTCAGCACTAGGAGAGCATGGGAATTGGAACTCCGATTTTTACTTTCTTTGGGTAGAAACAACACACTGCATACCTTGTGGACAGCAAAACATTACAGTTATCAGTGAGGCATGAATGCAGTGTTCCCTGGGTAATGAAATCTGCCCTCTCTACTTGCAGCAGTGTTGTTTTGTCTGGACTCAGATTCTTGTTATCTGTATCAAGTATAATGTAGTATTTTCTTGATGTGCTGGCTGCAGTCAAGGTCATCTCCTATAGTATCTTGCGTGACAATCTGGGTGAAGGACCTATCCTGACAAGTGGTCAAGTGACAATCCTTATATACTCTCAGAGATCAAAAATTCTGGCATACATTTAGGAATGTGTGAAATAGATTACGTGCATCAAAGTGTGCATCCCAGATGTATCAAAAGAATAGAATAGAATAGAATAGAATAGAATAGAAACAGATTTGTAAAGCGAGTGGTTACACGGGAGCGTCCCAGCGCTATAGAGCAGAGAATACTGTGAGGGGAGTGCTAAATTAGGAGTCCTGAGGATAGAGAAAGGTTTTAAGAAGCTTACGAAACTTCGAGTGGCTGGATTCAGTTCGAATCCTAAGAGGGAGTGCGTTCCACAGAGTCGCTGCATTGACAGAGAATCGACGTCCTCCTGTTCGAGCTCCCTTTACTCTGGGGACAGTGGCAAGATGCCGATGATCGGAGCGAAGGGCCCTGTTAGCCTTGTAAGGGCACACTAAGCTCCTCAAGATAGGGGGTCCCTTACCCTGTAGGGATTTGTGGACAATGCACAGGGATTTGAACTTTATCCTCTCGCGTATTGGCAGCCAGTGAAGAGATCTTAGGGCAGGTCTAGCTGAGGACCTTGCAGATGAGCCTGTAAGCAGCCTGGCTGCAGAATTTTGAATCAATTGGAGCTTGTTAATGGTGGCTTCAGAAGCGCCCAAATAGAGGGCGTTACTGTAGTCCAACCTTGAGAGGATTAACCCTTGGATGAGAAGTTTTCTCGAGGGGGGAGGTAGTAGAGGGAGCACTTTTCGGGCTGAGCGAAGTAGGCCAAAGCATATGCCTGCTGTTTTTTTGGCTTGAGTTTTGAATGAGAGGTCCTGTTCGAGCCACACCCCTTAACTTTTAATTTCATTTTTTGGAGCGGGAAGAGCCCCCAGACAGGCGGGCCAGATGGATTCAGCTAAAGATGACAACTTATGTCCTAGGAGCATGAGCTCGGTTTTAGTTCCGGTTAATTTAAGAAGGGATTTACTCATCCAGGCATGTATTTCGAACGGAAGGAGTGAAGGTTTTCAGGGCATTGGTCCACTTGAGTGAGCGAGACGACTAGTTGTGTGTCGTCCGCGTAAATGACTACTTTAATCCCAAAAGGAGAGACCACATCTTCCAGTGGTGACATGTACACGTTGAACAATGTAGGGCTCAACGAGGAGCCCTGCAGTACACCACACTGGAGGGGGATTCGGTTGGACCGTGCGTTGCCTTCCCAAACCTGGAAAGTCCGGTTGTTTAAGAACGATGTTAGCCATGACACGGCTGTTCCCGCCAACCCCATATTAGTAAGGCGCTGAATTAAGATGCAGTGGTCAACCGTATCAAATGATCCTCCTGAATCCAAGATACACCTCGCCTCTTCGACAACCGCTATGAGGGCGGTGTCTGTGCCCTGACCTGGGCGGAAACCTGTCTGAGAGCTACGTAATAGCTCATTAGTTTCCAGAAAGGATGACAATTGCTGGTTGGCAATTTTCTCGGCAATCTTGCTCAGCCCCGGCAGCAACGAAATAGGCCGAAAATTAGCCAACTCAGAAGAGTCCAGCTGTGGCTTTTTTAGTTTGGCTTTTACAATAGCTTCCTTCCAGCTAGGAGGGACGATGCTTTGAGAAAAGGAGGCGTTTATTAAATCAGTGGCCAAGGGGGAGATGGTAGATGCAATACATTTTAGGATATGCATAGGGGTGGGGTCGCTGGGAGATCCGCTTTTCATGGATGACAGGAGTTTTGGGAATTCTTCCCTGGATACGGAAGCACAGGAATCCAAATGGGGGCCAGATGTAGGGGCCCTAAAACTGCCAGGATCTAAAGGGCAGTCGCTTTGCGGTAAAGTTTTTTAATATATTTTGAATTTTACTATCAAAAAAGTCCGCAAGCTGATTACATTTGGCCCCTGAAATGTCTGGGACGGGCGGAGGGTTAGGAATCTTCAGGATTTCCCTCACTATCCGGAAGCTTTCTTTGGAGGAGTTCGAGGACATTCTGATTTTCTCTTCGAAGAATGCAGCCTGGGCAGCTTTAAGTGATGTTTTATAGGACCTAATAGCTGCTTTGTAGGCGGCTTTGTTGTGACAGGCCCAATCTTTCCTCCACATGCGTTCTAATTTCTTACAACCTTTCCTTAGGTCTCTAAGTTCTGGCGGGTACCACGGAGATTTAAAAACACTACTCTTTTTTACCACTCTTTTTCTAGGAAGGACAATGTCGAGTGAGCTGTGGAGCCAACTCACAAAGTTTTTATCGGCCACCAAGGGATCGGGATCGTGTAAGGGGGCAGTCTGCTGCAGTCTGAGAGTCCAGTTCTCAAACGAGAGCTTGGACCAGGCCCTTTCTAAAGTGCGTGATACAGGGTCTTGAAATGTGTCAGTGCAGGTTCGCCAGGAAAACGGGACTAGGAAGTGATCAGACCAGGGAAGGGGACTTGGGGGGCTGGATTCCAGGAGAGGAATGTTGGAAAATATTGGGTCCAAAAGGTGTCCCCTATTGTGTGTGGCGTCTGTGTTTTTAAGCACCAGCTCATAAGATTTTAAGTTGAGCTGAAGTTCTGCCACCGCTTTGTCATGGGGGTCATTAAAATGAAGGTTTAAATCTCCCAAAAGAATGAAGTTGGATGCAGTGGAAGCTGAGGCAATAATTGTCTCTAATAGCGAACTATTAGAGACAATTATTGCCTCAGCTTCCACTGCATCCAGCATCTTTAGGGTGGTCTTACCCCATACTTTTTGCCTGCTTGCCTCCTCTTACTGCTGATTCTTTTTGTTGGCCTTACAAACTATGAGCACTTTTAATTTACTTGAAGATCCTAGTACAGTGCACTAAATGTGCCCAGGAACTGTAAAGTAAAAGCTGCTAGTGGGCCTGCAACACACAAGTAGCCCTTTAAACATGTCTCAGGCCTGTCCCTGCAGAGCCTGTTTGTGTAGTGTGCGCTGCCACTTCGACTTGGAATTTAAATCCCCTTGCCAAGCCTTAAACTCCCCTTTTATTTCATATAAGTTACCCCTAAGGTAGGTCCAAGGCTGCCCATAGCGCAGAGTGTCATGTAACCAAAAGAAAGGACATGCACATTCGATTTACCGCTCTCATAGGCTAACATTAAAGTCCTTATTACACTTAATAGCCTGTAATTCCTAATTGAGAGAAGGTGGAAATATCATGTGTAGTACCTCTGGAAAGGCAATGCCAATTCCTCTTGTATGGAGAAAGTGGATTTTAAGTTACCCTTCTGAAAATACTACTTATAGAAAGTTGAACATTTCCTTGCTTTTAGGGGCTCATTAGGATGGTGGAAGGACCGCCACAGCCAGCCTGGCAGTGGCGGTCCTTCCCACATCCGACCCCCATTTTCCCACCACCAGATTACGACAGTGGTGGGATCCAGAATGCGACCGCGGCGGACAAAAAGTCAGTCCACCACAGAACCACCACAGGCAATCATTGTGATTGCCTGGCGGAGCAGTCTGCAGCAATGAAATGGCAGTGGTGCATAGCATAGCAGGCACTGTCTGGCATATCACAATGCTGTTTCCAGCCAGCCTTTCCATGGCATATATACTGCCATTGAAAGGCTGGGGGATATTGGTTTCGGGGGCCCGTTGCAGGCCCCCATTGTGTTGGGGGGAGGTGTGGGTACACTGGGGGGTACCCATGGTACCCCCAAACATTTCATTGTACCAAGTGGCAAGCAGCGTGTCATGGCTGCCACGTATTGAAGTAAAATGCGCTACATGCCATTTTAACTTCACGACGGGTGCTGCTGTCAGCAGCACCCACCACAATGTTAAAATGCAAGATGCGACAGACATTGTGGTGCTCGCATCCTGATTTGGTGTTGGACTGCCACATCTATTGAGGACGGTCCTGGTCTCCAACACGATGGCGGACAGACTTAAGTCAGTCCACCATCGTAATGAGGCCCTTAGTTCTGTGGTGTTTGCTTCCTGTCTCTGATCACTGGCTGGGCTGGGTGACAGTTCACTTTGTGTAATCCCCCTAGACAGTCCCACACAAAGGAAAAGCTGGGTGTAACTTCATGCATCTACCTAAGAGGAAGCAGGGGTAGACCGGGGCATACCCTCACCCATCTGAAAAAGCTGGGCTCTGACCACACACAAAGATCTGCATAGCTCCCTGCAGTGAGTCTTGAGCCATGGAAGAACCTGTGTGCACTTCAAAAACCCTTCATTGAAGTCATCCTACTTCAAAGGCACAACTAGGTATATGTACTGGACTTCTGACCCTACCAACTCAGTACACTTCTGGACTTGAAACCACTTTTTCAAGAAGAACAATTGCTGTGCTCAGGATTGCTGCTTGCTGTACTGCTACTCTGGAAGATTGCTGCTTTACTGTGCCCTCTGCTGCCTGCTTACTCCATCTGACTGTCCAAGAGTGTCTCAAAGGGCCTCCTGTTCTTCAAAGCTTGAGGGATATCAATGTCCTTAACCCTGTGCCTGGGTCATTGCAAGTCAATTCAGGTGCTTGCTCCAGTAAAATTGATGCATGCTCCTCTGCAATGAGCAGGATCACTGTATCACAGGAGAAGCCTAAACAGAATCAGCGCATCATACTTGGGCCCCCGAGCAGTATAATCTGAACCGGCACACCGACTGCCACAACACTGCCACCACAAAAGGATGACTGACGCATCCCTATGACATCATGGAGAAACCCAGTGCATTAGCTATGTATATAGGGCAGAGACTGCCACATTGCCGTAACTGCTAAAGGATGATCAACTCATACTTCGACAGTGTGGAGAAACCCAGCACATCGGCTATGGGATCTATGCATAGTGGAACCAGCGGTCGTCTTCAGAAATCGGCGCATCACCATCAATGCATGCCGAAAAACAATGCATCCCCTCGACTGAGGGACTGATATTGACGTATCGTGTTTGCAACCAAGGATTAAGAAACCTTTGCTCAGCAGGCCCTGCATGGGTCATATAAGCCAGCCTGTGCTCCATCACAGGCGGCTTGAACTCTTGAATTTGTCCTGGTCCAGCGTAGCTCGTTAACTCTAAAGTGGTATTTGCTTCTGAGCGCTAGTTTTGCATTTAATCTGTAAAAATGCATATCTCGATTTCTATCTATTGAATATTTGTCATTGTGGTCTTGTTTTATGTACAAATTACAATCTATGGGCCCGATTCACAGAATGAACTTAAGACTCAATCCTAAACTTACTACTATTTTGGTATTCACAGAATGCACTTACTACTTTTGGCATTCACAGAATGAACTTACTACTTTTGGTATTCACAGAAGTTAGGATTTTGTCTTAAGTCTGTCTTAAGTCTGTCTTAAGTTTGTCTTAAGACAAACTTAAGACAAAATCCTAACTTCTGTGAATACCAAAAGTAGTAAGTTCATTCTGTGAATGCCAAAAGTAGTAAGTGCATTCTGTGAATACTAAAATAGTAGTAAGTTTAGGATTGAGTCTTAAGTTCATTCTGTGAATCGGGCCCTATTTGTCTAAACTTGTGTGAAGTCTTTTTGTGGGGTTTTCAGTGCTTGACTGTTGTTGTATTGCACATATACTTACCACATTGTCTCCTAATGTAACCCTCCCTGCTCTGTGCCAAGCTAACAGAGGGTGAGTCCAGGTTAATTTAAAGTGTGTATCTGACTTACACGACAGAGTGCATACCTTGCCAACCAGAAACCCAATTTCTAACAAAGGTAAACTGATATCAATTTAGACTACACTATTTTGGCTATTTGTCTGTATTAGCTCTTCTTTGACCTTGACATTGTGAAAACAAGACACTCGTCCCAGACTTGATGTCACATGGGGTGTGATATATATGTCATTGTCTGAATGACTTGACCACTACAGAGTTCATGGAATGACATGGTCGGATGACATCTGCGTCAGTGGCAGACATAACAATAATCCTGCATATTATGTAAAAAATAGCATTTCACATTAGTTTACATTTGAGAAAATGGCGACACCTATTACCTAAACTGGAGCAGGGGCCCACTTAAAATGGAGTCAAACCTTCGAGGCTTTATGTCAAAATGAAAAACGCTCAAATAGCACTGGTTAATGAAATATGCATATAAAATGTATATTTTAAAATCCTAATTTGGCACAAATGAGCTGAATTGCAACGATACAGAAAAAGCAGTAATGCTGCAAAACTAATTTATATGTAATGAGAACAACAAGAAACAACCTAACCTAGTTATTGCATTTTATAGTCCTAGCATCCTCTTTGACCTGTATCTTGCCACTCTGCCAGTTCTAGTACATTAGTAAATAAACTCACCAATGCTGAGTTTCAAAGGTGGTGCTCCTTGCATACCTGTTTGCTCAACGATAAATCCTTGTTTTTTTCTGTATAGAAATAGAAAGACTTGGGGATAAATTCAAAACTCACAAGCCATTTGTGAAGGACACCTGCCACACAGCAATCTTCAGTCAGTGCTGAACTCATGCCTCTGCTGTCTGATATCCCTTGCGCAAAGCTCTTCTCTCACTGCTGGCCTGATACATGAGGTTTTCATAAGGTGAAGCTAGTAAGCTTCTTTAAAACTGTTGGATTTAACAATAAGGTAGGTTTAGCAGAGATCTTATTAAAAACTATTAGAATAAACAACTATCATGAGGTGGAAAAGTTAGGGGTGGGTGAAATTACGCAGAGTTGCATAAAAACCCTGGGGCCGATTCACAGAACTAACTTAAGACAAAATCCTAAACTTACTACTTTTGGTATTCACAGAAGTTAGGATTTTGTCTTAAGTTTGTCTTAAGACAAACTTAAGACAGACTTAAGACAAAATCCTAACTTAAGTCTGTCTTAAAACAAACTTAAGACAAAATCCTAACTTCTATGAATACCAAAAGTAGTAAGTTTAGGATTTTGTCTTAAGTTAGTTCTGTGAATCAGGCCCCCTGTGAGGTTCTCTGGAGTTCCATGAACTTGTGAAATCAGGCACGTTGAGCTTCTCCTTCTGATTTTTAGCATTGTGGGCTTATTTCGATGCTGACAATTCAGTGCAAACTGCACCACGTGGTGTGTTACAAGTTGTTGATTCTTGAGCTGATTTTGCTTCAGCTTAAAGTAGATTTTTTAATCAAGAGGCAGCTTTCTGACCTCCAACGGTCACGACCTCCTGTCCTTGGCTGCTTTGGAGAAATCTCTCTGGGTGCCAACATAGGGACCAAGAATCATGCGTGTTGTATAGCGTTTTAGGACCATAGTGTAAGTTTTCCCGATTCATGCCCTTATATAGGTATAAAATACTGTATCCTTATATAGGCATTAAGGACATAACTCATGTAGTCCTAATATAGCTTGGCTACTTCCACTAGTTCTGAAAATCTACAACGATTTCTTGGAAAAACCCGCCTTCAGCAGTCAGCGACTTCCCCCTGCATGAATATTAATTTATCCAGGAACTCATGGAGTTGTCAGAGAATTAAGTCTCTAATGACGTTATTATGTCCAACCTTACGTCCAACTCTGCACCTTCAAGGTATAAATATGCCCACACTAGTCCATACAAACACACGGTGGTTTGGAGCAGTTCGACTATCTACCTACCCGACACGCCCTACGCATCAAGTGCCGAAGGAAGCCGACCCTCCAGCTGACGCACTGAGCGACGCTGGACTTTCTCCTGCCGAGAAATCCAGCTCCAGTGTTTCCAAGCTACCCTTGCGGGTTGCTGGGAAATCGAGTCCTGAGAGAGAGATACAAGACCTCCTACATTCTAAAAACCAAGGTACGGAGCTGATGAGACCCTTTAGAGAATTATTTGATTAGATTCTTGGCAACAAAGACTAAAGCTAGGCTACAACTTACTTACTTCTTCCCTTGACTAGACCTAGGTTAGGTACACCGGGGTAGGCGTATTTTAGAAGCACCAGTTGAGTACGTTTAGACATTATTTATCACTGTATGTACTTTATGCATTTTAGGTATTTTATGGCTTAGAAACAATATCATGCTTTTACAATATTATTTTATAATACTCTTTGTATTTTACGCTTTGTACATTACCGCAAGTATTATGATTGCAGCAGTTCATTTCTTATGCTTGAGAAAGAAAAGTCGGCCAATAAATATATTTTATTGAAAACGCCTGTCTCTCTATTTTCTCTGCACCTCTGGTGAAACGAAGCATGCACGATTGACTGAGTGAAATAACTATCTATTGTTTCCACGACTCTGGAGATATATTTCTTATTCTTGGGAAACAAAGTTGCCATGTTTTAAGCAGTTGTCAGAAACTAATCACTTCTTGTTCATTCGAGAACGTTTCTAGTGATCTCTGAGCAAGCTGGCACACACACAATTAAGTTTAGTATATTCGGTAGAGACCTAGTCCACCTCAGTCCTACGTCCATCTACAGGTTATATTATTCCAATGCCCAGAGCCTATTGGGAATATAGTAACTACACTACAAAGGGATGCCAATTCTTGCTCGCCTTTGCCAACTTTCTGTTGACTAGCAGCACATAAGAAAAAACACTGTCACAAGGCCCTCGACGAATTTGGCCAGCATTCTGCTTTACTTGCATAGTGCAGAATGGACTAAAGTCTGCCAACTTTAGTGGCAGAGCCGAGCATATTGTTTATCGTCATTTTGTGACACATTTGCTTAACAGAAGAATATGCTAGTGATGTGCATTCATCGGAAACATAGGTATTTACTTGTTGCTTGTTTAAAAAACATATTAAAATGAAAAATCTCTGTACAACAAAAAAACACAATATGGGGCCGATTAGGATGGCGGACGGACTTGCGTCCGTCCGCCACCCCTGAGTTGGAGGGACCGTCCGCATGGGCAGCGGCGGTCCCTCCATAGCAATTAGGATGTGACCGCCACCCTGGCGGTCACATCCTGTATATTTTACATTGCGGCGGATGCTGCTTGAAGCAGCATCTGCCGCAATGCAAAAAACGAAAGGTGTGCATTTGCATGCACAAAGCGGCAGGCACCGCGCGGTGCCTGCCGCTTCGTGCACGCAAGGGCAGGGGCATGTGCACCCCCCACGCAACCTTCACCCAGGGGGCCCGCAACGGGCCCCCAAAGTGACTGTCCGTATGCTTTTCCACGGCGGAAAAGCCGCCGCGGAAAAGCATGTCTCACCCTGCATCCTAATATGGCTGGCGGTGTCTGATAGACACCGCCAGCCATGTTATTGCTTTTCCGCCGTGGTCGCCTTCCGACCGCGGCGGAAAAGCGGCGGACGGATTGGGAGACCCACCAGCCATCCTGATTTGGCGGTGGGTCTTTCAGGCCTCCTCGGCGGATTTTCCGCATACTCCGGGCCGGCGGTGGCTTCCGCCGGCCCGGAGTATGCGGGAAATCCGCCATCCTAATGACCCCCTAAGTGTAGATTTTTCGAGGTGTCTCCATACACTTGACTAAAATGATAATGATGCCCCTGAAAAGCTGTATTTGGTACATTTGCCAAGTAGATGAATTCCCTGCTTGCTCAAAGTCAATTATTATTTTTGTGCATATTATTTTTTGTTTCAGTCAGTAAAATGTTGTGTGTTGCACTATGTCTATAAAGTAACAGTCGATAAATCAACAATATAGTTATGTTGTGGTATTCTCCATAGATTGTTTAAATTTGTGTGAATGATTGAGTGCATAATTTGAATGTGCTGTCAATCATCTACGAGTTGGTTTGAGTTAATATTTGGATATTCTTTTCATTATTGGTGTTGGCACATAAATTGAAGTAGATTCTGTGATATGTGTGTGAGTATATTTTGAGGAATATTTACATCCTTGAATTGTCTTGGAGCAGCAGGGGTTTTTCTGGTTGCTCTTCTAGCAATGTGTATGACTCTATTATATTTTTCTAAAGTGTTCTGTATATTGTTGTGAGCTTGTACTAGGCTTTCTGAGTTCTTGCAGTACCTTTTTTACTTCAACTTCCATAATGGTTGGGATGTAATTGTCCTCTTTCATCTTTTCAAAAATATCTTTCTGTGTAGTTGATCTCCATTTACTTGAATTAGAATGCTATTTTCAGTGTTTTCTCTTGATCTATTGTGTGTGTGCCCACATACCACATTTTACTAACAACTTACCTTTCTGAGATGTAATATATGGAACTCTTTCCAACATTTGAGGTTTAGAATATTATAATAAATATTAACTTAAAATAATATTTTTATATCCCATATCATCATTTAAACATGTGTTACTTTTCTGCACTTATGGTTGTTGTGGTATTTTTCTAAAATGTTTGTTGACTTCTTTGCTTTTCTCAAATGTATTTGGAACTTTGTTTGATATTTTCTTCTGAAAACAATTAGACTTTTAGTGCTAAATGGTAAAGTTTTTTTAACATATGTGAACTAATTGCTGGCGTGATATGACCTATTGGCTAAAGCTGAAGTGAAACTGACACAGGCAGCATCCGTCGGAGCGGCAGTGGAGAAAGCACATCTTAATCTTGCCCTAGCAACAACCAATATCAATGCGATGTTTGCAAGAAAGGCCGTTGAGAGAGAAGTTTACTGCTTGAAAGCAATACTGATATGAGAATAGTGAGCGGGTTGGACCCCTTCTCACTATTCGAACCAGGCAAAGATCAACACAAGGGGCAAAAGAGAAGACAGGGCCAAAATGGTGATATTAGCGATGATCGTCAGGGTATTCCCTAGATCTTCAAGGGGTATTATCAAAATCTTTAAAGTGAGGAAGGGGATTCAGGGGCTGGCACTATAATACAATATTTAGAGTCAACCCCTTCTCTAAAATTTAACTTTGAAGAACACGTATAACTCAATCCCCCCCCACATGGGAAGAAATCCAGATGGCCTTAAGGTCTACCATCATGAAAGCAGTTGGGGCAGACAAGCTACCCATGAAGTTATACAAGGTGTGCTTTGCCATCTGTAGGCATCTCTCACAGACTTGTTTGTATGCATCTATGAGGGCCTTACCCCACCAGTGTCTTGGTCAGTAACAAATATAGTTGTTTCCCCCCAAAAATATAAATATGTCCTTGAGCCCGAATCGTAGTGACCAAAAATGCTTATTAATAGTGATACCAAAATCTATTCAAACTTATTAGCCAAGCGGTTAGCCAGTATGATCGGTAAGATTGGCTACCCTTGCAGCATGGTTTTGTACAAGGGAGGGGGACTACAGATCATATTTGATGGGTTATTACTCTTCTGAATGCTTCTTTGGTGGTGGGAAAACCTATGGCTTTTATTTTATTAGGCTCTGGGAAAGGTTATGATTGGGTCCCCTGGAGGTATTTATGGGCTGCCTTCAACTGGTATCATGCCTGGCTAAATTAAAGCAGAACGAGCACTGTAGTGTATTCCCATGCCCAGGATAGAATTAAAGGGGGGGACAATCAGCACCAATTCAGATCCAATGGGGCGACGAGAAAGAGTGTCCCTGTTCCCCATTGCTGTTCGTCGTATATATCGACCCCTCAATATGGAAATTGGACAACAATGCTATAATACCTCATATGGAGTGCCATGGATGGGACAGAAAAGTGTTGACATACTCTGATGATGTTGCCATATTGATTCCTGATCCTCAATCACACTGATAGAAATTGAAAACAGCAGGGTATCTTTGGTAGATTTTCTGGGTATTCTCTAAATTGGGATGAAATCCAAGTGGTTATTAAAAGTAATGTACAGCTTAATGATAGCAGGGTGATGGACAAGCAGGTGTACCTTGTGTGTCAGCAAAACTGCTAGTGTGGACCAAATAGTGGAGAATAATCCATCAATCTGTTAAAATTATGTTTCTTCCGGGTCATCCCACTTGAATTTGAAAATCAATGGTCAAAGATAATTGATGAGACAGATAATCAGGTTTTCAGGTCTCTCAAATGTATGACTTTCTCTAAGCAAAGAGGAAAATTGCCCATCCTGAATTTTAAATTAGATGATTGCATGGCAGCTCTACTGTATATAACTACTTTATTTGGCGAGGTGGCTGGATCTTTAAGGGAAACCAAATCCCTGGGTTTTGATCTACTGCTTCGAGTAGAGTCTAGGGGGTCCCTTCTCTGTCTATTAGAGCTCAGTTATTTGAAAAAAAATGCTTCAAGGCTATTGAAGGAGTTTATAAGATCTGGACAACATTCCAGAAGAAATTGCGACTGGAGCAATTTAATTGTTACAGTCCAATTCAAGAAACCCTGGGTATCCCAGGGGTTTTCTGGGACTCCTATGCAAGTGGATGGAAGTGCAATGGTTTTCGAAGACTAGGAGATTTCTACACCAATTTCTTCAATCAATCTCCGCCATCTTTTCACGAATGGCTAGCGTGATTGATGCCAATCTACAACCTCTGGCTCTCGTTGTACTCTAGCAGGGAAGGAAAGCCAGGAAGAAAAGAAACTGAATTTTAGCTCCCTTTATAGAATGGATATTGGATCAGCAAGACCGGTAAATTTATCTTATAGTGGAATATAAAAAGGGGTTACCTTGTTCTCATTATCTCTGCTAAATTCGCACATGGCTAAACTGCAAGGTATGATGGTATTCTATTTGGTGACCCCTATTTGTATTTTGTATACTGCATTTACGCTGTCCCGTTTATTGAATCAAAGTCAAATATAGTAGGTACTATTCTAGAGACTATAATATCTGTATGAAGTTGCATAAGATTCATAGGTTTGTTGTTATTTTTGTATGGAATTTATAATGAACTGCGTTTTTTATGCTCTATATGATGTATTGAACACATGTTCTCTACGTGTGTTGATTTGAAAAAAATCAAAAACTCTGTGCAGGTCATAAAATATCTTCAACAGGAATATCATAAGTAAAATATAATTTTTAGTGTTTTTTTTAGTTATGTCATTTGTAAGTCATAATTAGTGTGCATTTCATTGTAGTTTTGTTTGATTCTATTTGTTGTTTAATTTTTATATTTTTGTATTTATTAGTGGGATATTGGGTTTGTAGGAGGTAAGGGTGGGTAGATTTTTAAAACATGCATATTGTGAAGTAAATATTTCTATACTGTTTTAATGATATGCAAATTAATTTTTTTCTTACTTTAATATTCAATAAATATAAATTGTATTTTTTATTGAAATACTTCTAAGAAATATATATATTATTGAAAATGTAGATGTATAACAATTTTTTTAGTAAAGTAAAACTATTAGAACTTCTTTGCATGCAAGTGTTACATTTTGTAATTTTTGTGAAACATAAGTTTATTACAAATCTTTCACTTTTTTGTTTTAAAATTAATATTTTATATTGAAATATATTTGTATTTCTTTATATACAAAATTGGATTTATGTAAATATCTAGTATATGATTACATATTATGGATTATGATTTTATTTTTTATTTTATGGTTACATGTGTGGGAATGGTAGCAAATATATACAAATTGAGAATTATTAATAGTAATAACATTGGGGTCTATTACGATGGCGGGCGTATGTCTGCCACCAGCCCGTCGGTGGCAATCCAACCGAGATTGAAACCTGGAAAACCGCCGATCTGATTAAGATTGCGTTGGTGACCACGGCAGAGAGACCGCCGCTTTTCCGCAGGTAGCAATCCACCTGCTGGTCTGGCATGCAGAACTGGACCGCTACAATGCTGGCGGTGCAGGGCCAGGCTCCGCCGGCGGTAGCCAGCTTTTCCGCTGCGGTGGAACCGCCATTAAAAGGCTGGCAGGGATTGGTTCCGGGGGCCCAATACGGCCCCCAATGTGTTGCGGGGGTTGAGGGTGACATTTCCCTGTACCAGGTGGCAGGCAAGGTGCAGTGCCTGCCAAGCAGTGCAGGACAATGCAGGACATGCTTCTTTTGACATCACGGTGGTGCTGCTAGCAGCAGCAACCACTCCAATGTTAAATCCTGCAATCATACCACCGCGGTCGGATTTGGACTGTGGAGCATACTATTTGGACTGGAGGTTATGCCGTGATACAAAAGGCCGGTCTTTTCTCACTACCATTGTTTTTTATGTGTTAATGTTTAAATACTAATATAAAGGTTTGTAGTTTTGGTTAATGTTTTAGTTGTTTTAATAGCAAAGAAATTATCTGTGAGTATGATGGATTGATTGTGTATATGTTTACATTGTATTAGCTTGTTTAAACTGTTTTAGATTGCAGTGGGAAGAATACATGCCACCTTTTTATTGTCAAACACCTTCTCTTCAGATGGTTGATTGTAGTGGGAATAGTAAATTTCACAGTTTTATTGTCGAACCCCTTCCTCCAATATTGTTAGTTTGGAGTGGGAATAGTAAATATCACCCCTTTAGTGTCTTATGTCTTTCTCACAAGGTTCCAACCATGGAGATGATACTGAACATGATGCACCACTTATCCCTCCCGAGGACAGTGCTTGTCAAGGGACCAACACTTTAAATCAAACACTGTCCCCTTGTGGCAAGGTGGGGTTGGGTACAGTAAAAAAGGAGACTGGGTGTACTGAATCTGCTCTGGGGCCTTGCCTTACTGAGCTGATTTAGTTCTAGCACCAAGTTCGCAGGAAGTGTACGAAGCATGAAAACATCTAAAGCACTGGAGGAAATAATGATCTGGCCTGGAGATAATGTTTATTACCTTGAAGGTGATGATAACTCAGCCTTGCCTAACACTGTTGTGTAGTTCCTACTAATCCGTAGGATCTTCGCATTGTTTGGACCACATAAAGTAAGGGCTTGGTACCCAGACTGATTCCGGACACCCACGCAGGATATGTTGACCTATAGACCAGCTAGCTCACAGTGACTCTGTGAACCCCCCTAGCCTCCAAGGTAGTGAACAGTTTCTGGCAACCATTGAACATGACAACCCCCATCCCTAATAGATCATGGATACCGTTAAGAATCTTTTGCTGAGTCACTCCTGCTCACGTATTCTCAGAGAATTATACAGAAAATACACAATGTTATTCTTGCATAACATACATGTGCTGCTTCATTTGTGGACAGAAGCAAACAAAGGAGATTACAAGCTCCAAAAGAGTGAACAGTAGATACATATTCGATCATGGTGCTGAAGAACTGACTATATGCAGGCATATACGCAATATGATGATCAAACATACTCCTAATATGTGAACCCTACTCTTAGTGTACTAGGGTATGTGCAGCTGTAGAGCTAAGAATCCCCCCATGGATGATCCAACCCCATTAATATTATTGTTATTACTAATAGAGTTTTATGTAGTGCAAACTAGACCCAATACATTGGGTATCAGAGCACTTTACATGAGCCCCAGTTTTGTTACAGAAGGACACATTCATTTTTGGTAGGCACAGGATTTTCCCAGAATCACTGAATGTTGAGCTTCGTTGTCGAGACTCAAACACGGTTCCCGAGCTTCAAGGTTGACTGCTCTAGCTGTAAGGCTATATCGTCTCCGAATTACCTGATGGGAGAGAGTGAATGACCCTGTCTTGGTCTCTAGTTGGAAACCCCTCACAAAATGTTTGACAGTGTGTTGTGATTTCTCAGCATGCAGGGAACTCCTCTCCAAATCTATTGGGATGCCTATTATTTATAATGAAACACAGCCTTCACGATGTGCGTACTAGATTAGTGATGTTATGGATATGTTGATAGGGCTGTCAACCCGTGGATGAATATAGGACACATTGTGTGCATAGAGAGACCTAGTACATGATGTTCAAGGCACTGTGATAACGTAGTGTGAAGTGGCATGCATAAACAAAGTAGTTTCGGAGAAACTAATCCAACATGGTCATGCCTGCAAATGTGTGCCAAAGGTCACCGCTAAAATGTTATTGTCTAGGACAATGTAAAGACTTACTCTGCCTCACTATGTGGGCCTAACTCGGGAATATAGCAACAGTGCTGAAAGGATCAGTGTGCACTAACTGGAAATCAAGTACTTAGCCTTTTCTTTCACTTTGTCAGATGTTCAAAGAAGATTTCAAGGCCTTCACACAGGAGCTGCAGGGGAACAGGAGTAGCTGTGCAGGATGTGGAGGTAATGGAGATGTCAATGGAGCTAGACCATGGAATCACTGGATCAGGTTGGACTGAAGAAGATGAGAGCACTGCTTGATTTGGCTGATTCTGCAGGTGAGTGAGATAGGTGAAGCTTGTTTAAGCAGGATACAGGCCCAAGCAATGGCTCAAGTTTGGATGTGGTTTATATACCATGTCAGAGGTCCAACAGAATTAACTAGTTCAGGTGGGGCACATGGCAGACTGGAAGGTTCTCTACAATCCCTGAAGGAAACACGTGTTTGTACACTGGCTTTGACCTGCCAAAACCAGAATGGGCGGACGCTCATTCGCAGAAAAAAAACATTGGTTCTCTGGAATGCCCTAACCCTGCAAATCAGAAAGGCTCCCTCGGAACCCAGCTTCTGCAAGCTACTAAAGACATGGATCCTCAGTCTACACAGTAGATTCTAGAGGGCTCCATGGTACCGACCTCCTTCTCAATCTATCTCCGTTCAGTGCCGGGACACCCCCGTTGTGGGTAGCCGTGCGCTCTATAAGCAACATATTTATATTATTATTATTATTATTATTATTATTATTATTATTATTATTATTATTATTATTATTATTATTATTATTATTATTATTATTACTATTATTATTATTATGAAAGAAAGGCAGGTGCCACTTGATGGTTGGAACCAATTAACCAGTAAACTAATGTTCTGTTTCACTCAAATGTGCACAATGGAAAACCACACCAAGGTCTTAGTAACAGCTGATGCAAATTGGTGTGGGGGATGCTTGCCAGGGGCTTAGGTGAAATGGAATCAAGGCCTCTCAGGAACATCAGTCATGGTATCACACCTAGCCCTTAAACTCCACAGGAGTAATGCAACATGAGCCCTGCACTTTAGAACCACTACACTGAGTGCACAGGAGGAGGTTGTAACAGTCCCCCCAGGAAGAAACGATCGACGAGCGTGGTTTGTTTGGGTGACAAGCATGGAAGAATTGAACCAGATGAAGGGCATGAAAATTGCTGGCTGTTTCCCAAGACTGTTCTTCAGGACCCCCCTTCCAATCTATTAAATAAAACACATGTTGATTCTCTAAGGTCACATAGGGATCTTTTAATTTCATGGCAACTGGGTTCATGGGTTGTTAAATTGAAAAAGGACTCACATATCTGGGTTGTAGTTTATATGGTCCGTGTAATCAAATGTTTTAGTGGATAGTCAAACCTTATCACCAACATTGTAGTCTGGCTGTTGTTGTGGATGTCTGTTAGAATATTTCCCATACTCAACTTAGCCTGTTGTAAGTTTGATAACACCTGCTGTTGTGAATCTCCCAGACATTTTACGAAGTCTTGTATGGCAGATACATTTTCAGAATGCATTATTTATGCTGAATCTGAGTGTGGCCTTTGACACTGTGTCCCACAGCTGCTTATTGGAGCGGATGAGGATGAGGTATTTCGGGGTCGTCCCTCTCAGGTTCTTCAAAGTCCTTTTTGATCACAGGTGGTCCCACTGCTCTTCCTTGAACCCTACCTTATTTAACCTTTATATGCCCCCGGCTGATATCACTGAGCATCACAGATTTAAAGTTATATCATTTGCTGATGACACTGAGCTGATCGTCACCTTATCTCAGAATTCTGCCTGTGGGGCTGCCTTTTTAAGGGCCTGTCTTTCAGAGGTTACCCAGTGGATGGACCTCAACTGCCTGAAGTAAATCACAGGTAAGAATGAGGTCCTTCTCTTAGGCAACCTGCCGTCTGGTCTCCAGACCGGTGGCCAGTGCCAATTAGTCCCTTTCCAACACCAAAGCCTAAGGTCAAAATTGTAGGCTTTTGATTTCAACAAAGTCTCACCTTTGATGATCAACTGACAGCCTAGACCAGCAAATACTTTGGATTCCTCAAATCTCTAAAAAACATTAATGGCCTCTTACATGTATGTTCTCAAATGACAGTGATCCAAACCGTGGTCATTTCTTGGATGGATTAATCCAGCTTCTTTTAACTGGCTGTCTCTCAGTTATGGCTGATGAGACTCCAAGTGGTCCAGAATTCAGCAGCTCAGCTGCTACTAATTTTTCCCAAGGGGGCCTCCATGGACTAAGTAAGCACCTTCACTGACTCCTGGTGAGGAATCATTTTGCTTTTAAAGCTCCTCGATAGTGATTCAAAACTTTCAGGAAGCCTGGTGTGGCCTATCTGCAGCCTCTCATCACCCCTTAATTTGCTTTGAGACATCTCAGATCCTCTGTTACCTTGCTAGCTGAGGTCCCATGGGTGAAGAGAGTCCGTATGGGTGGGAGCTCTTTTAGCTTCCTTGCATCCAAGTTAAGGAACACTCTTACTCTGCAATTAAGGCAATCCAAGCTAGAACTTCTGTTTCAAAAAAGATGTTAAACATTTTTTTAAGGAGGCATCTGCTGTCCTTAGGCTATGTGTAACATCTGTTGGAGCTTGACCTTTTAGCACTGGGACTCTTCTGTTGGAGTAACTATGGGGTAGATGTATCAAGCCTTTTGCGATTCGCAAAGGCCGGAATTCGCAGAATTCCGGCGTTTGCGAATCACAAACTGTCTTTTTGCATGTTTTGACATGTAACAAAAAATCGCAAAATATGGAATCGGAAAAATTTGCGATTCCTTATGTTGCTTAAGCATTTAAGGAATCACAATTTTGCGATTCCTTAAATGCTATGTATGTAGCATTTTGGAATTGCGAATTTAGGTTAAGAAATCGCAAATTACCACCAACTTGTAGTTGGTGGTAATTTGCAAATTCTTTTAAAAATGCACAATTTGGCATTTGTGAAGGTGGCATGTGACGCACATACATGTGGGCACACACATGTAAATTTCAGGGGTGCAGCAGGGTGTTCTTGAGACACCCCTGCACCCTTGAAATTATTCTCAGTTTGCGATCAGCAAATTGCGAATCGCAAATAGAGAATTATTTCACAATCCTCTAGGAATGAATGGGAAATTATTCCTTAATTGCGAATTCGCAAATTACGAATTCACAAATAAGGAAGAATAAGAAATCCCTAAAAAATACCGAATTCTACATACATCCCCTTTTGCGATTTCTAAATAGTGATTCCTTAAAAATTGTCATTTAGAAATCGCAAAAGGGGATGTTGATACATCTACCCCTATGTGCTTTATGAGCTTCTTTAATAATAAAAATAATAGTAATAATGTATTGTAAATCAGTATAAAGCTCAATCATAGACAGCAAATAGGATGACAAGAAGTCAAGGCAGAGAGTAAAAAAGTGAAGGAAAAGCAGATACAAAAACATCTTTTTATATTGTTAAAATAACAGTCAACATTAAAGTAAGGTAATTATGCTTGATTTGACAAACTGGCAAATCAAAATTAAAAATGTAATACAACGTTATCTAACACAATCCCTAAGCCATCTCCTAATTGAAAATTAGACCTAAACCTTGGATTGAATGTTATTGAATGTGTCCCTATAGATTTTATTCACCCTCTTAACGATAGCAGTCTAGTTTTATGACTAGGCCTACAGAAGCAGAAATAGGAGGAACCTTGAAAGCAGCATACGATTCTTCCAGAGTTCTTTGAGGACAGCAAGACAACATAGGATATTATAATAGGGCACATTTTGCTAAGTGTGATGGGAGGAGAAATGAAAGCAAACTGCATGGCTATGAAAGACAACAAAATGGAGTTGAGGCAAAGTTTGGGCCTAGATTTACTAAGTAAAGGAAAATATGATTATATATGGAGAAACCTTTTTGCTTTACTGCTAAATTGTTCATAACAATAGTCACACATTTTCAATGAGTTCTCTCTATCACCTTCTATGAAGAAAGTGTTTTCATTGGATGGATGTGTGACTAATGCAAATGTTAAGTTCTACTGTTAGACAGTTCAACCTGTATTTATTTTATATCTACTTTTTTGTACTGCAGACCATCTGGGATAAATCTGGACATATTTTATTCAAAATTCACTATAGAATCAGAATCACCTTCTATGAAGAAAAGTGTTAGCAGTAAACTTATTTGTTGACTAATGCAAAGGTGTGTTATATTATATTGTTTTTTCTTAGAGCAGATCAGAAGAGATACATCTGTACATGATCTATTTAATATGCAATATGAAATATATATCAATATTACTTTAAGCAGAACAATAATGGTTTTAATCTGTATTTCTTAAAATGAACCTATAAAATGTAGTCTGCACACTGATCTTGTGTTAATGTAATAAACTGCAAATTGTAACCGATAATGTGTGTATTATCAATATTCACCAGTGAAAAGAGCACAACTTCACAAAGATGCCCTATTTTATGAGAGATAATATGATAAGATTTCCAAATAAGTCTCAGTCTGAATTTACTTGTTCAGATCGACCAAATAGTTAAGAGCAACTGTGCTACCAAGCGCAGATGCACAGAACTATTGGTGCTGGTGCATCTGCATTTAGTAGCACTCCCAAAATTCTAATGACCCTAAGAATGTTTGGTGAATTGGAATGTTGTTGTGACAAAGTACACTCATGACTGAACTTATTCGTGAAAGTTCCCTTGACCTTTAGAGGATTAACATTTTTGTGAATCTGCTCCTTTGTCACTTGCACAGTTTCGTAATGCACTGGTTCCAAGCATCGAAGTTAAATGGCCAAGAAAACCCATCAAGGGTTGGCAAAGGAATTGCATCAAATATCGGACACTGGTTAAAGGAAGTAACAATGATTGTGCTATAGTGTCCACACAGAGGTGGCATAAGAGAAGGCTATGACATGAACTGGTTACAAGCAACTTAGATATATGTTCTAAAGAGTCCATAACAGAGCAGTGTTTGAGTGATCTATAATATACATGACCAGTAAAGTCCATTTAAGAGTGGAAAAGGATGTAGGCTCACTGCAAGTACATCGCCCTGCATATAACTCGCCTGGAGGTAAAAAATTTACAGTCTAGAGCAGCATCCTGTGGACTATGACCAGGAACTGAAGAATGTACAAAACATGCACTGATTACAGACAGTCATGCTAAAGGTCCTATTCAGGTATGCTGATGTAAGTTTATTTTAGTTGTTGGTCTGGAGCCCTACAACTAATCAATGTATTGTAGCAAAGTTGGTAGTACATTTCAGAATAATTTCCTGAATTTTAAACAATCTTATCTTTTCTGGGTATTAGTTTGATAATTTTGCGGTTTGTACAGCAAAGGACGTTCCACCGAGGCTTTTCTTTTTTCCTAGAGAAATATGTATGTGAGGAAAGATATGGTTGAAGGTGTTTCGTGTAACTTTATTTGCTTAAGGGATTAAGGCAAGATTGGAGTTGGTAAAAAACATATTACTTTGAATGATGTAAACTATAGGATATCTAGGTCCTTGAGCCAGATAGCTGAGGTTGTCACTAATTCCATTTTCCTCAGATTTGGATATCTGATGGGTGGACATAAAAGACATGCAGACAGTGATCAAGGAGAAGATAGAGTTCTAGGAGATGGGAAGAATCCTCACTGTTTTCTAATTTTAGAATGCTTCGGTTTGGTCAGGTTAGATATAGCAGGTTGGGTTGAAGGAACTAATCAGCTCTGGAAGGGATGGTGGCTAGAATATGAACAGAAGGGAAGAGGTAATTACGCCTTAAGGTACTTTGGGGCTGATTCACAGAACTAATTTAAGACAAAATCCTAAACTTACTACTTTTGGTATTCACAGAAGTTAGGATTTTGTCTTAAGACATACTTAAGACAGACTTAAGACAGACTTAAGACAGAATCCTAACTTAAGTCTGTCTTAAGTCAGTCTTAAGACAAAATCATAACTTCTGTGAATACCAAAAGTAGTAAGTGTGAATACCAAAAGTAGTAAGTTTAGGATTTTGTCTTAAGTTAGTTCTGTGAATCGGGCCCAATGTGTTGCAAACTGTGATAACTGCGTTGTGGAAAGGGCAAAATCAAATACAGAATACGTCATTTTGAATGGGTGGCTGGAGAATGGAACAGGAAGAGAGAAAAACTGTGGTAATTCTGCTCTGATGGGTAAGTTAACAAAATGTTTAAAGAGAACACTTTTTAGATTCTGGACAAAGCTTGACATATAAATATGCCTAAGGTGCCACACTTTGACTCATCATAACTTCCAACCATCTGCTGATTATTACAGTTTTAAACTTACTGCAAGATAGTGAGACGAAGCTTGATTAGTGTGCAAGGGAATGTCAAATATACTTTTTACCTACTGAGATATTGAGACCTGGGAGGTTTAATTGATATACAGAGACTCCTACGCTAAGGGTATTCTTTTTCTTGACTCCTAGGTAAGCAATGAATTGACGTGTTTTTAAATAACTAATTAGGTCTCTTTGAGATTTCCAACACTGCAATTAGAGTCCACGGGGATAGTGTACAGCATGCACACATTAAAGGCTTTCACTCACCAACCTCTATAAAGAGCTTCTAAATCTCCTGATGTGAAATGATGTGCCAAAAAGATGGGGTGCATGTGAAAGATCACAACAGGTGAGTCAATCTTACTGGAATAATGTTTAGATTTCATTCTTCAATACTGCAGCATTTGGCCTGTATAAATGATAGATGTGTTTTAAGTATCCAAGCAGCATAGCTTTCCATGTGAACTAATATGTAACACTGGGTGAACATTCAAGCCTACTGGTTCACACACTTTGTGCAACTGTGTGATGAATGTGCAGTGTAGGACAAGACCCACAAAATTGGTTTTGTGGGAAAGAAAACTAGGTATTCACAACACTGTTCATTATTGTATTAACGAAACAGATGAAACATTATTTCAAATTTCTTTCACATATTTTTAGGTCTCGCCCCTAGCAATGCAGTGCGCAGCAGTGCCCGTGCAGTGCGAGACCACTTGTATGGGGTTCAGAAAGTTTTGCTTTCGCAGGCTGGCATTTCCTGTAGTGTGCTTTAAAAAAAAAAAGAACAGCAAGCAATTGGGCAGGCGCATGTCCCGCCTTTGCTCCGCCCATTCCCGTCCGTGTCTAGGACACGCATCAGCGCGCGGCACAGACGACAGTCTCCCACTCCCCCGCTCCTCTGTGGTGTGCGCACACCACTGGTTTCTGAAACGACGGCTCGTAGGACATCCAGTGCTGGCTGGAGGGGGTCAACAGTCACGGTGACCGCGGCCTCTTCTCTGCGGTACCCTTCCTCCATACCTTCTTTGGGCCTCGCTGTCCTGGGGATGATGCCCCCCAAACCCTCCCGACTGACTGACTGTTGCCCCTACTTTTTTTGACTATTGCACCTCACTTCTGCTTTCTATCTGTGCGCTCCTGACCGCCCCTGCTGTTGCGGGCGCCTTAATCCTGGGCACTTGCGGACAACCCCGCGTCTTCTCATTTTTAGCTGCACCACCACCTGTAACTTTGCTAACTGCCACGCCCCACCCCCCCATTGCTCTGTACAACCAGTGCTCTTGCCTCCTCCTTACCATCCTCCTGCCCCCTTCCACTACACACCTGGTCTAGTGCTCTTCCCCCTTGACTCCTGCCCTTGTATCCTCTCTACACCCAGCTCCCCTCCCCCACCTTCGGCACTTGCCTCATCTACAGCAAGCCTTTACCCCCCAGTACCTCCTCTGTTCGGTACTCACAACCCACCCCACTCACCTTTGTTTCCTCCAAATCCCACCCTTCACACCTCCTCCTCCGGGACTCCTGACAGTTGCCACATCTGGGTCTCTTGAACGCCCATCCTTTCCATTACTAAACCCCCGCCCCCGGAATATTGTCGACCCCCGGACCTGTGAGCCACCGCCTCCATCCTGGCATCTACTTAAGTTATTACCCCCTAGCTCATGCCCTGCCCTCCACACGGATTGTGCACTGCCCCCCTCCCCTGCAACAGCCGTGTGTGACTGTGCACTGCCCCGGTGCAGCAGGCGCAAAAAAGCATCGCATTCCCTCAAACCCAGAGGAGGCAGCACCGTGCCTGCTCTCTTGCTGCCTCGCCAACCGTCTGGCTATGACCCAGTCTGCTACCCTCTGATACCCCCAAGCCCTGGAAGCTACCCCTGCCCAGCTGCCATGGTCTAGGCAGCCCTGGTCCCCAAGGAGGACTGTCGGTGGAGAGAGGAAAGCCTGCAGTTGCTAAGGTAATGAGACGTGGACCCCTAACACTGCAACAAGAGAGGGGTTCTCTAATTTATTTTTTCATGTCATGGAATGAAAAGGCTGCTATATATGTTTGACGGACGTAAGCAGGCATAAATATGTGCTTTCACATCTGCAAAGAGCAGGCAGGTAGCACCAGCAAACGCTCAGAGCATCCTCTGGGAGCCGCCACTCCCCTGTGACTGACAGCGGCGTTTGTGCAGAGTTAATCCGTCCCAGGGGGCGGCAAAGGGGGTGCACGGGGAAGAGTGGGCCATGGGTAGGTGGGGAGGGGTTGGCAGGACACACTATGGCGCTTGGGGGAGAAAAAGTGGGAGGCTTGAAGGCAGGGGTAAAATGCATTGAGTGTGTTTGGTGATGTGTAAGCAAATGAAACGACAGCCGATATGAAGAGGCAACCTTTCTATAATGTACTCAAAAATTGGGACCCTCCTAATTTTGTCCACCCCACATCCTAAAAGAAATCAGGACCGGTGACAGCGTGGGATTTTTTTTGTGGGGGAGGGCGCTCACATTGTTGAGTTGTAATAATATAATGCTGTTGAATGTTCTTAGCTCTTTGTATTCTAGCTACCCCTTGTAAGGCATGCACCATAAATGTAATGGCTTCTGTGTGCTCGTTTTTCGATCCTAGGAGAACCCGTGAGGTGCAGCCAGAGCTGAGATAATCAGATATCCAATTGGTAAATGATAACATGTTTTATATAGCCTAATTTACCATTTGGATAACACTCTAAATACCAGTTGTCCCTGTCACCTGGCTGAATGCATCTGCCTTGAAAGAATGAAGGTGAGTCAGCCCAATCGAGCTGAGATTGCAAGCCGAGACCTGAAGATTGCATGCACACCTCAGCAGCGAGCATTTAACATATTTGGATTTGCTACCAATGACGTAAGATTACTGGGACGAAACTCAAGTGTTTTTAAATGTGTGTAAACTATATTCGAGGAACTCAGGGGCATATTACAAAGCTTGGCGAAATAAGATTATCACCACTTACATCGCCCTATTAGCAAGCTGTCGCTAACTGATGTTAGCGACAGCTTTGAGGGAATAGCAAGCAGTGTGGGGCCCGCTTTGCATGTCAGCGATATTTATCGCTAATGACACGCAAAGTGGGCGTACCCAAACTGTTAGCGACTGAAAACAGTCGCTAACATCGCTATCGCCTATTAGCAAGGCAGGCGTAGCAATGAAAATGTTTGCGGTAAGCGCGAGTATCTCCAATAACTAACGCCTGCTCAGACCAGTTCTAAGCCATTATATCCAATGGGAGGTGGATATAAAGGCTAAGACCCTGTTAGCGAGCATGCGCGAATATCGCTGTATTCTCAGCGATATTCACGGATTTCGCCGTTATCGCCGGGAATTTTATCCTTTTTGAGACAAATGTTGCTAATAGCATGTTATCTCAGCGATAAAATCCGGCGATGCTTGGCGATAGAAAAATTGTCGCTAAACCTATTTAGCGATAATTATCGCTAGTTGTTGGTAATATGCCCCTTAGTCCCTCAAAAGTGGAGGTGCTGGTTAATCTGTTGATTTTATTCAATTTATTAAAGTGATAGATCCCTCCTTGCAGCCGTGACGCCATTCAGCTGGTTGCATTTGTAAGTGTTACTGTAAACAAGCTTTCAATTGGCGATTCCTTAAATGCAATCGCAATTTAAGAAAGTGCAAATAATTGTGATTTTTTTAAATGGCGAGTGGCAAGTTGTTTCATGCATCACAGAAGTAAATTTTGCGATTGCAAAGGGCCGATGTCTGCAATTTACACCGGTTGCGATCGCAAATTGCTTTGATGCTTGTGCCTGTATATGTATTATGGAAAAATTACGAACCGTCGATTTTACTAATGAAGAATTTGCCTCATTAGTAGGGAATTAGGCTTGTTACGAGAACCAAGGCAGTAGTAATCCTCTAGGAAATGAGGACATCCAAAATTGGCAGTTCTTAAAAAAAGGATAGAACTACATGGTCATTTGATGTTGGAATACTTATACCACAAGGCTTTAGAGTCTGGTATATATATATATTTTTTACTGTGTTTTATGCAGCGCAAAATGGTATTAGAGCGCTTTGTACAAGTAAGAAAAGTCCTTGATCGTAGGTCGATGATTGCCAACTGCTGTTCTAGGGGTCTTATGACTCTAAAGAACTGAGTTAATTGAATGGCAGCAAAGTGAAGAGACGATTAAAAGAATACACGCTTTAAGGCTTTAAAAGAGTCAAAGAACAAATTGGAGAAAGTGGCCTCCTACACCAATTACCTTGTAAACAAATACAGCCAATCTAATGAAAGAAGAAGAAAAAATTACACACACCTTGCAGAAAACTATTGTTACAAGGTTAAGTATCAAGGGAGTGACCAGTATGGACAAATGCAACCTAACGATAGTTGAAACTCCCTTTTCTGATACTTCATAACATAATCAGACAATGAATGGAACTTTTATCAGTTTGATCAGGGGGGTAATAGGGTTGTCACTGATGATGTCATGAGTGATCTAATATGTGACGTAATCAGCAGTGCATTGGGGGGGCGCGAGTTATAGTTAGCTGAACTAACTATAAAGGGGGGAATTTCTATGGTTTCGTGCCCAACTAACTGTAACGACCGTGAAACCTATGGTTATTTCAATGAATTTCTAAGGTTTTTTAAATGCTAATTCCTAACTATAATGTTCTAAGGTGATGGAGTGTTGCACTACCCAGGTGTTCAGAGGTTATTGATGAAGCTCAATCAGTTCCATCGTTGAAAAAGAAGCTTTCTTCAAAATAAATCCAAATGCGTGAGTATAAAACAACAGCCAAAGCGTTTCGTTCATAAATGAACTTCGTCAGGGCTGAAGAAAGAGACATAAATAACAAACATAAGATTCCAGACTCATACAACACTAACCCACAATAGATATATATACATTTACATGTTTAAAAAAGAGTCACAGTAACACAGAAACCCTGGGGGGAGTAACAACATCAGGGGTCTGTACTGTACTAATTGCAAGCTCTCAATTTTGGTCAAAAGACATGTTGGTTATCATATATCCCTGGGCCCCAATTCAAATATCTGGTGGGTATGGGGCCTTCGCAACACCATTACATGTATCAATTCCATTTGGGTATTAATTATGAAAATTATGCATTATGCTGAAAATTAGGCAACATACAGCTGAATTTGTTTTTAGGGGGGAAAATGGGATAAAAGTGCTGCAGAAGAAAGTATCTAGTTTCTTTCCTGCATATGGTATCAACAAAGGGTTTGTGGTTCTAGAATCACCATTTTCCCAGCTTTCATGAACAGGTAGACTTTTTCAGAAAACCTAAATGTTCTACACAGTTTTGACTTTTTACTGGGACATAGCCTATTTTTCCTATTGTTTGTGCCTTCAACCTCCTTCCAGGTAGTGGTACAAATAGATGTGAAACCAATGATTGATCCCTGAAATCTATACATTTCTGAAAGTAGACAACATTTTAAATTTAGCAAGGGGTCATTTGTGTAGATCCTTCAAAGTTTTGGAATCGAAAGTAACAGGTGAAATAAAAGAATATAGATATTTACTTGAAAGAAACCTGCCATTTGTGCCTACATTTTCACCTGTAACTTCTTCTAACTATGGTAGATTTTTAAAGCTATATACTGTTACGTCTGTGGGTCCTTCTAGTTGCGGGGCTATATGAGGTTTGTAGGTTCAGCAAGAACTGGGATATTGAGAGCCAATAACTGAGTTGCACATTGCAATGTGTTTTTATTGTGTACCGGGTATTCAGTAATTCATTTGGTTAAATATAAAGATTGAAAAAATGGTATCTAGGAAACCTATGTATTTCTGGAATTGTAACAAGAAATGGAATTTAGAAACAGTAGTTATTTGTACATCTTTGAATTTGTGGGTATCCATTTTAGCATGTGAATTAGAGGATACTGTTCATAATGCATTCTTTTTTACACGCTGTCTTACATTTGGAGGGCAGGAAAGCATAGAAAGACAAATAGTAATAACACTTGTTCTGCTATTCTGTGTTTCCATATGTCTCCCAATACAAATAGTACCTCACTTGTGTCGGTAGGTCTAGTGCCTGTGACAGGAAACTGCAACTAAATAACAATGTGGACACATCACATTTTTAAAATGAAAACAGACTCTTTTTTGCAATCTGCTTATCTGTGGATTTTGGTCCCTAGCTCAGACGGGACCGAGGGAAACCTAAAAAATCTGTACATTTATAAAACTAGACACCCAGGGAAATCCAGGATGGGGGGAAGTGTGTGGCTCTCGCTAGGTAATTTTACCAAGAATCCCTTTCAAACCTCAAACTTTGTCCCAAAAAACACATTTTCCTCACAATTCTGTGATGGAAAGTTGTGGAATCTGCAGTGAGCCACAAACTTCCACCCACCCAGCATTCCCAAAAGTCTAACAATAAAAATGATACCTCACTTGTGTGGGTAGGCCTACTGTCTGCAACAGGAAATGGCCCAAAATTGTGAAGACGTCAAAAATATTTATCACGAAACAACCACATTTTTGGTCCCAGGCTCGACGGCTATGTAATGAAACCTTCCAAACACAGACATTTAAGAAAACTAAACACCCAGGGGAGTCCAAGGAGGGGTAGCTCGCATGGATCCCCAATGTTTCCTTACCCAGAATCCCTTGTAAACCTCAAATTTAGCTTAAACAAATCTAATTTCCCTCACAGTTCTGTGTGGTAACATATGTGGGATCGCCAGGCCAATATAAATTTCCCACCAGCAAGCATTCCTCGTGATAAAAATGGTACCTAACTTTGTTGGTGGGCCATGTACCTGCATCAGGGAAGAGTCAAAAACATATTGTGGAGACATCAAAATGATGTATCACAAAACAACTTGGTTTTACAAGGAGGGTCACCTGCGTTTTTAGTCCCAGGTTAGGCGGACATCTTGGGAAACCTACCAAACCCAGACATTTCTGAAAAGTAGACCCCCAGGAGATTCAAGGGAGGTGTGACGTCCGATGATCCTCTGATTTGTCTTACCCAGAATCCCCTGCAAACCTCAGATTTAACTTACAAAATCAGGGTCTAGTGTGCTTTTTGCCCACTGCCCAAGAGGGGTAGATTAGTGGCAACTGTCCCATCTGCCTCCCAGGGGAGGCAGAAATACTCAGGATGGCCAAATTACTATGGGGGAGCATAAGTCCTTGCCCGAGGGGCTGCCCCCTCTTTGGTGCCTAGTGGGTGGATCCCTGGATAGGGATTGCCCAAATGGGGCAATCCCCAAGCAGGAATCCATGAGGGAGGGGTACAATTGGAAATGTGGAGGTTCTCCCCCTTTCCAATAGCATCTCTTCCATGGGGATTTGTGCTTGGGCTGAGATAGCCCCACAAGCACAGAAGCACTGAAACTGAAACGAGCCAATCACCTCATTCAAATTTCAGTTTCATATCTACTGAAGTCAGGGGGCCATATGGGCAATCATCATTACATTGGATAACAAAAACATGCCTCTGGAGGTTGGGGAAGCTCTTTCCCACCTCCTGAGGCCAAGAAAAAAGAAAGGAAATCCCACTGCTGAAAAAAGAAGAGGGATTATGGGGTGGTGTGCCTTTTATGTAACGGTTACGTCCATGGGACACCAGCGATGCAGCCATAGACTTTAACTTTGCAGACACTTACCCTCAGTCACATATCTGGATTCAATCCATCATCATTCAATAGCTCATTTAATTTCAGACCCATCCATGTGCAAATCAGTCTTCACCCTGTGCCTCTTGGGAACAGTCCAACCCGAACTTCCAAGCCAGGTCTTCCCTGAACCAGAAACAAGCATCCTGGAACTGGTATCTGGGTAACAGTTCATCAGCCAGGTTAGCTTGAATCCAGTGGCTAAGTGAGCAAGAGACCCACGTCTGGGCTTACCCTGCCAACTTCGGGCGGACAAAGCTAACACAAGGAGTTGATGGATGGAGCGCTGAAACTTTTCAGACACTCACCTCCAGTCACAGATCTGGGTTGAATACATCATCATTCTTTAGCTCTCTTAGCCACCTTAGTTCAGACTCAGCTATATGGAAATTAGTCTTGACCCTGTGCCTCATGGGAACAGTCCAGCCTGAACTGCCAAGCCAGATCTTCCCTGAACCGGAAACAAGCATCCTGGTACCGGTGTCTGGGTAACACCCTTTATCAGCCAAGGTAGCTTGAATCCAATGGCAAAATGAGCAAGGGACCCACCTCTGGGCATACCCTGCCAACTTAGGGCAGATAAAGCAAACATAAGGAGATGAAAGACGGCGGCACAAACTTTTCAGACACTCACCTCCAGTCACAGATCTGGGTTGAATCCATCCTCATTCTGTAGCTCACTTCTCCACCTCAGTTCAGATGCAGCTATATGCAAATCAGTCTTGACCCTGTGCCTCATGCGAACAGTCCAGCCCAAACTGCCAAGCCAGGTCTTCCCTGAACCAGAAACAAGAATCCCAGGAGCGTTTTTGGGTAACACCCTTCATCAGCAAGGCTAGCTTGAATCCAGTGGTAGTGAGCAAATGACCCACGTCTGGGCATACCCTGCCAACTTAGGTTGAACCAAGCGAATACCAGGAGATGATGGACAGAGCACTGACACTTTTCAAACACTCACCCCCAGTCACAGATCTGGGTTGAATCCATCACCATTCTTTAGCTCACTTCGCCACCTCAGTTCAGACCCAGCTATATGCAAACCAGTCTTGATCCTGTGTCTCATGGGAACAGTCCAGTTAGAACCGCCAAGCCAGGTCTTCCCTGAACTGGAAACAAGCATCCTGGGACCAATTTCCGGGTGACACCCTTCATCAGCCAGGGTAGCGTGAATCTAGTAGCAAAGTGATCAAGAGACCCACGGCTGGGACTACCCTGCCAACTTAGGGGGAACAAAGCACACACCAGGGACATTTTTCTGTCAGATCCAACACTCACAATGTGATTAATATTTACAGATTGAGTATCAATTCTTATTTATGGTAACTTTTTTCATTGCTTGTAATATGAATATTGCTCTGTTTAGTGTTTTGTAAACTTTTTGGACTATTGTTGTCCCTGTTATTATTGTACTGTGATTGATTATGTGTTTTTTCTGTCTGCTTCTGCAGGATTATACTTTAAATATGGACTGATTGTTTGTACTTGTGGCTGCTCACAACTACATTATTGTATGCACTAATTTCCTTGTTTTAAAAAAAAATAATTTATATAAAAATGATTTTTTGTACTATACATGATAAATGGATTAATAAATTACAAAAAATACTGGTCTGATCCAGGGCTTTCTGTAGATTTTATATGTATGCCATGTCATATATAAAGTGCTTTGGAGAAGTTCTTGTTCTTGTTTGTAGGGACCCTCTTGTGTTTTTTTGACTGAACGGGTTAAAGCAAACACCGACTGGCATCTTGGTTTCCCATCCTACATTTGAGAGTTGTTGTGCGCCAGTGGGATTTTTGGCTGTCTCCCAGCAGGTAAGTAGAGCATTGCATTCCGTTTAGGAGTTGGAGCGTTCGCAAACACGCCCACGTTCTGATGTTATCTTTTGTAGGACAATATCTACCTGTATGACACACTGCTTTGCTGGCTTCAAGTAAATTTGAGGTAAAACATTTAATAAGCTGAATATTTAGTTCGCACACCGGGTGAGTGTGGCATCATACCTTAGCTTTTTTACCGGATTATATATTGGTTTATCGAAAATGAGTCGGTCACCCTATTTATCATAATTTGTTCCTCTCTCTTCTTATGAAAGGGCTAGTTGCTTTTATTGTCTGTGTGACACATTGATAATAATGAGTAGGCATCATCATAACTGCCTGAACTGGGTAAGATGTATAGCTCTTTTCAATTGAAATCTTCATGAGTAAAAGCTCAAAATTCTTATCTCGTTTTAACTATTTGTATTTTTCTTTATTAACACATAGCCTGAGGTTGCAGTTCACATGTTACATTAATTGATTTCCATGTATCGCAGATTTATATAAGGTCAGTGTTAACACAGGACAGTCACATTGGGTGCTGGTGTATTATTTCTATCTCTTTCTTTTTCGATTTATCACTGAGTTGTTTTTTGTAGCCCTATTATGTGTCATCCTCATGTGCTGTTTAAAGAACTGGGCGACATATTATCAAGTACGGCGTTAAAATGATCGCTGCTTTAGCGGTGGGAAACTGCTGCTAAAGCGGAGATAATGGGCTTGATAATATGCCCTTGAGAATTCCAATATTCTTGTGTGAACACGCAAACAAGTGCTGTATAGGTGTGTTGTTTGCTTGATAGAGGGCATGCACCAGAATTCTTTTGTATTGTTATTCAATTTAAAAAGATTATAGTGGTTGGTGGCCTGCAGTTCAGTACATTTTCTTTATGTTTTTTCAATAAATTTGCAATATACATTTAATTCACTATGTGGCCTAGTCTGCAAATAGGCCTTCCAGCCAGTGGGCCCAGTACTAGTTATGGTTGAATAAAACAAATGTTTCTGTGATGTCTGTTGAATTGAAACACCATTTTACCCATGGATGGCCTTGGATTAAATTACAAAATGTGTTTTTTGGGCTAGTTTATGTTTGGTTTTCCCTGCAAGCAGTCAGGGTCGACTCTGGGGCGGTGCGAACGGTGCCACCGCACCGGGTGCTGACTTCCAGTGGGGGCATCTGTTTGCTAGTTTTCATTGTTTTTTAAAGCACCTGCTGCTGCCTCCAGTCCTCCAGCAAATTTCAGCAAACAATAAAAATGTCAATTGAACTCCAGTGATTAATGTTCTTCCTGGAGAGAGACCATGGTTTTCTCTAGAGGAATTTTGACTGGTGGTAGTTTTGATTCATCTTAAGGTAGTGCAGAAGGTTATTATGCCTGCTGCAAAGAATAAGTACCATGCAAATCACAAAGTGAATATAACATAAATAGGTCAGTGGGTTACTGCTTTCGACAGACTTCCTATTGTTACTTGCAGTTTATATGTTAAACTCTTAACAGTTAGCTATTAACTATCCATGAACTGAAATGCAGCTTTCGAGTATAGATTATAGCGTATTGATTTTGCCCTCAGACTTTCATTACCCTAATGTTTTCAAATGGTTTATTTTGGTAGAAATAATTTCTGATTGTTTAGAGAACCCCCCAACCATGGAATTACATTTTAAATTCTGAGTTTGTGCTTCTCCAGACCAAGTCCCCCTAAACTGTATTGCCTACCAGTATGGATGACATATAAATCCTACCCCTTGTAGTCCTCTGTCTTATGTAACATTTCCTATATTGATTTACACACAGAACATTGATTGTCTCTGTAATGTGTGTGCAATGTAAAGTGGGCTGACACTCTTCACTTTTATAAGTGACCCCATACACTAATTAAATTAATTTGAGAGAGAATGGTTATGGAGATTGTTAAATGGTGGTAGTGCGGTAATCCATTGCGGAGGTGGTCATTGGGGGGGGGGGCAAAAAACATTGTTGCACTGGGCGCCACCAGTGCTAAAGCCAGTCCTGCAAACAGTGTATAGGTGAGCAATGTATTTGATGCTTTTGGAGGATGTGTGTTGTAAAAATTTTTAGACCACTTAATTTTTGTTTTTGCCATTTAACACTGCTTTTTCCTGTGTTACCATGCCTCATTTCTCTGGCCAGTGTGTGAGTGTGTTTGCCATAGGCCACCATTTGTCTTTGTTAGCCATGACATGTGGCCAGGGACCATTTTGTATATTCAGGGTCCATAGGCCTGCGTGTGTTCGTTGTTTTCCATGCCTCCTGCGTGTTATCTGGCTGTGTGGCTGGCACCCTTTTTGTGTAAGCAGCCAGTGTGCTTTTACAATAACACAGCAGAGTTTCAGCCCTTCAGCAGCACAGCAGTCCTTCTTCCTGGGAGAATAGCCACAGGTCCAGAAGGGTATTGAACTGACGGTGACATAGCTCCTTCTTTTATACCCAGTTGTGCCTTTGAAGTGTGCAGAAACTACTCGGGGCATACCTTTGAAGTGCATAGATGTATGGCCTTCCCTGCAGCGGCTTCAGACTAATGCATCCCTTCGTGTGATGACAGGACCCAGCCTTTTCAGGTGTAGGAGAGCCTGGACCTAGCTCCTCCCTCACATCCTGCCTGTGATAGCCCGCTCATTCATACCTAAGCTCCCAATGTGTATGGCTGTCTTGGAAGAATATTCAAAGCCCAACTGCCAACTACACCCAGTTATTATTTTTTTCAGTTTTATATATCACAAACTAGACCAGAATATTTCAGGTATCAGAGCGCTTTCTATGAACACCAGTTTCCTTTCAGAAGGGCACATTCATTTGTGTTAGGCACAGGGATGGGCCCAGAATTACAGGATGTTGAGCGTCAATGCCCAGATTTGAACCCGGTTCCCCAGCTTCAAGGTTGACTGCTTTCGCCGTAAGGCTGCCTCCTCTTCCCTCTCCCAATTATGTGACCAGAGACCGGGTGCCGAGACTAAATGGCTAAAGAAAAAAATGATAACTTTCTAAAAGTGCTATGGCATCAAATGATGGACGGAATGCTTAATGAATGAAGCATTCATCCCCAGTCCAGAGTTCCGGGTTAAATCCATCATTCTTTTGCTCACTGCATCACCCCAGTTTGGATTCAGCCATATGCAAATCAGTTTTGCCCCTGCTCCTCATGACAACATTCCAGGCTGAACCGCCAATCCACATCCTCCCTGGACTGGAAACAAGCATCCCGGGACCGAGTGGTAGTGAGAAAGGGACCCACATCTGGGCATACCCATCCCACTTAGAGCAAAACGTGCTGGGGCAACAATTGATGGATGGAATGCTGAATGAATCAAACATTTACACCCAGTCAAGAGATCTGGGTTAAATCCATTGTTCTATTGCTCACTACTCCACCCCAGTTTAAGCCCAGCCATATGCAAATCAGTCTTGATCATACTCCTTATGGGAACAGCCCAGCCTGAACTTTCAACCCTCATCCTCCCTAGACCAGAGACAAGTGTCCTGGGACCCGTTTCAGGGTAGCACCCCTCATGAGCAGGGCTAATTTGAATCCAGTGGCATAGTGAGCAAAAGAACAATGGATTTAGCCCAGACCTCTTGACTGGGGAAGAATTTTAGATATATTCAGCATTCGGTCCATCATTTCTTGCTGCAACAACTTTCTAAAAGTAGAATTTTCAGAATTGCAATTTAAAATCTTATTTCCCCATAAGGTAGAGTATTCAAATTAGGATGCCACAGTTTTCATGCTTAAACCTGTTATAGCTTCCCATTTAGAAATTACACTTATAAAATGTAATAAAGTAATCCCAATGTTATTTTATGGGAGATATTGGCCTTGCAGTAGTGACAAGCGAGTTTAAGTGCCTTTCACTACAAGGACATGTAAAACTTAAAATTACATGTATTTCTCTTTAACTACATTGTAACCTGCCCTCTGGGCTGTCCACGGCCTATCCTACATGTGAATTATATGTATTTAAAAAGGAACATTTAGGCCTAGCAAAAGTTTCTGTTTGCCAGGTCAAAAATAGCAGTTTAAACTTGCTCACAAAGGCTCTGCAATGGCAGACCTGAGCCATGTTTGAAGGGCTACTTGTGTTGTTGTCTCAATCAGTGCTGCAGGCCCAAAAGTAGCATTTAATTTGCAGCGCCTGGGCACTTGAATTTAAATTAAATATGCCAGTTGGGTATAAGTCAATATTACCATGAATAGCTGAGAGGCACAGGAAAACTGAAGGTCAGAAAGATGGAAGAGAAGGCAAGATGTTGAGAGAACACAGCCCTAAGGCTGACCGGTCTAATATTTCACCAGCATCAGCTGAGTTAAGGCCCAACATCCACAGCTACCTACTTTGCAAAGAAAGGGTCAGGTTTGAGTAGAAAAATATTATGCATCCATGCTGCACTTTAAGACATTTCCTGTCAGGGGCACTTTTTCTACCCTCACACGTGTGGTACCATTTTTATCAGGAGACTTGGGATAATACTGGGTGGAAGGTAGATTGTGCTCTCTGCAGATTACAGAACTTTACATCAAAGGAATATCTGGAAATATTGTTTTTTAGTCAAAGTTTTAGGTTTGCAAGGGATACTGAGTAGAGAAATCTGGTTGAAGCCACGCAAGGCACTCCACCCTGGAATCCTCCAGGAGTCTATTTATCAAGAATGTGCAGATGTGCTTGGTTTCCCTATGTGCCTATGGCCCATTTTCTGTTGCGTGCACTTGGCCTACCCACACAAGTGTGGTACCCTTTTTATCAGGATACTTGACAAATCCTTGGTAGAAGTAAGTTTGTGCCTCCCCACAGATTCAAGAACGTTCTACCATTTTTAGGCAAAGTTGGAGGTTTACAAGGGATTCTAGGCAAAATACCATGGTGAGAGCCATGCCAGTCACCCCATACTGGATTCCCCCAGGTGTCTATTTTTAGAAAATGTCAAAATTTTCTAGTTTTCTCTTGTAGTTACCCACTGTGCAAAGAAAGGGTCAGTGTTGAGTGGGAAAATATGATGCATCGATGTTACGTTTTGGGCCATTTCCTGTCGCGGGCACTAAGTCTTCCCACACAAGTTAGTTACCTTTTTCCTTGGAAAAGGTGGAAAATGCTGGAAGGAAGGAAGTACGTTTGTGGCTACCCCCTCCCCCCGATTTCATAACTTTCCCACACAGAAATGTATGGAACATATATTGCTGAGTTAAAGTTTGATGTCTGCATGAGATTCTGGGTAAGAAAATACATGGGAAGTGCCATACAAGTTACCCCACCCTGGATTCCCAAAGGTGTATCGCTTTAAAAAATGTGCAAGTTTGACAGCTTTCCCTTAGTGCTGGCTGTGCTGTGGCCTAGTATTCATGGCAATTCACTTTCCAGTTTTCAGTGGGAAAATATGATACATCCATATTATGTTTTGGGCAGTTTTCTATCGTGTTCACTAGGCCTACCCACACAAGGGGGAAATGCTGGGTAGAAGGAATTTTTGGCTCCCCGCAAATTGCAAAACTTTTCTTCAACAGCAGCTCCATCTCTAAGATGGAGGAGCGTCACCCCACCGTTTTACTACATAAAACTTGAGGTTATAATCATTTTATGTTTTCCTGCTGCGGCAGGTTTGCAGATGGGGCTGCTCCTATGACAGAGGAAACTCTGGAAGATTGGTCTGCCCACTCCAAGTGTGCATAAATGTTTTGCCAGCCCTCTCGGGTGGGCCAAACTGTTATGTGTGTAGAAAATGCCCATGGTCCCATTCCCTGGCTGAGAGCCAAACCCCAGCACATAGACCAATCACCACACTTCATTGCAGCATTATTATTGGCTCAGGGGGGCCTGGGTGCTTTCTGTTCCAGCCTTAGGGAAGAGACAGTGGAGGAGAGATGGAATATGGATGAGATGATCAGGTGTGTTTGTTTCCTTTTTAAACCTCCTTACCCTACCTCCTGCCTTCCTCCCCCGATCCATGCAGGCCGCCACTGCTTTCCTTAACAGAAATGTGATGAAAATGTGTGTTTTTGTTAAAAGTTTGAAATGTGAAAGTGATTTCGGGTAACAAACCTGTTGTCAGCCATGAAGTGACTCAACAATGGATTTCCCCCAGTGGCCTAGCCTTCAAAAATCTGCATGTTTGCTAGGTTTCCCTAGGTGCCAGATGAGCTAGGGTCCATGTTAAGTTTTTGGTCTGTTTCCTGTCACGGCACTAGGTCCACTCATATAGGTTCAGTACCATTTTTATAGGCACACATGTGGGAGCATAAAATAGTAGAACATTTGTTATTACCAATTAGATTTGACTGAACTTAGTAGGAAAGAAGGCATTTTGAAAAATACCCTCTAAATCATATGTTAGTGCAGGTGCCAACAAATTTAGAAGTGTGCAAATAACCACTGCCCCTAAATATCATCTATTGAGCCCATTTCAGAAATACATAGCTTTTCTTGGCACCCATGTTTCACTCTACATATTTAACGATATGAATTTGACTCACAATGAAAAAACATTCTACAGTGCAGCTCAGTTATCGGCTGTGGGTATACCCCTTTAACCAGAATGGTCTAGTAGATGTGATGGTATTTTGCTTTTGTTAATCGGCCATTATGACAAAAAGTTACAGATAAACATGCTGTCACAAATGGATATTTTTTCCTGCTCATTTTCAGTATCGCTTCAGTGAGTTCCTTTGGGGAAACCTTGAGGAATTTAGAATTTTGGTTAAATTACAGAAATCTATAGCTTTTTTGTATCACAAATGGGTTTCACATACAGGGCCAGATTTTGGGCAGTGCGGCCGGCTTGACCGCACTGAGCGCTGACCTGTAGAGGGGGTGCTGACCTCAGGGGGGCACTGTGTTTAACATAACTTATGATTGGAGAAATGAGGGTCACTTTTGCCCTGTGGTGAGAGATTCTGAGAAGGCGGTCATGTGGTGTAAGGGGCAGCAAATATGATTGTCGCACCAGGCACCACAAGCACTAAAGCTGGCCCTATTCACACGGTTATGACCACAAACTGGAAGTAGGCTAGGCTCACATAAAATAGGAGACATGTGCTACTTGTTTGAAAAATGCTGAAACTGTGGTAAAAGATTTTTGTTCAGGTCTGCATGTTCTTTTAAGCTGTGAAGGTGGTAACTTTACATACAAAAGGAATGCTGTTCCTAATATCGAGACAATGGAACACTGTTTTTTATGTAGTCATTAAGTGTAGGAGGATGAGGATTCCTGCTCTTGGAATACAGGGCCCTCTCACACCCGGCAAGGTGTAATTCTTCATCATATGGGCTGCTCCTCGTCAGGTCAGTGCTACAATACCTGACGGGCTCTCTATGAGGGGATCTTTGGTGGAGATCTTTTATTCCAAATGCCGTTTGGTGCCATGGAGTTGAGGGGCGTAATTAGAGTAGATGAAAGTGTGGAGGTGTTTAACCTGAAATACATTTTTCAACAGGTAAGGGAGTACCAGCGAAGACTACTTTAATCAATGGATATCCCACCCCGGTTAAAAGAAACAAAGGCACAAGTCTGAGATTATGTCTCAGGTAGGGTGCCCTATTGTGCAGTCAACATGTTTCTTACCTGGTAGTCAAAATCTGGTGGCAATTTATCAGGACCTAATAATATCAAACCTATCTACACATTAGTGGTTGTATGGTGCGATCTACCCTTTTAAGACAACCTAACACATGCTATGTCTAGTACCTGATAACATATGACCAGCCATGGTTGGGTTTCTCTATCTACTTCGATACCCAACAGGTATCTCACAAGGACATTTATTGTGTGGTTTTGCAAAGTCCTCTAAAGGCCTGCCAACCTACCCTCTTCTGCCGGGGTCGGGAGGTGGTGACTTTAGCTCAGCAAACCTTAATTTTTAGGTAAACAACTAGACCTTTTCAACCATAAACGTTTTTTCTAACCCTGGGCGAAGCACTACGCTACGCTCGCGTAGTTTGCGAATTTTGCGCAACTTCGCACTATGCGAGCTGCAGGTAGCACAGTGCGAACACGCATAGCGCAACGTAGCGTAGTGCAGCAGTCATTTTTTGCAAGCAAAATGACATCCCGGCGAGATTCTCAATGCAGGGAAGTCAGGTTTCTCATTGCGAGTGGTCACGCATGCTCGCGACCGCTTGCGATGAGAAACTACCAGTCCGCCTTGAGAAAGCTGCCGCTCGAGTAAAAATCTACTCGAGCGGCAGAAAACTACAGCTTGCACTGTGCAAAATGCAGATTTCAATGATTGCACAGTGCCGGATGCTTGTCCGCACTGTGAAATCATTGAAAACGCATCTTGCAGAGTGCGAACATGCGAACATGCTACTACGCAGCTCGCGTAGTGCTACATGAAGTTTGCGTAGTGCGAAGTGCACTTCACGTAGCTTCGCGTAGCGCTACTTTGCGAACTACGCCCAGGGTTAGTTTTTTCCTATTTTTCCAAAAACTCCAAATTTAGCTATATTTTGCCTATTTTCTCCATCCCGTCCAGGGGAATCAACAAACTCTGGCTACTTTTAGAATCACCCGGATTTTGGAAAAAATAACCCAAATTTGTCTCGTAAAATGGAAAAAAGTTATGAAGCCCTAAGGGCAAAATACCCCAAATAGCCAAAAAACAGAAAAAGGCTCAGCACTGGGGGGGAAAATCCTCAGCAGTTAAGGTGTTAAAAGCAACTTTACTACTAGGGAAAAGTTTTAAGAACACTTTGGGTAGATACAGTATCACCAAAAGTGAAGTAAATCTATGGTAAGGGGTCTATTAAAATGCCGGGCACACTGCATCGGCAAAAGGGACCACCCGACAAATGTGTGGTGGTACCGTGATGCACATTAGAATACACCTGCCACAATGGGGGGGCGCATCCCGCATTCTTTACATTGCAGCAGGCAGTGCTGCAAGCAGCACCCACCGCAAGGTAAAAAATGCGTGTTCTGCATTTGAATTCACAATGTGACAGGCACCGCGCGTTGCCTCCCACGTTGTGTATGTAAATGCAGGGGGGTACCATAAGTACCTCCCATGTGCACCCCCCAATCAATCAATCAATCAATCAAGAGTATTTGTAAAGCTCGCTACTCACACGCTAGGGTCTCAAGGCGCTGGGGGGGGGCTGCTACTGCTCAAAAAGCCAGGTCTTGAGTTGCTTCCTGAAGGAGAGATGGTCCTGGGTGAGTCGTAGGTGGGTGGGGAGGGTGTTCCAGGTCTTGGCCGCCAGGTAGGTGAAGGATCTTCCTCTGGTGGTGGTTCTGCGGATCCATGGGACGGTGGCGAGGGCGAGGCTGGCGGAGCGGAGCTGGCGGGTTGGCGCGTAGAGGCGGTTGTTGAGGTATTCAGGGGCCCAAGTCGTGGAGAGCCTTGTGTGCATGGGTGAGGAGTCTGAACGTGATCCTCTTGCTGACGGGGAGCCAGTGCAGGTCCCTCAGTTGGGCGGAGATGTGGCTGTGTCGGGGGATGTCCAAGACGAGTCGTGCTGAGGCATTCTGAATGCGCTTGAGTCTTTTCTGTAGTTTGGCGGTGGTCCCAGCGTAGAGGGCGTTCCCGTAGTCCAGACGGCTGGTGACGAGGGCCTGGGTGACCGTTTTCCTGGTTCCCGTGGGGATCAAGCGGAAGGTCTTACGGAGCATGCGGAGTGTGTTGAAGCAGGAGGAGGTAACGTCGTTAACTTGCCTGGCCATCGTGAGGGAGGAGTCAAGGATGAAGCCCAGGTTGCATGCGTGGTCCGTGGGCTTGGGTGGGGGGCTCAGAGCAGGGGGCCACCAGGAGTCGTCCCAGGCGGAGATGGATGGGCCGAGGATGAGGACTTCCGTCTTGTCTGAGTTCAGTTTCAGGCGGCTGAGCTTCATCCAGTCTGCAATGTCTTTCATTCCGTCTTGGAAGCTGGCTCTGGCGGAGGTGGGCTCGTTGGTGAGGGAGAGGATCAGTTGGGTATCGTCGGCGTAGGAGATGATGTTGAGGTTGTGCTTGCGTGCGATATCTGCGAGGGGGCTCATGTAGACGTTGAAGAGGGTGGGGCTGAGCGAGGAGCCTTGGGGTACACCGCAGATGATCTTGGTGGCTTCTGCGAGGAAGGGCGGGAGACGGACTCTTTGGGTTCTGTCGGAGAGGAAGGAGGTGATCCATTCCAGGGCCTTTCCTTGGATCCCGGCGTGGCGGGTTTTCCGGGTGCGGTGGCAGACCGTGTCGAACGCAGCCGAAAGGTCGAGCAGGATGAGGGCGGCGGTTTTTCTCCGTTGTCCAGCAGGGTCCGGATGTCGTCGGTGGCCGCAATGAGGGCGGTCTCGGTGCTGTGGTTCGCTCGGAATCCGGACTGCGATGGGTCGAGGGAGCCGTTCGTCTCCAGGAAGGCTGTCAGCTGTTTGTTGATGGTTTTCTCGATGACTTTGGCAGGCAATGGGAGGAGCGAGATGGGGCGGAAGTTCTTGAGGTCTGAGGGGTCTGCGGTGGGTTTCTTCAGGAGGGCGCTGATCTCTGCGTGCTTCCAGCTATCCGGGAAGGTGGCGGATATGAAGGAGTTGTTGATGATGTCCCGAAGTTTGGGTGCGATGATGGAGTCGGCTTTGTTGAAGATGTGGTGTGGGCAGGGATCGGCTGGGGAGCCCGAATGTATGGTGTTCATCGTGTGGGTGGTATCTTCCGTGCTGACCTGAGTCCAGGCGCACAGGGTGGTGGTGGGGGGGGTGTAGGTTCGGTGGTGGGGTACGAGTTCTGAGCACCGAAGCTGTTGTGTATGTCGACGATCTTACGGTGAAAAAAGGTGGCCAGAGAGTTGCAGAGGTCTTGAGAAGGCGTGATGTCGTTGTTGCTGGCGTTAGGGTTGGAGAGCTCTTTCACGATGTTGAAGAGTTCCTTGCTGTTGTGGGTGTTGTTGTCCAGTCGTTCTCTGAAGAATGACCTTTTGGTGGTGCGGATCAGCTGGTGGTGTTTGCGGGTGGCGTTCTTGAGGGCTGTCATGTTATCCGTTGACTGGTTGTGGCGCCAGGCTTTCTCGAGGTCACGGCAGGAGTCTTTGAGATCGTTGGTGAACCACGCGGCTTTCTTGCTGTTGAGGTTGCTGGGAGGGTTTTTCAGTGGAGCAAGGGTGTCGGCGCAGTCGGTGATCCACTGTGTGAGGTTGCGGGCTCCTTCGTTGGGGTCCGTGGTGTTGGTGGGAGGGTTTAGGCTCAAGGAGGTGGTGAGTCGGTAGGTGGTGATCTTGCTCCAGCATCTTTGGGGGGTTTGTTGAGGGCGATGGTGGGTCATTGTTTTCCTGAAGTTGAAGTGTACGCAGCTGTGGTCGGTCCAGTGGAGCTCGGTGGTGTGGCTGGAGGAGATGTGGTTGCTGGAGGAGAAGACGGGGTCAAGCGCGTGGCCGGCGTAATGGGTGGGGGTGTTGACCAGTTGCTTGAATCCGAGGTTGGCGAGGTTGTCTGGTAGGGCGGTGGTGTTGTTGTCGTGGTCGTTCTCCAGGTGGAAGTTGAGGTCTCCTAGGAGGATGTAGTCGGGGGAGGCGAGGGCGAGTGGGCTGATGAAGTCTGCGATGGCCTCGATGAAGTGTGAGCGTGGTCCCGGGGGTCTGTAGATGAGGGTTCCTCTGAGGGTGGTCTTGGGGTCGGTGTGAATCTGGAAGTGCAGGTGCTCTGCGGTGGCGAGGGTGTCGTCGGTGTTGGTCGTGATGCGGATAGTGTTTCAGTGGGTGATGGCGATGCCTCCTCCAGTCTGGTTGACGCGGCCCCTCCGGATGATCTTGTAGCCGTCCGGGATGGCAATAGCGATGTCGGGGGCTGAGGAGGCGTTCATCCAGGTTTCCGTGAAGAAGGCGACGTCTGGTGCTGTTTTGTCCAGGAGGTCCCATAGTTCGACGGCTTGCCTGTAGATGGAGCGGGTGTTGAGCAGGATGCACTTGAGGTGGTTGTTGTTGGCGGCTGTTTTGGCTGGCGCGGTGCAGGACCGAGTGCAGGTGAAGTAGAAGGCATGGCAGGTGAAGGCTCCGTGGGTGAGTTTCGGGGTGGCTTGGTAGCAGGCTGGATGTCGGCCGGTGTTGAGTGTGTGGAGGGTGGCGTCGTCGTAGCTCAGTCGAGTTGGCTGGGTCCAGGGGTTCTGGCGCGGGGCGCGGTCCAGGCGTGGACGGGCGTAGACGGGCTTGCCTTTGGCATGCCTTCGGCGCGCAATCGGCGCGCCCGCTGCACGTGGCCGCTGCGCGTACGTACGGTCCCCGCCATTTATGGCGAAGTGGGAGGGACTAGCAGCTGGGAGGTGGGAGGGGGGTGGCGAATGGGGAGCGGGAGACAGGAGAAGGGGGCGGGGCCGCAGGAGAGCAGCGGCGGGGAGCAAAGGGGGGTTGGAAAGAGCGGAAAAGCAGAGGGGGGAAAGCGAGGGCAAGCCGGGGCACGCCTGGAGAGCGAGGGCAAGCCTGGGCAAGCCTGGAGAGCGAGGGCAAGCCTGGAGAGCAGGGGCCCTAAGGAGAGGCGGCAGCAAGAGGGCCAGGCAGGCAGCGGCAGCAGAATCTGGGCACACGGGGGCCGTGGGGTAGTAAAGTGACCGGGTCAAGGGTCACCCCCATCCCCCCAACACACTGGGGATGCGGACACTACATACCTTTCCATGGCGGCAACGCCGCCATGGAAAGTCACATCTCCGCCAGCAGAATAATACGGATGGCGGTGCCTTGCAGACACCGCCACTATATACAGCCCCTTTTCCACCCAGTCAACTCGTTGACGGCCGTAAAACCGGCAGACGGTCTTTCCATCCGCCTGGATCCCCCCGCCATCCATGGCGGCCTGGCACATCTCCGCCTGCACAATAATATGGATGGCGGTGCTGTGCAGACACTACCACCATATACAGCCCCTTTTCCACCCGGTCGACTCGTCGATGGCCTGAAAACTGGCAATCTGACTTTACGTCCGCCGGGGACGTAAAAGACAGAGGTGGGCGGTGGGAAATGGCGATCCGCCCGATATACTAATAGACCCTTAAGTTTTGAATTGTGATGTATTTTCCAGTGCAAAACTTAGCTTTTAGAGAACACAAAGGGCTCGATACCGATCTCAGTCGGAAGGTCTCCTGGTGGTATCCGGAACTACTAAATCCAATTCAGAGCCACTGTTTCTGTACAAATCTTCCCTCATTCCGAAAGACCAAGTATAATGCGAAGATCTCGTCTGCGCCGACCGAATCGTTTCCGAACCCGAATCTGTCTGTCTGACTCATTTGGAGCCGAATCATGCTGCATAATGGACCCGGCTTCTGGAAGAGCGAGTACGATGCACAATTGGGACAGCCATTTCGACCTGGTCTAAGCGAGACAAAACGTCTGTTGGAATTGGACTTTGGGGGGCCAGAGCAGGCCCCCTTCACCTGGAACCCTCTGAATCGGTCAAAGGGGGGTGTGCATGGGCATGCACAGTGTGGTGGGCAACATAGGGTGCCAGCCACAGTGTGTACACTTTTCCCCACCCACTCCCTTTTTGCTATGGGAGCCTGTGTACGCTTCGGTATACAGGCTCTAATAGAGTTCAATGGGAGTCTGAGCCAACTAAGTCCGTCAGCATACGGCTGCATCATACTCGTTTGGTCGGACTCACACAGTGAAATTCACTAGGAAAGCCCTCAATATCCTAGTTGTATGGAGGGCTTTCCTAGCGAGATCGGAATCGGGCCCTAAGTGGTACTAAGCATCCCTTAGGTAGTAGATGGGCATTCCCATGCAACCACACATGATTCTTGACACAATGTTCTATCTTGTAGCATTTATAGACAGACCTTTGCACCAAAACTTTGCACATCCTGGAGGCAGATATAAAGTTGGACAAAAGCTTTTCTCTTTTCCAAATGTATAAAACGTTGTATGTGTGGACACACACATCCACCCATGCACTCTGGTGCAAGCGTATATGTGTGATGCAAGGCAGTCTAAAGTGTGCTAGCACTAGGGAAGAGAGAAACAGAGATATAGCTTAGCAGAAGTGGCACAGTCAGCCTTCTTCCTTTCACACAACAGACTGGAGTGCAGCATCATTGCTTGTTGGTTGATGTGCTGTGATGTGTAAATTCCAAGTGCATTTGCCCGAAATGCGTATTTGTGATACTATGGTGTCTGACTGTCCCAAAAAATATACCTCTTTAGTAGAAGTTAATTCAAGACTAGTGAGAAGAGGAGGTTTAGTGGGAATCACATTTACTTTTGGGAGTTTTTTTGTTTGATTTACTGTATCAGTGTCCCCAAACTTAATTCACTGTATACTTGATGGTTCTCTTTCCAAAGAGCAAGTAGAGCCAGTTTTTTTAGTGTGTTGCTAATATGACCAGTTTAGTGAAAACATGGGAAATGTTGTGAATGAAGTCTGAGTGTGAACACCAGAGATTTTGAACTCTCCACAACTACCCTTACCCTATGCTCCAGATCGTTGAAGGCCAGAAAATGCAACAGTGAAGTCAATCATGTATGGGTCAACATTCTGTTGTTTGGCTATATTGGCAGCCACCAAAAACACACATCCTCTTCTCTTGTTTTTGTTTGCTAGTGTGCCACTTCGGTATGCTGTGTTCCACCATGCCAGAGCCATATAGACATTATCTGCAATCCGGCCTTCTGTAGTAGGGGATCTCTGTGTATAGTCATAATCTAGTGAATAGTCCCGCTCATGTGCGTGGACCCCGGCAATCAAAAATAATCTCTTAAACTGTCAGAAAACTGCAGAACTGCAAAGACACTTAAAAGATAATTTAAAGACAAATAATGCACAGGCTACACTGTCCAGTACTTCAACTAGAAATTCCACCAAAACACACACACACAACAGCACAGTCTGCCCAGTTTCTTCCATAGAGAAACTTGCCTCTACCAGTAAAATCCTCTGGAATGATAGAGAAAAAGGTATGGACAGACAAGCCCCATAGGCTGCCATTATGTGGCTTAAATAGGATACTGTGCCTTTAAGAGAACCTTCCAGAACTTTCTCCTAGTATCCCAGAATGCATAGCAGGTCCTACTTACTTTCAGTTCTTTTTTCCAGCTCCTGCTAACAGGACCCTGGTGCATTGATCTCTCCCTTTTTCAAGGCTTTATTGGATTTTGTGCACTTTTTGACTTAAAAGTGTTTTCTGTTGTTAATACTTGGTGTCTCTCTTCATTCCTGGGTGTTTGTTCAGGCTTTTAGGTCTCTAAAATGCCTGCTCTGTTTGACAAGTGCCCTGCATGTGGAAGGAAGAAGGCCAAGTCGGATTCACACGACGTCTGCATTCTCTGCCTTCCTGAAGAACATGTTCCTGAAGGCTGTGACATTTGTCAGACCTTTTCAACAAGGACCCTGAGGGAAAGGCTGAAGATTAGGCTCCAAGGCCTAGAGGAGAGACGACTGCAGGCTGCAGGTGGGTCTGGGCAGGCTGGGAAGGCTCCCTCTGCCCCTGCTGAGGCCTCTGGGGGGCTCCCCAGAGGCAGGAAGACCAGCAAACGATCCCGGTCCGCGTCGACGTCGATTGCATCGACGACGACGTCGAGAGGGATGACGACGGTGTGTTCCCCATCTCCCCGGGGCTCCGGGTCGAGACAGCGTGGAAAGTCGATGTCGAAAGGCCTGGGCAGGCCGCCGTCGAAGTCACCGTCGACGGCGTCTTCGTCGTCGCCGTCGTCGTCGTCGGTGTCGAGCCATCTAAGTCGAAGGGGGACCAGTAGCCATCGGCGCTCGCCTCCGAGGCGACACCGCCGTTTGCCGTCGAGTGGACGTTCGGCGTCGAGGGGATCCTCGACGTCGAGGACTGCGAGGAAGTGGTCTACGAGGGACAGTCGCCGTTCGACGTCGAGAGCTGACCGCTCGTCATCGAGATGGCGGCGCTCGGCGTCGAAGAAGAAACACTCGACGTCGAGGAGACGGCGTTCGACGCCTGAGTCACGGGGTCGACATTCGACGCCAGTAAAACGACGCTCGACGTCGAGGAGGAAGAGATCAGCGTCTGGGAGCCGTTCTGCCTCCCCAAAACGACGCAGAAGGAGTTCTGGCGCCAGAAGTCAGGCGGGGTCTGGTGAAGGACGCCGGAGGCGGCGCTCACGTTCTGGAGGGGCTGGTTCGTAGTCCCCTCCTCCGAAGAAGTCACCGGGCTCAGTGTACTCGGTGGTTTATGCACCGCCTCGGCCTAAATCGCCTCCTCCTCTACCTAAAGGAGGATCCGCCCATTAAACTCCCGCTACCTCCTCTGCCACCAACGGGGCATCCACCGCCACCGCTTCCACCGCGTGGGCCTAGGCCTTGGTCGGAGATTCCTCCGGTCCCTCCGCCATGGTCGACGTCCCTACCTAGGCTACCTACACCTCCGAAGGGGACTCCAAGACCTAGAACCCAGGATAAACCACGGAAGACGCCTCCACGGAAACCTACGGAGCGTCCACGTTCTGGGAGATCGCGATCCCGTTCCAGGAGGAGGGAAAGATCGCGCCACCGGTCTTCCACACGGTCGAGACGACACCACAGGAGGCAAAGGTCTCATTCCCAGACAAGGTCCTCGGGGACCAGGGAATATTCTGCGACGTTGTCGGAATCACCAGAGAGAAGGGTTTCACCGATTGATGATCTGGTGTCCTTTCAGGAAGTCCTTTTGAGGGGTGCAGCGAAGCTGGGCATCTCGTTGACGGTGCCCACGTCCAAGACGTCGGTGATCTTTGAGACGCTGCACCAGAAACATCTATCCCGACCATTGCTACCACTGGTGCCAGGCCTGGAAGGACCGGCCATGGAAGTTTTCCTCACCCCGGCGGTGACCAAGGCGGCTCCCTCAAGGCTACAGAAAATATACCGGGCTCCCGAGTGGGATCCAGCCTTCCTGAGGATGGATCCTCCTCCGGATTCTGTAATTGTGACGGCAGCGCGCAAACAGCATGCCACCACTCCATCTTCCACAGTTCCGCCAGATAAAGAATCCAGGTGGCTGGATTCTTCTGGAAGAAAGGCTTGTGGGACTTTGGCAACTTCTATGAAGGCGGCGAGTGCAACGGCCCTGTTGGGACGATATGATCGAGCCCTTTGGGAATCCCTCCAGCAGTTTGTGGAACATCTACCGCGTGAGAAGAGAGAGGATTTCCAGGAAGTTCTGAGCGAGGGAATGTTGGTGGCGAATCAGGTCATCAGCGCTGCTGCCGATTCCTCCCTGCTGGCGGCACATGGTTTCTGCCATGGGATTAACCAGCGAAGACACGCCTGGCTCCGCCTTACGTCATTAAAACCTGACGCACAACAAAGGGTTGCCAACCTCCCATTCTCTGGCGAAACGCTATTTGGGAAACATGCGGATGACAAAATGGCCCGCATGAAGGCGGAGGCTGAGACGCTCACGGCTGTGGGTTTAGAAAAACCCAAGGAGAGTAAGAAGTCGTACCGCCCGTTCCAGCGACAGTTTGGTGGACAGGGCAGAGGGCGTGGCCAGTCTTCAGGACAACAACAGCAGCAGCAACAACAGCAGCAGTTCAGAAGACCGTTCCAAAAGCACCAGAGGGGCAGAGGAGGCCACCAGTCGGCAACAGCGACTAAAGGCCCGGATGGGTCTAGGCCCTGAGCGCTTACTTCCCCTGCATCCGTTACCCACTCCGGTGGGGGGAAGCGTTCAATTTTTTCTGGCAGAGTGGAGAAAAATTACTCAGGACAAGTGGGTGCTGAATATTGTTTGCAATGGATACAGTCTTCGGTTCAGCAGCCCCCCTCCATCAATCCCTCCGGTCGGCTCACAGTATCAACTGCGCGAGCTCCAAGCGGAGGCAGATATCCTGTTAAGGAAAAGGGCGATAGAAGACGTACCTCTGTCTCAAAGAGGAAGAGGTCTTTACTCCAGGTTCTTCCTGGTCCGCAGGAAGGACAAGAACGAGTTCAGGCCCATTCTGGACTTGCGGCAGGCAAACAAGTGGATTCGCAGGTAAAAGTTTCGCATGCTGTCGTTGCATCAGATCTATCCTCAGTTGCAACAAGGGGACTGGCTGTGTGCCCTAGACCTACAGGATGCGTACTTCCATGTGCCCATTGCACACAAACACAGGAAGTTCCTGCGGTTCCAAGTCGGCGCCAATCACTCTCAATACACAGTACTCCCATTCGGACTGAAGTCCGCACCGAGAACATTCTCGAAGTGCATGGCGGTGGTAGCAGCGCACCTGAGAAAGAACAAGGTGTTCGTCTACCCGTACCTGGACGATTGGTTGATCAAGGTCTCCTCGCCCTCTCCACCACGCACCCGCCTCCCAGCTGCTCCTCCCTCCCACTAAGTGGCAAGGCTCTCCCCGCCGATTGGAGCGCTGTGACCGTCCTGACTTCGTCAGACGCGGTCGCTCCCCAAGGCCCCTGGTGTCTTGTGATCCACGCTGTGCCACACTGCTGCCTCACCAACGCTGCGCTGCTCTGCTGACTGCTCTGCTGCCTGGGGTATCGTAGCGCTGCTGCCCTGACTAGCGCTCGCATATTATTTATTAATTAACTGTTTAGAAATTAAGGTGTGCTCCACTAGCGCTCGCATTTTATTTATTAATTAAGTGTTTAGAAATTAAGGTGTGCTCCATTTCGCTAGCGCCTCCCTGCCCACAGCGCTATTTACTTACATTCCCCAACCGACTTCCGGTCTCGCTTCCGATGCCATTTCTGTTGTTTTTGTGCCTCGGAGCCCGCCCTCTCTACCACGCACCTGCCTCCCAGCTGCTCCTCCCTCCCCCCTCCCCCCTCCACTGTCCTCATATGACAGATGCATATCCGCGCAGCGTACACGCGCTGCGGTCGCTCCCCTTGCGCGCTTAAGGTGCGCCAAAGGTAAGCCCGTCTACGCCCGTCCGCACCTGGACCGCGCCCAGCGCCAGACCCCCTGGTCCTCGCAAAACCCACTCCTCCCGCTTAACGTATGACGCCGCCACCCTCTTAGCCCTTAACCCCGGACGCACACCACAATGCTACGAAGCTGCCCCAGGACATACCCACGGTCCCTTCGCCTGCCACTCCTGCAAGTTCGCCTGCATCAAGAACCACACCAAATCCACTCCCTCCAAACACAGCTCCGACTCGAACCACCTGAAGTGCATCCTGCTGAACACCCGCTCGGTCCACAGACACTCCATTGAACTTTGGAACCTACTCGACACTACATCGCCGGACGTCGCCTTCCTCACAGAAACATGGATGAACGCCTCATCAGCGCCCGACATCGCCATAGCCATCCCGGACGCTTACAAGATCATCCGAAAAGACCGCACCAACCAAACAGGAGGAGGCATCGCCATCGTCCACAAGAACACCATTAGAATCACGTCCAGCTCCGACGATAACCTCGCTACCGCCGAACACCTTCACTTCCAGATCCACACCGACACTAGGACCACACTTAGAGGCACCCTCATATACAGACCACCAGGAACCCGTAAACAATTCAGCGAAGACATCACTGACTTCATCAGCCCACATGCCCTCGCCTCCGAGAACTACATTCTACTAGGAGACCTCAACTTCCACCTGGAAAACATAAACGACAGCAATACCACCACCCTTCTGGACAACCTAGCCAATCTCGGACTCAAACAACTTGTTGACTCCCCCACCCATGTAGCCGGACATACGCTCGACCCAATCTTCACCTCCAGCAAACACATTTCCTTTGATCGCACCACAGCTCTCCATTGGACGGACCACAGTTGTGTTCACTTCAGCTACAAAACCACCTCGACCCACAACCCCCCACAACCTATTCCTCGAAGAAACTGGAACAAAATCACCACCGACCAACTCCTCACATCACTCAACCAAAACCCTCCCACCCTCTCATCGGACCCAAACCAAGCTGCCACCAAACTCAAACAATGGACCACTCACAGCGCTGACGAATTAGCACCTTTGAAAAACCACCAGATCAAATCAGGTAACAAAAAGGCCCCATGGTTCAACGATGACCTTAAGAAATCCAAGAAGCTATGCCGTACTCTAGAGAAAACATGGAGAAAAAACCCAACCACCGACAACATGACCACCTTCAAAGCAGCCACCCGCAAACACCACCAACTGATTCGATCCACCAAGAAATCAGCATTCAAGGATCGACTCGACAACAACGCCCATAACAGCAAGGAACTCTTCAACATCGTCAAAGAATTCACCAACCCCACCGCAGCCTCAAACGACATTTCTCCCTCCCAAGACCTCTGCGATTCATTATCCTCCTTCTTCTACAACAAAATTGCCGACATACATAACAGCTTCGAGAACATTTACAATGAACAACCCTCCCCACCCCCCTCCGAACCTACACCGCCCGCTAACAACCTCAGCGCCTGGAACCCAATCACCACTGAAGACACCATCCGCCTAATGAACTCCATCCATTCTGGCTCGCCAACCGACCCATGTCCCCACCACATCTTCAACAAAACAGACTCCATCATCGCACCCCATCTCCGTGATGTCATCAACTGCTCCTTCAACTCTGCTACCTTCCCAGAAAGCTGGAAACACGCCAAACTCAGCGCCCTCCTAAAGAAACCCACAGCAGATCCCACTGAACTTAAGAACTACCGCCCCATATCCCTCCTCCCATTCCCTGCCAAAGTCATTGAGAAAGCCGTCAATAGCCAGCTCGCCACCTTCCTTGAATCCAACAACTCCCTCGATCCCTCTCAGTCCGGATTTCGAGCCAAACACAGCACTGAAACCGCCCTCATTGCAGCGACAGACGACATCCGAACACTACTGGACAACGGAGAAACAGTGGCCCTCATTCTACTCGACCTCTCCGCCGCTTTCGACACAGTCTGTCACAGCACCCTTATTCAACGCCTCAACAACATCGGCATACAAGGAAAAGCCTTGGACTGGATCATCTCGTTCCTCGCTGGGAGAACTCAGAGAGTCCGACTTCCCCCATTCAAATCAGAGGCCACCGAAGTCATCTGCGGTGTACCACAAGGATCATCACTCAGTCCCACCCTCTTCAACGTCTACATGAGTCCACTCGCACCCATCGCACGTCAACACAACCTTAACATCATCTCCTACGCTGACGACACCCAGTTGATCCTTTCCCTCACCAAAGACCCTAACACCGCCAAAACCAATCTCCACGAAGGCATGAAAGAAGTAGCCGAATGGATGAAAAACAGCCGCCTAAAACTTAACTCCGACAAAACGGAGGTGCTCATCCTAGGATCTTCCCCCTCTGCCTGGGACGACTCATGGTGGCCTTCGGCTCTGGGCACAGCACCCATCCCCACTGACCATGCTCGTAACCTCGGCTTCATCCTGGACTCCTCACTCTCGATGACCAGACAAGTCAACGCAGTCTCATCCTCCTGCTTCAACATACTTCGTATGCTCAAAAAAATCTTACGTTGGATCCCCCCCCAGACAAGAAAGACTGTCACCCACGCACTGGTCACGAGTCGACTGGACTATGGAAACACATTATAGGCCGGAATCACAGCCAAATTACAGAAAAAACTCCAACGCATTCAAAACGCATCAGCGAGACTCATTGTGGACATCCCTCGCCAAGATCACATTACCGGCCACCTAAAAGACCTCCATTGGCTTCCCGTCAACAAGAGAATAACGTTCTGTCTCCTCACCCACGCACACAAAGCCCTTTACAAACTAGGACCCGAATGCCTCAACACTCGACTGTCCTTCTACACACCCACCCGCCAACTAAGATCCTCCTATCAAGCCCTCGCCTCAGTTCCGCGTATCCAAAGATCCACCATGGGAGGTAGATCCTTCTCCTACTTGGCGGCCAGGACCTGGAACTCACTCCCCACTCACCTCGGCCTTACACAGAACCACATCTCCTTCAGAAAAGAACTTAAAACCTGGCTATTCGATAAATAATGATGCCCCCACCCCCCAAGCGCCTTGAGACCCTCTGGGTGAGTAGTGCGCTATATAAATTCCCGAACTTGGACTTGAACTCCTTCTCGGAAGCTCAAGTGGATTTCCAGAAGACGTGCATTCTCTTGAACAAGTTGGGGTTGCACATCAACATGTCCAAGTCTGTCCCGACTCCAATCCAGTGCATACAGTACTTGGGAGCCTCCATCAATACGCTGTCAGCAAGTGTGTCTCCTTCGGAGGAGCAACGGTTATCACTCCTTCGGAAGGCTCAGGCTCTTATGACCACTCCATCCACAACAGTGAGGATGGTGTCTTCTCTACTGGGGTCGATGGCCTCTTGTGTCTTCCTAACGCCACACGCATGAATGCACATGAGACCGTTGCAAGAGTGCTTGGAGGACCAGTGGGATCAGAGGAAAGGATCCTGGGACGACAAGATACGACTGTCTCTGTATGCTCTTCAGTCTCTGATGTGGTGGTGTTCGGCGGAGAATCTCCTGAGAGGGGTTCCCTTCCACAAGGACATTCCCACACAGACTATCGTGACGGATGCTTCCCTCCAGGGTTGGGGGGTGCACTCCGGAGATCTGCAGATTAAAGGGACGTGGTCCCCGACGGAGTCCACGTACCACATCAATTTGGCTGGAACTCAGAGCTGTTCACTTGGCACTGAAGGCCTTTCATCCGTCCTTCCAGACCAACTCTCTGCTTGTGCAAATGGACAATACGACCACGATGTATTACCTCAACAAGCAGGGGGACTCGAGATCTCGCACCCTGTCACAGGAGGCGCAGGCGATCTGGTGCTGGCTTCTGGCCAGAGGACTGACGATAACGGCTACCCATCTGCCAGGTGTGCAGAATGTTCAGGCGGACGCACTGAGCAGACTGATTCAGGAAAACCACGAATGGGTCATAAACGACCAAGTACTAGGAGAAGTCTTCGCAAGGTGGGGAACTCCAGACATAGATCTGTTCGCCACCGCAGAAAACAGCAAATGCCGAGACTTCGCCTCCAGGTACTACCAGCGGGGGACGCTGGGGAATGCGCTATGGATCGACTGGTCGAACAGCTTTCTGTACGCTTTTCCAACCATTCCCCTGATTCCGGCAGTGCTCATCAAGCTGGCCCGGTCCAGGGTGCGGATGATCCTTATTGCTCCGGAATGGCCCAGGCAGTGGTGGTTCACGGACCTGCTTCACCGGTCTCTCCTTCCGCACATACGGCTGCTGTGCAGGCCGGATCTTCTGACGAAGTTCGGGGGACAGATGTTACACCCCAACCTCTCATCTTTGAGTTTGGCGGTATGGCTCCTGAGATAGTGCAATATGGCCATTTGAATCTGCCCGAAGATTGCATGGACATTCTGAAGGAGTCTAAGCGACCTTCCACTCGGACTTCCTATGCTTACAAGTGGAAGAGGTTCTGTATCTGGTGCAAGTCTAAGAACTTTGACCCGACGACGTGCAAGGAGGATGTCATCCTTCCTTACCTTCTACATTTGGTGCAGTCTGGCCTTAATGTTCATTCCATTAAGGTCCATCTCGCTGCATTGACTGCCTACAGGAAATGCCCTTCACAGACTTCCTTCTTCCAGATCCCTGTGATCAAAGATTTTCTGGAAGGCTTGAAGAAAGTATTCCCTCCTGTCAGGCTCTCTTTGCCTTCATGGGAATTGAATGTGGTGCTGTCCAGGTTGATGAAGGAGCCTTTTGAACCAATTCATAAGGCTTCGTTGCAGCACCTGTCCTGGAAGGCGGCGTTCCTCGTGGCCATTACATCGGCCCGCAGGGTGAGTGAAATTCAGGCGTTGTGTTGCCAAGAACCTTATACTGTATTTCATGCTGCTAAGGTTATTATGCGTACTCACCCTAAATTTCTTCCCAAGGTTATTTCTGATTTTCATGTCAACCAGACCATAACTTTGCCTACGTTTTTTCAGAATCCTTCATCTCCAGCGGAAAGGTCTTTACATTCCCTGGATGTCAGGAGGGTGTTGAAATTCTATCTGGATAAAACCAAAGATATTCGTAGGTCAGACCAATTGTTTATGAATTATGGATCAGTCAGGACGGGTCTTGGGACCTCTAAGCAGTCCATCTCTAGGTGGATTGTATCCTGCATACAGTTGTGTTACCAAAAAGCTAATAAGACCTTAGGGGGTAAACCTAAGGCTCATTCCACCAGGGGCAAAGCTGCCACGACAGCCTTGCTCCGTAATGTTCCGATTGCAGAAATCTGCAAGGCGGCCACTTGAAAGTCGGTTCATACCTTTTCTAAGCATTACTGCCTGGACACTGATGCCAGGGCAGACGCTCAGGTTGGGCAGGCTTCGCTGCGAAATCTGTTCGCACAATAAGTGGTTATTTCTCTTTTCTCCACCGCCGCTTTGGTGTGGGGATGGGCTTGCCATTCTATTCACTAGATTATGACTATACACAGAGATCCCCTACTACAGAAGGAGTAGTTTCTGTCCTGTAACTCCAGTTCTGTAGTAGGGGTATCTGTAATAGTCATAAGCGCCCGCCCTCCTCCCCGGTGGAGAGATATTCATGTAGAAATGCTACAGGTCTGGCGTTTTACGCCTTCAAAAAGAACTGAAAGTAAGTGGGACCTGCTATGCATTCTGGGATACTGGGAGAAAGTTCTGGAAGGTTCTCTTAAAGGCACAGTATCCTATTTAAGCCACATAATGGCAGCCTATGGGGCTTGTCTGTCCATACCTTTTTCTCTATCATTCCAGAGGATTTTACTGGTAGAGGCAAGTTTCTCTATGGAAGAAACTGGGCAGACTGTGCTGTTGTGTGTGTGTGTTTTGGTGGAATTTCTAGTTGAAGTACTGGACAGTGTAGCCTGTGGATATAGGCTGCGTTATTTGTCTTTAAATTATCTCTTAAGTGTCTTTGCAGTTCTGCAGTTTTCTGACAGCTTAAGAGATTATTTTTGATTGCCAGGACTATTCACTAGATTATGACTATAACAGAGATACCCCTACTACAGAACTGGAGTTAAAGGACAGAAACTACTCCTTCTTATCTTTGTCAATAGTATCTAAAATCCTCAGCTGTTGATTGAATAATGCTTACTCCTTCTGCTTGCAACAAATATGACACATGTAATGCAACATGTGAGAGAAACATTGAAATGCAGGCCTTAAAACAGCCAAATTAAAAATGAGACCTCTCTGTTCGCAAGTCATTTAACCTTCACTAACATTTCTGTCCTGGATAATACAGGGCATATTTATGACTTTTGTGGCACGATGCAGATCAGTAAGTCACCTTATTGAGCTGTCCTGCATCACAGGGAAGGGTAGGAATACGCCACATTTATCTAATATAGTGCATTCCTGTGCTGGCGCTGTTTTGTCAGCCTATGCCAATGCAGGCACTCTTGTACCATGGTGTAAGGGTGCCTGTGTTGTAGGCAGGATAGTTTTTGTGCAGGAAGGGGTGCCTTCCTACACAAAAATAATCCTGAGAGGCTTTCAGCCTGTCTAAGGTGTGGGTGATGGAACCCGTGGATCCACAGAACTATAAGACCACTGGCCTGGGCCCTTTGAGATGAAAGAGTACAAGAGTCACATACATGGTGGGCCTCAAGACTCCCAGGAACAAGGGTTTTGCACATTAATCACTTCAAACCGCCACTTCAAGAAGTCCGAATAAACCATGCTCCTGGTCACAGAAGGAGGAAAGGGAATATCTCCTCAACCTTTTTTTCTCCACAGAGTAGGATTAGTCAGTGTAGGGTGTCAGCCTCTTCCCTACCCTGACCTTAGAGCAACCAAGGGACTGCGGCCAGTTGCTGGGGCAGTTCACCTTTCTCTTCTTCCTTACCCTAGGACTCTCTACATGATCCAACCATGATATTAATACTGGGGAGAGTATTCCTGTGATGAATAACATCTACAGGCTATCCGATAAGGTGAGAGCCACCATAATGGAGAAAGTCTACAAAATGCTGGCCTTATGGGTCATTGAGCCCTCAAATAATCTTTGTTCCTGCCCGGTGTTGTTGGTCCCTAAGACTGCCCCTCTATGTACCACCCTAAATGTATGTTCTGTGTGGATTACATGGACTCAATGCCATCACCAAGACTGATGCCCACCTTATCCCTTGATCTGTTGAGCTCATAAGTTGGTTGGGAGCTGCCAAGCTCCTTAACATGATTGACTTAACATCTGGGTACTGGCAGATTACCTTGATCGAGGGGGCCAAAGGTTCTCTAACCCAGAAAGACACTGTCAGTTCTGGGTAATGCTGTTTGGGTTGAAGAATACCTCTGCCACTTTTGAGAGGATGGTCAACCAGGCCCTGGCTAGGTTGGAGAACTTCAGTGCTGCCTATCTAGGCAACATTGCAGTCTTCACTTCTAGCTGGGAGGACCGCCTGTGCCAACTGAGGACGTTTTTACAGGTTCTGCAGAGGGCAGGCTTGATTATCAAATCCAGTAAATGCCAGATAGGGCAGGTTCCAGTTGTCTGCTTAGAAAAACAAATGGGAGGAGCCAAGGCACAGCTTTTCCATGCCAATATTGAAACCATTCTGACTCAGGAGCCTACAGAGACCCAGCCAGGTGGCAGGGCCTTCCTTGACCTCACCAGATAGTACAGGAGATTCATCAAGGGGTATGGCACCACTGTTGACGTCCTTGACAGAGCAGACTTGTATGAAGCAGCCCAGAAGGTAATCTGGATGGAGGTATGGCAGAATGCTTTTGACACCCTGAGAAAGGCCATGTGCCCGGCCCCTGACTACTTCATAGAATTAATTGTACAGACACCTCATAGTATAAGGGCTGTGATCTCATAGCTAAATGAAGAAGGCTTGGTAAACCTGTAACCTTCATCAGTAGGAGTTTACTTCCCAGGAAACAGAGGTGCAGGGCAATAGACACTGTGGTCAGGACACTGTAGAGCTGAAACCATACCTCTCTGGTGGTAACTTCCGGGTTCAGACATACCAGACATACCATAGATTCATCAGATAGAATTCCAAACTGTTGTGGATCTCACTATAGAAAATACATTTTATGGTGGAACACTATCTTGGAATGAATCACGCTGATGGTCTCTCTAGATTTTTCCGCCCTATTGATGAGAACTTCAAAAGGGTCGTGGAGTGCTCCCCAATTTAATCTGTGGACGACACGTGTTAGACCTGGCATCTTTGGCATGGTTTTCCACCTAACATTTTGGCTTCAATCCTCATGTTTTCCTGACTTTGTTTTTGCTGGGTTTAGAACTCTGCACACTTTACCACTGCTAACCAGTGCCAAGTGCCTGTGTTCTTCCCTTAAAATGTGGTAGAATTGGCTTATTCTGAACTAGCATATTTAATTTACTTGTAAGTGCCTAGTAAAGTACCACTACCTTTGCCCAGGGACTGTTAATTGACTGCTACTAGTGGGCCTGCAGCACTGAGTATGCCATACCTTTAAATCACCTTTTAAACATCTCTCAAGTCTGCCATTGCAGCGTGTGTGTTCAGTGTTCTAAATTGCCATTCCAACCTTCCAAAGTAAACCGTTTGCAGGCACAAACCATTCTTTTAATACAGGTAAGTCACCCCTATTGTAGGCCCTGGCAAGCCCACAGGACTGTCCTGCAAGTAGAACCAGAACCAAGTATTTTAGAGGAAATTGGAAAGTATGTCCACATTTCGGTCTCTTTCAATGTAAGTTAATGAGACCATCTTCAGTACAGTAACATTTTCAAGAGGAAGGAAGACCCCTCTTTGAATTCCCAAAGTGGGCAGGTGGACTGAGAATGCTTGCTCAGATAGGAGTCACTAGCTATAAGGACAGATACCGATCTCAATGAAAATTGAAGAGTCCCTTGTGTCAATATTACAGAGACGCTGCCGTTTTATGAGGAATTTGAAGGCGGATGCACATTAAAATGTAAATACGATGAAACATCACTGATTGCGGGGTACAACATTAATGTCTCTCAATGGGTCATTGCTTCCCTGTGGTGTTCGACATAAGTTTGCATTATCCTACCTTAGCCCATAAGTGCCTGCACCCTCTCTCTGGGTCACATGACTGGGTGTAGCTGAGAGTTACACCTAGACATCCATATACAATACAAATCTGAGGTGTGAAGATGGGCATAGCCCTACTAACGCTAAAATAGGATGTGTTCTGTCTCCACACAAAGGACTACATGCTTTCTTTATTTAGTATGGAGCAAGGGCAGGGGAGGCAGGATGCCAGTGGACTTCAAAGGGATACCTCTAGAAACTTCTCCCACTTAAGTAGGCCCAGGTAAAAATAGTGGAGCCTGGATGCCAATTCTTCAGTACACTTCTAGACCTGTAGATAATCTGCTAGGAAGACGAACTGCTGTGTTGCTGAAAGAACTTTCACTCTGTTGGATTTCTGCTCTGAAGGACTGCTGCCTTGCTGTGCTCACCTGCTGCTTACTGCTGTCTTGCCTTGGCGAGAAGCACCGGACAAGAATTAGTTGAACCCTGAACCCCAAAGTGACCCAAAGTTGGCTGGCCTCCTGAGTAGAGCTTCAGGGTCAGAAGACTCCAACAACTTTGAACCCGGCACCTGAACTCTGTCATCTGTGAGTTCTACCTTGCTTTGTGTTACCATTCCTGTCTTGGGCCCTTGAAAGTGGGCCTGAATTTGCTCTACCAATCCATCTGTGGATCCAGCAGCACATATGCACCTCCTCTTCTCCCTGGTGCAATCCTGAACTGAATTAATGCATCACCACATCAACCATGCAACAAAACTGCCACTGTGCACACCTTCACAGACGTAGTTAGTCTGAAGCCAGGACAGGGAAGGCGCCTGGGGACTTTGAATTGAGCACTTTAAAAACATGTCTCAAGTCTGCCACAGAAGCATGTGTGCAGTTTTAAACTGCCAATTCAATCTGGCCTGGCCTAAACCCCCCTTTTTAATTCATATAAGTAAGGCAGGCCCTAAACACCTTATAGGGCAGGGTGCATTGTGTTTTATGGTTTCAATCTTTTTACTCACATGCATCATACAAATATAAGCTCACCATGAGAATGACAATACTCTCTGCCCTCGTTACCAGTGTGAACCAAACAAAGGAGCGTCGCAGCGCTCAGCATGTGGATGTTTTCAGGAAACAAACAAATAAACTAAACTGTAAGCCACCCCAAGAATCCATTCCCCTCCCACTACCTTCCTCCAGTACTCACAGAAAGTGCAAAGTATGTCAGCGGGTGTGGGGCCATCCAGGTCTCAACCCATCTATCACATTCCGATCTGTGATGAGTTTGGTTCGTCGGAGAGTGCACAAGTATTTGGGACAGGTGAGCTCCCACCTATCTGAGGATAGGAGGGGGAATAAGTGGGCACTGTAGTTCCTGAAAAGATGTCTTAGAAGTCCTAAGGGCGGCTGACAGCTGACAGCTGTTCCATCCCCATATTGTACCGTAATCTATCTAACCATCCCTGATGTGCGGGTTTGTTTTGAGTCCCCCATTGTGTGAGAATGTTTTGGCGCAGAGCCCCCAGTGCCAGCTCATCTGCAAGATTTGAGGGGATAGGTGAGCAGGATCGGAAAGCCTAGGATTGTGTAGGTGTGGAATTGGGGTAAGTAGGTATCAAAGTGTAGATCTATGTCATCTAAAATCTGGGTCCAGAAAGCTGTGAGGCCCAATCCCCCCAGCAATCTGGACTCCATTCTGGGTTACCTCTGTTAAGGTGCACTGGTGTCAAGTACCAGTACGTTGCTATTTGGGTAGCGGTTTCTATGCTAGGTGTGTTCCGGACTGTGTGACGTGCCCCATAGTAGATCTTGCCCCACTCTTCTCTCCACAGTTCCCTTTCCTGGTGCAGGGCCAGAATACCGCTGTAAAATATCGATAAGCACAAATATCCTGGTAAAAATATAGTTGGTCAAAATATTGCAATTTAAATATCGGAGGGCAGAATATCGAATTTGTGTATTTAATATTGATGTAAAAAGTATCGGTATTTAATATCGTTTGCAAAAATAAAGACGTTAAAAATATCTATTTTTTTATTAATGTTTTGTATTTTAATTTATATTTTATATGTATGTGATGCATGTATTTTTTTTATAAGCATTGTTTGTATTTTTATTATATGTGTTAAAATTTTGCATTTTTAGTTACGGAGCTGGTTGTGGGTTTATAGGGGAATAGGGTGGGATGTAATTTAATTATAGTAACTTTATTTAAAAATGTTTTATTTATTAATATATGTTGAATTGAGATGTGTTAAATGTGTACATTATTTTTTAATAATAATGTATTAATTAGTTGTTAATTAATTTAAAATATTTAATTGGCAAATAATCATGTTAATTGTGTAATTATTTTTAGGCGTGTATTGTGGTATTTATAGGAGAAAATGGTGAGAAGAGTGGGAAGTAATTCATTTTTAATTGATAAATTAATAATCAGTTGATACATATTTTTAATTAATTAATTAGTAATTAATGATGGTAATTGTGCAATGAATTTTAGGTGTGTGTTGTGGTATGTATAAGTGTAAATTATTAACAGGGTTGAAATGTATTTTTTTTAATTTATGAATTAATAATTACTTGTTAATTAATACAAATTAATTTCTTAGTAATTAATTATGGTAAATTCACCTTAGTACCCAAAATCCCCTACCAGACTAGCCTCAGTGTCTCATTAGCTATTTGTCCTATAGCAAAGTCACCAATGATTGGACTACCCAGAACATGAGACTTAGGATACCTCAGGTAAGGTGGGAAACATGAACACTCTTTCGTTATACTCATATACCAGTCCAGAACAGGGAGTAAAGGGAGACAGATGCAAATTTAAAATGTTTATTTTAACACCGTGATCTCAGGTGCAAGGGAAGGACAAGGGAACCCTACTCACAGAGGAACCAGGGTGATTAGTTTATCAAGAGAACAGTGGTTCCTGCGGTATGATAATTTGTACAGTGCAACGTCAGTACATAGCGTAATAGTAATTTAAAATTGTAGAGGGTTGGCAAGGGATGTCAAAGGGAGAAACAAGGCTCAAGATACCAGTTTTATGTCATCAAAGTTTTTGTATTTCAAAACAATGGTTTTCATCAATAATATACAGTTGTTCACATAGTATTTTAAAGTGTCCCAAGTGTTTTTTTGTTAGAACCAAGGAGTAATTAAGTGACAGTGAGTGAATATATACAGGTTTCTGCTGGGGATATTTACAAGAAAGGAAAATGACCAAGAACATTTGCATACACAATGATTATGCAATGGCTATCTATATTCATAGGCACTGTTTTGCGCGGTTCATTTCCTATGGCGTCGATGGCGTTTCGACCCGTCAGGATGGGGGTCTCGTCAGGACTTCTCGTTGTGAGACATCTAAGGGGATTAAAAAAGGCGGGGTAGGTGGTGAGGGCATGTACTATGTGTTTACAGTGAGGCCAATGAGAGGACTGTTAATTATAAGGGATTACCTCAGGTTGTGCAGATTTCCTTATCGCAACCCATGCGTGATAGAAGAATGTATAAAACAACTTACAGTGAGCTCAGCCGGGTACTGATGCATTGTGGAGGGGGAATAAAAGCAGGGGGTGAGTAGGTACTGATTGCGCTTAGTAGCATACATGTTAGAAACCATGTAGACACGGGGCTAGTACTTGCGTTTTCCAGGATGCCGAAGTCCGTCTGTAAAGCTCTGTGTAGTACCGGGCCAACGTCCTCGCGGTATTTACCGTAGAGCGTCTAGTGCGTGCGCAGGCCTGATAGGGAGAGTCAGAGTCTCTATCCTCATCAGGATGCGCTGAGAGGAGGGGATCGGGGGAATGCCTGGAGACAGCTCTGTGGCTTGCACTGAGTGGGGTGTGCGCGCATATACCAATTAGATTAGTAACCTCTCAGTATAGAAGTCATTTGCAGGGTGATGTTTACAGACTGCATGTGCACATGTTGCATGAAGTACTGACGTGATCTCAGGTACAGCATCTTAGCTAATACAAGCAGACATATGACAAGAAATAATATTGTCAGTATAGTTATGATTCCATAAAATACATAGGGAGAAATCATGTTATAATGCTAAATGGAAACAGGTTAAATATATGCCTATATTTCACCCTCCCTTGTTAGTAGGTTGTTTTATAGCTAAAGAAGGTCTCTTAGGCTTGCATAGGCGACCCCATACCTCAGTGATCAGCAGGAGTGAATCACATTGAGTTCTGCACAAGCTCTCAGCATACGAATGTTCTCCAAGTGTGTTCAATCATGCCTACACAGTGTATTAATAAAGGCGCCAGTATCTGAGCCATCCACAGCTGCATATATGTTATGTCTAGAACGTGTGCTTAAACTTCTAAAAAGCTCATGTAAACTTAACACTGTATAAATGTAAGGATCAGTCCCACTACGCCCTCCCTTGATCGGAGCACGGATAAGAAATGTGGTCAAATTTGCCATAATGAAAAAAACTGGAGCAAACTCCCAATTTTGAAAATACTCAAGATTAGTAATTACTTTCGGGCACAGTAAAGTCAATATGCCCAAAAAAAAATAGCAAAAAAATCTGATGTCCAACTTGTGACATCAGTCGTGAATAAGAGAGAGCAGTAAATGCACCTCACTCTAATAGTTTATATGCACAGTACATTGCAACAGCCTCCATCAGGAAGTCATTGTTCTCATCTGCAAACATTTCAGCCATCCAATTTAGCAACGGGAATGAACATACATGTTCTTCAGGAACCGGAGCCTCTTGTACCATCAGAGTACAACTCGAATTTACTTCAATGTAACTGCGTGCCAAGAAATCATGCGCCGCTGCAAAAATATTCCAACGTCCCAGGACTCCATGCATCGCTGCAAAGGCCATAATCCCACCGCCAGAACAAAGCAATTCATGAGCAACTAAGGGTCTCATCAATTGATCATAATCTGCTTTGGGATACACTGTACTGTAGAGACACAAATCCAGAGCCCATTCGAAATCGCAGCTTAGGCAATGAAAGGCAGGCTGGACGCATGTGAAACAGTAAAATCGAAACGATAATCCATAAGCTGCACTCAATGTAGCAAGAGGCAGCGCTCCATCGAAATTAACAATTCGGTTGCTGAGCAGCAACAGCCGGGGCGAATCGTCTTGTGGCACAGGATGTGCATCCATTCTGAAATAAAAAAAGTTGTAGAAGCACTCCGGCAACCAGAGCCAACATCAAGGGAAATGCACCAAAGAGGCTGGAGAAAATCGATCTAATAAATGCCAGGAATACAACGAATATAGTTTTGAAAGAAGTCACAAGGCCACTACTAACAACTTTAAAAAAAGAGCCATCCCTGTGGTCGAGGAGGCATTAAAGACACTGTGAATTAACTCTCCGAAATGCAGGGGCAGATTGGTATTTAATACGGCATGCACTTCTGTTATGTTATGTCTAGAACGTGCGCTGATCAGTTCAAACAACAAGCAACAGTGTTGATATAACCTTGAAGGCCTCGGCACTCAATGTTCAGACTAAGCTTACAAAGCAAGTAGAAAAACAAGTTATTCTCATATGAAGCAAAACTCTCAGCCTAACACGAAACAATAACTAACGTGTGTGCCGTGTGCAAAAGAAAGCAAAAGGTAACATGGTGTTTAAACTTCTAAAAACTCGTGCTAACTTAACACTGTATAAATGTAAGGCTCAGCCCCACTACAGTACCTCACAGAATCTGGAAGGGGGAGAAGTATACCCCTTCCTCGCACTGCAGGCAGGTTTCAGTTAATTACTGAACCTGCCTGCAAGAAGGTCAGTTTCAAACAGCTGATCCACATTTTCACTTATATTCTGTCCAGGGAAACCACACACAAATTGCGGCGCTGGGGGAGCTGCTCACGCCTGCACTGGATGTATCTATGTAATGGTGCACCACAGCACACACATTGGTACTACATACTCTATGCAATGAAGGCTTAGAACTCAAAGAAGTGAAATGAAAAAGCACTGAAATTATTCTTATATCAAGCTGCAGTTCCACTAGTCATTACTAGATGTTCCTCATGAGTCAAATGCAAAACCATTGAAACCCTTTCATCAAGCATTTGCATTTGACTTGTGAGGGACATCTAGTAACGACAAGTTGAACTGCAGCTCTTTGTAGAATTATTTTGATATTGGATACTATAAAATTCACTGCCCACTGCTAATCTCATCCCATAATGCTTTGCTGTACCTTTGGTTGGGATTGTTTTTTTGCCAAACACTGTGTTTGGGGTGGTCCTGAGAGGATGGGACCACCACCGAGTAGTTCAAGAAGATGTGCTTTTTGTTTTCAAAGCATCTGCTTGGTTCTTTCCCTAGGTTAGGGAGGATCCCAAAATCATCACCTCTCTCACTGCTTGCAAATTTTTCAGTTTCACTTTTGTGAAAGTACTATATGCTCTTTAGCATATAAAGATAGAGATGCCTATTTTATATTACTGGGCACTGTGCAAGATGCCGTTTGCAATTATTTCACAGTGCAGACAAGCACACAGTGCCATCAACTACGCTACGCAGTACTACGTGTACTACGGGAAGTTCAAAGTATAGTACATGCAGCTATGTGTAGTGCTACTACGCAAACTACGCCCAGGGTTAGTTTGTACACGGTGCTGGAGAAGACGGTTGCGTTGCTGTCTGCTCCTGTTGGCGGCTGTTTAAGCTGTCTTATTTTCCTAAAATAAATCTACTTATCGGATACACTGCTGTCTGCCTCACTAACATTTAGAGGTTGCTTGCGTTGTGCTGAAGACCCATTTTCTTCGTGAAGTTGTTTCTACTCATCCCAGGGTCGTCGGCTCATTGAGCTATGTCATCCAACCTCTGGTAGGATTTATATTTTTGGATTTTGGGCTTCGTCTGCCTCTTCCCTGCACTCTGGTCGCTGTACTACATGTGTGCAAGTAGTGTTAGTATGCGTTTATACTAATTCTGTACTTATGCAGTAACCAATGCATCATGGCCCTAGGGAGCACCACCTCCCAGGTGCAGCTCATACAATATCCTGGGGTGTGCATCCGCAGAACATTTATGTTTGCTATTAGAGGGTGGGGCATGGCTTCCACCCTGTGATAGCAAATCCTTGTTTGCCTTGTTGAAGCGCGGAGAGGAAAACCTCGTATCGCTTTATTAGAGCGGATCCGGATAGTAAAAATGGAGAAAATAAATTAACCGGGTCTCACCCGTTCATTTAAATTATTATATTGCGGGGTCTCTGAAGCACTAGGGACCTTAATCTCACATGTAAATTAGGTGCGGGAGGGCACAGAGACGTTTTACAGCCTAGGGGATCCCCCCATCCACGGGTATTGTTTACTAATTGTTTGGGGGACTTCGAGACCAACTCAAGTCTGGGGATCGCCACCCTGCGGGGCTTTCCCTAAATATGCAGGGTGGGCCTCGCCAGTCCCTGAAGTCTCGGTGGCCCTAGGCAGTGCCTTATTGATTCTGTAATCACACAGGCAGTACTCATGATGTTATAAAGTGATACATTCATAGAACCCTTGCAGTTGTAGAATTACCCAGGCTTCATTTATGTAATTACCTGTTGGTTTATATTTGGTAGGTGCACCAGAAAATTATAAATGTTTTCTCTCATAACCTCCTATCAGCTGCCGATTTTCACAATAAACTAGAGGCAAGTGTTGTCAGAAAAAGAAGAGCCATACACTCACTTATTTATTAGTAAAAAAAATAACCTTTATTAAAACAACACAAATAAATGGAAACACAACTTTATTCGATCAAATAACAGTATAACATAAAATAAGTGGGTGGGACTTCTTCGGAAGCAGCATACAAAACCTACAAGACAAAAACGAAACATAAGTGGGTGTGCCATGTCCAAGAAAAAAAAGAAAGGGAATCATAAAGAAAGGAAGATAGTGAGAATGGGAGAGAGAGGGAGTGGGTGGAAGGGAGAAGGGGAGGGAGAGTCAAAAGAACAGAGGGAGGACGAAACAGAGCGTTGGTGTACTGCACCCAGCCCTCACTGTTCACCTCCTTTCACCCGTGTGTTTAGGATGCTGGGGTCTGCGAGAAAGAGTGCGGTCCAGTAAGTCCTCAAATGAAACAGATATGAATGAGTCCAGATATTATTATTACAGTTATAGTTAGTTGAACATTTGACTCATATAAAACCATTGAAATTCCCCTGTTATAGTTAGTTGAGCTAACTATAACTCGCGCACCGCAATGCACTGCTGATGACGTCACATATTACATCACTCATGACATCACTGATGACATCATCCAGTGAATGTGTGTTTCTGTAAAGTTTAAATATTTTTCATACATATCTATGCCTAGGTGGATTGAAGAATGAGTGGATTTACAAGTGCCTGAAGGGATTATTTAGTAAGTGCGTGACTGACTGTATAAGTGAGTGATTGAACGTGTCTTACTGAATGCATTGGTTAGTGACTAAACTGTGTGAAAGTCTGTATTAGTCTCTCAGTTGGTGTGTAAGCGGCTGCATGGGTTGTTGACTAGCTACATAAGTGTCTATATAGGTTATTGATTTGTTGTCTGAGTATCTGTATGGGTGCCTGAGTGTCTGTGTGGGTGGGTGCTTGGGGGGTGTATGAGTATGAGTATGAGTCTGAGTGGGTGATTCAGTGGTTGTATGGATTAGAAAGTGCATCTGCAAAGGGCTGTATGGGTGAGTTAGTGGGTCTATGGGTGTGTTGGTGAGTGAATAAATGTCTCAGTGGTATATATGTGAGTAACTACATATGTTTTAAGGCAGTATATGTGAGCGTTACGCTAGGGCGCTCGACCTCGGACCTGGGGATCTGGGTTCGAGTCTCGGTAACAACGCCAAAACCTCCTGTGATTCTGGGCAAATCACTTAATCTCCCTGTGCCTAAAATGAACGTGTGTCCTCATGTAATATAACAGGTAATATGTAAAGCGCTCTGATACCTGATTTGGTTCAGGTCTAGTTTGCGCTATATAAAACTCTGCAGAGGGAGAAAGAACTATACGTGTAAGTAAGTTATTTTAAGAGTGGGTGTATAAATGAGTGTCTGCTTGTAGCAGTGATTGTAAAATACAGAACGTTTGTGTTAGTATCTGTATAAATAAGTGATGTGGTATTTGTATAACTATTGGAGTTGGTGTCTATAACTATATACATAAGTAAATTGGTATGTGATTCTTTGCATGACTGACTAGGTGTGTGAGTAACTCTATGGATAAGTAGAGGAGTGTTACTGTATGTATAGGTATATAATTGCATATTATAGTATTGTATTGATGTGTAACTGCATGTATAAGTTACTGGATGTGTGTACAGACCTAGGAAATAGTGGGTTGTATGTAGTATCTGGCATTGTTGTGTGTATGGTTTCAAAAATAGCAGTCTGTATTTTAGAGTGCGTATATAAAATTTATATTAGGGCATCAATAAATGCATCAGATTGTCACGTGGATGATGTCATCAGTGATATCATTTGAGATGTGATCAGTGATGTCATCAGTGATGCCACTGACCATGTCATCTGTGAATTAATATGTGAAAGCATCACCAGTGCATTGCGGGCGCGCAAGTTATAGTTAGCTCAACTAACTATAACAGGCAAATTTCTATGGTTTTATATGAGTCAAATGTTCAAATAATTATACTGTCCCTGAAACCTATGTTTTTTTCAGTAAATTTCTAAGGTTTTTTAAATGTTATTTTCATATGTTTATAAAACCCATATTGTTTCTATTATATTTTTCAATATTTTGGAACTTTATTATACTTCTTTTTTTTAACTTTAACAATTATGTAATGTTTTATATCTTCCCCCAAAAATATTTATCTCTTTGTTTTTTTGGGGGGAGAAAACTGCACTCCCATACCAGTAGCACCACAGGAATCCGATACACCATATTGCTAAACTCGTAAATGATACAAATTTCATATCTGACGGGTTTGTGATACCGCGTCCCGCGGAACATCATATACGCATGAAGTCGCTCCAGCTGCTACTTTGGTATGCGACGGGTACGCAGTACCAAGCCACACGTTACATCATGTACGAATGGTGTCGCACCCGCTGCGCGTTGCGTATGCGACGAGTGCATGCCGTCAAACCATGTGTTATGTCACAGACGTATAGTGTCGCGCCGGGTACTCCATTTCCTCTTTCTTTTTGTCTCAAGAGTATATCTAAATAACTTAAAACAGTATATAACAGCAAGCAATAATCTTTTAAACATTTATATATCCTCACAAGAAAAAGTGTCCATTTGAGGAGCCACCGCTAAAAGTTAAAACACCTTTAATGAGGGAAAATGCAGCGTAGGCAACAGCAGGAAACACTATTCAAAATAATGACCCAACGCGTTTCAAACATCAAATGTTTTTGTTCACGGGTCGTAGGAAACTGAGAATGGCAGTCTTAATGCAGAACACCTTGATAAGCATAAAATAGCTCCACCTCCGTAACTGAGTGCACCTTCGCATGCTGGAGCCTGTAGTTCTTACACTGTTTCTTCCTTGTGGATACCGCCAAAGTCAGACAGATAACCCTAAAATTAAAACCCAAGTGGGCAAAGGCATCTCCGTGTTTGCAAACCTGCATGTTTATAAGTCCCCCAAACGGCCTTTCAGCTCCTTATGCACTCGAGATTTCCCAAGGGCTGGATCCGCCAAAAGCAAGCAGCCGGCTTCCTCGCGACCGAAACATTTAAATATATCTAACTGTAATAAACATATATTATGATAAATATACTTTGTCAAAATTGGGTCGGGTGCGGCCTCCTTGCGCGTTCGGTGCGCAATTGCCATGTGAGCTTAAAAAAAACATGTGATTGCTTCATAACATTTCCAATTGTAACAGTTGGAGGACTCTACCTATTTTAGTCATTCTCTCTACAGCGGTTGATGAGAGACACCTCTTCTGCTTAGAGAGCTTATTTGAAAAGTTTTTTTGCTGTGTACACATATCTTATACTACACACAATATGCAACGATCATCTTGATCAATATTCATGGTCTGTACATTAGCCTTCCACGTGTGATGGCCATGCATCTCAAATGTTACATCAAAAAACAAATCTGTGTTACACGATGCCCCTGGTGTGTGTGTGTGCGCATTATTGTGCTGCCTTTCAGCCTGGGTATTGGTGGCTCTAAGAAGTATCAAAAGCCACGGGCAGAGTGCACATCCTAGATCACATGTGACAAACAGTAGACAGCAATGGGTAGATGTATTTTGCTGTAAGCTCTGTTGTCAGGCTTTACCAGTATAGTAGTGTGTCATATATGAGACTTTCAGATTCACATTTGACATGCATTGCTTGACAGTAATGAACGTTATCACTGTGTATGACGTAGCCTTACTGCTGATCCTCCCTCCATCCGAGCACATTCACATGTGTGCGCTTCACGATAGCAACACTTTCAATAATACCGCACACCATTGACATGTGTGTCTGCGCATATCCACAACCTTGACAACGACATGTGATGTTCGCCATTCAATCTTTTCGAACAGCTTCTCATTAGCGATAGTTGCCGCCCTCCCGACACATGCTTAATTAATATAAATTGTGCATTCTACGACGTCAAAACTACAAAAGAAACACACATAAGTACACATCCTGGCCAGGCAGGAACTAAACAACGCCCAGGTCCCCGGAATAATTATTCACACCCCTACGCTGGCCTGGCGTACTCAAGCCCAGCATACTTTGGGTACATATAAATAGTGTAACGACGATGCCACACGTCCCAGTTCTTCCACACTGCCTCAGGTGATATGGCTGCATCCACCTCGCATATCACAATGCGCAATAAAAAAAAGGGATCCATGAGGTGTACACCATCCTGGCAATCAAAACTGGACATGAATTGTGAACCCTACTTGACGTCGTGTTTCTAAAGGAATCCATGAAGTGTACACCATCCTGCAATCAACACTACAACTGCATTTTGAACACTGCTGCCCGTAGTGTTTGCACACACAACAATGACAGCAGGTGAGTAGTGGGGCCTGGGTGCACAGGGGTTGCAATTGAGCACTGTGCTGCGGGAGGGGTAGGGTGCAGCAGCCTGGGTGCCCAAGGTCTGAACAAGCGATGTTGCCCTGCATACTGATGTCATCCTTGACCTCATTCTGTCACATCTCTGTCTCATTTAAAAGACCTGCTGGACCGTACTGTAGGCCTGAGCCAGCGGGCAGCACTGCCCTACAGATACGTGTTGAGTGCGGTGCTGCGGGAGGGGTGGGGTGCATCAGCCTGAGTGTGCATGTGTGAATAAGAGATGTTCCCATGTGTAATGATGTGATCTCTGACCTCATTCAGTCACATCTGTGTCTCATTTTAAGGGCCTGCTGGACTGTACTGTAGGCCTGAGCCACCGGACAGCGCTGCCATACAAACACGTGTGGAGCACAATGCTGCGAGAGGGGTGGGGTGTGTCAGCCTGGGTCCGCAGGTTCGAATAAGCGATGTTGCCGTGCATAATGATGTGACCTCATTCAATCACATCCCTGTCTCATTTTAAGACCTGCTGCACCGTACTGTAGGCCTGAGCCGGCGGGCAGCGCTGCCCTACAGACATGTGGCGTTGCCTTTTAGGGCACTATAGTGAGCTCATTACTAAGTGTACATGCACACAGCCTTCCGCCACTGCATTAAAGGCGTACATTATGCTTCTACCATGCCCTCTGTTCCTTTCTATGTGAACCTTCGTATAACATATCATTATTTAACCTTGTGTATTCTTGGGCACTCCAACTCCTCTTTGAACCACGATTACCACTAACAGTTGGTAGATCATACTTAAAAAATGAAGGATGCACTCAAATGCTGTTTTCTATTAAGCTTTAAATAAACCTTCATTTACCCCAGACATTTCCACTATTAAATTATTTCTCCCTTTTCAGACACTGCATTGATGGACCCAAAATGGGAGGAGCCGGACCTCACCCCACAATGATGCCCTGGGCATTCTGCCACCTTCCATTGTGGTATCAAGACACCGTCCCCGACCGGAGACCTGCTCTCCTACCATACAAAAAATCCCGGACTCGGAGCTTGCACCAACACATTGTTGGACACACCGGTTGTGGCAGGTGTGCAGTGAAGCCTCAGTGCGCAGGACCTAAAATTGAGCACAGTGCAGGGGAAGGGGCTGGGGTGCAGCACCCTGGGTGCACAGGTTCAGGCAAGCGATTTTCCCATAGTTAATAATGAAATATCTGGCCTCATTCATATGTTTCATTTTAAGGACTTGCTGGACCACACTCTTTCTCGCGGACCCCAGTGGCCTAGACAAACGGGTGACGGGAGGGCAAACACTGAGGGCTAGGTACAGGAGGCTGACGCTCTGTCCCCTGCTCCCTCTGTTCTTTTGACTCTCCCTACCCTTGTCCCTTCCACCCACTCCCTCTCCCTCCCATTCTCACTATAGTCCTTTCATTCGGAATACCTTTCTTTACCTCTTCCACATTGCACACATACTTATGTTTTATTTTTGTCTTGCAGGTTTTCAACGCTGTTTCCACAGGAGTCCAACCCACGTATTTTATTTTATATTGTTGTTTGTTCTAATAAACATACGTTTCCATTTATTTGTGTTTTAATAAAGGTTATTTTTTTCCAATAAATATGTATACATCTTCTTTTTCTGACAACACATGTCTATACTTTACTGTAAAAATAGTTTGTTTATAGGAGGTTATGAGACAAAACATTAGTAATTTTTTGGTGCACCTACCAAATATAAACCAATAGACTATTACATAAATGAAGCCTGCGTATGCGTAATTCTACAACTGCAAGGATTCTTTCTATGCGTGTATCACTTTATAACACCTTGAGAAATGCCTGTGTGATTACAGAAGCAATAAGGCACTGCCCAGGACCACCGCAACTACAGGGACTGCTGAGGCCCACCCTACATATTTAAGTAAAGCCCCGGAGGGTGGCGATCCCCGGACTTCAGTTGGCCACGAAGCCCCCCGAACAATTAGTAAACAATACTGGAGAAGGTGGCAATCCCCTAGGCTACGAAACATCTCTGTGCCCTTCTGTACCTAATTTACATGTGACATTAAGATACCCAGTCCTACAGAGACCCCGCAATATATTAATAGGATTAGCAAATGGAACATTACCCACCAGGAGTGAGACCCGCTTTTTTTTCCCTCCATTTTTACCATCTGGATCCGCTCTATTAAAGCAATACAAGGTTTTCCTCCTCTTGCTTCAAAAAGTCAAACAAGCATTTGCCATCACAAGGTGGAAGCCATGATCCCGCACTCTAATAGCAAACATAAATGTCCCGCGGATGCACACCCTGGAACATTGTATGAGCTGTGCCTGGGAGGGCGCTCCCTAGAACCATGATGCGTACTAACACCACTTACACATGTGTAGTACAGCAACAAGAGTGTAGTGAAGAGGCAGAGGAAGCGCAAACTCTAAAAATATAAATCCTACCAGAGGTCGGATGACATACTTAAATGAGCCGACGACCCTGGGATGAGTAGAAACAGCTACACGAAGAGAACGACTCTTCAGCACAACGCAAGCAAATTTGAAGTTTTGGTGAGTGCTGCCTTCTTTTTAACTTCTCCCATTCATCGCCAAATTTATTGAGTGAAGAGGCAGACAGCAGTAGATCCGATAAGTAGATTTATTGCAGGAAAAGAAGACACCTTAAACACCCACCAACAGGAGCAGACAGCAAGGCAACATCTTCTCCAGCATGTGTACAAACTCCCCAAGGTTACCCTCATGACAGCCCTACATTCTAACATTACATACTTACATTCTAGTAGAATTACATACTAACATTCTACTATGTCTTACATTGGACTACTACACAGAGCACATGACTTTACAGCAATGAGCTCATGGTTTCATCCAGCAGTCTTAGGACCGTAAGGGGTGAGTAGTTCGCTTCCCACTCCCTGTATTACATAAACGGTAACTAACACTTCTTCTACAGGTATACTACAGCACCCAGAACACATCACTTTACAACAATGATCTCCTGATTTAAGCTCAGAGATTAATCCCTCAGTCTTCAGGACCAGTAGGAGAAAGTAGTTTGCTACCCACTCCCTATATACTATAAACACATACCAACACTACTTACACAGTTATACTACAGCGGCTAGTATCATACAGCGCCCAGAGCCAATCACTTCACAACAATCAGCCTGGTTTGATCCTCGAGTCTTCACACTGGTAGGCGTGAGTACTTTGTTTCCGGTATAGTATAAACGCACGGTAGGGGTCAGTAGTTTGCTTCCCACTCCCTGTATGGTATGAACGCCTACTAACACTACTTGCACATGTATACTACAAAGACCAGAGCACACTCTGTTTGATCCCTGAGGCTTCACACCGGTATGCGTGAGTACTTCCCTTCCCGCTTCCGGTATAGTATAAACCCATAATAGCCGCGATAGCGGTCAGTAGTTCGCTTCCCACTCCCTGTATGGTATAAACGGTACTAACACTACTTGCACATGTATGCTACAAAGACCAGAGCACATCACTTTACAGCAATGAGCTCACGGTTTAGGCTCTCGGTTTCATACCCGAGTATAGCAGCATATAATCTCAGCACCATGTCACTCTGAGCAACACCGCACTTTCAGACAGGTAGGAGAGACTACTTCACTACGCACTCCCCCACAGAGCTTACAGTGATTGTGATAGAGCGCGCGAGGCCACCCGACCAACAGTTTTCGCCGTTTCCGGCTTCAGGGCCCATATACTTTCAAATCACCATATACATCGATCAGGTGACTTCACGAGCTCTACCAGGTTGATGTGTGTGTGTTCCCTGCTACCAAATTTCGGTGCACCCGACTTACCATCCACCGATGCGGGTGCCTAATGACCACAATGAATCAGGGAGCTAGCTGTAAAGGAAAGGCAGCAAAATACAAACCCAACCAATAACATTCAAATACTGTTTAAATGACCACGGACAACTGGAAGTTTTAAAATGTTTATCTAAAGTTCATTATTTTCTTGCATGAGGTACAATAAAACAAGGCAATCAATAATCAAGATAATGTAAATCACATATGCATAAAGAAATAATGACAGAGTAATCATCAAAGTACTAATAAAATGTAACGAGAAAAGATACTATATAAGTCAGTATTATCTAGACAGTGATAGACTAAGTGTGTGTGACTATAGAAGAACTTATAATGAATAACACGCTTCACTTAAGGTGAAAGGGCCTTTGAACAACCTAGGCAACGAAGTTCTAGACCATATCAGGAAATGACACACTGCTATGCAAAATATGATTTCTAACAAATGAGAAGACATAGGAATAACTTTGCAAAATTTTATAAATGACTGTTCAATAGTTGCGGAAAGGCATGGAAATATAACATATGCAATGTTGAACTTTATTTAAGCAAAAGTTAGAAATTCAGAAGGTGCAAGAATTTCAAGAGGTTCAGAGTAATATTTACCTAGAAAAGGTGTGGAAACCAAACCCTGGCCACGGGTCAGTTAAGGACAGGAAACCCTCAAGGAAGGATACCCCTCAAAGGACAGCAGGTGCAGAATGGACACCCAGGATAGGACAGGATACCCTCGGAATAGGAATCAGGACAGGACCCTCAGGACAGGACAGCAAACCCTCAGGACAGGACCCTCTTCAGGACAGGACCGGAACCCACAGTTCGGAAGCAACGCCTGCGCTCCACCCGCTCTGCAGCTATCGATCAAGACCCCGATTGGGTCAGCGAACTCCCAGCTAAGTGCTTTGCCAGCACTTTAAGGTTCAGTAGAACCTTAGTCTATGGTCAAATTCGGACAGAGTGCTCCACAGCGCTCTGTATCTTCAGTCACCTATTGAGTGCGTTGGGTCAGTGACAGGTCAGCTAAACCAGACAAGTCGGACGGTTCACTAGGTGAACCCAGGGTAGATATACAGTTTTGGGACAGTGTACCACCCCCCAATGTTGCAAAGTGTCAGAATCCCTCAATTTCGATTGGTCCTAAGGTAGGGTTTGGGTAACACACCAATCACAATACACGAATTGAAGCCTTCATTAACATATTTGGGTACCGCCTAGCAGATTTGGGGTTCCCATGAGCTAACAGTAGCGCAACATTACATTGTATCACATAAGGAGCCACATTCGCTGTTCTCGCAGGGCAGAGGTGACTTTCTCAGGAGCATCTCGCCCATCACTGCCAGCTGGCTATGTTCCATCAGCCAAGGTCCCTTGTGCTGCCGAATGTCGCACAGGCGCAGAAGGGACCTCCAATATGGCTCTCCTCTCACTCAGACCCCCATTTCCCGCGGTACATGAAAAGTAAGCGAAAACAAATTAATACATAATAATGTCATTATGAAAACATATCACAGGGTTTGTACTTTTAACTCATCATCAAGAAATAAACTTATGCAATTAAATGTTAGCTACATTGAGACGGACACAAGAGCAGTGGCACGAGCTGTACCACATGATAAGCACAGCTATGAATTACGCATGCGCACAACTTTCCCTCCACTTCTGCAGACGCGTCAGGACACGTGAGTGTGGCTGACGCATGCGCAGTAACTAAAATACAAGCGGCGGCCATTTTAGAGGACACAGATTAAATTCATTAGAAATACACATAGGCAAGCGTCTTAAACTTTTACTCAAACTTAATGTAAATGTTAGTAAGACGTACATTTATTACCTTGTTATACATAAACGAGGTTCTTGATTTCGGCAAGCCGCAAAATATGCGAAGCTTTGCTTCATCAATCCCCTCTTTGATGATATCTACTATCATCACAAATTATAATGGAACCAGATGCCAACTTTCTTTCACACTTTATAAAGTTCTATTTCTTCCAGCAACCGTTCTAGCTTTTCTCTTTCAGTTTTAGCAGGGTGAGAAGTCTTCACCTTTTTGTATATCTGATCATTCACTTCCTCTAATTCAATCTCATCCACACTTCGTTTCACTCCTCTTGCATTAACCTCGTGCTTTTTGGTGCGCTTGCGGTATTTACAGCATAAGAAAATGGAAAGTATAATAAGACCTATAATACCAATTGGCATCAGAATTTTGAATAATAAGCTTTTACCTATGCTAGCAAGCCAATGACCTACATTTGAGAGACCATCTACCAGTCTCTTCCAGGCACTATCAACCTCGAGTGGTTTGAGTTCCTTTGCCAAATTAGTAATGTTTTTCACATATCTTTTGATCTGTACACTTTTATCCGGAATATAAGTGCAACAATGTTGCGCCTTCAACATCCGGCAGACTCCGCCCTCTTTCGCTAATAAGGTGTCAAGAGCAAGTCGATTTTGTAAAACCATTGATCTGATCGCAACCATTTCGGTATTGACCAGCAGAAATCCATGAGCTGTTTCAGTAGACAGCACATCTACTATAGTAGACAATTTGCAAATTCTGTGAGTGTTCAGAACCACTCCCACTCCAGGTATCAGTGCACTGAAAATACTACCCATAATTTCACCTATACTTTCTCTTTTACTACGCACTAAGCCATTAGTATCTTCATTGCTTCCAGCTTTTCCATTCACATGGTATATTTTCGGGAAAACAATGCCAAAGTAGCAGCTCCCATACCAGTGATCCGGCAATTTGAAATAAGCCTTGTCCCCACAAATATAATAAATTCCAGGAAACACAGGCTCTGACCCATTTTTAAAACCCCAACCTCCAATTACCTTGTAATTATGTTCGCATTCACTGGAACCAATGAAAACATTATTATAATAGCTAGTCTTCTCGCGGTGAAGACATAGCTTGCCTTTCTTTTCAAAATCCAGCAACAGAGCAGGACCCGCTCCACCAGATGAGGTGCCTTCCATGTTTTCTGCCCACTTTGGCTTTTTCTGACTTTCGTCATTAGCCTTCTTCTGAATTTTAATTCTCCTTTTCTCTGCCATGTTCAGGAACATCTTTTCCTGCTCACGCAAAGAACAAGTCAAGTTATCTCTGTGTGCGTCTGCTATGTCAATGTTCCCTATAGTCAGAAAGTAGTCTCCCATATATCTTATGGTGTCAGTTTTGGTATGTACAGGATTCAAGTTCCCACGTATAGGAAGTTCAGAAAAGATCACGTCATTGTTAGAGTAATAATACTGTAACGGTCCCCTTTTGTAAAATAAACTAGCTAAAATGCTACAGGAAATTCCATATGTCAATGGCAGATGATGGTATGTCACGCCTTCAGCCACCGAAGTAGGTAGCTTCATGCAGACATAGCAATCTTCAATTTCCATAGTTTCTACATAGTGTATTAACAAGTTTGCGAAAACATTCAAATGTGTCCTGTTTTTCATTCCATGGTAATGTAGTCCTTTCTCATCTGATGCTTCTAAGTCTCGTTTAGTTTGTCTCAATGCTCTCTCATGTCTTTCTACACTCTGTGTTGTCAGCTCCTCATTGTCAGTATTTACAACTTCAGTAGGGACAATGTTAGTATCTTTACTTACAGCAAAGGGAATGAAAATTGTTAATCCTATCCAGATAACTATCAGCACTACTACACTACATATACACACCTTGCAACACGTCTTAAAACGGCTGCAACTAGGACTACCATTCACTGTTGAATCAGACATTTTAGCTCAGTAGGAGTGTTCTCACCCCTCTTTTTTACTTTTTTACACAACTAGCTTACTTTGTGCAAATTCACGGTGGCTCGTCTTCCTCTTCAGCTGAGTACTCTGGGACAGGTTCTCCGTCGCTTACGTCAGTTATATCAAGATCTTCAAGTTCTTCCAAAACCAGTGTCCATTCAGGAGACTTGTACTTTTTGTTTTGTCTTTTTATTCGCTCACTCCTTCTTTTGGAAGAGTCTTCTTCTTGTTCTGCTATTCGAGCACTTCTTCTTGCTTCTGCACGTTTTTCTTCCACTGTCTTTATCCTTAGTCTCAGTCTTTTTACAAACCTAGGCTCAAGGTTGTTTCTTTTCTTTAGTCTCTTAGTCGGTACTTTGACTTCACTTTCTTTTCTTATTCTCTTGTTCTCTTTATCTTGTGGTAATTCTTCTCCACTTTCTTCTTCTACTTCCCTTATCTGACTAGTTCCAGGGCTAGCATCAAATTTTTCTGCCTGGTTGCTAATCTGGCCTTGTTCAGGAATATTTTGTTTTTGGCTTTCAATTGTCTCTGTTTCTGTTTCTGTTTCTGTTTCCTGAACCCGTTTTTCTAACCCTATCTGATCCTGTTCAAGCACTTCGATCTCTTGATTTTCTTCTGCTCGAACTATTACTCTATGTCTAGTCTGTCCCTTATCCACATCAGGAGTTAGCGGAGGAGTATCAAACACTTGCTCTGTATCCTGCACTTGTTCAGTATCGGGTACTTGTTCAGTATCGGGTACTTGTTCAGTATCGGGTATTTGTTCAGTCTTATTCACTGGATCTGTATCAATCACGTGCTCTGTCCCTGTCTGACCTTCTCCTTCCTCAGTTTTGATTTGAATCTCAAGTGCCTTGCTTTTCCTGACTAGTCCACTCTCTACCTTCACTAAGTCGTTCTCTTGTTCTGATAGGATCTTCGGTCAGATCAATCATCGGTATCCATTCTTCTGGCCATATGCTTGGCAGCTCGTCTTCAGCTACTCCTGGCTCAGTTTCCTGGACCTCTTCAGCAGGCTGGGTTCTTGGCAGTTCGCAGTCAACTACTCCTGGGCCAACGTCTGCTGTTCCTGCAACCTGACTGGTGCTGGGCTGCTCGTTGTCAGTTGCTACTGGTCTGACTTCTTCAGGGTCCTCTGCTGGTTGCCCTGGTTCTTCAAATCCTTTGTCTGGCAATACCTTCTGGGTGTGTCCGGCGTGGATCCTCTGGGGAACACCTGCGACTTTTACTGCAGTGGTTGTCACCAGGATTACTTGGCGTTTCTTTCCCCACCTTGGTGCCAGACAGCTTGATCGAGTGTGCTTCTTTATTTTGACCCAGTCTCCTGGAACCAAGTTGTGGAGAGGAGTCGTTGGATTAAGGATGCCGTCGTCTCCAATCTGGCGAGAGATAGAACGCACTTGGTCACCCAATCTTCTGCAGTATTCAAGCACCAAATCATCAGTAATACTCAACAGTTTGCTACCTGGCACCCATGCTTGTCTCATCACTCTTCCCATAATGATTTCATGGGGACTTAGGCCTGTCTTGCGGTCTGGAACACTTCTCAGTCCCATCAGGACCAGGGGCAGGGCCTTCACCCAGTTCATGCCAGTAGCATCTGTCAGCTTTGCTAGTCTGTTTTTGATAGTTCCATTTACTTGTTCCACTATTCCAGAAGCCTCTGGGTGGTATGCACAATGGAGTTTCTGCCTTATTCCAAAGGCCTTACAGAGTTCAGCCAGTATGTCATTCTGGAAATGTCCACCCTTATCTGATTCAATAATGCATGGTATTCCGAACCTAGGTATCAGTTCTTTTAGTAAACACTTCGCTACTGTCAGTGCGTCACTTTTGGGAGTAGGGTAAGCTTCTACCCATTTCGAAAATACGCACACAATGACAAGGACATATCGCTTTCCTTCACAATGGGGCATGGTGATGAAATCAATCTGTATTTTTATAAAGGGACCCCCTGACCTCCCAATCTTGCTCAGTTCAACCATTGTCCTCTTGCCTGGGTTCATCTGTTGACATGACAGGCACCTCTGGCAGAGGGACTCTGCTACCTTCCTGAATTTCTTGCTGTACCAAGTCTGTTGAAATACCAGAATCATGGCATCCCTACCAATGTGTGATCCTTCATGTATTAATCTTGCCATTGTGCCAAGCAAGTGTCGGGGTAACACCGGCATACCAGTTGGGCCCAAAATCACACCATCCACACGCCTCGGTCTACAGCCATCCTCCTTCCATTTTTCTCTTTCTTGCCAAGGAGCCGACTCCTGCCACTCTCTCACCTCATCCCATGTAGGCACTTCCTCAAACACCTGAAGCTGGCAGCTGGTTCCTGGCCCCCCTCGTTTTGGATTTACAATATACCGATCTTTGGCACACCATTGAGCCACTCGATCAGCATAATCGTTTCCCAGAGATACTCTGTCCATGCTCCTTTGATGAGCAGTACATTTTACCACTGCCAGTTCTTTGGGCAACTGGATGGCCTCTAAAAGGTCATGAACAACTTTTGCATTCCGAATGGGAGTACCTGAGGAAGTCATGAATTCCCTCTGCAGCCATAATTGGCCAAAGTCATGCACAACGCCATAACAGTACTGACTGTCAGTATACACTGTTATGCGTAAGTCCTTCCCAATTTTGCAAGCCATTATCATGGCTATCAATTCGGCTACTTGTGCAGACTTGATGTTATATAGGTAACCTGCTTGTTCAATTTTTGTGAAAGACACTACTGCATAAGCAGCACTCAAGCCTCCTAATTCATGTCTTAGACAGGAACCATCCACAAATAGTTCTTTATCATGCTCAGGCAATGGTACTTCTTTTATGTCTGGGCGTGGTTTGGTACTGAACTCTGTTAGGTCAATACAATCATGTTCATCATCATCCCCACCTTCCATTTCCAAGGGGTCGGGGAGTAAGGTGGCAGGGTTCAGAATACCGCACCTAACAATGCTCACATTTGCTGCACCCACAAGAATCCTCTCGTATTTAGTCAGCCGACTAGGGGTGAGATACTGTGTTTTAGTTCTGGTCAATAAGATTACCACTCCATGTGAAACATACACGGTCACAGGATGTCCCATGACAATGGACTCACTCTGTTCCAAACTTGCACAGGTAGCAGCTACTGCTTTCAGACAGCCTGGTAACCCAGCAGCTACTGGGTCCAGTGTGGCAGAGAAATAGGCCACAGGCCTCCTGGTTGTGCCATGTTCTTGAGTCAGGACTGACAATGCGCAATTATCGCGAGTGTCACAGAATAGTGCAAACTCTTTGGAATAATCTGGCATTCCCAACGCAGGGGCTGTACACAGACAGTTTTTCAATCTTGTGAAAGCCATTAGACTTTCATCGTCCCACTGTACAACATCTGGCATTCCTCTCGTGGTCATTTTTATCAAGGGCCTGGCTAAGGCTGCAAATCCCAGAATCCACTGCCTGCAGTACCCTAATACACCCAGGAACATTCTGACTTCTTTTTGAGTACGGGGCAACTGCATCTTTTGAATTATTCTCACTCTTTCTGAAGTGACTTTTCTGACACCCTTTTCTATCTGGTGTCCTAGATATTTCACTGATTTTGCACAGAACTGTAGTTTGTCAGGGGCCACTTTATGCCCTTTCTCACACAGATGATTTAGGAGGGCAATGGTGTCAACTACACAGTCCCGGTGACTTTTAGACGCCAATAGAAGGTCGTCTATATACTGCACTAAGACAGAGTTCCCAGGTAAGGTCAAAGTCTCTAGACATTTCTTCAAGATCTGATTAAAGATAGAGGGACTCTCTGTATACCCTTGAGGGACCCTGTTCCAACAATACACGTGACCCTCGAAAGCAAATGAGAAAATAAATTTGCTGTCGGGGTGCAGGGGTATCGAAAAGAATGCATGACACAAATCAATCACAGTGAACCACTCAGCATCCCAAGGAATCTGGTACAGAATTACTGCAGGGTTCGGGACAATAGGGCAACAAGGAACTACAATTTTGTTAACCTTTCTCAAAAATTGTCCTAGTTCCTTGTTGCTATTGCCCAGTAATTCTGTAGAGTTGCATGGGCTGCTCAATTCACTGTGATTGATTTGTGTCATGCATTCTTTTCGATAATTTTTGTATTTCCAGAGTGACACCTGCTTTCACCTCAGCATTCATTCGGTAGGCCTAGTGTTAGGATATACTGCATTGTCTTTGATGGCTATTTGTATGGGGTCCACATCTTTCATCAACCCCACATCCTTACCAGTGAAATCCCACACCTCTGGTTTTACGGCTTCCTGTAGTTCTTGGGGCAAGTCCTGCAGGGTCAATCTTTTAATTTCTGAGTCAGGTCTAAGCAACAATAATTTATAAATGCCGTCTTCATCTGGGGTCTGTATTTCAACACCTTTTGGTGTGCAAAAGATGGTACAGTTCATTTTGCACAGCAAATCACGTCCCAGTAGATTTACTGGACTGGTGTCACAGACGACAAATCTATGCATCTGTTTAAAATTTCCAATTGAAATCTCCATTGGTTCGGTAACAGGAGTACTAATCAATTGATTAGATACACCTACTACTTGGATATTTTCTCCCGAGAGGGGTAGGTTTGGAACGTCCACTGTTCTTACAGTAGAACGGGTAGCGCCAGTGTCCAACAGAAAGGTGACATCATTTCCGTCAACCTTTCCTTCAATATATGGTCCAGACTGGTCTACCGGCAAGGAAGCGCCAAGTACGCACTCCTCGTCCTCCCCTCTCAGGCCCCGTCAGTCCTGATCATTACAAAGGAAGGTATCATTCAGCAGATACTGCGAAGTTGCTGTATTTCTGTTCTCCCCGCTTTCCCAAACCTCTATCTCTTCATTTTCTGCCTGTCTTCCCCTGTATACCTGTTTGGGTGCTCGAGGCACCTGAACTGTTTTTACCTGGGGTTGAGTCTTTCTTGGTCTTTCTTTCTGCGTCTGTGGAATTAAATCAGGAGTTGTCTCATTAACATCGACTAATTGGGGACACTCGTTTCGCCAGTGTCCAATTTCGCCGCACTGATGGCAGGGAAATTTTTTCATAGCCTCTTCCCTGCTAAATTTGGGCCGGGGCTTTCCTCCACCCCCTCCCCCAGGACTTTTGTTCTCAGCATTTTTAACCATGTTACTCAATTGTTTTTCCTGTTGTTCTGCGAGCTTCACCTGAGCCCACATAACCTTCTCCTTAAGGGCCTTTTTCTTTTCTGCCATCTCGTCCTCACAGTACTTAGCGTACCGCAGGACCTCATCCATTTTCTTAGTATGCCAACAGATTTTATTGTCTTTTATCCACTGACAAATTTCAGGTCTTAAACCATTTACAAACCTGTAAATAAAGTGTGTCATATCCTTCAGGTCGATGTTGTCAATACCACTGTATGTTTTAAATACCTGCAATAACCTCTCATAGAAGGAGTGCACTGTTTCGTCCCTTTCCTGTGTTGTTCTATCTATTTTTGTCCAATCAGTTTCCTTGGCGGGCACCTTTTCTTTCAAGTGCTGAATTACCTGCTCATATTTTCGCATGACTTCCTTTGATGGCTCCCCTGTTTCCTTGTTTCTGGGATACTCTTCACTGGGCCAATCTATGTTTATTTTACACTGGGTCCATAAATCTACTGGAACCACAATGTCGAAAAACCCATCCAGGTCTTTCCACAGACATTTCTGTACCTTCACGAACCTCTCCACCTGCCGGTACCAGTCAACTGGTTTCTCTCTTAATTTTGGAAAATCGTTCGTGAAGGACACAATATCCTGCCTAGACCAGGGGACATGCACATATTTCCCCCCTGGAACTTCACGCATGGGGCATAACTGCTCAGGTTTTTCTACCTCTCTTAAAGCAAACTCGGGAGTCACTTGTCGGGAGCGAACCTCTTCCCTCTTTTTCGCCCACCTGCTTCTCCATCTTTCCACATCTCCCCATTTCTGCAGTACTCCCATTAATTCTTTAATCTGCAACTTCTTCCCTGCCACATTCAGGTGTTCTATATCTTTGTCTGAGAAGTCTGCTCTGTACGGTTTCTGTAAGGGCTTGGATTTTGAGATATCTACCCCCATACTAACTGCTGTTTCGGTCAGTTTTTCGTGGAGCACTCTGGTGTTCCTTGTAAAGCTTTTGCATATGAACGACAATTCTTCCTCAGAGTAGGTATTCAATCGATCCAACCCCACATTTCCTGCCATTAATTCTTCTATTTCGACCCTCAGCTTGTAGAGATCTAAAGGCTTTGTTTGCGGAGTCTGCTTCTCTAATTCACGACTCCAACTCTCAATTTCATCCGGAGTTACCAGAGAGACATTCCTAGTACCTGTTGCTGTCTCTAATTTAATTTCTTTTGTATTAAAAGGGTTATACCTCTGCTGTATTCCCTTTCCAGTCTGTTTGTTTGGCAATTCCAAGAATGCAACTTCAGACTCACACTCACTGGACTGATCATCTATGATGATTGGTTCCTGTCTCGGGGTTGCTATGACTGGGGTCATGACTGGAGTAATCGGATTTCCCTGACCATTTCCGTATAACGGGACCACCGGTCCAATAGTTACTGGAATAGTCAATGCCTCAGGACTGGTATTTATCTGAGAAATTTTCTGAATTATTTCTGTTCTTTGTCTAGCTAGAGCCTCTTGCTCTTTTTCCACTAGTACCCTTCTTAGAGTTGTGTCATGTAATATCTGTGGGGTCAATGGAGGAGTAAAACTCGGGGCAGTAGGATGCGTTTCACTTGGTCCTCCCCCATAATTTGGTTTCGGGAATAAAGTTCCAGTATTAAAGGACCTGCGCTCTTCCCTATATGGAGGTTGAACAAAAGGCAGTCCTGAATTCGAGGGTTTCTCTTCGCTTTCATACAAGGGTCTGGGAAAAAAGGTTTTTGTACGTGAATATTTTTCTTCCTGACTTGCGGGCACTTTGGGATATATGTCCCTTGTTTCCGTCAGTTCGGGTTTTTCAGGATAGGGCAATACTTGACCACCCCCTCCCAGTCCCAGGGACCTGTCTTCTTCCTTTAGGAAGGGGCGTCGGGGAACATCTCCTACACTGGAAGGTCGGGTTCCCTCATTGTAAGGTGGCGGACTTCTGGTACAGATGTCATCTATTAGTTCATCATCTGAATCCCCCAGGGCCCCCCAATGCTTACATTTTTCAGTACTTTTCTCACCCGCTCCAACGTTATGACATGCCGGCATCATGGGAAACAGACCCTCAACAATCATGCTCTGCCTCCACTGTTTCATCCTTTTATCCCTGGATTCCTGTTTCTGCCTGGGGTACCACTTGGTCAAACCCTTGTCCATTCGGGGTCTTTCTCTTTCAAAAGCCTCAATCTCCCATTCCTCTAATGCCTCATACTGCGTTAGTCTCGGTCTGGGATGCAGTTCATTCATTCGGGTTCTTAAATTAAATAAGATCCTACCATTGAAAGTACCATCTAACGGAAAAGCCAATACTCCGTCATCTTTTGTATACTTCACCCAATTCTCCAGCCACACACAGGTATTGTACCCTCGGTCAAACATCATGAATGAGGCGGGAGTATTGGGTGCTGGGACAAGAACACCTTCCCTAGATTTAATCGGTTTGTCCGTTTTAAAATAATTTTTCACCTTATTTACAAGGGACATTTTTCTCTTGGTTCCGTACATAATATCGTATCTGTTAGCCTTCCACTGATCCCTTTCAAACCCTAGATGCCTTGGATCAGGTCGCGTCTCTGTAGTCCGCGAGTGCCACATACGACTTCTGCGCTAACTTTGTTTACAAACTACCTCCAATCAGAATACTCTTCAGAAAATTCGTGCAACCAATGGGTGCGCGACACAAAATAAGCTCCGCCAATGGGTGCGCGGCCCCTTCGTGAGACAGTTCCCACGCTCTGGCGCTCACCCCTCCTTTACAATCTTCAGCTCCGCTACCCGCCCGCTGCTTCTACCAATCCCAGCGCGGCACAGAGTGACGTCAGAGGCGCTTCGCGACTGACTCCCTCCCTTCACAAGGTAACGGAAACTTTCTTTCTTTTAAAGTGCTCAGTGCTTGGTTATTTTACAACAAATACACATTCGCCACAGTGCTCAAGTGTCTAGATAGAGTAAGAATTCTTTTACAGCAAGTAAACTACTTCCATTTACTTTTCACGCGCTGCGGGCAGATCTCTTCCGCCTACCCTTCACTCTAGCATCGGTGAACCTGTTATTCCCCTAAACTCATCCACTTCTTTCCGGGATATATTCCGAGTTTAAGGTTTCTCAGCGGACCCCTCTGCTTTCACGCTAGCTCCGAGGAACCTGCTACTCTTCCGATGTGACCCTTACTAGGTTACGCCACTATGGGAATTTTGCCAATGAACCCCGTTACTGTCATTTATTCACACATGTATTCAGAAAACCCTAGTTAGTGCTTCCCGGTTATCCTAACCTGCACCTAACTTTCCTCGAACCTGTGACCTCAGGACAATGGATTCTATTCACCACTTGCCCTTTCAATTCCCCGGGGAGTTCGGACAACACTTAACGCTTCGATTTACAAATGCATGGATTAGTACATATAACAATATAAGAACAAGAATAATAACAATACAGCAATTCATGAATTTCAGCAGCGTATTCACAAGAGAGTGATCAGTTCCCTCAGAACAGCCGCTCTTTTAGCAGGATTAATATAATAGCAGCTTCCGACTTAACTAGTCCAACTAATCCCTGCCTTACTCTCAACTAGTCCCTAACCATCCTCTAGCTACCAGAAAACTGATAGAGCGCGCGAGGCCACCCGACCAACAGTTTTCGCCGTTTCCGGCTTCAGGGCCCATATACTTTCAAATCACCATATACATCGATCAGGTGACTTCACGAGCTCTACCAGGTTGATGTGTGTGTGTTCCCTGCTACCAAATTTCGGTGCACCCGACTTACCATCCACCGATGCGGGTGCCTAATGACCACAATGAATCAGGGAGCTAGCTGTAAAGGAAAGGCAGCAAAATACAAACCCAACCAATAACATTCAAATACTGTTTAAATGACCACGGACAACTGGAAGTTTTAAAATGTTTATCTAAAGTTCATTATTTTCTTGCATGAGGTACAATAAAACAAGGCAATCAATAATCAAGATAATGTAAATCACATATGCATAAAGAAATAATGACAGAGTAATCATCAAAGTACTAATAAAATGTAACGAGAAAAGATACTATATAAGTCAGTATTATCTAGACAGTGATAGACTAAGTGTGTGTGACTATAGAAGAACTTATAATGAATAACACGCTTCACTTAAGGTGAAAGGGCCTTTGAACAACCTAGGCAACGAAGTTCTAGACCATATCAGGAAATGACACACTGCTATGCAAAATATGATTTCTAACAAATGAGAAGACATAGGAATAACTTTGCAAAATTTTATAAATGACTGTTCAATAGTTGCGGAAAGGCATGGAAATATAACATATGCAATGTTGAACTTTATTTAAGCAAAAGTTAGAAATTCAGAAGGTGCAAGAATTTCAAGAGGTTCAGAGTAATATTTACCTAGAAAAGGTGTGGAAACCAAACCCTGGCCACGGGTCAGTTAAGGACAGGAAACCCTCAAGGAAGGATACCCCTCAAAGGACAGCAGGTGCAGAATGGACACCCAGGATAGGACAGGATACCCTCGGAATAGGAATCAGGACAGGACCCTCAGGACAGGACAGCAAACCCTCAGGACAGGACCCTCTTCAGGACAGGACCGGAACCCACAGTTCGGAAGCAACGCCTGCGCTCCACCCGCTCTGCAGCTATCGATCAAGACCCCGATTGGGTCAGCGAACTCCCAGCTAAGTGCTTTGCCAGCACTTTAAGGTTCAGTAGAACCTTAGTCTATGGTCAAATTCGGACAGAGTGCTCCACAGCGCTCTGTATCTTCAGTCACCTATTGAGTGCGTTGGGTCAGTGACAGGTCAGCTAAACCAGACAAGTCGGACGGTTCACTAGGTGAACCCAGGGTAGATATACAGTTTTGGGACAGTGTACCACCCCCCAATGTTGCAAAGTGTCAGAATCCCTCAATTTCGATTGGTCCTAAGGTAGGGTTTGGGTAACACACCAATCACAATACACGAATTGAAGCCTTCATTAACATATTTGGGTACCGCCTAGCAGATTTGGGGTTCCCATGAGCTAACAGTAGCGCAACATTACATTGTATCACATAAGGAGCCACATTCGCTGTTCTCGCAGGGCAGAGGTGACTTTCTCAGGAGCATCTCGCCCATCACTGCCAGCTGGCTATGTTCCATCAGCCAAGGTCCCTTGTGCTGCCGAATGTCGCACAGGCGCAGAAGGGACCTCCAATATGGCTCTCCTCTCACTCAGACCCCCATTTCCCGCGGTACATGAAAAGTAAGCGAAAACAAATTAATACATAATAATGTCATTATGAAAACATATCACAGGGTTTGTACTTTTAACTCATCATCAAGAAATAAACTTATGCAATTAAATGTTAGCTACATTGAGACGGACACAAGAGCAGTGGCACGAGCTGTACCACATGATAAGCACAGCTATGAATTACGCATGCGCACAACTTTCCCTCCACTTCTGCAGACGCGTCAGGACACGTGAGTGTGGCTGACGCATGCGCAGTAACTAAAATACAAGCGGCGGCCATTTTAGAGGACACAGATTAAATTCATTAGAAATACACATAGGCAAGCGTCTTAAACTTTTACTCAAACTTAATATAAATGTTAGTAAGACGTACATTTATTACCTTGTTATACATAAACGAGGTTCTTGATTTCGGCAAGCCGCAAAATATGCGAAGCTTTGCTTCATCAATTGTACCCTCCTTTCCTACTTTTTTCGCCCTTTTTTCCCCTTACTCGCAACCAATAGGCATCAAGCTCGTGCTCGTAAAGCCTCAGCCAATCAGATGGCAGAATGCCCAAATATCGATATCTGTAAATTTCGAAATTTCTCCAAAACTACTTAATGGATTTACACCAAATGAACAAAAGCGTGCTTTCTAGACCAAGACCCTTCTCCCTGCCAAATGTGGGGTAATTCTGTTCACCCGTTCGACCTGTAGCCTTGTCTAGAGTTTCCTATGAAAATTAACATGGAGAAAACATGTTTTGGGAGGCCCCCTTTTTCTTGGCCCCCCCTTGACGAATCACCCCCAGACTTTCAACATAGGAGCTGGTATCAACAAATAACTAGTTTTGATAATTTGATGTAGATTAATCAAACAACGCCAAAGTTATATGCAAAACAAAAAGTGCTCTTCCTATGAAAACTAGGTAACTATAACTACCTACTGGCGACCGCCAGTAGGTAATATATATATATAAAGTAAAGCTGGCCCCGGTCATACTGGCATCTTCTGTTGAAGTTACTTGCACCCAAGGTATTGGAAACGGCTGGGGTCCACCCTCTGACTCGGCTGTGAAAGCGGCAGTTCTGGAGTCACTGCACTCCACTTTGGGCGATTTGGATTTCCGTTTCACCCCTGCCTAATGGACTGCTGAGACATTGTGGTTGGTGTGGTTTGGGGAGCGGAGGAGGTACTGACTTTTCCACAGTTTGGTGTTTTTTGCCCGCAAATACCGCACATCTACCCCCGGTGCTGTGTGGCCACACCATGCAGCATTCTGGGTCATGTAGTACTGACGCACTGGGCGTCCTACATGACCGGACTCACAGCGAATTACAACCTGTGCTGACGTCCTGGGGGGGCAGGGCTTGTTTGCACCTGGCAGGGAGGGGCCTTAAAGGTATTCACACCGTGACATTTCCCGCTTCCTGCTCAAACCACTTTGGCGCTGAGGAAGGCTACACTACAGCCGAAATGCATCCGCCTGGAAAGTTTGGTTTTTGGCATTAAAGGAACCTCCTGTGTTTCCCCTGTGTGGCTTCTCTTTCTTACCTGTGGAGAAAGTTTGCTGGATACTATTAGCGCGACTGCCAGGACGCGCTTTAAGAAGCCCCCGCACTGCAAAGCTGGCCCCGGTCATACTGGCATCTTCTGTTGAAGTTACTTGCACCAAGGTATTGGAAACGGCTGGGGTCCACCCTCTGACTCGGCTGTGAAAGCGGCAGTTCTGGAGTCACTGCACTCCACTTTGGGCGATTTGGATTTCCGTTTCACCCCTGCCTAATGGACTGCTGAGACATTGTGGTTGGTGTGGTTTGGGGAGCGGAGGAGGTACTGACTTTGCCACAGTTTGGTGTTTTTTTCCCGCAAACACTGCACATCTACCCCCGGTGCTCTGTGGCCACACCATGCAGCATTCTGGGTCATGTAGTACTGACGCACTGGGCGTCCTACATGACCGGACTCACAGCGAATTACAACCTGTGCTGACGTCCTGGGGGGGCGGAGCTTGTTTGCACCTGGCAGGGAGGGGCCTTAAAGGTATTCACACCGTGACATTTCCCCCTTCCTGCTCAAACCACTTTGGCGCTGAGGAAGGCTACACTACAGCCGAAATGCATCCGCCTGGAAAGTTTGGTTTTTGGCATTAAAGGAACCTCCTGTGTTTCCCCTGTGTGGCTTCTCTTTCTTACCTGTGGAGAAAGTTTGCTGGATACTATTAGCGCGACTGCCAGGACGCGCTTTAAGAAGCCCCCGCACTGCAAAGCTGGCCCTGGTCATACTGGCATCTTCTGTTGAAGTTACTTGCACCCAAGGTATTGGAAACGGCTGGGGTCCACCCTCTGACTCGGCTGTGAAAGAGGCAGTTCTGGAGTCACTGCACTCCACTTTGGGCGATTTGGATTTCCGTTTCACCCCTGCCTAATGGACTGCTGAGACATTGTGGTTGGTGTGGTTTGGGGAGCGGAGGAGGTACTGACTTTGCCACAGTTTGGTGTTTTTTGTCCGCAAATACCGCACATCTACCCCCGGTGCTGTGTGGCCACACCATGCAGCATTCTGGGTCATGTAGTACTGACGCACTGGGCGTCCTACATGACCGGACTCACAGCGAATTACAACCTGTGCTGACGTCCTGGGGGGGCGGAGCTTGTTTGCACCTGGCAGGGAGGGGCCTTAAAGGTATTCACACCGTGACATTTCCCGCTTCCTGCTCAAACCACTTTGGCGCTGAGGAAGGCTACACTACAGCCGAAATGCATCCGCCTGGAAAGTTTGGTTTTTGGCATTAAAGGAAACTCCTGTGTTTCCCCTGTGTGGCTTCTCTTTCTTACCTGTGGAGAAAGTTTGCTGGATACTATTAGCGCGACTGCCAGGACGCGCTTTAAGAAGCCCCCGCACTGCAAAGCTGGCCCCGGTCATACTGGCATCTTCTGTTGAAGTTACTTGCACTCAAGGTATTGGAAACGGCTGGGGTCCACCCTCTGACTCGGCTGTGAAAGCGGCAGTTCTGGAGTCACTGCACTCCACTTTGGGCGATTTGGATTTCCGTTTCACCCCTGCCTAATGGACTGCTGAGACATTGTGGTTGGTGTGGTTTGGGGAGCGGAGGAGGTACTGACTTTGCCACAGTTTGGTGTTTTTTGCCCGCAAATACCGCACATCTACCCCCGGTGCTGTGTGGCATACCATGCAGCATTCTGGGTCATGTAGTACTGACGCACTGGGCGTCCTACATGACCGGACTCACAGCGAATTACAACCTGTGCTGACGTCCTGGGGGGGGCGGAGCTTGTTTGCACCTGGCAGGGAGGGGCCTTAAAGGTATTCACACCGTGACATTTCCCGCTTCCTGCTCAAACCACTTTGGCGCTGAGGAAGGCTACACTACAGCCGAAATGCATCCGCCTGGAAAGTTTGGTTTTTGGCATTAAAGGAACCTCCTGTGTTTCCCCTGTGTGGCTTCTCTTTCTTACCTGTGGAGAAAGTTTGCTGGATACTATTAGCGCGACTGCCAGGACGCGCTTTAAGAAGCCCCCGCACTGCAAAGCTGGCCCCGGTCATACTGGCATCTTCTGTTGAAGTTACTTGCACCCAAGGTATTGGAAACGGCTGGGGTCCACCCTCTGACTCGGCTGTGAAAGCGGCAGTTCTGGAGTCACTGCACTCCACTTTGGGCGATTTGGATTTCCGTTTCACCCCTGCCTAATGGACTGCTGAGACATTGTGGTTGGTGTGGTTTGGGGAGCGGAGGAGGTACTGACTTTGCCACAGTTTTGTGTTTTTTGCCCGCAAATACCGCACATCTACCCCCGGTGCTGTGTGGCCACACCATGCAGCATTCTGGGTCATGTAGTACTGACGCACTGGGCGTCCTACATGACCGGACTCACAGCGAATTACAACCTGTGCTGACGTCCTGGGGGGGCGGAGCTTGTTTGCACCTGGCAGGTAGGGGCCTTAAAGGTATTCACACCGTGACATTTCCCGCTTCCTGCTCAAACCACTTTGGCGCTGAGGAAGGCTACACTACAGCCGAAATGCATCCGCCTGGAAAGTTTGGTTTTTGGCATTAAAGGAACCTCCTGTGTTTCCCCTGTGTGGCTTGTCTTTCTTACCTGTGGAGAAAGTTTGCTGGATACTATTAGCGCGACTGCCAGGACGCGCTTTAAGAAGCCCCCGCACTGCAAAGCTGGCCCCGGTCATACTGGCATCTTCTGTTGAAGTTACTTGCACCCAAGGTATTGGAAACGGCTGGGGTCCACCCTCTGACTCGGCTGTGAAAGCGGCAGTTCTGGAGTCACTGCACTCCACTTTGGGCGATTTGGATTTCTGTTTCACCCCTGCCTAATGGACTGCTGAGACATTGTGGTTGGTGTGGTTTGGGGAGCGGAGGAGGTACTGACTTTGCCACAGTTTGGTGTTTTTTGCCCGCAAATACCGCACATCTACCCCCGGTGCTGTGTGGTCACACCATGCAGCATTCTGGGTCATGTAGTACTGACGCACTGGGCGTCCTACATGACCGGACTCACAGCGAATTACAACCTGTGCTGACGTCCTGGGGGGGCGGAGCTTGTTTGCACCTGGCAGGGAGGGGCCTTAAAGGTATTCACACCGTGACATTTCCCGCTTCCTGCTCAAACCACTTTGGCGCTGAGGAAGGCTACACTACAGCCGAAATGCATCCGCCTGGAAAGTTTGGTTTTTGGCATTAAAGGAACCTCCTGTGTTTCCCCTGTGTGGCTTCTCTTTCTTACCTGTGGAGAAAGTTTGCTGGATATATATATATATATATATATATATATATATATATATATATATATATATATATATATATATATATATATATATATATATATATATATATATACATATATATATATATATATATATTGTTTGGGCCATGATCCGGCCCCTATGCAGAGCACCAGTAGCTGAGCGCGAACAAGGTCTGAAGGGTCACATTGTGCATGAGATATATATATATATATATATATGAATTTTCACCTCCTCCAAAAGAAAAGAGCTGTGACCCCAAGGGAGAGACAAAGGAGCACTTTAATGACCAAATGTCACAGGTGAATGCATTTCGGCAATATCAGCCTTCCTCAGCGCCCCTCTTCAACTGCTCCTAGTGCTGCGGCGTCGATAGTTCTGCCACGCTGCTGTTGTAAGTTCCTTGCTACGCCCCCTTGATGTAGTTCGGCCTTCCTATGTAGTCCCGCGTAGTGGAACTGCATTTCCCACAATGCCTTAATGTTATGCCTCATGAGATTTGGAAATGCTGCACGGGGTGATATTTTCGGAGTGGATGTCCGTGGAAGGCCCAGCTGTAGAAGCACGTTGGGAGGTGAGACATTTAAACAGTTCGGCGCTCCCTCGACTCCCCCTTCATAACCGCCGCTACCTCTCCGCTCGGAATCCATTGCGGGGGCCAACACAGGAATCCCGGTCACCCAAATAGGGGATATGAATATCCCCTGACCGCAGTCTCAGCCAAGCGTCGTGGTGGGTACTGGACATGATTGCTAGCGCAATCCAACGAAGAAATGCCCAGCAGAGCCTGCCAGACAGTCCAGACCGCTAGTGCGGCGGGGGTACACAGAAATGCGCACTGGCTTGACGCATAATGTCTGAATTTTCACCTCCTCCAAAAGAAAAGAGCCGTGACCCCAAGGGAGAGACAAAGGAGCACTTTAAGGACCAAATGTCACGGGCGAATGCATTTCGGCAATATCAGCCTTCCTCAGCGCCCCTCTTCAATTGCTCCTAGTGCTGCGGCGTCGATAGTTCTGCCACGCTGCAGTTGTAAGTTCCGTGCTCCGCCCCCTTGATGTAGTTCGACCTTCCTATGTAGTCCCGCGTAGTGGAACTGCATATCCAACAATGCCTTAATGTTATGCCTCATGAGATTTGGAAATGCTGCACGGGGTGATATTTTCGGAGTGGATATCCGTGGAAGGCCCAGCTGTAGAAGCACGTTGGGAGGTGAGGCATTTAAACAGTTCGGCGCTCCCTCGAGTCCCCCTTCATAACCGCCGCTACCTCTCTGCTCGGAATCCATTGCGGGGGCCAACACAGGAATCCCGGACACCCAAATAGGGTATATGAATATCCCCTGACCGCAGTCTCAGCCAAGCGTCGTGGTGGGTACTGGACATGATTGCTAGCGCAATCCAACGAAGAAATGCTCAGCAGAGCCTGCCAGACAGTCCAGACCGCTTGTGCGGCGGGGGTACACAGAAATGCGCACTGGCTTGACGCATAATGTCTGAATTTTCACCTCCTCCAAAAGAAAAGAGCAGTGACCCCAAGGGAGAGACAAAGGAGCACTTTAATGACTAAATGTCACGGGGGAATGCATTTCGGCAATATCAGCCTTCCTCAGCGTCCCTCTTCAACTGCTCCTAGTGCTGCGGCGTGGATAGTTCTGCCACGCTGCTGTTGTAAGTTCCTTGCTCCGCCCCCTTGATGTAGTTCGGCCTTCCTATGTAGTCCCGCGTAGTGGAACTGCATATCCCACAATGCCTTAATGTTATGCCTCATGAGATTTGGAAATGCTGCACGAGGTGATATTTTCGAGTGGATGTTCGTGGAAGGCCCAGCTGTAGAAGCACGTTGGGAGGTGAGGCATTTAAACAGTTCGGCGCTCCCTCAAGTCCCCCTTCATAACCGCCGCTACCTCTCTGCTCGGAATCCACTGTGGGGGCCAACACAGGAATCCCAGTCACCCAAATAGGGGATATGAATATCCCCTGACCACAGTCACAGCCAAGCGTCGTGGTGGGTACTGGACATGATTGCTAGCGCAATCCAACAAAGAAATGCTCAGCCTAGCCTGCCAGACAGTCCAGACCGCTTGTGCAGCGGGGGTACACAGAAATGGGCACTGGCTTGACGCATAATGTCTGAATTTCCACCTCCTCCAAAAGAAAAGAGCCGTGACCCCAAGGGCGAGACAAAGGAGCACTTTAATGACCAAATGTCACGGGCGAATGCATTTCGGCAATATCAGCCTTCCTCAGCGCCCCTCTTCAACTGCTCCTAGTGCTGCGGCGTCGATAGTTCTGCCACGCTGCTGTTGTAAGTTCCTTGCTCCGCCCCCTTGATGTAGTTCGGCCTTCCTATGTAGTCCCGCATAGTGGAACTGCATATCCCACAATGCCTTAAGGTTATGCCTCATGAGATTTGGAAATGCTGCATGGGGTGATATTTTCGGAGTGGATGTCCGTGGAAGGCCCAGCTGTAGAAGCACGTTGGTAGGTGAGGCATTTAAACAGTTTGGCACTCCCTCGAGTCCCCCTTCATAACCGCCGCTACCTCTCCGCTCGGAATCCATTGCGGGGGCCAACACAGGAATCCCGGACACCCAAATAGGGGATATGAATATCCCCTGACCGCAGTCTCAGCCAAGCGTCGTGGTTGCTACTGGACATGATTGCTAGCGCAATCCAACAAAGAAATGCTTAGCAGAACCTGCCAGACAGTCCAGACCGCTTGTGCGGCGGGGGTACACAGAAAAGCGCACTGGCTTGACGCATAATGTCTGAATTTTCACCTTTTCCAAAAGAAAAGAGCTGTGACCCCAAGGGAGAGACAAAGGAGCACTTTAATGACCAAATGTCACGGGCGAATGCATTTCGGCAATATTAGCCTTCCTCAGCGCCCCTCTTCAACTGCTCCTAGTGCTGCGGCGTCGATAGTTCTGCCACACTGCTGTTGTAAGTTCCTTGCTCCGCCCCCTTGATGTAGTTCGGCCTTCCTATGTAGTCCCGCATAGTGGAACTGCATATCCCACAATGCCTTAAGGTTATGCCTCATGAGATTTGGAAATGCTGCACGGGGTGATATTTTCGGAGTGGATGTCCGTGGAAGGCCCAGCTGTAGAAGCACGTTGGGAGGTGAGGCATTTAAACAGTTTGGCACTCCCTCGAGTCCCCCTTCATAACCGCCGCTACCTCTCTGCTCGGAATCCATTGCGGGGGCCAACACAGGAATCCCGGTCACCCAAATAGGGGATATGAATATCCCCTGACCGCAGTCTCAGCCAAGCGTCGTAGTGGGTACTGGACATGATTGCTAGCGCAATCCAACGAAGAAATGCTCAGCAGAGCCTGCCAGACAGTCCAGACCGCTTGTGCGGCGGGGGTACACAGAAATGCGCACTGGCTTGACGCATAATGTCTGAATTTTCACCTCCTCCAAAAGAAAAGAGCCGTGACCCCAAGGGAGAGACAAAGGAGCATATATATAATGTGTGGAAGGCATATGTTATAGAGCAGATGTGTAGTAAAAAAATGCAGGGTAAAAAATGCATGGTAGATGCATGCAGAGTATTTTCCTGTGTTTTTCTGTCATAAAACCCTCAAAACGTTACAATAACATACCTGATACCTGGAGCAAATTACATTTTTGTTTACCTACTAGTCGCAGATGTCTAAAATACAACATTAAGCCTTCATTTGTGACTACGTGCAAATCTCAGCCACTTGTGCCCGTGCAAACAGTATCTGTGCTAGGATTGTGTTTTGAACTGAGCCTTATTTTACCGCTTGGTGTAAAAGACTGAGGAATAATATGCAAAAATGCTAATTTTGCATGTTTGGTGCACATTGCCACAGATTCTATGTAGGTTATCCTGGGACTATTTGGCTATACATGTCTGGTGCTCAACTTCAACTTATTGTTAAGGGCAAGGTGTTCCCATTTAAATAGGCCTATTAGTGCTTTCTGTATTTAAAGAAACAGATTTGAGTCAGAGCTGGTGTAAGAATGGTACAGACAGCAATATTGTTTAAAAAGCTGTATACAATAAAAATATCATATGCAGACATATCATCTCACATAAATATTATGGGATAATATAATTTACCCAAATATTATCAATATAAGGGCGTGGCTTGGACAGCCACTATGGCGGACGCGGATTGAAGGAGCTACGCACGTCCGTGACCAAAATCTTCAATGATCCTGCCAAATCATCCTCCCCAGTGTTATTCGCTGGGAGTGGGGAGATCCTCAGTCTGGACAGCCCACAGCGGAGCGTGTTTGGCACCCGGAGGCCTCCCGGCATCTGCGAGGGGCAGAATTGACCATCTTGATCCTATTCCTGAGCCTGGGGAGCTGTGAGGCGAGAGGCTGTGGGGACGGATCGGGCCCCAAATGTGAAGAACTCTAATTGGCACTCAGCTCCTGAATGCAAGTTACAGGTGGGGCGCCCCTCTCGGATCCTCCGGTGGACCTGCGGTGTGGAGGAGGGTGCCTGGCCTAGCGAGTGGCACAAGTGTGGGTCGGCTTCTGGTCGTGCCGGACTCATGATTCCAGAGCGCGGCCCGCTCGAGCATGAGTGCTCCATTAACACCTGATGTGTCCTGTGAAGAGTGGGTGGCGAATTACGCCATCACCGGGAGACACTTTCCTGGCTACTCCTGCAAGGGCACCTTCCGCCGGGGGGCCGTGCTTGAGTTTGATCATGCAGTTCAGGTATGGGCTCCATCGTAGAAGCCTCGAAATTGTCCCAATTTGTTAGCACACATGGCTGGTCAGACATATTGCGGGTATACCATCTGGCTGAGGTAGGCTATACCTTTCTGTCTTACCTCCATGGCTCATTATCCCGGTTGGATTATTTATTCACAACTTGTGGTTACAATCACATATTTCCTCAGGCTACTCGTCTTTCTCGAGGGTTATCGGATCACTCCCTAGTCAGCGTTAGACTTATCATGCACTTCCAACCATCCCCCTTTAGGTGAAGAATGTCCCCATGGCACCTTCAAGACCCTGCCTATCAGGAGACAATTACATAGACAATTCAGGACTACATATATTTGAATGCTGAATCTGCCCCATCCAAGTTTACCCTCTGGGAGGTCCTTAAACCTACACTTGTGGGAGTGGATGTCAGCTACTGTACACATAAGAAATGTGAATGCTCCACCCAATGACCGGAACTGGAGGCCCGTCATGCGTCCCTTAAAGCACAATATAATAGTGAACCTAGACCCTCCCTCCGACATAATGTCCTACACGCTCAACAACAGCTACAGCAACATCTTATAGAAGAGGCTAAAGGCATATGGCTGGCATCACAACACCGGATCTATCAATGGGGGACAGATCTAGCAAAATGCTGCGTAGGCTTTGTCAAGCCACGCTGTCCCCAGCTGTCGTCCTGACCATCCATGTCCTCGATGTTGTTTTAAATGCCTCTCCTGGGGTGGTGGTCACAGAGTTCGCTCCATATTTTTCTGCCCTATATGCAGGGCAGAACGAGCTCTCAGAAGCCCTCATTTCTGACTTCCTAATGGGCTCTAATGGATTCCCTACAGAAATCCTGAGGCCCATATAGTGACCTTAGGACCAGACTTATTAGAGGCCATCCTGAAAGCACTCGAGCAGCGTATGATGCCCCAGGATTGGAGGCTAGCTGAGATTGCTAAATCCGGGTTGCCCACCAGAAGATCCCTCCTTTTATCGTCCCATTTCCCTGATTAACTTTGAACCTAAACCCCTGGGCAAGGTACTGGCAGACCGCTTACGTGCCGATATCCAGGATCTGGTCCATTTAGACCAATCTGGCCTTATGCCATACCGGGCTACTCGCCATAACATCCGCCCTGAACACAATGCGATGACGTTGGCCCCAGAGCTGGGATGCCCTGCAGCTATTCTTCTCAACGACATAGACAAGGCTTTTGACTCCCTTAGTTGGGAGTACCTTTTTTCAGTCCCCCAAGGCAGTCAAGTTTGGGCCGCGGTTTCTGGCGTATACCCGCCTATTATATACAGATATATCTGCGTCAGTAAGTATTACGGGACACAGGTCGGCATCCTTTTCCATCAACCGGGGCGTGAGACCGGGCTGCCCCCTGTCTCCCTTGATGTTCGCCCTGGCAATACAGCCCTTGGCGGTATGGGCCCATGGAGATCCCGTGCCCTGGAGATTTGAGTGGCCAAGCTCGCAAAGTGATCGGATTGCATTATATGCGTACAATGGCCCCTTCTTCATGATGGACACATAGATCTTGGGGTTACTGATCTTAAAGATCTTCCGAGTGTTCGGCCAAACCTCGGGGATCCATACCAACCCAGTTAAATCTGTGCTGTTCCCGGTCTGAACCAGGGGAAGAATACCAGGGCACCTCGATTGGAATTTGATGCCAGAAAACGGTCTCCACCGCGATATTTAGACTTAAGAGCACACACCCGTGCTCTTCCAGGATTGAGCAGGTTCCTTGCTTACTCCCTTCTGCATTACACGATTTAAGTTGACGATTTGCCCTTTTCTGAACTGTTACGATTCATGTTGCTTTGGCGTCATTGATTTTACCGATCGGCTGACTGGCCTGTGTTCATCTTTTCCAAACATTGATTGCCAAGAATTTAGTTACCCTGCGGGGTTGGAATTATCACCGGATGTGGGCTCTCCAATTTTGGATTCAGCCACGGAGCCCTGAAGAGTTGTAGAACACAATTTTCTACAACGAAACACGTGTCGGCTGGCTGTTTGTAATTCATGCCTGATGATCGATTAAAAAGAAAAGATAAAAAGCAAAGATTCCATCGTTGGATTGGTTCCTTTAATTCGACATACTCATCTACATGATCTTCTATTGATTATGAGTGCGCAGGACTGTTGTTAAAGAATACATGGGAGACCCAGCTGAAACACGCAACAGAGGGCTTTATGTACCTGGCGATCCTCGTGTCCCCCTGCCCAAAGATCTCATGGGCCTATAACTAACCCTGGGAATAATACTACCCTACGCTAACGGAGCTTACGTAGGTTGTACTACTTCGCACTCCGCAAATTGCACATAGCACAATACAAAAACTGTGCTTAATCACATAGCGTAGCAGATAAATCAACAACATCCTCAGATGCTTTGATAAAGCAATTTTACATGCTAGAAAGCACATAACCAATTCACAACAGTGAACTTTTTCAATGAAAATATTAGTCAATGAGAGAGGTGATGATTTTGGGGTCCCCCCTAACCTAGGGTGAGGACCAAGCAGATGCCTTGAACACAAAGATCATAAACAAAAAGCACATCTTGTGGAACTTCGGTGGTATTCCCATCCTCTTAGGAACACCCCAAGCACAGTTATTAGCAAAAAAACAATTCCAACTAAAGGCTCTGTAAAGATTTATGGGACGAGATTAGCAGTATGACAAATATTTGGTTGTCCCTTCCACTTTCACTATATTGACGCTCAGTGATTTTTAAGATGATATCTCTCCCCAGAATTCTGTACCGGCTCCCTAATTTTCTGTATTACATACTGCGGTACTGGTTTGCACAAATTAATGCAATTCAGAATATGTTTCTTTGGAATGGCGGGGCTGTCCGGGTGGCACTGCAAACTTGTGTACAATCTACATACTGCAGGGGAATCACAGCAGCGGATGTTTATGCATGATATGCTGCCTCTCACCTTTTAATCATCAACGAATGGTGGTATAGCACTCCCTTAGACCCAGTGTTTGCATTAGAACACGCGGCAATGGAGGGGGCCCCCTACTCCAGTTATTGTACAGTAACCAGAAGCTTGATTTCTTTCCAACACTAGCAGTACAGTGATCAGGCTCTGGAGGCATAATGTGGGGGGGTTTTGAGGGCGCCTGACTCAGGCGACCCCACTGCGGCACGGAACGCCCCTGTGACAGGTGGTGGCCTTGGTGGTATTTCGCAAATGGGACCTGATGGGTATCCACACCTTGGGCGATGTGATGAAGGGCACTACACTGAAGTTATTCCGACAGGTACAGGCTAAATGTCATCTAAACAAACACATTTTTATAAATACCTACAGTTACGCCATGCTCTCACTCCCATCATTCACACTCTAGATGCCTTTACAGAGTTTCACCTCCTGGAGGGCCGCCTCCTCAAGTGGGATTTAGAAACCCATAAAATCAGACAGATCTATCAGTCCCTGATGACACATGGTAAAACGACCCTACATAAAACCAGGGAGGCGTGGAAGGCAGATATTCTGGATTTGAACGATGATGATTGGGCGGAGGCTTTAGCCAGTCCTTGGGGTGCGGCCGTGTCCTCTCGATATCGCCTTATTCAATTTAAATATGTACATCATGTGTATTACACCCGACTCTGTCTCTAGAATCCCTTATTTGTTAGAAATAGGGGATTTAAATTTGGTTGGTCTATAAATATTTTTTCCTTTGGCCCTCTTTATGTAGTAATTGGTCATCCAATCCCCCCAGTCATGGGCGTCCGCAGGGGAGGGCAAGGGGGAGCGCTTGCCCCCCCCTGGATCGCCGGTCCCATGACTTTGACGGACGCCTTTGGTCAGTAATTTTCACCATTACAACAGGCTGTTCCCCTGCGAGAAGCCCCAGGAGTTTAAATGATCTCTCACTTGGGGCTGCTCACACTTCTCTTTGAACTCTAGAGGCTGCAGCAGCCCCTCCCCGACCTCGAGCAGACTGTGGACAGGCCCATTGTCATTCTGTCTGCTGCTGATCATCACATAAAGAATGACAATGGGCCGTCTGCCTTTAACTTGCCTCGAAGGCGGGTGATAAAGTTAAAATGTTGCCCCCCCCCTGGAAGGCGAGTGATGAAGTAAACATTTTGCCCCCCCCCCCCCCCGGTAACATTTCTGCGGACGCCCATGCCCCCAGTACCTGTGGTGTGGTAGGGACGAGGGAACATTTATACACTCTCTTTGGGGCTGCATGGCACTACAGCCCTTCTGGCGTGGGGTCTTGTCTTTCCTGGAGGAAGTACTGTCCTGGGATCTGTCATACGACCCCAAACTATTTTTACTACATAGCACATAGGAAATGGGGGAAATCGGTTTAAACAACACTTATTATTTTTGGCTCTCATGATAGCTACGAGTGATATTGAATTATTGTGGAAGGGGACTTTCCCCCTGACATTGGGTAACAGGCGAACAGAACTAGATGAATGCAGGGGAGCAGAGTTTGTGGTCTTCCAGGCAAGAGGATGTCCCCTGAAGCACAGTATAATATGTTCCCGATGGGCATCATACCGAGGTATCGATCTCCTTTCTCTCCCCTCCTAGTCCCCCTGATATGTGCGCTTCCCAATGCGTCCTGGCCCATGGTACACTCTACCAATGGCATACTTTAGGAGATGGAAGAATTTTATTTTATTTGTTATATTACGAGGGTAGGGGGATTGTCTGCGCAAAGTTTGTATTTTTTATTTTTTACTGTTACTAATTTTGTATACAAAGCTGGCACTTTTGAAATGTGCATTGTTTCAGTGTGATTATACCGGACAGCTGCCTGGATGGTAGCATGTAAACAAAATACAAATTTTTATATAAATATTATTGATATGTGTGTGGAGTTTCTAATATTAACTCAAAGCAAGGCTTTTTTTTGTGAACAGTATTTAGAACACAATATTTATGTAAGAAAATATTATGACCACAATATTCTTCTGCCATACAATGACGGTTGTAGTAGCGATGAAGCAGTCAGTTCCATAGAACATAATGCAAGTTGGATCATGGTCACTCATAAAGCTGATTTCAATGTGAATATCAATTTTACTGTGAATCTCATGTTAATTTTCAGCATTAAGACCATGAATCACATTTCTGGAGATTGGCTGAATCATACACATACTACTGAATTTATAATGCTGGGATTCTTGGCTTATCCACAGCTGCAGTCTACATTATTCACCTTGTTCCTGCTACTCTACTTGATGGCCCTTGTGGGGAACCTTTTGATTTTCTCTATCATAGCTGCAGATGCTCGTCTGCGCACACCAATGTACTTTTTTCTGGCGAACCTTGCAGTCTTGGACATCTGCTGTACCTCCTCCACCATACCTAAGATGCTGGAGACCATACTGTCAGAGACAAAGTCAATTTCCTTCTCTAGCTGCATTACCCAACTGTTTCTTATGTCATCTATCCTCAGCATTCAGCTTCTCATTTTGGCACTTATGGCCTTTGATAGGTATGTGGCCATCTGTCTTCCACTTCGCTATACCAGTATCATGAGTATGAATTTCTGCATTACCACTGCGTTCACCATGTGGTTTTGTGGCTTTGTGAACTCCACTACCCAAACCAGTCTGATGAAAAGGTTGTCCTTCTATGGAAAGATTGCATTGGATCAATTCTTCTGTGAAATCCCACCAGTCCTCAAGGTTTCGTCCTCTGACACATATATTAATGACATTGCAATACTTTTGGCAGATATATTTATTAGCATGTTTTGCTTTCTCCTCACTTTCATGTCCTACATGTACATCCTTTCCTCTATTGTAAAGAACCGCTCAGCTTCCAACAAAAGGAAGGCTTTTCAAACCTGCTCCTCCCACCTCTTAGTTGTTGCCTTTTTCTATGGAGGCATTACCTACACATATGGACGCCCAGCACTGAATCTTGAGGGTGACAAGGACAAGGTAGTATCTGTGATATATGGAGTTGGTTCCCCAGTGCTCAATCCCATAATCTACAGCCTGAGGAACCAGGAGGTAAAAAGAGCCCTTGACCAGATACTGTCCAGGAAAATGTTTTCTTCAAGAATGTAGCAAGCTCCTTACAATTTTATGTTGCTAAACAATACCATACTGTTCAGCTTTACAGACATTGTTCTTGCTGTTGGCATGTCATAAAAGTCTGTGGTTATCATAACCACATTTGATATCATCAATATTTCAAATGGACTACTATGTACAAATCACATGCTGGGTCAGAATAAAATGTTCTTCCACAATCACTGACATCATTTGCTTTACATTCATCATACTGGCGCTTGAAATGCTTATCATAGTGAAATATTATTGTATATTACAGTCTTGACTTCTCATTGATGGTGGCATAAATCACAAGAATCACAATGTAGGAAATTACAAATGCAGAAAAAATACCAGACTAATGATGGGAGTTGTGACTGAGCGATGATCCATAAAAAGGTGATATGGTTTCTGTGAGTAATATGCACTTTATCAAAAAGGAAGTGAAGAAAACAAGCAGTTAATTTAAATGTACAAGTTGTTGCAAAGACAAAAACGAAGTAGTAGACAGTCACAAACATGAAGAAAATATGACATAACGATTAAAGTGTAATAAATAATGTTTAGTTAAAAACAATTTGAAAAAAAAAATACAAAACAAATATGTTGTATATTATGTAAATATTAAGTTGCATGACATATATATTCATATATGGAATATCTGTAATCATTAATTGCCTCATTGGTGATTTGCCGTTGTCAAAAAATTGAATTGCAGCAGGATAAAGTTCAGTGGTTTGGCCTTTAGACTAAGAAACGTTTCTGGAATCTGCAGGTTTTAAGTAGGGCAGTGCTAAATCTTCAGCTGAAAATGTGTCCGACTGGAAAAAATGCTAGGAGGTAGCAACTAAGATTTATAGCAGAAGTTTAGCAACATGCGCCTAATCCAGAGAAATAATTTTTAAGGTAAATCATTTGTTAAAAATCAGTATTTCTGTTTGAGTCTGAGTATTTCAAGGGCTGACTGCACCTACCACAGTGCGCAGTATTCTTGTGCGGGGTGGGGAGTGGGGTCTACAGTTCCAGATAAGGTCCACTAAAATGTCCCACCTCAACCAATCCTTGAGATGTATTTGGAGCAGCAACATAGTCCTTTGTTCACAAGATCTTTGTCGCTTTCCAAACCCAGGAGAGAAGCTCCATAGTGGCTGGCTGAAGAAATGCCAGATAGTAACTGGTCACTTTGATTCCCGGGAGCTTCTTCATTTCCCAAAAAGAACGGTTTAAGTTTTAAAAGCCCAGACATTTGGGAGGCAAAAAGTACTCTACATTGTATCCCAACACGTCTGCCATCTTGGAAGGCCCTCAGTTTTTGGTTTTCTGAGATTGTTTTGCAGTGGAGAACAGAGGCTGCTACAAAAGAAGATGGACTAAAAGATGGAACCATTTGTAGGAGCTCTGGCCACTAATTCTAGACTGAAGAACACAACTGGATTTGTGTCTGCATCAGTAGATGAATGAGGTTCTGGACCCTGCTTTGTAAATAAACAACTTTACTACCTATCCTTAAGAACTACTTCAGATTCAAGGACATGAACAACAAAATCAAAGAGTTTACCAAAGTACAAGGAAACTAGTGGGAACTGGGATATTTTAGACACTGGTGGATGTATCCATTAACATACACCAGCAAAAAATCAACTCACAGTGCACTTGAGGCTCCTAGTACATAAGACATTCCTTAAACCATATAAACCTTTCACCATTCATAGCACAAGCACTTGAAACTGAGCTCCTTCAAAAAATATCAAATAATACCTCTGGAAGAAGGCAATTACAATCATCAAAAAATGGGTTAACTGTGTTGATTGACGAGATAATTAGGGTTGAGCCCCAGTTGTTTGGAGCAGGGGTCCAGAAAACAACCTTGATCCAGTGAGCAGTAAATGAGTTAAAACACAGATAATGTGAATGCTGTCTCCAACAGCAGATAATCATGGAAGACCCACTAGTGGAGGAACAACCTGTGTGGGAGAGTCCATTCCCTTGCTTTCAGGCAACATCAGGAGGCCCTGGCAACTGGTGGTCGATCTCGAAGGCACTTCAATGTCATGCCTTGGAAAGAGAATGTGTTGTCCATACTGCACACTGAAGGCATTGTGGGTACTGCAGGCAGAGTGTAGACTGGTAAATACAAACACTACCTCTCCTACACTTACAGAGTCACTCTCTCTGAACTCTGGCACCACTTATCCCTAACACAAATGTCTTCACTAATGGCAACCATGCTGACAAGTAGGCTACCTGATTGTTATGTATAATAAATTAGATTCCTTGTTGAAGGGGGACGACGACAATCCTTTCTCTCAGGGTGAAGTCACAAGTAAACATGTAAATGAACCTGTGCTCATACCTCTGGTAGCTTGGCAAAGAGCAGTCAGGCTTAACCTCAAGACAATGTCTAAAGTATTTCTGCATGTAAGTAGAGGGACTGTGCAGCCCCTAAGCCAAATGCACAGCTTTGTGCCGCTATTAAAGATAAAAGATGAAGATAAATCAGTGAACTAAATGTTTAAAAGGAGTTAAAATATGGACAAAAATGGTTTACAAATGTAAGAATTGATAAATGAATGTGAATTTAAAGTGCACGCTAAATAGCGGCACAAAGCTGTGCATTTGGCTTAGGGGCTGCACAGTCCCTCTACTTACATGTTTCTTAACTAGTGGCAGTAGGGCATGCCTCAATAATTTCATTTGCACGCAATTCATGCCGAAGGTAGATTAATTTGATGAACTAAGAGACGTTGGTTAAAACTGGTGTGCATCCCTCTACTTTCAAGAATTAAAGTATTTCTGCAGCACTTCAAACAGTAATAAAGTGAAACACAACACAAAAACAAACCCACACCAATTTAGAAAAATAGGTTAAACTGTAATTCATAATAAGGCCAAAATTACAAAAGAACCAAAGATATGCAAATAAAGTAAAAAAAAAGCGCTGAAAAAGGCAGAAAGTGTCAACTGTGGGTATCTGGTCATGCCAGACAAGGACAAAGGCATATGTTCAGGCCAACCATGATGGAGCAAGGGCCAGCTACAGGGATGCAGTTAGGTCCACTGAACAATAGTACCCTAAATAATGGTTGCTGAATTGAAGGCAGGGGAAGATGGCGGGCTGATCCTGCACCGAAACCATAGCCCCTCCCACTTTCTTTCATAAGCACCACTGGTCATCAACCGAATGGATGCCTGGCGAGCGTGAGTGCAAACAAAGGTGTTACTGCTTTACAAGAGGCAGCACTGTCAGTAGGAAAGACTCACAGATGTGGCAGCTTCATTACTTAATTCACTTTGCTCAAACTGCCTGCCTGCGGTTCTTCATGAAGTGCAGGCAGAGGTTTAAGGTTTTGGTTCTAGCCCTTGCTGAGAAGTCAGAGCATGGCACCTCCATGAACCAGACCCCTCATGGGGGTGTGGCACTCGTGGGGCAGCATGGACGCATTCAGGGCTGAGCAGGCAGGAGAAGGAAGGCATTATCCTCCGCTCACCCCTCAACACGGGGGAGGCCAAGGCTTCCTCAGTGGGGCATCCAATAATGATATTACTCAGAGGAGGTATTGCAGCCAGTTTACTACAAGTATGCATGGAGAAATCTCTGGCAGCTGGTGAAGAAACCTCCTTGGTAGATATTTTAAGGGTGGTGGCTCCCATAGAAAGGATTACTTCACCGAATGTTACACCAGGAAATGAAGAAGGATACATTGTATCAGGGGTGAGAGCTCCATTAATCCCTGTGCTGCAACATAACAGCAACATGTCTCAATCGGGAACTCACTGAGGCTGAAGATCAGTCACTTTTTGAACCTTCAGGAAATACAGAGGCTGCTGTTTGGGCTGAAGTGACAGACAGAAATGTTAGCACTTTGGCTTTTACTGCCACTTTGCTGAGGGTAAACTTTGATGCAAAGAAGATAAACACTTCTGTCACTGTCTTAGAATTGCAAGCACCTAATGACACTCTAGCCAGCAAATCATGCTCACTAGCAGCAGATGTTTCATTGCCATCGGCGGTGGCATCAGCAGCCACCAAAGGAGAGGTGGTAGACTTAGGGCAGTTGCAAGGCCAGGTCTTATTGAAGATACCGCTAATACATCGGTTGTCAGGCAATCGTCTACGAGCAAGGGTAGTTCAAAAAGCAGAACAGGACATTGTAGGGATCCCTAGTGGGTAAAAGCAAGGTCAGCCGAAATAAGATTCATACAGCTAGTGTGAGCCTCAAGAGAAGTCTGCTGCAAGATTGGGTAATGTCAAAGGTTGAGGTGAACGCAATAGTGTCTTGCTTATCCTTCTAGCGCAGAAGCACAAACAAACCCAAAAAGGGATATGCCTCAAAATCTTGAGTTCACCTCAGCTGCTATTCCCGGCCCATTTATAGGCCCTCTTCCAGTTACTCACTTCAGCCCCTTTGGTAGTGAGTAATCTAGCTCTTCCAGTTTTTCCACCCCTGGGATACGGGAAGATTCTTAAAATAAAGTGGGCCCTCAGCAACCTCTTCTCTTGGCAATACTGCAACTTCTACAAGCCCAGCGGTCTGAAGTGCAACAACAATGGGCAGAAGCGCAACAGTTCTATCTACAATCTAGAGCTCACAATGCTGCAATTCAGCAATCAATAGCAGAGGTCACTAGCCAATTAACTGTTTTGCTCACGGAGATGGGAGAATTGCAGTAGCGGGTGACGACTAAGAGGAGGTTGTATCCGCTACTGCCAAATCAGTGCAGGACCGTGACGATCAGCTTGCGATGGTGCAGTTCAAAATTGAAGATCTTGAAAATCGCCAGAGGAGGAACAACTTGCAAGTGTTGCTATTTCTGAAGTGTAAGAGAGGGAGGATCCCAGAGAGTTATTTGTGAAATTATTTGGGAAGCCTTTCCAGATCTCATGGACTGGGACATGGACTCACAAATACAATGGGCACATCGGCTGCCCTTGAATCGTGTCAGCAGCAGGTCTACACCCAGCGTACACCCTGCACACACCCGACTAGTTCTAGTCTACATAGGTATTTTTTTGTTAAGGCATGCGATCTCATTGAAGTCCAATCCTCCTCTTCCATTCACCGTAGACGATATGCCAATCTTTGTCTGTTCAGATCCCTCTCGGATCCTCCGGTGGACCTGCGGTGTGGGCTCTCCAATTTTGGATTCAGCCATGGAGCCCTGAAGAGTTGTGGAACACAATTTTCTACAATGAAACACGTGTCGGCTGGCTGTTTGTTATTCATGCCTGATGATCGATTAAAAAGAAAAGATAAAAAGCAAAGATTCCATTGTTGGATTGGTTCCTTCAATTCGACATACTCATCTACATGATCTTCTATTGATTATGAGTGCGCAGGACTGTTGTTAAAGAATACATGGGAGACCCAGCTGAAACACGCAACAGAGGGGTTTATGTACCTGGCGATCCTCATGTCCCCCTGCCCAAAGATCTCATGGGCCTATAACTAACCCTGGGCATAATACTACCCTACGCTAACGGAGCTTACGTAGGTTGTACTACTTCGCACTCCGCAAATTGCACATAGCACAATACAAAAACTGTGCTTAATCACATAGCGTAGCAGATAAATCATCAACATCCTCAGATGCTTTGATAAAGCAATTTTACATGCTAAAAAGCACATAACCAATTCACAACAGTGAACTTTTTCAATGAAAATATTAGTCAATGAGAGAGGTGATGATTGTGGGGTCCCCCCTAACCTAGGGTGAGGACCAAGCAGATGCCTTGAACACAAAGATCATAAACAAAAAGCACATCTTGTGGAACTTCGGTGGTGGTCCAATCCTCTTAGGACCACCCCAAGCACAGTTATTAGCAAAAAAACAATTCCAACTAAAGGCTCTGTAAAGATTTATGGGACGAGATTAGCAGTATGACAAATATTTGGTTGTCCCTTCCACTTTCACTATATTGACGCTCAGTGATTTTTAAGATGATATCTCTCCCCAGAATTCTGTACCGGCTCCCGAATTTTCTGTATTACATACTGTGGTACTGGTTTGCACAAATTAATGCAATTCAGAATATGTTTCTTTGGAATGGGGGGGCTGTCCGGGTGGCACTGCAAACTTGTGTACAATCTACATACTGCAGGGGAATCACAGCAGCGGATGTTTATGCATGATATGCTGCCTCTCACCTTTTAATCATCAACGAATGGTGGTATAGCACTCCCTTAGACCCAGTGTTTGCATTAGAACACGCGGCAATGGAGGGGGCCCCCTACTCCAGTTATTGTACAGTAACCAGAAGCTTGATTTCTTTCCAACACTAGCAGTACAGTGATCAGGCTCTGGAGGCATAATGTGGGGGATATGGGGTTTTGAGGGCGCCTGACTCAGGCGACCCCACTGCGGCACGGAACGCCCCTGTGACAGGTGGTGGCCTTGGTGGTATTTCGCAAATGGGACCTGATAGGTATCCACACCTTGGGCGATGTGATGAAGGGCACTACACTGAAGTTATTCCGACAGGTACAGGCTAAATGTCATCTAAACAAACACATTTTTATAAATACCTACAGTTACGCCATGCTCTCACTCCCATCATTCACACTCTAGATGCCTTTACAGAGTTTCACCTCCTTGAGGGCCGCCTCCTCAAGTGGGATTTAGAAACCCATAAAATCAGACAGATCTATCAGACCCTGATGACACATGGTAAAACGACCCTACATAAAACCAGGGAGGCGTGGAAGGAAGATATTCTGGATTTGAACAATGATGATTGGGCGGAGGCTTTAGCCAGTCCTTGGGGTGCGGCCGTGTCCTCTCGATATCGCCTTATTCAATTTAAATATGTACATCATGTGTATTACACCCGACTCTGTCTCTAGAATCCCTTATTTGTTTGAAATAGGGGATTTAAATTTGGTTGGTCTATAAATATTTTTCCCTTTGGCCCTCTTTATGTAGTAATTGGTCATCCAATCCCCCCAGTCACGGGCGTCCGCAGGGGAGGGCAAGGGGGAGCGTTTGCCCCCCCCTGGATCGCCGGTCCCATGACTTTGACGGACGCCTTTGGTCAGTAATTTTCACCATTACAACAGGCTGTTCCCCTGCGAGAAGCCCCAGGAGTTTAAATGATCTCTCACTTGGGGCTGCTCACACTTCTCTTTGAACTCTAGAGGCTGCAGCAGCCCCTCCCCGACCTCGAGCAGACTGTGGACAGGCCCATTGTCATTCTGTCTGCTGCTGATCATCACATAAAGAATGACAATGGGCCGTCTGCCTTTAACTTGCCTCGAAGGCGGGTGATAAAGTTAAAATGTTGCCCCCCCCCTGGAAGGCGAGTGATGAAGTAAACATTTTGCCCCCACCTGGAAACATTTCTGCGGACGCCCATGCCCCCAGTACCTGTGGTGTGGTAGGGACGAGGGAACATTTATACACTCTCTTTGGGGCTGCATGGCACTACAGCCCTTCTGGCGTGGGGTCTTGTCTTCCCTGGAGGAAGTACTGTCCTGGGATCTGTCATACGACCCCAAACTATTTTTACTACATAGCACATAGGAAATGGGGGAAATCGGTATAAACAACACTTATTATTTTTGGCTCTCACGATAGCTACGAGTGATATTGAATTATTGTGGAAGGGGACTTTCCCCCTGACATTGGGTAACAGGCGAACAGAACTAGATGAATGCAGGGGAGCAGAGTTTGTGGTCTTCCAGGCAAGAGGATGTCCCCTGAAGCACAGTATAATATGTTCCCGATGGGCATCATACCGAGGTATCGATCTCCTTTCTCTCCCCTCCCAGTCCCCCTGATATGTGTGCTTCCCAATGCGTCCTGGCCCATGGTACACTCTACCAATGGCATACTTTAGAAGATGGAAGAATTTTATTTTATTTGTTATATTACGAGGGTAGGGGGATTGTCTGCGCAAAGTTTGTATTTTTTATTTTTTACTGTTACTAATTTTGTATACAAAGCTGGCACTTTTGAAATGTGCATTGTTTCAGTGTGATTATACCGGACAGCTGCCTGGATGGTAGCATGTAAACACAATAAAAATGTTTTATATAAATATTATTGATATGTGTGTGGAGTTTCTAATATTAACTCAAAGCAAGGCTTTTTTTTTTGTGAACGGTATTTAGAACACAATATTTATGTAAGAAAATATTATGACCACAATATTCTTCTGTAAGTATCAATGGGGGCTAGCTAGCTTTAAAGGGAAGGTAAAGGGTGACTCAGGTACGTCAGACAATACAAGGAAAAAAGCAATATTTTCCTTTGAAAGCCCTCACCCACCGACCTAGTCGGTGGCATGCTTCATCATCGGGCCCACCACAGTGGCACCGAATGTGCCCCGTGTGTGCTGCAACGCCAGGAGACTGCGGAGCTGGTATATTGCTGCGTGTGCAGTGAAGGAGTGAGATGTGAAAGATTAAAAAGCTATACAAGCGGTCCCAGCACCCGAGGGTTAACAAGTATTTAATAAACTGGGCCTCCGTTAGCTGTTTAAAAAAGGCGAATGGACAAAGTGGAGTGATTAATGATCTCCCATGTCCAGTGTGGTCTACATGTTTCTGCCAGTGCCTTTTCTATTATAAGCTGGCTTTCCTCAGGACCAAAGAGTTAAGTGAAAAAGTGCAATTAAATAATAAACTAATAAACTATATTAAGTGATTGTGTTATTTGTTGGCTATGTGTCGCGCTCGCTAAGGCGCTGTAGCTGTTAGAGGGGGATTCCCTCAAGCTTTTTCTGTTATTTCTTTGTAAAAAGCCTCATGGGTCGCCTGGCAGAGAAAGAGACCGAGTAGTTCGGTCAGGTTCCTCCTTGGACCTATTCGTCCTTCCGCGGCGCCCGGTGTGAGCACAATTTTCTTCTGCCATACAATGACGGTTGTAGTAGCGATGAAGCAGTCAGTTCCATAGAACATAATGCAAGTTGGATCATGGTCACTCATAAAGCTGATTTCAATGTGAATATCAATTTTACTGTGAATCTCATGTTAATTTTCAGCATTAAGACCATGAATCACATTTCTGGAGAGTGGCTGAATCATACATGTACTACTGAATTTATAATGCTGGGATTCTTGGCTTATCCACAGCTGCAGTCTACATTATTCACCTTGTTCCTGCTACTCTACTTGATGGCCCTTGTGGGGAACCTTTTGATTTTCTCTATCATAGCTGCAGATGCTCGTCTGCGCACACCAATGTACTTTTTTCTGGCGAACCTTGCAGTCTTGGACATCTGCTGTACCTCCTCCACCATACCTAAGATGCTGGAGACCATACTGTCAGAGACAAAGTCAATTTCCTTCTCTAGCTGCATTACCCAACTGTTTCTTATGTCATCTATCCTCAGCATTCAGCTTCTCATTTTGGCACTTATGGCCTTTGATAGGTATGTGGCCATCTGTCTTCCACTTCGCTATACCAGTATCATGAGTATGAATTTCTGCGTTACCACTGCGGTCACCATGTGGTTTTGTGGCTTTGTGAACTCCACTACCCAAACCAGTCTGATGAAAAGGTTGTCCTTCTATGGAAAGATTGCATTGGATCAATTCTTCTGTGAAATCCCACCAGTCCTCAAGGTTTCGTCCTCTGACACATATATTAATGACATTGCAATACTTTTGGCAGATATATTTATTAGCATGTTTTGCTTTCTCCTCACTTTCATGTCCTACATGTACATCCTTTCCTCTATTGTAAAGAACCGCTCAACTTCCAACAAAAGGAAGGCCTTTCAAACCTGCTCCTCCCACCTCTTAGTTGTTGCCTTTTTCTATGGAGGCATTACCTACACATATGGACGCCCAGCACTGAATCTTGAGGGTGACAAGGACAAGGTAGTATCTGTGATATATGGAGTTGGTTCCGCAGTGCTCAATCCCATAATCTACAGCCTGAGGAACCAGGAGGTAAAAAGAGCCCTTGACCAGATACTGTCCAGGAAAATGTTTTCTTCAAGAATGTAGCACGCTCCTTCCAATTTTATGTTGCTAAACAATACCATACTGTTCAGCTTTACAGACATTGTTCTTGCTGTTGGCATGTCATAAAAGTCTGTGGTTATCATAACCACATTTGATATCATCAATATTTCAAATGGACTACTATGTACAAATCACATGCTGGGTCAGAATAAAATGTTCTTCCACAATCACTGAAATCATTTGCTTTACATTCATCATACTGGCGCTTGAAATGCTTATCATAGTGAAATATTATTGTATATTACAGTCTTTTTTTTTTTTTTTTTTTGGGAAAACCTTTATTTATACCATAGTGTACACAGCTATTCAGCCGAACACCCCGGGGGTACGGCAGCACATCATAAATATAAAGTTTGCGGCACACACAGACTATAATAACAGGATACATGAGGTTCAATTTTTAGTTTAGAATCAGGATGGACTCAAATAACACATATGGTTTTCCCCTATACAATAAACGTATAGATAAAATGGGGGGGAGAAAAGGGAGGAGAAATCAGGTGCCAAATTAGAACACGATCATCGGATGAGCGGGCCAAAGGAACGAATCCGAAACATCGAACAATGTCAAACAGAACAACAGAGGATAAGCAAGCACACAATCACCATACGCAACAATCAGGCGCCCGCTCAATGCTGCAGTGAACAAATAGAGTTGAGGCACATGCTACATTACAATCTCGAGATTCCAAAGGGTAACCAAATGTACTGATTTCAATCCCATAAGAAAAAGAGAAAGAAAAGTGGAAAAACAAAAGGGGAAAAAAGGCCATAGAAATAATAATTGAAAACAACAAAACCCTACCCCCCAACCCCCCACCCCGCACCCCTGCGGATGGCTACAGCCTACCCCCCTAGCAGCGTGCCTGTCGCCCTGTAACAAAACCCGAAATATAGAAAGAGTGTAGAGTGAAAAAGAAGGAGAGAGAAAGGAAAGAAATAGGGAGGAGGAGGAACTACCAGAACAACCGCCCCTGAACCTCCCCCACCGCCCGTCCGACTCGTGCCGCCCTAAGCTGAAGCAACGATCAAAAAATTCGAATAGTACAGGACCAAATGGGAAAACGTTAAACAACAGCCAAGAGCCCACAAAGCAGAGCATAAGTGTCCCTCTCAACTCCCAGCGGCACAGCTGCCGTCTCCGACCAACCGTTTCATCCCTGACCCCTCCGAAGCATCGAGCAAACACCGTCCAGTAGAGCCTCTGAAGCCTTTAAAGAGTCAGAACGGTAGGGCAGGTCAAGAATCCGCGGCGTGCGTACACTGAACCCACAGTTTGCCTCGCAGTCCTCCTCAGCCACTGTGGTCACCATCACCAATTCAATGTCACGGGGCACGACAGTCAACAGACCTACACAATCGACCGGGATCACAAAGGGGTCATACATCCCTCGATCTCCATCGAACCCCGGGGGAGGGCCGTAGCACACCGTGATTCCTACAATCAGGGCCCCCGGCAGTGGAAGCAAGTTGCCTTCCCCTAGAGTTGGGCCGGAAGCGCCTCGAGACAGAGACAATGGAGGCAAATCGGCGGCACAGCTGCGATCTCGGTCCTCCCCCCGGCAGTCCGGATCATGTCGGTCGTCGATAGGAGCGGACACCAGGCGCGACCGCTCGGCGCCAGTGATACCGGCGACCAGTTCCTGAAGCCTCGCCTCCACAGTGAAATGTAGGTCAGCAATGGCGGCCATCACGGCCATCAAAGACGGCTCATTCCGTCCCTGGGCTGCCACCCCGCGCTCCGTACACCACATCAGTGGGCAGCCGATGTCACCGAACAGGATATCTGAAGCGGGGTCGTCCGTTGACGAAAAACGCACCTTCGGGTAGCAGAGCACAAATGCTGAACCGCGGCCCCACACAGGCGCCAGCACAGGCTCCGGGCCATAAACCCCCCGGAGGGGCAGTCCGGTGATGGCAGCAATGCTATTAGCGCGTATCTGGTCAATCGCCCTCCACAAACTCCAGGACAAGAAGGTCTGTTATGTGGCAAGAGGCCGGCGTCCGGTCAGGTTTCACGGCCGATGCTGTGCTTCTGCGCCCCGGCAGGGCCAGTACTCCAGACCCCGGCTCGTAAGCAGTCGGAGGCCGGAGATTTACACACGGCGTAGCTCAGCGATTCGGAGCGCTGGAAGACTCGGGACCAAACCGATCGACCCAGCAATCCATCAGCTGTGCGGGAGACGGACTAGAAATCAGGATGCGAGACAGGATATACGGCCGGCGGCCGGTGGTCAGAGGAGCCGAGGACTCAGGCGACCATCTTGCTTCGTTACGTAGCTCCTCCCCCGTATATTACAGTCTTGACTTCTCATTGATGGTGGCATAAATCACAAGAATCACAATGTAGGAAATTTCAAATGCAGAAAAAATACCAGACTAATGATGGGAGTTGTGACTGAGCGATGATCCATAAAAAGGTGATATGGTTTCTGTGAGTAATATGCACTTTATCAAAAAGGAAGTGAAGAAAACAAGCAGTTAATTTAAATGTACAAGTTGTTGCAAAGACAAAAACGGAGTAGTAGACAGTCACAAACATGAAGAAAATATGACATAACGATTAAAGTGTAATAAATAATGTTTAGTTAAAAACAATTTGAAAGAAAAAATACAAAACAAATATGTTGTATATTATGTAAATATTAAGTTGCATGACATATATATTCATATATGGAATATCTGTAATCATTAATTGCCTCATTGGTGATTTGCCGTTGTCAAAAAATTGAATTGCAGCAGGATAAAGTTCAGTGGTTTGGCCTTTAGACTAAGAAACGTTTCTGGAATCTGCAGGTTTTAAGTAGGGCAGTGCTAAATCTTCAGCTGAAAATGTGTCCGACTGGAAAAAATGCTAGGAGGTAGCAACTAAGATTTATAGCAGAAGTTTAGCAACATGCGCCTAATCCAGAGAAATAATTTTTAAGGTAAATCATTTGTTAAAAATCAGTATTTCTGTTTGAGTCTGAGTATTTCAAGGGCTGACTGCACCTACCACAGTGCACAGTATTCTTGTGCGGGGTGGGGAGTGGGGTCTACAGTTCCAGATAAGGTCCACTAAAATGTCCCACCTCAACCAATCCTTGAGATGTATTTGGAGCAGCAACATAGTCCTTTGTTCACAAGATCTTTGTCGCTTTCCAAACCCAGGAGAGAAGCTCCATAGTGGCTGGCTGAAGAAATGCCAGATAGTAACTGGTCACTTTGATTCCCGGGAGCTTCTTCATTTCCCAAAAAGAACGGTTTAAGTTTTAAAAGCCCAGACATTTGGGAGGCAAAAAGTACTCTACATTGTAGCCCAACGCGTCTGCCATCTTGGAAGGCCCTCAGTTTTTGGTTTTCTGAGATTGTTTTGCAGTGGAGAACAGAGGCTGCTACAAAAGAAGATGGACTAAAAGATGGAACCATTTGTAGGAGCTCTGGCCACTAATTCTAGACTGAAGAACACAACTGGATTTGTGTCTGCATCAGTAGATGAATGAGGTTCTGGACCCTGCTTTGTAAATAAACAACTTTACTACCTATCCTTAAGAACTACTTCAGATTCAAGGACATGAACAACAAAATCAAAGAGTTTACCAAAGTACAAGGAAACTAGTGGGAACTGGGATATTTTAGACACTGGTGGATGTATCTATTAACATACACCAGCAAAAAATCAACTCACAGTGCACTTGAGGCTCCTAGTACATAAGACATTCCTTAAACCATATAAACCTTTCACCATTCATAGCACAAGCACTTGAAACTGAGCTCCTTCAAAAAATATCAAATAATACCTCTGGAAGAAGGCAATTACAATCATCAAAAAATGGGTTAACTGTGATGATTGACAAGATAGTTAGGGTTGAGCCCCAGTTGTTTGGAGCAGGGTTCCAGAAAACAACCTTGATCCAGTGAGCAGTAAATGAGTTAAAACACAGATAATGTGAATGCTGTCTCCAACAGCAGATAATCATGGAAGACCCACTAGTGGAGGAACAACCTGTGTGGGAGAGTCCATTCCCTTGCTTTCAGGCAACATCAGGAGGCCCTGGCAACTGGTGGTCGATCTCGAAGGCACTTCAATGTCATGCCTTGGAAAGAGAATGTGTTGTCCATACTGCACACTGAAGGCATTGTGGGTACTGCAGGCAGAGTGTAGACTGGTAAATACAAACACTACCTCTCCTACACTTACAGAGTCACTCTCTCTGAACTCTGGCACCACTTATCCCTAACACAAATGTCTTCACTAATGGCAACCATGCTGACAAGTAGGCTACCTGATTGTTATGTATATAAATTAGATTCCTTGTTGAAGGGGGACGACGACAATCCTTTCTCTCAGGGTGAAGTCACAAGTAAACATGTAAATGAACCTGTGCTCATACCTCTGGTAGCTTGGCAAAGAGCAGTCAGGCTTAACCTCAAGACAATGTCTAAAGTATTTCTGCAGCACTTCAAACAGTAATAAAGTGAAACACAACACAAAAACAAACCCACAACAATTTAGAAAAATAGGTTAAACTGTAATTCATAATAAGGCCAAAATTACAAAAGAACCAAATATATGCAAATAAAGTTAAAAAAAGCGATGAAAAAGGCAGAAAGTGTCAACTGTGGGTATCTGGTCATGCCAGACAATAACAAAGGCATATGTTCAGGCCAACCATGATGGAGCAAGGGCCAGCTACAGGGATGCAGTTAGGTCCACTGAACAATAGTACCCTAAATAATGGTTGCTGAATTGAAGGCAGGGGAAGATGGCGGGCTGATCCTGCACCAAAACCATAGCCCCTCCCACTTTCTTTCATAAGCACCACTGGTCATCAACCGAATAGATGCCTGGCGAGCGTGAGTGCAAACAAAGGTGTTACTGCTTTACAAGAGGCAGCACTGTCAGTAGGAAAGACTCACAGATGTGGCAGCTTCATTACTTAATTCACTGTGCTCAAACTGCCTGCCTGCGGTTCTTCATGAAGTGCAGGCAGAGGTTTAAGGTTTTGGTTCTAGCCCTTGCTGAGAAGTCGGAGCATGGCACCTCCATGAACCAGACCCCTCATGGGGGTGTGGCACTCGTGGGGCAGCATGGACGCATTCAGGGCTGAGCAGGCAGGAGAAGGAAGGCATTATCCTCCGCTCACCCCTCAACACGGGGGAGGCCAAGGCTTCCTCAGTGGGGCATCCAATAATGATATTACTCAGAGGAGGTATTGCAGCCAGTTTACTACAAGTATGCATGGAGAAATCTCTGGCAGCTGGTGAAGAAACCTCCTTGGTAGATATTTTAAGGGTGGTGGCTCCCATAGAAAGGATTACTTCACCGAATGTTACACCAGGAAATGAAGAAGGATACATTGTATCAGGGGTGAGAGCTCCATTAATCCCTGTGCTGCAACATAACAGCAACATGTCTCAATCGGCAACTCACTGAGGCTGAAGATCAGTCACTTTTTGAACCTTCAGGAAATACAGAGGCTGCTGTTTGGGCTGAAGTGACAGACAGAAATGTTAGCACTTTGGCTTTTACTGCCACTTTGCTGAGGGTAAACTTTGATGCAAAGAAGATAAACACTTATGTCACTGTCTTAGAATTGCAAGCACCTAATGACACTCTAGCCAGCAAATCATGCTCACTAGCAGCAGATGTTTCATTGCCATCGGCGGTGGCATCAGCAGCCACCAAAGGAGAGGTGGTAGACTTAGGGCAGTTGCAAGGCCAGGTCTTATTGAAGATACCGCTAATACATCGGTTGTCAGGCAATCGTCTACGAGCCAGGGTAGTTCAAAAAGCAGAACAGGACATTGTAGGGATCCCTAGCGGGTAAAAGCAAGGTCAGCCGAAATAAGATTCATACAGCTAGTGTGAGCCTCAAGGGAAGTCTGCTGCAAGATTGGGTAATGTCAAAGGTTGAGGTGAACGCAATAGTGTCTTGCTTATCCTTCTAGCGCAGAAGCACAAACAAACCCAAAAAGGGACATGCCTCAAAATCTTGAGTTCACCTCAGCTGCTATTCCCGGCCCATTTATAGGCCCTCTTCCAGTTACTCACTTCAGCCCCTTTGGAAGTGAGTAATCTAGCTCTTCCAGTTTTTCCACCCCTGGGATACAGGAAGATTCTTAAAATAAAGTGGGCCCTCAGCAACCTCTTCTCTTGGCAATACTGCAACTTCTACAAGCCCAGCGGTCTGAAGTGCAACAACAATGGGCAGAAGCGCAACAGTTCTATCTACAATCTAGAGCTCACAATGCTGCAATTCAGCAATCAATAGCAGAGGTCACTAGCCAATTAACTGTTTTGCTCACGGAGATGGGAGAATTGCAGTAGCGGGTGACGACTAAGAGGAGGTTGTATCCGCTACTGCCAAATCAGTGCAGGACCGTGACGATCAGCTTGCGATGGTGCAGTTTAAAATTGAAGATCTTGAAAATCGCCAGAGGAGGAACAACTTGCAAGTGTTGCTATTTCTGAAGTGTAAGAGAGGGAGGATCCCAGAGAGTTATTTGTGAAATTATTTGGGAAGCCTTTCCAGATCTCATGGACTGGGACATGGACTCACAGATACAATGGGCACATCGGCTGCCCTTGAATCGTGTCAGCAGCAGGTCTACACCCAGCGTACACCCTGCACACACCCGACTAGTTCTAGTCTACATAGGTATTTTTTGTTAAGGCATGCGATCTCATTGAAGTCCAATCCTTCTCTTCCATTCACCGTAGACGATATGCCAATCTTTGTCTGTTCAGATCTCACAAAGCCCACCTTGCACAGGCGATGGAAACTGTGCCAAATGATTTATCCTTTTAAGACTGTAGGCATACAAGTCTTCCTGCAGGAACCAGCAAGGCTTAAAATATGTCATAATCAGTGGATTCAAATGTGCTTTACCAAGCATGAAGCCTCAGCAGCACTCAATAATATAAAAGACATGGCCAAGTAATGGAGACTTGGATAACTGAAATCAATCAATCAATCATAAATGTTGTTTATGACACGGTGTGGGGTTGGCTGTTTTCATATTGTTTTCTTGATTTATGCCTTTCTGCATCTAACTTTGCATTTAAAATTCTTGGGCCCGATTCACATAACTAACTTAAGACAAAATCCTAAACTTACTACCATTTTGGTATTCACAGAAGGCACTTACTCATTAATGAGTAAGTGCCTTCTGTGAATACCAAAATGAGTAAGTTACCCACAATGAGTTACTTACTCATTTTTGTATTCACAGAAGGCACTTACCCTTCAATTAGTAAGTGTCTTTTGTGAATACCAAAATTAGTAAGTGCCTTCTGTGAATACTGAAAGGAGTAAGTGCCTTCTGTGAATACCAAAATGGTAGTAAGTGTAGGATTTTGTCTTAAGTTAGTTCTGTGAATCAGGCTCATTGTTTTTTCCTATGTGTTATCTTTCTGGACTGGCAGCACAAGTCACGATGCTCAGCATCTGCCTCTGTGGGCAGCAGGAGCGGAGCTTTCTGGGGGCTGGTTTCATCCATCAACAGCCTAATGGTGAGGGTGGTTTCCCTAGCCCCTCCCTGCTTGCAGCAGGGAGAGGCTGGCTTGGGGTGGGGCAACTTGTTAAGGCACACTGGTTGGAAGAGGGATTCAAAGAAGGTGGAACATAGTCAACATGATCAGATCATATAGAAGATGTGTTACAATTCAATGGAGGCATACAAGTGCATGATAGTACAGGTTGGGGTGGGATGGTTATGGTTATGGCTGGAATCATGCAATAATATATAGACTGGAATATGTTCTGGAATGTATATGGCCTGAATTCCTCCAATAAAGAAAATTTGGTGAAAGAGGAAATTAGATTATTTACTCCACATATAATTGTGCAAACTGGAAAAATCTAACTTACAGAGATAAGCATCTGACAAAACAAACGTGGTTTTAATTTGGTAGTACATACGGTGCAAATGACTCCTATATGAGGAGTCAATATATTGACAGCAAAAAGCTTGGAACGTAAGGTATTAAGGGTGGCATCTGACGCTAGCGTTAGATGGGTGATCGCTCAACTGATGGTGTATGATCAGACAATTGTTATCTTTGCAGTTTATGGGCCGAATGTAGATGACCCTGAGATTGTCAATTTATTGTGCTTGGAATTAGTGGACTGGTCCGGAGCAATGCTTTAATGGGGGAATTCAATTGTGTTGTCAACTATACTATAAATGCAGCTAACCGTCATGCTTCTCAAAGAATGGTAAATCAAAGTTAGCTATTTTGAGCTCCTCCTGCTGCATGTGCTTATAAATGTTTGGAGGACTCTACATCCTGCTCTTCCAGGATATACATATTTTTTATCCCAGCATAAGCATTATTCTCTGTTAGACATAATCTTTATTAAAAAGGGGTATTCATGGAGAAGAAGAAATGGAATTCTGTCCCAAGGTCTCACCCGACCATAATCTTTTAAACCTGTACATTGTTCTGTCTTGGTTGAGGGGCCATCAGCATCAATTATTATTTCTTAGTGTTAGAAATGGGATGTATGGTTGGCTAGGGCATGCGCCTATGCCAGGCAGAAACAACGACTCTAGTCAGGGCAAGAGAGTTACACACTGAAGATAACCCCTGCTCGCCCCCTTGGTAGCTTGGCACGAGCAGTCAGTCTTATTCCAGAGGCAATGTGTAAAGCATTTGCGAAACACACACAGCAGCAACAACTTAGGCACACCACAAAAGGGACTCCACACAAGGTTACATATAACAATAGCCTCTGTATTATCACAAACACATTAGAATAGTAATGACACAATATACACTGTGCTAACTAGCATTAGGCAATATTTACAGGCGATAATATACACATGACAGGGCCAATTGGGCCACTGTCAGACCCATCAAAAGCACAAATAATAAATGTAGAACACAACCAGTAATGACTGGCAAAATACCGTACTCAGCATTATATCCTGCAACATAAGTCATAGTATGCACTCAGTATCACATCAGGCATAAAATACATTATGTGCCAACCTCATAAACGTAAACATATTAGATAATAACCTCATAATCATAAATCACATGAGAGGCAGAATTCATGAAGCATAAAAAACATCTAGCATATTAGCACATAAATCACATTAGGGCCTGATGCCCTACCAACCTCACACTGTCCCCCTGGCCAAGTGGCCTTCTCAGAGGGCTCAAATGACCTATGTCCATAATGTCAGGGCTTGGGCTGCCAATGCAGCAACATCAAAAGTGCGTTATTGCGCTGGCCTAAACGTTGCAGATTCTGCTAATTGCTGTGCAGCTGTGAAGGTAATGAGGAAGTGGCACTCGCGGTGCCCTCTGGACCCCCACTGGTGCACTCTCAAACAAAACTTGCCCCAAAGTTTCAGTTGCCCACTACGGTGGCGCAACTGAGTGCTGGTGCTTTGGTGCCCTCAGGAGTCCACACTGGGACTGGGACTCTATAAGCAAATGTGCAAAACGTTGCAGCTGCCCGCGCTGGTGCGGCACAGCTGTGAATAAACAAAAAGACCTAGCATCAACGGTGCCTCTCCTGTCCCACTCAGGGACCTCTATCACAAAATGCCCCCATTGTTGCAGTTGCCCTCTATCAGGCGGGGCAGCTATCGAAAATAAATCAGGCGGCCATGGCACACTGGGGCCCCGCTCTGGCAAAGCAACCACATGGGGAGGGCACCGACAATGTGCCCTGACACACCCCCTGGCTTGGGAGTGACGACAGAAGTGCCCCTAGCGTTGGAGTGGCCCGCTCTTCTGCGGGTCCACTCGTGAAATAGGCACCGGCACTGTGCCTTGATCTTGCTCCCCCCACCGGGCTCTCTGCTGGGGGAAGTCTCTCCCGGACTCCTTTCTCATTCCTGCTGCCTAGGCTGCCTCCCAACATGGGACAACTCGGCTGCCTCTTGTGGTCACGGAGGCGGGGTAGGCTCCCACCCTTCTTCCGCCACCACTCTTCTGGCCGTGCTACAATTGTCCGGCGCAGCTCCGCCCACAACCAGGCAGTGGTGCTTGAATTCCGGGTCGCACTTGCAGCGGCCGGCATCAACTTCACTCGGCAGCAATACAGGGTAGGCACCTGCAATTTAAATATACGATAAGGGGGGTGGGCTCCCGCTCGGTACGCAATGATTGCAAAGTGGGCACCCGCTCCACGGCATCAAAGGGGGAGAGCCCCACGTGGGGATTCCCTGCAAGCAAGTTGCAGCTCAACGCTGCAAGGTTAAGCAAAATAAATAAGTGCTCCTCTTCCCACTGGAATTTAAAAGTTAAGCGCTCAGCTGGTCCACAAGATCTTTAAGCTAGAAATTTCCCATGCCACAGCTAATAGGGCTGGGAGCAATGATAAGAGAGCCCAGTATCTTCAGCTTTTAAGTAATTGATCCCAGCTTGGCTAAAACATCAGGAAAAAAATCCCTGCCACCTATACTAAATAGAACACTCTTCAGTGTGAATAAGGGGACCAAGTCGGACAAGTATTGGCTCATCAGATTTTGGGTATTGCTGAGCAATTTTCTTTGTTTCATCATGAATTACACAAAGTACCACCAGATCCTCATTCATTGGGAGTTATGGCTTAAGTTGAAGGTATTAGGCTGTCAAAGGTGGGGTAATCACAGATAGAACTGTTGCAGATGAATATTACTGCTGTGGAGTTAGAGGCTGCTATTTCAGCTCTACTCTCGGGCAAAGCAGCTGGCAAATAATCTATCCCCCTAGAATTTGATAAAAATTTAAGGATATTTTAATTCCTACACTCGTAAGCGTAATACCTGATATTGATAAGGCTGGTAGAGTTTTGGACACTTGGAATATGACCAACATAGTAATATTTGCAAAAAAAAGGGCAAGCCGCTGGAAGAGATGGGGTCGTATTGACTAACCCTGGGTGGAGTTGCACTAAGCTGAAGTCCGCGAAGTGGAGCTCAGCAAGCGATGGAGTAAGATAGATAAATGCTGTTTGCGGTGATTGCACAGTGCCGGATGGTTGTCCACACTGTGCAATCATTGCAAACCGCACCATGCACAGTGCAAGCGGTCCCTGCTTTCCTTTTCCAATGCTCGAGTAGATTTTTATTCAAGCTGCAGCTTTCTCAACGTGAACGGGCAGTTTCTCAACGCGAGCTGTCACCAGCATATGCTACCACTCACAATGAGAAACCTGACTCCCCGCGTTGAGAAATCTCACTGGGATGTTGATTTTCCACACTTGGCACACCAAAATTATGTTGACGATCGCGAACAAGGAAAAATCTTGCCGGGAGGTTGATTTTGCTCGCTTGTGGTCACCAACTTGAGTTTTTCAGAACTCTGCCATCACCACTTAACGCAGAGTGCAGCAAACTCTGCAAATTCCGCAAGCAAAGTGGAGTTTACCTCCCAGGTTTAGTATTGAACTATCTCTCTCATTAATGCAGACTCTGAGGTTTTTGGCTGAAGTATTAGCCACATGCCTGGCTCCCCTCTAACTGGACTTAGTTTCTAAATAAGAGCATGGTTTCACCCTTGGCAGGGATACTACCAGCCATATCACACACCCGTTGGTGTTTTCAATGTGGCAGTGAGGACAGGCATGAACATTGCCATGGTTCTATTAGACATTGGGAGGCTTTTGATCAAGTAGTCTGAGAATGCTTATGGAACATAATGGGGGCTTGGTGGCCGGCTCTGTAAATGGGTACAAGCTCTGTACAACAATCCCTGTGCTAAGTTGGTATATGCCAATGTCTCTTCACCAGTGTTCGAGATCGAGCAGGGGTGCCCGCTCTCAACTCTTTTGTTCGCACTTTATGTAGAACCCTAGTATACAATACTAGAATTCATCCTATGGTCTCCTGCAATTGTTAACGGAAGGTCTGTGCATTTACTGATGATGTGACGATATTCCCCGTGGAGCCACAAACTGTTATAAGTGGTATTGTAGAGGAGGCTGAAAACTTAGGATGGTATCTGGCTACAAATTGAATATCAAAATGATTCAACTAATGTTGAACCATGCCGGCATCATCAGTACCACGATTAGGGCACACAGCTACTATCTCGGAGTCAAGCTAAGCTAATGTTGATAAAATCTTTAAACTAAACTATGAGTGGCTACTTCAGTCTGTTATTTTAAAAAATGCAGTCTTGGATTAGACTACCGATTAGTGTCATAGATCAGTGCAACATTATAAAGATGAATGTCTTCCCTAAATTCCTGCATCTTTTTGCACCATCCTACTAAGGGTTCTGAAAGCTTTTTTAAAGAAGTTAAAAGGTGTTTTAAGTAGTTTTATTTGGGGGCACAGTTGGACAAGCCGTTCTATATGTATTTTGAAGTCTCCATACCGGCAAGCTTGTCTACAGTTGCTAGAGTTTAAATTATTTTTTGGCGCAGCATTTGTACTGGGGTTAACACTTTGCTTGCTCTATTTACACTGGATTCGCTTGTTTTTGGGACGGGTACTATCTAGCATTAGGGCCCGATAGCTGGCTCTCTTTCTTCAGGCTCACGGACCTCAACTATTACAAATGAGAACGTTTGTAGCTTGTTTGGTGGGAAATCTATGCCAAATATTCCATATAAAACTGCACAATGAGAACATGCTTCTGTGGGATAACCGGGTTTTTCTGGGGGTGTTTCTTGATTAGGTTTATAAAGCGTGGCATAGGGTAGGCATATTGATGACTGGGCAGTTGTTTGGTATTCATGGTTTTTTTCACTGTCACTGACTTGTAAACTGAGTTTATTCTTCCACACCAATATTTTAAAAAATATTTACAGCTTAGAAATTACTTACTGATGGAAAGCAAGGCATTACACAAACTGGAAGCTCCCGGTATTTTGACAACTTTCTTAAAGCCAGTTGAAGATCGCTCTTTTGCACAGTTTTTCAAGGGCTGAGCGAGCATAGGAGCGATGACAGTAGCCGCTTGGCTGCTTAATGGACCAAAGAGCTCTCTCACAAGGTGCTCCCATCGGAAATACACATTTGTAATGCATGTCCTATTTTGGGAGCATTTTGGAAGGAAGTGTTTAAAGTAGCCACTGCAAGCCTAGGTTTTGAATTTCAGTTAACACTCACCAGAATAATGTTTGCCTATAGGATGAAATTTGACATTGTGCGTAGACGACTATTGTCCATACTTATAGTCTCAGTCAGACACTGTATTGCCAGATCATGAGTTTCAACAGCCCTTCTGCGGGCTGCATAATGGTGGTCATCCACTCTGCAAATATATGATGCCGAACTGGAATTGGCTAGAGTAACGGGAGTTTAATCACTTCCGAGGCTAGATGAATGAATGAAATGAAATGAAATTAGATTTGTAACGCGCATGGCTGCCCGAAAGCGTCCCAGCGCGGCACAACCGAAAGCAACCTAAAGTGAACACCGTTAGTTAGAGGTCAATGGAAAAAGAAAAGTCTTGAGAAGTTTCCGAAACTTCCCATGAGTGGGTTCCGTTCGGATCGTCACAGGATAGAATCTGGGCGCAGATTAATTGGGATCTATACCTCATGGCTGTGTCAAGCTCACAAACTTATGTAGATTAGATGTATGCAAAAAAAATATTTTTTTGTCTCCTAATCGTTTTTACGTTGTTCAATTTTGCCCCTAGTATTGTGCTAACAATGATACTCCCACACCAGCTTATCTGATATAATATTTAGTGTTATAAATACGTAGGATTATTTTCTGTGCTCTCTTTGGATGTTATAGGGGTTGTGATCTGATAAATTCTCTCTTCATAAAAAAAAAAAAAAATTATTTATGTGGAGCGTTGCGAGGTCCCATGTCGAGGATGCTTTGTGTAGCTGAAGTGATGCAAGGTCCTAGTGGGAGAATGTGATATGCAACATTGATACAGAGGCAATACAAGGTCCTGAGGAACTTGCGATGCGAAGGCATGTATCGTGTACGTGTTGCACACTGGTTGGTTCTGAAGAAGCTGCAGGGCTTGCGATGTGGAGTCCTGCATTATCATCAAGGATGCTGTGACGAGGGGCTTGTAATGTGAATGCATTCATCAACGATGCTTTACGCAGCAACGCTTCTGATGAGACTGCAGGAGGTGATGTGAAGGCCTGACTCTGGAATGCATTGGACACCACTTCCAATGCAGAGCTCTGAGAGGTGGTGCATCACACAGTGGCTCCTTGGGGTCACAGTTGTGGTGGTAAAGCACGTTTCAGGCCCACTTCCAAGTGTCCAAGACTGGTGTTGCGCTTCTCGGGAGGGCAGCACTCACAGCTGGCATGGTCTTGGTACTGGGTTTAAGACAGCAAAAGCCTGTTCTGTATCTGAGACTTGTGATCAGGAGGTCAGCCAATTTGCCATTGGAGTCCTTCTGGTGGTCTCGGGTTCAATAGGCAAGTCCAGTCTTCAGTCAGGTGCAGGGCAGCATGCATCAGGGCAGCAGAGTGGCAGTCCGTCTTGCAGAGTACCACAGCAGCCCTTCTTCTGAGTCTTCCACAGGTCAAGATGTGTACTGAAGAGATGGGGTCTGAGGTCTAATATTTATACCCGGTGCTCACTTTGAAGTTGGAGGATTCCACCCCCCTCAGAGGTGCTTGTCATTTTTTGCATTCCTGCTTGGCCCCAGATTGTCTGGGTTCAAAATACACTAATGTCATAACTCTTTGTGAGAGTGCTCAGGTAGATCCTTTGTGCTGTACAAGAGTGGTAGGTGATAGACCCTCCCCTAATGCAGAGTGACCCTTGCTTCCAACACCTAGCTTCCCTAGGTATTTCTGTCCGGGAACAACACACAAAGACCAAATGGCAATTACACCTAGGTGTGTGACTGTGAAACAGGCGTCAGACACTAAATGGTTGGGACAAGAAAATACAAACATTCTAAAAGTGCCATTTTCAGAATGTGACTTACAATCCAAATTTACCAGTAAAGAGGAATTTTTCTTACAAATCTTTACACTCTAATGTTGACCTGTCCACCAGCTCCCTTATCACATATTAAATGTAATAAGGTAACCCAATATTCCTATGGGAGAGATAGACCTTCCAGTAGTCAAACATTATTTTAGGAGTTTTTCACTACCAAGACATGTAAAACTTAGACACACATGTCCATTTTTTTAAATAATATACTGCACACTGACCTTTGGGTTGTACAGGGCCTACCTTGGGGTAACGTATATGTATTAAAAACTAAGCTGTGGGCATGGTAAAAGGTTATTTTAAAAAATGCATACGTAGGCTGCAATGGCAGGCCTAAGAAATGTTTGCAGGGCTACCTAATTGGATGGCACAATGTGTGCTGCAGGGCAGCACACATTCGCTTGTAAATTAAATGCATTTAATTTACAAGCCCTGGATGCACATAGTACCACAAAACTGGCGACTTACAAGTAAATAGAATATGGTAATTGGGTGTAAGCCAATTCTACCATGTTTAAAGGAGAGAGCACAAGCACTTTCATACTAATTAGCAGTGGTAAAGTTGAGAGTCCTAAGGCCAACAAAAATGAGATTAGCAAAAATTGGAGGGGTAAAGGCAAACGTTTGGGGAAAGACCACGCTAAGGCTGACAGTTCTAATATTACGTAATCACACTATACTATTTCCTCACTATGTCACACCATTATACTTACCACAGCTTATAATTTGAACACAAATAGGTGTGATCTTACATTTGGATGACAAATCACACCCTCCCCTACATAATCCCTATACAGGGGCATCATTTATTAAAGTTACTCATCCCACCGACTCATATCACATTCAGATGGCTTATACGAAGTCTTTAGAGTCACTTTAGAGCAGTATCAAATACAGCCATTAGTACAATGCTGAACAGATGAATGCATGTCACCAGGACAAAACTGTACCAGTTCTTGGTTTTCAGTTAAATTATCAACAGCATTCTGGGAGTTCATTTTTAATGTTTGTTTCTTACTATTGCCCTAAACGATGATTCCAACCATACATAAAAGCAATGTCAAGTGATGGAAAATTGGTGTCACAGTCAACTTTATTCATCTTGTCAATTAAGTAATACAGTACTGTAGTACAAATTATTCTCACCTGTCCCCTGCATAAAACATGTTCTGTGAGATAACAAAGGAGTCTTGTTCATACAGAAAATGTTTCATAGGAGTCATTTTCCGCTTGAACCATCCTTCGTCTTGTCTTGCAAGGCTTATTTTTATACATCGTATTCCTAGACCTGAAACAAACTTGCATACAATACCAGTAAACCATATTTACCTCTAAAATTGCAATTTTGTGATTTTGTCATTCCACATACTTTCTATGGTATTTTACAAATTCAATGGAAAGTATTTATACACCCTAAACATTATTGTGCCTTGTGTTTGATTGAACTCCGAACATGGGGGGGGGCAATTGTTACTTTCTACCAATACTCAGTAGATCCAACAAGTAAATTCAGAAAGCAGTAACTGCCTTACAAAGATTTCTGAAGGGAAAACATTGTCAATGAGACTGGTAAAGCAGACACCCTTTCGTTGTTTTGAGGATCCCAGTGTTACATTGGTTTGGGTGGTCCAGAAAATGTTGACAAATGACTGAGGAGCAACTCACCCTAGATATAAATTCTTCTTCTGCTGCTAATGGCAAGGGTTTTATGCTTTCTCTTGAACAAAAGTGGAACATCCATTCATGTAACATTCCTTGATACTGACCAAGATGTCCTTTTAGTTCTGGTATTTCAATGCAAAGCGGATGTAGTACCTCCGTTGAGTTGTGGTGCACCTTTACATAGATACATCCAGTGCAGAAAGGACCAGAGGCCCCAGAACAGCTTGGCACATGTGTGTACTCGGGCTGCAGCATATTAATGAAAGGTGGGTCAACTGTTTAAAAATGATCCCCTTGCAGGTGGGTTCAGTAATTGACTGCACCTGTCTGCAGAGATGTCCACTCTGTGGCATCCTTCAATTTGCATCCTAGCTGCTCCTTTACCTCTACATTTGCAATATGGCACATGCACAAAAGAAAAGTATTTACTTCTTTTCATGGGGCAATGAGAAACTGCTTCCTTGAGATTCCATCAGTGCTACACTTAGTGATTGTGCCATCTGTATTTCAGAAGGGAACCTGCAAACATCTATGGCCCCTTCTTCGATTCCGGCGATCCCGGCTGGGTGGGCAGTCGATTGCAGTCAGAGCGGCATCTGCCTGGAATTACCTTCCTCTGGTTCTCCGGTCTAACCCGAACTTTGGCTCATTCAAAAAAGCTCTGAAAACTCACCTGTTTAAAATGGCGTTTTAGGTTCCCCCTGCCGGCCCTATTTTCCTGCTTTCCTCTTCCGCTTTTTCTTTTTTGGTCACTCCGCGCCAGGATACTCCGGTGGTAGTTGAGCGCGTTATAAAATAGCATGCGACATAACATAACATAACACGTGCCAATTGCACCCTGATGTCCCAGGTGCACTTAATGCAATGCAGCCTGGAGTGTTAGAACTATAACGTCATACCTAATGAATGATTGCCTCTTTATGAATAAAATAATTAAATAAACATCATGAATAAATATTGAAAAGATCACTTATCAGCAACTATTACCATTCACTCCAAGAATTCATATGCCTAAAACTATAACATTACAACCCAAAAAAAGACTATTAATTCCACACATTTAAACAACAACCTAAATATTACTATTATATATAAATCATCATGAATTTTTTTTGTTAAGTGTGCAGCTGGTTCCTATTGTGTATTGAAAGTTTTGGGGTGATTCGTCAAACGGGGGCTGAGAAAAAGGGGGAGTCAAAAAAGTGCATGTCCAGTGTTTATTTTGATCGGCATTTTTAACACAACTACAGCCCGAACTGCTGGCGAAATGACACTTAATTTTGCCGAAAGGTTGCTCTTGTTCCAGAAGGTGCCTTTTTAGTTATTTGTTGTAAATCTGTGCCGTATTTTGTATATCTATATGTGTGAATACTTCATGAATAGTGACGATCTCGTGCAGAGATCAGATTGACTGCCAACGCTTTAACCAGGAAGTGTTGGCAGGCATTTTAGGACTCTGCCTCAGTGGAGTCCCAAAGTCCCCAAATAAACCATAAAAATAAAGAAAAGGGTGCCGGGTAGGAATACCCTGATCCCCTAGGCCTTGTGCTGGGGTCCCCCAGGGTCCCCACAGGGCAAACAAAAGCATGTTTTTACAAAATGTTGCTTGGCCATAAGTGTGGCAGGGTATGCTCAGACGTGAGCCCCTTGCTCACTTTGCCACTGGATTCAAGCAAGCCGGGCTGAAGACGGATGTAATGCCAGAAACCGGTCCTCGGAAGCTTGTTTCAGGTTCAGGGAAGGCATGGCTTGGCAGTTTGGGCTGGACTGTTCCCATGAGGCACAGGGTCAGACTGATTTGCATATGGCCATGTCTGAACTGGGGTGGCAGAGTGGGCTAAAGAACGGTGATGGATCAAACCCAGATCTTTTGACTGGGTGTGAGTGTTTGATTGGTTCAGATGCTCTGTCCATCACCACCCCCTTTTGTACCGCTTTAAAGTTGTGAGCATTTGCGAATTCATAGCCAAAATAAATAAAAAAACAAGCTTGGTCTGCCCCATTTATTTACACTTTTGCCCCCGGGTGGGCCAGGTACTGGGGCATTCTTAAAAATAGTTAGGCTGCATGTAGTAAATCCAGTAGACAGTCAGGAGACAGTTGTATGGAGTAGAGAAACTTTAATGCAGAGAAACAGCTTGAACATCCACAGTATGCAGGAGACAGGCAACACTGCCCAACTCCCACATATACAATACAGAACCCAGATAGAACCATAACAATTCTTAAAGGACTACAACAACTCTTAAAGGGGCATACAACACATCTTCCCCCTTTGAAAAAACCAAAAAAACCCAAAAAAAACGAGAATTAATTAATATAATCACGCAATTTGACAGGAGAAAACTTTACACGAACACTTCTCCTGAAAGGATCATTAACAGGCTGTTCAACAATACGTTCAGAATCTCCAAGATCAGAGTTAATATTGGATGAATTATTAGGAGAACAGGCAGAGTCAATGGGAACAACATCATCATTAAGAGTACAGGCTGAGTTAACAGGAATAACAGCATCCCCAACAGGCACATCAACATTCTCAGCTTGTGGCTCACACCCAAAAGTATCTAACATAGCAGAAAAAGTTAAATCATCATTGACGCTGGAAGCTGAAAGCAGGGGTTTCAAGGTTGATTGTGAAGGGGTCTTAAGATTAAAAGTCTTACAAGGAGTTAACCCAGAATCCACAGTTCTACACAGAGAAATCCTTCTGAAATTCCAAATTTTACCACCATCAACTCTTACAGCCTTGGTAAAAACCTCAGTGACTTTACACGGGTCAGACCATTTGTTCCATTTGTTCCCAAAAGCTCTACCAAATTTCACACGCACAAAATCACCAACCTTAACCTTAGGACTGTAAGAAGCTGAACGACGACAACTATTCTTCATCTTATCCTGATAAGCCAACACTTTATCCCTGACTTTACCAAGATCAAAAGAACGCTTGCAAGAAATTTTATCTTTCATCCACCATGGTAGCAGCTTGGAACCAGGTTTCCTTCCTCTTAGCATTTCAAATGGAGACAAACCCGTAACAGAATTAGGGGAAACACGATAAGACAATTTAGATTCCTTTTGACAGCGAGTTGAATGGAGCCTTTAATTACCCTGTTGAAGCGCTCCGTTTGGCCATTGGCCTGTGGGTTATAATTTGACACTTTTTTGTGAACTACACCACATCTTTCAAGAAAAGAAGAAAACTCACGGCTAATAAACTGTAAGCATGGGCGGCAAATCCGTAACGTCCGCGGAGTTTTCGGATTTTTGGTGAATACTCAATCCGTGTATTTTACGTATTTTCCAAAAAATCCTCAAAAATCCGCGGATGTAACGGGTTCAAAAGTTGAACCCCCACCCACTCATGTAATGGCGCCAGCAAGCTGCCAGCACCGTTGTAAAATAGTTACAAAGTTAGCTTGCACAGGAACCACTAGATAAAACGAAGCAGGTGCTGCTTTATTTTATCTAAGTGCTTCCTGTGCAAGCTAACTTTGTAACTATTTTACAACGGCGCTGGCAGCTTGCTGGCGCCATTGTAAACACACACATGGTCGCTGGAACTAGTTGAAGCTCAAATGCAGTGACTCATTCATCAGCCCAGAAACAATCGAGAGCGTCGTCGAGGCTGGTCAATGTGCCTTCTTAATTACCAAATCTTAAAATCTACCGTCGAAAGTCAGCTGTGATGCTGGATAGAGGCCTTTGCATCCTTGACTTTCACGAGCACAATCCCTGTGCTGTTCCTGTGACCAGGAGTCTCTGTATCTTCATCTGCGGCTCTGATCGGCTTCTGACCTTTTATACACACAAGAGGCATGTGCAGCACAATCCCTGTGCTGTTCCTGTGACCAGGAGTCTCTGCATCTTCATCTGCTGCTCTGATCAGCCTCTGACCTTTTATACACACAAGAGGCATGTGCACTCGCATGGAAGCCCCGTCCGTTTGGCCATGAGTAGGCACATTGTGTTCGCACGGGTTTCTGCACGTTCGCAAGCGTTTTGTACAATAAAACCCTCGCGAACTTGCAGAAACCCGTGCGAACACGCAAAAAAAAAATACGCTAGGATCCGCGGATTTTGCGTATTGTCGCAATCCGCAAATACGCAAATCCGCAGATCCGCGGATTGCCAATACGCAAAATCCGCCCATGCTTAATAAACTGTGGACCATTATCTGAAACAATTTCAGCAGGAATGCCGTCTCTACAAAATACTTCATCCAAAAATTCTACCACCTGAGAAGAGCCAATCTTATCCACCACTTTCAACTCGGGCCATTTGGAAAAGTAGTCAATCAAAACTAAAATAAAAACATTCTTGTTGGATGACAAATCAAGAGGACCAATAATGTCCACTTCCAGTTTTTTCCAAGGAGAAGAAACAAACTCAATAGGTGAAACACCAGCAGCTAACGGTTTAACAGACTTGTCACTCAAAGAACATGGCGAGCAAGAAATAACCCATTTATCAACCATGTTGTCAACGCCTGGCCACCAGTAGAACTCACGAATACGTCTTTTAGTACAGGACATACCCATGTGACCTTCATGAGCCATTGAGATAATCTTCTTCCTTAAACTCGAAGGAGGAACAATTTTATCACCACGAGTAACAAAGCCTTGATCAAACATAATCTCATCCTTAATCTTATAAAAAGACAAAACCTCACCAGACAATTTGCGTTCTTCAGGCCAGCCATGTTGTGGATAGGACACAACACTTGACAAATCAGAGTCCTTGTACATAGCATCTCTCCACTCAGACTCAGAAATAGAAACAGATAGACTGATGTTACCTTCACCATTGATGTCCCCAATGGAGAACAAGACATCACGATCATCACAAACAATAGAAACTTGTGAATCCAAAGGTAAACGAGACATGCAGTCAGCATGTACATTCAAACGTCCGGGAACATATTCTACAACACATTGGAACTCCTGCAACTTCGCAGCTAAGCGTGCTAAACGAGCAGTCAACGTCCTACCACCACCTGCGGCTAACATGTTGATAAGGGGCTCGTGGTCAGTACGTAAGCGAAATTTAGTTCCCCACAAAAACTGTCTGAAATGTTCAACAGCCCAAGTGCAAGCTAACAACTCTTTTTCAATAGTGGAATAGTTGTACTCAGCACCATGGAGAGTCCTTGAAGCATAGGAAACAACATATTCTTCACCCTTGTTCTTTTGCATTAATACAGAATCAAGACCCACATTACTTGCATCCACACACACAATACATTCTTTACCCAACTCAAAAGGTCTTAAAAATGGAGCATTTAAAATTTCCTTTTTCAAAAGATCAAAAGCACATTGTTGTTCAGAATTCCATACAAACTTTGTATCTTTTTTCAATAAAGATCTTAGCGAATGCACTTTAGCAGAATAGTCCTGCACAAATTTGCTGTAGAATTCAGTAAGACCTAAAAAATAAACAAGTTGTTCTTTATTTGAAGGTGCAGGAGCCTTGAGTATACTTTGAATGTGATTGACTTTAGGTTTGATACCCTGGGAAGATATTTCATGGCCAAGATATTCCACCTTGGTCTGTCTGAACTTACACTTAGAAAGTTTCAAAGATAAACCTTTGTCTTGGACACGTTTTAATACACAGTCTAAATTCCTATCGTGATCTTCAAAATCCTTACCAAAAATTCAAATGTCATCCTGAAAGGCAATTGCCCCAACGCAACCCTCAAGAACCTCTTTCATAAGTCTTTGAAACACTGATGCGGCACTGTGTTAAAATCTAGATCATGGCGTAAACATTATCGGCGCCATCTTGTCTCCTTTCAGATCCATACGTGCGCGTAAGCAGCAGCCATTTTGAATGCCCTGATCTCCCTGCCCACTATCGATAGCCAGTGCCCCCCCCTTTTACCCTCTCGCCTCTTAAGCATGCCCCGCGCTCGGACAGCCCCCGATCTCTCCTGCCTGGGCCATAACGCACCTCCAGCGCGACCCTGCCTCCGAGCCACATCCCGTGCCGAAACCCCCACACTCTTTCATCTCATCCATAAAACGGGCCCTTTGATAACCTCTTCCTCCTTGCCCGATTGTCCGGCCCGACCCCAGGCCATCACTTAACCCAACAGATGCGGTTTATTGCCCCTACAGTAGGACCTCGCCTCACATCAAAGGAGCGGGGGGTTAATCAATGCCCTCACACCCCTAGGTCCGATCGATCGCCCGCGTTCCTGTTCCCAGCGGAATGTCCAGCTGCGCGATAGCCATCATGCTGAGATTGTGGTGGGGACTCCTACTGTAGATATGTGTGGGAACAGGCCTGAACCGGGGATTCCAAAGACGCCTTTTCCGTACTTCAAAGCATTACCAAGAATGTGTTGCATGTAATAAAGTAATAAACCAGTGTATAAGAGGCCAGGCCTCAGAGATGTTGAGAGAGCACCTCGAGAAGATACCCTGTTGTCTGATTTGACGTGTTCTGTTCCGTCGGAAATAAACTCCTGTTTCCTGCCTTCCAGTCCCCAGCGCCTGCCTCTTTATTTGGTAATCGTGAGTTGGGTGAGAAGCGGCTAACGCCGGGCAAACTTAGAAAAGGGGTAAAACGACCTGATCTGCCTGAACCCTTTTTCATCAATTGGCGCCCCACGTGGGGCCCATCAGCGACACGTGGATCCAGTGGGAGAGGTCCCGACGACGGAGTGAACGACTGCAACGATCGGGAAGTGCACCTGCCCGATAGACCCTCGTCTGGCAGCCGATCATCCGAACTTCACTGGTTCCGAGCAGACCTCTCTCGAGTGATCTACGGTCCTGACTGGGAACCATCAGGAGTGCCACAGCAATTATGGAGAATAGAGGACGATCGGGCGCTGGAAGCGGAAGACGAGAAACTGTCCATACGGTCCGGGTAAGGTCGTGTAACACGACAAACTGGAAATATTTGATTGGAAAATACTAGTATTACTCTCCGGATTGTTGGTACTCTTGGAGATTCTCTGTCTGCAAACTGAGAGGAATAAAAGTATTCTATCTTCCTTTGCAGGTAGTGAAGGGTAGGTAACGCAGGCCTTTGCCCACGTTGTAATCCGTCGTGCCTATCTTTCTCCCCCACTGATTGATTGTTTGCCTGAACATTGTTTGTTCGAGGATTGTTTTCTCGAGAATTCTCTGTCTACAAACGGGGAAGGATAAAAGTATTCTGTCCTCCTTTGCAGATAGTGAAGAATAGGTAACGCAGGCTTTTGCCCCCATTGTAACCCGTCGTGCCTATTTCTTTCTCGCCACTGATTGTTTGATTGAACGGACATTAATTGTTCGATATTGGTTCTCTCTTTGGGTATTCCCTATTTGCGAATACTGCAGAATAGAAATATTCTGTCCAGTCTTCACAAAGTAGTGAAGGATAGGTAGTGCAGACTTTTGTCCCCGTTGTAACCCGTCATGCCTATCTTCTCCCCATTGGTCAGTAGTTGGTTCAGCCCGGACCGCTTATTAGAGGTGGATCATCCGGCTCCTCTGGAGGGCACCCCTAATAAGGATATGTTTTTAAAATATGGACTAGTCGCCGTAGCTTATAGTAAGTTATGGAATAAATATACTAAAAAGGATCAGGAAAGTCAGTGGCCACTGATAGGATCCTTCGATGACGCAAAAATAAGCGTGCTGGAAACAGCCCTTTGTAACAATAAAACCACGCCCACTATGCTTGATAGTTTCGGCATGTGGCGCAAAGAAGCAGAGCAATGGAAGAAAAGAGAAGAAGCAAGAATAGGAAAAGAGTTACGAAAGGCAGCCCACCTGGCCGCTAAGAAACTAGAAGAAGAGATAAAAGAAAGAGAGGAAGCCAGACAAAAGCAGGAATCTGAGTCGACAGGCCAGTGCCCTGTTAGAACCCCCTCTACGCTCTACCCAGAGCTGCCCTCCAAACAACGGGCGAACGATGAGTTGCTGCTAGGTCCTCCGATCATCTATATGCCCCCCCCATATGCCCCCTCCCAACCCCTAGTACAGCATTTGCCAACTCCGAGTGCAAAAGAGAACAACCTTGGAGCTAGTGCCCCAGCCCTCACGGCCTCCGCTCCGGCCGCATTAGTTACAACATCAGATGAACCCGAGACTAACAAGCAGCCACCGGCTAGACCGAATAGATTGAGCAAAGATGAACGGGAGGGAATTGACAAGATAGTAAAGGCACTGGTAGACCGGAAGGAGAGCGAAGAATACACGATGGATATGCACAATTCACATGCCGGTAGCCACAGACGGCATTTCATTTTACGGTTTAGTTACCACACTCTGAACGCATATGAGGATAGGTATCAGAATAGGGGTCCTGCTAAACTGACAGCGTTATATAGAAAAGTCGATATTGGAGACGAGGCCGAGCGTGACGCGGCGGACCTCTTCATGCAAACGCTTGAGGTTTTCCGCCACCTTATGGAACAAAAACCGGAAGTTAAGATTACAGTTCCCGAAACGACTGGGTCCTCATCAGAAGTAGGCAACACTATGATGCCTATCAGAGAAGCCGCCCCCTACTGGGTTCCCCCACGAGGTCAGGGAACGAACGACGATATCAACCATGCAGATGCAAAGGGGAGGGTTGTGTACAACTGGGTTTATCAACCATGGGATCGGCAAGATATTTTACCTTTTAGGCAAACCCTGCCCGATTTAAGAAAGAACCCGACAGCATTTTATACCGAACTAGGTACAGCCTTGGGCTCAACCATAATGACTCTAGCGGACATTGACTTGTTTTTCGGGCTATGTCTGCCGGCTGATGTGTGGAAGCAAATCCGAAAAGCCGACCACACAGATCTGTTCGGACATACCTGGAATCAACTCAGTGAACTAGATAGGCAACGGGAGCCCGGGAAGAAACCTGTAAAAGACATACTGGAACTCCCGGACAAAATAGTTCAGAAGCTAAAGACATTGATCCCAGAGAAGAAGGTAGACTGGTCGGTAGTCACGGCTTGCCGTCAGAAACCCCAGGAAGACGTATCAGAATACTTCTCCCGATTTGAGACGGTGTTCTCCGACTACAGTGGCCAAGACATGACCACTGCAACTGGACAACACCTATTCGTGCAAAACTACGTAAAAGGTCTATCGCAAGAGGTCTCCCAAAAGTTACAGACAAGCGAGAGTAGTTGGGGGGCCTCCAAACCTGCAGCTATCCTTCAGATGGCTCAGTATTACGAACACCAAAAGAACGAGAACGAGAGGGCGACTGAGAAAAAGAAAAAGGACTTGAAAGAACGAGTGATGATTGCTCAATTGCAAGGGGTGACGACAGGAAGGGAACGGTATAGAGGAAACTACCAGCCGAATGCCCCTAGAAACTCACCCCCTAGAGACCGCACACCCACACCCGGCGCTCCATGAACAGACCTCGATGAGAACCAGTGTGCGTTTTGCAAAGGATTTGGCCATTGGAAGTCTCAATGTCCGGTCCTCCTGGAAATGATTAAAAATAAAGAGACAAGGAACATGGCAAATGGCCCCAAGACTAAAGGGCAGGGACGAGGGCACACCCACGACACCAACAACGACAGACCTGGCAGACCGAACACATTTGACCGCCCCCGACAGAATCAGTGCCAACAGTCTGACTGCGACAACGCTCACGACTTTGCATAGGACTGCCAAGGGCAAGGAAGGGATTCAGTCGAGCTCTATGTTGACCAGCAAGGTCCTTACGTCACCGCTAAGGTCCTAGGTACGAAGTCTCCATTTCTGGTAGACACTGGCGCGACACGTAGTACGTTATCTAAACGACTGATTCCAAGGGCACCCTTGTCTGGCTCACACATAACATCAATAGGCTTTGATGGAACGCCCTCCACTAACCCTTTATCCGCACCGGTTTCCTTCGACTTGGACAGTAACCCCACTGACACGACGTTTCTGTTTTCCTCCAACACCCCCGATGCCATTATGGGACTTGACTTACTGAAGCATTTCCGAGCTACTATCAGGTGTTCACAGGACGGGGTTCGAGTCATTCTGTACGATAACCCGACTCTGCTCAGACCTCATCATGCACGACACATGCTCTCCATCTCTGACACTGACGCGTCCTTACTTGACTCTCTACCTCTGTATCTATGGGCTAAAACTGACGCCGATGTAGGACGAATGATGATCGACCCCGTGCGCATAACTGTCCGCCAAGATGTGATACTCCCAAAGCTCCCACAGTATCGGATATCGCCCGAAGGTGAAAAGGCATTGGTAATGATAATCCAGTCCCTGGTAGAGGCAGGAGTGGTATAGGAAGTAGTCAGCAATATTTGCAACAGCCCTATCCTACCCATTGTGAAGAAGCAGGGCGAGGGAGATGAGAAAGCGTACCGCTTCATCATCGACCTTCGAGAGGTCAACAAGGTAGTTGTACCTCAGTACCCCGTAGTCTCAGATATCGCCACCATTCTGACCCTGATTCCTTCCACAGCCACCACCTTCACTGTAATAGACCTCAAAAACGCTTTCTTCTCCATCCCCATCCACCCGGACAGCCGCTACCTTTTCGGCTTCACATTAAAATCCCGCTCATATAGATTTTGTAGAGCTCCTCAAGGTTACACAGAAAGCCCCAGCATCTACAGCCAGGCCCTCAAGAGGCAGCTGGACGCCGTTCAGCTACCGGAGGGAGTGGTGTTGGTACAGTACGTCGACGACATCCTTTTGGCAGCCGACACCACTCCACTTGCGGTCACAGCCACCATCCAACTCCTGCACTTCCTTGCGGAAAATGGCCACAAGGTCTCCAAGAAGAAGTTGCAATTCTGCCAACCCCGGGTCACCTACCTAGGCCACCTCTTGTCCAAAGACGGGAGAAAACTTACACCCGATCGAATTCAGGCCATTCTAGACACCCTGTCCCAAAGACCCAGAAACAAGTCCGCTCCCTGGTAGGCCTCACCTCCTTCTGCCGGCAGTGGTTGCCAAATTTCAGCCTTATTGTAAAGCCACTACTTTCCCTACTAGCCAAAGATGTCCCCTTCCCACTCCCTTGGACCCCCGAATGCCAATCGTCCTTCAAAGAACTTCGAGACGCCCTTTGTTCTGCACCGGTCCTAGGAACCCCCGATTACACAAAACCCTTCTCTCTCTACACTCACGAAAGGGAGGGGTGCGCTTTATCTGTCCTGACTCAAACCATTGGCCCCAAGCAACAACCATGTGCCTATTTCTCTGCCACCCTTGACCGAGTAGCAAGAGCCTTGCCTGCCTGCCTTCGAGCCGTAGCTGCGGCTGCTGTCTCTATCCGACAAAGTGAGGGGATCGTACTCTCGAATTCCCTCACGGTATTAGTACCCCATGCTGTTGACACCCTCCTAAACCAGACTAAGACGCAACACCTGACTAGCGCACGACTGACCGGATACGAACTAACCCTGCTTGCACCCCACATTACGCTGAAAAGATGCACCACACTGAACCCAGCCACCTTGTTGCCTCTACCCGAAAACGACCCAAATGTCCCCCGTATACATGACTGTGTGACCCTCACAGACGAACAGACTAGGAGTAGAGTTGACCTCCGGGACACCGCTTTCACAGACCCTGACGGAGAGCTATGGGTAGACGGTTCTTGCATAAAACTCCCCGACGGCACCACCTCAGCTGCCTATGCAGTTACCACAGCCCAAACCGTAGTTGAAACTGCCCGCATCGCACAGCGATCCGCACAGGCAGCAGAACTGATTGCCCTCACACGAGCATGTATTATAGCGACAGGGACTACTGCAAACATTTACACGGACAGCCAGTACGCCTTCGGAGTGGTTCACCATTTTGGACTCCTATGGAGAGAAAGGGGATTCTTGACGTCCCACGGCACGCCCATCCTCCACGGAGATTTAGTCTCCGCCCTGATTGAAGCAGTTCTCCTCCCCAAACGATTAGCGGTAATCAAATGTCAGGCACACAAGAAGGTGACAGACTTAGTCGGACAGGGAAACGCGCTGGCCGACATCACTGCCCGAACCACAGCTGAGAATAGGACAACGACACACATGTATGTGACCAGGTCACAAGCAGAAAAATGGACTGACGCTAGGGAAACGATTAGGGACATCCAGATGGCCAGCTCACCACACGAATTGACTGAATGGGCACGGGTGGGATTGAAAGACAATGAAGGCTGCTGGCGGACAAAGGACACTAACAAATGGTTGCTACCCAACTCATACCTGATCCCCATACTGACTATGGCTCACTCCCCTGCGCACATAGGATCTGCCCCCATGATCGAACTCATCTCCAAGGTCTGGCACAACGACAAAATCCCAGACTCAGCCAGACGCCTGGTCCAGCAATGCCTTATCTGTTTGCAACACAACCCTGGGAAAGGAACTGTGGTACCCCGGGGAGGGTTTGGGGTCCCCGACCATCACTTTGAGATCCTCCAGATGGACTACATCCAACTAGAAAGATGCCAAAACCTGAAGTATGCATTAGTCATTGTGTGTGCCTTCAGCAAATGGGTAGAAGCCTATCCAACCCGTGATAACACTGCCATGACCACTGCCAAAGTACTACTGAAAGAGTTTTTCCCTCGCTACGGCCCTTGTCGAATTCTATGGAGCAACAACGGCCCCCACTTCATAGCTGAAGTTATCCAACTAATCTTGAAAGGGCTGGGGGTAAAACAGAGGTTTCACGCCGTCTTTCACCCCCAATCTGCTGGCTTAGTTGAGCGACACAACGCCACACTGAAACTAAAACTGTCGAAGATAGTGGCCACCACAGGACTTAAATGGCCAGATGCCCTCCCACTGGCATTGCTATCGATGCGCTCCACTCCCACTAAGCACCATTTGACCCCCTACGAAGTTGTATTTGAGCGACCCATGAATCTCTGGACTGCCCCTAACCCGACTTCCATTCACGACGTCCCAGACGTCCTACTGTCCGATTACTTGTGCAAATTGACTAAAACATTGTCTGTCATTCATCAGCAGGTGCAGCAGGCCATCCCCGATGCTTCCAGGGGTCCGGGTCACGATATCCAACCGGGAGATTATGTGCTGATCCAGAATTTCCAACGGACGAAGAGTCTGGAACCCCGGTGGACGGGCCCCTGGCAAGTACTGATAAAAAAGTAAAGTAAAGTAAAGTAAAGTCCACATTTGTAAAGCGCACAATCACCCGTAAGGGTCTCTAGGCGCTGGGGGCCGTCGGGAAGATTAAGCGAGCTATTGCCCAGAGTCACATGGTGCTGGGCTAACCTGCCGCCGGAGCCGGGGATCGAACCGTGGTCCCCAGATTCCACGTCAGTCGCCCTGGCCGCGGCGCCACACCTCTCCACTGATCACCACCCGAACGGCTCTTCGAGTGGAGGGGAAGCGACACTGGCCGCATGCACACCACTGTAAGAAGGTCTCCTCGACCCTGACCACGACAGAAAACGTCAGCAACCAAGAAGAACTGCTGAACAAAGACCGCCCATCATTGAACTGTTATCCTGATACCGAGGCACTCGAACTTGCAAAATTCCCTGATACCACTGTGCCATCCAGGGAAGGGTATTTCCTGCGTCGAAAGGAGGGAGCTTCGGTTAAGTAGACCACAGACTAAGTTGAATCTCAGAACGGTAGCCTAAACACAACCAAGGGTTACCCGAAGAGAGGCTAAACGAAGTCAGCGGTTCTGTCCACTACCGAGCACCTTGAAGATGATGGAAGCGCCAGATAAGAAGATGATGGAAGCGCCAGATAAGAAGACGACGGAAGCAACAGGAAATACCCGTTATCGAAACCCAAAGACTGACAGTATACACAAATCGAAGACAATTGCTCTTTTCATTGTCCTCCTCTTTTGCCTCCTCCTCATGACTTCCTTCTGGATCATGGAAGAGAGCGCACCCGCTCATTAGATATTGCTGACCACTGCACAGCCAACCACTATGAAAGAACATCACCTGATCTCCCTTTCGCCTCAGCTCCGAGAAAGGCGTAAGGAGTTCTGGAACAATTCCTTCGTGCAACTGTTGCACCAACACAACCTTGCCGCCAACGCCACAAACTGCTGGATCTGCGGGTTGCTCCCGCATGCCACTGGACACTCCATCCCTTTCATCCCTTCCCCTTTCTCAGTTCACGGTTCTTGCCTTGCCTGGTTGACCCTCTTGCAAGAGAGCTACAAGGACAACGCCACTTCTGGTCAAACAGTGTCACACTTCTACCACGGGTTCTGGCTGAACAAAACCGGAAGGACTTCTGCTCCCTTTTGTCCTTTGACCTCTGGCTCCTCCTTCCAGATGGACATCCCGAAATGCAGGTGTTCCATAATCCTGCCAGACCCACCTTCTCCTACTTACGGAAACGAACTGCTGCCACTCTGACGGTGGCTCTGTCTGTTATCAATGTCACGGGCCTCGTGTGCCACGAAGGCTTGGGAACACAGCCGGTGGGTCACAGTTCCTGCCACATCACCAGAACATTGGACTCCATCGATCCCCCCTCCTTTGTTGCTTCTCCGAATATGTACTTTGTTTGTGGCACCAAAGCTTACACTTGGCTTCCAAAAAGTTGGGGGGGTACCTGCTACGTCGCCTTCATTCTCCCTCCAACGTACGTGGCCCCAGCCAACCATCACCGGCAGAAGCACGCAAGAGACATTGAACAAGCCGACTCCACTGGAGCACAGTTCCTGGATGCAGTGAAGGGACTTGTTCCTCTGTGGGGCCCAATGGCAAACAGCCGCGCCATCCGCCACCTGACCCAGGCAGTAGAAACGACCCTGAACATCACGGCTGGCATCCTCACTAACAATACGGCCGAGCTTCAGGCAGTCCGCCTGGTGGCTCTTCAGAACCGCCTTGTTCTAGATGTAGTTCTAGCTGACCGTGGAGGAGCATGCCGCATCATCGGATCCAGCTGTTGCACCTACGTGCCAGATAACTCGCCCTCAGTCTACAAAGCAATCGAACACCTCCACAGACTTTCCTCAGAGGTTCACCAGGAACAGGAAGGATGGTCGCTTGGAAGCTGGTTTTGGGGCACATTGAAGGACTGGGGATGGAGGTTGTTCACATTTATATTGATACCGGTCGTGATACTGTGTGGGTGTTGCCTAGGTATTCAATGTTTGCCACCTTTGTGTTCGCTCATTGCTAACTGCATGTGCCCTAAGACTTCGGACTTCAAAACGGAACACATGAAAGCATTGTATGACCTCGAGATAAGAAATATAATGGGGATTGACGTAAATTAACAAGCTGGCTAGATATGTTGAAAAGGGAGGACTGTTAAAATCTAGATCATGGCGTAAACATTATCGGCGCCATCTTGTCTCCTTTCAGATCCATACGTGCCCGTAAGCAGCAGCCATTTTGAATGCCCTGATCTCCCTGCCCACTATCAATAGCCAGCGCCCCCCCCCCTTTTACCCTCTCGCCTCTTAAGCATCCCCCGTGCTCGGACAGCCCCCGATCTCTCCTGCCTGGGCCATAACGCACCTCCAGCGCGACCCTGCCTTCGAGCCACATCCCGTGCCGAAACCCCCACGCTCTTTCATCTCATCCATAAAACGGGCCCTTTGATAACCTCTTCCTCCTTGCCCGATTGTCCGGCCCGACCCCAGGCCATCACTTAGCCCAACAGATGCGGTTTATTGCCCCTACAGTAGGACCTCGCCTCACATCAAAGGAGCGGGGGGTTAATCAATGCCCTCACACCCCTAGGTCTGATCGATCGCCCGCGTTCCTGTTCCCAGCGGAATGTCCAGCTGCGCGATAGCCATCATGCTGAGATTGGGGTGGGGACTCCTACTGTAGATATGTGTGGGAACAGGCCTGAACCGGGGATTCCAAAGACGCCTTTTCCGTACTTCAATGCATTACCAAGAATGTGTTGCATGTAATAAAGTAATAAACCAGTGTATAAGAGGCCAGGCCTCAGAGATGTTGAGAGAGCACCTCGAGAAGATACCCTGTTGTCTGATTTGACGTGTTCTGTTCCGTCGGAAATAAACTCCTGTTTCCTGCCTTCCAGTCTCCAGCGCCTGCCTCTTTATTTGGTAATCGTGAGTTGGGTGAGAAGCGGCTAACGCCGGGCAAACTTAGAAAAGGGGTAAAACGACCTGATCTGCCTGAACCCTTTTTCATCACACTGGCTAAGCCAAAGGGCATGCGACAGTATTGGAAAATACCTTCAGGTGTTATGAAGGTGGTCAAAAACTTAGAGTCTTCATGTAAAAGGACCTGATGGTAAGCGCTTGCTAAATCTACTGTAGAAAAAACACAAGCACCAGCCAGAGTAGATATTAATTCATGAATATTAGGTAATGGGTGCCTATCAACCCAAATTTCTTGATTTAAGCTACGAAGGTCCACACATAGACGAAGTTCGCCATTACTCTTAATAGATAAAACCACTGGAGAAACCCAAGGAGAGGATTCAACAGGTTCTAGAAACAAGATCAGATAGTATTACTTTTAATTTGTCACGATAAGCCAGTGGTACATTCCTAACCCTGTGTCGAACAGGAATGGCTCCATCTTTAAGGATGATACGATGTTTGAAGTTTTCAAATTTACCCAATTTGTCGGTGAAAATGGCAGGAAACTTTTCTTTTAAAAAACAGGTAAACACATCAGGCTCATGGGATATGATATACACAGGTTGTGCGGCATTGGGACGAGCTTAATGTCTAGTTCGTGTTGGTGAGGCCAACTGAGAATAGATGCGCCATTAGTGGCAACATAGACCTTGCCTTTAATACTCCTGCCTTTAAAACAAATGTCAGCCCAAAAAAAACCAACTAAATCAATTTTGTGACCAGTGTAGCCACCGGGTTGTACATCAGGTGGTGACAATTTCGATGAACCCCCAAAAATTTTTGAAAATGTCCATGCCAATAATGCTGTACCATGCACAAGAATCAATAAGCATAGAAATTTCATTGGTATCAAGCAAAATTATGTCTTTTGGAAAACCCTTGTATTTAGTGTCACCAACACATAACAAACTGTTAATTCCAAGAGCATCGATGAGATCAGATTCATCCTCTGTTACTAAATTCACTTTTTGTGACGACCTGCACATTTTACTAAAATGGCCAGAGCGTTTGCATTTAATACAAACTTTGGGGCATATTATCAAGGGGCTTTATCTCCGCTTTTTTGGCTTTAAAAGCCAAGAAAGCGGAGATAAAATTATCTCCCTATTACCAAGCTGTCGCTAACACCAGTTAGCGACAGCTAATAGGAGATAGTGACCATCTTGGGCCCCGCTTTGCATGTCAGTGATATTTATCACTAATGACATGCAAAGTGGGCGTGCCAAGATGTTAGCGACTGAAAACAGTCGCTAACATCGCTATCTCCTATTACCAACTTTTGGAGATATTCGCGCTAAGCGCAAATATCTCCAAAAGCTAACACCTGCCCTGAGCAGTTCTTAGCCATGTTAACCAATGGGAGGTGGATAACATGGCTAAGAGCATTTGCTCGATAATGCATGAATATCGCTGACTTTTCAGCGATATTCATGCATTGCGGCCGTTTTTTATCGCATTTGCGATAAACCTTGCTAATAGCAAGGTTTATCTGCGATAAAAATCCCCGATGTGCGGCGATAATTTTTGTCTCTAAACAAGTTAGAGACAAAAATTATCTCTATTGGTTGGTAATATGCCCCTTTGTTCCAAGCAGGACAACCTCTGTAACTCCCTACATGGTCGACACCTCCACACCTGTAACAGACTACCTGATTTCTTCTTTCGAAAGGTTTAACATCTCTCCTAAAATTCTCTTTTTTATTTGAGATGAACTGCGGTTTAAAAGGAACAAAAGGTTTTTTAAAGTTAGAGGGTTCTTTTACTATTGAAACTTCAGGAATCACTACTTTGTTTTTATTTTCTTGACCTCGAATTTCACTCACAAAAAGTTCAGACTGTTCAATGCCTTTTGCAATATTTAACACAGCCTTAAGAGTAGTTTCGGTACCCATCCATAAGCGTTCTTGTATTTTCTTACTTTTGGTTCTCATCATTATTTGGTCTCTGAGAACTTGTTCAAAATTAATTGTCTCGAAAGCACAAGAACCAGCTAGAGTTCGCAAAGCAGCTACATAGTTTTCAATTGATTCGACCTCTTTTTGTATACGTGATTAGAATTTAAAACGTTCCATTATAGTATTTATTTTTCTCCCAAACCTAGCACTTAATTGCTTTACTACAACATCAAATACATTCATGTCACCTGCGCCTTCGCCTTCAATAGGAGGTAAGTTTTCTAGTTCCTTAAGACCTGCGCCACCCAAACAATTTTTTAATAAGGCTAACTTTCTTTTAGGAGAACATCCATCCTCTTCTACAACATCGACAAAAGCTAAAAATGTGGGAAACCATAGATCCCATTCCATTTTGGGATCACCAGCTACAGGAAGAAAATGTGCAGGAGATACAATATTGTTAGCCATGATAAATAAAGTTGTGTGGAGAGACTAAAATAAATCAAATAGACTGTATAAAATACTAGGAAAAGAAGCTTAAAAATGAGTAATACACATTACATTTCAGAAGAAAAAGCATGAAGACATAGTAATATAATAAATTAAAATAAGAAAAGTAGTCACCGACGTCTAGTTGATGTCAAATAGATGAAGTCCGGAGATGATTCAATAGTTAAATACAGTTAGTATAGGGGCGTAAATGCTCTTCGTGAAAATCAGGTAATGTCTAATAGTTAATTTCAGTCAAACGCTTTTCGTGAAAGATTTGCGCATCAGCGTTAAAAAACAACGTTGTGGTGCGCATTGGCGTCGGAAACAGTTGCCATGGCAATACAACATGGAGTCACGCTATGACGAGGTGCGTGAAAGCGTGATGCGTGATGACGAGGTGAGGTAATGAAGACTCTGTAAGAGGATTCGGGAGCTTGATGACAGCAAAATGAGCGTGCGAGTGAAGCAGAGAACTCAGAACACGGAGCCGAATTCAAATGTAAATGCAGCTCGAGCAGTTGGAGCCCAAGACGGTAAAACAGATTTCCAATATCTAATGTCACAGTGTGGAAATTAATAAAAATTGAAATCTGTTTGAAAACGAAAAATTCAAGTAGGCTCAACAGGAAAGTGGGCTTGACATGAAGGAAATTAGAGTTGTAGAAATCTTGTAGATGGAGTAGAAAACACAGGAAAGAAGGAATTTCTGCCGCTGGTGCGATCAAAGCACGTAAATTAAATGAAAAAACAGGCGCAGGTGCAATCAATATACACAATATAAATTAAATACCTTGAAATATGCGTGAACGCTGTTTCAAATAGTTTCTCTTCATCCAAAATTACACTTTTCTTTAAAAAAAAATGGTAGATTTTCTGTAGATATCCCACAGCGTCGCCAAAATTATGTAGTAAATCCAGTAGACAGTCAGGAGACAGTTGTATGGAGTAGAGAAACTTTAATGCAGAGAAACAGCTTGAACATCCACAGTATGCAGGAGACAGGCAACACTGCCCAACTCCCACATATAGAATACAGAACACAGATAGAACCATAACAATTCTTAAAGGACTACAACAACTCTTAAAAGGGCATACAACACTGCACACATGCTCTTTTGAGCCCGGTGATCGCCACCTCCCCAATGCTTTATTTAAATAATAGAACGGACAAGGGGAACCCCCCCTCCTCCTTCACATAAGAGCCTAAGGGACGACCACCACCTCACTGGGGCAATATTGCAGAATTAGTGGGGGCTGTGCAGACTCCTCTCCTGTGATTACAGCAGCCCGGGGGACCACCACCTCACCAGGGCTTTAAAACAAAATTCGATGGGGGGGTTGCATGGGCCCCTCTCCTTGCCCCAGTAGAACCCTGGGGAACACCACTTTCCTGGGGCCATAAATGGAAACTAAAGAGGGTGGGGGCCTTATTCAACCACGGGTTCATCTCCTCCCTGGGGCAGGCCTTATAAATGTAAGAGGGGGGCAGCGCGGCCACTCCCTTCTGGAGCCACTAATGGGTATAACCAGCTGTATCTCAAGGTACCCACACTTAGGTGATAACAGTTTGTTGTGGAAGGAAACAAAGGAATGAGTATGTCACAGTAAAGTTAAATGAATTTCAAACAGCCTTGACCCAGAGACCCAAGTTATCAGATATCTAAATGTTCTGTCTTCTATGTTTGAAACAATCAAATTATTGAGGTGAAAATCCTCCTAGTTCTAAAAATATGATTTTTAAAAGAAAAACAATACTGTATTGCAAAATTAAGTGGTGCATCTGCATTCTCCTTGGGAATGTCCTTTACTCTTGTGTGCTTGTCATCAGTAAGCAGGTGTGTTGAGCTCACCGTTCGCCTTTTGAGAAGACCTGAGGATTGTAAAACAGAACTTGTATTTTAGTGTCAAAGAGAAGGAAAGAAGGAAGGTAAGCTTCAAGAGGAGTGTACCAAGAAGATGCAGAGGCAGAGCAAACAAAACAAGAAGTCTCAGAGTTTCACTTGTGGGACCAGAGTGCAGCACACACACACACTCACCAGCATTTCCAAAATCAAAGTACCTCTCTCCTTTCCACATAGCTGAGTACTAGGTCTCAGAGTCATGACTCTGAGTAACTCCATACCAGTCATGCCCTAAGCAAGACAGACGTCTAGTGCACTGCTGTTGAAGAACAAGTAGAGAAACATAATTTCTGTATTTTGTATAGATTTTGTTTGGTAACCAAAGTGACTGTTCAAGGGCCAATCACCTACAGGAAAAAATGATCACCCATTATTCAGGCTCCAAACATTGCAAAACAGTTCATTCAAGTTCCCAAATTGCAGTTGAACACCCACTCACTGTCTGTCAGTACATGAATCCTCAATCATCACTCACAATCACTCACTCACTGTTGCAATTGTAGTTACTTCTTCCAACACAAGTACAGGTAGGTTGGGAACGAGGTACATAATAGCATCTTTGACACAGGCAACACATTGGAATTTAGTATTGCCATTCTTGTAAATCAATGATGTTCTGGGCAGCCGGTCTGAGTGATGCAAAAAATGGTGGGATTGCATAAAAATCTAACACAAATATTAATGTTCCAGTAGCTATTTTTTTGCAAAGAAAGTAGTACAATGATAAAGAATTAAAACGTTCTGTGCTGGCACTGGCATACTCAGTCCGGGAAGTACAGTTTGTCCTCAAATGCAGGTGGTTCACCCAGAACTTGCTCAGCTAACACACTTGATTCTGACCAATCATCCTCCTCCTCCTGTGCTGTTTCAGGAACTGTGTGACTGTGTAGTATGAAACATTGGTTCATTTTGATCACAGTCAATCTCTCCACATTTTGAGGTGAGAGATTGGTGCTGCTCACTGTAACAACTGCACCAGCTGCAATGAACAGATGTTTAGTAGACACACTGGCTACATGGCAAGCCAGATATTTTACTGTCATCCTGTTGAACTCTGGCCATTGGTGCATTTTCCCATACCAACACATCAATGGGTTTTGATTCATGTAGACCTCTTTTGGATCAGCCAGATACTCCTGGAAAAATCCACTGGATGGACATTGGTCCTGCCACTTGCTCAAACCCTTTTGCCTTTGCCTCTGCACTGAACCTGAGCCCTGCCAAATGAAACCAATTCAATGCAGAGGTTGGGTCCAGTACTTCTGTTGCTGTTTTTGACAGTGTTCTGGTTGATTGGGTTGTTGGCTGCTGTGAGACAAGCCTGCCCTCTCGAAATTTGAAGGCGGCACCCCAGAACTGTCCTGAGGGACTCTAAGTTCCAGCCATTCTTCTTCCAGGTCGCTCCAGCTTAATCAACAATCCACTTCTTGTGTTTTAAAACATCCCCTTCAGAAAAAGGAATTAAAGTGGCCAGAATGTATTTGTATAGATATTCAAGTATGATGGTATAGATGTATTCTTTGGACTAAATGATGTTCTCTTGCTGCTTTGCATTGGAAGCCAATCAAAAGAGTAAGCTCTCAACCAAGGCATGTGCTTCTGTTTTTTCGTTCACACCTGTGGGGGCAAACCTTCTTTAGCTGGTCCTAAAGCAGATGCAACAATGGGATAGCTTGGCCCATCATACTCTCCTCCTTGCTACTTCCAATGTGAAAACCTCAAAAGGGAGTAGAGTCTTGTTATGTGCCCAAAAGTGAGTAGAGTCTTGTTGTGAGCACGGGGTAGTCCCATGTTGCAAAGCAGCTAATTTTTTTACATTGTCCTCTTTGTTCACAAAAACATTTCTGCCATGACCTACTGCACATATTTTTGTGCACGACAATGTTGGATTTGTTTCTCGGAAACTACTTTTTTTACACATCCAGCTTGGCACAACAGTATCTCGATGCCTTGAACATCATGTGCAATGGCCTTCTAAGCAATATGTACAAATGTTGTTCTATCTTCATCAACACTGCGCAGGACTATCTACATATCATAATATCGCTATTCTATCTGCACATCGCAAGGTTGATTTCTATTACAAATGTATTAAATTTGTGACCAAGATGGGCTCCTACATTCTCTCCCGCAAGGTAATGAGGTTGGATCGTCTCTTGGGAGATTCTTGGCTACACACCTACACACACTCTACATACATACCATGTAGGGTTTTGCGTGGTAGGAGTATGCCTGATTACTGCCTTGTTTCTATGCCTACATATATACACTGTCTTAGCTCCATGGTAGAACTATATCTACTATTTACTATTTACATTTTTGGTGCTTGTAATCACTTTCATCTGCTTCTAATGATTATCGCAGCACCTGTATTCTATAAAAAAAAGAACATTGGTTTCAATACATTTATTGAAAACGTCCCACTTTGTATTCTGTGTATATTTCTCTGAGCACAAGTGAACACAAGCGACTAAGCAAAAGATTCTTATCTAGTTCCACGATACCTGAGGGGTCAGGGTTGTCATGTTCAGTGGTTGCCAGAAATCATTAGTTCCCTGGTAAGATTAGGAGGTTTATCTTGGCACTGTGAGCTAACTGGTCTCTACCCCAACATATTCAGGGGCAGGGTGTCTGGAATCAGTCTAAGAAACTCACCCAAAGTTTATGTTGTCCAACAAACGTGCAGGTCCTACAGATTAGTAAGAACATCACAACATGGTGCCGTCAACGTTTGCTGGGGTCTTATTTAATGGTCTATCTAAGTAGTTCAGTCATGCTTTTCTCAGAGACCTCTACTTACCTCCAAACTGGAGAAGTCCTTGGTGGGAAGGGAAATCTGCCTCAACTGAGTAGGTATATCCTATTAATTGGCTGTAGGTTATTGAAGCTTGTAGGATAAAATATTCCCACATTGTGCTAACTGTGTCTCCATAAATTCATCCACTATAATTCTACAGTCTTCACACAATATCGGTAAATGGAGAAGCTGGTGAAAAAGACATAGTAGCTCTAATACAGAAAATTGCAGACATGCAGGCATGCAGTTACTATGAAATTATTAAATTACAGCCTTACGGCAATGGGTGGAGAGGATACCTTCGTGGTTGATGCACACAAAGCATTCAGAACAGAGGTATTTTATTCTTAGGTTATATTCCTGGATGTTGATGCATGTCCACAAATGTTTCACACTTCCATTGAAGATGAAAGACCCGAGGAATACTTTTCATATGTGGATATAGAATTTGCGTTAACGTACCAAGAACACATTAATTGGTATAAAGGCACCCCCATCCAAACTGTAGAAAATGTGAGACTTTGTCTGCTCAGTAAATAAGGAGTGACTTGGCCGGTTTCAGTTGCTTAGAAACCACATTCTAATCTTGCTAATTTAGATGCAGTGGAAACAACAACACTATACGAAGATTTAGTAAACATTTACAGAAATCTCACACAGTTCATTATGTGAAAACTGACAGTTAATCCTGCACAAACTGTCCAGGCTGCACAATCACAATTGGCTACCACACGTTACAGCCCGCAAATGCTGTTATGGGAATGGTCCTCACCAGTCAGAAGCAAATTCAGTTCTGGATAGCACAGAAAAGAAGCCAGCTTGAAGCTTTTTTCCCCATATGGACCACTAGAAAAACACAGAATATTGATAATTTGCGTGCCCATTGGGATGGCTCCCATGGTGGAAGATTGTGCCACTTGGGGTACAGTATTTGCAGCAATTTACCCCAGAACTCATGGTACTCTTTCAATAGCAGTTTTATCTGAAGTACTCAAACAAGTACAGAATGAATACGGGCAGCATGAATCTAAAACACAAGTTAGGGAAATCCTAGAACAACTTGAATACCAGGGTGTAATAGAAAATTGCACCTCATCCATGAATACTCCCTTGTTTCCCATAATGAAACCACAGAATTCATATAGTCTAGTATTAGGTTTCGGACATTTAAATACTTCCACCCGCACATTTGCAGTACAAAATGCACACAGAGTTGCACTAATTAATAACATTTTGTGGAAGAAATACAAAACAAAACTAGATAAATCAAATGGATTTTCTGCCAGAATATAGCACCTGGAAGCAAATATTTGACCGCATTTTCAGTCCTAAGTTCATAGCGTCAATTTTGCCTTTTACCTCAGCCAGGGTAAGAGTTACTTCAAAATGGTGATGAGGAGGCATTGTCCTATGCAGATGGTATCTACCTGACTACCTGATTGCCCACCTCAATGTCCTGTTTCTGGGATATGAGCTGTCAAGTAAAGGCAAAAGCCTGGCAGCACATCTTTTAGAAAAATGTGCACTGTGCAAACCTTCAATCTATCTTATAATTCCTGAATTTTGGCAGCACATACATTTTGGATTACGCAGAATGGGTGAAAACATTCTACGATTTACTCAGACCTGATTTTTCAATCAACCATTAGACATAGGAACATGCAAACATTTTATGTCCTGTACAAGCTGATATGATAGATTCACAACACTTGCCCACATGAGTAAACGCAACAAAGATGATGATCCAGGTAGCCGTTGTACCCACCGGGCACTCCTATTCACTTTCAATGAAAGTGATACAGTACCCATTGCAGACAATAAACATTTGTACATAAATGCTGAAAAGCGTTTTGCCCCCACTGAGCGGTATAGGCTGCTGTAGTGAGAAAAAGGGCACTGGCTCAGGGTAAACACATAATTGTTGTTACCCCAGTACTGACATTAGAATCTTTTACAAAAGTGAGCAATCCAAAACATTACATCCCCCATAGATTCAATGGGCTAACTCTCTCACCACTGCAACAGATGTATACTACATATTTGATTGTACTTTACAAACAAAAGCATTCCTGCCGTACGACCAAGAATATCCTATTCCGAATTAAATAATGCCTCTAGATCGATATAATTGCATCATCTATACTGATGGATCTGCTCAGCCTGTAGTAGGGACACAACACCAATAATCCCTGGCATGCGCAATCTTAAAAGGGCGCATGCATGACAGAAAGTTTTGTCTTGAAAAAACACACTCTTAGTCCCTAGGTGACTGGACAGTGCAGCTGGTGGCACTTAAAGCCCTGATACTGGCCCTGCAGATTACGAATTCCCCACACTTATAGTGTGTGATTTATCCTAATGTGTCCAGTCCTACAATGAATATCTTCTCTTTTGGGGCCAAATGAATTTCAAGATTCCAAGGGTTGCACAATCATACACTAGCAGTTTTGGGAACAGGTGGCTAAGCTGAAGGAATGCTTGCCACGGACTCATGTTATCCCCACATAGAGTCATAAGCGTGTTGGCATTTATGCTGGAGGGAATTCAATGGCTGTTGAAGCCACTAAGGCAATGGTCCGTACTGCTGCTTCGCAGCAATCACTCATTATAGTACAATAGAGGAAGTGCCTTTTAGCACAAAATTGACCTCATCACTGCACCCCACAGTCACCAGGACAGAGGATGGAATGGCTCTATTTATATACCTTGTAACATGTCTGTTCTATGGAACGACCCTTTATGGGAAATTCTAATACAAACCAAATGAATCATGCTGTGCTTAAAAACATTATGATATCCAGCTTTCAGCAATGCATAGCAAGGACTGCATTAACTCACAAATTCAACAGGCATCAACCTTAAAGAACAAGTGCTTAGCCTTCAACGGTGTCTTCAAAGATAACACCGTTAGGATCAAACAAAACACTGACAGCACACCCACAGTGGATATCTTGATGAGAATCCCACCACACTATTTCTGCAGACGATTTTGAGAACCTTCTCCAGCTCCTAAATTACTGAGTGCTGTTTGTAGGGAATCAGCCTTTTCTCCATGGTCACCCAGCATTTTTTTTCCTTTTGATGGACCCTAAATTTTAGATGGCTTTAGAAGTCTGTGCACTTTACCCTTGCTAATCATTACTAAAGTATTTGTGCTCCCCCTTTAAATATGGGTGAGTTGGTATATTTCTAATTGGTATGTTTACCTTATCTATAAGTCCCTACTGTATGGTACAAGATGTAAAACAACACTAGTGGACTTTAGCACCTATTGTGCAATCCAATGTAGTGTCAGTGCAAACATGACTTCAGGCCTAGATTGTAGGTTTATAACAGCAAAGCTCTCGCAACCACAAAAACAGTGTGACACATGAAATTACAAGTGATATTAAAGTAGCAGAAAGCAGCAGATCTCTGTATCCAAGTTCTTTTTCAAAAGATGTTTAATTGGATCCACAATCAGCCGACACGTGTTTCATCGTGTTAAAGTGGAGTCAACACGACTCTTCAGGGCTGGTACAGGGACCTAGGCATCTATAGGTTGATGCCCAACTGAATACGAGTCATTATAGATATCCTGTAAAAGATATTGACGGGTATGTCAATATGTCCAATATGCAGAGAACCCCAGTTCCGGGTCTACAGCTGTGTGTCACACAGCTGTGTGGTTATATTGTGAAAATGTTGCTCGTTTGCTCCAAACTAAAACTAAACACGTGTGGGTGTTTAGCCGTACCGGGAGGGGATCCGAAATCTTAACGTTTCAACACTAGTTCCTGATTAGCGATCTCCACAGGTAAACGAACTGTCACTCGGTATCCCTCCTCTGTGTATTCCCGGTCGCCGTGTTCCATGGACGGTTTACAGGGGTGATTTCAACACTACAATTCGGCCTGTCAAAAAAAAAACTTTTGACAGGTCAAAACCTCCATTTTATATATTATTAAGTCCCCTCTATATAGGCCTTGTAGTCCACAAGGCAGGGTGTATGGAATTTAAAAGTATGACATTAAATATGAACCTGTTCTTAGAATGATTAGCACCCAACAATTACTTTGCACTGTGTCAGGTCCAGCTGTCCTATCAAGAAAACAGTACAGATTACAATCGTAATACTGTCTCCCAGGAAAAGGAATAGCTAGAAAAAGACATAAACACCTATTTGATTAGTTGTTAAATATCCAATTCAGTAGTGAAGTCCAATGTTTAATACATGATAAGGAAAAGTAACTTTCAGAAAACTTTGGGGTTTATACCAGACATACCTAAATAGTAAAGAGGAGGCGCACGTCACAGTAGCGGATTAGAGACAGTAGACTGCCATCGGGGGGTAAGGGACGGTGTCTTGATGTCTGGGGCGAAGATGAATATCACACTATGAGAAATGGAGGGATATTGTACGGAGGGTTAGGTGCACCTCATATGAGACCTGACAAGTGGACATTTTCGGGATCGCCGCCTGCCTGGCTATGGGTTGTTGGCTAAATGGCTGTGTACAAATCTGAGAGGGGATTGTCACAATGTTGTCCTGCCATGCTTAGCGACCAAAGGCAGATTGGTGGGAGGGGAGGTTTGTTTGATGGTTCTGTTTTATGCACTACACACTCAATAAAAATATAAAAAGAAAAAAAAAAGTAACTTTCAGAAAGATATCATTTACCTGCCTGAAGTTCCTGGATGCTACCTTCCATTTGCTCTCAAACATCTCCCAGTCAGTACTAGCATCTGAATAGATGTGAAATTCCCCTGGGTGAACAAACAATAGCCTGACCTGAACGGGCAGAGATGATGTCTTCGAACCTCAAGGAATGAGCAAGGTGGGGACTGTGAGCATCCGTTTTGAGATTACAATTTCAAATCCTGCTGGTGTGACAAATCCTGATTGATGGTCCTGCTTAATGTATGTATAACACTGGCAATTCTTGTGTATTACTGTCTGACTGCTGGGAAATCCAACTTTTACTCTACCTGAACACTGTCTCTGGGTTTATTGTGAGTAAGGTGGCTGCCTAAAACTCGATGTTATTGTTATATGTTGGTGGACACTAGGATTACCATAGTACACTCCACCCCCCCCCACCCTCAGACCCTCAGACTACATGTTAAGTAAAACCGAAGACTTATGGCATCCTACAAATGCCCAAACAGGATAGAATTGGGTCCGGGAACTTTCATCCAAAATTGGTTTGGGACATGCCCAGGATTCCTTCCCACCCACTAGTTTATGACAGCCATGATTGTAGCATTCCCAGTCAGCCACTTAATAACGCTTCTAGACCTGAGGAGGATGAGCAGGACTGAACCTGCTGCCTGATACCTGAGAAGAGCTCCGAAGGGCTGGACCTACTCTCTCTTGAATTCAGACAAAGAAGTGGACTCCAAAGGTCATCAAATCTGCAATTGTCCAGCTGATCAGAGGACACTGGATCTAGACTGGGCCCTGCAGTTAGCCGTCTTCCTGATACCCAGAGTCTATAAATACCTCGCATGAGTACTGTGGGGCTTTCGGGTTATAGTCTTTGCAACTTAAAGGACTAAAACCAGAAGGTAAATATTTAACAGGGCAAACATGGCTGGTGTAACCGAACACTGTTCTATTGCTGTCAGTGTCACATTTCTTTTAGGTCCCATTGTATCATATCACAGATTTTGATATTTTGGTGTCATTGCTTCAATTAAATGGTACACTATCTAATTCGATTTGGGATTTTTATTGTTTTCATTTTTAATTCCTTACAGTTTTGGTATTGCATAATACTTTACACATAACACTACATTACACTTGTCTTCTCTGTGCAATAGCTACCAGGGGGCTGACCTCATGGTAATATAGTCAGGCTGCGATTATCCCTTGAGGTATGTGGTCACTCCCCACCCACAAGTAACAGCCAATTTCTTACACCATTGGTGCGGTGAACTGTGTCTATGGTGAAAAATGCACATAGAAAGTTATCTGAAGAAAGACATCAGGACTTTGTACAACCAAGAACAGGCGGATGGTAGGCAACATTTCATGGACACACGCTTTCAGGAATACAGGAAATTGAGGACCAAGAAATTAAATCTATTTCTGTAGTTGATGTATAGAAACTAGAACTATAGGAAGAAGGTCTGCAGTGACTTTAAGAGGTTAATCTTCTCATTATGCAATTTTATGGCACCCCATAGGATCACTGTTTATTGGGTGTGGCAATTACCGGCTGTCATAAATTTCACAACCCTTACAAATCTCATATGAGATTTGTTTTACCAGTTGCAATATTTACTCCACTGGGTATTTCCGAAATATGCCATTAGCTTGCAGTGATGGAAGACCCAGAAATTTCTAAATTCCACCTAACGTTACGTTACGTTAAAAATATTTATACCGCGCACGTTCACCATGGGTTTCATGGCGCTCTTGAGATAACGGCTGTTAGACCTGGCATCATTGGCATGAGTCTCTCCTCCATTTTTTCTGTTTGCCTCCTCTGTTTACGATGTTTTTGCTGGTATATGCTTTGGGCACTGTGCCACTGCTGATCAGTGCTACAGTGCAAGTGCTCCCTATGTGAAATTGCTGTATTGATTGACTTCCATGTTTGGCTTATTTGGTTTACTATCAGTCCCTAGTAGCGTGCACCAGGAGTGCCAGGGCTTGTAAATACAAATGCTGCTAGTGGGCTTGCAGCACATGTTGTGCCACCCACAAGAGCGGCCTAGTAAAAGTATGTCTGAAGGTCTACCATTGCTAGACCACCTGCAGTCTGACTGTCACGAGGACTGCGCAAGTACACCTACTTGCCAGTCCCTAAAACTTCCCTTAACTTCATGTTAGTCACCCCTATGGTAGGCCCACGGGCAGGGTGCATTGTAAGCATAAGGTAGGACAAGCCTGACAAGGTTGGCATGTCCTAATAGTGAATTACACCCATATTCGTTTTTCACTATTGTAAGGTAACCTGCTCTCCATCAGTTAGAATGGGCTGCCAGGATTATTAATGCCATAATCCTAGCGAGCTCGGGGAGCATGGTGCAATGTCGAGTTTGGTATCCCTGAACTCAGGGTTTAATAACGCATCCGGTTGGGTGGATGGTTTTTAGACTCTGTGTTTGAAAATAGCACTTTTAGAAAGTAGCTATTTTCTTGTCTAACTGTCTACCGGTCTCTGCTGGTTCTGGTGTGCGTGTGACAGGAGCTGGGTGGCTCCAGAGAGTCTGAATGAGTCAGTGTGGGATGAGTGGGGCATTTGCATTGAGAGTAGGGGAAGAGTAGCTCCTGATAGCCTGCCCTGCCTGATACAATGCTGGCTCCGCCCCCCTGCCAGGCGGCTGATGACTCTGTGCCTGCCTGGGACTTTCCTGGCCCACCTCCTGCTGGGCAACTGATGGCCCTGCCCCTGCCAGTAACAATGCTGGCTCCGCTCCTGCTGGGCGGCTGAGGACTCTGCCCTGCCCTGTGAATAGGCCAGGTGCCTCAGCCTGGCAAAACCCACAACAAACCCGAGATGGGTGGAAATTCCCCTGCATGGACAAAGGGATCAAAGCCAAAAAGGGGTATAAGAGAAGGACCCTTAAACCAAGAATTCAGATCACTTCTGACAAGGAAACCTGAACCAAGGACAAGAAGCCTGCTGATCTAAGGACTGCCTACCCCTTCTGCCAGAGCGCTGTTTGTTGGGGGAATCCTGCATTGCTTCTTTATTTTTGCCAAGGAACCAGGAGAGAGGAACTGTGTGTGTACTCTCACTCTTTGCTAAGAAAATCTCCAAGGGCTGGAAGAGTGCCAGTCTCCTGTTGAAGTCACAGGGCTAAAGGACTTCATCTGCTTAAAGTGCTATTTGCTGGAATTTGTGAATCCAGCACCTCTGAAAGAATCCAGCCATCTCGACGCCGACGGACGCCGCCGAATCCAGCTCGACATCGTGAGTAACGGCTCCAGTGTCCCGCTTCCTCGACGCCGGCCGCCGGGCCCGATCGACGCCAGCAACAACACCAGTGAGTAGTGAGTTCGGCTCCAGCTCCAAGTGACCTCGTGTCTGCACCGCTGCTGATCGCATCGACTTCGAGCCCTCTCGACGCCGTGAGTGCTGCTCACTCTTGCAATATCGACATCGACGACGCCGTATCCTGCTTCATCCCGTGAGCGCTGCTCCCGCCTGACTTCGGTCGACGCCGCTGCAGATCGCCCCGACTCCGAGGCCCGATCGACGCCGAAGACGCGACGCCGGACATCTCGACGCCGCTGATCATCGAGTGCTTCACTTTTCCAAGGTACTGTGTTGTTGGGGTCTGTGCGACTCCGGGCTCGACGTAGCGCTCCTCGCGGTCGACGCCGAACCTTTGGATTAACTTTGCCTCGACGTCGTGTGACTCCCGTGTGGGTTACATTGTTGCCAAGAACTGTGTTTTAGAGAAGAAGAGTTGCTTTTGATACTAAAGACTTTGTGCTAAGAAGAAACCGTGCTTGAACTATTATTTTTCCTCCCAAGAGTATTTATTAAGATTGTGGTATATTTTTGTCGTTATTTGGTCTTGTGCTAAGCCTTATATAAAAATACTTATTTTTATAATACTACTGTGTCGTGTCCATTTGTAGTGTATTCACTTTATTACTGTATGTGGTCATAAATGCTTAACGCACTGCCTCTGAGATAAGCCTGTCTGCTTTGCCAAGCTACCAAGGGGGTGAGCAGGGGTTATCTAAGTGTGTGATCCCCTTGCCCTGACTAGAAAAGGTGTGTCCCTATTTGTCAGAAGTGTATACCTCTGCCAACTAGAGACAGCCGCTTCTAACATTGGTGGGTCAGCGGTGAGGATTTGAACTTTGCATTTATGACCCATGTGCAGTGATTAGTGTGCGCTACATAGTGAAAGCAGACCATAGCGCAGCCACAGTCTAATTTGGAAGGATTCTATTTTTGTTCTCCAATTTCCTGGAGCTTGATTTTTGAAAACTGCCAGTTTTGACCATGAGTGATGCCGGAGTCACTGCCCCTGTTGTTGTTGTGGAGGAATTTGATAGGAGTAAGATGAACGACTATCCGTTAAAGAAGCTGAAAGCCTTTTGCAAGCAGTTGAAAGTTCCTACCACAGGCATTTCAAGGAGACCAGATTATCTCAAAGCATTGCAGGCCTGGTTAGAGGCCAGAGATCCCTCTGATCCGGTGGTGGTACCGACAAGGGAAGGGGAGGAGGAGGTGCCAGTGAATGGGCCCACATCCCCTCCTGGCAGCAGTGTTTCCTCCAAAGGTCTTTCTCCTGAAGAAAGAGAAGAAAGGGCGAAGGAGCGAGCATACAACATGGAAATGGCAAAACTTAATATAAATGGGCAGTTGGAGATAGAGAATGCAAGGGGCCGGAGAGAAGCTGATATGGAGATCAAAAGGTTAGAGTTTGAAAGAGAGAAGTTAGCTTTTGAGCGTGATACCAAGTTGAGGGAGTTGGAGCTCAAAGCTAAAGAGTTAGAATTGAATCCCTCTGGTGGCAGCATCCCATCTGTGCCTGCAGAAAGTAGGTTTTATTTTCCCAAAGATGTGATCAAAGATTTTCAGAAGAATGAGGATATTGGTCAATGGTTTAAAGCATATGAGTTAGCATTGTTGGCCCACCGGGTCCCTGAGAAGGATTGGGGAGCGGGGTTGTGGGGTCGCTTTGTGAATGAGGGGAGAGATACCCTGTTAGACATGCCTGTTGAGGATAGGATGTCTTATGCTCATATGAAAGATGCTTTAATGTTAAGGTATGGCCTAACCCCAGAAAAGTACAGACAGGCCTTTAGAGAATGTAAGAAGTTGCCTGGTACTACGTGGGTGGAGTATGTGTCATATTTTTGCAGAGCCATGGATGGTTGGGTAAAGGGCAGCAAAGTGGAAAGTTATGATGCTCTTTATGATTTGTTTGCTTGGGAGCACTTGTCTAATAACTGTTTTCCAGAGCTGCGCCAGCACCTTATTGATAGCAAGATATCTAACCCTAGAAAACTTGCTGAAGAGGCGCACCGCTGGGTCAGTACCAGGGTCCACAAGGGTCCAGTGGGAGACTCAGCCAAGGGTGGGCAGGGTCCCCAGCAGAAGAGTGGGGGGGACAAGGGTAAACAGAGGGAGTTCCAGAAAGGGCCCCAAAGTAATCCCCAAGGGAACCAAGGGAAGGGTTCCCAGCCTCCCCCAGATAAGAAATCAGAGGCCCCGACAGGTAAACCTGTTCGTAGGGGCCCCATGACTTGCTTCGCTTGTAAGCAGGTGGGACACCGTTTTTATGATCCTCAGTGTCCCTTGAAGAACTCTAGTGCACCACCCAGTGCACCACCACGTGCCGCCCCCCGTCATTTGGCGAGTGTAGCCCTGGGAGGGGAGGAGATGGTTGCCCATGGTGGGGAGGGTCCCGCAGAGATGTCCCTGGTCTCTCTAGGAGACATGGAATTGGTCCCGCCCCCCCCTCTGCCTAGTAACACTAAGAAATATAGGCAGTGGGTGACCATTAATGGCCATAGAGTGGAAGTTCTCAGAGACACCGGAGCGAGTGTGACAGCTGTCAAGTGTCACTTGGTGTCCAGAGAGCAGGTTGTTCCCCACGCATTCTACCCTGTGATAGCTGCTGACAACTCCCAGAGAGAGTGTGAGGTAGCTCAAGTTTCCTTTGAATGGGGGGGAGTTTCAGGTACTCTTCAAGTTGCTGTAAGGCCCGCCATGCCTGTTGATTGTCTCCTGGGCAATGATTTGGAAGACTCCCCTTGGGCTAAGGTGGAGAGGGAGACACATTTGAAAATGTTGGGTGTGCCAGAGTGGGTGTGTGCCACCACTCGATCCATGACAGCAAGTAAGGGTGTTGATGGGGTTCTGGAGCCTGAAAGTATGGCCCAGGACCCAGCTGTGAAGAGAAGAGGCAGGGGGCGCGGGAAACCGTCCCCCGTAGTTCCCGTGGTCCAGGAGGAGGCAGACCTTGAGGGGTATGCCCTGGAACCCACAGGTGAACAAGTTGCTGAACTGGGAGACCTGCCCGAGCTGACCCACTGGCAGCAGGATGGTGGTCCCTCCAGGGAAGAATTCTGTGCAGAACAGAAAGTGTGCCCTTCTCTTGTGGGTATGAGGCAGCAGGCCTCAGCCCAAACCTCAGGTGATCAGTCAGGGTCACATTTTGTTTACTGGGAGAACGACCTCCTGTATAGCGAGCCTAAGGCTGCTGAGCCTGGGTCAGCCCGTGTGCTGGTGGTACCCCAGCGCTTCAGAGCCTTCCTACTGGGTTTGGCTCATGACGTTCCGTTAGCTGGACATCTGGGGCAAGACAAGACCTATGACAGGCTTGTCACCCATTTTTATTGGCCTCAGATGAGAAGGGATGTAGACATCCAGTGCAAAACCTGTCAAACTTGCCAGGCAAGTGGGAAAAGCGGGCGGAAGCAGAAGGCTCCCCTCCAACCTCTTTCCGTGGTCAGTACCCCCTTTGACCGGGTGGGGATTGACATTGTTGGGCCACTAGACCCCAAGACAGCCCTGGGCAACAGGTTCATCCTGGTCTTGGTGGACCATGCCACACGGTACCCGGAAGCCATCCCTCTCAGAACAGTGACTGCCCCTGTGGTGGGACGGGCACTGATGGGTGTTTTCTCCCGAATGGGGTTCCCCAGAGAGGTGGTGTCAGACCGGGGCACCAACTTCATTTCCAACTATATGAAGTCTCTGTGGAAGGAGTGTGGGGTAACGTATAAGTTCACCACTCCTTACCACCCTCAAGGTAATGGGTTGGTTGAAAGATTCAACCGTACCCTTAAAGGCATGATTATGGGTCTTGAAGAACCAATGAGGCGTAAATGGGACGTCCTCTTGCCATGCCTGTTGTTTGCTTACCGTGAGGTGCCACAGAAGTCTCTAGGGTTCAGCCCCTTTGAGCTTTTGTATGGTCACCCGGTAAGAGGACCTTTGAGTCTGGTCAAAGAAGGCTGGGAGCAATCTCCCAGGAAACCTCCCCAGGATGTATACAGTTACATGCTGGCCTTTAGGAACCAGACTAGGCGCTTCAGAGATCTTGCTCAGGCAAATCTGGAGGCCAGCCAGGAGGAGATGAAGCGGTGGTACGACCAGAAGGCCACTCTGGTAGAGCTTCAGCCTGGACAGAAAGTTTGGGTCATGTCCCCTGTGGAACCTTGTGCGCTCAAGGACAGGTGGACTGGACCATTTGAGGTTGTGGAGAAAAAGAGCGATGTCACCTACATGGTGGACTTAAAGTCTCCCAGGAACCCCTTGCGGGTCCTGCATGTCAACCGTTTGAAGCCCCACTTAGAAAGGTCCGAAGTGGGCATGCTCCTAGCTACAGATGCTGGAATGGAGGAGGAGAGTGAGCCTCTTCCTGACCTCCTGTCTGCAAAAGAGCAAGATGGGTCAGTGGATGGTGTTGTCCTCTCTGACACACTGACCCCTGAACAGCAGCAGGATTGTCGCCAATTGTTGGGACAATTCCCTGATCTGTTTTCCTTGATTCCTGGTGTCACTCAGTGGTGTGTCCATGATGTGGACACCGGGGACAGCACTCCTGTGAAGCACAAGGCTTACAGAGTGACTGACAAGGTCAGAGCATACATCAAGGAGGAGGTCTCCAAAATGTTTGCCTTAGGGGTGGTTGAGTCCTCTAGCAGTCCTTGGGCGAGCCCAGTGGTCTTGGTCCCAAAAGCTGCACCGCCTGGTGCTTCACCGGAACTTCGGTTCTGTGTGGATTACCGAGGACTCAATTCAGTCACCAAGACTGACGCGCACCCCATCCCCAGAGCTGATGAGCTCATAGATCGGTTGGGGGCTGCCCGGTACCTCAGTACGTTTGATCTAACGTCTGGGTACTGGCAGATCGCCTTGACTGATGGGGCAAAAGAGAGGTCAGCATTCTCCACACCAGATGGGCACTACCAGTTCCGGGTTATGCCCTTTGGGATGAAGAATGCCCCTGCCACCTTCCAGAGGTTGGTCAACAAGGTCTTGGCTGGACTGGAGGATTTCAGTGCCGCCTACCTGGACGACATCGCAGTGTTCAGCGCCAGCTGGGAGGAACACTTGCGCCACCTCCAGGAAGTGTTGTTGGCCCTGCGCAGAGCAGGCCTCACAATCAAAGCCAGTAAGTGCCAGATTGGGCAGGGTTCAGTGGTGTACTTGGGGCACCAAGTAGGGAGCGGCAAGGTGGCCCCCCTGCAACCCAAGATTGATACCATCCTGGCATGGGCACCGCCCAAAACCCAGACTCAGGTGAGAGCCTTCTTGGGTCTCACGGGTTATTACAGGAGGTTTGTCAAGGATTATGGTAACATTGTGCACCCCTTGACTTCGCTGACTTCCAGGAAGCAGCCAAGACTTGTGAACTGGACTGACGCCTGTCAGACGGCCTTTGACACCCTGAAAACTGCTATGTGCACAGCACCCATACTCCAGGCACCCGTCTTTTCTAAAGAATTTGTTGTCCAGACGGACGCTTCAGAGCATGGCGTGGGGGCTGTTCTAGCTCAGGTGAATGAAGAGGGCCGAGACTTACCTGTAGCCTTCATCAGCAGGAGGTTACTTCCCAGGGAACAGAGGTGGAGTGCGATAGAAAGAGAAGCATTTGCTGTGGTCTGGGCGCTGAAGAAGCTAAGACCCTACCTGTTTGGGACTCACTTCCGGGTTCAGACAGACCACAGGCCCCTCAGATGGTTGATGCAGATGAGGGGTGAGAATACAAAGCTGTTGAGGTGGTCCATTTCCCTACAGGGGATGGACTTCACGGTGGAACACTGCCCTGGCACAGATCACGCCAATGCTGATGGTCTGTCCAGATTTTTCCGCCTTAGTGATGAGGACTCCCTAGGGTAAGGGTAGTTCTCCCCACATTTCAGCTGGAGGGGACACGTGTTAGACCTGGCATCATTGGCATGAGTCTCTCCTCCATTTTTTCTGTTTGCCTCCTCTGTTTACGATGTTTTTGCTGGTATATGCTTTGGGCACTGTGCCACTGCTGATCAGTGCCACAGTGCAAGTGCTCCCTATGTGAAATTGCTGTATTGATTGACTTCCATGTTTGGCTTATTTGGTTTACTATCAGTCCCTAGTAGCGTGCACCAGGAGTGCCAGGGCTTGTAAATACAAATGCTGCTAGTGGGCTTGCAGCACATGTTGTGCCACCCACAAGAGCGGCCTAGTAAAAGTATGTCTGAAGGTCTACCATTGCTAGACCACGTGCAGTCTGACTGTCACGAGGACTGCGCAAGTACACCTACTTGCCAGTCCCTAAACCTTCCCTTAACTTCATGTTAGTCACCCCTATGGTAGGCCCACGGGCAGGGTGCATTGTAAGCATAAGGTAGGACAAGCCTGACAAGGTTGGCATGTCCTAATAGTGAATTACACCCATATTCGTTTTTCACTATTGTAAGGTAACCTGCTCTCCATCAGTTAGAATGGGCTGCCAGGATTATTAATGCTATAATCCTAGCGAGCTCGGGGAGCATGGTGCAATGTCGAGTTTGGTATCCCTGAACTCAGGGTTTAATAACGCATCCGGTTGGGTGGATGGTTTTTAGACTCTGTGTTTGAAAATAGCACTTTTAGAAAGTAGCTATTTTCTTGTCTAACTGTCTACCCATCTCTGCTGGTTCTGGTGTGCGTGTGACAGGAGCTGGGTGGCTCCAGAGAGTCTGAATGAGTCAGTGTGGGATGAGTGGGGCATTTGCATTGAGAGTAGGGGAAGAGTAGCTCCTGATAGCCTGCCCTGCCTGATACAATGCTGGCTCCGCCCCCCTGCCAGGCGGCTGATGACTCTGTGCCTGCCTGGGACTTTCCTGGCCCACCTCCTGCTGGGCAACTGATGGCCCTGCCCCTGCCAGTAACAATGCTGGCTCCGCTCCTGCTGGGCGGCTGAGGACTCTGCCCTGCCCAGTGAATAGGCCCGGTGCCTCAGCCTGGCAACACCCACAACAAACCCGAGATGGGGGGAAATTCCCCTGCATGGACAAAGGGATCAAAGCCAAAAAGGGGTATAAGAGAAGGACCCTTAAACCAAGAATTCAGATCACTTCTGACAAGGAAACCTGAACCAAGGACAAGAAGCCTGCTGATCTAAGGACTGCCTACCCCTTCTGCCAGAGCGCTGTTTGTTGGGGGAATCCTGCATTGCTTCTTTATTTTTGCCAAGGAACCAGGAGAGAGGAACTGTGTGTGTACTATCCCTCTTTGCTAAGAAAATCTCCAAGGGCTGGAAGAGTGCCAGTCTCCTGTTGAAGTCACAGGGCTAAAGGACTTCATCTGCTTAAAGTGCTATTTGCTGGAATTTGTGAATCCAGCACCTCTGAAAGAATCCAGCCATCTCGACGCCGACGGACGCCGCCGAATCCAGCTCGACATCGTGAGTAACGGCTCCAGTGTCCCGCTTCCTCGACGCCGGCCGCCGGGCCCGATCGACGCCAGCAACAACGCCAGTGAGTAGTGAGTTCGGCTCCAGCTCCAAGTGACCTCGTGTCTGCACCACTGCTGATCGCATTGACTTCGAGCCCTCTCGACGCCGTGAGTGCTGCTCACTCTTGCAACATCGACGACGCCGTATCCTGCTTCATCCCGTGAGCGCTGCTCCCGCCTGACTTTGGTCGACGCCGCTGCAGATCGCCCCGACTCCGAGGCCCGATCGACGCCGAAGACGCGACGCCGGACATCTCGACGCCGCTGATCATCGAGTGCTTCACTTTTCCAAGGTACTGTGTTGTTGGGGTCTGTGCGACTCCGGGCTCGACGTAGCGCTCCTCGCGGTCGACGCCGAACCTTTGGATTAACTTTGCCTCGACGTCGTGTGACTCCCGTGTGGGTTACATTGTTGCCAAGAACTGTGTTTTAGAGAAGAAGAGTTGCTTTTGATACTAAAGACTTTGTGCTAAGAAGAAACCGTGCTTGAACTATTATTTTTCCTCCCAAGAGTATTTATTAAGATTGTGGTATATTTTTGTCGTTATTTGGTCTTGTGCTAAGCCTTATATAAAAATACTTATTTTTATAATACTACTGTGTCGTGTCCATTTGTAGTGTATTCACTTTATTACTGTATGTGGTGATAAATGCTTAACGCACTGCCTCTGAGATAAGCCTGTCTGCTTTGCCAAGCTACCAAGGGGGGTGAGCAGGGGTTATCTAAGTGTGTGATCCTCTTGCCCTGACTAGAAAAGGTGTGTCCCTATTTGTCAGAAGTGTATACCTCTGCCAACTAGAGACAGCCGCTTCTAACAACGGCAGCTAAGGTGGAGGAGTTTACTGAAATGCTGACTGAAACAGGTAGGTTTTTAAAAGTCTGTGGAAGTGGTCATAGTTAGAACAGAGACGGAGTGCAGTTGGAAAAGAGTTCCAGGTGGTGGGGGCCATAGCAGAAAAACTCAGACCGCCGTGCTTCTTGCGTCTGGTTTTGGGAATAACAAGAAGATTGAGAGTTGCAGAGCGAAGGTCTCTGTGAGGGACATACCGTGTCAAGCAGGAAGTAATGAATGCAGGGGCTAAGTCAGATAAGGCTTTAAAGGTGATACAGCCCAGTTTGAAGGTGCAGCGTTTAATGATAGGGAGCCAATGAAGGCTACGCAGAAGAGGGGTGACATGCTGATATTTTGGCTGGCTAAAGATCAAACGGGCTGCCTGATTCTGAATAAGTTGTAACCGGTAGAGATGGATTAATGGAATTCCGGCATACAACGTGTTGGCATAGTCAAGTCTGGAAGTGATCATCGCTAGGATGACTAGAGTTAGGGCATCTCTGGTGAGGAACCTACTGATTTTACGAATCCGCCTTAGATGAAAAAAACAGGATGAGGAGACTGCATTGATTTGAGGTCTCATAGAGAGGTCCTCAGAGATGACCACCCCCAGACTCTTCATAGTGCTGACCGGGCTAGGTGGAGTCCCCAGGGAGGGGGGCCAGAAGGTGGAATTCCACGGGTTAGAGGAGCCCCCTACAAGTACCAGCTCCGTTTTTGTGGGGTTCAGTTTTAGCTGACTATGGAGCATCCACTCAGCGATGTTTAGCAGAGTGGTTTGAAAATTAAAACGGGAGGAAGGGAGGGAGTCAATGGGAAAGATTAACTGAAGATCGTCTGCGTAATTAAAAATATTGACCGGAGAATTACGGAGGGAGACAAGAAGAGGCTGTAGGTACAAATTAAACAGTAAGGGAGAGAGCGCGGAGCCTTGAGGGACCCCGCAGGTGAGAGGTGAGTAGGGCGCAGAAAAGGTGGATAAGTGTACTGCCTGAGTCCAGTGGCTCAGAAAGGATCTGAGCCAGTCGAGAGCCACCCCCTGGATGCCGGCATTGTTGACAGGGTCGATCAAGATAGAGTGATCGACCGTGTCAAAAGCAGCCGATAGGTCCAAGAGGACAAGGGCCTGAGGGATGTTATTATCGGCACCCTTCCTCAAGGCGTCCATGACGGCACCTATGACCGCCTCGGTGGAATGGAGGGGTCTGAAGCCAGCTTGTTGGGCATCCAGGAAGGAGGAGTTCTCGATAAAGGTACTCAGGCAGCGGGTGACGTAGGTCTCCAAAATTTTACCCAGATAGGGAAGGAGGGAGATGGGACGATATTTACTCAGAATGGTGGGATCAGCATTAGTTTGTTTTTAAATGGGTATGACAGCTGCCTGTTTAAAAGAACGAGGGACCTCCCCAGAAGCAAGAGAGTTGTTAAGCAAGGCTAGTGGGGGGCCAGGACATGCCAGGAAGGCCTCTCTGAGGATCTGTGGGGGGCAGCAGTCATTAGGGGAACCTGAGCTAACCTTGTGAAGAAGCGAAGAAAAATCATTTTGAGAAATTGGTGGAAAGTGAGTCAACCGGCTAGGATTCATGGGGGGAGGTGACGGAAGAAGTGATGAGGGGGAGGGAATGTTGTCTTTGATAGTGATAATTTTGTCTATAAAGTAAGAGTTCAAAGAATCGCACAGGGTTTGAGTCGGTTGGGGTTGGGGAGTGATCCTATCGGGTAGGGAAAGCTCATTGACAATAGAAAAAATGTCTTTGGCTTTAGTATTGGAGTCCAAGATGTTTTGGGAAAAATAGGCTGTTTTGGTAGATAGAATAGCTTTTTTGTAGGTGTTCAGGGTATCTACATAGACCAATTTAAGCTGAGGATCATAATTGCGTCTCCAACGGCGCTCTGCCTGCCGAAGAGCAAGTTTATCAGCCTTAAGCTGCTCGGAAAACCACCGTTGAGCGTCATGAGGGCGCTTAGCTTTAATGGTTTTATAGGGAGCCACTTTGTCACAGGCAGATAACAGCCAATCTTCCAGGTGGGCGGCCTGGTCAGCGACCGAGCTCGTAGGTACTGGAACGGAGGAAGCCAGTAAGGTATGGAAATCGGATATATTGGCTTTCTTCCAGTTACGAGCAGATAAATTGTTGATAAGAGGGGGGGGGCAGGGAGTGTGAAGATGAAGAGAAAAGGAAATAAAATAATGGTCAGACCAAGAAAAGGGAAGTACAGAGGGAGGGGAGATATCGAGGTTGGATGTCCAAACTTGATCCAAAATATGACCTTTGCAGTGAGTAGGAGTGTTAATGTGCTGGTAAAAATTCATGCCTACTAATAGGTCAGTAAATTGAGCAGAGAGATAGCTTTCGTGGGTGTCGGATGGCCAGTAGTTGAAGTCTCCAATGATCATGATATTGGCATGATTGATCGAGAGCTGAGAGATGGATTCACCGAAAAGTTGGGAGTATAAAGGCATGTAATCGGGGGGCCTATAAACTAGGACACAGACAAATGAGGATTTGGGTAAGGAGAATTTAAGGACGAGACAATCAGTTTTGGAAAAGGGGGTCGTAGATAGCTCCGAAACTTTAAGTTCAGAGCGGATAATGGCCGCCACCCCTCCACCGGACTTGCCGACGGGACGGTTAGCTTGCATTATGTAGTATCCTTCAGGAATAGCTGCGAGAATGTCAGGGCCAGAATCCTCGGTGAGCCATGTCTCGGCTAAAAGGAGGATATCAATAGTGCTACCATGCAATAGTTGGAAAACCTCGAGCTGGTGGCGAACTAAGGAGCGAGTATTTAAATACAGCACCCTCAAGGGAGCAAGTGTTGGGAACGTGGAGGTGCAAGGGGTGGGAGAATGTTCAGGGGAAGAAGGAATTTAAAAAACAGGGATTTTCGAGGGGACAAGAATACCACATTGTTGGGCGGCCCTAATAGCATGATCAGAGATGGGCCCTGGAAGGTTGTATTTATGAAGGTCAGTGGGGGAATACAATATAAAATGGGCATTACGGCGGGGCCCTGGGCCCGGTCGGCCACGGACGGGCACAGACGGGCTTGACTTGTACGCGACTTTGGCGCGAAGTCGGCGCTCCCGCTGCGCTCGTCCGCTGCGCTTCCGCCATACCGCCATTACATACCAGAGGTGAGGGAACACTGGACCGCTAACCTGCAATGAGTAGGTGCAGGGCGGAAGTGTTGTCGCCAGCAGGAAGTGACGCTCCTCAATCTGACCCTCCGCACAAACGGCACCAAGCCGGGGCGGAACGGGGCCACGAGCGGATGAAGTGCAGGTAGGGAAGCGCTTTACAATAAGCACAGCGTTAAACACAAATACACTTTTTTTAAAGAAAATTTTCGGTATGCTCTTAAATCAGCAGTTTCTATTAAAATGATTTCATCAGCGCCCACAAACACACATCCGCAGCCTAGAGCGCCGCGTCAGTCAATGGGCGGGAGCTGGAAGCGAAGGTAAAATACCCCCTGGCTCGGCAACACTGCACCGCTAACCTGCAATGAGTAGGTGCAGGGCGGAAGTGTTGTCGTCAGCAGGAAGTGACGCTCCTCAATCTGACCCTCCGCACAAACGGCACCAAGCCGGGGCGGAACGGGGCCACGAGCGGATGAAGTGTAGGGAAGCGCTTTACAATAAGCACAGCGTTAAACACAAATACACTTTTTTTAAAGAAAATTTTCGGTATGCTCTTAAATCAGCAGTTTCTATTAAAATGATTTCATCAGCGTCCACAAACACACATCCGCAGCCTAGAGCGCCGCGTTAGTCCATCGGAACACCTCACAATCTTGTGAGATTTCTAGGTACACACATATATCAACTCCCCAAAAGCTGGCATTACACCTCTAGCTCCCAAAGGAGTTAAGAAGTGTCCACTTCTGTCACTCCTTCAGAACCCAGGCCCCCGCTCTGTGGAACTCCATCCATCTGGTTGCATGCAGCACCTACAATCATTGGACATCCAGGAAGCTGATCAAGACCTGGCTTTTCACATCCATCTAGCTACATTTCTCTCTGCCGCCTGCTCTGCAAGCGCTGGTGTGCCCTGTTGCTGGGGCAGCCATGCGCAGTACAAGTCACCATAACATAACATAACATAACCTGGGTACACTAAAAATACTCCAGGCAAGAATCTTTTCAGCACTATAAGAAACTACAAATTATCTAACTTTGAGTTGGAGGGAAGTAGTGAAGCACAAAAAGAAGCTCATGAGTCACCTGATGTCAAAAATTCTACATAAAACCTGCACTTGTCTGTGGAAAAGAGCCCGGAAAAAAGCAACACTATCTCTTACTATCTAAAGGCTTACAGGACGTCAAAAAGATTCTAGAAGTAATGCAACAAGAGGCTACAGGATAAACACAGAAGACCAAAGCCACATTCTGCGGACCCATCACTCATATGTGCCTGAGGCGTGGAAAAAGAAGATGACTACTATCCTTGACATCACATAGTTTACCAAAGCACTCAGAGTGGTATTGTATCACAAATGTCCCCAGGGCCTAATTTTTTTCCTAGAGACCCCATTTCCCAGGGCCTTTTTTTTATTACAGGGGAAGAGGGCCGGTGGACCCCCTCTACCATTCCTTGTTAGGACCTGGGAACACCATTCCCCAAGCTGTTTTTTTTAATTAAAGGTGAAGCCCTGAGCCTCGTAAGGCCCTGGCTACCCCATCCCCAAGGGCCACTACTTAAAATAAAGGGTCCTCTCCACTTCTTGACAAATTTCAGCCCTAGGGGTGGACTCAGCAGGGCCTGAGAAGGCTCTGGGAGGGTAGTCCACATGGCCCCTCTCCTCATTATGGCAAATTTCAGCCCCAGTGGTGGGTTCTTATATGACTGAAGGAGTGGGGGGCACTCAACCCCCATCCTCCTTTGGACACAATTTGGTCCAAGGGGTGGGCTCCATATGGCCAGTGATGTCTCAGGGAGGGGGACTGCAGGTCCCCTCGCAACATATACAATACTTTCAGCTCCTGAGGTGGGCTCCCTGGGGTCTATGAAGGTGAGGTGAGAGGAACCACACTCCACCCCCACCCCATTAATAAAACAAAGTGGCTCTTGGCACCATTTCTTTATTTTATGATTCTGCTGGAGTTCCCTGGGATCATAGCAGTTTTTGCCAATTTTATTTAGTTTTTTTCCCCGGGGAGGGGAGTCCCTCTGGGTCCCCTCTATAGGACCTAGAGGGTCAAGGTGTCACATGGCCGTTTGGGACATTGACAGCTTCCCTAAGTTAGCATGAGCTCTGCAGCCATTATGCAGCTTTGCACATATTACTACATGGCTTTTTTTGTAAAGACTTTGTTCATACCTTTCACATGAGAAATGTCTGCTGTGGGAATTTTCTGCAAGTTCCTGATATTTGGTCTGAACATTGTGAACAAGGTCTATAACCAAAGCCCCTTGTTATTCTGTTCTGGTCAAGCCCCAGCACCTAGACAAAACATACCAATGCAGCTATTGTTTGAAATTCGTACTTTAGTATTATGGGGATACAAGCATAGGGGGCACACACTTGGAGAGGGACCTTTCCAGGGAGAAGAGTGAGACAGATCCTATGATGTAGAATTATCATATGTAGTCTATGGAATGGCATCTGCTGACAAAAGCCAGAGATCTTCTAATATATAATATTACCGCTTCTTAGCAAATGGATGGAGGCTAGGCTCCTTTGTCTTTTTAGGATATCTCCCTTTATAATTTATGCACTAGCTGCAATACTGACTGTATTTGTATTATGCATTTTCCTGCTTGTTGTGGCATGTATATTGCATGTTAGGGCACATTAGTTAAAATAAATATTTTAAACTGTTTTTGTGTCTCTGTCAGATCTTATTGTGGACAGGTACAAGAGTGCAAGGGTGTGTCTAGTAACCATGAGCCCTGAGAGATTCGTGAGTGTTGTGTTCTGGGGTGTCTAATCACTTGTTTCTCTGTGAATGAGTAGGAGGGCAAGGGATACACTATAGCTAGTCGGTGCTGGGCTTATGGGCACTCAGGTGGTAGGATGACTCAGTCCCTGCTCACTATGGTCCCATATCGTACACATAGTTCTGTTCTTGGGCAGAATCCCTACAACAAAGGTATCCCTACCCTCCTTCTTACATATTTTTTATTTCCAAGTTACAACTAATCAGAGTGATTGTACCCACTGTAGTCTGCTTCCTGCAAGAGCGTATAGGCCGAAGGTATCAAATTTCCCTGGGCCAATCAAAACACTAATTTCCCAAAAACTTCTGAACGGAAATTTTGTGTAATTCCTTTCAACAGTTTTTGCAGTAGCCCTGCCCAAAATAGGTCTATGGAAAATGCTTAGGGATTTTGCATTTTGGGACCCCCTTTTTTCTCAGCCCCCATTTGACGGATCATGCCAAAACGTTTAATGCATGAATTAGTCAAAAAGTAGCACCTTTTTGGAAAGTTTCCATGGAGATTCTTCAAATGTTGCGTGTTAGACCCGTCTGCTTCTGAGAGTCCCCTCACCACTATGATTTCTTTTGTTCCCCTGTACCTCCCAAAAATTTGTCGCTTTTCTTTGTCTACCAGGACTTTTTATGTGTTGTTTCATGGGGTTAGATGTTCCTTGACGCCCAGTTGCTCACAAGGTTTGTGGCACCTATTTACAAGGCGCCTGGCCCAAACCTGTGGCATCACAAACTGGGGTTGTCAGCCTGTATGAATGGTCCTAAAATGGTGGACACCCTTTTTCCTCATGTGAAGTGACTCCCATTGGAGCCTTCATGAACCCTGGCCTTTTGAGGGTTTGGCGCCCTTTGTTTGGCGCGCATTTCTGACAGGAATTCCTTTATTCTCCTCAGGTACACAAAATGGCTGCTCTAGAACCCCAGTACGGTGGCTGTGAGTGTCCTAAATACCCCTCAAGAGTGCCATGTCATTGTCACAGCCAGAGAAGGTTCTAGAACCTTCTGGCTCATGCCGGTACCCCAGGGCACTGGCTATATAAGGCCCAGTCCCTGGCGGCCATTTTAGATTAGACTAGATGATTGAAGATGAGATGATGAGATTAGATGAGAAGAGATTCCAGACTTGACACCAGATTGACACCTGCCCTGTTGACCCCTGAGGTGGCTGGTAGCGCAGGCAGTAGAGCAGCAAAGGGTTGCTGGCGTTGTTCTGACTGGCGTTCCAGTCAGCTACGTGAGAAGTGATCTAGCGCCTACAGCGCCTGCCCAGCGAGTACCTCATTGCCCCCAAAGACTGTGGCCAGATTTGTGTGCCTCCCCGCTCCCCCGGTGGTGAACTGTGACAGATTTCACGAGTCGCGAGGCGAGAGCAAGTTCGCCGCGACCGCGATCGTCAGCTGTGCCCCCTTGGCGACAGGCGCCTCTAGAGGGGAGCTCGGACGTCTCCGAGCCCCACCAGCGTAGAGCGCTTCCTGCGCAGATTGAAGGTGAGGTGGTGCGCCGGGGCGGGAAAAGGCCGGCCTTCGTTGGGCGGGACTAGCGTCTCTGCCACTCCCCAGTGACCCGGGAGCTGTAGCTGTGGGTGGGAACCACCCTGTATGCGGAAGTCGGAGGGAGGTCCGTGGAGCCCCTGAGAACCCTGTCGCTGTCGAGAGAAGTGCTGTGCCCGACTGATTCGAATTCTGATTGCAGCCGTTGTGAGGTGGGCCCGTTTCTTCATAGTGAATGCAGCGTTGTAAAGGAAATGTGAACCGGCATACATTTGACTGTGCGCGAAGGTTGTGTGACCTCTCCGGCAGCCCGTTCATCAGTCTAAAGACTTTGAACTGGTGCTGCCTGTGCTCTAGTGGTGCTAAAGCCCGTAGGCGCGCATAGACTTCACCGGCAAAAGCAGAGATCCTATCCTGGGGACCGCCGAGTGCAAATGATGTATTTACTGTGTTTCCTTGCCTTTTAGATATACGCGCATACGCCCTGAATGATCATTAAAAAGCTTTACTACCTACCACACTGCTGCGCTCGCGCTGGCACTAGCGCTGTGTATTTTTAGACTTCCTTGTTCTGTATTTCGGTTTGTTTTTGTTTTAACTTACCCCTGTTTTTAGCCTCCTTGCCTGTAGCTCGCGCCCCTCACGCCCCTCACCGCATATAAAAAGCACATTATCTGCCTACAAAGCACCACCACTTTCGTGGGGGGGTCAACTTTAGGCGCCATCTTTGATTGGGGCATTTCATCCACGGCGGTCGCCATCTTGGAGCGGACTCGCGCGCTAAGGGCTGACTGGAGCGCCTATTTAAGGCGGTCCTTTGTGTGGCGGTGGTCTTTACTACCTACCACACTGCTGCGCTCGCGCTGGCACTAGCGCTGTGTATTTTTAGACTTCCTTGTTCTGTATTTCGGTTTGTTTTTGTTTTAACTTACCCCTGTTTTTAGCCTCCCTACCTGTAGCTCGCGCCCCTCACGCCCCTCACCGCATATAAAAAGCACATTATCTGCCTACAAAGCACCACCACTTTGGTGGGTCCGGGTCCTGGGGGTCCACTTTAGGCGCCATCTTTGATTGGGGCATTTCATCCGTGGCGGTCGCCATCTTGGAGCGGACTCGCGCGCTAAGGGCTGACTGGAGCGCCTATTTAAAGTCGCTCCCTTACGCGCAGCGGGGCGCGCAGGTGGACGCCTTCGCTTAGCCTGAGTCGTGCCGGAGTCCTGCCCGTCTGCGCCCGTCAGCGTTCCGGAGGCGTCGGGGCGGCGGTAGACTACGGTCCGGTTAGGCGTGGGTGAGGATGATTTGTTACACCTCGGCGACGCTGCGCGCTATGCAAACCTATTTCAGCTCCTGTCGCGTGGTCTTTCCGGGGCGCTTTAAGGGTAAACGGCGCTGCCCGGGCTGCGGCTGGTCGCCTACTTGGACACCAGCCAACGCCCATAGGCTAGTTGAGGCTCGTGTTAAACATCTATGCCTGTTGCTCAATACGAGGTCAGTAGGTAGCCATGCCCTGCACATATATGATCTCCTTGTCAGGGAAAATCCTTTATGTCTTCTTCTGAACAAAACCAGGTTGGGAGAGGCGTCCAATCCGGACATTTTCTCTGCCATTCCACCGGCGTATAACATTTTCCGGCAGGACAGAGCGAAGGGAAGGGGTGGCGGAGTAGCTGTGGTGGTGAAGAAGAACGTTTCCTGCTCTGTTCTCCCCTTGAATCCCATCGGGGGCTCTGAGTCTCTTGCCTTTACACTTAGATTATCCCCGGGCCAAGCGTTTAAGGGGCTGCTGGTTTACAGGCCACCAGGCCCCATGGGCTCTTTCTTGGAGGACTTGCAGATAGCTATCTCCGAGTTGGTGCTATCTACACCGCATTGTGTGGTAGCAGGCGACTTCAATTTCCACCTTGACGTGATAGATGACCCGGATGCTATTGAACTGCTGGACATTACATCCCCGCTGGGCCTCGCACCGTTTGTGTCGGGTCCTACACATGAGAAAGGGCACACCCTTGATCAAGTGTTTTCGTCAGTCCCGATTGCTGATATCGAAACCCTGCCGGTGCTCTGGACGGACCATAGGCTGATTAGGTTCTCCGTGCTGGAGAATGGGCAGCCGGACAACAGCGCTCCCACGTTGCCTAGACCAGCCTTGAGAGCGTTGCACAGAGTGATGCCTGATATGTTGGAGCAGGCGCTCACGGAACATCCCTGCCACCTCTCGGGGGATCTGGAAAGAGACACTGAGGCTCTGCAGCTGTGGTTGACTGAAAGGTTGGAGGATCTCGCCCCTAAGGCAGCCCCCCGGTCCACGGTAATACGGCAATCTGCGCAGTGGTTCACGGATGCGCTGCGTGTGGCTCGCAGCCAATGTAAGGTTGCTGAGCGGGCCTGGCGCCTTCAGTACGACGGGGAGGCTAAAATTGCCTATAGGGCGGTTGTGAAGGCATATCACCGGGACATCCTAGGTGCTAAGAAAGAATATCTTGCTAGGAGGATTGAGGCGTCGGCGAACTTCTGTAAGGAGATCTTCACCATTGTGAAGGAGTTCACGACCGCTAGCTCCCACTCACCCCCGCCAGTATCATCGGATGCGTGGGCGTGTGATCTCGCCAGTTTTTTTACCAACAAGATCAAGGCGATTCAGGCCTCCTTCTTGGAGAGGTCGGAGGAGGGCTGCTACGGCCCCGGGGCGGGACATGGGTTACCGTCCATGCCTGTCGCTGTGTTGTCAGACTTTCCAGCCGTTTCCAGCGATGCGTCCCGGGTGCTGTTGGCCAGTCTTAAATCAGGCTCGCCACTAGACCCCTGCCCTGCCAAATTTTTGGCCGGGATGGCGGCGGTGGTGAACCCCCTGGTCAACCCTATCCTCAATGCCTCCCTGAGGGAGGGGAGTGTTCCACGCACCTGGAAAAGGGCGATGGTAATCCCCCTCCTGAAAAAGCCTGGTCTTGATGCCGAGGTTCTGGCCAATTATAGGCCAATTTCACTTCTCCCGGCTCTGGCCAAGATCACAGAGAAACATGTCCATGGCGTCTTGTCGAGCTTTTTAGAAGCCAACAATCTGCTCCATCCATCCCAATCTGGATTCCGTCCTAATTTCAGCACGGAAACGGCGTTGTTGGAGGTCTCGGAGATCATCAGGGAGACCTTGGATGTGGGCGGCAAGGCCATGTTAGTCATGTTGGACCTGTCGGCGGCCTTTGACACCGTCCCCCATGAGGCGCTCCTCGCCAGGCTTTATGACATCGGCATTAGGGGGACGGTGTTCAAATGGTTTACATCTTTTCTTGAAGGCCGCCGCCAGACGATCTGGGTTTCCCAGAGCTCCGCCGAGATGCCGCCATTGGGAGTCGGGGTTCCACAGGGTTCTGTGTTGAGCCCGTCGTTGTTTAACATCTTCATGTCCCCTTTGGCGGCTGCAGTGGAGGCCTATGGGGCCCAGATCGTGTCCTACGCCGACGACACGCAACTCCTCTTCACATGCGTAAAGACCAGGCATTTGATGGAGAGAGTATTCGGGGCTGTCTGGGAATGGTCTTCGACTGGTTCCAGCGGAACAGTTTGAAGGCCAACTCCAGTAAGTTGGAGGTCTTATTCTTTGGCTGTGCCACCGACCCTGAATGGCGGGCAATGGTGGCCATCTGACATGTGTCCTCCCGCACAGTCATCACAGGTTGCCAAAAACCTTGGTGTCAAGCTGGACAACAAGCTTTCATTGAGAGCTCATGTCCTTGGGCTGGCCGGCACCTGTTTCGGCATTCTGAAGATGCTCCGCAAGTTCCTACCATTGCTGTCTGTGGAGCATAGGCGGATTACTGTGCAAGCGCTCATTGGATCCAGGTTGGATTACGCCAACGCCCTTTTCCTTGGCCTTCCTGATTATTTGGTCCAGCGCCTGCAGGTGGCACAAAACTCTGCTGCCCGCGCCATTTTTGGCCTGCATAGGCGAGCACGAGCTTCTGGGTTGCTGCATACGCTTCACTGGCTGCCTATCCGGAAGCGGATCATGTTTAAATCCCTGACTCTGATGCACAAAGCATTGTTTGGTTTAGGTACTGGATACCTGCAGCGAAGATTGGCCTTATATTGCCCAGCCCGCTCACTGCGGTCCGAATCTCTCTTTAATGCCGTGGTCCCGCGTGTGAGGAAGGCCCACACTGGGGGGCGCTCCTTCAGCTTCAAGGCTCCCCAGCTGTGGAACTCGCTTCCGCTGGCGCTACGCAGCACCTCCAATCTGCTTCAGTTCAGGAAGAGCCTGAAGACTTGGCTTTTTAATCTTTAGGCTTTTTCTGGTGGGTTTTTCTTTTTTTTTCTTTGTATCTGTTGTTCCTTGTTGTGTTATTCTACACCGAGCTGCCTGTGGAAAGCGCCGGGACACTCTTTTAGAGTAGCCGTGCGCTATACAAACTCAATATAACATAACAAGAGTCCCAAACCTTATTTTGTGCTCAGAGAAGCCGTATAAATGGTCATTGAAAACAACATAAACTGTAAGAGTTATCTTTCTCATTTGAGACGTATTGCAAATGTGATGATCCTAAAGTATTTAATTGGTGGCAGCGATACCAGAAGAAACATGTGGTTGTTTATTTAAATGAACCAATATTTATTCTGATATTTATTCTGATATTTATTCTGATATTTATTGTGATACTCATTCCTGAAGTTATTCTATTTATTAATACTATTTATTACCAGAACTGTATGACCAAAAGAAATGTGTATGTGTCTTCCCAGTCAATCCTATTTACAACAAAGAACTTTTATATAAAGGAATCGTATTTTTCTACAGCAGTGGTGTGGTGTCCTTCTTTTTGGTGTGGATGTACAAGGAGTTATTATTGGGTCAGAGCCGGCTTAACACTACAGCCTTCACTTGCCTTGTCACTTGAGCCAAGCTACCCCCTTTGTGCTGGGCTTGCCCATCGCAGGTCCAACATAAAATTGGTGCTCAGCGGGTGGGATTGCGAGCCGTGCTTGTTTTGTACCCCATAATAATTCAGTGTGCACCACAGGTACACACCCGGAGTTTTCTCCTAGCGGCCCTCAAATTCAACGTTTTGCTTTTTCCAAATTCTTTCCTGGAGGTGGGTGGAAGTGACCCTCAAAGTTCTTATCCTGGTCACCTACTTCGGGGTGGTGGTCCACACTTTTCACTGACAAGATGGAATTCGAAATGTCAGAGCTGGAGACCTATACTGTGGCACAGCTCAAGGATTTCTGTCAGGAGAGGGGAGTGATGGTCAGGCGAGGGGCCAAAAGAGAGGAGCTCCGTACTAGTCTGCGAGCATGGGTGGAAGCACACACGGAGGGAACGGTGGAGGAGGTGGAATCGGACAGAGGTACTGTCATTGATAGGACTGCGGAATGTCCCCCGGGGGTGGGTGAGATGTCAATCAGCCCCAAGGCAACCTCACGGGAGGGAAGCAGTGTGTCATCAAGAGGGTTGTCAGAAACCGAGTTAGCTGACAGGAGAGAGGAAAGACTGTTAAGGTGGGAAATAGCAAAAATGGAGTTGGAAGAAAGGAGGGAGGGGAGGAGGTTGGAACATGAGTCCAAGCTGGAGATGGAAAGGAAAAGGATGGAACACGAGTTCAAGCTACGAGAACTTGCATTCCAGGCCCCTAACAACACTCCGACGGGTGTCGAGTCAAAGGAATTTGCCGGGGAGCCCAGGCCCCATTTACCCAAGGATGTAGTCGCCAGTTATACCGCTGGAGACGACATAGCCAAGTGGCTGGCAGCCTATGAGGTCTCCTTAAGAGCCCATGGGATCCATGAGAAGCATTGGGGTGGTGGATTATACCGGTACATGCCTCCGACAGGTAGGGATGCCCTATTGGCCCTAGACCAGGAGGAACAGGTTAATTACCCCGCCATGAAGGTGGCGCTCATCAGGAAGTTTGGGTTGACCCCCGAGAAATACCGGCAAAGGTTTAGGGGCAGCCACAAACTGAGCTCACAGAATTGGGTTGACTTCCTGGATTTTGCCAAGAAAGCCCTGGATGGGTGGGTCCAAGGTAATGAGGTGGAGGACTATCGAGGATTGTACGACCTAATACTCAAGGAACATCTACTCGAGAAATGTCTTCCCGAGCTGAGGCAACACCTGGTAGACAGCAAACTTACTTGCCCCCGTAAGCTTGCTGAGGAGGCGGACATTTGGGCAAGTACCCGAGTGTCCACGAAGGGGACGGGAGGAGATTCTCAGAAGTCTGGACAGGGCGCTCCCCAGAAGAAAGAGGGGGGAGATAACAAGAAGCAGGAGTTCTCCAAAGGCCCCCAAAATACCTTTAAGGGGAAAGGTTTCTTCTCCACTTCTAAGGCTAACCCGCAGAAGAACCCTAATCCTGGCCAGAGTCAGCAGCCAAGGGTTATCCATTGCTATGAGTGCAGTGGTATTGGACATTATAAGGGAGACGTGAAATGCTCAAAGAGACCACCCCCTCCCACTGGAGGAAAGGCCCCGGGAGTCGCTAGTGTAGCGCTCGGGGAGGAGATGCCCTTAGTTAAGGGGGGGAGTGGGCGGGTGTCACCTTAGTGTCCCTGGCTGATCGGGAGATGGTTCCAAAGATCCAGGTGCCCTCAAATACCACCAAGTATGGGCAATGGGTCACCATCAATGGCCATAGAGGGGAAGCTCTGAGAGATACAGGAGCCAGTATGACTATGGTAAGGAGTCATCTGGTGTCCTCAGAGCAGGTGATTCCAGGCGCACTTCATCCAGCCGCGATGGCTGACGGCAGAATGGGCCACTATCCTGTGGCCGAGGTTCCCTTTGAGTGGGGAGGGGTTGCAGGTTCACTTCGAGTTGCCGTAAGCCCCGACGTGCCAGTCGATTGTCTGCTGGGTAATGATATGGAGCACAATGCTTGGAAGGAGGTGGAATACCGGACTCATACTGAGATGCTGGGTACACCTGATTGGGCCTGTGTGAGTACCAGGTCTGCGGCTGCTCGGGAGGAGAAGTCGCGTGGGTTGGAGCCTGGAACAATGGCCCACCCAGCTGCTGATGAGGGAACATTTCGAGGACAGGAGGAGCCTGCCTCGATGTCCATGCCCCATGAGACGGATAGGCCACCTGTGGAGGTGGACCCGGAGTCCGCGGAGGAGGACATGGTTCCGTTGGAGGACTTGCCTATCCCCGCTGAGTGGCGAGTGGAAGGAGGACCATCCAGGGAGGAACTGAGCAAGGGACACAGGGAATGTCCCGCCCTCGAGGGTCTGAGGCAACAGGCTGAAGCCCAGGCAGCAGGTAACGAGTCTGGGAACTATCGTGTTTACTGGGAGGATGGTCTCCTCTACAGTGAACCCAGGGTGCCAGTGCACGGATTGTCACGGGCCCTGGTAGTCCCACAGTGTTACCGAGCCTTCCTATTAGAGTTGGCTCATGAGATTCCCTTGGCAGGACACTTGGGTCAGGACAAGACCTTTGCCCGGCTTGTCCCCCACTTTTATTGGCCCCGAATGAGGGTGGCGTCCGACACATACTGTCGGTCGTGCGTGTCATGCCAAGCCAGTGGGAAAACAGGGACGAAGCTGAAGGCTCCCCTGGAACCACTTACCGTCGTTGGCACCCCCTTTGAAAGGGTGGGCCTCGACATTGCTGGGCCCCTAGATCCACCTACATCATCCGGTCACAGGTTTATCCTGGTCCTGGTGGATCACGCCACAAGGTATCCAGAGGCAATTCCTCTGAGAACCATTACTGCACCAGTAGTGGCAAAGGCCCTGATGGGGATCTTTACCCGAGTGGGATTCCCCAAGGAAGTTGTGTCTGACAGGGGGACCAACTTCCTATCAGCATATATGCGGGCCATGTGGAAGGAGTGTGGAGTGACTTACAGGTTCACCACTCCTTATCACCCACAGACCAATGGTCTTGTGGAAAGGTTCAACCAAACCTTGAAGCGTATGATCAGAAGTCTACCCGAAAGCCTGCGGAGGAAATGGGACGTCCTCCTACCCTGTTTGCTCTTTTCCTACAGGGAAGTGCCGCAAAAGGGAGTGGGCTTCAGCCCCTTCGAGCTTTTGTACGGGCACCCTGTACGTGGACCTCTCTGCCTGGTGAGGGACTCCTGGGAAAAGTCTCCCCGGAAAGTTCCCCAGGATGTGGTGAGCTACATGCTGGCCTTCCGAAGCCAAATGGCTAAGTTGTGGAAGCAAGCTTCTGACAACTTGGAAGCCAGTCAGGCAGTTATGAAAGCATGGTATGACCACAACGCTCACCCAGTGGAGTTGGAGCCTGGCCAGAAGGTGTGGGTGATGGAGCTTGGAGAGCTGAGTGCCCTCCAGGACCGTTGGACAGGCCCCTATGAGGTATTGGAGAAGAAGGGCAAGTCTACCTATCTGGTGGATGTAAAGACCCCTCGGCATCCGCATCGGGTGTTACATGCCAATCGCCTCAAGCCCCACTACAAGAGGCCCGAAGTCATGTTGGTTATGGTGACTGACGGATCGTAGGAAGAGGACACGGAGCCTCTCCCCGACCTTTTTGCGTCTCAAGAAAAGGATGGGTCAGTGGAGGGAGTGAAACTCTCGCCAACCCTGACTCCTGAGCAGCAGGAGGAATGTCGCCAGGTCTTGGGATCATTCGCTCCTCTGTTCTCCCTTGTCCCGGGTAAGACCCACCTGTGTACCCATGTGAAGTCAAAGTCTTACCGGCTGTCTGACAAGGTGAAGGCCAGTATCCAAAGCGAAGTAGCTAAGATGCTGGAGCTAGGAGTCATCGAACCTTCAAGTAGCCCTTGGTGTAGCCCGTGGTTTTAGTTCCTAAAGCTGCCCCACCTGGCACCACACCCGAATTGAGATTCTGTGTGGACTACCGAGGACTAAATTCGGTAACCAAAACGGATGCTCATCCGATCCCTCGGGCGGATGAATTGATTGACCGGTTGGGAGCTGCCCAATATCTCAGTACCATTGACCTCACTGCAGGGTACTGGCAGATTCCCATGTCTGATGGAGCCAAGGAAAGGTCAGCCTTCTCCACACCTGATGGACACTACCAGTTTTGCGTCATGCCCTTTGGGCTCATGAACGCTCCTGCCACTTTTCAGCGGCCGGTGAACACGATCCTCAAAGGGATGGAGTCATTCTCTGCTGCTTACTTGGATGACATAGCTGTCTTCAGTAGCAGCTGGGAGGATCACTTGCAGCACTTGCAAGCCGTTCTCCAGGCCCTGGAACGGGCTGGCTTGACGATCAAGGCCAGCAAATGTCAGATTGGACAGGGGTCGGTAGTGTACTTAGGACACTTGGTGGGCCGGGGAACGGTGCAGCCCCTTCAGGCGAAGATTGAGGCAATCATGGCCTGGAAACCCCCCAAGACCCAGACTGAGGTCCGAGCCTTCCTGGGCCTCATAGGTCCCCTCGTGGCGGGATGCCTGGCTTTCACCTTGTGGACACCCTGCCGGGGTTTCTCACAGGGGAATACCAGGATGGGTTCCCTAAGCAAGCGCCGGGACGCTTACGGGCAGCCGTGCACTTTACAAATCCAGCACATTTACATTTACATTTACAGGTTACTACAGACGATTCATGAAGGGGTATGGCACTATCGTGGCACCCCTTACAGAACTCACGGCCAAGAAGCAACCCAGGAGAGTCATTTGGACGGAGGCTTGCCAGCGAGCCTTCAACACTCTGAAACAAGCATTGTGTAAAGCTCCAGTCCTGAAGGCTCCAGATTTTTCAAAAGAGTTCATTGTCCAGACAGATGCATCCGACATTGGCATTGGGGCGGTGCTATCGCAACTCAATGAAGAGGGTCTGGATCAACCTGTGGTCTTTCTGTCACGAAGACTGCTTCCCCGGGAACAGAGGTGGAGTACCATCGAGCGGAAAGCCTTTGCGGGGGTCTGGGCACTGAAGAAGCTGCCACCATATTTGTTTGGTTCACACTTCCTTGTTCAGACAGACCACCGACCCCTTTGTTGGCTCATGCAAATGAAGGGGGAAAATCCCAAACTGTTGAGGTGGTCTATCTCCCTACAGGGAATGGACTTTCGGGTGGAACACCGGCCCGGAGTTGACCACGCCAATGCAGACGGTCTCTCCAGGTATTACCGCCTTAGTGTTGAGGACTCCCAAGGGGTTGGGTAGCTCTCCCCACTTTCAGCTGGGGGGGACGCGTGTTAGACCTGTCTGCTTCTGAGAGTCCCCTCACCACTATGATTTCTTTTGTTCCCCTGTACCTCCCAAAAATTTGTCGCTTTTCTTTGTCTACCAGGACTTTTTATGTGTTGTTTCATGGGGTTAGATGTTCCTTGACGCCCAGTTGCTCACAAGGTTTGTGGCACCTATTTACAAGGCGCCTGGCCCAAACCTGTGGCATCACAAACTGGGGTTGTCAGCCTGTATGAATGGCCCTAAAATGGTGGACACCCTTTTTCCTCATGTGAAGTGACTCCCATTGGAGCCTTCATGAACCCTGGCCTTTTGAGGGTTTGGCGCCCTTTGTTTGGCGCGCATTTCTGACAGGAATTCCTTTATTCTCCTCAGGTACACAAAATGGCTGCTCTAGAACCCCAGTACGGTGGCTGTGAGTGTCCTAAATACCCCTCAAGAGTGCCATGTCATTGTCACAGCCAGAGAAGGTTCTAGAACCTTCTGGCTTGTGCCAGTACCCCAGGGCACTGGCTATATAAGGCCCAGTTCCTGGCGGCCATTTTAGATTAGACTAGATGATTGAAGATGAGATGATGAGATTAGATGAGAAGAGATTCCAGACTTGACACCAGATTGACACCTGCCCTGTTGACCCCTGAGGTGGCTGGTAGCGCAGGCAGTAGAGCAGCAAAGGGTTGCTGACATTGTTCTGACTGGCGTTCCAGTCAGCTACGTGAGAAGTGATCTAGCGCCTACAGCGCCTGCCCAGCGAGTACCTCATTGCCCCCAAAGACTGTGGCCAGATTCGTGTGCCTCCCCGCTCCCCCCGGTGGTGAACTGTGACAGATTTCACGAGTCGTGAGGCGAGAGCAAGTTCACCGCGATCGTCAGCTGTGCCCCCTTCGCGACAGGTGCCTCTAGAGGGGAGCTCGGACGTCTCCGAGCCCCACCAGCGTAGAGCGCTTCCTGCGCAGATTGAAGGTGAGGTGGTGCGCCGGGGCGGGAAAAGGCCGGCCTTCGTTGGGCGGGACTAGCGTCTCTGCCACTCCCCAGTGACCCGGGAGCTGTAGCTGTGGGTGGGAACCACCCTGTATGCGGAAGTCGGAGGGAGGTCCGTGGAGCCCCTGAGAACCCTGTCGCTGTCGAGAGAAGTGCTGTGCCCGACTGAATCGAATTCTGATTGCAGCCGATGTGAGGTGGGCCCGTTTCTTCATAGTGAATGCAGCGTTGTAAAGGAACTGTGAACCGGCATACATTTGACTGTGCGCGAAGGTTGTGTGACCTCTCCGGCAGCCGTTCGTCAGTCTAAAGACTTTGAACTGGTGCCGCCTGTGCTCTAGTGGTGCTAAAGCCCATAGGCGCGCATAGACTTCACCGGCAAAAGCAGAGATCCTATCCTGGGGACCGCCGAGTGCAAATGATGTATTTACTGTGTTTCCTTGCCTTTTAGATATACGCGCATACGCCCTGAATGATCATTAAAGAGTCCCAAACCTTATTTTGTGCTCAGAGAAGCCGTATACATGGTCATTGAAAACAACATAAACTGTAAGAGTTATCTTTCTCATTTGAGACGTATTGCAAATGTGATGATCCTAAAGTATTTAATTGGTGGCAGCGATACCAGAAGAAACATGTGGTTGTTTATTTAAATGAACCAATATTTATTCTGATATTTATTCTGATATTTATTATGATATTTATTCTGATATTTATTCTGATACTCATTCCTGAAGTTATTCTATTTATTAATACTATTTATTACCAGAACTGTATGACCAAAAGAAATGTGTATGTGTCTTCCCAGTCAATCCTATTTACAACAAAGAACTTTTATATAAAGGAATCGTATTTTTCTACAGCAGTGGTGTGGTGTCCTTCTTTTTGGTGTGGATGTACAAGGAGTTATTATTGGGTCAGAGCCAGCTTAACACTACAGCCTTCACTTGCCTTGTCACTTGAGCCAAGCTACCCCCTTTGTGCTGGGCTTGCCCATCGCAGGTCCAACATTGCTAAAGTAATCAGCAACACCAAAAATGCTTTTCCTATGGAACAGCTGACCCAACTATGGCGTTCCTTCCTCCTTCTGTGCCAGCTGAGATTCTGATAAACACAGATGCACTCTGTGTTTCTGGTTTTGAGGGTGATGATCTAAATATTCTCCCGTTTTAGGCACAGTTGGTTTTATTTATATTGTCAGAGAAGTGGTAAAGCTAGGGTGTGAGTTGAGAAACATATTCCTGAGAAACATGACAGAAATAATTGTTTTTTACGTTGCAAGCAACTCTAAAATAGCAATATATATTATATATCTAGCAGTCATAATGAATGCAATAAGTAGAAGTTTACAACACTACATGTTCTCAAAATACTATTTCGTACAGATGCTTGAGTGTGGAATTCTAAGCACAAAAGGTGGGGGGCAGGTTTCTCAGTTACCACTGGGGCCCTGAAAACGAAGGGGTTGTTTGTTTACCAGAAAGCCCCTCTACCCTGTGAGATAGGGTAGAGTGTGTGTCTTTTGTTCAACCAGATCAGGCTTCATGAAATATAGCACATTGAACCAAGTCCATGTGCCATAGGTTATGGGGAGTAAGCCTGTAGATTTAGAGTATTCCCCTAAGACACTTAACATTTTGATCATTATTTGCAACTAAACAGTTTTTTGCCTTCTGTAAACCATTAACATTTAATAGACCATTATCGTTTGAAACTAACTACTCTTAGTCATTTTTGTAGAGCATATTGTGATTCACAAACTATTGAATGCATGTGAAATTTGTTGGCCAGACTCAGGTTCGGAACTTAATTCATCTGGTTTATGGCCCCCAAATAAACGCATAGAAAGATACTAACACCGGTCAGACCTCCTGAGGATCACTGACACCTTGCAGCTGGCATTCATGCGGCAGTAAACAAGTCAGCTCATATTTACAGGGAAGCAAATGGGTGTCTCACATTATTCATTGTTTCACTTACCCTCAAACACCTCACTGCATCAGTACTGACCATGATTTCATAGTAGGTGAAAGGTCATGTGTCCACAGACTCAGTGTTCCGTAGCTTGACCATGCTGCTTGAGAGGCAAGGCGTGAGCTTATTGCAAATGGTACACTTGAACTTCCTTCACAGAACCATCTGCTACCTCAACATCACACTCCAAAGAGTCCCCCATGGAAACAAAGAAAAAAAATTGGCCCAAATAACACACTTTCCTAGCCCCTGAGGTGAGGCTGTCTCAAGAAGAAGGAATTAAGTATGATTTCGTTGTTATCCTTTTATGAAGTACGATGGAGCAGGCCTTACTGCTGCGGTTTCTGGTCTTTCAGTTGTATGTTTAGAACTATTATAGTTCTTTTCTGAAACTATATTTTAGTGCGTGTCTTGTTTGTATGATTAAACGTTCAAGCAGCAGATTTGCGTGACAAGTACACATTTTGTTTGCACTGTTAAGTAGTTACAAGTCTCTTATCAGTGTTATTGATATTGTTGTTGTACCCAACACCACTAATAGTTTGGTTTTAATGACCACTGAAATTGTACAGGTGTATTTCATGTGGGTCAAGTGAATGTGCGTGCAAATGGGGTGTGGATAATTTCTATCTTCCATCTGCATAGGACAGGAAGTAACATCACTGGTATCCTGTCAACACCGTCTTTAAAAGAAGAACCCAAGCAAAAGGACTATTTTCCTTCTTCCACCTGAACAAGAAGTAGCATAGCTGGATTTACCATCATCCTCATGTCATCCTCCAAATGGAACACCTATTATTGAAGATCCATGTCACAACTAACATCGCACTCAGCGGCATTCTCATTTACAGATCACCGGGACAGCTCATCAACTTCACTGACCCAATCACAGACTTTGTTGCACTACTCACCCTTGACGCTAGCAACAACATCCTACTTGGAGACCAGAACTTCCATCGGGAAGACCACACTGATCCCAACGCAAATGCACTCATCAAAAAACGTATACACCTGCCTCTCCCTCATAGAGTAAAGGGACCTACTCACATCACCAGACACTTCTTGGACCTTATTATCAGCAACTTCGACAACATGCCCAGTTTCCTGGGCAGACCACGCCCTCATTAAGTTCTGCATCCTCGTTACAGTCCAACACATATGTATAATAACATAAACATGTGCATTTGTAAAGCACACTTTCAGCCCTAACGGGGTATCTTGGCACTGAATAACAGATGTTTATTGTTTCCTAACTCAATCTTACTCATTTTATTGACCTCAGATGGATGAAAGGCTGAGTGGACCTGCCGGGATTTGAACCTGTGGCCATGAGGTGGAACACAGGCCCCTGCAGTGGATGCATTAGTCCACTGAGCCACCAGACCTGGCATTAACTGCCAGACCATCCACCAGACCCGGCACCATCACCAGACCAGCCGGCCAAAACTGGAACAGCATCACTGACCCATAGCTATCAAGAATTTCAACAATTAGATCACCTCCTGTGCTGACTACCTGGCACTAGCACAGCAATACAACAAGATCAAGATCCCAAGCAAGTTTGTACATGGAGGAACACAAGATGATGAACCACCACTGCAAACAACTGGAGGGCTAATGGAGAATGAGCCAGGACAATTAAGAAAGGAGGATGTTCAAATCTGCCCTGAGACACTACAACCAAATAATGCAGACCACCAAATGTGCCACTCTGACTGACAACATCGATTCCATCTCAGAAGTACCATTTTGGAGTATTTCACTTTACTAGCTGCCTCCTCTAACACGATCAACCCCGTCTAGGACCTCTGCAACAATCTTTCTCAATTTTTCAGCAACAAAATAACTACCATTTAGAGCAATTTCAACCCTCAACTGGAACCACCAGACCTCACCAATTGCCACCTGATCTCATCCAAAGAACCAGTGCTAAGCACATGGACCATCATTATCCTAGCAGAAACTGCTGTCACCATGAATTCCATCCACTCCGGCCCAGCATCAGACACCTGCCCCCACTACACATACTCCAAAGGACTGCAACCCATCAGCGCTATGCTCACACCCTTTCTGAAGGTCTCTATCCTAGATGCTTTGAAGCATGCAACTATCCCTCCATTGCTGAAGACACCATCATTGAACCTTGAGCTCTCTCCATCTACTGACCAATCTCCCTGCTACCATTCACGGCCAAGGTCTTGTAGAAAACTATCCACAGATGACTCACTGAATACTTCAATAACCACAAACTCTTCTACAGCAATCAATCCAGTTTCAGAACCATCTGCAGCACTAAAACTGCCCTCATCACTCCCATTGATGACATTTGAATGACTCTGGACAGAGGAGACACTAAAGCCCTCATCCTGCAGGACCTATCTGCAATATTTGTCATAGTCTACTACCTCTTCCTCATTCAACACCTATATACATCAGATTCCAAGTACATGCACTCCAAGGAAACTGCTCCTTCCTGACTAGACAGATCCAATCATCAGTCTGACACCCTACACGTCAGTTTCCCATTATCTAATTTTCAGCGTTCCTTGAGGACCCTTCCTGAGCCCAACTCTCTTCAATGCATACATGATCCCTCTAACCAGCATCTTAAGCTCTGAGAACATTAACACCTTCTTTTAAACTGACAAAATGCAACTCATTCTGACGCTCACTGAAAAGATGCCTAGTCCTCAGATCAACTTCAATGCCTGCCTGACTAAAATCGTCCACTGGATGAAGAACAACTGCCTGAAGATGAACACTGACAAGAACAAAATCAGAATGTTTGTGAAGAACACTTTACTACCTAGTGTCCAACAGAGCTAGGACCGATAACCACCACCCACACCAAGAACCTCGGAACCATTCAACAGCAAACTCGATATGACCGCCAAAGTCAATGCTGTTACCATCTCATGCTTCAATACCCTATAGATTGTGAGGAAAACTTTCAAATGGCTCCCAATTAACACTCAGAAAAAAGTCAAACACGTCCCGGTCCCAAGCAAACTGGACTCTGGGAACACCCTCTCTGCCACCATCAACAAAAAACTCACCAGAAGGCTGCTGGCCAGTAAGAACTCACTGCGCTCATATCAAATCACGCCACACCTCAATGAACTCCACTGACTCCCGATATAAAAACAAGCACAATTCAAACTCCTCACCCACACTTTCAAGGCACTATATAACACTAGCCCAGCATACCTCAACAATCATATCTGCTTTCACAAACCTTCCAGACATCTTCGCTCACATGGACATCTACTTACAAACTTCTACTGTTAGAAATGGGGGTCTCTATTTGGCAAGGGTTTATACCCTTGTCCAAGTAGGGGCCCTTCTTCTTAGTCAGGGTAGGGAGGATACACTCCTAAAATATACCCTGCTCACCCCCTTGGTATCTTGGCACGAGCATACAGGCTTATCTCAGAGGCAGTGTGTAAAGCATTTGTGAACTCATACAGTAATACTGTGAAACCACTACCAATGGACACCACACCAGTTTAGAAAAATAAGTAATCTTTTTCTAAACCAAAACAAGACCAAACCAACAAAAATCCACAATACAGTACTAAAAATATGATTGTTAAGAGGTAAGAAATAAGGTGACATTTCTGTCCTTAAACGCAAATGGGTTGAATAACAGTCAAAAGAGAAACGCTATAGAGAGCTGGTTACAAAATCTCTGCTCTGAGGTTACCTTTATACGAGAGACGCACCATAGGGTCTTATCAGATTGTGAAAAAAATCTTTAAAAACTGGGTGGGTTATAGTTTCTCATCTGTGTCAGGGATGGCGCAGAGGGGTGTGAGTATTCTCATAGGAAAACATGTCCAGTTCCAAATTGAAGGCTCGCATTCAGATTTGAGTGGCAGATGGGCATTTGCATATGGGAAATATAATCAGGTAAACATAATACTTGCCACAATATAAGCACCAGTTATAGATGACCCAATGCCTATTTTGCAACTAAAGCATGCATTGACGGGCATACCAGGTCAAATACTATGGGGGGGAATTTTAATTTTTTACAAAATCCTTTAATTGACTCGACCAGAAAAGACCGGCGCCAAAATAAACCACAAGTAGCCATTGCCTTGCAAAGTTGCAAAACAGATTTGGACATTTTTGAAGGCTGGCGTTTTCAAAATCCATCTAAATGTGAATACTCTTGCCATTCTGCTAAATATGACTCAGTATCCTGGCTGGACTTCTTTTTAATCTCACATGGTCTTGAAATTTGTAGATACGAGCACTTAGCATATGCATTCGCACATCATGCACTCATCAAGATGGAAATTAATATAGGTAATTTGGAAAAGGAAGTATCTAAAAGATGGTACTTCAACAAACAAAATGTCGCAGATCCGCAATGGTGCACAGAAATTGAGGAGGAGATAAGGTTCTTTTTTAATCTTAATAGATGCTCGGCTCCAATCAATGTAGTATGGGACGCCTTTAAAGCTACATTTAGAGGCCTAATTACCTCTAAAGAAATTCCAAAACAGAAGGCTAAAAGGGAGGAGAGAGTGGCTCTACAGACTAGTTTGGCCCATTCAAACCAAGAGCACTAAAGAACCGGGACCCTCGATACTAAACAAAATGTGTTGAATGCTAAAAAGAAAATGAGGGAATTCTATTACGAACTAGGGGATGCAGCTAGCAGTCTATACTTACAGAAGCTCTATGAAGAGAGTGAGTACACAGGCAGACTGCTAGCCTGGCAAGCCAAAGAAAACCAGGTTCAGAATAGAATTGACTGCTTATATGACACAGCAACCAAAGCCCGTATGAAGACCACATCATCCATAGGTGAGATGTTTTTTAATCATTATAAGGAGATTTATCAGACCACAGAACAGGCTACGATGGAAACAATCCACGAGTTTTTACAGGAATTACAAATTCCAAAATTAGGAAATGATTATAAAGAGCTGCTCCTCGCTGAATTCACAAAAGTAGAGCTACATGTGGTCTTAAGTTCCTTACCTAGTGGTAAAGCCACTGGGGAAGATGGTATCCCAGGAGAATTTTTTAAAGCATTTTCTGAAATTCTGAGCACCGAGTTTTAAACACTTGCTAATTATATAATATAAGGAGGGACACCACCGGAATATTTTCGCACTGCAGTAGTAGTCAGTATTTAAAAAAAAGAAAAATATAAAGAAAATGTAAATTCATATAGGCCAATAAGTCTATTAAACACTGACTATAACATTTTCACCAAACTGCTCGCTAACAGATTAAATAAGATGGTAGGATCACTTATCGGGGCAGACCAGTGTGGTTTTATAGCAGGGAGACAGCTCCACACTAACACACAATTTTTATTGGAAGCCTTGGATTTTTTTAGTGTTAACAAAGTAGAGGCACAGATCTGGTTTTTAGATGCCGAAATGGCTTTCGATCTTGTCTCGTGGAACTGCCTCTTTGCGATCATGGAGAGCTTTGATTTTCTGAATTAATTTGTATTTTTACTGAATCAACTTTATAGACACTCTCAGGCGCAGATTTTAATTAATGCAGTAAATGTAGGGACTTGTCAAATAAACTGAGGCACTTGGCAAGGCTGTCCTCTCTCCCCTATTGTATTCGCTTTATTTATTGAACCGCTAGCTATTGCAAATAGGGGGAATAGAGCTCATACGGCACCAGAATCAGGAATGACTAACATAAAACTATATGCCGACGACATCGTCTTATTTTTTAATACAAAGATAGCCAGCCAGTTGGAAATTTTGAAAGTATTTACGAACTTCCAAAAATTAGGTTGTTATGAAATAAATAATACCAAAACAAAATCATTCTATGTAACTGCACTGTAGATACCTTATTAACTTAGTTTAGACAGACCTATAATACCCGCCCTAAGAGATATTTGGGAATCTATATAACCGAAAAAATGGAAGATCTCTATTTATTAAACTGTATCCCATTACTAAAAAGGGTGAGCTCCAAGTTAACACGATGGAATCAACTCCCATTGTCAATAATGGGACTGGCTGCTCTAATTCGAATGTCCATTCCACTTTTTAACTTTCCTTTTATCGCAGCCCCATGTGCAATCCAGGCTTCCTTTTTTAAACAGATAGATGGTATGTTCTCTTCTTTTTATGTGCAAACAAGACACCGAGGTTGGCACTTAGCACTTAAAACTCCCCGGTCACGGAGGGAGGATTGTCTCTCCCAAATATGAGAGACTATTATTATGCGACATTTGCACATCACAGTTTTAGTTTTTTTTTTCTGGACGCCCAAGAGGCGGATAATTTTATTATGAAAAAGATTTTAAGAGAACCTAACATTATTGACCCAGCAAGAGTGACCAAGTACCCTAAGAAAGTATGATATATGACCCTACAATGGTTATTCAAACAAAGAGCCCAGCTTTTGAAATAATATGACATACTAAGAATTAACAGCTCAATGAGACTAGTGAATTTACACACAGGAGAGATGGGTATTCTGGATAAAAATACACTTAGATTTTTGAAAGAAAATGGATATGATAAAATCCAGGATTTCATCGTGGGGAATAGTTGGAAAACTTGGGAAGAAATCGAAATAGGGCTTCAACACTCTAATACAATTTTAAAATGGCCTTTCATTAGACTCAATGCTACACTGGCAAAATTAGATATCGTTAATTTATTACACAAAACGTATCTAAGTCAAGCCCTAAATAGTCCCATACAGTGGAAGATAAGTACCTGGATAAAAAATGTTAATGGGAACAAACCGTTTCCATTGTAAGAAAAGATCAGAGATAGATGGAGAAAAAGAGAAGACATAGAAATTAATAAATCAACCTGGGATAAATTAAATAAATATAATAAAGTTATTTTCCAAGGAGCAAATTTTAAACGGATGCAATTTTACTCAAACTGGTTGATTTATAGAACACCCTCTTTTCTCCATAACATATAGCCCCAAGCAGAATATAAGTGCTTCCGATGTGAGGAGAAGGGAAACTGGAAACACATTATATGGGAATGTTCTAAAATACGGAATCTATGGGAGGAGATTGAGAAATACCTCAAAAATACAATAGATCCCCAAATCACACTTAAAGAATCTATTGCAGTTTTGGGCTGCTCTTCTTTTGCCTCTCCCCACGATGAAAGTTTATTCATCGCAGCACTAGTAGCAAGATCTTTAATCCTGCAACTGTGGAAAACAGATAAAGTACCAACCCTTAACACATGGAGATCAAAATTATTTAAAATACATGGGATGGAAAAGAAATACGCATTAAGATCAGAGGCAGTGAGAAAATATGAGAAATATTGGAGTGTGTTCGAACACTAGTCCTCTTGACATTACTTTCTACCTTGTTAAGATACGAGCTGGGTCATAATTGCTGGTGGGTCTAGTTTGCTCTTAGGAATTTATGTATTTATGTATTTATGTATCTGATTAAGGAATTTCTTGCACTTTATTCTGTATTTCATACAAATAAGATTTTGAATGTCGCACATTGCACTTTAAGGGAATGATCTTTTTTCCATGATCAGAAATTGTGATTGCACTATGGAGCATTTGTAGTTCGCCATGTAGTTAATTTGTGTAGTCGTTTTGGATAGCTGGAATGTTATATGAGACTTATATATATGTATTTTGTAGCCTATATCTGTGTGTATGAAATTTCAATAAAAATAAAAAAAAGAGGTAGACACAGTTCTGTTCCAAGAAAATGTTGGATGCGACACTTTTACACGAAGTATTTTGGATGCGTCAAAGAAATGCGAACAAAAAGGGTTGCAGGAAAGGTGATGAGTTGGTTCCATACTGCTGCGCATGGGAGGTGATTCGACGGTTCCTTACCGGAGAGACGGTAATAAGTTGGTTACTTACTGCATGGGGAGGTGATGCATCATTTTCTTACAGGGCCCCCCAACAATGCAACAGACTTGACACTGCGATGCGATGCGTGACAATCTGGTACAATGTGATGCGTCGGTTCTTCCATAACAAGGCCTGCGTCAGAATCGGTTCTATGACCTCAGAGATTGGTGCATAGGATTCGTCTCACTGCAGACACTTCAGCCGTGAACAAGGGCTGTGTCGATTCTTCTACAGCGGTGATGCGTCGGAAAATTCTTCTCACACCGCTGCGATGCGTCGCAAAAAGGCGATGCATGGATTTGTATATTTCTTGCAGTGTCCAGTCCTAAAACAATATCCAGAGGTCCAGAACACCGGCAGACACCTCTCAGCAGGTCAGAACTCCCAGAAAAGGAGGTAAGGAGGGACTGGGGGGGAAGTCTTTGTGTCTTTGACACTTCAGAACAGGAGGCAAGCTCTACTTCAAACCCTTGGAGGCCTTCCTCAAGCAGGGGACACAGCACACAGCACAGACCTTCTTTCCTTGGCAGAAAGTAGCAACATTACACCAACGCCAGACAACAAACAGCACAGGGGCACTATTAATTCTCAGTTTCTCCAACTCTTCTCCCTGGCAAAGGTTACTCTTGATTTACCGAAGTAATCTTTGAAGTCTTTTCTATCCCTGAGACTGCCAACATGAGGCAAGTTCTACTTGAAGCCATTGGAGAAGACTCTAACAGCAGGATGATGAAAGCACAGTCCAGTCCTTTCCTTGCCCAAGACGGAAGCAACCACTACAGGCCAACCCCAACAGCACACAGCACAGAGGCAGTACTCCTCCTCCAGCTTTCCTTGGCCTTCTTCCTGGCAGATTCCTCAGTTCAGCAGTAATCTAAAGTTAAGGGGTCTGGGCCCCACTTTTTTTTAGCACAAATTCCTTTGCTATCTGGTGGCAGATAAGCTCTTTACCCAGCCAAAACCAGTTCTGTCCTCTCTGGTGCAGCAGCCCGGCAGGAGGTGGAGACAGCATTGTGTAAGGCAGACAAGGCCTATTCAGGTGCAAGGGAAATCTCTGCCCACCACTCTAAATGGAGACGGGACCTATTCAGGTGCTAGTGAGAACTCCTCCCCCTACTCTGAATGCAGCCCATTTCTATTCAGCACAGCACTGACACATTCAATAAAGGCAGGACATACATCAACCCATTCCCCGGTGGCCATCTGAGAGCCTGCACATGCCAGCGTCTGTTATTAAAAATCCAGACAGTCAATCCACAAACCAGCTGAGGAACACTGGATGGCTAAGCAAGAAAATACCCACTTTCTAACACTGGTATTTTCAAACACTCAATATAAAAATCATCCTTACTAAAGTATGCATTTTTATATTCTGAGTTCAGGCATACTAAATTCCAACTTTCTATCTTGTCCCAATGGAAAAGTATATTTATAAGATGGCATAAATGAAAAGATGCCTAGTCCTCCGATCAACTTCAATGCCTGCCTGACTAAAATCGCCCACTGGATGAAGAACAACTGCCTGAAGATGAACACTGACAGTAACAAAATCAGAATGTTTGTTAAGAACACTTAACTACCTAGTGTCCAACAGAGCTAGGACCGATAGCCACCACCGCCACCCACACCAAGAACCTCGGAACCATTCAACAGCAAACTCGATATGACCGCCAAAGTCAATGCTGTTACCATCCCATGCTTCAATATCCTGAAGATTGTGAGGAAAACTTTCAAATGGCTCCCAATTAACACTCAGAAAAAAGTCAAACACGTCCCGGTCACAAGCAAACTATACTCTGGGAACACCCTCTCTGCCACCATCAACAAAAAACTCACCAGAAGGCTGCTGGCCAGTAAGAACTCAGGGACCAAAATCATTCTCAGCCTCCCACACTGCGCTCATGTCACATCACACCACACCTGAATGAACTCTACTGACTCCCTATATAAAAACAAGCACAATTCAAACTCCTCACCCACACTTTCAAGGCACTATATAACACAAGCCCAGCATACCTCAACAATCATATCTGCTTTCACAAACCTTCCAGACATCTTCGCTCACCTGGACTTCTACTTACAAACATCTACTGTTAGAAATGGGGGTCTCTATTTGGCAAGGGTTTATACCCTTGTCCAAGTAGGGGCCCTTCTTCTTAGTCAGGGTAGGGAGGATACACTCCTAAAATAATCTCTGCTCACGCACTTGGTATCTTGGCACGAGCATACAGGCTTATCTCAGAGGCAGTGTGTAAAGCATTTGTGAACTCATACAGTAATACTGTGAAACCACTACCAATGGACACCACACCAGTTTAGAAAAATAAGTAATCTTTTTCTAAACCAAAACAAGACCAAACCAACAAAAATTCACAATACAGTACTAAAAATATGATTGTTAAGAGGTAAGAAATAAGGTGACATTCCTGTCCTTAAACGCAAATGGGTTGAATAACAGTCGAAAGAGAAACGCTATAGAGAGCTGGTTAAAAAATCTCTGCTCTGAGGTTATCTTTATACAAGAGACGCACCATAGGGTCTTATCAGACTGCGAAAAAATCTTAAAAAACTGGATGGGTTATACTTTCTCATCTGTATCAGGGATGGCGCAGAGGGGTGTGAGTATTCTCATAGGAAAACATGTACAGTCCCAAATTGAAGGCTTGCATTCAGATTTCAGTGGCAGATGGGCATTTGCATATGGGAAATTAAATCAGGTAAACATAATACTTGCCACAATATATGCACCAGTTATAGATGACCCAATGCCTATTTTGCAACTGAAGCAAGCATTGACGGGCATACTAGGTCAAATACTATGGGGGAGGGGATTTTAATTTTTTACAAAATCCTTTAATTGACTCGACCAGAAAAGACCGGCGCCAAAATAAACCACAAGTAGCCATTGCCTTGCAAAGTTGCAAAACAGATTTGGACATTTTTGATGGCTGGCGTTTTCAAAATCCATCTAAATGTGAATACTCTTGCCATTCTGCAAAATATGACTCAGCATCCAGGCTGGACTTCTTTTTAATCTCACATGGTCTTGAAATTAGTAGATACAAGCACTTAGCAAATGCATTCTCAGATCATGCACTCATCAAGATGGAAATAAATATAGGTAATTTGGAAAAGGAAGTATTTAAAAGATGGTACTTCAACAAACAAAATTTTGCAGATCTACAATGGTGCATAGAAATGGAGGAGGAGATAAGGGTCTTTTTTAATTTTAATAGAGGCTCGGTTCCTATCAATGTAGTATGGGACGCCTTTAAGGCTATATTTAGAGGCCTAATTACCTTCAAAGAAATTCCAAAACAGAAGGCTAAAAGGGTGGAGAGAGCGGCTCTACAGACTAGTTAGGTCCATGCAAACCAAGAGCACTACAGAACCAGGACCCTCGATACCAAACAAAATGTGTTGAATGCTAAAAAGAAAATGAGGGAATTCTATTACGAACTAGGGGATGCAGCTAGCAGTCTATACTTACAGAAGCTCTATGAAGAGAGTGAGTACACAGGCAGGCTGCTAGCCTGGCAAGCCAAAGAAAACCAGGTTCATAATAGAATTGACTGCTTATATGACACAGCAACCAAAGCCCGTATGAAGACCACATCATCCATAGGTGAGATGTTTTTTAATCATTATAAGGAGATTTATCAGACCACAGAACAGCCTACGATGGAAACAATCCACGAGTTTTTACAGGAATTACAAATTCCAAAATTAGGAAATGATTATAAAGAGCTGCTCCTCGCTGAATTCACAAAAGTAGAGCTACATGTGGTCTTAAGTTCCTTACCTAGTGGTAAAGCCACTGGGGAAGATGGTATCCCAGGAGAATTTTTTAAAGCATTTTCTGAAATTCTGAGCACCGAGTTTTAAACACTTGCTAATTATATAATATAAGGAGGGACACCACCGGAATATTTTCGCACTGCAGTAGTAGTCAGTATTTAAAAAAAAGAAAAATATAAAGAAAATGTATATTCATATAGGCCAATAAGTCTATTAAACACTGACTATAACATTTTCACCAAACTGCTCGCTAACAGATTAAATAAGATGGTAGGATTACTTATCGGGGCAGACCAGTGTGGTTTTATAGCAGGGAGACAGCTCCACACTAACACAAAATTTTTATTGGAAGCCTTGGATTTTTTTTGTGTTAACAAAGTAGAGGCACAGATCTGGTTTTTAGATGCCGAAATGGCTTTCGATCTTGTCTCGTGGAACTGCCTCTTTGCGATCCTGGAGAGCTTTGATTTTCTGAGTTAATTTGTATTTTTACTGAATCAACTTTATAGACACTCTCAGGCGCAGATTTTAATTAATGCAGTAAATATAGGGACTTGTCAAATAAACAGAGGCACTCGGCAAGGCTGTCCCCTCTCCCCGATTGTATTCGCTTTATTTATTGAACCGCTAGCTATTGCAATTAGGGGGAATAGAGCTCATACGGCACCAGAATCAGGAATGACTAACATAAAACTATATGCCGATGACATCGTCTTATTTTTGAATACAAAGATAGCCAGCCAGTTGGAAATTTTGAAAGTATTTACGAACTTCCAAAAATTAGGTTGTTATGAAATAAATAATACCAAAACAAAATCATTCTATGTAACTGCACTGTAGATACCTTATTACCTTAGTTTAGACAGACCTATAATACCCGCCCTAAGAGATATTTTGGAATCTATATAACCGAAAAAATGGAAGATCTCTGTTTATTAAATTATATCCCATTACTAAAAAGGCTGAGTTCCAAGTTAACACGATGGAATCAACTCCCATTGTCAATAATGGGACTGGCTGCTCTAATTCGAATGTCCATTCCACTTTTTAACTTTCTTTTTATCGCAGCCCCATGTGCAATCCAGGCTTCCTTTTTTAAACAGATAGATGGTATGTTCTCTTCTTTTTTATGTGCAAACAAGACACCGAGGTTGGCACTTAGCACTTAAAACTCTCCGGTCACGGAGGGAGGATTGTCTCTCCCAAATATCAGAGACTATTATTATGCGACATTTGCACATCACAGTTGTAGGTTTTTTTTTCTGGACGCCCAAGAGGCAGATCATTTTTTTATGAAAAAGATTTTAAGAGAACCTAACATTATTGACCCAGCAAGAGTGACCAAGTACCCTAAGAAAGTATGATATAAGACCCTACAATGGTTATTCAAACAAAGAGCCCAGCTTTTGAAATAATATGACATACTAAGAATTAACAGCTCAATGAGACTAGTGAATTTACACACAGGAGCGATGGGTATTCTGGATAAAAATACACTTAGATTTTTGAAAGAAAATGGATATGATAAAATCCAGGATTTCATCGTGGGGAATAGTTGGAAAACTTGGGAAAAATTCGAAATAGGGCTTCAACACTCTAATACAATTTTAAAATGGCCTTTCATTAGACTCAACGCTACACTGGCAAAATTAGATATCGTTAATTTATTACACAAAACCTATCTAAGTGAAGCCCTAAATGGTCCCATACAGTGGAAGATAAGTACCTGGATAAAAAATGTTAATGGGAACAAACCGTCTCCATTGTAAGAAAAGATCAGAGATAGATGGAGAAAAAGAGAAGACATAGAAATTAATAAATCAACCTGGGATAAATTAAATAAATATAATAAAGTTATTTTCCAAGGAGCAAATTTTAAACGGATGCAATTTTACTCAAACTGGTTGATTTATAGAACACCCTCTTTTCTCCATAACATATAGCCCCAAGCAGAAGATAAGTGCTTCCGATGTGCGGAGAAGGGAAACTGGAAACACATTATATGGGAATGTTCTAAAATACGGAATCTATGGGAGGAGATTGAGAAATACCTCAAAAATACAATAGATCCCCAAATCACACTTAAAGAATCTATTGCAGTTTTGGGCTGCTCTTCTTTTGCCTCTCCCCACGATGAAAGTTTATTCATCGCAGCACTAGTAGCAAGATCTTTAATCCTGCAACTGTGGAAAACAGATAAAGTACCAACCCTTAACACATGGAGATCAAAATTATTTAAAATACATGGGATGGAAAAGAAATACGCATTAAGATCAGAGGCAGTGAGAAAATATGAGAAATATTGGAGTGTGTTCGAACACTAGTCCTCTTGACATTACTTTCTACCTTGTTAAGATACGAGCTGGGTCATAATTGCTGGTGGGTCTAGTTTGCTCTTAGGAATTTATGTATTTATGTATCTGATTAAGGAATTTCTTGCACTTTATTCTGTATTTCATACAAATAAGATTTTGAATGTCGCACATTGCACTTTAAGGGAATGATCTTTTTTCCATGATCAGAAATTGTGATTGCACTATGGAGCATTTGTAGTTCGCCATGTAGTTAATTTGTGTAGTCATTTTGGATAGCTGGAATGTTATATGAGACTTATATATATATGTATTTTGTAGCCTATATTTGTGTGTATGAACTCTCAATAAAAAATAAAAAAAAAGAGGTAGATACAGTTCTGTACCAAGAAAATGTTGGATGCGACACTTTTACATGAAGTATCTTGAATGCGTCAAAGAAATGTGAACAAAAAGGGTCGCAGGAAAGGTGATGAGTTGGTTCCATACTGCTGCGCATGGGAGGTGATTCGTCGGTTATAAGTTGGTTACTTACTGCATGGGGAGGTGATGCATCAATTTCTTACTGGGTTCCCCAACAATGCGACAGACTTGACACTTCGATGCGATGCGTGACAATCTGGTACAATGCGATGCGTTGGTTCTTCCATAACAAGGCCTGCGTCAGAATCGGTTCTATGACCTCAGAGATCGGTGCATAGGATTCGTCTCACTGCAGACACTTCTGCCGTGAACAAGGGCTGTGTCAATAATTCTACAGTGGTGATGCGTCAGAAAATTCTTCTCACACCGCTGCGATGCGCCGGAAACAGGCAATGCATGGATTTGTATATTTCTTGCAGTTTCCAGTCCTAAAACAATCTCCAGAGGTCCAGAACACTGGCAGACACCTCTCAGCAGGTCAGAACTCCCACAAAAGGAGGTAAGGAGGGACTGGGGGTGAAGTCTTTGTGTCTTTGACACTTCAGAACAGGAGGCAAGCTCTACTTCAAACCCTAGGAGGCCTTCCTCAAGCAGGGGACACAGCAAACAGCACAAACCTTCTTTCCTTGGCAGAAAGTAGCAACAGCACACCAACGCCAGACAGCAAACAGCACAGGGGCAATATTAATTCTCAGTTTCTCCAACTCTTCTCCCTGGCAAAGGTTACTCTTGATTTCCAGAAGTAATCGTTGAAGTCTTTTCTATCCCTGAGACTGCCAACATGAGGCAAGTTCTACTTGAAGCCATTGGAGAAAACTCTAACAGCAGGATGATGGAAGCACAGTCCAATCCTTTCCTTGCCCAAGACGGAAGCAACCACTACAGGCCAACCCCAACAGCACACAGCACAGAGGCAGTACTCCTCCTCCAGCTTTCCTTGGCCTTCTTCCTGGCAGATTCCTCAGTTCAGCAGTAATCTAAAGTTCAGGGGTCTGGGCCCCACTTTTTTAGCACAAATTCCTTTGCTATCTGGTGGCAGATAAGCTCTTTGCCCAGCCAAAACCAGTTCTGTCCTCTCTGGTGCAGCAGCCCGGCAGGAGGTGGAGACAGCATTGTGAAGGCAGACAAGGCCTATTCAGGTGCAAGGGAAATCACCGCCCACCACTCTAAATGGAGTCTGGACCTATTCAGGTGCTAGTGAGAACTGCTCCCCCTATTCTGAATGCAGCCCATTTCTATTGAGCCCAGCACTGACACATTCAATAAAGGCAGGACATACACCAACCCATTCCCCGGTGGCCATCTGAGAGCCTGCACATCCCAGCCTAAGTTATTAAAAATCCAGACAGTCAATCCACAAACCAGCTGAGGAACACTGGATGGCTAGGCAAGAAAATACCCACTTTCTAAAACTGGTATTTTCAAACACTCAATATAAAAATCATCCTTACTAAAATATGCATTTTTATATTCTGAGTTCAGGCATACTAAATTCCAACTTTCTATCTTGTCCCAATGGAAAAGTATATTTATAAGATGGTATAAATGAACTCCCAGTCTATTCTATGGGGCAGATGGCCTTTCAATAGTGAAAAACGAAAAACACTGTATTTCACTATCAGGACATGTCACACACCACATTCAATGACCTACCTTTCACATATTTTGCACCCTGCCCATGGCGCTACCTTGAGCCTACCTTAACGGTGTCTTAAATGTAATGAAAGGGATGGTTAGTGCCTGGCAATTGGGAGCACTAGCCAGGTCAACATGGCAGTACCAAACTGCGCACAGACACTGCAGTGGCAAGTCCAGTGCTTAATTTGGGCCAGTACTTTCTGGTGCTTAGCACTGGCACTAATTTCTTAGGGCCAGGTCAACAGAGTACAGTTCTGCCAAGTATCATGCATCAGACGCCAACGCCTCTGACACCTGTGTACCTCAATAACTGTAACCATGGCCTGGGGAAGGAATTTAGTTATTCTCAATATGACAAGGAAGGCGGTTGGATAGGGCTGTTTGTGGGCTCCTGTTCTTTTTTTCCTCTACATCACTGAATTTTCCCATGGGGAGAAATGATTGGGTTAAGGATGTGTCCATGTAGAGTAAAAGTGATGCCCTGTTCCATGCAGATTAAGCAGTCCAGGGTTTGCATTAACGATGTGGTGCACTGTTCTGTGCCACCATGCACAATAAAGTCTATGTGCAGAAGAGGACAGATTCAGAAGAGGCACATTTCTGCAGTGGGCTGCTGGGCCACATTGTGAGGGGTAGACAGAGAGGATTTAAAAGTAGTACTATATTATTATACATTATTCCATTGTAATATTGCTTCGGAAAGTATCTTTCAGGATTGGTGGGTCCCTCAAACCCTTTTCTACGCCAGTTGAGGATGTGGATGGAGCCAATAAAGGGAGTGGGTGCAGCCAGTCGAAGAACTAGGTGGGGCCAGTGTAAGTGGGTGTGGCCTCCTACAAAAATGTGAGCACCTGGACTTAATATTTTACAAATTAAGCACTGGCAGGTCTGAGTTACATTTACAGGCAGCTCATGTGGGTGGCACAATCAGTGCTGCAGGTTCAGTAGCAGCATTTGACTTACAGGCCCTGGGCACACACAGCGCCCTGTACTAGGGACTTAGTAGTAAGTCCAATAAGCCAATCATGAAAACACCAATTCAGATTCACAATTCACAGAGAGAGCATATGCACTTTAGCACTGATCAGCAGTGGAAAAGTGCAAAGAGTCCTAAAACCAACACAGACAGGGCCCAAACAGGAGGTCAAAAAGCCTGGGGATAAAACCGCTGGAAAGGCCAGGACTAACATCTACGAATACGGAAAAAAAGATTTGTTGGTTCAGCTTTCTACTACACATGAAATTACCTGTCACTGCACATAAGAGCCTTGTCTCATCTTGAATTCTGCAAGCAGCTGAAGACCTGGGTTTTCGAGAAGTCCAACTAGCCCCTAGGTTTGGCTACACTAACACTTGCTCGGCACCAGGATACCATAGCGAGTGATAGTGCACTCTAAAAATCTGCGTATCCTAACATATAGACATTGTGGTTTATGTGTCCTTCATATGTGTAGCTCCAGCAGTAGGTATACTACATTATGATGGTTTTATAATTTGGCATCTGCTTGTGGGTGTAGGTATTTTCCAGTGTTCATTTTCCCTGTTTTTGATGGCCCAGTCGACAAAGGTTTGTATATTTTATGGTATTTACCACATGTGGAAAATATCACAGGTAATAAATAATGCATGACATACTGTACTTGTAATTACACTAAGCCATCCAGGCACCCTGTAGTTTGCAGTTGATGCCATATTGCTAGCACACACTGCTTGTAGTCGTAGTACCTATAAAGTGATAATGGTCAGTAATTAACAAGATAAGAATTGCACAGCAATCAATTGCTTCTGTACCTACATGTGTAAATATTTCATCTAAAAAGCTTGAGGAAAATTCATGAAACTAGCAGTACCAAAAATTCTGTACATTTAATTTGCACTCATGGACTGCCTTGACTTCCTAGGGGCCCAGTGGCCTTTCAAGGTAATGATAAGAAAGTAGTTTGTCTCCAGTGACTCGTTGGTGCTAGAAGAAGCCAACTGACTGATAGCAGCACTGGGAGCAGCATAGGTGTCACGGTGCAACATCTGCCCCTGTTGATGACTTGTCCCCTGAGTCCTCTAGAAGACATTTAAACCATCTCACCCTGTCCATGCAACTGCCTTCACCTTCACAAGTAGGAAAGAAGGGGCTTGGTGGAAATGTGCAGGTAAGTGCCTTGTACCAACTACAATGGTTTCTTGCTAGTGACTGTTGTTGCTTTGCAGCCATGAATAGCTGAGTTAATTTCAAAGTAACTAGTCTTAATATGTTTGCTCTATTTCCCTTTGCATTTGCGGTGGTGATCTCTTATACATGTTCATGCACAGCCTAGGTCCAAGTGATGTGATGGCAAAAGTGCTGATGTCCAAACTATGGATTCACATTGTGATGTCACTGTGTAGATGTGCGCAAAAGATGCTCTTACCTAGAAACCCAGAGGGTCACGCTTTATAGTCTTGACTGTTCAATGAGCCTTCATTGGCAGGCACCTGAAGATATTATTGCAAAGTTTACATTCTCCACCGTATTAATAGCTGGACGTCTTATCTTGAACACTGACCATCAGACGTTAATGCTGGACGTTTTGGTAGGAGCCGATATTGACTGATCAATGACAGTCAGTCGCTGGAGCGGGAAGGCTCCCGCGGCCCTCTTACCAGTGGGGAGGGCTGCCGAGGGTCCCAGGTGTGACCTCGGCTGGGCTGCTCTGACCTCCCTGCACTCGCTGGCTCTGAGCAGCACCGCAGGTTCATTCGCGATATCTCATATTTTACTGTTAGCTTTCAACACCTTCCATTGGCAACAGCGTCTGCGCTGTTAAACCGCTTACAGAGTTGTAATGACGCTGCACAGAGAATCACATTTGGTGTGATGTTATGAGTGGCATCATGGTGTATGTCATTAAAAAGTTACAAAGCTCAGAAAAAAAGAATGACATTTTAGACCTTAAGGATGATGAGAGCCTCGAACCAACCAGATCTGGTGCTGGAGGCTTTTGGAATCCTTCTTAGAGTCTGGCTCGAGGCGCTGTCGAGGTAGCAAGGATGCTGCACTCTGGAAGATTCCAGTTCCTGACTGCCCTCAAGTTCTCATTTTACTTTAGGGACACAGAGTTGCCTTGCTTCTGTACAGTCCAAAGTGTGCTGTGGGTAAAGAGGACTGAGGGGCATATTATCAAGGGGGTTTATCTCCGCTTTTTTGGCTTTAAAAGCCAAGAAAGCGGAGATAAAATTATCTCCCTATTACCAAGCTGTCGCTAACACCAGTTAGTGACAGCTAATAGGAGATAGCGACCATCTTGGGCCCCGCTGTGCATGTCAGTGATATTTATCACTAATGACATGCAAAGTGGGCGTGCCAAGATGTTAGCGACTGGAAACAGTCGCTAACATCGCTATCTCCTATTACCAACTTTTGGAGATATTCGCGCTAAGCGCGAATATCTCCAAAAGATAACACCTGCCCTGAGTAGTTCTTCACCATGTTATCCAATGGGAAGTGGATAACATGGCTAAGGGCATTTGCTTGATAATGCATGAATATCGCGGACTTTTCAGCGATATTCATTCATTGCGGCCGTTTTTTATCGCATTTGCGATAAACCTTGCTAATAGCAAGGTTTATCTGCGATAAAAATCACCGATGTGCGGCGATAATTTTTGTCTCTAAACAAGTTAGAGACAAAAATTATCGCTAGTTGTTGGTAATATGCCCCTGAGTGTCTTTGTAAACTAGTGCATGCACTGCGGAAAGGACATTATGCCGAAGAAATTCAGCTTTATATTTTTTAACATGGTCAATTGGTACTTAAAGGAGGGGCATAAATAATCCATGTGTCTGACTGGAAGACGTGTAGCTCCTATATGCAGCCCCTAATAACAAAGTTGTTGTAAGGTGATGCTACGTGTGGGAAGATGAAGCTTACAACATACTACATATCTCTCTGCTGAATAAAAGTGAGCACGCCTGCTGCTAGGCATGGATTCAATGTTCTAGAAAGAGGAATATCCCTCTGAGGATTGTCTTGTGCAGGAATATATCCCTTTCCGCAAAAAAACAATTCTACCCGTAACACAGACACCTTTCACACTGTGATACCAGGGTCTGCGTTGACGCTAGGCAGCACACAGTGCCCAGCTCATGGAGAATTTGTCTAACACGAGGAGTTTGGCCCGCAGGAAAGAGTCAGGCAGGGCCACATAAATGCAAAAGCTAAACAATGTGCCGGACTCTCTACTATTTACTGAGCTTTCATCCCTTTTGCTCATAAGCCAAACACATTTCTTTATGTTTGTACCTCTATTTTATTTATACTTTTTTAGGAAAATTATTTTCTTATTCCAATTTTTCGAATAGTGAAAAGATAAAATAATGCAAACTTTTACATATATTACAAATACATATACATTCATTTACAAACAACTTCCTATACATACTCCATCACATTACGTACAGCTATATACAAATATCATTAAAAACAAATTGGTGAATTAAAGTGCAATTTGTACAATGCATGAATGTATTGAGGTGAGCGCGAGGGATTATCTCCACTCAAGAAGCAAGGATCGGCTGAAAACTGCTCTGATAAATATAAGTGAGGAGTGAGTTTAAGCCACATGCATTGAGTTTCAGAAAGACGAATGCTTGTGGCGTCCGCTATGAAAATAACAAGGCTTGTGTATATAGAACAAACTATAAGAAAGCCAAGTGCGGACCAATATAACAGAAGTTAAGGTAAAAGTGCTAATTACTTCTCAAGCTTCGAAACACGAGCATATCCTTCTCAACCAAAAGAAAAACAAAGGGAGAAAAATAAAAGCCCCCCAGAGATTCAGAGAGCCCTGATGATAATCTAGATATTGATTATCCTTGATTCGAAACGCGTGGGTAAAGGAGCATAGAAAAACAAGGGACCTTTTTCCTATTTTTATGAACTAACACCCACATGCATCAAGCGATTTTGGAGTCGCAAACGGTGCGAATCGCAAAATTCGGCCGTTTGGGATTCCAAAATCAATTTTTGGGATGCATTAAATAATTTGTTAAAAATCGCAATTTTTGGCGATTTCCAAACATGCGATTGCATTTAAGGAATCGCATTTTTGCGATTCCTTAAATGCAATGCATGAATGTTTTAAAAAATGTGAATTCGCAATTGGGAGGAGCAAATTAACACGAGGTTGACCCTCGTGTTAATTTGCGAAATCTCTCAAAAATGCTCAAAAAAGCATTTTTGAAAGTGTCATGTTACACACACACATGTCCTTTGGACATGTGTGTGTGAAACTTGAACTTAAAAAAACATTTCTAGGGTGCAGGGGGGGTCCTTTGGACCCCCCTCAGCACCCTTGAAATGCATTAACAAATTGTGTTTCGCAAAACGAAAATCGCAAAATGTTAATGCCTTCCCATTGATTCCTATGGGCCTTTTGGCCCATAGGAATCAATGGGAAGGTTTTCCTTAATTGCGATTCGCAAAATGTGAATCAAAATTAAGGAAAATTAAGGAATTGCAAAAATATTTGCGATTTGTTGATGCATAGGTATTTGCGATTTCTAAATTGGGATTCCTTAATTTTCGCAATTTAGGAATCGCAAATACCAACAAAGATGCATGTGGGTGTAAATGTTTAACGACTATATGCTCTTTCAGTTACATAGATATTTGATTCTAGATCTATATTTTTCTATTTCATGCATTGTACAAATTGCACTTTAATTCACTAATTTGTTTTTCATGATATTTGTATATTGCTGTACGTAATGCGATGGAGTATGTATAGGAAGTTGTTTGTAAATGAATTTAAATGTATTTGTAATATATGTAAAAGTTTGCATTATTTTTCCTTTTCACTTTTCGAAAAATTGGAATAAGAAAATAATTTTCCTAAAGAAGTATAAATAAAAAAGAGGTACAAACATAATAAAATGTGTTGGCTTATGAGCAAAAGGGATAAAAGCTCAATAAATAGTAGAGAGTGCGGCACATTGTTTAGCTTTTGTAGCTCATGGAGAAAGCAGAAAAGCTCCATATCTTTGTAACTACGCAGCATTTCTGCTCTTTTAGTCTAAATGTCAAATAACGCAGCCCAGAAAGTTCCCTTGCTGCGCTGCTTTTCGGGAAATAATAGTACATGTGCCTCTTGGCTTTTTTCACATACGCATCACATACATGCCAACCTGTTAGAAGAGGAAAGTGGGAAATGTAAAAAAAAAAATATTGGGAGAATGTATTTCTCCCATCGACTTCTATTGAAGCCGAGGCAGTTTCAGGCAGGAGACGGCGGACATTAAAGGCTTTCTCGCCTGAATCGGGGCTATTGACATTTATGCCATCAGGACCTGTTATTTGTGTGCATTAGAGAGGCCATAGGACCTAGAATCATTTTAAATAGAGTATGTGTATTTTGCCGAAAATGTAATCATATGTAATGCTAAGTTCTAAAGCAGTAGAGGGTGGATATCTGTTTTCTAATCATTTTGGAAACATTTCTGAGGTACAAATCAGCGTTTATGACTTACAGTTATGACTAGAAACACTCACATGACACAGCTTTTCTTGTAAATGTAACAGTGAGTAAATCTAAACATGAGAATGAGAGATGGATACTCAGTTAATTGTTGTAAGTAGTGACAACTTTTCCCAGGTTAATGTTTACTTTTTATATAGCTTATCGATTTTATTCTTTTTAATATCAATGTATAATTTATTCTGTATATCGTGTTTTTAGGGTTTTTTAAAATATATTGTTTTATATCAATATGTGTCTTGATGAAATGAAATGTTGTTATGTATCATTGCTCGCTCTTTTATGATTTTTAATAATCGAATAAAGATAATTGACTGACTGACTGACTAGTGACAACAGCAGACACATTCCAACAACGCAGGAGACCTGTACCTACCTTAAAGCGAAGTCATTGTGCCTCTCTCACTCCAGCAACAGAGAGATCACTTACAGACAAAAACATGGCGTGAAGGAGGGAGTCATAACCTCTCGAAAGGTTTTTATGCGTGATTGGGGGGTCCAGCAGCATCTTCAAGCCTGGCACGCAGTCTTCCGCTGTAAACATGGGGGCGAAGGCCTCTGCTTACCTGGCCCCCCAGCAGACCATCCGCCATACTTTAAATGACGTCATCACAATTCCACCATTAGTGTTTGGGATAACGATTCCTTCTCAGCAAACAATTATTTTGAGGATGTTGAACAAAATCCGGACGTTGGGTTTGGGTTCCTGGAATCGAGGGTATGAATTGACTAAATCGTGACAATGGGCAATGATACAGGAAGACTGCAATTTGGCAAGTAAAACAATAAGTCAATTTATCTGCATATGTCCGCATATGATAGACTGGAAGATGTACAATAATTAATGGAATTTTTATTAATCATAATCTGTCTTTTTTTGTATTTGTCATTAGAAAGCTTTTATGGTCATGTATAATGTACCGAATAAAGCTTTTTGACTGGAAAAAAACTTGTTTAAAGAATGATGTGGTAGCAAACTTTATCCAGGCTGAATTGAAGTTTGTGACTCAGAGTTATGGGTGCATAGCATTGTGCGGTTCAGGAGTCGGGCACTTAAAAGAACTAAATGGCAAGTCCTTTGTAAATGTTGGTTTGTGCTATTAAGGCTGGCCGTGACCGTTGTTAATTTCTATTTCTAGGGCCTTTACCCGCGTTACTTATCCACTTGCAAAGTAAGTATTTTAGAGGATATTGAGATTTTGATGACATATTAAATTGCTATTTTATTATCTCTATATTTTATGCAATAAATGTATGTCGTTATGCTTTGTTTTTTTACTTAGGCAAGAAAAGCCATAACGTTGTATACCTTATAGTGTAAACGATGAGACAGGATAAACTGCCAGATATCCAGAGCCGCTGCCACAAAGCTGTTTGTATTGCAAAGTGTGCCCACTGACACACAGCAGCTATCGAAGTAGTTTTAGGATGTAGCAGGCCCATGGCTGAAACTGCCTACAGAAGACAATGGGCCATATGTAACAAGCAAACTAGCATTCGCAAAGGCCAAAATTCGCCGAATTTCGGCCTTTGCGAATGCTAATTTGCTAAATGGTATGTATTAAACATTTTTGCTGCAAAATAAGGAATCGCAAAATTTTCCATTCCTTATTTTGCGATTGCACTTAAGGAATCGCAAATTTTGCGATTCCTTAAATGCAATGAATCAAAGAAAAAATACTTCAACAAAGCCCATAAGGATTCTTAAATTACCACCAACTTCTAGTTGGTGGTAAGTTGCGAATTCTTTCAAAAAATTAATTATTTTAAAATCCAAAGGTGCCATATGACACTCATACATGCCCTTAGGGAATGTATGTGCACCATATGCCCCCACATGTCATTTTCAGGGGTGCAGCAGGGTGTTCTTGAATTCACAATTTGCGATTAGCAAATTGCTAATCGCAAATTTCCCCTTCATTCCTATGGGCCTCCTCGGAAGCAATAATCTGGGCACGGCGAGTGTCTTAACATTGTGTAGGATTCTAACAGTGTAAACATCCTTGGCATTCCCTAAGGGGGTCCAACAAACCGAAAATGTAAATGATGACAATGGCTGAAACGAGACCTGCTGCATCTTAAGGAGACTGGACCATTTTGTGTTCGGCTGTGAAAGGTCACGCAATAAATAAAGATGCTTTTAATTTTCAGTAGAAATTTTGTCAAATTTTTTGCGCTTCATAGACAGAGGTAAAATGACAGGAAATATCCTCTGAAAAATGTGCAGCTTATATTTTGTAACCTCGTTGTAATTGAATTATGCAAAAGTCTGTAAATAAACTGTGCAACAGTCTGTAAATTAACTCTACAGTCAGAAGGTACAGAACAATGAATCACTTTTTTGTAATTCTGAAGTGTGATGGAAGCAAAGATTGTAATAGGATCAAAACAAATCAAGACATTTTACTTGGTGATGCACAAATGATAAACATTCAGGGAAACCCGATTCCCACACATTATCATTTGTGTGCAATAAAGTTTCTTCAGTAAAACTGTATGCCTGTGAAATTTAGAGGCCATTGCAATGGAAAATGTGCTGTCTGCAAATGACGGTCTGCTACCACATGCAGCTTTAGTTACAGTAAAAAATGGCCTGCCTCATGTCCAAAAAAAGCTAGGAGGGGTTGCATACGTTTGTACCTCTAAAAAGGGAATTAGGGTTCTAAAACATTCGGTAAATACTTGACTAGAGTGTTCCACACCTCTGGTGTAATTTTGTTGCCACTTTTTGAAGGACTAACCCTAGATTAATGTTCCTTTTCTAATATAAAAAGTTCAAAAGCTTGACAAACAAATGCTGTATGGTTCTGTTCATTGTGGACATAGTGCAGGTTAGAATAACATTTTCTTCAATTATAACCAGTTAGGTAGGCCATTGGCTTCAACAAATACCATCGATCCATTGACCCTGTAATTCTGTATTGTGGGGCCCATTTATCAAGAAAGCCCTGCAGCGCAGCAAGCCACCTTGCTGCTCTGCGTGATAGGGAAAGGGCAAGAATGCGCCATGTTTAACATTATATGGCACATTCCTGTCTTTTCCTTATGCTGGAGCAGACACTGTGCTGCCTAGCACCTATGCAGGCACACTTGCACCATAGGAGCAAGGGTGCCTGAGTTGTGAGCAGAATTGTGTTTGTGCAGGAAAGGATGCCTTCCTGCAAAAGAACAATCCCTAGAGGCATTTTCCTCGTTTGATTTGTGCTGCAGACGTCAGCACACATAGAAAGAGGAAAAGACAAGGAGAAAGAAAGATATTTCTCCTTGTTATGCCTCACCTGGAAAGGTGTAGTATTTTGATGCATTTGCAGCTCTACCAGCAATTTTAAATCTAAGAATGTGTTACCCCACATTTATCAAGCCACTCAGGGCCACGAGAGGTGGCCCTGCGTGGGTTGAAAAATCCAACTTAGTAGTTGAATCCCTCTTGCGCCCCATTGCGTGGGGCAAGGGAGACGCAATTCTTTGATAAACAAGCCCTTGAGAGCCTGGCTCACATGCAGCTCAATGCAGAGCAATCTGCCTGTTTTCTGCCGTGTCATTTGACTTCTGGTTGGGGATTGCATGAAGGTAATCTGCTGTAGTTCATCCACTTTTGCTCAATGGGTTATCTTGACATGTGCTTCTTTATGGAAGGTGCAGGCTGGGTGCAGCCTTGAAAGTGAGCCCATTGCAGATGGTGGGAGAGGAGCATGGTGTGGCCAGGAGAGAGAATGGCGAAGACGTGGCGGTTTTTGAAGCCAGCGCTATAGGGAACCATCAATCCCATTTCTTAAGGCTCAATCAATCAATCAGGATTTGTAAAGCATGGCTACTCACCAGTGATGGTCTCAAGGTGCTTTGGGGGGATGGGTTGCAGCAGTTCAGACTAGGTGCTGAGTTCATCTGAAGGGCTGGGTCTTGAGGTCCTACCTGAATTGCGTCAGCGAGGGTGATTTCTTATGGTGGAAGGGCAGGGTGTTCTATGTCTTGGAGGTGAAGTTGGAGAAGGACATCCCTCTGGTTCTGGCCTTGCAGATTCGTGGGAGGTGGCCAGGAAAAGCTCGGCAGAGCAGAGGTGTTTGTTGGGTAGGTGGAATGTGAGGCGGTGATTCAGGTATGGGGTCCAGAGTTGTGAAGGGCGTTGTATGCATGGGTGAGGAGTTTGAAGGTTATTCTTCTGTCAACTGGGAGTCAGTGGAGGTCAAGGAGGTGTTGAGTGATGTGGTTGTGACAGGGGAGATTGAGGATTAGTTTTGCTGCGGTGTTCCTGACATTCTGGAGTCTTCAAAGGAGTATCTGGGTGACACAGGTGTAGAGTGCATTGCTGCTGCTGCTGCTGAGGGCATGGGTGACTGTATTCCTGAATTCAGTGGGGATCCATCTGAAGGTCTTTCGATGCAGCTGCACATTTCGGAAACATCTCTCTGCTTTCTGAATTCACCTCCCTTTTTTAATCTTTTTTCTTTTCTTTTCGTGTCCGATTCTTTTATTAGCCAAGAATTGTAGCGGTAAGAAAGACGTGCTTTTGTTTTGTGGGCACCGTGGTTAAACGCTGCTATAGTGAAAATTGAAATTTGTATTTTAAGTGTCTTCACATAAAGACAGAAAGAAGATCGACATACAAGCAGATCAAGTATTAAAGAGAGATTAACTCATGGCAAGCCATGTGCCAGGCTTGAGGCTTTCACAAAGAACATTACTCTGATGAACCAGTGATCCAACGGCACAAAGTTCAATCCTTGTGACCTATGATGGTGTCTACACAGAAGCTTCGGGTAGGGGTCACAGAGTAACCCAAGAAAAGGAAGGGGCAACCTACCCTGTTGTATGGAAGGATGCATTGTTAAAGCTCTTACTTCATTTAGAGTGAATTAGGAATTAAAAAGCACACAAATATGCGCTCAAGCAGTGCTTTTACGAGCTTTGTTACTTGTTCATTGGTTACAACCCAGCAGCGAACCTGCACCCTGCATGCGAAATACACAAACTCAGGATGGAACTTTTCTCCATCCAAATTTTCATTGCAGCAACTCAAAACAAGTAAATAGGACAGAAAAAAAACAACAAAAAAACCACAACACACACGCTGACACCATTGTCATTGTTATTGGTTGCTATTGTTTTTTTTTATTTTAAATTGAACCTCCAGCCATACAGAGATGCTTTAACAAAATTAGCCAGTTCTTACCCCTGCCTACATTAGCTGCTATGGATGCGTTTACTATTTACAAAAAATAATAATTCCAGAAATGATCTTTATGTCCAGACCTGACCCCTACTTATATCACGAAAGGCTAGCCTATTGGAGGATGCGAGTTCATTGGTGTCTCCCTCAAGGTTTCTCTCCCGGTTGCCTGAAGGATGGTTTTGGCACTTTCTTGCAAAGACACCACATAAACTAAACATCTATACTTAAACCCTCAAATGTATTAGTAGGCCAGGAAGCATAACGGAGGCTGCTTTATTCCACATTGTTAATGACCCTTACAGAGCCTTAACAGTACTCCTTGTCGGATTACAGTCCTCGATTTATCTGCTGCATTATTATTTTGGAACATTTCTTTAAGAAGTATTTTTAATTTAAGTGCATCAAAAATGCAATGGCTACAAAACGGAATTTCAGGAATAAGCCGCATCACAAGGTACTTTAACATGCAAGGAACCACACAGCGGCACACATCGACATGCATAATTATTTTTTTTGTTATTATCCTCCCAGTGTTGGTCGGAGCAGATTAAATAACAAGCATTTGCAATGCTATTGGTCTCGCATTTGTGAAAGTCAGAGCTATCGGGGTGGTGAACAACGTTTTTAACTTATTTTTTTGTTGGCAGTGGAGTGATTTAAAGAAACAAGCATTGGCATAGCCAATAGTTCTCGCCTTTGGGACCTTATGAGTGTTTAGCCGTGCAACAGTTGGTGTTGTTGCACCAAGGATATTGTGCTGCATAACTAAATACTTATAAGGCCCCAAAGGCGAGACTTATTAGCTATGCCAATGCTTGTTGATTTTCCTGTGCATCAAGATCCCCATAGAATGCTTGCTTTCCACAAGAATGATATCCAGCACTCCTTTCTAGGTGCCAGATCTGAAAATAAAGCCTTTGTTGAGTCCAAGAAAACTACTGCTCTCCTATGCAGCTGCATTGCTCTCTCCTGCATCTGCTTCTATCGCGTTTTATTGATTTCTCAATTTTTGTCCCGTTTCTCTGAATGTTTTCTTCCGCTTTTTCCCTAGTTTTTACTGCTTTCTCCTTCCTTTCCCCCATTTTTCTGAGTGCTTTCTTCAGATTTTTGCCTTGTTTTGCTGCTTCCTCCTTTCTTTCTTCCTATTTTTCTGAGTGCTCTGTTCTCTGTTTTCCCCTGTTTTCCCCTTCGCCACTCCTGTCTGCCGCCCAGTTTCCTTTTTCCCACCTAGCTCTGCCTACCATCTCCCAGTGCACCTCCCTCCTTCCAGGACCTTCCTAATGGAGGATGTGACATGGATGCACAGTGGACGCACACAGCAGGCATGCTGAAGGCAAGCCTGTTTGTGCTCATCCACACCTGGACTGTGCCCAGCGCCCGGACCCCTGACTCTTCCACCCACTAAGGTACACCACCTTTGGCCTCTGAGCCCTGGACCTCGGATACACCAACAAACCTGATGCACCTCCATGCAGCAGCAAACAGTTCTAGCGCCTCAAACATCCTCATGGGGGATGTGCCTCTCTTTACAAATGTTTGATTGATTGATTGATTGATTGATTGATTGACTGTTGCTTCTATTTGTTGAATACTTCCCAGGACATATGCTGTTTATTTGCTTGTGTAGTGCCCAGCCTGCTTATTTATTTGATCTTTCTTGGCCTTGTGGAATGGAAGATCTTGGCGGGTCAGTATATGGCTGTAGACTGGGGTGGGTGTAGCATCCTTTTCTCCTTCTTTTCATAAATCTGGGAACAACTTGTTCCCTTTGCATTCTCTTACCATTGTGACTGTGGGGACATTCTGTTGAGGCACATCTATAGGTGCAATTAAATGGCTACTAAAGCATACATTTTTAATTGAATCAAACCCTATGCGGTATAACTTGGCTCCAGAGACACATTGAGACCGGGATCAACTTCTGACCATAGCCGGCGCACAAAGTACTAAGGACGTCAAAGGCAAAAAACAAGGTGCTGTATGGAATGCTTGAACTAATCACAGCCATTGGCAACCGCTCAGAGTTGCAACTCAATCCATCAGTTTTTCCTCGCCATGTGTGCACTTTTTTCACATTCTTAAGTTGTAACAAGCCCCTTATCAGTTTTTTCAATATTGTTGTGGTACCTGATACAAGTGATCTTAAGGGCCTTTTTTTACATGATTGCTGGAATTGTGTGAGTGTGTTTTATGTGGGTCAGTTGGATGTATATGCAAATGGGTTTGGACGGTATATGCAGGACATTGCAGTTTGTGGCATCCTGAGCATTTGTACACCCAGTAGTATGTCTAATGCATTATGATGGTTTTCATAATTTTGCACTGGCTTTTGGGTGTAGGTATTATAAGTGTGAATTTCGCCAGTTTTTGATGATTTGACAGACATTTTATTGCACGTTATTTAGTGCATGAAGTATTTGTGCATAAAGTAAATATCACATTAGGGGGCATGGCTTGCGAGCCGAAAATGGCAGACATGGGAGCCTATTGCTCCACACCGCCTACTACACTTGATGTGCCAGCAACTGCCTGGGGTCGAGATGAGCCACCTCATAGAGATAGAGTGACCAACCATCCGTAAATTTCACAGACTGTCCGTAATTTGGACCTCACGTTCATTGTCCTTGAGGATCCCTTTTACGAATGCCTTTTGTCCGTAATTTTGGGCCTTGCAGGGAGCAGAGCTGTTCCCCTGCGAGAGGCCTCAGCTCCCTGATGGGGCTGCCGCGCACTCATCCTCGGAGCACAAGAGCAGCCCCACCGCCCATTGTCATTCTGTATTTGGCTGATTCTCACATACAGAATGACAATGGGCCAGTTTGAGCTGTTACAGAATGTGGTGGCCTCCTCCTGCGTGGTCTAGGGTAGGGCATTCTGTTAGGCTTAGATGGAAGAAATGTAAAAAACAAAAGTAGAAAGTGAAAAAGAAGAGGTTATAGCTCTTACACAGTCTCATCATTTCAGAGGTGAAGCATTTTTAATATTATATACAAGGAAGTCATAGCTGCTGCTTTCTTATTTATTTTATGCAACTAACTTCCATCGACAAAGTAAATTGTCATGGCTTGTTGTAGGTCTAATGTGACTGGATGCAATGATAGAAGCAGCAAAATACCAGTCACATTATGCTCAGCACATATTTTTAGCTTAGGTGTTTTAAGCCAAGCCCTTAATTACATCAGACACGCCCCTTGGAGAGACCCCAGTTTTTTCATCCCACTTAAAGCCCTGGAAACAACAGCATGTCACAGTCGCCTCTCGTCCTGGCAATATGCATCATGAATGACTTCCAAGTTTTAAGATTGCCTATCTGCAGGGGCATAGTGAACCCTTCCACACCCACCGCACCCCATCCCACCCCTTGCTTTACGAACTACTGCAAGGGTGAAGTTTTTGATGTCCCTCTTCTATCTGCAACTGGGTGGGTGGGTGGATGGGTGGCTAAGTGAAAAAGGATTGGAGAGAGAAAGGGAGGATGGATGGATGGATGAGTGAAAGCATTGATGAACGATTGAGAAAATGAATGGGCAAATGGGTGCATGGATGAGTGAAAAAAATAATGTAAAGGAGGATGAGTGAAAGAATGCATACATGAGTGAAAGGGAGGGTTGAGAGCTGGAAGAAAGGATTGGTGGATGGGTGAATGGGTGGACAGATGAGTGACTGGATGGATGGGCAAGTGAAAGGATGGCTGGATGGGTGAAAGGGCAAATGATTGGATGGATGGATGGGTGGATGGAAGAGTGGATGGATGAGTGAAAGGATGGCCTGGGTGAAAGGGTAAATAGTTGGATGGATGAGTGAATGGATGTAGGGGCGGATGAGTGGAAGGAGGGATTGGGTGAAAGGGTGGATGGATGGATGATTGAAGGGTGGATGAAGGGATGGATGAGTGAAATGAAAGATGGAAGGATAGATGATGGATATGATTGCATGTGGTTGAAAAGGTTTGGATATGGATGGGCACACAGATGGAAGGACAGAACGAATGGTGAAAGTCTGAATGATGGACGGAAGAATTAATAGATGACAGAATGTAAATTTGAAATGGTGGATATCAAGGGTTTGATGGAAGGATGAATGTCTAGATACTTTAACAAGAGCTCTTCTGGGGTGGGTTGTGATTTGCTTTCTTGGTGACATAAGAGCTTTAGTTCAAAGTGAGAGGTATTTACATTTTCTGGCTACTCCCTTGCCTATGTGTTACTATTCTGTATTTGCTGTGAGCTTATTCATATGACATTTTGACATATGACATTTTGAGTGACACCCAAGTGCTACTTGAATGTTATACTAGTAATTGTAAATATGTGCATGTTTTAGGGAGAGCCTCATAGTGCCATGAGCTGTGCACTTGTGTTTGTAGCAATAGGCGAGGCATAAAAAATAAACTATGTAATTGTGTATCGACAGTGCATTCTTTAAGAAAGCTGTAGGGGAACGCTCCTTTGAGACTTCCGTCAGCTTGTGCAACTCTCTGCGAAGCCACCATAAGCAAACTCAGATTCCATATATTAGGATCCACTCGCTGAAACACGCACAATACATTCCCTATAGCGAGTTCATCACAGCAATCCTCCCTTTAGTTCACCTATGCATGCCGCTTTGCATATCACAATGGCACTCATATATGAGATGCTAGTACCAAAGTCTATCCGAGCAGATCTTCCTGACCACTTCTCCCACCAAACATGTATGCTCAAGACCATGAGTTGTAAATAAAATATCAGACAGGACAACCCAGTGCAGTAACCATATGAATAGATTATTATCATATGAAATACCACAAAAAGACCTGCACAGTTTCTCAAAGCTGCACGCATACCAAAAAAAGTGCATCATGCATGATTGTCACATCCTAATATAAATTTATTTTGACTTGTACTTAAGTGGTTGTCTGTTTACTTACTTTTATACTATCGCACAATTTCTGTAAAATGTACTTACTGTCCTGAAGTTTTGTCCTGAAATTTGACCCTTTGTCCAGAATTTTTGCACCCATGCCAGTTGGTCACCCTACATAGAGATAGTGTTAGTGGCAGTCCCCCTGAACCCAAGTTTAGGATGAAGCATGCCCTTGGCTGGGCAGTGGTAGTGTTGCTGCATGCTATTGGCTCCAGCCCCCAGGATAGCGACTGGATCCTGGCGGGAATGAGCCCTCTGTGTTGGCCGGCCTGTGTTTAGAGGGTGGCGCAACCCCAGTGTATACTGGTGTAGGAGATGCCCGAATAGGGGTCCTGCATTGTTCCTGGTCATGGCTGTATGGTGCAAATGAGAAGTATGTGATGCCACAGAGCTTTGCCTTCTAAGGAATGGAGAGCCTCAGGCTCTGGTACCTCATATCACAGAAGGGGAACAACTGGGGACAGACTGTCTCATTCTTCCCTGGTGTTAGTGGTGATTGGGGGACCTGCCTGTAGGTCGCATGGGGGAAGAGCGTGCACGTTTTGGTGCAGAGCTGCCTGTCCTGGCAGCAGCACACTAGCGGACCCGGCATCTAAGATGGAGACTTTGCCTGATGGGGTTACCCCCTCTGAACCGGCCAGCCTGAGTGTGGTTCAACCTTGTGAGCACCGACACTCATGTATTTGCTTCCGACAGAATGCCTTAACGAAGATTGGCGGTGCCGCTGTCTGCTTCTGAGAAGTGGGTACCTCAGACTTGTATCAGGGCCCAACGCCAGGGACTATGGTTGTTGCATGACATGGGAGTGACCGTCTCCCCCTCATCCCCCCTCCCCCCCCGGGATTGGTAATGTTTGGGAGGCCTGGCCGAGGGCTGCCTGAATATATTTGTGCGATCGTTGCTCCTAGAATTGACCCATGAGGAAAAGTTTGAAATACTGTATTTTCTTGTCTGTCCCATTAGAATATATAACTTGCAGTGTGGATGCCCGAGCTTGATAGCCCCCTTGACTGGGTGTACAGGGGGGCCCCTGAGAGAGGCAGAGAGATCTGTGTTTATCTTTGCTCTCTTGACCATGGGATCTGTGAGACATGGACAGCCCCTTTCCCCCTCCCTAGTCTCCTTTCCTCCCCCATTCAGCTCTGAGGTGTGGAGTGATCATTAGGGGCCCCACACGGACATCGTGGCCAGGACCCTGAGCCTACTGGGATGTAGGCCCCTCCTGTGTGGATGCCCTGCTTTTGCCTGCACTCCAGAGGACAGACTTCCCTTCTCTGAATAATGAGCAGTGGGTGGTGGCTGGCCCAACTTGGGTGCCCTTCCCGCATAGTGATATGGCTTGTAGTGTACTCTGGCACCTGGCATATTTTAGTAGGTCACCATCACCCCTACTTTCTCAGAGAAGTGCCAGAGAGAGAGAGTTGCTAATGGAGCCGCACATGTTGGCAGAGGCTCTGGGGCTGCATGCATATTTGTGTCCTTGTGGAAGTGTCTATTCCCATGTAGCAGAGTTTGACTTGTATGTGCCTGGAGCTGGTAGCCCTGAGGCCTACCGAGGGGCTTGAAAAAACTTTCCTTATGGGGAACCAGAGTGACAAACTGGCAGGAGCGCAACCTGGTTCAGTGGAGCCTTCCCAACACCTGCTTTTGACACTGAGGGAGCCTGAACCTCCTGCAGGCCCTATCCATCTCCACCTAGATTAGACCTTTGCTGCCATAGTGGACACTAAGAGCTCCCTCCAACAAATATTAGCGATGTACGTGTCAGTAGGGCTGTGCCTCCTACAAGCCAAACACTGTGAGTTTGTTGTGGTTAAAGAGGTGGAAAGCTCAGTGGAAAATTTACAGCCGGAACACCAGACACAGACTAAACAAATGGAACAATCAACCAACTGGGGGGCATATTAGCAAGGGCAATATCGCCGATTTAGCTGGACTTTTTCCTGCTAAAGCGGTGATATTTTTATTGCCCTATTAGCAAGTTGTCGCTAACAGCAGTTAGCGACAGCTTTTAGGCGATAGCTACAGGATTGGGGCCCGCTTTGCATGTCAGCGATATTTATCGCTAATGACATGCAAAGTGGGCGTACCCAAACTATTAGCGACTAAAAACAGCCGCTAACACAGCTATTGCCTATTAGCAAGGCAGGCGAAGTGATAAAATAAATCGCGCTAAGCGCGATTATCGCTATTAACTAACGCCTGCTAAAAGGTTGACTTACCTATATAGTCAATGGGGGGTGGATTATCAGATTAAGCCCCTATTAACGTTAATGCGAGAATATCGCTGGATTTCCAGCGATATTCTCGCATTTCGCTACTTGTTTTCGCCGCTAAAATATCCAGCGATAGCCAGCGATAATAAAATAGTTGCTAACCACGTTTAGAGCTAAATATCGCTATTTCTTGCTAATAGGCCCCTTGGTGTGTGTCCTGGAATATCGAACAGAAGATGCGGAGGAGCGTAACCAAAGGAATAACATCCATGTGGCAGGACTCCCTGTTAGTACAAAGGGTAACGACATTGTGACCTATCTTGAACTCTGGCTCCAGACAGACTTTGCCTCAAATCATCTTAATTCCCTTCTTCGCTCTGGAGCATGCCCACAGAGTACTGGCCCACTACTCTATTGTAAGGACATAGATGGCATACTTTACAATGAACAATATCAAAGGGTTGGTGTTCCAAGACATTATGGCTGCTGCGCAAGCCTAGCAAGCTTCCTCCTTGGAAGTAAAGTAGGCCCTTCGTGATGAAGGTTTGCAATGCCCTCTGATGTTACCTGCCAAACAAAGAATAATTATTGATGGCACTATGCACCTCTGTGACGATTCTGGCATGTCATGGGATGGTTGGAGGCCTATAGATCTGGGTCGCCTCTTCCAGTGGCCCAACCCAAGTCAGGTGCACCAAGATGCAGATCCATGAAGGGCCCACATGTGGCCTAATATGGCAAATCGCTGAAGAAACTGTCCCCATCGCAGACTGATCAGGAGCAGATGGCCACGCTCCAGGCAGTGCCCAAGATCATGATGATGCAGAGAATTGATTCAGAGATTAGTACCACATTGGAGCGCAAATCTGTGATCTCAAAGTGTTTACTGGTGGATGGAATTGGCTTGGCTACGGTGACACTGTAGTCTGTGGATGACTTAATCTGATGAACTCTGTCACTAAAACATTGGACTATTGGGAGTTATAGTTGGAGGTGCTCTCCCTTCACAGGAGGTTGGGGGGTTGGTAGATGTACCTGTTTGGGAGGACTACATATACAAGTTTCAGTTGCTTATTCTGGAGCACAGGACCAAGGATATCCTGGTGGCAAGGTGTGGGAAGATTCAAATACCCAGAAGGTAAAGGAGAGCAGGTCTAGCACAGCTTTGGTTTAGCCTGCACACCATAGCCTACCCCTCCCAGATTGGCTCCTGCCAGGTGACTGTACGAGGCATTCTACAGACAATATTTTCACTTTTCAAGTTTTGGTGGCCAGCCGTTGCTCGACTGCTCTTGGAATTACAGTTGGGATTCTTATTATTTGTCTCAGGGATTGCACTATTTGTTGATGTGGGCGGTCTAGACACATGGGGGAGCCTGTGGGTGCCTGAGCGGGAAGCACACACTATAAGATCAGATGCCAGGTTAGCGTCACATGCTAAATTTCTTATCATGGGATATCTGGGGATGGGGTCTGCTTCCATTCATCATAACATGCACAGGTATTTGCAGAGATGGGAGGTAAAGGTTGCTATGCAGCAAGCAACTCATCTTACTGGGCAGGGGGGAGGGTTGATCATCTATGTCCTAGGTGGTGTGGCCAATTGTATGCTACCTCCTATTCCGCCTATGCTTGGGTGGCGCTGATTTGTTTCAGGAAGGGATGTCCTTCAAACTGGTCCACTCCTCCACTGACAAGGAGGGATGTTAAGTCTTGATTAAGGGTAGAGTACTGGTCAAGGATATCACCTTAGGGAATTTTTATGTTCCAAACCAGGACTGGGTGGCTTTCTTCCAGTCCCTCTTGGTTCCTTTGGTGCCTTTAGGAACAGCTTACTTTTTTTTGGTTGGGAATTGTTATTGTGTAGCCCATGTTACCCTTGATCGTTCCACCCCACCTATGTAGGGGGAACACTTTGAGCTGACGAATACTTGGAGAACCCAGCATGGGGTGACACTGGATTATTTTAACATCTACCAACTTCACACTCAGGTAGATAAGTTTGCATGTTCAAGCAGGCTTAGCTAATATGTGACTCACAAGTATTTAGATCATACCCTTTTGCACCACAGCCCTTGGCTGTTGGGCATTCAGCCCATTCAGGAGCACCCAGAAATCCATATGTGGCCCAATGTCACTAGAGGATGCTTGCTTCCGAGAGTCTTTGGGTGAGCCTATTGTTGGGTACTTCCATCTTAATTAGGATTCGCATCATCTGGCCTGGTCAAGTGGGAGGCATTTAAGGTGACAGTTTGCAGCCATTGTTTGGGTCACTCATCGGTATTCGGAGGGAGCTGGATGGGAAACGTTGGACTCTGGATGGTAAGTTGTATGAGACAGATAATTCTCTGGAAACCAATGAGGCAGAACTAACTAGAATTCGGGAGGCTTGGGAACAATATAATACTACTTTAAAATGCTGCCACAGCTATAAGAATTATTGTGCCAGGGTGCGCAATGAAGAAGGGCGGCTGGGTAGGTTACTGGCTTGCCTTATTAGACCTGAATTCCGAGGGGCCCATATTACTCAGATCCTAGCAAGTGATGGCATTTCACTTTACTCTTCAAAGGCCATTAACACCTTATTTCAGGAGTATCACGAAACATTGTATAAGTGGCTGGTACCTCACTAGCCAAGGATCAAGGCTGCATTCCTGTACTTATGACTGCTGCAAGAGCTTGCTCGCGGGACAACGGAGGCCCTGAGTGGATTGGTGATGACTTCGGAGATTCGGTGTGCTATCAAGAAAATGGCAATGGGCAAAACCATGGGTCCGAAACGACTGCCTGCAGAAGTTTACTCTGCATTGCGTTGACCCTTGGCCTGAAGCTGGAATCACTCTATACTGATTCCCTACAACTGGGAGCACTACCTGAATGTGCTCTGGAGGCAGTTGTGGTCCTGCTCCCAAGACTAAGGCTGAGGGAGCCCGTACCTTAGAGCTTCTTCCCCTATCCTATTCAAAATTATTAGCAAGGTTGTTCACCCTCCGACTACTTCAACACATGCCTGCATTGATACACAGTGACCAGAATGGTTTCATTCTAGCCCACAATACTTCCCTTAGTGTATGATGTCTGTACCATGTCATTTATCATCCAGAAATGCAGTCTCAACTGAGGGCAACGCTGATGTTGGTGGGGCTTGAAAATGGTCTTTGACACAGTGCAGTGGGATTTCCAATTTAGGACATGCACTGGATGGTACTAGGGGAGCATTGGATAAATTGAGCTAAACTGCTTCATGCTACTCTGACCGCACAAGTCAGAATGGGCACTACCATCTCCCCACAATACAATTTATATAGAGGCACCAGACAAGGGTGCTCTTCATCCTCTCTTCTATCCACACTGCCATGGAGGCCATGGTGGCGAAGGTTCTGGAACATATTTTCTCTCTATACGCAGACGACGTCCTGTGTTACTTGGCTGATGGGCCTGCAGGTAGGTGCTCCACTAACTGGAGGATTTGCTGGAGGCTAATCTGGGGAAAGCCCTTTGATCCCTTTGAACCTGTGTCCCCTTTTGGTGATCTATTAAACTGATACCTATGGCCCTTATTTTGGTGTGCAAAATTATTATGTTACAGCGATTGCTTCACTTTTTATTAATCTACTGTAGGAGAGCCAGTTAATTGGTTTCGGCAACTAGATACCCTGCTGCAGTGTTAGACCTGGGATTTCTGGTTGGCTAAGGTTTGCACCAAAACCAGGCAGAAACCACAACTCTAGTCAGGATAAGGGAGTTACACTCCTAAAGTAACCCCTGCCTGTGCCAAGCTACTAAGGGGGTGACCCTTGGTAGCTTGGCAAGAGCAGCCAGGCTTATCTTAGAGGCAGTGTGTAAAGCATTTGTACATAACCAACAGTAATACAATGTAAGCACTACAAAAGGACACCACACCAGTTTGGAAAAATAGCCAATACTTTTATATATGTAAACAAGACCAAATACAATAAAATTCCACAATACAGTACTTTCAAAATAGATGTCTTTAAATTGCAAAGAATTGGTGAAAACACAGTTCCTTGTTGTCGATAGCTACGTACTGGGCTATCCCGGTGTTGTGATCAAACAAATCCAAACAGGGGGGCGCTAGGTGGCGCCAGACCAAGATGGCGGCACTGATGTGAGGCTCCCGACCGACTGAGCGTTTCATCACATCCTACAGTGATCCTGTTGTCTCTTCTCCGATGCTACTAAGCCCCATTGCCTGCCTCTCGATGTGCTGATTCCGGCGATACCTGACTTGCCCTGACCAACTGTTCCTGGTCGTGACTGGCGGCCTGTTTTGGCCTGGGCGGCTCCTGGTGCTTTTGTTGCTGCCCTCCGTGTCGGCCTCCCTCTGTCAGGACAGCCCGGTGCTTTGCGGCCTGGTCTACGAGGCCTACGATCATTCCTGTGGAGGAGCGCTAGCCTGCTGACAGCTTTGGACTGCCTCCGGGGTCTGGGGGGGGCTCCGACCCTTGCAGGTGAGAGCTACCCACTTCCTTTGGGCCCCGCTTGTCGTGGCCTGCCTACCCCCCCTCCCCCTCTGCGGCCTGTACTGGTCTCTGCAGCGCTGCGCTGCTTCTTCGGCGCCTAGACCCCCCGCCATTTTGTCATATCTCCTGCGGGGCTGGGGCGGCCCGGAACAACTACGCTGCAACAGCGGCCTATTCGCTCCCCCCCCCCCCGGGGGCACAGACTGCCTGCACCTGATGCTCCTGTGCCTTTCCCGCTTACCTCCGTAGGGGCGGGACCGGCTGCCTGCTCCTTCCCGACCGGCCCGCGGAGCTGCTGCTGCGATCCTCCGGAGCGGCTCCCCCTCTGTGGAGACAGCCTGGGACCCAGCCGCGGCTGGCGCGGCTCTTGTCTTCATCCTGCGGCGGAGCATCGTGCGGCGGGTCAATAGCGACTGCCTCGGACGCCTGGGGAGGCACCATTCCAGTGGGTGAGAATCGCCGCTGCCTGCCCGGCCTGCCCCTCCGCTCTCCTGCCGGCCCGGCTGGACCCTACATCGTTCTGCTGCGCTTGTGGCGCTTGTACCCGCCCCGCCATTTCGGACCATCCCCTGCAGGGTCGGGGAGGTCCCGGGGGTCGTGCTGCGGGGGCGGCCTCTTCGCTCTTCTCCTGGGGCGCTGTCTGTCTGCTCCTGCTGCCTGGTGCGCCCTTCCCCAGGCCTGATTTCCCACGCTGCCTGTACAACCTGTGCCTGCGCCTTGCTGGGACCTTGCTCACTTGTACCTGGCTGCTGCGATCCTACTGGGCAACTCTGGACTCTCCTGCTCTACATACTCGGCCCTAGAGCAGCTCCTCCCTCCACATCCACCTCCCCCCTACTTCCCTGCCTTGCCACACCTGCTGCTCTCCAGAGGGGCCAACAGAACCTACAGCCTCATTTACAACCCGGTGCTCTGCTCTCTCTACCTACCCTCCCTCCCCTCCCTCCCCCCCGCTGCAGCTGCACTAACTATTGCCTTACTGCCTGAATCCTCACCTTTGGAACCAGCGCACTGGATGAATTTGCTGGACTGGCCACCTAAACGGGGACACTGCGTGGGACGTCTGTCCGCGGTGCCGCCAGCCCATTGGTGCTGAACTCCTCGCCGCCTTCCTGTGGCGGTATCAGCTGGCTGTCTTCCTGTGGCCTCCTCGCAAGTCGCCTCTCCTCTGCCAGCGAGCTCTCGGCCGGTGGGGCACTGTCTGCGCTTTCGACCCGGTCCTCCTTGCAACCTGGCGTCCGTCTCCCCTTCATCAACGCGGGCGCCCAGAGGTGTCATGGGTCGTAACGACGCCAGGCAGTCCAAGATACCTTTTGAATCCAAAAAGACTCCCAAATTGATTCCGGAGCCTGAAGGGTGTCCGACCTCCCAGGAGCCTCCGGATGAAGACTGGAAGACGCTGTTGCTGGGTCTGAAGCAGAGCCTCTCCACGATCGATGCCAAGATTGACAACATCAACACTCGCATGGACAGCGTCGTATCTAAGCTTGAGCAGCACGACACCCGCATTACAGTATTAGAACCAAGGTAGATCAAGGTAGTACAGTCGTTCTGATACTCCTTGATTTATCAGCGGCTTTCGATACCGTACCCCACCATCAACTATTGAATACTTTGGCAGAGAAAGGAATTCAAGATAAAGCACTTGGATGGCTACAATCGTTCCTAGCGGATCGCACCCAATCAGTTCGCCTGGGTGATTATACATCCCCCCCACGACCTATAAAATACGGAGTTCCTCAGGGGGCATCGTTGAGCCCAACTTTGTTCAACGTGTTCGTCTCCTCGTTGGCAACCATCGGCAAAAAGTGGGGTGTCGAAATGTGCTCCTATGCGGATGACACCCAGCTGATGGTTACCATTGATGAAAATGATGACTCCAAAACTAGATTGACGAACTGCCTAACTGAACTGGCAACTTGGATGCAGGACCATTGTCTTAGACTTAATGCTGACAAATCTGAAATTCTACTGTTCGGCAGAAGCACACATGTCTGGGACAACAGTTGGTGGCCTAGTGATTTGGGCTTGCCTCCTAACCCAACTATAAAAGCTAAAAATTTAGGAATAACACTGGATAAAGATTTATCCATGAAATCTCATGTTTCCATAGTTTGCGGCAGAGGTTTCGGCCTCTTGAAGATGCTTAGACGTCTATTTCCTTGGGTTCCGACAGATTGCAGGAAAACATTAGTCCAAGCTCTACTGATGAGCAGGTTGGACTACGGTAATTCACTGTTTGTGGGAATGGCAGACTACCTATTTTCCAAATTGCAGTTGGTTCAGAATGCCGCTGCCAAAGCCATCTGTAATAAAAGGAAATACGACTCAGCAAAAAAATGCATGCGTGAGCTCCACTGGCTCCCAATGAGACAGCGAGCCACTTTTAAACTGTTGTGTATTTCTCACAAAGTCCTTCACGATACAGGCCCCATCATCCTACATGACAGGATTAGATTCCACAAACCCTCTAGAAACCTACGATCTATGACCTCAGGAAGAGCATCTATCACCCGAGCTCGGACTGTCAGGATGGGAGAGAGGGCCTTCTCTCACATTGCCGCAACAAAGTGGAACGAGTTACCTCCTAAACTCAGAACTACTGACTGCTTCCTTTCATTTAGGAAACAACTAAAAACATTCCTTTTTCCCAGGCCAGATCAATAATTTCCAATTACTGCTGTCATCAAGTCACTTGCAATTCTTTCTCAGCGCCGTGATGTCCTTTCAGGATGAATGTTAGCGCTTTACAAGTAAAATAAATACAAATACAAATTAAGGAAACGGAGGATAGAAATTCCGCCCTGGGGGATGGTGCCACCTCAACAAGTAAACAGGTCACTCAAATGGATAGGCTGCTCAAACTCATCGCTGACAAGAACGAGGACTTGGAAGCGCGGTCTCGGCGCAATAATGTCCGTATCATGGGCCTTGCTGAAACCACCAACACAGGTAAAATGGAGACCTTCGTGGAGAACATGCTCGTTGAACTCTTCGGTGGGGAATCCTTCTCGTCACATTTCATTGTTGAGCGGGCCCACAGATCCCTGGCAGCTCACCCGCCTCCTGGAGCAACTCCGCGCCCCATCGTTGTGCGCTTCCTGAATTATAGGGACAGAGACTCTGTGTTGTGACAAGCGAGGGAGGTGGGAACTGTAAACTACTGCAACACCACCTTGTCCTTCTTCCCGGATTTCACCTCCACTGTTCAGGAAGCGAGACGTAAATACGCAACGGTTAAGAAGAAGCTCCAGTCGCAGGAGATTCCCTATGCTATGCTCTACCCCGCCAGATTGAAAGTGACTTTCCGAGGTAAAACTCATCTCTTTCAAAATCCCCATCAGGTAGAGGACTTCCTTAAGAGCTGCAGGGCGGAGCGGAATGATGATGGTGCTGCACTACGCAGATCTAGGTCACGATCACCACTGTCGCAACAGGACTGAGAGACACTGAGATGGTATGGTCCTCCTTTTCTGTCATGACATGGGCGCGCTATATTGGTCTGGACACACTAGGTTTAGTGTGCTTTGTCCTGTTGGTAGCTCCACTCGGGGCAGAACTGATTGAGACTCCCATATGCGCTCGGTCACCCACCTCCGCCCCACGTTAGACGACAGGTTCCCTGTGGTTAGTGGGTGTAAGTAAGGAGGTGGTTCGGTACGTCTGGGGCCCCTAGTTCCCGACCCCCTATGGGCGAACCCCTGAGACCCTCCTCCCTCCGGGGAGGTGGTATTTGTGTTCTACTCTGTTTAGGGAGTACTTGGTATGAGTTTTGGGGAACCGGGTGGGGGTTGAATTCCCGGCCAGTGGGGGTTGCCGGTGTGGGTGGGAATGGGTTTTGTTCCACTACTAATGACCTAGTCATTTTGGATTTGTTGTCCCTGGGTGGCCCGAGGGGGGGTTGTCTGCGTGAAGTGTGTGCTATGTTCGAAGTTGAAAATGCTTTGGTCCTAAACTGTGTGATTTTATGCTACAAGATGATGCATCTGTATGAATGGGTGACGTAGAGTCTGAGCCGCCTGTGCTTCAATTCCAGCTGGTGTCATGGAATGTTAGGGGACTGAATAACCCCAGAAAGAAGAGACAAATCTTGGGATATCTGGACAGGCAGGGGGTCTCAATTGCTATGCTCCAAGAAACACATCTGTTGTCTGATAACACCTCTTACTTTGCATCTCGTTGGGCTTCCTGCAGGGTTTTTTCCTCCTACTCTAACTACGCCAGGGGTGTTACGATCTTGGTCAGGCGGGGGTTGAGGTTTGTTCCTGCGGGGACGGAGGCGGACCCCGGGGGGAGATACTGCATGGTCTGGGGGACTCTACACTCCCATTCGGTCCTTTTTGCCTGCTACTATGGCCCCAACGTCGATGACACCTCATCGCTGCTCACATTATGGGGTAAAATTCAGACCCTAGGTATAGGTCATGTGATACTAGGCGGCGACTTTAATGCCGTCGTCAGGCCATGCATGGACCGCTCTCATCCACAAACGGCGCACTGCTCTCATACTCAGCGCGCCCTCTCTTCTTTGCTTACCGATCACTCCCTCATTGATTCTTGGCGGCACCTACACCCTTCCCTTAAGCAGGGCACTCACCACTCGGCAATACACTCCACATGGGCGCGGCTAGACTATGTGTTCTTGTCATCGGGCCTTTCCCCCTGGCTGATCAGGGCCATACACCTCTCAAGGACGTTCTCCGACCATTCCCCGGTCCTCGTTTCACTGCGCATCCCCCTTGAAACCTCCCCGTATCTCAGCTGGCGCCTCAACCCCTCACATCTTACTGATTCCGCTTTCAGGGCTGACCTTGAACAAGACATTCAAGATTTTTTCGACCGGAATGTAGGGTCGGTATCTGACCTCACTGTGGTGTGGGAGGCCTTCAAGGTCACTGTCCGTGGGTGGTGTATCTCTAAAGGGGGTGGTGTACTCAAATCCTTACGGGGGGAACTTCGCAAACTCGAATCCGAATTGCGGGAGCTTGAGCGCACTAGTGCGAGCGAGTCCCGGGGCCACTCTTCTAATGCTCTCCTTCGTGAAAAACTGAACGAATATACCGAGGCGGCGGATAGGGAGTGCAAATTCCTCGGCAAGCAACATACGGCGCGGGTCTTTGGGGAGGGAGATAGGCCCGGTAGGGCACTTGCCTCTGCTGTGCGCCCCCCTAGGTACAATGGCTATGTCACCACTCTGTTGGATGAGCACCGAACTCCGCAACGAGACCTGCCTGAGCAACTCTGCATTCTTACCAAACATTATTCCTCTCTCTACACCTCTCATAGGTCGGTTCCTATTGACCTGAGTCCCTACCTAGATGATACTGCTATAGCCTGGCTTGGCCCTTCCCAACAAAAATTCCTACACCACATACTCGAAGTGGACGAAATCAAGGACGCCATTATGTCCATGAAGTCGGGCAAACCGCCGGGTTCCGATGGCCTGCCGGTCGATTTCTACAAAGCATATATTCATATCCTTGCCCCTATACTCCAGCAGGTTTATTATGCCTCCCTTGAGGGTGGCCTTTTGCCCGTGTCCATGCGTAAAGCACTCATCACTTCCCTATTGAAGCCAGGCAAGCCTCCAGAACACTGCGACTCCTATAGGCCCCTCTCGCTACTTAATACGGATGTCAAAATCCTAGCGAAGGTACTATTATCCCGCCTCAACCTGCTAATGGAGCGCCTGGTCCTTCCTGACCAGGCGGGTTTTGTTCCCAATAGGGCGACCTCCCATAATTTACGCACCCTTCAGGCCGTCCTACAAGACATCAACCGCAGATGCGAGGCTGCGGCGGTATTTCTCGACGCCACCAAGGCGTTCGACTCCCTTGAGTGGGATTACCTTTTTGCCCTCCTTGAACGCATGGGGATCCCTTACAGCTTCCTCGACTGGATTAAGTTGCTTTACGGTGAGCCGCGTGCTTCTGTCCTCCTCAATGGAGCACAATCTGCCTCCTTTCCCATCCATAGAGGCACCAGACAAGGTTGCCCCCTCTCCCCCGTCCTATTCGCGATAGCCATTGAGCCGCTTGCTGCCAAACTCCGACAGCATCATAACCACCGCTCTCTGATATACCCGGAACGGCAGCTCCTAGTCTAATTATATGCAGATGACATCACCCTCTATATTGACAAGCCACTAGACAACCTTAACCCCCTGCTACGGGAAATAACTAAGTTCGGTGCTATCTCGGGAGTTCAGATTAACTGGTCGAAGTCTGCCCTCTTCCCCTTAACTGATAAGACCACACAATTCCCTCCGGACTATCCTCTGATATAGGAATCCGAGGAACTCAAGTACCTCGGTGTAGTGGTCTCCCGTAATCGCGAGGCCCTCATTAGGGCTAACTATGGCACTGCCCTAGACAAAATCACGGACAACATTACTAAATGGATCCATCTCCCACTCTCGATGGCAGGACGCATTTCCCTTATAAAAATGGTTGTCCTTCCTAAGTTGCTCTACCTATTCATCAATATACCCTATAGCCCAGGCTCCCACTTCTTTCGTGCCCTTGATTCCCAACTGTCGAGACTGATATGGGGGGGCAAACAGGCTAGGATCAGTTTAAAGACGCTGAATTTACCTTATCACCAAGGCGGGTTTGATGTTCCTGACTTTCGGAGGTACTATGACTGTGCCCAGGCTCACTTCGTGGCATACTGGCTACATCCCCCTCCCTTTATGGCCCATCTAGCGGTGGAGGATGGTTATATGCGTCCCGTTCAACCATCAGGTTACCTTGATACCGACTCGAGTGCGACGGACCGTGACCCTACTACTGTGGACTGCACTGTCCAGGCCTGGCGTCGTATTGCGGCTCATATGGAGGTTACCTTTCTATACTCACCATGCATGCCCCTAGCTCACGACCCCAGACTGAGCATAGCCGGGGAGGAGATAGGGCGCAAGTTCCTCAAGAGGCTAGCGATTCATACCTGGGGGGATCTCTTCCTCCAAGGGCAGTTCCGCTCCTCGGCGCAGTTTTTTGGGGAAACCCCCCCCATTGTCATGGACACATTCCTTTATGTCCGTCTAAGGCAGAATGTCAAAGCAGTCCTCCCGAACTTTCCTGAAGAGCCGGAAACCCTCCCCCCCTTACATTCGCTTTTACAAACTGAAACCCCTAAGCACGTGGTATCCATGCTTTATAAACATGCTCAGCCTGCCCCATCGCCTCCCCCGCTCAAGGCCCGCAGCGAGTGGGACGGGAACCTTGACGCACCGCTCTCTGACGACCAGTGGGAGGAAAGCTGCACACACACCACCGCAGTGACCGGTAATACCCGCTTGCGCTTAATCCACTTTAGATTCTTGCACCGCACTTATTTCACTCCTTCCAAACTGTTCCGTCTTGGCCTCCGAAATAACGACCGTTGCCTCCGTTGCGGAGCGGAAGGGGCTGACTTCTTCCACCTGGCGTGGACCTGCCCCGCAGTGGCGGTATATTGGCGTGCCATTTTCAGAGCTTTATCTGATATGGTTGGGATCGGTATGGAGCCCTGTCCAAACACTGCCTTGCTGGGGCACGCGGTCCCGGCACTGAAGGCACACAGAATTTTTTTTGCACTAGGACTTCTGTTGGCTAAACGCCAGGTTGCCTGTAGATGGGGCAGAGGACGAGCTCCCAAATTCAAGCTCTGGCTCCATACGATGTCTACCTGGCAAGATCACCTGCGCAACTATTCTGAACTCTTACCGCACAAATCACGCCCCAAGGATATATGGGGACCCCTCACTGCCTATCTGCTCCAACACCAGAGCGAAGACCAACCTGATACTTGAAGTGCTCTTCCCCTTTCCCCTGTCCCTGGCCTGCTCCTTGCCCCTACCGTACTCCTCCTGCACCGCCCTCTACCCTGCTTTCCTCCCTCCTGGGAGTGCGCTCCGGAGTCCGTGCCTGCCGGTACTCTGCGCCTTGTCCCGTTTCCCCCCCCTCCTTTTCCCACGGTACTCCTATGCCTCTTCTTCATAGATAGTCCTCCTATACTCAATGCCCAGCTCCGCAGCCTGCCTCTACCAATGCGGCGCCATGTTACTCGCGACACCACCATGTTACACGTAGCGTTACACACATGACCTTGGCAATCTACTGAACTCGCAGACTTAGAGATGTGATGTCCCCCCCGCTCACCTCCCCCTTCCCCCCCTCCTCCTCTCTTCCCCTCCTATCCCGTGTTAGCCAATAGCATCCCCATGGTGAGGACCACACTTATTCTGGCGGAGACCACCTCTGTACTCTTTTTCTGTATTCTGTGGTGCCCCACTCCTACATCCTCTGATCCACATACAAGGTATGGTGGTACATAACGGGTGGGATTGTTCCCAGTTCTATGTTTTTGGGGGAAAAATTACAAAAGAGCCTCATTTGCACTCTCCTTGTATACGGTCTGCCTTCTCCTACTGCTATGCTTTATGCTATACCTGACTGTGCTACATTTCTCACGCGGCCGGCCCTGAAGGGTTGTAGGCGACATGCTGTGTCTGACCATCCTGCCATGTTGTGTTCAGTATGTGCCTACCTTTACCCTCCCTCCCCATATCTTTACGAGGCTGCCGGCCTGAAATCTCAGGTTGTAGGCGGAGGCTGTGTGTAGTGTATACTGCTTTAACATCTAATAAAGGCTTAAAAAAAAAAATCCAAACAGTTCTGGCTGACTGTGGCGTCGTGGGTCAGCTACGGTGTCGGGCAGACCTGCAAACAGTACCTTTCAGAAATGCAGGGTGTCGATGACCTCTCATTGAGCTGCCGAAAGCACGGCGTCCCCAGGCGTCAGTTCTGGAGGTCAGTGCAGGGGTCGCCTGGAGCCCTCGAAGTCACATGCGTTGCGGATTGAACTCCTGTCTGATGAAGTCAGGAGCACTGGCATTGGCAGGCGTTGGGTTCTGCAGTGCAAAGTGCAGCAGTGCGGCGAGCAGTGGCTCGGTGGCGGCGTTGGGTGGTATTATCGGTGAGACCAGGGTCACGTGTGAGATGAAGGAGGTGCTCGTCACAGTGCTGGCAGGTCATGGTGCAGCAGCGGCGTTGTCGTTGCTGAAGCGCTGTCATCAGCTGACAAACTGGAGTGGATGGCACCAGTGTCGGTAGGCCAAGGCTGCGGTGCAAGATGAGGGTGGTATGTCATGTAATTTTACGAGCAGTGCCCTCGAACCACAGTGCAAGCAGAGGCGTCGAGTCCGGCGTGGAGCGTTGTTGTCAGGAATACCAGGGCATCATCGTGAAGCGAGGCGGTGCGAAGTGTGGTGCCCACAGGTAAAGCATTACACCTAGCTTGCTGGGTGTGTGAGGGTCTTAGTTCCAAAAGGAGGTATTCCCCACCTCCCCACCACTCTGAGTACTCACCAGGTGGCCAACTTGCCACCCAGGAACACGTACCTCTTTTGTCTTCTAGTTCTACCCAGGGCAAGTATGGTGGACCTTTATCAAGCCCTCATTGTCCCCCTTGTTGTTTACTAAGTACTGCACGGGATCTCCTGTGGGACTCTTCAGATTACCAGAAGGATAATATCCTTTATTGGCCCATTTTCTGGGACTTATTATTTAGTCCCTCCCCTTCTATTTTGCCTTCCCCCAAATCCTCTGACATACCAGTCATCATGGGTGACAATCCCGGACTTAGCTTTGATGATGCAATGGCTGCAAAAATTCTAAGGAATACACCATCTATCCTGGGAGGTGAAGGTTCATCAGCCTCTGGATCACCATCGGAGGACTGGACCTCCCTTACCAATATGAAAAGAGACTGGGTGAAAATAACGCTCCACGGTGCAAAGATGACAGAGTAAATCAGGGCCAATGTTGCACCAAACGGCCTAATAGTCAAGAACCTCCCTAGACTTTTCCTGGATGAGGCTGTTTTTAAAAAGGAATGGTCCCTGGTGGCATGGAAATGCACCAGAGACTTACTTATCCTCATTATTAATTCAGCAAAGAGGATAGCTGATGCCCTCCTTATTAGAATACAGGTTGCTTAAGGGGCCATAAAGCCTACCATACATGGCACTGTATTTAAAACCAAATTGACAGAACTCAATCATGAGATTGCTGAGCACAAGGAATTTCTGATGAAGCAGAAGGTTAGCAAGCTTCAAAAGGATATAAGCAGATTTAACAAAGAAAAAATATTCCCCTATCTGAAAGCAGACTATACCAACAGCAAAACTAGCTACTCTTCTGCTGAAAATAGTGAATCAGACAGGAGAGACTCGGCTAGCAGTGACTCCAGCAATGGGAGCTGGAAGGGTTCGAATCAGAGGAGAAAGAATTATCCACAAAACCCCTACTACCCTGTACAGAATTTTCATGGGCTGCAGCCTTCTTTTTGGCCTTTCCCGATGTATCACCAGGGCCAACCGCAATACTTCACTGCCAACAATCAACCTTTTTTAGGTAGAGACTGGGGCAGAGGAAGAGGGCGCAAAAGAGGAGGACAAAAACAAGTCCAGAGGCAGGACCAGGAACCGAATATGATGGAAACCAGGAGCAAAACACAGGGCAGGAGAGTCTAGTGGTTAATTTGTCACATAGACAACTGACACCTACGGAACAAACAGTTCTTGAGAAATGCCTGGGCTATGTCCCCACCCCCAAAGAGGACAATTTTTTGGTACAATGCGAAATCCAGAACCTGTTTAGAAAAATACGCCTTAAAGTCCACTTCGATGGTACTGAGGAACCAGCCAGACTGGATTCATCCCTTCGCAATCCCTCGACCTTCACACCTACCGTTGGCATGGTACATGTGGAGGTAGTGACCTTTGAGAAAGCTGTCCTAAAAGAACTGAAGAACCGGGATACCAGAGATCCTTTCCATATTCTCTCTAATCAAGAACATGCAGCGATTAGATCATTGAATGAGGACAAAAGCATTACATTAAAGCATGCTGACAAAGGGTGCGCCTTGGTCATACAATCCACATCGGATTACAACACGAGGGCCAACGCCAACTACGGAATAGTAAATTCTATACTCCAAAAACAAGGAACCCCAGGACTCGATTAACGACCAAGATAACCACCATGGTCTATGAGGCAGAGAGTAATGGGTGGATCAGTTGTAAAGAAGCTGATTTCTTGATTACCAAACATCCCAAAACACCCTATTTTTACACTCTGTCAAAAATACATAACGGGACCACCCCTGTCCCGGGCAGACCTATAGTTTCAGGAATTGGCTCACTCTTAGAGCAGCTCTCAAAATTCTGTGACCATTACCTACAACCTTTAGTCAAACAGAGACCATCATACATCAGGGACACAACAGATATCCTTATAGGTGAAATAGAAAACACAGGCGATATTGACCTCCTGGTCACCTTGGATGCGGAACAACTGTATACCAATATCCCACAGAGAGAGACATTGGCAGTAATAGAATCTGCATTAAGTGGGAGTGAATAGACAGCAGCAACACCCATTTCATTCATCATGCAATGTGCCACCCTGGCCTTAACAGAAAACTTTTTTGAGTTTGATAGCCAACTCTTCCACCAGTCTCAGGGTACTTCGATGGGGAGTACCTTTGCCTCCAGTGTGGCATGTTTGTATATGGTGGTGTTTGAACAAGAGACCATTCAACATGCGAGAAACCCCTTCGGAGCTAACCTGAGAGTGTGGAAGAGGTACATAGATGACATCCTCATCTTTTGTCAGGGTGACATACAGAGATGCGCTGAATTTTGCAAGTGGATTAACATAAAAAACCAGCACTTGAAATTCACCCACACTATATCTGCCACTAACATTGCCTTCCTAGTGCTCACCATCAGATTACAAGAGGGTAGAATAATGACATCCCTATACCAAAAGCCTACCGACAGAAACAGCTTGCTACTGTACAGCAGCTATCATCCTGCTACACTGAGAAATAACCTTTCCTTCAGCTAATTTCTAGGAGGTAGAGGAAATTGTAGTTCTACAGAGGACTACAAAATTAAAGCAGAGATACTGGCTGACAATCTGCTGAAGAGTCAATACCCAAAGAAACAGTTCACTCTTACATGAAACGAGCAAGAAACAATAATCGTGAAAGCCTACTAGAGGTACATGAGAAAGAACCCACTGATATTTTGACCTGTCTGACCACGTACACACTTAGATTCAATCTAATAAAGAAGGCAGTGAACAAACACTGGGCAATTCGGAACACGGGTACTCTGTCAATACCCAAACCATGGTTTGCGTTTAAACATACCAACAATTTGAAAGATATGTTGGTGCACACTAGACCCAAGAAGAGCAACATCCCTAACCAGAAGCAACTGTGGGATCTCCCACCCGTGACAGGACACTATCCCTGCGGCTCTTGTACTGTGTGCCCACAGACCTGAAACACAAAACAATTGGTTCTATCAGACACATTTACATGGATGCTAATCAAACAAACTAACTGTAACACCCCACGTTGTGTGTACATGCTGACCTGCCCTTGTTACAAGACGTATGTTGGCATGACCATGAGGCCGGTTAAGGTCAGAACCACTGAGCACAAGAGCAATATTCATTGCCATAAAACTGCCACCAAACTATACACCCACTTCTCTGAACTCGGACAATTCTGAACACGGGTACTCTGTCAATACCCAAACCAAGGTTTGCGTTTAAACGTACCAACAATTTGAAAGATATTTTGGTGCACACTAGACCCAATAAGAGCAACATCCCTAACCAGAAGCAACTGTGGGATCTCCCACCCGTGACAGGACACTATCCCTGCGGCTCTTGTACTGTGTGCCCACAGACCAGAAACACCAAACAATTGGTTCTATCAGACACATTTACATGGACGCTAATCAAACACACTAACTGTAACACCCCACGTTGTGTGTACATGCTGACCTGCCCTTGTTACAAGACGTATGTTGGCATGACCATGGCAACCATACGGCAAGGAACAAAAGATCTCCAATAAAGAGCCCCTTTATGGGTGCCCGTCGAGCATTGCAGCGCCGGCTCGACGAGGAGCAGACTCATATGATTTTTTTTTTTTATTGAGAGTTCATAGAAACAAGATCAACATTACACAATACAATTCTTAAAAGATTTGATGTAATACATGGCATATGGTCATACATGGATAATCAATAATCAAGTGTCCATAATTTAATTATAAAGTGCAAAGAATAATTATAAAATGCAAAAGTGCTTAAGAAAAGTGCATATAAACAGACAAGAGATTATAAAGGTATTTTTTACAATTCAAAAACACTCCAGAACTTTTCATACTTTTTGAGCGCCCCTGATCTGAGCGCATATTTTCTTTCCCTACCCTGTGTTCGTATTAATTTAGCCTTCCATGCCTGAAAGGTCGGTACTTGATTGGTTTTCCAGCACTGCAATATGAGTGATTTAGCAATTAGAGAAGCTATGAAAAGAAATTCGTCATATTTAGTGTTGGTCGCTGAGCAACCAAGAACCGGGACTAGATCTTGGAAAATTATAGGAATTTTAAGCTCAGAGGAAAGATATTTTTCAATTTCCCTCCATAGCTGTTGGATTTTAGAGCATTCCCAAACGATATGCTTCCAGGTCACTTTTTCCTCGCATCGGAAGCATTTATCAGGAACTAATGGAAAGATATTGCTGAGATAGGAGGGAGTTCTGTAAATCAGCCATTTATTATAAAATTGCATGCACTTAAAATTAGTGCCGCGAAAGATTGTTTTGTTAAATTTATTTATTTTATCCCAAATTTGTTCATTGATTTCAATATCCTCCCTTTTTTTCCACCTCTCAAAAATCTTACTCGAGGATTCCTGTTTCCTGTTCTCCTTTAATATTTTAACCCAAATACTCATCTTTTTTTGAGATTTATTATTCAGTGCTGTGGAGATATTTTCTTTAAAATAGAGATTTCCTATATCCAGCTCTCTGAGTATTGGAATCAACATAAAAAAGGACCATTTCAAAACGGAATGGGAATGGCTTACCTGGCTAGCAACTTGGTCCCATGTCTTCCACCTGTTACCAGCCAGGAAGTCATCTATTTTTTCAAAACCGTTTTCTTTCCATAGCTTTATTGTTTTCCTATCCATGTATCCCTCTTCACCTAGGTTGAGGTTGTTTAAATCAGTTGTGTTACTTATCCTAGGAATAGAATTGGATTTCAGGAACTGGGTTTTCTGTCTAAAAATCCATTGGAGGGACTTGTAACGGATCTTTTATGGGTCTTTAGTAACTCTAATTGGATCAATAATCTTTGCCTCTGATAGCATCTTCTTCATTAAAAAAGTCGTCTGTCTCATTCGTGTCTAAAAAGAAAAATCTAAAACTATGATGTACAAAAGACGCAAAATAGTATTCTCTTATGTTAGGGAGGGATAATCCTCCTTGTGCAAATGGAAGATATAAAGTGCCAAGTGCAAGTCTGGTAGAATTTTTTGCCCAAAGAAATGAAGATATTAGGGAATCTATTTTTTTAAAGAAGGAAACCTGGATAACACAGGGTGCTGCATTAAATAAAAAATTAAAAAGAGGTAGGATCGACATGCGTATCAGTGCTGCCTAGCCCATTATAGATAGAGGTAGTAGATTCCAGCGTTCTAAAAGGGACTCAACTTTTTTTAACAACGGTGAATAGTTAAGCGAGAACAGCTAGTCTAAATTGTCCGAAATGAAGATACCCAGATATCTATTTGGCGTTGGGTTATAAATTTGCCTAAATTCTGGTAATAAAGTGTCTACAGTGCAATTTAATAAAATAATTTCCGTCTTGTTAACGTTAATTTTATAGCCCCCTAGTTTTTGAAAATCAGAAAATATTTTTAGAATTTTTGCTTGGCTTAGGGGGTTGGAGTCTAAAAACAGAATTCTAGAAAACAAGGGTTCTTTAGCTTGTTCGGGAATATAACAATACTGTATAGAACACAATAGGCTGCTATACGTTTAAACTTCCTTGCCCAGCTGGACAAAGAATTTATTTACCAACAATTTTCAGATATACTTATAATACATTTCTACAACAGTAGCGTGACACAATCCTGTGCCATACTAGAAGGAAAAAGGAAAATAGAGAAGAGTGAAAGGGGTGTTTTCAGGCAAAAGAAAGGAGCAGGTAGGGCACTGTTAAAAGTAAAGAATAGTGACAGTGTCGCCTGGAGTAGTACATACAAAAACGCATATAAAAATTATTCTCATGTATGTCAACTCATGGGTGTCGACGTTTCGATCCCTTTGCTCAATTACATAAAGGGGATCATCTTCAGGACTTATATAATAGAGTTTGCCTGAGTTTGGGAGCGCCTATTAGAGAAAACAATGGAAAACAAGCAAGAAAAAAGATTATCAGGGGGGAGTCCCGGAGGGCGGTCACATCATGCCGTTCATAACATTTACACGATTCGGAATCGCAGTGTGTGCAAGGTGGGGGTGACAGTGCTAGCCTTTAAATTTAAGGCTCAACATTCACATACAATTGTCCTCGAAATCGCAGTGACATTGGTGTTTGTGAATAAATAATCCGAGATTGTGCAGACCTTGTGATTTAAAAAAAAGCTCGAGGCTCAGTGATCTGGTGTTTGAGCAGAGCAGCGTGCATCTAGCAATATCCGGGGATAGGTATCATAGAGCACAGTGGGGTATGGACATATACGATTCCAGGGGGCTGAAGGTAATTATAGGCATACCTCTTAATGAGAGGTGAGAGATGGTAAGACTTGATTGATTGATATACGTGATGTCGCCAGGAAGAGTCTACAGCAGGACATCCAGGAAATTGTTCCTGTAAACAAAGAGGTTTTACATAGGAAGGCCTGTCATCTATTAAGTGGTAAATGGTGAAGGCTAGCTGTATATGCAATGGTGGCGTACCTTGGAAAAGTTCGAAAGTCGTAATGATAATGCGGTGGTTGCTGAACGGTTGCTGACTTTCTCGTGATCCCGTTACGGCTTGAAGCCGTGCTGTAAGGTCAGAAGGGAAAACAGTGATCGGGATTCGACCAGAATAATAAAAGGCTAGAGTTATTGAAGGAGTAAAGGGCATACCATTCTTTGTTGTGCTTTCAGTTCTTGATGAGATGTGGGCAGAGACGGGGGGTCGCCCATTTATTGGTTGCGCCGGATGCGGCGAACTGCGAAATTAAAAACAAGCCGTAAATGACTTAAACAGGTACGGCAAGCGAAAGGTGGGTCAAGGCTACGATGCACAACATACCGTATTACAGGTTAGAAAGTTAGAGGGAGGCTCAATGGCCATCGTCTCCTTTACGAGCAATGTCGGAATAGGCCGCTGCAAGTAAAAAGTACATTCATTAAGCGTCGGACGTCTCATGTAGAGACAGGTGCTTCGAGGGGTTGGTCTGCCGCCCGGGTGCATATTACTTACCGGGTCGGAGTCGAACTCACGGATCACCTTCCTGGTGCTCGGTCTTGCTGCCGGTTCCTGGTTGTGAACCTGGGCGGGGCCACATGTAAGGGCTCGTACCTGGTCACGTGAACCTGGATATGGGCGCCATCTTGTAATGGTGATCTGGCATGTAACCTTTTGGTACAGTCGCCTTGGGAAATTGCCCTGGGAATTAATTCGGGCAGGAGGCAAAATCAATTCAATTCAATTCAAGGCGTTTTTTGGTGACATATTGAGGAGTGAGAGTGATGAGGGTCCAGAACAGTGAAGACTAAAAATAGTGATTTGGCCGATACTAACAATGTGGTGAAGGGAGGACATGCTGGGTGTGAAATAAAAGGAAAAATAAAACTTAAAAATTAAAATGACAGTTATCACTTCAATGAACATCAGAAAAAAGGTTACATCAGGTTGCTGAGTCATATGTGTGCTATTGTTCTTTCACAGAAGTGTTGTCCAGTCTTCACTTCGGTTGAGTCCTGTGTGAATGGTGTTGAATGGTATTATTGATTTGAGTTCTTCACGATTCAGAAGTTGTTGCAGATTACCCCCTCTCGGTGGTAGTTTCACAGACTTTAAAATTGTCCACCTCACATCGTCTGCCATGTGTTTCATAGATGCAAAATGTTCCACTAATGGTGCGTTGGGAGTGCCGCACCTTATGCGGCTCCTGTGCTGGCTTATGCGTGTCTTGACCTTTTGGGTAGTTTGCCCCACATACATTTTAGGGCAAGGGCATACAATTGCATAAATAACATTAGTACTATTGCAATTTGTGAGATCTTTCATATCAACAGTTATATTGTTGTGACTAAAACTACGTCCCTCCAATATTAGGTCACAAACAATGCATTGCCCACATTTTACATGTCCTATGATGGGTGGTAGACCCCAGATGGATTCAATGGTATTGTTCGGAGTTGAAGTAGGTAAGGCAGCCCGGACCAAATGGTCCCTTAGGTTTTTACTCTTTTTGAACGCAAACAATGGTTTATCTAAATTTAGTTGTCCCGCATTTATTGTTGGCCAGTGTTGCAGAATTGTTTTGCGGATTCTATTCGAGATCAGAGAGAAAGTGGTGACACAGGCAATTCTCTCTGTTCTCCCCCGAGTCTTTGGTTCTAATAGGACTTCGCGGGGACAGTACCAGGCTCGCTTTGAAGCGTTCTTGACTAATCTCCTGGGATAGCCACGGGCTTTTAGTTTATTTGCCAGGATATTGGCCTCTTTAAAGTAGTCAGGTTTTGATGAACAATTGCGCCTGATAAAGGAGACGACGGCCATTGAGCCTCCCTCTAACTTTCTAACCTGTAATACGGTATGTTGTGCATCCTAGCCTTGACCCACCTTTCGCTTGCCGTACCTGTTTAAGTCATTTACGGCTTGTTTTTCATTTCGCAGTTCGCCGCATCCGGCGCAACCAATAAATGGGCGACCCCCCGTCTCTGCCCACATCTCATCAAGAACTGAAAGCACAACAAAGAATGGTATGCCCTTTACTCCTTCAATAACTCTAGCCTTTTATTATTCTGGTCGAATCCCGATCACTGTTTTCCCTTCTGACCTTACAGCACGGCTTCAAGCCGTAACGGGATCACGAGAAAGTCAACAACCGTTCAGCAACCACCGCACTATCATTATGACTTTCGAACTTTTCCAAGGTACGCCACCATTGCATATACAGCTAGCCTTCACCATTTACCACTTAATAGATGACAGGCCTTCCTATGTAAAACCTCTTTGTTTACAGGAACAATTTCCTGGATGTCCTGCTGTAGACTCTTCCTGGCGACATCACGTATATCAATCAATCAAGTCTTACCATCTCTCACCTCTCATTAAGAGGTATGCCTATAATTACCTTCAGCCCCCTGGAATCGTATATGTCCATACCCCGCTGCGCTCTATGATACCTATCCCCGGATATTGCTAGATGCACGCTGCTCTGCTCAAACACCAGATCACTGAGCCTCGAGCTTTTTTTAAATCACAAGGTCTGCACAATCTCGGATTATTTATTCACAAACACCTATGTCACTGCGATTTCGAGGACAATTGTATGTGAATGTTGAGCCTTAAATTTAAAGGCTAGCACTGTCACCCCCACCTTGCACACACTGCGATTCCGAATCATGTAAATGTTATGAACGGCATGATGTGACCGCCCTCCGGGACTCCCCCCTGATAATCTTTTTTCTTGCTTGTTTTCCATTGTTTTCTCTAACAGGCGCTCCCAAACTCAGGCAAACTCAATTATATAAGTCCTGAAGATGATCCCCTTTATGTAATTGAGCAAAGGGATCGAAACGTCGACACCCATGAGTTGACATACATGAGAATAATTTTTACATGTGGTTTTGTATGTACTACTCCAGGCGACACTGTCACTATTCTTTACTTTTAACAGTGCCCTACCTGCTCCTTTCTTTTGCCTGAAAACACCCCTTTCACTCTTCTCTATTTTCCTTTTTCCTTCTAGTACGGCCCAGGATTGTGTCACGCTACTGTTGTAGAAATGTATTATAAGTATATCTGAAAATTGTTGGTAAATAAATTCCTTGTCCGGCTGGGCAAGGAAGTTTAAACGTATAGCAGCCTATTGTGTTCTATACAGTATTGTTATATTCCCGAACAGGCTAAAGAACCCTTGTTTTCTAGAATTCAGTTGTTACCCATGGTTCGTAGCTACCCGCTGGGTCCCCCTTGTTCCTTAAAAATACTGGAGTCTAAAAACAGGGCAATATCATCGGCGTATAATTTTATATTAGTCATGCCAGCTACCGGGACTGTATTAATTCGTATATTTCTAATCGTGATCGCTAGAGGTTCAATAAATAATGCGAATAATATTGGTGATAATGGACAGCCTTGTCGGGTGCCTCTATTAATCTTGCATGTACCGACTTTGGAGTTATTGATGATAATCTGTGCCCTGGAGTTTAAATATAATTGTTTTAAAAGAGAGATAAAAACATTCGGGAAATTAAAACTGTGCAAAATAGCAAATAGGCAGTCCCAGGACACTAGATCGAAGGCTTTTTCAGCATCTAGGAACCAAATTTGGGCCTTCACATTATTAGTTTTAAAAAAATCTAGTGCCTCCAATACAAACTTTGTATTTGTGTGGAGCTGCCTGCCTGCAATAAAGCCGCACTGATCAGTGTTTACCAGACTTCCCACTATTTTATTCAATCCATTTGCTAAAAGCTTAGTGAAAATTTTATAGTCTGTGTTTAGTAGACTTATTGGTCGATACGAATTTATATTCTCACTATCCTTTCCTTTTTTTAAAATACTAACTACCACAGCTGAGCGGAAAGAATCCGGAGGGGATCCTCGTTGGAGTAAATCATTGACTAAAGTTAAAAATTCTTTGCGTAGAGTTCCTTTAAATTTTTTTAAAAATTCATTTGGAAGACCATCATCGCCGTTGGCCTTTCCGTTAGGGAGGGAGCTGATTACCTCATCTAACTCAGACTCCGAGAATGTCTCAATGAGACCTTCCTTCTCTTCAGCGTTTAATTTGGGAATTATAAGTTGAGATAAAAACTCCCCTATTGTATCAATTGAGGTCTCTTCTGTTGTTTGATATATTCCCTCATAATGATTCAGGAAACATTCACCAATTAAGGCTGTGGTCTTAGTTTGTATTTTAGTGATTGGATCAGTTAGTTGGTCAATTCTATTGCGAGCCTGTTTTTCTTTAGTTTGCCACGCCAGGAGCTTCCCTGTATACACGCTATCCTCGTACATCCTCTGGGTGTAGCAGTTAAAATGGATTTCGCCCAGGGCGTAATAGAACTCCCTCATCTTACTCTTGGCCTCGGATAGTTTTTTACTGGAATGTATTGTTCTTGCCCTGTAGTGTACCTGGGTTGCCTTTATAAGATCTGTTTGCAATTTGCTCTTCTCCTCTTTTCTTGCTTTATATTTTGGTATATCTTTAGATGTGATAAACCCCCGTAGAGTGGCCTTAAATGCATCCCATGTTGTATTTAAGGGGGCTGTACCTCTCTTACGTGTAAAAAACTCCTCAATTAATTCTTCAATTTCTGTACACCATTGAGGATCTAAGAGGTTATTTTTGTTAAAAAACCATCAATTTATAGTGCTTAAGTCTTGTGTTCCCAGAATTACCTCCATGGAGACTGCCGCATGGTCTGAGAAAGCATTAGGTAGGTGAACATAATTACATAGATTTAAATCGTGGGATGTTAAAAAAAAATCCAATCTTGAGGCGGATTTGTACTTTGCAGAGAAACAGGAATATTCTCTTTTGAGTGGATTATTAACCCGCCAATGATCCATGATATCAAGGTCTAAATTGCAACTCTGTATCGCTAAGACAGATTGGGGTTTATTCTGACGGCGATCTTTTTTAGACGAGTCCAATACAGTATTTTGCAAAAGATTAAAATCTCCTCCCCATACTATTATCCCAGGAAAGAGCAGACCCATATGATGAAGCATGACACCTAGCCTGCTGGGTGTGTGAGGGTCCTAGTTCCGAAAGGAGGTATTCCCCACCTCCCCACCACTCAGAGTACTCACCAGGTGGCCAACTTGCCAACCAGGAACACCGTACCTCTTTTGTCTTCTTCTTGGCAGTCTTCTTGATATCAAAAGAGTTCCTAAGTTCTGGGGTCTTGGTCCCCCTTCTTATCCTCAATTTCTCTTTGTTCCCTGAAGGATAAGAGTCCATTGCCTAGTCCATTGCCTAGTCCAAACCAGTTCTGGTCAGTCTGGAGCCCTTTGTTGACAAGACTCCTTCATCTCTTTCACAGTGTAGGCCAGGGACATCATATACATGTATATCTTGCTAATCAGCCCTGTGATGACTCACCCTGTCTCCTGGAATCCCCCTGCCCCTGTCACTCAAATTCCAGACAACGAATAAACAACCTAGCAGAGGCAGGCTTGGATAGTTAGACAAGAATAGTCCTACTTTCTAAAAGTGGTATTTTCAAACCCAGAATGTTAAAACCAACTTCACTAAAAGATGTATTTTATTATTCTGAGTTCAGGCATACTAAACTCGAATTTCTACCATGTTCCCTGCGTCAGTTAGAATTATAGGATGTAATATTCAAACTGCCCAGTCTGGCCTATGGGGAACAGGTGCCTTGCAATAGTGAAAAACAAAGTAGGCTGTATTTAACTATCAGGACATGCCACAAACACCAGGGCATGTCCTAACTTTCACATACAATGCACCCTGCCCATGGGGGTACCTTGGGCCTACCAGAGGGACGACTCATATGTAGAAAAGGGAAGGTTTAGGGACTTGCAAATGTGGGCACTTGCCAAGTCGACATGGCAGCACATGGCGCAGGCTCTGCAATGGCAGGCCAGAGATACATTTTACGTGCTGTTTGCATGGGTGACACAATCCTGTGCTGCAGCCCGCCTACAGCATTTGATCTATAGGCCCTGGCACTCGCAGTGCACTTTACTAGGGACTGACACATAAATCCAATAGGTCAATCATGGAAACACCAATCCATAACATAGTTTATACAAGAGCACCTGCACTTTACCACTGATCAGCAGTGAGAAAGTGGGCAGAATCATCACACCAGCAAAAACAGAGTTAAAACCGGGAGGTCAGAATGCAAAAAGTCAGAGGAAACACGCCAAAGGATGCCAAGTCTAATTGCAGGAATTATTATGGGATGGGGGGCCACCAAAGAGTGTCTCTGGGGGTCCTTTGGCACCTCCCGGATAAGGTAGGCCTAGCTGCAACTGATTGTATGCTGTATTTGTTACCGGTGCAGCTCCAATGAGCCCCTAAGTGGCTAGATGTAGCTCACCGGGAGGAGTTGGGCTTGCTAGGGTTGCTTCCAGACCAGGTTGCACTGCTGGCGAACCTACTAACACCCGCATTTCAGCCTCGCAGCTCCTCAGAATCGAAGCAACGCCTTAACCGTGCACCACATCCCTGACATCTGACTTCACTTTGAAAGCCCCGTGGATGAGTTCCCCAATGCCAAATGAGAACCTCACACTGTGGCCTCACTGTATATTGGAACCAACGGATCACTTCGGCTGTGCGACGCACATTCGATGTGGATCCTCGTAACACTCCATGAACCAGCTTTAAAGTACTTTGTTCAGCAGGCCTAACTGTAGCTGGCCTGCATTCCCAGTCAGCCTGATCGTGTGACTTTGTCCTAGTCCGTCGCGATCAGATATCCACAGTTGGTGCTTTGTGCTTTTTGTTGCTATTTTCACTAAAATCGTAAAAATTATATGTATCTGATTCTACTTATTGGATTCTTGTCATTTTAGTTTTGCGTTATATATAAAGAAAACGAAAATGTTCTAACTTGGTGTGGGATTCTTTTTGTGTGGTGTTTTTCACTTTATCGCTGTTTGAATTATAGTTCATATACTTTATACATTGCCTCTAAGTTAAGTCTGACTGCTCTGTGCCAAGCTACCAGAGGGTTGATTACATGCTACTCTAAGGTTGACTTGTGCCTCACCCTGACAAGGATTGTGGTTGCTGCTTGAGCAGGGCTCAGTCCACAAACAGATAGGATGTACTCTTTCTCTCTTCCTGTGACACAAGGAATGTGTTGCATTTTTGTTAATATATCTGGACCCTGGTGCTTCCCTGATTTTAAATAGAGCTGGAGCCAGGGTGGAAGCACCTCTTACTTACACCTGTGCTTTACTTCTGCCAAACAATAAATGAAGCTCTATGTTTGTAGCTTTAGGTGGACACTTGCCAAGGGTAATCCATATCCCTTTCAGACTTTTCTACACTGGTGCTTCTACTTATACCACCCAAGAATAGAGCAGCCAAATACTGGCCTAATATTGGGTTAGATATACCCTTTCAACAATTCATTGTAAATCTGGCATTCATCATTGTTATGACAGGTAATAGGTCTACATTTGCCTAAAAATGACACAATAAAAATATTGTCCTACTCACTTTCCCTTGTTTGTGGTTAATTGAGGAGGCTTTATTCGATTTTTGGTTACTTTTAGAATGACATATGATTAGTGTTGCTTGTGTGAGTACCAGCAAGTTATTGACTGGTAGTATTCAGACTTACCACCTGGTGTATTAATATGGAAAGTGCCAATGGAGAGCAAAGGGCAACTATGCCCACTTGATGTGTTCCTGGGCTAACTGGGTAATATAGAAGGGACTGCAGATGCTTGTGAATTATCTTCTGTGTTATCAACACCAATGCTACATGTGCACTGGCCCAATCTCAAGGGGATTGTCCTCATTTGAATGGGGGAATTGCCCAAAGCAAAGGAAATATTGTTCTGATGCACCCATGAGTATTACAGATGTGAGCACAGAGGCAAAGAGGTGCTTTAACTGTGCATCATATAGAGCATAATCAGTGCACCCCGGGTCACCCCTTGGAATGGGGTAAGTTAGATTCCATGAACTGTCTAAAATGTCCTCCCACCCAGCATTCCCCCAGGTCTCCCGACAAAAATGGTACCTCACTTGTGTGGGTAGGCATAGTGGCTGCAACAGCAAATGGCCCAAATCGTTCTGTGGAGACTTCAAAATTACCTATAGCAAAACCGCCTGGTTTGGGGGGGCACCTGAGATTTTGGCACTGGGCTTGGCCGCCATCTTGGGAAAGTACCAAACCCAAACATTTCTGAAAACTAGACACCCGGGAAAGTCCAAGGAGGTATGGCTTGCATGTATCCCCTAACGTTTTCCTACCCAGAATGCCATGCACACCTCAAATTTAGCTGGAAAAAAACACATTTTCCACATATTTTTGTGTGGATTTACCATGCTGGCACTAATGTCCTACCACCCATACCATTCGAAATTGGAAATTCTCCCCTTTCCAATGATACCTCTCCTGTCTTTCTACGTGCCTGGGGGGCTGAGATAGCCCCCTGAGCACGTAGAAACTGGAATGAGCCTTTTGGGTCATTTCAGTTTTGCTTTCACTGAAATGACGTTAGCATGAGGTGCTCGCTGATCGTCATTGCAGGGAAACCAGGGGGGTCTCAGGAGCTGGGGAAGCTCTTTCCCAGCTCTCGAGGCTTTAGGGAAGAAAAGGGAATCCCTCTGTTGCCTGCACCAGAGGGATTTCGGGGGCTGGGTATCATCTGTTGCCTCTTTCTGCACTTCACTTCCTTCTTTCTGCGCCCCTCATGCCTACCCCTTCCCTAGTTGTACAACTTTCTTTTGTCTTTACACCTCTCTTTTGTCTTTCTGCACTTCTCTTGCCTCTTTCTGCACCCTTCTGCCTCCTTCAGCACCCCTGTTGCTTCTTTCTGCACTCCCCTTCCTTCTTTCTGCATCCCTCATGCCTACTCCTGCACCTCTGTTACCTCTTTCAGCACCTCTGTTGGTTCTTTCTGCAATGCTCTTCTTCTTTCTGCACCTCACTTGCCTCTTTCTGCACATCACTTGCTTCTTTATAAACTTCTGTTGCCTCTTTCAGCAATTCTCTTGCCTTCTTCTGCACTTCTCTTGCTTGTTTATGCACCACTCTTTTGTCTTTCTGCACCTCTGTTGCCTCTTTCTGCACTTTACTTGCTTCTTTCTGCACCTCTCTTGCCTCTTTTAGCACCCCTGTTAATTCTTTCTGCACCCCTCCTGCCTCTTTCTGCACCCCTCTTCCTTCTTTCTCTACCTCTCTTCCCTCTTTCTGCACCTCTCTTGCCTCTTTCTGTATCGCTGTTGCTTCTTTCTGCACTTCTCTTGCCTCTTGCTGCACCCTTCATTCCTCTTTCAGAACTTCTCTTGCTTTTTTCTGCACTTCTCTTCTTTGTTTCTGCACCTCCTGTGCCTCTTTCTGCACCTCTGTTGCTTCTTCCTGCAATCCGCTTCCTTCTTTATGTACCCCTAGTGCCTCCTTCTGCACCTCTGTTACCTCTTTTAGCACATCTGTTGGTTCTTTCTGAACTGCTCTTGCTTCTTTCTGTACCTCACTTGCCTCTTTCTGTACTTCTCTTGCTTCTTTCTAAACATCTTTTGCTTCTTTCAGCAATTATCTTAGCTCTTTCTGCACTTCTCGTGCTTGTTTCTGCAACTATATTGTGTCTTTCTGCACTTCTGTTGCCTCTTTCTGCACTTCACTTGCTTCTTTATGTACCTCTCGTGCCTCTTTCGGCACCACTGTTAATTCTTTCTGCACCCCACATTACTCTTTCTGCACCCCTCTTCCCTATTTGTGCAACTCTCTTGCCTCTTTCTACAACTCTCTGCCCTCTTTCTGAACCTCGCTTGCCTCTTTCTGTATCTCTGTTGCTTCTTTCTGCACTTCATTTGCCTCTTGCTGCACCCTTCATTCCTCTTTCAGCACTTCTCTTGCTTTTTGTCTGCACTTCTCTTCCTTGTTTCTGCACCTCCTGTGCCTCTTTCAGTACCTATGTTGCGTCTTTCTGCACTACTCTTCCTTCTTTCAGCACCCCTTGTGCCTCTTTCTCCACCACTGTTGCCTCTTTTAACACCTCTGTTGGTTCTTCCAGAACTGCTCTTGCTTCTTTCTGGACCTCACTTGCCTCTTTCTGCACTTCTCTTGCTTCTTTCTAAACCTCTGTTGCTTCTTTCAGCAATTATCTTCGGTTTTTCTGCACAACTCTTGCTTGTTTCTGCAACTCTCTTGTTTCTCTCTGCACCTCTGTTGCATCTTTCTGTACTTCACTTGCTTCTTTCTGTACCTCTCTTGCCTCTTTCGGCACTCCTGTTAATTCTTTCTGCACCCCTCCTTACTCTTTCTGCACCCCTCTTCCATATTTGTCCATCTTTCTTGCCTCTTTCTACACCGCTCTCCCCTCTTTCTGCACCTCTCTTGCCTCTTTCTGTATCTCTGTTGCTTCTTTGTGCACTTCTCTTGCCTCTTGCTGCACCCTTCATTCCTCTCTCAGCACTTCTCTTGCTTTTTTTCTGCACTTCTCTTCCTTGTTTCTGCCCCTCCTGTTCCTCTTTCAGTACCTCTGTTGTGTCTTTCTGCACTCTTCTTCCTTCTTTCAGCACCCCTCATGCCTCTTTCTGCACTGCTGTTGCCTAGTTCAGCACCTCTGTCGGTTCTTTCTGAACTGCTCTTGCTTCTTTCTGTACCTCACTTCCCTCTTTTTGCACTTCTCTTGCTTCTTTCTAAACTTCTGTTGCTTCTTTCAGCAATTCTCTTAGCTCTTTCTGCACTTCTCTTGCTGGTTTTTACATCTCTCTTGCATCTTTCTGCACCTCTATTGCCTCATTCTGCACTTCACTTGCTTCTTTCTGCACCTCTCTTGCCTCTTTCAGCACCTCTGGTAATTCTTTCTGCACCCCTCCGGCATCTTCCTGCACCACTCTTGCCTATTTTTGCAACTCTCTTGCTTCTTTCTACACCTCTCTTCCCTCTTTGAGCATTACTCTTGCCTCTTTCTGTACCTCTGTTTCTTCTTTCTGCACTTCTCTTGCCTCTTTCTACACTTCTCTTGCCTCTTTCTACACCCTTCATTCCTCTTTCAGCACCTCTGTTGCTTTTTTTCTGCACTCCCCTTCCTTCTTTCTGCACCCCTTGAGCCTCCTTCTGCATATCTGCTGTCTCTTTCAGCACCTCTGTTGGTTCTTTCTGCACTGCTCTTGCTTTTTTTTTGCACCTCACTTGCCTCTTTTTGCACTCCTCTTGCTTCTTTCTTAACCTCTATCGCTTATTTCAGCAATTCTCTTGCCTCTTTCTTCACTTCTCTTGCTTATTTCTGCACCGCTCTTGCATCTTTCTGTACCTCTGTTGCCTCTTTCTATACTTTTCTTGCTTCTTTCTGCACCTCTCTTGCCTCTTTTGGCACCTCTGTTGCTTGTTTCCGTACCCCTCCTGCCTCTTTCTGCACCCCTCTTCCCTATTTGTTGAACTCTCTTGCCTCTTTCTACACCTCTCTTCCCTTTTCCTGCACCACTCTTGCCTCTATCTGTACCGCTGTTGCTTCTTTTTACACTTCTCTTGCCTCTTTCTGCACCCTTTGTGCCTCTTTCAGCATCTCTGTTTACTTCTTTCTGCACGTCTCTTCCTTCTTTCTGCACCCCTCATACCTCGTTCTGCACCTCTGTTGCTTCTTTCTACAGTTCTCTTTTTTCTTTCCATACTGCTCTTGCCTCTTTCTACATCCCTCTTGCCTCTTTGAGCACCTCTTTTGCTTCTCTCTGTACTTCTCTTGCCTCTTTCTGCACCCTTTGTGCCTCCTTCAGCACCTCTGTTGCCTCTTTCTACCCTTCTCTTCCTTCATTCTGCAACCATCCTGCCTCTTTTAGTATCTCTCTTGCCTCTTTCTGCATGTCTATTGCTTCTTTCTGTACCTCTCTTGCTTCTTTCGTCACCTCACTTGCCTCTTTCAGCACCTCTGTTGCTTTTTTCCGCAGATCCCTTGCCTCTGTCAGCAACTCGGTTGCTTTTTTCTGTAGATATCTTGCCTCTTTCTGCATCCCACTTGCCTCTTTCAGCACCTCTTTTGCTTATTTCTGCACTTCTCTTGCCTCTTTCTGTACCCTTTGTGCCTCTTCCAACCCCTCTGTTGCTTCTTTCTGTGCTTCTCATCCTTCTTTCTGTACCCCGCTTGCCTCTTTCTGCACCTCTGTTGCTTCTTTCTGCACTTCTATTGCCTCTTTCTGTACCTGTCTTGCTTCTTTCTGCACCTCACTTGCCTCTTTCAGCACCTCTGTTGCTTTTTTCTACAGATCTCTTGCCTTTCTGTACCTCACTTGCTTATTTCAGCACCTCTGTTGCTTTTCTCTGTAGATCTCTTGCCTCTTTCTGCACCCCTCTTTTCTATTCCTGCACCTCTCTTACCTATTTTTACACCCCTGTTCTCTGTTTCTGCACCTTTTCTGCCTGTTTCTGTACCTCTCTTGCCTCTCTCTGTACCTCTGTTATCTCTTTCTGTACTTCTCTTGCTCTTTCTGTACCCTTAATGCCTCTTTCAGCACATCTGTTGGTACTTTCTGCCTGCTCTTGCTTTGTTTCTGCACCTCACTTGCCTCTTTCGGCACTTCTCTTGCTTCTTTCTATACCTCTGTTGCTTCTTAAGCAATTATCTTGCCTCTTTCTGCACTTCTCTTCTTTCTTTCTGTACCCCTCTGACCTTTTTCTGTACCTCTCTTGCCTCTTTCTGGACCCCTCCTACCTTTTCCTGCACCCTTCTTGCCTCTTTTTGCACCTCTGTTGGTTCTCTCTGCACTGCTCTTGCTTCTTTCTGCACCTCACTTGCCTCTTTCTGCACCCCTGTTACATGTTTCTGCATCCTTCCTGCCTGTTTATGCACCTCTCTTGCCTCTTTCCGCACCTCTGAGTTAGAGGTACTTTTAATCCTCCTGCCCTATTATGTACTAGGGTCTTACTGGGGATGTCACGCCAACTCAAAGTGTACCCTGGCGCATGTAGTGTTTTCACTGTAATCTAAGTATCTATCACCATAGTACTGGCTCTGGGCCTGGTTAGTCAGACTCAGTTACCACCAGTACCAGTCAGTAAAAAGTTGGGGGCATAGAATGACTTTGCAACAAGGCATTTTTCTGCATATCTCTTGCTTCTCTCTGTATTTTTATTTGTCTTTCTGGACTTCTGTTGCATCTTTCTGCAGTTCTCTTGCTTCTTTCTGCGCCTTTCTTCCTCTTTCTTCACATGTCCTACCTCTTTAGGCATAGTTAGAAAAGAGCATTTAAAAAACCTTTGAAACTCACTGAAAATAACCTAGGTTTCAAGGACGTTATATTTTGAAATTTTTATTTAAAAAAGTCTTGAAATTCACTGAAACCATAGGTTTCAGGGACATTATAGTTCGAAATTAGAATTTAAAAACCATAGAAATTCACTGAAAAAACCATAGGTTTCAGGGACATTATAGTTAGCTGGACATTTCACTCGTAAAAAAACAGAGAAATTTGGTCGTTATAGTTAGTTGACCTAACTATAAATAGCACCCCCGCAATGCACTTCTGATGACGTCACATATTACATCATTCATGACATCACTGATGACATCTCAAATGACAACTCAAAGGACATCACTGATGACATCTTCCATGTGATAATCTGATGCACCTCCTCATACTCTAATATGCTAACTATAACTCGCACCCTCGCAATGCACTGCTGATGACGTCAAATAATACATCATTCATGACATCACTGATGACATCTCAAATGACAACTCAAAGGACATCACTGATGACATCTTCCATGTGATAATCTGATGCACCTCCTCATACTCTAATATGACCTTGGATACACCCACTCTAAAATACAGACTACCATTTTCGAAACCATAGACACACCAATACAAGTTATTACATCCCCACTCATTTATTCCTAGGTCTTCACACACATCCACTCATTCACCCAAACAGTCACTCATACATGCAGTCAGTCATCAATACAGCACTATCCTATGCACTCATACACCTATACAGACACTCACACACCGCCACTCATCCATGAAGTTACTCACACACCTAGTCAGTCATGCAAAGAATCAATCACACTCCCGTTTACTCACCTATGCAGTTATACACACACCACCTTATTCATTCATACAGATACTAACACATACTTACTCTCTTATACGTGTGAGCTCCTTTTATACTTTTAAATTTAAAAACTTTATTTTTCCTCACCTGGCATTGCGGTGAGCCAGCGCGTGCAAGCCTCTTTGCACTGTTTGTTCCGCTATCTGCAGTCTGCTCGGCAGAGCTCCTTTAAGCTGACAAGCAACTACCGCCACCTAGCAACGGAGGGCTGGACTCGCCCCTCCCTCCCGCCTCGTTCTGACGCCGGTGACTAGCACCGTTCGAGCAGAGGGCGTGGAGGGTCCGAGCCAGACACTTCCGGAAGTACCTGCAGCGCTCTAGCTGTTGGGACGCTGGGGGGGATATAAGGCACTGGATCCTGAATCCTCGCGTGGTAAGTGGGCAGTGGCAGTGTCCCTACTGCTTTTTATTGAAGCGCTTCCAGTGTATGGGTGACTACTACTTGTATGCTGTATGCTGATTTGGCGTGTGAGCTCCTTTTATACTTTTAAATTTAAAAACTTTATTTTTCCTCACCTGGCATTGCGGTGAGCCAGCGCGTGCAAGCCTCTTTGCACTGTTTGTTCCGCTATCTGCAGTCTGCTCGGCAGAGCTCCTTTAAGCTGACAAGCAACTACCGCCACCTAGCAACGGAGTGCTGGACTCGCCCCTCCCTCCCGCCTCGTTCTGACGCCGGTGACTAGCACCGTTCGAGCAGAGGGCGTGGAGGGTCCGAGCCAGACACTTCCGGAAGTACCTGCAGCGCTCTAGCTGTTGGGACGCTGGGGGGGATATAAGGCGGATGTGTTGCAGGCAGCGCAGCGGACGAGCGCAGCGGGCGCGACGAAGGCGCGCCGGAGTTGCGCCTGAGTTAAGCCCGTCTGCGCCCGTCCGCGGCCGATTGCGGCCCAGGGCCAGACCCCCTGCCCCCCCCGCAGTTCATATCAGCTGGAGTCGAGAGGATCTTCATCTCCTCCTTCATGAGCATATGGGTCCCTGCTCACACAGCATGGAGGCAGGCAATGACGTGGGCTGCAACTACTGCAGTTTCGCCTTTTACACAGGGGAAGCTAAAATCAATGCCCGACACTCCCTGATATGTGGCCTGCTGAACGTACGTTCTCTACGGAAGCATTGCCTCGATATCAACGACCTCCTTAGCGGGAAGCAATGGGATCTACTTTTCCTCACGGAAACATGGTTAGATCAAGATTCCATGCCGGAAATCATTGAAGCCATCCCAGAGGGCTACTGTCTACAAAGATTAGACAGAATAAGAGGGAGAGGGGGGGGCATAGCCATAGTGGCTAAACAGGACTACCAATGTCAGCTTGAACGCACGAATATTGAGGGTAGTGAAGCTGGTGCCTTCTCTATCACGATAAATGGCAACTCCACCTTAAAAGGCCTTTTGATCTACCGCCCGCCTGGCCCTTCTACAGCCTTTATTGAGAAGCTAGTGGAGGACGTCACTGAAGCTGCATTAAGTACGGATAAATACCTAGTCCTGGGTGATCTAAACTTACACCTAGACACCCCTACGGACAAGGTGGCAAATGATCTTTGTCTTACAATGGCAAGCTTGCAGTTTGAACAGACAGTACAACACCCTACCCACAAAATGGGCCACCTCCTTGATCCAGTTTTCGCAAACTGGAACCAAGTGGTAGCTCAGACCCCAGTCCCCATCCCATGGTCTGACCACCATCTTATTCCATTCACCATTGGGACTCAGGGACCTTGTCTGACTGACCCTCCTGCTGACAAACATCCTAGGCGGAGATGGGCGGCGTTCTCCCAAGCTCTATTCAATCAGGCACTAATTGCGAAAGGTCATCCCGGTGGGGTGGGCGTGGAAGACATTAATTCCAACCTAGACCAACGTATCACGGAGGCCCTGGACTTGGTGGCTCCACTTGGTGCGGCCAAAACGGGGGGTCGAGCTCAGAGATCTGCTCCCTGGTTCAACGAGGACATGCGGGTGGCTAAAGCGGCATGCAAACGGGCCGAAAGGCAATGGAGGATTGCCTATTCCACCCCCGCCAAAGCAGAGTACATAGACTGCAGGCGTAATTACCATAAGCTGCTACGAAAGGGCAAATCACTGTACTTCTGCACTAAGATTGAAGAAGCCGAACAGTCCACCAAGGAACTCTTCTCAATCTACAAATCTATTGCAGTAGGGAAGCCCGCTGTGTGGCCCACGAAACTATGCACTACGGAGGGATGCGACCGTATTGCAGAGTTCTTTGCTAACAAGGTTATTAACATCTACAACTCCTTTCCCCAACGGGCAAATAACAGTCTTCCACATGGGGAGGGTTCTAAAACCAAAGGAGAACGACAGCTTATCTCCTTTGCTACCCCTCCATCTGAAGACCTAATTCGTATTTGCGGGTCGATAAAATCTGGTTCCCCAAGAGACCCGACGACTCCCAGTCGACTTAAGGCAGCCTGCAAGTACTCGAACCATATGTCCGCCACTTACTAGATACCTCCTTTAAATCCCAGAGTGTCCCCAAAGCTTGGAAGCAAGCAATTGTACTCCCCCTACAAAAAAAAGCCAATGTGAATTTTGAAAAATTTGACAACCTCCGCCCCATCTCCCTCCTGCCCTATATGGCTAAAGTGGCGGAAAAAATAGCCAACGTACAACTCATGCAGTTCGTGGAGGAGGCTTCGCTACTCCACGACTCGCAATTTGGCTTCCGTCCCCGCCATTCGACGGAATCGGCACTTCTTGTGGCGGTTGAAGCACTACGACAGGGTGTGGATGAGGGCCAAACTATGGCTTTGATCTTGCTCGATCTAAGCGCCGCATTCGACACTGTAGCACATTCCACCTTGCTACAGTGTCTGAATGAAGGTGGGGTCACAGGCGCGGCGCTTGGCTGGATCAGGTCCTTCCTGTCTGACAGGTGTTTCCAGGTCAGGTTGGGTGAATGCTATTCGAGGGAGATTGAGTTGGGCCAGGGCGTGCCTCAGGGTTCGTCCCTGAGCCCAACCCTATTTAATATCTACGTCTCCCCCCTAGCGGCCATCGTGGAGGGACACGGCCTTCGCCTGGTGTCCTACGCCGACGACACGCAGTTGGTCGTCTCCTTATCGCGTGCCCCCGCTCTTGCAGCGGACATCTTCAGGAATTGCATGCAAGATCTAGCAGCCTGGATGTCCGCAAACTGTTTAAAGTTGAACGGTAGCAAGACTGAGGTGCTCGTGGTGGGCCCTCTGCTTGGTCGTCGGCGTGGTGGCCACCCTGCCTGGGTGAGGTCCCCGTTCCTTGCCAAGAGGCTAGGAACCTTGGCGTGTGGCTGGATAAGGATCTTGCCTTTGGTCCCCAGATCAGCCGGGTGACGGGGGTATGTTTCGGTGTCCTAAGAGCCTTAAGGAAAGTCCTAGACCTGCTTCCCATTTCTGCTCGAAGGACGCTGGTGCATGCCCTGGTCACCTCGCGACTTGATTATGGGAACCTGCTTTATCTGGGGGCCACGAGCAGGGTCATGAGCCGCCTCCAAGTGCTCCAAAATGCCGCGACGCGGTTGGTGCTCAGACTCCCCAGGAGGTCACCCTCCAAACCTGCTCTTCAGGCCCTCCATTGGCTTCCAATGGAGAAGAGGGTTGAGTTTAAGGCCCTCTCCACATGCCATCGCATTCTGAGCGGTAAAGCCCCTGAACCGCTTCAGAATCTGGTGACCCACTACGAGCCCACTCGCAACCTACGGTCCTCTCAGACTGGGCTACTAAGGGTACCCAGAGTAAGGAAGGCGCGTATGGGAGGGAGATCTTTTAGACATCTCGCCCCCAGATGTTGGAATGTCCTACCCCCTGAACTGCGGCTTGAACCATCGGAAATCCTGTTCAGGAAAAAGCTTAAAACTTACCTTTTCAGCAGGTAGCCTTCAGTGGGAGGGGGGGGGGGCGACCACTCACTTATCACAGCGCGGGGACACGCCAGTGGCGTCACCAGGCGCTTTACAAATGCCCAATAATAATAATAATAATAATTATACAATCACTGATACAAGCACACACTCACCATACAGCCACTCTCACAATCACGCATAAAGAGTCATTTATATACTCCAACACTCACATATACTGCCTTTCACATATGAAGTTACTCACACATGTACCACTGAGACATCCATTCACTTCCCAGCACACTCATACAAACCCTCACCCACCCATACAGCCCAACACAGATCCACTCTTGAACCCATACACCCAGTGAATCACCCAGTCACACATCTATGCATAGAGTCACACCCCCGCCACTTACCCACACAGACACTCAAGCACCCATACAGATACAACCAATCAATAACCCATATAGACACTCATTTCACTACTCACAAACCCATTCAACTTCTTACACACCAACTGACAGATTGATAAATACATTCATACAGTTTAGTTACTAACTCATGCATTCATTAAGACAGATTTAATCACTCACTATACAGTCAGTCACGCACCTACTAAATCATCCATTCGGACACTTAATACACCCACTTATTCTTCAATACACCTTGGCGTAAATATATATATATAAAACATATTCAAATTTTACAGAAACACACAGCCACTGGATGATGTCATCAGTGATATCATCAGTGATGTCATTTGAGATGTCACGAATGATGTAATATGTGACATCATCATCACTGCATTGCGGGGGCACGAGTTATAGTTTTCTCAACTAACTATAACGGCTGAATTTCTCTGGTTTTGTATGAGTGAAATGTCCAACTAACCTTAACATCTCTGAAACCGATGGCTTTTTCTGTGAATTTCTATGGTTTTTTAAATGATAATTTCTAACGATATCGTCTCTGTAACCTGTGATTTTTTCAGTTAATTTCAAAGGTTTTTTAACCCCTTGCATGCTCGTGATGGCGGGGAGCCGTCACGGGTCACGGTGGGCATGTGCGGAGGATGGCCCCCGGGCGACAGAATCCCACCGACTAATTAGAATCCCCGCACAGCGCAAAAATTCGCGCCACACGTAAGGGGTTAAATGATCATTTCTAACTATAGCGTCCCTGAAACCTATGTTTTTTTCAGTGAATATATATATATATATATATGGATATAGATATAGATAAAGATATATGTAAATGTAAAAGTTTAACTTATTGTATACATACTTACCTTTAGTTATAAAGGCAAAGTTGTAAAGTGGTAAAGGTTTATGTTTGGTAAAGGCATTGCATGGTAATGGATGTGTGGTAAAGGTGTGCATTGTAAATGCAGGCACAGATCCTTCATGCATTGTTCACTTAATAGATATGGTGCTGTGGTGTTACCTCCTTTTCACATAACATAGCACAGAAACTTTGGTAACAATGCTACGTGAAGCACTGTTAACATATGAGCTCTACCAGTATGGCTGACATGTGACTCCTACACCGTATAGTCCTTAGTGTCTAAAGTAACATTTCTTCATATTGATGTACACACCTGTGTGAATCTTTGTCTCTGTGTAGCGAGTTTGTGATATAATGCACTCTGACACTCTACATTGGGATGAGTAGCTCTATAAAATAAATAAATGTGAGAGAGAGGATAAGGATAAATGAGTGGCACCATTGGAGGGTGGTACTAAAAGAACCTTTTAAGAAGTAGGTAATTTAGGAGGGTACCAACAAATATTGTTTCACCGGCACCACCAGTGATAAAGTTGGCCAGGACAATATTTTAAAGGCTCCAGAACTAGAGTGCTGAAATGTGCCAGGGATGGCTCCTCCATTTTGGTGGAAAAGAGTCGCCCCACTGCTGGAACCAACAGGCGCATGTAAAATAAAATTGTAATAAAGCAGCTACTAAAACTGCTTTATTATCATTCTATTTTACTACATAGCCGGAGCCAGCAGGAGGAGTGGTGGGTTCAGGGTACTACCAGGAGATATCCAAACCGGCATGTGCACTTGGATATCTCCAGGCTGTTGCAAGGAGATATCACCAGGGCTAAGGAGCACAGGCTCCCATTCCCTGTTGGAGTGTGGAACCTGCCCGCTCCACCCAATCCCTATGCTTCTCTTATGCTGGATAATACCAGCATGAGAATAGTATCTGGGTTGGCGCGGGGGACTTCTGGAGCCTGAGTGAGCATCGTGAAGCAGGAGAGGCGCTGAGGTGGCAGACGTCGGGCTGCAGGTCAATTTTTTCTTCTTTATTTGTCCCCCCATGCTGCCTCAATCAATTTTGATGCTAGTGGCCAACACTGGAATATGCCATACAATGCCGTACATGGATCCACCTCAAAACTGCTCTGATAACCCTCCACCAACTAGGGGCAATTTCGAGGTTTTATTGACTGTCCACTCTACCAACAGAGAAAATGCCAAAATACCCACAACAATTAGCCTAACGCTAAATTCCAGATAAATATCAGAGATCACTGCAAATACTCATATGCCCTCTGGAGATCTGAACCCAATTAGATTTTATTCAGGAAACTCCTGAAAACTGAGCAATTCAGACGTGTACATGAATGGACCTAGCCTGACCTTAGGGTGTAACGCAGAACATTAAGACCAGATATGTTCTCTCCTTTTATACTGTTAAGTGTTACCTGGATTTAAAGGACATTACATTCACATATCAAGTATATGAAGTACAGGTACAAGTATGTTGGTGCAAACTGCATTCACACCTATTTTACCACAACCGTACAGTGGAGTTGAGAATTGTGCTTGCTTCTGTGGTTGAACAGACACCAGGGTTATTTTTGTGATAATTTGTAGTTAAAGTTGTTCATATTGGGTAATATTACACAAAAAGAGGCACAAATACAGTTTGTGAATGTTACTAACTATTAATAAGCAAACATTGATGCAAACCAAAATGAAAAAGAACAGCATTATTAATTGGTTTTGCACCCTTCAAGTATATTTATGTCTAATTTATACCATAAAATTAGACATTTATGCCGCTGGAGTGCCACTTTTTTGAAGCTCCGGTGGGGCAATGTGCCACAGCATATTTACAAGTCTATGCAAAGCCACTTTGTGTGGCTTTTCATGGCCTTGTAAAAATGTACCCCTTTTACGAAGAAAACTGCGTGAAAGGGGCATTCCATGGGTGTTGCTCTTGGTGTTCCCACACAACATCCATGGAATCTCAAACATTCCCATATTTACGAGGAATCATAAACCTGGGAATCCAAAAGATTCTAATGCCACCCCAAGGATGGCATTAGGGCGGCACAATGAAGGGAAATACTTTTATTTCTCCTCGTTTTTTTCCTCTTTTTATGTGTGCTGCATTCTGAAACATACGTAGAAAGAGAGAAACACTTCTCGTGTTTGTTTTTGTGCAGGATGTTGTCCCTTCCTGCACAAGATTAATCACCCTTACAACAAGGACATCCTTGCACCATGGCCCGTCGGTGCCTGAGGTAGCACATGACAGGCCATTGTGAGACAGCACAGAGGAAAAGGACAGGAATGCACTATATCTCATTGATAGGGCACATTCCTGCGCTTTGTTTTACTCAGGGTAGCACAGCAAGATTCCTTGCCCTGAGCAAAAACTTCATAATTGAGGCCCTTAGTTCATGAAGCATTAACACACTTTTCAACAAGCCTAAGTGTAGGAATGCTACAAAAAGGCAACCGTGAATGTATTTAAAGTCAAGAATGAAATAAGTGATAGGGAAAGTGCAAGTGTTTTAATAGGAAATAATGCCTTTTTCACTGAGGACAACCAGGAAGTGAATTAGTGATCTGCAGTGATAAATGAAAGGTGCAGCTCTCATCAAAGGACTATGAATATTATGGTTTTCCTCCTTCATCAGTGCCCTAAAATAACCACTACCTTAATATCTCAGAGCTCCAGATAATGCATCACATGACCAGCGAAGGGCTGAATCAAACGTTTGCCTCCGAATTCTTCCTCCTTGGCTTCTCCGATCACCCACAGCTTCAGTCCACATTTTTCACCTTGTTCCTGCTGATTTACTTGATGGCTCTCCTGGGTAATATTTTGATTATTACTATCATAGGTACTGATGCTCATCTGCATACACCAATGTACTTTTTCCTGGGGAACCTTGCCACCTTGGACATCTGCTGCACCACCTCCATCATCCCCAAGATGCTGGAGACCCTGATGTCAGAAACAAAGTCCATTTCCTACTCAAGCTGCCTTACCCAGCTTTATTTTTGTTCGACGTTTCTGGGGACAGAGCTTCTCATTCTGGCACTTATGGCCTTTGATAGGTATGTGGCCATCTGTAACCCTCTTCGCTATACCAACATCATGAGTATGGAGTTCTGCCTCACTACAGTGATAGCCATATGGGTTTCAAGCTTGGTTGTCTCCTTTGTCCACACCATCCTAATCACAAGGCTGTCTTTCAGTGAAAGGATTGAACTGGACCATTTTTTTTGTGAAATACCACCAGTCCTCAAGGTTTCCTCCTCTAATACTCTCATTAATGACATTGTGATACTTGCAGCTGACGTGTTCTATGGCATGTTCTGCTTTCTCCTTATTGTCCTTTCCTATATTTACATCCTTAGATCCGTTTTCAAGATGCCCTCAGCTGCCAACAAAAGAAAGGCCTTTGCCACTTGTTCCTCTCACCTCATGGTTGTTACCTTGTTCTATGGAGGCATTATCTACACCTATGTACGTCCAGCTCTCAATGTCACTGGTGAAAATGACAAGGTGGCGTCTGTTGTATATGCTGTTGTTTCACCAGTAATGAACCCAATAATCTACAGTCTCCGGAACAAGGAGGTGAAAGGGGCACTTGCTAAAATGATGCAGTTGAAAATATGGTCTTCAAAAATGTAACATGCCATGAAAAAATACATTTTCCAAGAATTTCATAATATGCAAACTTTGAAATTGCAGCACTAAATCACAGACAAATATTTATGTTGCACAGGTCGTAATAGCTCGTATCTAGTTATGATCAGATCAGTTATCATTTCTAATTAACTTTCAGTCAGTAAAACAAATCTGCATGAAATTTCCCCCCATAAAAGTCATCCTTTTTTAGCCCAGTCTGGCAATTTTTATGTAGATCCGTTGAGCAAGAGCCCAAACATTAGGGAGAGGATCAAAAGAGTGATTTATTTTCCATTTTAATTAAAAAGTGATACTATTAATGGAGTTACGTTAAAGCTATCATGTAAACCGAAGAACTGTACCCAATGATGCTCCATTTGGTGTGGAGCAAGTCTGTTCAGTGTTTTTTGAGAAATAAGCATTCTTTTTTTTATGTTCAGCATGAAAGGCTTTAATAGAAAAGGTATCAGGACGATTCATTTGCAGACATCCATTGTGTGGATCTAGGTGGACCACATAATTTCTTTTCCACTATTATACATTTTGGATCCAAAAGCCTGTCATCAAGTTCACAGAACCAAAGCATTTCTTGCCAACTTCAGGAAACATTTAGGGCCAGATGTAGGTAGCCCAATACCGGTCGGTAACGGACGAAATTATCGAATTTCGGCCGTTACCGACCGGTATTAGGCATCTGAGATGTAGGGGCCATATTTAAGGATTCAGTAATTTACCGAATCGGTAATTTAAGGAATCGGTAAATTACCGAATTCTTAAAATACCGATTCGGTAAATTACCGAATCCTTAATGCAGGGCGCACTCAAATGAGTGCTTTTCCCATTTCAGGATTCGTTACTTACCACCAACTATAAGTTGGTGGTAAATATCGAAAACCATAAAAAATGCAATTTTTTTTCAATTTATAACAGTGCCATGTGGCAGACATACATGCCCTTAGGGCATGTATGTGTGCCACATGTGCACCCATGCACTATTCATGGGTGCAACAGGGTGTCAAAGTGACACCCTGCCACTCTTGAATGTGTTACCCATTTTACCGAATCGGTATTTACCGATTCGGTAATTCCCATTCATTCTTGTGGGCCTGGAGGCCCATAGGGATGAATGGGAATTACCGAATCGGTAAATACCGATTCGGTATTTACCGAATCTTACAGATTCGGTCAAATTTACCGAATGAATACCTACATCCCATTTACCGATTCTAAAATACCGAATCAGTAAAATTCCGTATTTTAGAATCGGTAAATCTGGATTACCTACATCTGGCCCTTCGTGGCCACCATGGACATATGCACTTGGACCCACATCTTGGAAAATAAACTAAAAGGGCAAATAAGGAGGGGCTTGGTGAGCACAACCCCAAAGGGATCGTCCTGTGAATAAACTATTGAAAAAATTCAGATTTTGCTGGGTGTTCCTGGACTCAGTGCTGGATGCATGGCCTGCAGTGAGTCGTCCATGAGTTCCCTGGATTATGCACAGGATCCCAAAATCTGGAGAATTTCATAAAGCTTCAGGCATGAGACTGCAACTTGCAGCCAGACCCTATTGCTACACTCAGCTGTAGACAGCAAATGGCTGAGTACAGAGGTGATTGTCCACCTACAGTAGGCTGGCTACAGGATCTGCTACACACATCTGAAAACCATATGCAGTGAGGTTTGGCTGCATGCAATGTTCCGGAAAACTATTGGATGTGGTAAATGATAAAAAACATTGATAAAAACAGTGATGTTATGATTAGTTTCATTAGAAAACTTAAATATATTTTTAAAAACACTCAGAAACTCACTGAAAGATATACTGTTAAAATGCAGTTGCAGTTATGGTTATGAATTAAACTGAAAAACCACTGAAATGTGTAAGTTATCTTTAAACATAAAATTAATTTTTCGCATAAAAGCCACACAATTCAAATGCTCTCCCTTTGCTGTCCTTTCATCACAAAAGAATAACGTTGCAGGCCTTGATAGGATCACGCCTCGATTACGTGAACGCGCTTTATTTGGGCCTTCCTAAATATTTGATGGCCCGTCTGCAGGTGGTGCAGAACTCGGCGGCCAGAGCCATCTTTGGACTTCCCCGGAGGGCGCGGGCCTCGGAGCTTTTGGAGCAACTCCATTGGCTTCCGATGGCCAAGAGAGTCACATTTAAAACCTTGACTCTGGCTTTTAAGGCGCTCCACGGAATTGGTCCTCACTATCTCCGTAAGCGGATAGCCTTCTATGTCCCCAGAAGAGCTCTCAGGTCTGCCTTCGAGGCCAAAGCGGTGGTTCCTTCCATTAGGCGCTCTCGAATCGGAGGTCGCTCTTTTCGGTACCTTGCGCCTCGGTGCTGGAACGATCTCCCTCGATCCTTAAGACTGATGACCAATCTGTTAGCCTTTAGAAAGGAGCTAAAGACCTGGCTTTTCACTCTGTAATCTGTGTCTTTTCTGGATCACTGTTATGCTGTACCTAACCTTGTTTCACTCTTCGCCAAAGCGCCGGGACACTCCCCCGAGTAGCCGTGCGCTATAGAAGAGTCAATTTAACAATAACAATATATGAATTTCATCACTACATTCATATCAATAAATAACCACAACTAAAAGTACAATGTAATTCAATTATAATGTTTCCTAAAATGAATAAATAGCAATACATTCATAGTGGCTCTTTTATAGTATTCACTTAATGTGCCATGTATAATATATTATTTACAACATCTGTGAAAGTGGTTCACATGTATGCTGTGCTTATAAATTGTGTTGACTGAAGAATTTGTATGAATACAGACTTTGGGACACGCCTCAGATCTTTGGCAACAGTAAACCTCATGGGTCCCATATGTCTGGAGCATAGTTTTCAAGATCTGGTTCTAATGTTGCAACTCTTGCAACTCAGCCTGGCTGAAGCCAGAATAGGCAACATATCAGACATGGAAGGAGGGTGTTCTCCAAGAGCTTCCGACAAGCTGGAGAATTCATTTGTTCATCGGTAGTGGTACCTGGACCCATATTTCTTGGACATCAAGAACATTTGTGGTTTTGTCTTTCTGTCATGGATCCTCTCATCTTGACACAACTTGTTGCTGCAGAAGCAATTAGGAAGCCACCAACCAAGCACTAAACTACTGACATTGAGCAAGACCAAGGATCAGTGTATGGAATCCAACAAAGGACTGCGTGTTGGGAAGAGAGGAGAGATCTTCAGAGTCTCAGCATAGACCTTAAGAATGATTCAACTAATGTTGTCAGCAGCAAATTACTCCCTAATACCCCTTGAACCACACATATTTTGCAGACTTTGTCTACATGAAAGCATAATGTAAGAACACTCAATTAATTTCCAAAAGTAAGCCTATCAACACATATTTTCAAATATTAATATTAAGCAACAATTAGTCATATGTGATGGTAGGACAGTCAAAGCTTTTTCTTTTCTGAGAAATATCACCTTTGTTTTTGTTTCAGCTGCAGTAAGGCTGATATCAGGCTTTATTTACTTATTATAGGGCTGATCATGGATTCACAGTTCTATAAGTTCTCTTTTAAGTCTTTTTCAAACTCAAGCTAAAGTCTTACACCTGTATTTATTTTACTAAGAGCCCAAAAGAACATAACTATCTTAAAGTCTCAAACTTGAATGCAGTTTCCCATGACTCCAAAGGGACGTCATCACAATCAGGAAAAAACTTGTGAACTTTCAGTTTTTATACTTTTTATAGTTTTTTGCTAGTGAAATAACTTTTGATCTGAGAGTTATGCTGCTGTGTTTACTTTTCAGGTAAAAATCTTACTGGGATTTTGCCTTTAGGAAACTTGAGCTTCAGGGAAATCGAGTTTAAATCCACTCCTCATGGTCGAAAGCCAGGAAGGCAAGCAGTTGGTTGGCAGTTTGGGTGTGGGATTTTGAATGACCATGTTTCCAGAGTGGATCTGTATTTTTGGAGGTGTTGTGGCCCGTATTGCTGGGCCCAGGACTATGCATCAGAGTACACATAGGAAGGTTCCAACTGGGAGGCTGAATGCATTGCTGCTGGTCTGTAAATAAACTTGGATCAAATTAGACAGTCCTTGACATTCCTCAGAAAAATTCAATGCCATATATCACTTCTTCAGTGAGAAAATACAGAAGATCCAACAGCACATTGCCAACACCATGTCTGCTCTATATTTTATGGTCACCCCTTCCTGTAGAATCCTGAATTGGTCATCTTCCAAAGGGTTTTCTCTAGTGGCTCTTGCCGACATACTCAACTCCATCAAAGCCACTCTCATCTTTACTCACCATTGTAAATGCCTCCTGCCCTAAAGGCATCTTCTCGGAAGTTATAATGACAGGCAAGGCTTTCAAACGTCTAAAGAAACCTACACTTGACACTAATGACCTCAGCAACTACCGTCCTATCCCGGCATCCCTCACCTACCATTTTTTGACAAGATCATTAAGAAAATCAATCTATGTTCAGCTCAAAGATCACATTAATGTTCACGCATCTCCTATGTGACTACCAACTAGGCTTCGGAAAACTCTGCAGAAAGTAGCCTGCTAACTTGCACATTGTAGACAATGCCCTCCTGAAGACGGATAAAGACCACTTCTTCTGATTTTGGTTGACCTCTCAGCTGCCTTTGACACAATCAACCATCCCACATTCATGCCCAGCTTGCAGTCTCAAAATGTATTCACCTCCAATGTCATTCAGTGGACTTTCCAACCAACACCAGTTTTTTCGCATGGTAACCCCCAAGGCCCAAAAGATCTCTGCCAACTGTGGAGTAGCCTAGGGTTCCATAGTGTGCACTGTCATCTTCAACCTCTACATGGAACCACTTAGTGATCTACTCACAGATAACATCATGATGCTTCACCAATATTCCAAAGATACACAAGTCAAGTTGAAAGTCTCCTATGGTTCAGAGATTCAACGCATTAAATACTGCTTGAAAATCACCTAGACTTTGATATCTAGCACCTACTGGAAGCTCAACCCAACCAGGACAAAATTACGGATATTTGCCAAGAGGAAGAAAAAGCAACAACACAAACTTTGTTCAATGACATGAACCATGATAACTTTGCATCTCACTGTCTGCCAAGTCACTTGGATTCATCTTGGACACCAGCCTTTCTCTTCTAAAGAAAACAAAAGCATTGCTTACAGAAAGTGAGTTCAGAACTGCTCTTCCAGCCCTCATAACCCTAAATCTGGATAGTGGTAATTCCCTGATCCATGGCCTCCCAGAGTCTACATTGGCTTCCTAAATGCTGCAACATCTCTTTTCTATGGTCTGAAGAAATATGAACACATCACCCCCCCCCCTCCATCCTGATGGAAGTTAATAGACTCCACTTGCTGCCTGCACCACCTTAAAACGAGCTGCATCATTGGCAAAATAACCAGCTCCTCTGCTTATCTTGCAAACAAGTTTATCCTCACTGATGGCATTCGGCACAACCACACCCAGAACACCATCAGACTGCAGACTAAGAAGTATAAAAAAAAGGCAGCCTTTTCCTTCCATGCACTAGTATATGGAACAACATTCCTGTCTATATCTAGACCAGCCCAAAGCTGCTCAAATGTAGTTGAAAACGTACCTCTTTAAAGATGCAGTCCACAATTCAGTCCCCTCTCTGCCCATCATTGACTTTAAAATTAACTTTGAGCCTTTACAGTACTCAGTTGCCTTTTTCCTAGGTTTATTCTATTAAAATAACACATACATGAATATAAACATGCAACCATAACTACACGTTAACTGTGGTTAAATCACAAGTTGTTTGCTATCTATTTTCCTTGATATGTACACAAATGGTGGGAAAATTTTCCACGCCTCTGAGTCCCAACAAATTCGGATCCTTGAATCAGGTGAGGATCCCTTATTCTAAGGTGGAATGCCTCAATGGGATGCAGGAGTCCATGGGCCACATCCAAGAATCCCAGGATCCCCCACATGAGTCTGGAGGTTAGAGAGTGCTCACCCTGCCCACTTATGTGCCCTTTCAACTTTTATTTAGGACTTCACGACCAAGGTCCAGAATCCTATGATGGATGCCGGCATTTTCTGACAGCCATTCAAATTCTTTTGGAAGGTTTGTACACCCAGATAGCTATACAATTTGGGGAGTATTATCCCCTACTTAACCAAACCCCAGCCCTTCGTTTAAGGCTAATTTCTTAAAATATATTGCATAGATGTACACCAAGTCAAAATGTTGAATGTTTGTAGCCCAGACAAGATATGAAGTCTGTCCAAAGTCAAGCTACCTCAATGAAAAAGTCTCTGTTACCTGCCCTTGCCTTCCTAAGGGTGAGTAAATAGGCATTAACTGAGCGCAGATGTTGTATTGGGCAACATAGTGCACATTGTCATTGTAAATAAATGGTCTGTGCAATGGCTCTATGCACAATACGTAGAGACTTAAACACCCCACCCATATTTGTAAAGGCAGCCAATACAAAGAATCCAAGGATTCTGTTGGCAAAGTACAGTGATGAAGGGATAATGCTAATTTAGCAGCGGCCACTTGAGTGCTGTAATACATCTGAGAAAATATTCTGGAGACCCCCAAAATAAGGATATACAATAGTATAATGTACTCAAAATGGAAAACCTCATGACTAAAGGTCCAATGTGGCTAGGTCAGAAGGGATGAATTTTAAATATAACCTACATAAGAGAAAAACAACAGGAAGACTGTTATCTATGTATACCACAAAAATGTAAACAGATGAGAAGACTGTTGGAGCAGAGACATCTGTAAAAGACTAACCATTGTGTGAGAGTAGAAGAAGAGACCTTTCAAAGGAACAACACAGATGTTCAGTCTACTTTACATCAAAGTTTATGGAGTTTTGAATACACTATGTCAGGATTTCAAGCATACACTGGTGGAAGGCCTCGAAAGGGATGAAAGAGGTACGATCAACTGATATGATTAGCTGAGTTTCATCTGCATAATTCATAAACGGAATTCTGTATAATTTGATTAGCTGAGCGAAAGGTCTGAGATGTATATTAAATAAAGTTGGAGACAGTGAAGACCCCTGGGTGTCCTTGTCCAAATCATTGAAAGTCAGACCTGAAATATAGAAGATGGACCACTTGAGTTCTAATTTGTAAGTAAGGTTGACATCATCTCAAGGCTGTACCTCTAATCCCAATTTCAAATACCTGGAAATCAGAAAGCCATGACTGACTATATCAAACGCAGATAGATCTACCAATACTAGGGCCACAACGTGGCCTCTGCTGCCACCATTCAAAGGTCATACATAACAAATAGAAGGGCAGAGCCAGAGGAAACCATTTGCCAAAATGTTACAGATTCCATATTATATAATCCATAATGATAGTAACAATTATAGATACACAAATAATTCATTATTTAAATTCAAATCATTGGTGAATGAACTTTCACGATCAATAATATATGTGGACTTTAGGTGTCTCAGTTCAAACACTCTGGCCCAGATGCATCAAGCAAAGAAACGGTCGCAAACGGGCAGATTCCAACCGGTATTTTTGCATTTGGGATGCATCATCCCAAATGCAAAAATCGCAATTAAGGAATCTCTAAATTGAGATTCCTTAAATTGCGATTGCATTAAAGGAATCCCAAATTGAGATTCCTTAAATGCAATGCATCAAACTAAAAAAAATAGCGATTTCGCTAATAGGAGTAGCAAATTACCATGAAGTTGAACTTCATGGTAATTTGCAAAAACTTTGAAAAATGTACTTTTGTGCATTTTTCAAAGTTTCATGTTGCGCGCACACATGCCCTAAGGGCATGTGTGTGCGCAACATATGTGCACAGATCAATTTCAGGGGTGCAACAGGGTGTCCTTTGGACACCCCTGCACCCTTGAAATTGCATTCTCAATTTGCGATTCTCTAATCTAGAATCACAAATTGAGAATGTCTTCCCATTCATTCCTATGGGCCTCTAGGCCCATAGGAATGAATGGGGAGCTATTCCTTAATTGCGATTTGCAATTTGCGAGTCGCAATTAAGGAATATTAAGAAATCGCAATTTTTTTAGCGATTTCTTGATGCATAGCCTTTTGCTATTCCTTATTAGCGATTCCTTATTTTTCGCTAATAAGGAATTGCAAATGGCATTATTGATGCATGTGGGCCTCGGCATCTAAAAGAGGAAAAGAAGCTTATTAGAATTGTTCTGTAAAGAAGATAATCATCATAAATGTACTGCTAGCTCCTTATCCAAGTTGATGCCATCAGGGAACCAACCCCCAGATTCATCAAGAACACATTTTGCTATTCCTTAATAGCGAAAAATACCGATTCGTTATTAAGGAATCGCAAAATGCTATGCATCAAGAAATCACTACAAAAATATCGATTTCTAATAATTCCTTAATTGCGACTCGTAAATTGCGAGTCGCAATTAAGGAATATCTCCCCATTCATTCCTATGGGCCTAGAGGCCCATAGGAATAAATGGGGAGACAATCTCAATTTGCTAATCGCAATTAGCGATTCGCAAATTGAGATTGCGATTTCAAGGGTGCAGGGGTATCCAAAGGACACCCTGTTGCACCCCTGAAATTGATGTGTGCACATATGTTGCACACACACACACCCAGATTCATCAAGAACACATTTTGCTATTCCTTAATAGCGAAAAATACGGATTCGCTATTAAGGAATAGCAAAATGCTATGCATCAAGAAATCACTACAAAAATATCGATTTCTAATAATTCCTTAATTGCGACTCGTAAATTGCGAGTCGCAATTAAGGAATATCTCCCCATTCATTCCTATGGGCCTAGAGGCCCATAGGAATGAATGGGGAGACAATCTCAATTTGCTAATCGCAATTAGCGATTCGCAAATTGAGATTGCGATTTCAAGGGTGCAGGGGTGTCCAAAGGACACCCTGTTGCACCCCTGAAATTGAAGTGTGCACATACGTTGCACACACACATGCCCTTAGGGCATATGTGTGTGCAACATGAAACTTTGAAAAATGCACTTTAGTGCATTTTCTAAAGTTTTTGCAAATTACCACGAAGATGTACTTCATGGTAATTTGCGTGCCCTAATAGCGAATTCGCTATTTTTTTCAGTTTCATGCATTGCGTTTAAGGAATCTCAATTTGAGACTTCTTAAATGCAAAGAATCGCAATTTAGCAAATTCTTAATTAGCGATTTTTGCATTTGGGATGATGCATCCCAAATGCAAAAATACCGCTCGCAAAGGGCCAGATTCTCAGAATCTGGCCCTTTGCGAGCGGATTTAAGCTTGATGAATCTGTCCCCAAGTCCCTGTGAGATATATATATTTGATTTTAATTGATGATTTTCACTATTTTATTCCAGGGTTCCACAATGATATGATTGATGAAAAATGCATGAGAAACCAACATCTTTAGGATGATAACCTCTTGATAATGATCTTCTTTAATTTGCCCAATGATCCATATAGTGGAATTTTTAACAGATTGATGTACAATTCAATGAACTAATGAAAACCGAAAACATTTGAGGTGTTGATTGGCATCAGGAACAATGACATTTCTGGCACAGCTGTGCTTGCAATAACTCATTACCTTGGAATTAGAGCCCATGAAAATGTAATGTTTTTCATACAGTAGACTGCCCACTACGATTGGTTTATATTACATTAGTGTGCCCACTTTGACTTGATTAACTTGTTATTCTTGTGCTCATCATTGAAATAATTATGACCAATGGTATTAAAATGAATTATCTGTCTTTTGAGGATACATTTCAAATCAAAATGGTTTGGTGTTCTGCAGCACTTGCACCTTTAAATACACTTTGGGGCACATTTACTAGCTCTTGTATCGCAGTTGCATTACACAAGACCACACAAGAAAAAGGAAATCTTCCATGGGGCTTTTCTTGTACTTTGTAGGGCAATGTCTGCACTGCAGTAGCTTGCGAGTTGAAGATTTTAATGTATGCACGGTGGGTGTTCGCACACAGAGCTTAGGAATTTAGCATTGTTATTTATACAGCGGACACTGCGTAATGCAGTCTCACACGGTGTATCACAATGCGGAAAGTACGTCAGAATGCTACGCACGGTTCTTGTGGGAGTGACTAGGCATGCCTGGCCTGAATTTAAAAAAGAAGGGGCATATTACCAACGTTAAGCGATATTTATCGCTAACGATGCTTAGCAACGAATTTTTTAATGCTAAGCATCGTCAGAAATTATCGCAGATAAACCTTGCTATTATCAAGGTTTATCGCAAATGCGATAAAAAACGGCCGCAATGCATGAATATCGCTGAAAAGTCAGCGATATTCATGCATTACCGAGCTAATGCTCTTAGCCATGTTATCCACCTCCCATTGGATAACATGGCTAAGAACTGCTCAGGGCAGGTGTTAGTTTTTGGAGATATTTGCGCTTAGCGCGAATATCTCCAAAAGTTGGTAATAGGAGATAGCGATGTTAGCGACTGTTTCCAGTCGCTAACATCTTGGCACGCCCACTTTGCATGTCATTAGTGATAAATATCACTGACATGCAAAGTGGGGCCCAAGATGGTCGCTATCTCCTACTAGCTGTCGCTAACTGGTGTTAGCGACAGCTAGGTAATAGGGAGATAATTTTATCTCCGCTTTCTTGGCTTTTAAAGCCAAAAAAGCGGAGATAAACCCCCTTGATAATATGCCCCGTAATCCCTAACAATCTAGGGAAAGAGTGTTGCAGACATGGAAGTTGGATTTTTTCAATTGAGTCACCTCTTTGGCCAATGTTTTATTTAAGGAATTATATTTTGCCAACTGATTAGCCTCAAATATTTGTGTATATTGTTTGAATGAGGCACCCATGTTACAGTAATTGGAGAAGATTTATTCTAGCCTGAAAGCTACAACATCTCATTCACATGCCATTCTAACACATCTACAATTGTTGGTGGTATTGCACCTGTTCGCCTCGGGAGCATAACAGTCAACCTCTCCTTACTTGGTAGGTATTTCACAGCCAGCGTTTTCCAATAGTGAATGCCATATTGAGGATCACTCCTCAGTATCTTCACTTTCCAAATGACATACAAGAACAAATGATCATGAAGCAATGCTTTTGTGACAATGCGGCTTTCCCACACTTTATTGGAGCTATTAACTGCACACATTTGCAGTTATTGCCACTAGCAGATACAGCATACATATACTGCAACAGAAAATACACATATTCCATTAATGTGTAAGCAACAGTGGACAACAAATGTCAATTAATAAATCTTGTTGCCAAAACAGCTGGTAGTGCACATGACTCGTACATCTACCGGCATTGCTTGCTTAATCAGCACTTTCAGGAAAGCAGATATGAAAAGTCACTCTTGCTTGATAAGTGCAATATTTAATAAAATATTTTGGAAACTATCCGCTAGATTCATCAAAGTCCCCTTTTGCAAGTCTGTAATAGCGATTATTAAGTAATCGCTATTACAGACTAGCAAAACGGGATTCATGTAAAAATCGCAATTTGAATTGCGATTCCTACAGCTTTCTTATTTGCGATTAGCTAATTGCTAATCGCAAATAAGGAATAACTCCCCATACATCCCTACGGGCCTAAAGGCCCATAGGAATGAATGGGAAGACATATCAATGTGCGAATCGCTTTTAGCGATTCGCATTTTGAGTTTGCGATTTCAAGGCTGCAGGGGTGTCCAAAGGACACCCTGTTGCACCCCTGAAATGACATTGGACGCTGGTGTTACGCACACACATGTCCCAAGGACATGTCTGTGTGTAATATACAACTTAGAAAAATGCACTTAAGTGCATTTTTCTAAGTTTCCGCTATTTACCACGAGGTTTGACTTTGCGGCAAATAGCGGCCCAAAATTGCGAATTCGCAATTTGTAAATGTTTCATGAATTGCATTTAAGGAATCTCAAATAGAGATTCCTTAAATGCAATTCCTCGCACAATTGCGAATTCTATAATAGCGATTTTTGCATTTGGGATGATGAATCCCAAATGCAAAAATTGCGCTCGCAAAGGGCCAGATTCTCAGAAGCTGGCCCTTTGCGAGCCGATTTTCGTTTCATGAATCTGGCCGTATATCCATATGTCTTAATGTAGATCTACATAAAAGTCGTATTTGTATCAAGTCATTATGTACTATGACATCTAAGTGTCAATATTCTGCCATAGGAATGTTGTTAAACAAATGGAGTATAATGTTTACTAGCTGAAGATCTAGTATATAGGGATAATTACAATAATACTTAACCCTGTGTTGTATATTAGCATCTCATGCACGCTTATGCCATGCTGCAGGTGTGTGTGTATTAGGGTCATGATTTTATTACAGCAGAACTTTACATAATCCTGCATAAACAAAATCCTAAATAGCAAATGGCTCTTTTTATGTGTTTTGCACAAGACATCATAAAACAAAAGTCTTCTACACATGATAGCATCGATGAGCAGTAGTGGATTATTGAGTACAACCCATGTGCTCTATTGTCTTTAAGTCTTTGACCTGTAATCAAAGTCAGCCTACATGTATGTTAACACACATCACACAACCATAGAATGTGTCACACTAGCAATCACGCATAATTTAAGGAAAGTCAATTTCTTTTTGTTTTTTTGTAAGGGCGCCGAAATCACAAATCAATAAAAGGGTATGCACATTTGTCTGATAAATTATTTTACGCATATGTGTGGTTTATATTATTTTACTGTAATAATTCTGACTAGCACAGAGAGCCAAAACTTTGCAGCTGAAAAGCCGATCATCAGATGTTAAAATGTTTACAAAATGTGTTTGGATTTGTGTTACTGGACATGCTTTACCAATGGAATACTTCAAATAATAATTATCCTACAATACCCTTCAATGTGCTGCCTTCTATTTAAGAGAGCATATACGAATTTCAGGACGGTTTTCTTGAATCTCTTCATAAAAAAATAAAAAGAACACGTTATTGATTTGAAAATCATAATGCAAGCCTAACACAAAGTCATAGTAAGATTGTGACAAGACAACGTGTCATCCATATGTCTATGTGGATTAATGTATAGAAGCATATTATTTAACAATATTTCCAATTCGCTGTAACTTTATTTAATCCTTTGTTTTATTTAGGTGATCTAGGATATGAATAAATGCCATGGCTAAGGACACCATTTCTGAAGTCAAAAATGAAACTTTCCTTATAAAGATTTGAAGTGGCATAGAGAGAGCTTTTGAAATTAAAAACAAATCCAGATTCAGTTTGTTTGGACCAGTCAGATGGGAAAATACTTTTATAGGCCTGAAACATTATGTACAATAATTGTTGCTGTGCAGTGCTTCAGAACACATGTATTCAAAATAGTATGCTATGGAATGTGAAACACAAGAACTATCTGCAGAAGAAATTGATATGACTGACCATGTACATGATTCTACTGAAGAATGTTGAAGAAGACATGAAATTGTAGATAATATTTTCAATTAAATAAATATAACTAAACATAAATAATGTATTAATTACATTTAACAATGTTTCTGAATGTGTTCATTTGATTACAAGCACAACATCTGGCACTATAGTTGCATCAGAATACTGATTTTGGTATATGTTAAAAATATGATATTACATCACATTATGTTATTGTTGGTTGTCAAGCAACAGCCACAAACCGTTGCTGGGGAAACCACAAAAGTTACTAAATTAACCTGTGCTTAATCCCTGGCAGTTTAGCTAAAAAAACAGTCAGTTCTTAACTTAGAGGCAATCAGTAAAGTATTTATACAGTATGCAAAGAGTAAGAAAGTGAAAACACAACACGAGAAAAAAAACAAGACCAATTTAGAACAAAAGAGTAAATCTTAATAAATTGTTGATACCAAAACAACAGAAATACAATCAGTAGGAATGGAGTTATACATTTTTTGAAGAGTTTAATAAAAAATAGAGCCAAAAAGCACAAAGTGTCACCAGGGATATCTGATCACGCTGGACCAGGTCAAAGTACAAAAGTTCGGGCCGAACGCTATGGAGTGCAGGTCGGTTACTGTCACCATGGTAGGCCTGCTATAGTTTTTCCTTCCAGAGGGGGCAGTGAGGAGCAGGGAGAGCATTGCGCAATGCTGCAGGCATAGCTCAAATAACAGGTCAGGCGTCTTGGGTGGGCGTTGCTGGAGCTTCACGTTGGCGGTCCCCATGAGCAATTGATGCAGTAGTGAGAAAGGTTGAGCTGATGGAGGTCCATGTAGAATTGGGGTGCGAGTAGTGAGTTCTTGTGCAAACGGGCCTGTTGGCAGTTGTAAAGAGCCCAAACGCTTGATTTCAGCTTTCTGAGCCAAACCAAGGGTCTATGAGCTGAGGGGCACCACTTGGGGGTCAGGGCCTCACTTCAGCTGGGGCCATAGGCTGGGGCTGGATTTTGTGGAGACTTTCATGTCACTAAGGTACAGACTAGCCCTTGGAGGAAATCTGGTGTTATGGGTTTAAGGATGAAGTTACAGGTCTACGTCTCTTCTCGGCCAGGCAAAAAGGGTAGCAGGTCAGCACATCAGGGTAGCATTTCTTCAGAGCAGAAATCCAGCAGAGTAGCATCCCTTTCATCAGCACAGCAGTGCTTAATACTGGCAGAGCATGTATAGGTCCTTTTCAGAAGCACAGCAGTACTTCTTCCTGGCAGAGTATACACAGCTCCAGAAGTCCTTGGTCTTATCCACCTTGGACTACTGCAATGCTCTATTCTTGAACTCCCAAGAGAGAGTCCTCAATAAGCTGCAAACCATTCAAAATGCTGCTGCCAGACTGCTGGGTGATATCCCCAAATTTCAATCAGTCTCAGGAACCATCAGAGAATTTCACTGGCTTTCCATCAGGAACAGAACTAAGTTTAAGGCTCTGTGCATTGTCTATAAGGCGTTGCACAACCAGGGACCAGCCTTTCTCACTCAACAACGGTGTTAGCCGTCCTTGACGAGCTTAAAGCCAAGGCCGACGTCAACTCTCCCCAAGCTTTGATCCTCCTCGACTTGTCCGCTGCGTTTGACACGGTCGACCATAACATTCTTTTGGACCGTGTCAGCGCAGCGGGCATACGAGGCTCTGTCCTTTCCTGGATCACTTCCTTTTTGACAGGTCGTTCTCAAGCCGTCCACCTTCCTGGCTTCTCTGCTTCCCCCCTCCCCGGGCCCTGTGGGGTCCCCCAAGGTTCCTCCCTCTCTCCCCTTCTTTTCAATCTCTATATTCACCCTCTTATCTCTTCCCTTCTTGAGCTGGGGGTCTCTGTGTATAACTACGCTGACGACCTCCAGCTCGTCTTTGATCTTTCCTCTTCTTCTCACTCGCTATCCTTTTTTCACTCCACCATGGTCTTTATTTCTGGGTGGATGAGCGCCAACCACCTCAGTCTCAATCCAGATAAGACTGAGCTTGTCCTGATTGGCGGCTCATCCAGCCCCTGGTCCCCTGCTTTCTGGCCTTCCATTCTTGGCCCTCCTCCCACCCCCGTTCCCTCCGTTAAAACTCTGGGCATCAAGGTCAGACAGGACCTGTCCATGCATGGCCAGGTCAGTGCCGTGGTGTCCTCCTGTTTTCTTTCCCTCCGGATGATCCGGAAAATCTCTCGTTTCTTTTCTTTTGACTTAAAATCATTATTTCTGCCCTTATTACCTCCCGCCTTGATTATGGCAATAGCTTGTTCGCTGGCATTCCTGCCTATGAATCCCGCCGCTTACAAGCTATCCAAAATCAGGCTGCCCGTCTCATCTTTCATCTGCCCAAAACCCATCACATCACTCCCGTCCTTAAATCCCTTCATTGGTTGCCCATTTTTCAGAGATCTTTGTTCAAATTAGGGTGCCTTGTTTATCGGGCCCTTGATCATTCTGCACCTGCTTTCATCAACTCTCTGATTTCCCGTCACACCCCTGCCCGCACTCTCCGTTCATCATCTTCTGCCCTCCTCACTGTTCCCCGTTTTCACAAATCTCGCACTGGTGGAACCCGTTTCTCTGTTCTTGCCCCCCGGTTCTGGAACTCTCTTCCTCTTTCTATGCGCTCGATCCCTATCCTTTCACACTTCCGTAAAGCGCTAAAAACCTTTCTGTTTGCCCTGGCCTACCCCCGCTAATCCTCCTGGCCCTGTCTGTCCGGTTCTTTAGAGCTCCCAGCGCCAGGAAGCCGTTTTGGCCATCGCGCGCTTTACAAATATTTTCATTCATTCATTCATTCATTCATTCATTCATTCATTCATTCATTCCCTACCGGCCCACCAGGTCCCTGCGGTCCTCTGATCGCCTCCAGCTGGAAGTACCCCGTACCAAACTGGTTTCATGGGATGACAGAAGATTTTTCGTTTCAGCACCCAAGCTCTGGAACACTTTGCCACTATTCATAAAGAGCAGCCCCTCCCTATGGTCCTTTCGAAAGCACCTCAAAACGTGGCTATTTGACCCCTCACTAGCACTGCAAATCAGTCACCCTCATATTTACTAACTGGCACAGTGTGACACTCTTACCATATTGGTCACTACCAGGTTCACAGGAGGTTATAACATCTGACCTTCCATCTCTACTGGTAGTGGGCCTTATATATGAATAACAGGAATCCCAAATGATGAAGGGCGGTTCCGAGTGGTGACTGATGGGTATCCTGTAAGAGATCACAGGACACCTATTTATGTTTATTCTTAGACTCCTAATGGGTTGACACAGATTTCTCCAGTTTTATGTACCACACATAGATTTTGTTATAGACCCTTTGACACCTTTGTGTTTTTTCAGGTTCAGTTAGGGATTGTGTCTCTGCATGGTATTTAAAACTCCCTTGGGCCCTCCTTTTACTTGATTGATCTTTATGTCATAAATTTCATAACATCAACAAACAGAAACAAAAGCTGATAGTTCCAAATATGTCAGAGATATACATATTGGCCCCTTGTGTACAGGAATCTCATGTACGCGCTTACCTATTAGGTAGGAGGAATAGGCTTTGCCTCACCTGGCTACAGCTCAGGTAAGTTGGAGCACCGCTCTTGTAAAAACAAATGAGGAGGAAGGTGAGGGAATCATAGAGTCACCACACATAACCTCAACTATGCATAGTACATCCACACACACACATATGATCTTTGTGCGCAGAACGGTAATCGTAGCAAATATGTTTACATCAAACACAGTCTGGCATTCCTTGAATAGTCCAGATTATTCAGGATTTATTAAACTGTTATAGGCTCTAGAAGAGTTGTCATAAGAATTTGTTGCTGTAATTTGCACGAAAAAAACAAATAAAGCGTTTGATTCAAGCTGGCAGTTTCAAGGAATCAGAGAACACAAAGTCAGCCCAGTGACTCTCGACATATTAAAATACATAGAAGACTGCACACTGATGTGGATAAAATGAGAGCCTCTTATGAGTCTAATTATTTATGCAGTCTCTGTTTATCACATCTTAGATCATAAGGATGTGAAAAAGCATCTCACCGGGCAGCCTTCTTCGCCTAACGCCGCCGAGGATGTCAATACGAGTATACAGATATTTTACCCGAATCCGAGGAACAATGATGCTCGTGCAGTCGTGTAAGCGAAATGAACGAGCATGAACAAATCCAAGGCACACTAACCCGGAAATGGGGAGGACAAACAGCGTAAGTCGCTGACTATGTCTACACAAACTCTCTCCTCTCCGTCGGTACTCCGGGCGTCCCTCCGAGCCTATTCGAGGTGAGTGCTGAGCTGCCGCCATCTTTATTTTGAGAACCGACGAATACCCATGTCACGTGGGTGCGTCGGATTACGTCCCAAAGTTGGGCAAGTAGGGAAATGTAGTTTTTTATTTAGCATGTTGTTTCAGAGTACAGATCAAGACCGCAAGGTGTATCGTAACCATCTGTGTGTTTATACAATATCCGTATTTGTAACCATAAGAGCAAAGGGATAGACCCAAAACATGTAATAGACACAGAAATGCTCCATTTCAATACTGCAAACAACTCATATTAAAAAAGCGGCGGCAGACTTCACCATCTCGCATGTGTATAGTGATGTCACAATGAGAGGATGTTGAGATGTACAGGCCATGCCTGCATCGTGCGATTGAAGCCGCTATTTTACACGATCTAGCTTGTACTCATCACACGTGAGTATATCGGATCACGTTTTCAAACCAAAGCAAGGTGAGAAAAGTAATATTGTTCTGCATTCACTCTTTATAGTACAGCTATACAACTGGTGGAGTTTCATGACTGCCAATATACTTGATCAAATTACTGCACTTGTTAAAAGTAAAAGCAAAGTATATAGCATATAAAGCAGAAAGCTCATGTAAAACACAAAGCAGCACGATAAGGATCAGTGAGGGTTGTAGTGAGAATTACAGTGTATCTCCATGTCTAAATTCAATAATAAACATATACGAATTTGTGTACTGTATGGATCTTAGTGCCGTGGGTCAGATTGTCCGCAACCTGTTTATCTCGGCGCATGATCGCCCACTAAAGCCTTATATATAAGTATATGGAGCATGGGTGACACTGAGGAGTATATCTAGACTCATATATTAGGTGCTGAGAAACTTTAATTTGGTGGCATAACAATGACATCCACGGGATATCCTCGTTTAAACCATCTGTTCTTTTGCAAATAGGTACTTGCCAATATCAGTTACATGTTCAGGAATGAAAGGTTGCTCCACTACGGTCCATGTGAATTCTGTGGGGCCATGACCTGCCTCAAGAAAATGGCTCATGAGACGAGTAGCCTGTTTTTTACAACGAATTGTGCTCTTATGTTCAGAGATTCGAAGTTTAATTTTTCTTGTTGTCATGCCAACGTATTTGAGTTGGCAAGGGCATGTTATCAGATAAATCAACCACTCGCTATTGCAATTGGTAAATCTTTTCTGTAGCCAAGGGCGCTTAGTCCCGATGTCTATACTCACTGATTTGTAGGTTTGTGGGCATGCAGCACACGTACCACAAGGATGGTGACCTTCCACTGCCGGTAAATCCCAAAGGGTACAGACAGCGCAAAGCATTTTACTTTTTGGTCTCGTGTGCACCAATTTATCTTTCAGATTGGGGCCCCGTTTGAATGCAAACAGTGGTGGCGGTACGGTGTCTTTGCCAGTATTCAAGATGGACCAATGTCTCCTAACGATCTTCTGTATCCAGTTGGACATTGTGCTATAGGTGTTTACAAACGTCATCCTCTGAGTTTTCTCTTTTGGAGAGGCTGGTTCTAGAAGAGCCTCACAGTGGTTATTGGCTGCTCGTTTCAATGAATTCCGTATTAGTTTCTTAGGATACTTCCTTGTTGCTAGCTGCTTCTCCAAGGCATGCGCATGTTCATAGAAAGAATCCTTAGTCGAACAGTTCCGTTGTATCCGTAGGAACTGCCCGTATGGCAGATTGTTCCTCTGAGCCCTTGGATGACAACTGTCAAAGCACAATAATGAGTTCCGTGCCATAGGTTTTCCTATGTAGTTCTGACCTGAGCCCTGTAGATGTTACTGATATCAGGAGATCTAAAAATGACAATTTATGTTTGTCGTATTCTACAGTGAAGCGTAGAAAATTATTCCTCAAGTTTAGACGTTGTAGGAACTGTAGTAGTTCTTCACTAGTTCCTCTCCAAACGACAAAGATGTCATCAATATAACGTTTCCATACCCGCAAAGCATTGCGGTATGGATTCGTTGATGTTAAAACATGCGTCTGTTCAAAGTGGCGTACATATAGATTGGCCAGACTAGGAGCAAAAACGCTTCCCATGCTGGTCCCAGATGTTTGTAAAAAAATGGTCTCCTCAAAACGAAAAAAATTCTGTTTCGTTGCCAAGCTGGCACAGCTCATTATAAAATGAACTGGGGTTATAGACCCAAGAACCCTTCCATGCTATAAAGTAGCTATTACCTCCAGGGTGTCATCCTGGGGAATCGTTGTGTACAACGATTCGACATCGAATGACACCAAGAGATCAGTCATGGTGTCAAATTCGATGTCTGGTAATATTCGTAAAACATCCTTGGTATCTTGAAGGAATGTAGGCATTTCTTTAACAGTAGGGCGAAGAAAAAAGTCTACAAAGGTAGACAGTGGTTCAAGGATAGAACCGATCCCTGATATTATGGGACGTCCTGGAGGAGGTCGCTGTTTCTTATGAACTTTTGGAAGGACATAAAAGTACGGCATCGTAGGTCTGCAGGTAGTTTCCTTCTTGAGATGTGATCCAACCTTCAGAAAGTGCTTCTTCCACAATATTGCCAATATTAGGTATACTATTGGCCATATGGTGAAAGAAGCCTTAATAAATGTTCACTAGACTTGATCTTACTACTCATTGAGGAGTTAGCGGTTATAATTAAAGAGATCACTGAAGAAATATCAATTATTCACACAGATTTGGAAACTCGGATGGATGCTCAAGAATGGTCTAAAGTCTTGGAAGATATGAATCAGAGATTAGATACATATACAAAAGAGCTGTCGGAAGGTAAACTGAGGAAGTACAAAGGAGATACCCTTGATTATAAACTCAACGAGGTTTATACCTGGGCGGAGGTGTATGCCCAAAGGAGGACATATTTCAAGAAAAATCTTCGGAAGAAAGTGTAGCCACCGAAGGGGACACCAACAGTAACAGAGCTCCACCTAGAGTGGATAAATTCTCAGAGAAAACCAGTGAAACCGTTAGTGAAATCAGAACGGAAGGAGCTTCCTCAAGTAAGTCTTTTTTACCCCAGGACGTAGACACCAGTCAACTACCAGGCAAGATCACAGGAAAACAAGGCGAAGTCAAAGAAAAACCAAGGCAAAACCTTAGGAGCCAGAAACAAACGCAGTCATAAATATCTCATCAGTGGAAATAACCAAGCAATAAAGGTTTAGGATATGTACCTACTTACCACACTAATCCTTTGGAAATTGAGATAGATTTTTTTAAGTTCATGAGAGTACTACGTTTGAAATATTTCTTTTCCACTTTGCCAAAAGAAAGCATTGAACATACGGAACTCGAGTTTCTAGAATTTAAACCCAAATCTACTTTTCAGGCTCCAATAACGCACAAAATCCTAGACGCTTTTGAGAATCTGGTCTTCAATGACTTGAAGAAAATCCAAACTAGGAAAACTATTTCCATCCATCTAACCAGACAAGAAAAACAAACTTTGCAAAGTTTATCCAATGATACCAGGATCTTCATACAAAAAGCAGATAAAGGTGGAGCAATTGTTATTATGGATCGACAATTTTACAATGCTAAAGTAGAGGAACATATTTCAGATGCCGAGACTTATTTAGAGTTGGATTGAGATCCCATAAGAGAATTGTCTTTCACTTTGAATCAGATTTTAGAGCATGCACAAGAGATGGAATGGATTTCATTAAAAACAAGACATTATCTCACAGTACAGAACCCGAAAAGACCAGGGCGGTACATGCTGCCAAAAATCCATAAGGACCTCACCAATCCACCCTTTCGACCGATTGTCACCGGGTGCAAGACCATTTTCGAACCCATTGGACACTATATTGATTTTTTCTTACAACCTTTTGTTCAGGCTTGGTACTCATACATCAAGAATACCACTCATTTTTTACAAAAACTGGCAAATATCACTTTCAAGGAAGGAATGATTTTGTGCACCCTGTATGTCAGGGCTCTTTATACTTCCATTCCTCATGAGGGAGGCATTGAAGCTGTTGAATGGGCTCTTCTTAAACAAGACAACATGTGGGCTGACAAAGTTTTCATCTTGGAGTTGCTACACTTTTGTCTCCATCATAGTTATTTTGAATGGGACAGTAGATTTTATTTACAACGCAAGGGCACTTCAATGGGCTTTGCCGGGGCGCAGGTGCATGCCAATACCTACATGGCAAGATTTGAAGAGATGTTTCTGTTAAAGGACACTGAGTGGTCAAATAACATTTCACTATACTGTTGTTATATCGACGACATCTTTGTAATCTGGAACAACAGTATGGAACTACTTGAGACTAAAATTGTTGAACTTAGCACTTATGACAACAATATTCAGTTCACCAAAACTATTGACAAAAAAAATATCATTTTTGGATGTACTAGTCAGTATCGACAATGACAGAATTCAAACAGAGGTGTACCACAAAAATACAGACAAGAACACTGCCTTAATGTACACAAGCTTTCATTCAAGAAATCTGATCATGAATCTTCCATACTCACAGATGCTATGAGCGAAGAGAATTTGTTCTGATGATACCACGTTACAAAACAATTTAGACCTCATCAAGTGTAAATATAGGGATAAGAAATATCCAAATACAATTCAAGAAGACACAGTGAAAAAGGTTCAAGAATGCACACGAGAGTCATTATTGGAAACCAGAGCTAAACCCACGATGAACAGACAAGTTTTTGTATCAAGGTTTTCTACCAGTTCAAACCAGATAAAGAAATGTATCAACTTGCACTGGGAAATATTGGCCAATGAAAGTGATTTCAAGGATTTATTTGTGAATAAACCTATATTCGCTTATAAGAGATCTTGCAACATCAAAGAGATCTTGAAAGTCAGTAAAACAGACAAACAGGAGAGTTATAGAGGCACCAGGAAGTGCTAGAACTGTGTGCATTGCAATAATGTCATAGTCAGCAATGTTGTTAAACATCCCCATACAGGAGAGACTATTATCACGAAACATAATGCTGACTGCAATGCTAACAATTTAGTTTACGCGATAAAATGTCCTTGTGGCCTATTATACATAGGTAAGACTGAACGCAAGATAAAGATTCGCATTTCGAAGCATTAAAGCACTATTCGGAATAACAATCCTAATAGTAGCTTAGCAGTACATTGGACCACAAACAGACATACCATTGCTCAGTAAAAATTTCAGGTCCTCCAAGTAGTGGGGTCCGCACCAGGAAAAGACATAACTAAAATTCTTCTCCAAAGGGAAGTTTTCTGGATAAGGCGTTTAGATACACAAGATCCCAAAGGGATCAATGATAGAGTAGATTTAGGATGTTACCTATAGAATCTGCACTTTAGGATACAGACTTGCAAGGTTTGAGGTTGAAGTTCATTATTATTGCATGAAGTTGCAATATGTTTTCATGTACATTAATACTGTCAATGATATTTCTGTTTGCATCGGACATATCTGTTGACACGTCACATAATGCACTTCATTCATTTTTTTCATTTTATTTTTTTATTTTTATTTTTTTTTGTTGTTCGATATAGTATGTTTTATGATGATTTGATAATGTTGAGTTTTCAAGCATATCTCGAACCACGTTTCAGTTGATTAATACAACAGACTTCTAAGATGGCGGGCAGCGTTTTTGTTCTCAGTCTGTCGGGTGCATTTTCCGTATTCAGTATGGTCTGTCATTTGTTTCTATTGTCTTGGGTTTATCACGCATGCGTCGCGTGTTTAACCATAGCTCTACCGCGAGGTACGGTGAAACAAGCGTCTATCACCGGTTCATTTTTCAAAGACTACAGGTATGTGGAATCTACTGGTCAGTTTGATCTTTGTAAGTCTTGGATTTCTAGTTGCTGTACATGTTCATAGCGGTTTGATTCGATATTACAGCAGTCGAGTGAGCACTTATTACGTGTATGCTCCGCCCTGCTCAAGCGTCTCCTTCGTTTCTGTGTGGTGGCAGTTTTCTTCAACTTACACTACTTGAGGTATGTTTGGTAGTTGTTTTACTTTGTCCATCACGCATTATGAATTAGGATATAGCCGATCACTATTACCTTTGTTATCTTCCAGAGACGGTGACAGTGAAGAAGTACCCCGGAGGTTCTGCTCGAGTATTTACGTACTCTCGTATTCAGATTGAGTCTTTTAGGTTAGTATTAATCGCTGGAGATTCATGGTCTATGAGCTTTATAACCATGTGGTCTAATTGAAGATTGTATATTGTTTCACAGAATTGGCATGAGTGTAATCTCTTAAACGATTGTTGGCTCGTTACATTATTCTATGGACCGTGAAAAAGTGAGTTGACGCAGTGTTTTATTTCTTGTTTATCAGTGCTGTTGTTTTCTTAGAGCATTTCTGATTGTTATCAGGTTATTTTTCTTTCAGTTGATAAGTTGGATTTATTTTGTGCACACTGACTTAACATGCAACAGACGATGTAATTTATTTAATCATCATATAGAAAGTTTAATTTTCATAACATGTACATGATGTTTCTTTGAGATATGTATTGGTTTGCTTTTTTGGACATTGAAACGTTCACACAAATGCGGATGTTAAAGAGAGTTTATGTTTATCTTTCAGATTGAGCCCCGGACGAAGGGCCTCATGGCCCGAAATGCATAGGGCAACATTTCAAATATGTCATGGAACCTAAACATGTTATGGAATCCAAGTGTCTTAAACGATTTGTAATTGTTTAATTATGTTGTTCATATCATATAAGTAAAAATCACCAGTCGATGGTTTATTACTGTGATCTGGGTTTGTGTTGTTAATTACAAAGATTAATTATCGTTTAATTTTGTTTAAAAAAGAGAAATTTGTAACACCTAATGGTGGAATGGAGACAGTGCGCTCAGGTCAAGTCGTTTCACTTATTTTCATTATAGTCTGATATACACAATTGGGACATTGTGTACGCCTAGGCAGCACGCTGTTTTTAAAGATATTTGAAAAGGTACATTAATTTAAAGTTATTGAATAAAAAGGTGTGCCCCTCCTTATATATAAAATATAGCTCTTCTAGAATCAGCCACTCCAAAAGAGAAAACTCAGAGGATGACGTTTGTAAACACATATAGCACAATGTCCAACCAGACACAGAAGATCGTTAGGAGACATTGGTTCATATTGAATACTGGCACAGACACCTTACTGCCACCACTGTTTGCATTCAAACCGGGCCCCAATCTGAAAGATAAAGTGCTGCACACGAGACCAAAAAGTAAAATGCCTCACGCTGTCGGTACCCTTTGGGATTTACCGACAGTGAAAGGTCACCATCCTTGTGGTACGTATGCTGCATGCCCACAAACCTACAAATCAGTGAGTATAGACATTGAGACTAACCGCACTTGGCAACAGAAAAGATTCACCAATTGCAATAGCGAGAGGTTGATTTATCTGATAACATGCCCTTGCCAACTCAAATATGTTGGCATGACAACAAGAAAAATTGAAGTTCGAATCTCTGAACATAAGAGCACGATTCGATGTAAAAAAACAGGCTACTCGTCTCACGAGCCATTTTCTTGAGGCAGGTCATGGCCCCACAGAATTCACATGGACCGTAGTGGAGCAACCTTTTATTCCTGAACATGTAACTGATATTGGCAAGTACCTATTTGCAAAAGAACAGAAGCGGGTATACAGACTCAACACAGACAAAGATGGTTTAAATGAGGATATCCCGTGGATGTCATTGTAATGGCACCGAATTACAGTTTCTCAGCACCTGATATATGAGTCTAGATATACTCCTCAGTGTCACCCATGCTCCATATACATTTATATAAGGCTTTAGTGGGCGATCACGCACCAAGATAATCAGGTTGCGGACAATCTGACCCTTGGCACTAAGATCCATACAGTACACATATTCGTATATGTTTATTATTGAATTTGGACATGGAGATACACTGTAATTCTCACTAAAACCCTCACTGATCTTTATCGTGCCGCTTCGTGTTTTACATGAGCTTTCTGCTTTATATGCTATATACTTCGCATTTACTTTTAACAAGTGCAGTACTTTGATCAAGCATATTGGCAGTCATGAAACTCCACCAGTTGTATAGCTGTACTATAAAGAGTGAATGCAGAACAATATTACTTTTCTCACCTTGCTTTGGTTTGAAAGCGTGATCCGATATACTCACGTGTGATGAGTACAAGCTAGATCGTGTAACCATAGCGGCTTCAATCGCGCGATGCAGGCATGGCCAGTACATCTCAACATCCTGACATTGTGACATCACTATACACATGCGAGATGGTGAAGTCTGCCGCTGCTTTTTTAATATGAGTTGTTTGCAGTATTGAAATTGAGCGTTTCTGCGTCTATTACATGTTTTGGGTCTATCCCTTTGCTCTTATCGTTACAAATACGGATATTGTATAAACACACAGATGGTTACGATACTTCTTGCGGTCTTGATCTGTACTCTGAAACAACATGCTATATAAAAAAACTACATTTCCCTACTTGCCCTGCTTTGGGACGTTACCCGCCGCACCCACGTGACACGGGTATACATCGGTTCTCAAAATAAATATGGCGGCAGCTCTGCACTCCTTACCTCCCTGAATCGGCTCGGAGGGACGCCCGGAGTACCGACAGAGAGGTGGGAGAGTTTGTGTAGACATAGTCAGTGAGTTACACTGTTTGTCCTCCCCATTTCCGGGTTAGTGTGCCTTGGATTTGTTCATGCTTGTTCAGTTTGCATACACGACTGCACGAGCATCATTGTTCCTCGGATCCGGGTAAAATATCTGTTTACTCGTATTGACACCCTCGGCGGCATTAGGCGAAGAAGGCTGCCCGGTGAGATGCTTTTTCACATCCGTATGATCTAAGATGTGATAAACAGAGACTGCATAAATAATAAGACTAATAAGAGACTCTCGTTTTATCCACATCAGTGTGCAGTCTTCTATGTATTTTAATATGTCGAGAGTCACTGGGCTGAAGTTGTGTTCTCTGATTCCTTGAAGCTGCCAGCTTGAATCAAAAGCTTTATTTGTTTTGTTTCATGCAAATTACAGCAACAAATTATTATGACAACTTTTCAGGAGCCTATTACAGTCTTATAAATCCTGAATAATCTGGACTATTCAAGGAATGCCAGACTGTGTTTGCTGTAAACATATTTGCTACGATTACCGTTCGCCGCACAAAGATCATATATGTGTGTGGATGTATTGTGCATAGTTGAGGTTATGTGTGGTGACTCTATGATCCCTCACATTCCTCCTCATTTGTTCTTACTAGAGCAGTGCTCCAACTTACCTGAGCCGTAGCCAGGTGAGGCGAAGCCTATTCCTCCTACCTAATAGGTAAGCGGGTACTTGAGATTCCTGTACACATATTTGGAACTATAAGCTTTTGTTGCAGTTTGTTGATGTTATGAAATTTATGACACCAACGTTTTTTCTTTTCTCTTTCTTTGTTTCCTGACCACTTTGGCATGACTTCTTCTGCTTCTGGACATGATTGTTATATCCTACATAATTATATAACATGTATTCTAGCCCTGCTGCCTCTAGCTGCTCAGCCAGAGTGTGTCTTGGTATTAGAATGTTGGTGTGCCTGTGATGCGTGGAATGCCTGGGTGACTGAGTGGGGTGAATGTGGCAGTTGGAAATGGGCTGAGCAGCTAGGGAGGCTGCTCCTGGTGGGGCTGGTACCACACTAGGCTGGCTGGAGTCATCTAAGATGTAACCTGATTTGAAGACTGAATAAACTAGTCTTGAATATTCTTCCTGGCTCCTGGTATCTTTCCACTAAGGATACAACATAATTTTGGTGACGAGGACAGTCTTGAACCCCAGTGACTCTTGGTACAGCTAAGCAACAAAGAAACAAAGAAACTAGGCAGTAACAGAGCAACCAAGAGATCCTACAAGCATCTTCAAGAAAAAAAAAAAGGTATTTCCAGCCATGCCAGCGCCAGCCCCAACAGTGTCCTTTCTATGGACAGCCCCAACAAGCAGTGTCACCACCAACTGACACTACCGCCTGGGAATACAACAGCGACTGTGAGTTGGAGGAGTAGCACAGCTACAACCGATTTTGGGTGTTCCAGCCACAGAGGTCTACAGTGAGTTGGTGGAGTACTTAAACTACAACCTCACCTGGATTTCCAGCCACTTGGTAAAGTACAAGAATGACTGTGAGTTGGATGGGTAGCGTCGCTACAACCTGGTGTTGGTGGACCAGCCACATCACATTAATGTGTGAAGAGTGCCTTTTAAATAAAGTGACTGTAAAGAGTTCAGGGCACAATTTTGACATGTGTAGTCAAAAAGGACCAGATGGTGGAGTTGCAGTCACAGCGCTCTACAGAGCTTATGGTTTATTTACAGTCAAGACACTATTTGGGATGTGTAGTCATAAAGGAGTTATTATCTAACAGCGTGCAGTGACTACACAATTGGAATTTATACCCAAAGGATGTATGAACATACAGTGTGCTGTTGCTGCTTTGTTGGAGGATTTGATAGTGTTAATTTCACTGCACCAGAGGTTTAAAGTACATCCATGACTATAGAGATCGATTTTCACTGGGTCTTTCACAAGAATCTGTACAGATTGAGAAAATAAGGTGTTTACTTACAACTATTGGCATAGGATGTGGAGGCAATTGTCAAAATGCAAACGTTAATACACTGAGGTGTGTTATTATGAGTGTGACTTTGACCATCAGTTTTTGTTAGCAGTGACTTTGGCTTTGGTGTCATCATCATGGCAGTTAAACCGTTGCCAATTGCCATTTGATCATTACCACATAAAGCTCGTTTTTGAGTGATAAAAGAAATATGACAAGAAAAGAAGACTTTTTTTTGTATATAGCAGTGAATGTGAAGACATTTGAATTGAAAAGCAGAAAGTGCCCTACCTCTTCTTGCGGCAGAGTTTTACTGAAGAGTAGTCTGCCACATTGTCTATTTCTCCAGCGCCTAATTTTTGTTCATAATGCACCGGTGAGGAGGCTAACGGGAGGGGCATGGTGTTATCTGCTAAAATTAGTCATATTTATGGATGTCTCCGTGGGCTGCCTTATAAACATCAGCTTTGTGCTCGAAGTGCTCCGTGGAAGTTCGTTGGAACCGGAGCTGTTCATCGGTCTGCTGCTTGTTGAGACTGATGACGCAGTAGAATCCAGCAAAGGAATTCGGTGATCTGGCTGCGTCATCAGTCATTCTGGAACGTGATTGAGCACTCATCAGCACAGTAGGATGCGTTCTTGAAGCTTGTCTGCACGTCAGAGCTGTGTCTGTTTTTCTTCACAGAGCAGAAGAAAGTGACGAAATTAATCTCTGCCTGTTATCTCGCTGTGTTCCGAGGAAAAGCAGTGTCAGTTTCTTTTTATAGCCTGGCTGAAACTGAGACATAAATCTTTTCTTCCTTCAGCGCTGAATGGATTTTCGAGGGAAAGGCTTCCTGTGCTAGAAGATGGAAATATATTAATGGAACTGTGCAGGTTGCAAATGTGTTTGTAAATTTGTGGTTGGATGTCTTTATTTTGATGAGCAACAAAGTAAGCATATTATAAGGAGGTAATTCGTTATTGCCTCTCATGTAACTTCTTCCATTTCTTGGATGTCGGTGGTAAAGTACATTCAGCATGTTTTTTTTTTCCTGCTCTGTGCACTCTTCATGATTATCGTGTTTGCAGCAAATGTTTGGCTTCATTGTACTGTTTAGTTGTTTTATCGTACTCTTTGCTTAGTACTGTAACCTAATTATCAGTGTAAGATTCCTGTGTGCAATTTTCATTTTTGTTTGATTATGAGTCCGGGCACACAGGTGTGGTAGTAATTCTTCTAGCTAGGGGTTTGTGCTGTTTTCTTTTATTCTTCTGCAGGGAAAGCATTTGGTCTCAACTCGGGTGAGAAATCGCTCACCGGCGTGTTTCTGTCTGTCTATTCTAAGGTATACAAATGCGCTATATTAACAGTTCCCGCGCACCAGGGATGGCAGTAGGATTAGTTACTCCTACTTAGTGTAATCTCTTCAAAGGGATTAGTACATGGTTCAGTTAGTTCCCATGTTGGATTCTTAGTCAATTCCTATTATGGACGCCATTGGGACAGTGTGTTACTCCTATTATATGGGGGTATGTATCTTCCACGAAGGGGGTTGCTTCATGTGTTTGTTTCACAAGTTTGTACTTAGGTGTACTCCTACGTGGGGTTAGTTGTGGGATCCCTGTTACAGTTGTGCACAGTACCTCTATGGTTAAAAGTATGGGTGACGACCCACTTGTTTGGTTTTCCCTACTAGTGGGATTATGTTCTAGGTAATTTTATCTTTAGCACTATTCTTGGTTATCCTTTGGGGTCATAGTGCTTTTCATTTACAGAGTATGTGGAAGATAATGCTATGTTCTGATATGAGTTAAAATGCAATGTTCTGATATGATTTAAAAAATCTCGTTTGAAGGGGGATGGGGATTTTGCACTTATGTTGTATTTATCTTAACTATCTTTCCTTTACAGTAAGTTTTTCTCTTGTGATGTATTTATGTCATCGCTGCATCCTAGCGTTTAGAAATATGTTCTAGTAATGATTTCTTATCGCAGAATTCTAGAGATTCGCAATTTGTTCTATTGTTGATTTTCACCTGTTTTAATGATTCCTTCTTCTTTGATGCTTTTTCCTTTTGCTGCATTTTTGTGATTAGTAATGTGATTGTATTGCAATGTAATTGTTTTCTTTTGTTTAAAGAAAAAGAGGTAATGTTATATCCTACATAATTATATAACATGTATTCTAGCCCTGCTGCCTCTAGCTGCTCAGCCAGAGTGTGTCTTGGTATTAGAATGCTGGTGTGCCTGTGATGCGTGGAATGCCTGGGTGTCTGAGTGGGGTGAATGTGGCAGTTGGAGGTGGGCTGAGCAGATAGGGAGGCTGCTCCTGGTGGGGCTGGTACCACACTAGGCTGGCTGGAGTCATCTAAGATGTAACCTGATTTGAAGACTGAATAAACTAGTCTTGAATATTCTTCCTGGCTCCTGGTATCTTTCCACTAAGGATACAACAATGATCCAGTAATACGGAGGATATACCCTATGCACCTAGGGTTCCAGGTGACATGGTTGTTAGACTTATTTTTCCTTTTATTGCACCTTTACAATATTCTTTTGCAGTAGCGAGTAATAGGTCCTGAAGAAGGCAGCGGACAATCCAGTCCCCTCACTGCTGAAACATGTTGACCTTTAGTTCTTATTAGCAGATATGTGTTAAACCTGCTTAATTCTCTGCTTTGTTTTTTATATTGGAAGACAGAGGGGCATCATTAAAACAATGTTCCCTCTCATCTCTCCAATTGTATTCACATCATCTAATACATATCACCTCTTTCTCACTATTTCTTACGCACTACAAATTAGTTATCTTTACACATTTGCTCAGATACCCCCATACTCACCTGATATCACTGGCCCAATAGTACCCACTTTCACACACAGTGGCTACAATCATATTCTCATTGGTGTGAGGAGACCCAGATGATGACAAGAGCGGTATTGTAAGGTAACTGATGGGTATATTTCATGCCCTAGAGATATCTTATTGTGCCATATTCACATGGGATAGTCTTTCTTCCTCCCTTACAGTTTAATATCTGTTGATTTCATGCCTTAGACAGGACTATCTGAGACCCACAGGCACCTTTTGTTGGTTTATGTTTCTGATAGGGGGCTGTGTCGTTGTGCAGGTCTATAAATATGCCCGGGACTCACTTCTTATCGTATGTTCTAGACATTTTCATTAATCAACATGGCGTTTGAGTCTCCTTGAGCATTTCTTTCACACTAGGTGAAGGCTGTGTGGGACTTTCACTCCCTGAATTGTTCTCTATCAAAACGCCCATCTCACACTCTTTGAAATCTGTTTGTGGACATAAGCACTTCATGCAGTACAAAATAATTTCTAGAAAGCATTTGTTTGTCTCTTGCTCTAATGCTTTTGCTGCGAGAGGGTTCGTTTTGTAGAAATGCAGCATTTAGAAAACAACTGCACAGCTACTGTACTTCCTGCAGTTTATGAACATTTTTCAGAGTGTCAAAATACCTGCATTATTTAATTTACCTGCTAAAGATAAATCAGAGGATTGAGGATTGGCAGTAATAGTTGATATAATATAGCGCCGAGGGTTAATATACCTGCAGCTAACAACATGCACAATGCCGTTAACAGAATATGGCCAAACATGCAAGACCGTGAAAAACAGTAATAAATGAACCATACAGAAAAGTGATTATGTTCCCTGTTTTTTGGGGCAAAAAATAAATTGGTACAGTTGCATTCCTACAAGCATCCTGTGGCATTCGATGTTAATGCCTGGAAACAGATAACACATGATCCATATTATTAAAGTCTATCTTGGGCGGACACGTCATTGAAATTAGCTCACACCTTCCATTTAATCAAACCCAGATGGCTGCAAAACAAAAGAGTGTACAATGAAGGGAAACGTCAAAAGGAACAATAAAGAACGCTGTCTCTATTGTAACCAGATGTGTACGTCATTCACACACACAGTCCTAAAACACAACAGAAAAGTCTTCCAAACGAGACTAGATACTATTTCCCAAGCTTGCGAAATGTTTGATGTAACTACAAAGCAACATCTGTTGTTGTTTTCTTTTTTTACATTGAACATTAAAGACAAAAACATGCTCACTAGAGAACCCCTTAACTAGACTAATAAACTGCACAACGCTACTATATGCCAATTGAATATATACAGTTTACAATACGCCACTAAACTCTGCACCACTTCACTCTACTGTAAACAACTCTACACCACTTTGCATCAATATACTTACAACACTCAAATCTACAACATTCACTACTGCACTTTTACACTACGCTACTTTACTCTATTATCAACCACTCAATGATAAATGCCATTTCACTTTTACCCATTCAACTGTATACAACTGCACTCTACACAACTACACTATAAACCACTACACTCATCACCACTCAATGCCACACTACACTCTCTGCCTCTACACTCTATACATTCCACTTTACACTACGCCTCTGTACTTTACACAACTGCACTCTACGCTATGCCACTCTACTCAAAGCCACTGCACGCTACAACACTTCACTCTACACCACTTAAAATAAATGAACTCCGCCCCACTATAGCTACACCAACTACATTGCACCACTACACTTTACACTACAAGATTCTTCTATATGCCACTGCAACCTACGTCACTATACACTATTTCACTCCACATCACTACAGTCTACACCACTTCACCATAAAGTAAAGCAATCTACTATACACCACAGTACTCTATACAACTACAAAACATTCAACTCTATGCCACTGCACTATTCGCTACGTAACTCTATGCCTCTACAGACTACTCTAATCCACTACAGTCTAAAACTGCACTCTAAACCAAAACACTCAACACGAATGTACTCAAAACTAATATATCCTATGCCACTGCACCTACACCAACTACTCTGCTCCACTGATTGCATATGTAACTTTATTGGGTGGTTAAAATAAAAAGAACATTTACAATTTAAAACACAACTAATTTGTACAATAAAAGTGACAAAAACTCCCTAAAAATTAGGGAGATTGTTATGAGCTAATATTGTTCCACTGAAAGGCCTTACTCTGGTTTTCTGATATTATTGTCTTTAATTTAATTGTTGAGCCTTTTAACTAGGCTGCCTTGCTAAGATGAGGAAAGTTTGGATGCGGTTGTGGCTTCCAGTAGTTTTGACGCTTTGTGGACAAATTTCGTAAGCTCAATGTTCAACTTAGTGTTGTCAGGATTTAGAGCAGCCATTATTGCTTGGCGGCAAGATCGAACTCCCAACCTGATCCATTGGTCCCGCAATAATGATCGTCTGGCCATGAACAATGCAGAGCATACACAAACGAGGTGTTCCATTGCTTCACAGAGATAGCCACACAACCTGCATTCGATACTGCTACCTAGATGACGCCATTCGGGAAGGTTCTTCAGAAAGGGCCAGTCACCCATCCTCATGGCTAAAAACATTTGTTTCCAATAAAGTGCATATGTGCTTGGTAGGTAGGGCAGCTGAACACCCAGTTTAAAAGTGGAGATTACAGTCCAAGCGTGTTTCCTTTTTCAATCAATCAATCAATCATGGACATTTATATAGCGCACTACTTACCCGGAGGGTCTCAAGGCGCTTGGGGGGGGGGGTGCTGCTACTGCTCGAACAGCCAGGTCTTGAGCTTCTTCCTGAAGGAGAGGTGGTCTTGGGTCAGGCGCAGGTCGGTCGGGAGGGAGTTCCAGGTCTTGGCGGCCAGGTGGGAGAAGGACCTTCCTCCTGTTGTCGATCTTCGGATGCGGGGGACGGCGGCGAGGGCGTGACTGGCTGATCGGAGGTGGCGTTTGGGAGCGTAGAAGTTGATGCGGTTGTTGAGGTAGCTCGGGCCTTGGTCGTGTAGGGCTTTGTGTGCGTGGGTGAGGAGACGGAAGGTGATTCTCTTGTTGACGGGGAGCCAGTGCAGGTCTCTCAGATGTCCGGAGATGTGGCTGCGTCGGGGGATGTCGAGGATGAGTCTGGCTGAGGCGTTCTGGATCCGCTGGAGTCTCTTCTGGAGCTTGGCGGTGGTTCCGGCGTAGAGGGCGTTGCCGTAGTCCAGTCGGCTGGTGACGAGGGCCTGGGTGACCGTCTTCCTGGTCTCGGTGGGGATCCACCGGAAGATCTTTCGTAGCATGCGCAGGATGTTGAAGCATGACGAGGAGACGGCGTTGACTTGTCTGGTCATGGAGAGGGAGGAGTCCAGGATGAAGCCCAGGTTGCGTGCGTGGTCTGTCGGTGTGGGTGCGGTGCCCAGGGCGGGGGGCCACCAGGAGTCGTCCCAGGCGGAGGGCGAGGAGCCCAGGATGAGGACTTCCGTCTTGTCTGAGTTCAGTTTCAGGCGGCTGGTCGTCATCCATTCGGCTACATCTTTCATCCCTTCGTGAAGGTTGGCTCTGGAAGCGGCGGGGTCGTTGGTCAGTGAGAGGATCAGCTGGGTGTCATCGGCGTAGGAGATGATGTTCAGGTTGTGTTGGCGTGCGATGGGCGCGAGGGGGCTCATGTAGACGTTGAAGAGGGTGGGGCTCAGCGAGGATCCTTGAGGGACGCCGCAGATGACTTCGGTGGCCTCTGACTTGTACGGTGGTAGGCGGACTCTCTGTGTTCTTCCGTCGAGGAAGGAGACGATCCATTCCAGTGCCTTTTCCTGAATTCCGACGTTGCTGAGGCGCTGCACTAGGGTGCGGTGGCAGACAGTGTCGAATGCCGCGGAGAGGTCTAGGAGGATGAGGGCCGCTGTTTCTCCGTTGTCCATCAGGGCTCGGATGTCATCGGTGGCAGCGATCAGAGCAGTCTCGGTGCTGTGGTTGGCTCGGAAGCCAGACTGTGAGGGGTCGAGCAATACTTTTTGACAGTATTGCTCTGTCCGAATGAAAGGACCACAGTCTAACAGTTTTTTTTAATGGCGATCTTTAACACCGGGTGGGTGGGATTTGTTTTCCAAAGGTCATTTACTCCTAATAAATGTAAACTGAGATCCAGGAGTTGCCTATACTTTTGGCTGGTCTGATTTTTCTGTATTTCCTGCCATAGTCGGGCCTCCAGGGAACCCTCCCGAGCACGACACAGTCTATGTCACAGTTTTAAAAAAGGGCCTGCCTCTACTCCATGTAGATCTTGTAGTCCCTGTTCAAGTCTAACTTGGGCTGGCGAGGCAGAACTTGACAACCGGAAAGATTGTTTAAAGATTTTAGTTGTTAGTTTGTTTAATGTACTGGTTGTGCTCTTGGTGATCTCGTGCCCATACGTCAAAGAATGAATTACCTTAGCCTTCATCACTTTGAGCATGGGAGTTATGCTTGGGCCAAGTAGCTGTTTTGATAGTTTTGCGGCAGCAGCTTCTAACGACGGGGCTTTGGTTTTTAACGCTTCTCTATGCTTGATGAATGTACATCTGGTGTCGAAAAAGATGCCCAAATATTTATAACTGTAGGTTGGTTCTAGCTTTGTGTCATTGAAATACCAAATTTCTGTTGACCTCTTTTGCTTCCCAAAAGATGTTATTTTGGTTTTTGACAAGTTCAGTTCTAAGCAATTCCTTGTCTTGTAGGGAAGCAGTTCGTCCAATAACCTCTGGAGACCTGCTTTTGAGTGGCTTAACAACACCAAGTCAATGGCGTACAGCAAGTTGCTGATGCGGGTTCCATCTAATTGAGGAGGATGGCAATTTACACTGTCGAGTACTGGAGATAGGTTGGTAGGTTACTGGTAGGTAAAACCCTAGTTGTTCTAAAAGAAATCCCTTAGCTCCCTCAACGTGTGTTTCCTGCAAACACACAAAGTCTGCTTGCGTCCTCTTCAGCATAGCAGCCACTCGCTGCTCTTCAGGTGGTGATTCAACCTGCATACATTAAGTGTAACTATCCGTGTCTTCATTAAAATACATCTGGTTGTTGTCGTAACCAATTGCCCGGCCAAGATATATTCAAATTCTCTTTAAGGACCAATGCTCCATCTGGACCCAACATTCCCTTCAATTCAAGTAGCTTACTCCAACATGTGCCAATTTTATATTTAAAATAGTGCAGAGAAGTGCCGTGCCCTGTGCCCAAAGCCCGCCCCACTTCCCCCAAGCCCTCCTCCCTCAGAACCCCACCCCCCTAGAGGCAAATAGGTCAAGTCCCCAGGAAGTCTGCCCCCCCTCCCTATATGTCCTTGTCAAGTAACCTTGTACTGTGACAGTGCTTTATCTAATACTACTTCATTGCTGCAGTTACAAAATTAATTCTATTGATTATCTCAGTGCAACAGCGCTGGCAGAAGTTTGGCCCCTTTGCTCCCTTTGCTCTCTCAGCTCTGCTAGATATTCTTGGGCTCTTATCTTTGAAAAGAACATTCTGGTTTGACCATTTACCAGAACCTTAGGGTGAGATGGGAACAGCAGAAAGGCATCACAGCCCAGTTTCTGAAAGGGAGATATCAATTGTCTCAGCCGCCACCTCCTCTCCACCGTGACATGACAAAAGACAGGACGAGCAAAGAATGTCGTGCCGGTATATGATCTTTTGGCCTCTGGTTTGGCCTTATCCATGACCTCCTGCCTCAGTAAGTTATTCCCCACATAGACCAGTATAGCCCTGGGTCTGTCAGGCTGAGATGCCACATTCCCTTTCCTCTGAATCAGAGGGAACCGATGGGCTCGCTTTACTTCATTGTCCCAGTTCCACGCTGTTATATCAGGAAAAGCCCCCCTAAGTAAGGCGATAACGTATCCACGAACATCCTGCCCTTCTGTTCCACTCCGCCACCCCTAGCAGTCTGATGTTATTCCTTCTCTGGCAATTCTCGAAATCTCCCAGCTTCCACTGCACATCTTCTGAGATTTTCTCCTGCGCTTCCTTGAACTCCTGTCATTTGGAGACTTCATCTTCCAGTTTCCCCATTCTCTCCTTCACCTCAGTAACTCTTCCTGCCATATCTGCGTAAAGTTTATTCATTTTCTTTAGTGATCCTTGTATTTTCTTATTTGCCTGCTTGGCCCTGCAAATTTCTGATCTGTCCTCAACTTGGCTTTGTTTCAGGGTGTATATAACAAGTCCATGGTGGGGGCCTGTGAAGGGCTATCAGAATTGTTCTGCTGAACGTTGATACCTCCCCCTCCTGATATAACTAAGAGGTAGCGAAGTAGTCCCAATCCAGATTTTTAACCACCTCTAAGTGTGATGGACTACCTACCGCTTTAGTTCTGGAGCGGGCCTACCTGTCTGATGCTTTAATCTTTGAATGGCCTGGGCCCTCTGAACTGAGGCGCTCTCTGCAGCGGATGGGTCAGAGCCCAAACCTGAGTCCGAGTCACCAGTGTCATTTTCACCGCTAGAGCTTGCTGAACCCGAGTCATCATTCAATGAAAAGAAGCAATTGTCGCAGGATGATCCTGGGACTGAATTAGAGGGGACCAATCTCTGTACTAAGGCAGGTGCGGGAGCTGGGGCATTATTAGCAATGGAGTTATTAATTTCTGGTTGCTGCCTGGTTATGGGAAGCTCTCCTGCGTCTCCTGAATCCCCCGCAGCCACTGCAGCCACCCTTTTTTTCCTCCTCAGTACTGGCCAGGTAAATGTCCTGAGCGGAGGCCCACATGGCGCCTGTATTAGCTGCAACCTCCAACCCTTCAGCCAGAACTACTTACGGGAGCAGATGTGGATGTAGCTCCCATGGCCCTCTGCCGTCTTCCCCCAATACCTGTAAAAATTGGACAGTCTGGGCAGTCTGCTTTACGGTATGTCCCTCGGATTGACTAGCGGCCCTAGTCCCCGATAGCAAGATCTCTTGTGCATCGCCGTCTCAGCCATCTCATTCTCGGTGTCAGCGCAGCTCCCTGGCTTGCTACCAGCCAGTAGCGCGAGCCGTGCAATACGTGGGCCATCCACACTGTCTTCGATCGGCTCATCCTGTCTTGGGGAAGTTCAGCACGGCGAGAGACTGCCTCCAGTAGAAGGTTCCTGCGGGTTTGCCAGAGCTGCAGGGAAAGATTCGAACAGGGTAGGCTGCCGCAAATTACTTTCTTTGGGTATAGCACCTTCTTTATGTCACGCTTTAACAGATTTTGTCTTGATCGTGGTTCCTTTCTCCTTCTCCTTGTCTCCGCTGCCCCCATCAGGCAGGTCGTCAGTAAGCCCCGGATTTCTAGTGGTCTGCCTTCGTGCTGGTGTTGCCGCTCGAATGGGGTCCTGGGGGGGGGGGGCGACCGTAGGGAGGCCTGCCCCACCCGGGGGAATTTGGGGCCGGGGAGAGGGGGGGGGTAGAGATGGCGCCTCACGATGACGGGGTTTTGAAGGGTTTTGGTAGCTTTTGGGCGGGGGGCGGGGTTGAGTGGGGCTTCCTGTGGGCGGGGCTGTAGCCGTCCGGCCACGAGGCAGAGGCACCATTTTAGGTGAGGTGTCTCGGCCGCCGGGCGGGGGGTTTCCGGCTGGACAATTTTTTCGGGAATGCCTCGCTTGTTGGTTGCTGCAACGGTGCACAGACTGTTCCCGGAGAGCGCTGGTGTGTGGCTAGGCTCGATTGCACCTTGGAGAACGCAGCGGCAACAGAGGCGGACTTTGGGACAGGCGAGGAATGGCACCGATTTCCCGGCAGGCCGGACACTTCGCGGCCGGAAACGTCGATGGAGGCCAGAAGAGCTCGGGGAGCAGCATGCGGCTCTACCGGCCGAGCGGATGGGCCTGTTCTGCCTGGTGCGGGCGGTCAGGCTCCCACGGGGGACTGGGTGAGTCCCGCTGCCCCTACCCGAAGGGTCCGTGCGGCCGCCGGGGTTTAATTGGGGGCAGGGGGGGAAGAAGGACGGCGGAGCTTCTTGGCGATTCTGCGATGTATGGGAGTGCTGCGTAATATGGAGAAAGATGTGTTTTGCAATCCACATTTCATTTAAACTGTTATTGCCTACTGTGCTCAGTGCGATGCTTAAAGCCTGTGGGAGGATTCGAGGGGGCTGTGGTACATGTGGTTTGTGGTGGGAGCATTGTGGAGGTACTGGTGGGTAAGACAGCGTGTCCGGGAAAGGTGCCGGGTGGTCCTTTTCCAAGGGAGGAGAGGTGGAGGGGGTGGATGCAAGGGAATAGGCCGAGAGGGGAATTTGCCAGTATGTCTAAAAAGGTGGTAGGTTCAATCGCTCAAAAACATGCGGGTTGCTGTGATAAGCCATTAGGGCTGGAAATGGTAGCTCTAAGCGGCCCCCCCCCCAGGACCCCATTGCCACACACGCCTCCTCCTAGTGGGAGCGTTACTTCTATGCACACAATCCAGTGACGTCGCTGCTGTACCGAGGGTTAAATACAGAAAGTCTGTAAAACCCGCCGGATCACTGAAGCGCCTCCTTTGGGAAGTTACTAAAGAGTGTCCAGCTCCAGTAAATCTGACCTTTGTACCCCGGAAGCAAACAGAGGCAGCCGGTGTATTACACCCTGAATGACTAAAGATTACCAAATCCCTTTCTAGTGGGAGTCACTGCTTCAGGTGACACTCTGCGCTGTGCAAACAAGTCCATCACAGGGCATTATTGCTATCCCAATCAATTTTCGTATTATTTTATATTTATTGCGACAGGGATAATACTAATAATGAAAAATGCCGTTCGTTATGTAACGCTGCGCTTCTGGCCACATTCCCGAAGTTTCTAAATGGCGCTCCATTTGCCGATCTCGGAAGGGTGGAAGGCTGAGAGTTGTCCGTGCAGGGATGAGACTTTGTGACCCACAGATCACAGATGACGTCACAGGCAAGAGCTACTTCGTTATCTGTCATGCTGGGTGTTATTTGTCTCTGCTGGTAGCTGGAAATGGGCGAAAATGACCCAGTCAGTCGTGTGATGCAAAGACGTATGGTAGAAACGTCAGGAGGTTTTAGAGACGGTGACAACTTTTATATTCAGATGATACGGGGGTGCACAGCTTATGGTTAGTGTGAAAGGTAATGAGTTCATGTATAGGTCGGGTGCGCCTGCAGGTAACGTGTCTCTTCATTTAAGGAACCCAAGGTGTGCCCGATACAGGGATGCTCTCAGATTTTTTGGTTGCACTTCATGAACTTTTATCTTCTGACATTCATGTTTTGTATTTAAAATTGGCTGGTTTCAGGTTGCCATGGCGGAAACATTCCCGAAGGCCATCCGTTTTCCATGAATAAACTGTCGGTAGTGGCTATTTTCTTCTCAAGAATACCGTGCAGACACTAACGGAGAATGATAGGATTGTAAAGTGGTCCCTGGGTTATCTCTGAGGCGGCTGCGCACTTGGGTCGCATCACTCCACGGAGGGGAAGTCCCTGTAGCTAAAGCTTTGTCGAGGGTGCACACACATATCTACCTGCCCTACGTCCAGGGGTGCAGCTTGATCAGTGTGTGTGTGTGGGGTGGTGGGAGGGGTTCTGATGCCCCAACAATCAAGCTGGCTTATCATGGTAGCATAAATCATCTGAGAAACAGGATATGAAGGGGTGCTTAAGGGGCATTGGAACGGGAGAACAGTGCTGATTGTTATTGGTACTTAAAATATTTAGTAAAATAACCAAACAATGTTATGATCTTCAAAACAGAGTAGAGTGTGTGTTTTTAGTCTGTGTGTGCATGTAAAAATCCTAGGAGAAATCCGACAAACACCTCACCATACCCAACTGAAAGCACCTGTTCCCAACTATTGTCTACAGAATACATTTATTAAGGGGTTGAGGGTGGCAGGGATAGCATTTTATAAAGCAACAGACGTCCTAGGACCCAAACTCATCTCCCAACTATGGGGTGAAGTGGTTACCCTGCAAGCAGTTGCTCAACTGTTTGGACTATTCAATTTGGAGGACACTAAGGCCTCCTTTGTAGGCCTGTTCTTTGAAAGCCTCTTGGCTTCGGCCCAGTGCTCGCTGCTCTACGCCTTTGAAGCCGAATATTATTACCTTCCAGCGCTGACAGATTCCAGCCCGGTCCCCTCTACATTCATATTTTATCATCCCTGGATCTTCAAGGGTCCAGTAGGTAGGTTTAGAAAGGAGGGGGAGTACTGTTGGCGGAGATAGGGTATGTATAATTTGCTGGGTAAACAATAATGGAAGGAGCCGCGGGTCGGTACGCTTGCAAGTGGCGTGAGCAGCAGTTGTATTTGTTGTGGTCGACGCACTTTTGGGATGGCGCTTTCTTGTGCGGCGTCTCTTGGTACATTTGGTGCTACACGGCTTTTCGGTAGAGCACTGCGGAGTGGCGCTTTGCGCCTCCGTTTCGGTGCAAAATATTTGAATGCGGGGCCCAGGTTACTGTTCTTGCATTTTGTGTTAGACTGTTAAGCAATGAAATGTATACATACTTTGCTTTACAGTCTACATATTCCGGATCTTTTCTGGGCAAGGGCATTACGGAGTACCACGCGGATATTTGTGTGGGGCCATTGTATTAGGGTGGGACATGGAGGCGAGCGCGTAGTTTGGGATAGGGACAATTTTCGCTGTTGAAGGCCTGGAGTGCACAACCTAACACAATGTCTGCCGGTGCGCTTGCACATACGGCACACATAATTCCCGTTCGATGGGCCGCGGGCATTTCGAGTTGCGCGGGATGAGGGGTACGTTCTTTGCAGTGGGCTTCTTCCTGGCGGACAGGCTCTGGGGGTGACGCACTGTGTGGAGGACTTCTTTCTGGGGGCCAGAGAGGAAGCACGGTCCCATGGCGGTGTGGTCATTCTACGTGGTGAGCTCGACTCCGTGGCCAGGGAGCACGCCCGCCGGAGGACAGGGGGGCCACGACGCGCAGTGGGGGTCTGACGCCGACCGGTGCCGCTGCCATGTCGGGGGCTGCGGGGTAGGGTAGGTGACGGGGGGGTTGGGGGCGCTGCGGCAGGGGTTTCTTCCTGGCGGACGGGCGCAGGTGTGGGACACGCATCCGGAGGGCTTCTCTCTGGTGGGACGGCCGGCTCGGCGGGCTGCCTGCAGGCGCTGAGCGGCTTCTCAGGCCTGGTGGTGACAGGGGTAGGCCCTGGGAGCCAGAGAGGGGGCACGGCCCCGTGTTAGTGCGGCATACCTGTTAGGAAGCTCGATTCCGCGGCCAGGAAGCACGCCCCGGGGGTGACGTCGACTGAGGGCATGGCCCTGTACGGTTAGTGACCGAGGGCATGGCCTATGCCTGGGTGTCGGAGGGCATGGCCCTACGCATTGGAGACGGAGGGCATGGCCCTATACATTGGTGACGGAGGGCATGGCCCGCTGCGTTGGTGACGGGGGCTGGGCCCTACACATTGGTGACGGGGGGCATGGCCCTATACATTGGTGACGGGGGCATGGCCCTATACAGTGGTGACGGAGGGCATGGCCCTATACAGTGGTGACGGAGGGCATGGCCCTATACAGTGGTGACGGAGGGCATGGCCCTATACAGTGGTGACGGAGGGCATGGCCCTATACAGTGGTGACGGAGGGCATGGCCCTATACGTGGTGACGGAGGGCATGGCCCTATACGTGATGACGGAGGGCATGGCCCTATGCATTGGGACGGAGGGCATGGCCCTGTGGTTAGGGGGGTGGGCCTGCCGGCGGTTTTGAACGCATGGACCGGAGTACAGGGTTTAAGGGGGTCCGCGGCAGCCATATAGTTAGGGGGTGGTCCTGCCGAATGGGGGCAGGTGGCGCGGCCCGGGTTTAGGGAGGGGGAGTCCTAAGGGGGGGTCGAGGACCGTTAGCACGTCCCTCGAGTGGCGGTTCTTCCTAATATATGGGGGAAGGGTAGGAGAACTGTTTGGAGTATCGGGGGGTAGGTCAAGCACAATAAAGTATTTAGCCAGGTGGAGAGGCAAATTGACGTCATGCTAATTGTTACTGTTTGTGGATGGTGGGAATCAGTTAGGGGTGGGGTTGAGGCAGGAAATTAAATATTTATGAGGTTTAGATTGTGCGGCACAGGCCGAGGATGTTATTGTGTAGGATGCACCTGCTTCCAATAAAGCGGCCTTTATCACACTTACATTGAGTCTCGGGTCGGTGCTTTCTCCCCCCCCCCCTTTCCCCAATGGGCCCCAATGGGGTCCTGGGGGGGGGGGCCGACCGTAGGGAGGCCTGCCCCACCCGGGGGAATTTGGGGCCGGGGAGAGGGGGGGGGTAGAGATGGCGCCTCACGATGACGGGGTTTTGAAGGGTTTTGGTAGCTTTTGGGCGGGGGGCGGGGTTGAGTGGGGCTTCCTGTGGGCGGGGCTGTAGCCGTCCGGCCACGAGGCAGAGGCACCATTTTAGGTGAGGTGTCTCGGCCGCCGGGCGGGGGGTTTCCGGCTGGACAATTTTTTCCCTCCCACCCTCCCTGGGCCATGATTCGGGGGGGGGGGGTTCCCGCGGGCAGGCTCTACTTTTTTCGGGGGCTGACTTTGCGGGGGAGTTTGGGGGGCGATGGGGATTTTGGCCAGGGTTTGTTGGAGGCGGGTGCAGAAGGGGTTTGACCGGGGTGGTGTATGAATAGAAGCAGAGGAGTTCGTGCTTTGTGGATAATTGCTCTTTAATTGTATAGATGGCAACGTAGACAGCCGACGCGTGCTTTGCATCGGTGGCAAATTGCACCAGGGCTTTGTTAGGCTATTTACAATGTTTTGTGTTCTGTGCAAAAAGGGGTTTTTTGGATTGGGTGGGGGGTTTTCGCTGTCGCTGGAGCAGGTGTGGGGTGCATTCTGTATGTAGGGGCGGTTCTTCCTAATATATGGGGGAAGGGTAGGAGAACTGTTTGGAGTATCGGGGGGTAGGTCAAGCACAATAAAGTATTTAGCCAGGTGGAGAGGCAAATTGACGTCATGCTAATTGTTACTGTTTGTGGATGGTGGGAATCAGTTAGGGGTGGGGTTGAGGCAGGAAATTAAATATTTATGAGGTTTAGATTGTGCGGCACAGGCCGAGGATGTTATTGTGTAGGATGCACCTGCTTCCAATAAAGCGGCCTTTATCACACTTACATTGAGTCTCGGGTCGGTGCTTTCTCCCCCCCCCCCTTTCCCCAATGGGCCCCAAAGTTAGGGGCTGTCGCTGGGTTTGACGCAGCAGGGTTGCTACCAGCTGCTGTGTCCTTCAGTTCTTTCTGTGCTTTCGGCCCTCTCGGCGCCATGCTGAGGGTCGGGAGGCTTGATCCCAAGAAGCAGTGGAGTTTCTCTATCCCAACCGGGAAAGAATAGAATTGATAGAGTGGTTGTCTAAAATTCAAATTGAATAGCCAGTTCCTTAAGCACCCTAGCCAAGTAGGTATGCGCAGCATATCACAGCATGTCACAGCATCCAATGGGTTTCCTTAGGGAGAGGAAGTGGATGCGACTACTCGCTACGTCCAGTGAGCGGCCATCTTGCCGTTATTATATTTATTCCGCTGGATCCCGCTGCTGATCGGTAAATAATGGTTAATGGAATTAGAATCAACATGTTTCAGATTTCTGTGGGGTCATAAAAAAGCAAGGAGGGCAGAGAAATGTATCATTTAACCAAGATCATTGGGAGGATTATCAGTCCCGAGTCTTAACAGGCCTGTGTTTTACAAAATAGGGCAATTTTATTAACTGGGGAGCCTCAAGATATAGATTTAGCTGAGTCACCAACAATATATGAGATGCTCTTATGCAAAGAAGCTGAAAGTTATGCGATTAAAAATATTGAACCAAGTTACCATAAAAAGAATAACAACAAAATGTTACAAGCAGCACTAGAAGATTGGGGTCAAGTTTAAAAGCATTTGGAATTAGGAAGATTTCATTTCTATACGTCTACGTCTGCCCAGATACACTATTTTTCCATCTAGTTTTCATGGCGCAGTAATGAAATATTGGAAACAGAAGGGGATTGTAACAATTGCCTATTTTTATAATGATAATGCCCAGCTTCACTCCTTTATTTAATTACAGGATTTGCGAAAGACAGACTTCTATTAATATATTTACAAGTTCGGGATTTCTTTTTAAAATGATAAGAGATCGAAATTCTGTTTTGAAACTTATGATGAAGATTCCTTTAATTGAAGCTATGAAATTGTAGTATGGAATAGGTTCTATATATGCACTGTTGATTTAAACTCAGAATAATGACTTAGAAATGCACACCTGCAATTTTTTCTAAATGGGGAGGGGGAGTGACTGTGATGGGAAAAGTAAAAGAAGTGGTACGAACCTGGCGAACATAGTACATATGTTTTATGCTTGTCAAGAGCTAGGGCCTTTGATACTAGGAATACATGACTATTTGAGTAGCTTCATTGAGACACCAACTGCGATAACCCCATTGATGATGAGGCTGGGTGGTTTGTGAGAGGGAGAATGTAAATGAATTTATAAGGATAGAGGGGCAGATTTACTTGCCCCTTGTGACGCAGCGCCGGCACAAAAGATGCACCATGGTCGGGGTATTTACAACGTGACGCATCTCCCAGATGCGTCACGTTGTAAAGCCCTGCGCCAGAAGAGGCGTACCATCTACAAGATTTCACTCAGTCACTTTTGGGCCCATGCAGGCGTAAGGGTTGACACAGAATTGTGCACATAGGGCCCCCCTGATCATTGCTGGAGCTGCGTCGCACTTACGACGCAACTCCAGCAATGCGCCGCTTTTACGGCACAGATGCGTGACGCATCTGTGCCGTTTTTGCCCCATGGTGCCCCGCATTGTAAATGCGGTGCATCATGGGTGGCGGAGCTGCGTCGCACAATTACTGGCGCATCCCTGCCGATATGCAGGGATGCGCCAGTAATTATAACTCTGCCCCAGAGTATTTCGTTTTTAGGGCTTTGGATGTAGCAAGATTGTGCATTGCCTCTAACTGTCTAAAACTGGATACCCTGGTCCTAATAGTTGGAGATCTAGGTTTATCGTTGTATAAAATATGGTGATATCCTTATATAAACTTAAGGAGCTTAAGAAACGGCTGCGGGGGAAATGATTTGGTCTTGGGTAACAGAATGATTGGAGGTTTAAAGAAAATCAGAGGCTGTCTTTATAAGATGCATTTATGATTTTTTTTATATGTGGTATGGATTCCTACAATTAGGAAAGATGCACCAAGTTTTAACTTGTGTCTATTTATGAGAATCATTGAATTTGCGAATTTGAAGCAATTGATTTTTGTGATCATTTATTTATGATATGAATGGCTTTTTATGATCCTGCTTTATAAAATCAATCCAAAAAAAAGAGTAAACTTCTATCTAAGAGACATCATTAAAAGCTGCAGCTCCCACACCCATAAGCCTATCTGAGTCACTGAATTTCCATTGCTCAAGGGGTTGAGCCATTTGCACAGAAATCTTTTTCATCAATGCATCTAACCTTCACCAGGACATAGGATGTGATAGAGCGCGCAGGTCACCCGTCTATATGTTTACCAACATACTCACCTAGGGCCAATACAAATTAATCGCAATTTCTTAGATCAGGTAACCTGGGCACTGACTATCAGATATTGTACTTACTAGGTCCTACACCCTTGACTTACACTCCAGGTCACTGGTATCCATGGACCTATGGGATCAGGGAGTTTAGCATAATGGGTATGGTAGCAATGCAATAATATGCACTCATATAATAACCACAGACTCTGGAAGTTTTGAAAACCTTCATCTAATCTTCATCATAAGTCATAAGCCAAAGGTTTACAGCAAGCAAACTATCAATAACCAGAATCATGAAAAGTGTATAACCATGCAAAAGATATATTATGCCAACCATTTAGAATTCTAAAGGGAAGGTAAGAACAAGGAACATACTGAAATGAACTTATAGAGATCAGATTTGAAATTATATCTTCTAAAGGATGGGAAAAATGAGGGACATGCTATATTCACAGTTTAATCGCTTACACAAGGGTGGGTAAAAGAAAGGGAACACAAATTGTAATGACGAAACTGATTTAACCATGTAGCTATAGGGAAGGTTAGAAAATGGAACACACTAATAATTCAGAATAGCTTTTCTAAGAGAGGGTAAAGAAAAGGAACATTTATACTTTCATGAAAAGTTCTTTATCTTCAATTCTAAAGGATAGGAAAAAAATGGGGCATGCTAAAATAGGAAGAATCACGATTTTATTAATTATCCCAAAGGAGTGGGAAAGAAAAGGAACATATGCAATTATGACTTTAGCAAAATTCAGGGAGGGTAAGAAAAGGACGCAAATGTACTATTTGTTTCCCACGCAGATTTATAATTACCTAGAACGGTGTGAAGACCAACCCTGGCCACGGGTCAGTTAAGGACAGAAACCCGGAAAGTTGCAAACGCCAGTAGGCCAGCAAGTGCAGGTCAGAATCAGGACAGGAAAGCCAGATTTGGATCAGAACTGGACCACCGAAAGATGAGACCAGCACCCGCAGTTCAGTTGCAACTCCTGCGCTACTCCCTCTCTGCAGCTATCAGTCAGAACCCCGATTGGGTTATCGATTTCCCCAACAAAGTGCTCCGCCAGCACTTCAGGTCCCGGAACCCCGATTAGATTGGCGAGTCTTCTGACAGAGTGCTCCGCAGCACCTCTGTTGTCGATCAGCTAGTGAGTGCGGTGGGTCAGTGACAGGTCAGCTATTTGGACAAGTCGGACAATTTCTCTAGCTAAACCTACGCTAGTTATACTATTTTCCAGGTCAGTGTACCACCCCCCAAATGTGGCAAGTGTAAGAATACCCAATTTCGATTGGACAAGGAAGAGGACAGGTCATCACACCACCCAATATTTTAGAATTTCGCCGTCTCCTATTCAAATTAATGTTCCTGTCCATTGAATTCAGGTTCTCATGATGTCTTCATTTCATATAACAATGAACAGTCTATTGACAAATACATTGTAGTCTTTTGACTTCTTCTTAGTGGGGTTAGACGTAAGGTCCCAGGCACATCTTGGCTGGTGTTTCCATCTGGCTTGCGTTCCATAACACAGAGTTCATCCTCTGGCTGTGGACTGTCATGTGCAGAAATGATTTTCAAAATAGAGTAAGTAGCACCTCCCTGGACCAAAGATTACGATACATGAAAAGTAAAAGGAAACAGTTTTAGAACACAGAATAAATGAATACACTGTATACCATGAATCTCTACTCTATACCCATTACTTTATAACATACTATAGCATTAGGATTAGGCAGAACGGACAGCTTAGCAAAAGCAGCAGTGCAAGATTCTCGCATGTGAGAACACAAAGCAGCCATCTTAATTCTAAGGCGCAGATGCGAACAGCTTCCCTCCAAAGCTGTGACTACGTCATGTCACGAGGGTATGACAGACCCATGCGCAGTCCAAATTCCCGCGTAGCAGCAGCTATTTTAGGTGCAAGCGTATTAGTATTAGTAAACACATAAGCAAGCTTCACTCTGACACCCGGTATGTAGGGGAAAATATAAGTTTAGTAGGACAAACATGTTGGTCACTTATTAATACTGTTATTCAAGGTTCTTGAATACAAGCAAGTCGCTTTAGGTGCGAATCCTTGCTCCATCAGATGGAATGACTTTGATTATATATCTGGTGACAATCCTGTTCTAAGAGGTTTTATGAGATAGTTAACTACAAACCAATATCACCATGCTTTGCTTAAAACATCTGGTGCTCCTGCTTTTAGCAACGCATAGTAAGGACAGCACTAACTCAATAAATGCTTCAACAGGGATAAACTTTAAAGAACATTTTTCAGGGATGAATAGGCACTGTGTTAAATCAACAAATAAGTCAAGAAAATACCATCAAAGGTACAAATTGTTAGCCATTAATATTTTCTACAAGATAAAGTAGGTAAGACTAAAAAATACACTGACAGCACACCCAAAACGTATATCCTTATACAGATCCCACAACACAACACACACAAATGGTCTACTTTTCACACTGTGGGCCTAATTACATTATCAAGCAGGAAGACCCTGACCGGGGGTGGGAGGCTTTCTGCCTAACATGGTAGGTTTAAAGTCAGACTGCAGTATTAAACCTGCAGGGGGATTCCGATGTGGTTCCTTAGGACTCAAGGAGCCTGTCGGTCTGTTAGACAGATCCATAATCCCCTAATGACGGCAGCTCCACTGTCGGGATTATGATGTTGGTTTCCAACAGCCATTCCATGTTGGCCTTTCCGACATGGAAAGGATGTTGGAATGTGACATTAGGGGCCCCTAGAAGGGCCCCCTCACCCCCCCATTTCAAAACCTCAATTTCAAAAAGGAAGCTTGTGCTGCAGGCTATTTCTGCCCGCCGCACAAGCTTCCATTGAGGAATGGAGGTTTGCAACTGCACTATGGGTGGTCGCATCAAAATACTGCCTTCGTAACCACCGACCTCAAGTTGGGTGGTTGCTTTCCATAACAGTGCCCTACATTGTAATGTGGTACAAAAGGGGGTGGTGATGGACGGAGCATCTGAATCAATCAAACACTCATACCTAGTCAAAAGATCTGGGTTTAATCAGGTACAAAAGGGGGTGGTGATGGACGGAGCATCTGAATCAATCAAACACTCACACCCAGTCAAAAGATCTGGCTTGGCAGTTCGGGCTGGACTGCTCCCATGGGGCACAGGGTCAAGACTGATTTGCATATGGCTGGGTTCAAACTGGAAAGGCATGGTGAGCAAAAAAACAATGCATTTAGGCCCAGATCTCTGTACTGGGGTGAATGTATGACATTGTTCTGCATTCTGTCCATCACCTGTTGTTTTTGCAATTGTCACCCCGAGTGGGACGGGTATGCTCAGACGTGAGTCCCGTGCTCTCCATGCCACTGGAAACAAGCTATCCAGGCTGATGAGGGCTGAAAGCCCGAAACCAGTCCCTGGATGCTTGTTTCCAGCCCAGGGAGGACCTGGTTTGGCAGTTCGTGCTGGGCTGTTCCCATGGGGCACAGGGTCAAGACTGATTTGCATATGGCTGGGTTCAAACTGGAAAGGCATGGTGAGCAAAGAAACGATGGATTTAGGCCCAGATCTCTGTACTGGGGTGAATGTATGACATTGTTCTGCATTCTGTCCATCACCTGTTGTTTCTACATTGTAATGTGGCCATATATCTGCAAATTAAGTTGGGAGTCTTCTCCAGTTCTTGAATTACTTAACTTTCTCTGTACAAAGTCCTCTTTTTCTGCATGATCAACCATTTTTTTATTTCTTTTGATTGACCCTATATTTTTGCTGGCTTTAGAACTCTGCACTTTAATGCTACTAACTTCTCCTTCAATCACAGTTAAAGGGACATACTCTTAACTGGTATGTTTACCTTACATCTAAGTCCCTAATACATGGTACAAAATGAACCCAGGGCTTGGAAGTTCACTGCCACTAGTTGACTGCAGCATCTATTATGTCATCCACTAATGTTGCAGTACAAACATGACTTCACGCCTATCACTGTATCCAGACAGTGACAGTTTAAATACTGCATTTTGACCTGTCAAAAAAGACACCCTTTTGGCAGGTCAAAACCTCCCTTTTATATATGAATATATCGTTCCTATGTATGGCCTTTTATCCACAAGGTTTATGCATGTAATTTAAAAGCAGGGCATTTAGGAATTTAATGTTACAGTACTCGTACTTATAGCACCCAAAAGATATTTTTCACTTTGTCCAGCCTAGATGTCCTATGTAGAAAAACAGAGTACAGCCTAACATCCTAAAATGGTATCTCATGAATGTAAAACTAGAAAATATTTAAAAACAAGTTTTAATAGTTAAAAAAACTATTTCTGTCAGAGTTTTTGTAAATATTAAGAACAATTAACATTTTGAAAGTTACCTTTTCCTGCCTGAAGTTCCTCAAGGCAATTTTACATTTGCCCTCAAACTTCTCCCAGTTATCATTTGAATAGATGTAAAATTATACCCTGGATCAATCAACAGGCTGACATAATTGGGCAGAGATGACTCAACTGAACCTCACAGATTATGCAGGATGCGGATTGTGAGCATCCTTTTTGACATAACAGTATCAAATCAAGCTAGGATGTCAAATCCTGCTTGAAAGGTCTGATGGGTTGACAAATAACACTGAGGGTGTACTTGAAATTAAGGGAATTGAAACAACAAGATAATTAATTTGAATTCACTGTCTGGTAACTGGAAAACCCTACTTTTGTTCTTCTAGACTTCTGTCTCTGGGTTTGTCATGGGTAAAGTGACTACCTCATACTGAATTTTAGTTTTAGATGTGAGAGAACACTAGGATTACCATAGTACAGTTCTAACACATACACTGACCCCTCAGAGCCCAAGTTTAATGTGGTGGAAGACATCATCTAGGCCTTTCACCTAATTGGTTACGACATTCCGAGCAGTCATAAGTACATGTTAGCACATGCCAGGCATAAACATGGCATTCACAGGCACCCACTTCAGAAAAATCCTCGGCCTCAGGAAGAGCAGTAGAACAAAAACCTGCTGTCTGTGGCTTGGGAACAGTGATGAAGTACTGGACCTGCATTCGCGTACCGCGGCTAAAGAAGTGAATTTTGAGTGCCTTAAGGTTGACCTCCTGTTCAAGCTACATAGATATAACAAGCTACAAGAGGGCTTTCCTGCAACTGCCCAGCTAATCAGTGGCAACTGTGTCTGACCTGGAACAGACCCTGCTTTTAGTCTCTGACACCCTCAGAGTCTCTAAGATCCTCCCCTGAGTCATTGATGGGCTTTAGAAGTGTATACCCTTGGAGATTGGAACTAAGAGGATCAAAGTCAGACAATAACATCTTTTACCAGCATTGATTGGTGTATCTGACCTGCACTCCATGGTGGTCAGCATCAAAATGCACCTAGTACCAGATTCTACCGCTATCATCAACTGTCATTGTCACATTATGTTTCTTCTCGATATTACTACATACAATTACAAACATTTATGGACCCAATTTTGTCATTCGGTGTCCTTGTTTTTTAAAATAAAATGGTACTCTATTTTTCTTATTTGGTTTGGGATTTTAATTGTTTTACATTTTGACTTTGTTACTGTTTTAGTACTGCATAAATACTTCACACTGTGCCCAAAGTGAAACCTGACTGCATTGTGCCATAGCAACAAGGGAACAAGTTCAGGTCAATTTAGCGACGTTGATAGTTTATCCTGATAAAGGTTGCAATTATTCTTAGTCATGGGTAGTCATCCTTTCCTCTGACTACCCTCAAATAATAATCCAATTTCTTACATCATTGGTGTGGAGTACTGTGATAGTGGTGCAAGATGCACATAGAAGCTTTGGTGGTGAAAAATGCTCTTAAGGATAAATGAATAGAGGATTAAGGAACTGAACATATTCTGCAGATTAATGATATAGAAATAACAATTATAGAATGAAGACCAGCAGTAACCTTAAGAGGTTAATTTTTTTATTAGGAGTGTTTACTGCACATTCCAGGATCAGTATTTATTGGCTGTGGTAAGTATTAGCTGCAATAATAAATATACCAGCCCGTATGAATCATACATGATATGTCTACCAGGTGCGGTATTTACTTGAACTACATCACCAAGCACCTCTGAGACCTCCACTGTCTCCCGATTGAAAAAAGACTGACCTTCAAGCTGCTCACACACACCTAAAAGCCCTCCACAACACCGGACACCAATACCTCCATGAAAAAATCTCCTTCCACGCCCCCAAGAGAAACCTCTGCTCCACTGATCCAGCCCTGGCCGAAATCCCCCACATCAACAGAGCGAGATCGGGAGGCAGATCCTTCCCCTACATCACGGCCAAGACCTGGAACAAACTCCCCCTCAGCATCAGACGAAGACCTACACTGCACACCTTCAGAAGAAACCTCAAGACCTGGCTCAGGGATGGCAGACTCAAAAGAGTCCAAATGTCCAAATTCCAATGAAACATAACCCCCATTGCACCTAAGAATCCTAATGGCTTTTCATGAATCCCTATGGCTGAGCTGCCATTAAACTTCCTGTTCCCAGGCTAACAAGGAGGTGACTATCTTGAGATGAAGATACACAAAAAATATTACATACAAGATTCATCTCAACTATCTTGTACCATTTATCAACCACATTTGGAAACCTGCCAGAAAGCAGCATTATGGATCACAACAGGGCAAGAAATAAAAATGATCCGATTTAGATCTGGAGGTATTGGCTAAGAAAGCAATTAAGCACCAAAACAACCTCATGGGTCACCTGATGGTAAAACTTTGCATATAACCTGCACTTATCTGTGAATGGAGAAAATAGAAAAAACACAGTGCTATCTCTCACCATCTAAGGTTTTATAGGATGTCGAGAATTATACAGTGAACTCGAACAGAGGCTACAGGATACTACTGCTTGGCACAAGAGGATGGCCAGGGCTACATCTTGAGGACCCATCCCACTTGTGTAGCTGAGGCTGTAGAAAGAGAAGCTTATTACCAGCCTTGACTTACTTGGAAGCAGGGGCATCAGTGGAGTGGATACCATAAGAGCTGCAAAATAGGAGGTCACCTCATTACAGACATTCCATCTGCTAATGTGCATGCGTAGGGTAGGATGACAGTAAAAAATAATGTATTCTGACATGGTAGACTCGATTGGTAAAGAGGAGTATTAGATGGCTGCATTTGGCAATATTTTCACCAGGATGCTTCATCATTTGACACACACAAAGGTTGCCACCCACAAGGATACCAGCCAATAGGGATGGCGATAGAAAGGTACATGATGAGACGAATGGACGTCTGAGGCATGGACTGATACTACCATCCAGAATACCTGTGTATGGACGGTGAGCCTGCCTAGCATGATAGAGGGTGACCTTGCTAGAAGGGGGCAAAGAAAAGTAATTTTCGAACTAACATAGAAGTTCCAGAATTAAATCTGGCACTGAAATATACTTATGAGTATAACAATACATTCACCCAAATCCACATTGTCCTTCTGAATAGCTCAAATAATGCACTGCTTGTAAACGTAGCACCCAAGACATAACCAATGGTCAGGGACTAGGAAGATGAAATTTGCAGGGTAGTTATTAGCTTCTGTATCTACATCTGCAAATATTTAATCCAAAGGGCTTTACCAAATCCCATGAAACTGTCAGCCCTGACATTTCAGTACACGTCTGCCTCGAGACCCTGAGGGACCAGTGGCATTTCAATTCAGTGATAAGAAAGTAGTTTGTCTCCGGTGACTCATTAGTGATTCATTAGTATCTAGGAGTAGCCAACATAGGTGTCACGGTACAACCTCTGCTCCTTCTGATGACTTGTCCCCCGAGTCCTCTAGAAGACATTTAAACCACCTTACCCGAACCCTGCAACTGTCATCAACTTCACAATCAGGAAAGGAAAGGCTTAGTGAAAATGTGCAGGTAAGTGTCTTGTACCTACTACAATGGCGTCCTCCTAGTGACTGTTGTTGCTTTGTTGCCTTGAATAGCTGTGTTGATTTTAAAGTAACAACTCTTAACATGCTTGGTCTATTTCCCTTCGTATTTGCAGTGGAAATTTCCCATACATGATTTTGTATGTCCTAGGTCAATATGAATAGGTTACGTCGCCCATGGTGTCCCATCTGCCGTTTCGTTTGGGAGTTTGATGACAGTTACGGAATTCCTGCAATAGTTTGTTCTGAGCTAGAAAGCCAGAGAGCCATCTTTACCCCCATGACTGTTTATTGGGTCTTGATGACAGCGACTTGATGAGATTATAGAAAAGCCCAGGCTGCGCCTTATTCATAGGTGAACGTCTTATACTGACCACTCTTAAGATCACATGCAGACGTTTTGATAAGTAAAGACATTGATTCATCAATTATGCAATCAAAGAAAGGTTCATCGCCCTACACGAAAAAGGAATGTTAGGCAGTGCATTGCATGTGAGAAGGGGTCCTTGTTAGGAGGAAAATGTCATTGTCAAATAAACTCACGGGGCCAGGCTAAGAAACCTGCAACACAGGGAGTGCTGCATAGTAGCCTTTGACGCAAAGCGAAGACATTATCACATACAAGACTGCGATGTGTGCTCAGTTCTGAAGATTTTTATTCAGTGCTGAAAGAAAACCCGGATGTTTTCAACAGACAACGTATGAAACTTTCTGAAATAAAGTTTAGATAAAGGTTCTGTAACTTTCTGAAAGTGAGGTTAAAAAAAGGTTTCAGAAATTCTGAAGGATGTTTCAGTAGTATGTCGTACATATTTTAAATCCCTCTTGTCTATTTAAATAGATGTTTTTTGTTTAAAATGCTGTGAACGGGACTTTATAAAAGATCTCCAATACATGGCTGTTCCCGCATTAAGGCTCCTGTGACCTTCTGACAAGGTGCGGTTGCTGAAGATTTCCTGTAGTGCTTTTAGCAGGGCTGCTGCAGACCTGTACCTTACACGTGCTCAGTCGATCTGAGCAGCCACACGATACACGCTGGATTTCTCATTTAACTTACTGTCTGGCTTTCAACATCCCCTGTATGAAGGAATACTCTAGCAAAATGAGTTACACCAACTTACTTCACCCAGTCTTTTGCTCTTGATCACACAGTTTTTGGACCTTTACTGTGGGTGAGTCGCAGTGCTCGAGCCTCACTCTCAGTAATTTCATAGTAATTGGGCTAGGCATGTTTACGACTAGGGTCCTTCTTTCAAGTTAAGGCCTCTGCAGTTTACCTCGGGCAAGGGCAGAGGACTTGTTTCATGTGTGTTCACGCATTTACGGACTGAACTTCTTAAACTAGCATTGTGCCCAGCCTGGTAATTGTGCACAGGTAGCCTATCACTGAAGAGACTCTGCCAGGGATAAATGGGGCAGGCCCTATATTATAGAGCTGAAGTGTGCAACAAAGTAAAGTAATGGATGGAATGCTTGAATTAATCTCAGCCACTAATGATTACCTGGGCCGCATCCCAGTACATCACTATTTTGCACACCATGCCACCTGTTTGTACCTAGCCATATGCAAATCAGTCTTCACTCTTCTCCAATAGGATCAGTCCATTGAGAACTGCCAGTTCAGGTCCTCCCTGAATCAGAAAACAAGAAACCCAAAAGCAGTTTGCCATTATTAGGGTTCATCAGTCATGCATAGCTTGGACATACCCATCCCACGTATGATGTTCCATGGATTTATACAAAAAAGTGCAAGCTGGAATGCTTGCATTAATCTCAGCCATTGGTAATTACTGGTGATTGTGTTTCAGTCCATCCTTATTTTGTACACAATGCCACCTCCATTGGAACCCAGTCATATGCAAATTAGTCTTGACCTGGCTCCAGTAGGAGAAGTCCAATCTGAACTGCCAAATCAGGTCCTCACTGACCTAGAACACAAGTAGCATGAAGGAAACTCAATGAGGATTAGACCAAATGAATATTGCAGACTAAACACCCCAGTTTACATATTTTCTCCTTTGGAAATCCTAATAGTTTCCATTCCTTTATATCAATGTTTTTTTCCACTGTTTTCTGAAGGAGCAATCACTAAAATAAAACACACAGTTTAAACATTAACAAATATAAAATACTTTATAGTGAGTCAATGATAAGAGTTTGTGAGTAATGTAAAGGGTTCTATTTTATAAGTTAAGATAGCGGTTTCTCTGAGTCTTTATTCATCAGTCAAATATCAATCAAGTAGCAGAATTGATAATAGAAAAATATAATTTGTGCAGATCATATTACAATAAACATACAGCGCGTTCCATTTCGGAAAGAATCCCTATTCTAAGAATTAGGGCAAAACTGATGTCAGTCAGAACCCATGAAGAATTACAAAATGACGGCAAGATTGAGATTAGCATGAAGCAAATTATTCAATAATTAATAATTGCTGTGTTTTCCCATAATGAGAAATTAAAGTCTAGAGCAAATAAGCCTTGGTTAAGACAATTAGTCAAAACAGAAAGCTTGGGGTTTTAATAGATGTCACATGGACACAAAGCTTGTCATATTGCACAGCAGATCTGCCTCCCACTCTCCAGCTGAATCTGTTCTCCGTCTAAAGGTATCTGAAGTAATCAATAAGAAGATGGATTCTTCATGATAGATTATATGCTACTTTATTAAGATATATGATGTTAAGTTATCAAGTTAACCCCATCAAGAGCAGCTGTCCTGCTGCTCAGCCCTCACCCAACTGACATTCACAACACATTCACATTCCATTCATCAACATTCCACATCTCATGCATACTAGCTGAGCAGCAGGGAAACTCAAGATACAACAGTATCTCTGTTCTCCCCTCCCTGCTCTTGTCTTCATAAAAGTCTGCACTGCATCTCCTCTCCTCAAAGTCAGTTTTCCCACTAGCCAGTTGTCTCCCATCCAGTTCAAGTTCTGAATCTCCTAATCTAGGAACATGCTTATAAATCTGTACATGTTGCATAAAGTATGACATGTCTCTTCATTTCTTTCAATAAATATCCAGCATTCACCAAATGCACTTCTTGAATGTTATTTAAAATCATCTCATTACCTAACCTTCTGATAGAGAACTTGTTATTCTAACTAAACGCTTTTTATTAGCTGTATGAGGAACATATTATTTACTCAGGAAAAACATTATAAACATATTGTGGCAATGCATTTTAAAATATGTATTCTGTTTGTCACTCTACAGCAAACAAATACAATTTTAAGTCAGTTCATGAATAGAGCTCTGTTTAAGATAACATTCTACCAGCAACTAACACAATATCAAGAAGAGCTCTGAGGTCACATTCTGAGCTTCTCTATTTCACAACACATGTCTACTGTTTAGGCAAGGTCAAATGAAGCTTCTTCCTAGCAAGCTGCAAGAAAAATCCTAACTTTAAGACTTTTGGTATTCAGATTTCTGCGGACAGGATATGTGTAACCTTTGTGATGGAGTAACCCGTCCATCAAGATCTAAATCAGGCCCTTATTCACTCTATGGAAGTTGAAAAACTATTGTGGGATGAGGCAAGTGGCTAAGCCAATGAGAGATTCAGGAGGCCAGATACTCCTTTGGCGAAGAACCCCTGAACAGGAGTTGGTGCTGCACGAATGAAGGAGTAGCCACAAAGTTATGCCAATCGGCTATGCACTTTGGATGGATAAACAAACAGGTTAGACCTGGTCTTCCCTCCATTCTCAGAGCAGTTTTTAGCCAAACATTTTCCCAAGTTTTGGACTTTTGCTATTTGGGCACCTTTAACATGTCTGGAGGGGTACCATTTGGGTGGTTTGGACTCACTCAGGTTGGGTCCAGGTGCAGGTTGAAGATAGTGGGAGCCTGTTATGTCCTTGCGGCTCTGAACAGGATGCCATAAAACAATTCCTGGTGTCACTCTCATAGTCCTGGGTTCAGGTGGAGATTCAGGGCTCAAGCTGCTGGGCAGGCCTCTGAGGGGTCAAGGCAGGCTGAAGGTAGCAAAGCAGTCTTTCAAGGTGCAGCAAAGCAGTCTTGTGGAGTAGGCAGTCCTCTGAGAGTCCTTCCATTGGTCCAGAAAGAGAACTGAAGAGTGGGTCTGAGGGCCCTATTTTTATAACTGTTGCCTTCTTTGACGTTATAAGTTTCTCCTTGAAATGCATGGAATTTCCTGTGTACCCTCCACTGGCTCCATGCTGGCTGCAGTAAAAATGTAGCATCACTACATTGTGTGAAGGCAGAACATAGCTATGCAGTTGCAAGTGGGGCTGACCCCAACTCCTCCCCCTAATCCTGCCAGCAGATGGCCCATTCGGGCACATCAAATCTCCCTATTGTGTAGCTGTCTTGCAAAAAATTTAAAAAGTCTATACTGTCAACTACAAACAGTCATGTGAACAAGGGAAGGCTGCAGGCACCAAATGGCGGAGGACAGGAACATTTCCACTTTCAAATTAAAATTCCGACTTTACCATTAAAGAGGATTTTTAATTACAGTTTAATATCAAACATGAAATGGTTATCTGCCCTAATCAAAAGCTAGACACATATTAAATGTAATAAGGCAACCCAATGTTATCCTATATGACATGTAGACGTCACAATACTGCAAAACGATTTTAGGAGTTTTTCACTACAAGGACATGTCAAACTGAAATGAAATTACAGTGCACGCTGCCCTATGGGCTACCTAGGGTAGGGTTGATGCATATGGAATGAAAGGGGAGTTTAAGCTTTGGCAAAGGATTATACTGCTAAGTCAAATTGGCAGTTTAAAACTGCATTTAGACTGCAATGGCAGAGGTGGGACAGGTTTTACCTCTTTCACTGCTAGTTCTTTTTCCCTGCTGTGCTAATCCTTTTTTGGGCTATTTGGGGTAGTTCTCACTTAGGCCTCCATACCTTTTTTTCCACATGAGACATCCATGCCAATTTGCTTCCTTTTTCCAACATCCCTGGGATTCTAAAGATAACTAGGGTTTTTGGATTCCCCCGGAGGGGACCAAGAAATAGAGCAACATGTTGTGTTTTTTAGGTAAAATTTGGATAAAAGTGCTGCAAATGGCATCAAAGAAGGCTTTGTGGTGCCAAAATGACCATTTTCTCAGCTCTCAGGAACAGGCAGACTTTTGTCAAAAAACACATTTTTCAACACAGTTCTTGCATTTTACTGTGACATAGCCGATTTTTCCTATTTTATGTGCTTTCAACCTCATTCCAGGTCGTGGTAGAAATGGATGTGAAACCAATGGTGGAACCCAGAAATCTATACATTTCTGAAAAGTAGATCTATTTCTTAATTCAGCAAGGGATCATTTGTGTAGATCTTTCAAAGTTTTCCTATAGAAAGTAACAGATTAGGCGCCTGGACGCCTCAGGGCAGCTGTAGCGCTCAATAAAACCCCTTTTCATTTCATTTCATTTCATTTCAAATAAATACAATATTGAGATTGAGTTAAAAGAAAACAGCCATCTGTGACAAGGTTTTCATGTATAATTTTTCCAAACTATGGCAGACTTTCAAAAGCAATATACCGTTACGCCTGCTGGATCCTTCTGGTTGTGGGGATATTTAGGGCTTGTAGGTTCATCAAGAACCTCCAGGTTTTCCTATAGAAAGTAAAAGTTGAAATAAAAAAATATTGATATTGAGTTGAAAAAAAACAGCCATTGGTGTCTATGTTTTCATCTATAACTTCTTCTAACTATGACAGACTTTCAAAAGCAATATACCATTAGGTCTGCTGGACCCTTCTGGTTGTGATGATATATAGGGCTTGTAGTTTCACCAAGGACCCGAGGTACCCTGAGCCAATCCCTGAGCTGTACCTTGCAATAGTTTTTCATTGTGTGCAGGTTATACAACAATTCATTTGGAAACATATGAAGAGGTAAAATAGGCATCAAGGAAACCAATGCATTTCCAAAATGAGCACAAGATATGGAGTTTAGAAGCAGTGGGTACCCATATTAGCATGTGAATTAGAGGGCATTTTTCGAAATAACTTCTTTTGTACACACTGCCTTGCATTTGGAAGGCGTAAATGCAGAGAAAGACAATTGGTAATAACACTAGTTCTACTATTCTGGTTTTCCCTTAGTCTCCAAATAAAAATGGTACCTCACGTTTGTGGGTAGGCATTATGCCCGCAACAGGAAATGGCTCAAAATGCTACATGGACATGTCATATTTTTCCACTGAAAACTTACACTTTTTCTTCAATGTGCCTACCTGTGGATTGTGGACCCTAGCTAAGCGGGAACCTAAGAAATCTAGCCATTCGGTACATTTCTGGAATCTAGACACCCTGAGGCATCCCGTATGGTGTGACTCTTGTGGCTCTCACCAAATTATGTTACCCAGAATCCCTTGCAAACCTCACAATTCATCAAAAAAACACATTTTACTCCTATGTCTGTGATGGAAATCTGAGGAGTACCACATACTTCCTTCCACCCAGCATTCCACCAAGTCTGTTAATAAAAATGGTACCTCACTTGTGTGGGTAGGCCTAGGGACCGCAAGAGGAAATGCCCCAAAACTCAACATACGCACATCACCCTTTTTATGTCGAGTCCTGATCGATCTGTTATATCTCTTCTATGGGGTTTGGCGAACACATCCATTGCTACTGGATACTCCCTGTGGCATTCAGAAATGCTGGCTTCTTATTGGTGCATTTTTGTAAGAGTCCCTCCTTTGTATGTTTAGTTCTCTTTTTGGCGATTTTACTCAGACGATTTTCGTTGGCCATCACACAGTACCAGTACCGGATGGCCTCTCTGTCCTCCTCCCATATGGCGCTTGCAGGCCAGGTGCTTTTTTTGTTGCACTTTTATATAGCCGAAATTAGACCCGAACGTATTGGTGAGCTTTACATGAGCACCAGTTCTGTTACACAAGGACACATTCATTTTTGGGTATGTAAGAGGAGAGTAAGTGATTTGCCCAGAATCACCGATGTTGAGCCGATGCTGAGGTACCCCAGCTCCAAAGCTGGCAGTTTTGGACGTAAGGCCACATCATCTCCCCTCACCCTCATTTCAGCAACAGAAACAAAAGCGCTCTTTCACGCTGATTGTTTTCTTTAGGCTTGTTAGGTAAGCGTCTTAACAGACTCCGCCTGCAAGCTCTCTTTATCTCCAAGCAAAACCAAAGCACCCATGCACTGATTCATGTTCGTTCACATTTAGGGGCATATTACCAAGCAATAGCGATAATTATCGCTATTGCTTGGTTGGAGACAAAAATTTACCGCTGAGCTGCGGCGATTTTTATCGCAGATAAACCTTGGTATTACCAAGGTTTATCGCAAATGCGATAAAAATCGTCCGCAATGCATGAATATCGCTGAAAAGTCAGCGATATTCATGCATTACCGAGCTAATGCTCTTAGCCATGTTATCCACCTCCCATTGGATAACATGGCTAAGAACTGCTCAGGGCAGGTGTTAGCTTTTGGAGATATTCGCGCTTAGCGCGAATATCTCCAAAAGTTGGTAATAGGAGATAGCGATGTTAGCGACTGTTTCCAGTCGCTAACATCTTGGCACGCCCACTTTGCATGTCATTAGTGATAAATATCACTGACATGCAAAGTGGGGCCCAAGATGGTCGCTATCTCCTACTAGCTGTCGCTAACTGGTGTTAGCGACAGCTAGGTAATAGGGAGATAAACCCCCTTGATAATATGTCCCTTAGTTCCCGGTTTTTCTTAGAAGGCATAGGTCAACATCTAGTTTTCACGCTCTGTTACTTATGAGAACTTACTGCACACAGAACATCTGTGCATCTTTCCGAGGCATATTCATGGAATCCTCGTTAACTTAGAACAGCCTCCCGTTCTCTGCGCTACGCACGCTGAGTTAAAGACGAGGATGTGCCATGAAGTGAAGAGAAGTTATTAAACATGAATGACTTGTGTATAGTGATATCTGTGCAATTAGTGTGTGACTGACACAAAAGCTGCATAAATTAATGGTTGGTGGGGAGGCTACAGGTTCAAGTCTCTTAGCGTTATTTATTTATAAAGTTTTATATAGCGTGAACAAGATCCCGAAGGATATCAGAGCGCTTTACAAAAGGGTGGAAGGAAGGTCATAAACCCAACATCGACATCAAGTAAGAATACACAACATGAATAATCGCATGATTCACAGACAAATGACATAAAGGATTGTAATTGTGAAGCGTTGTGAAGGGAAATCTATTATTAAAAGTTAATTTCCTTGGATGCAATTATCCAGTCTTTTTCTTTTTCTTGACTGCAGAGAGAAATCAGCTGTAGGCTGTAGTTGAGTTAATAATTTAGTTGTGGCTTAATAAATCATATTTGCAGCATACATGCTACCTCTTTTGAAGACACAAGACAAAGGAATTCTTTTTTGCATTGTATAATTCTTTTTTTTGCTATAGAGTGGGACACAAGGTCAAGCATAATGCATAGAGTTTAGATATTGTGCTGTGCTATTGTGGCATTCGCTGTTGTAGGTGAGGTAATTAAAGGGCTCCTGTCTGCCAATGACCTATTTGAAGCCAGCTCCTTGCAGTGACAGAAATTATAGATGCTGCTGTCTTACTAGACTGGAGTAAATCAGTTGTAAAGTGGCACACCTTGTCTTTCCTGCCTTACTACAAAGATGTATTCCATCACACCCATCTCATCTGTAAGAAAATGTAAATAAAGGGTTATCAGAAAGTTTGAGAAAAGTGCAAAGCAAAATAATTTGTGGACCAAAATAACTTTTTTCATTTCCCATTGGAAAATAAACGTAATTCCTTCATGGTCAGAAAATGAAAATATGTGAAATGGTCAATATCTTAAACACCAAACATATCGTCTAATTAAAAAACTTAGCCTGTTAATGTTGATGCATGTAGAACGCATTGTAACTATGATCACCAGATCGCCCCTCATAGAAGCACAATGGTTTAAGTATGTGCTTTGATTCATTAATTGTACTCTGGGATCAGCCGCGGTTGGTAGTGGGTGTACCTGCCCCGGGCGGTGATGTGGGGAGGGGGAGGGGCAGGGTGCGGGGTAGTAATCTATGGATTACGGAGCTATACAGGTACGTAAACATATAAATAAATCAAACGAATTTGTTGCACGCACTACATCACATTTGGGGATACAGTGCATGCAACAAAATTAGTATTATTTATTTATATGTTTACTTACCTTTAAAGCTCCGTAATCCATACATTACTAGCCCCCACCCTGCCCCTCCCCCTCCCCACGTCATCGCCCTGCAGGTACTCCCACTACTGATCGCGGCTGTATGGGATTTGTAGGCTTTGCTTCAATTGACTTAACTCATCTAATAACATCGGTTTGTGAAAGCTCCTATCTGGGTACATGGAGTGATCCAGAACCCCTATGGGTTACTATTAAAGATATTCTGATACTGGATAGCAGTGCTACTTGAACCCACTTATACCAGGTACACCAGTGATTGAATGGGCATGGTGAGGTTTGTTGCTTACAGGTGATCATTTCAGAGAATGTGAGGCATGGATGGGCATTGAGACCGAAACATTCCATTTCCCTGTAGAAGGACTTCTACCAGTGACAATTCAAATGATGAATGGGTGTTCTCCGCCTTGGAAACTATTTTCCATCAGCCCTGCACCAATGTTGAATACATTAGCTGTCCATTCATGTTTCCATCCTTCGTATCGCTTTTTGTGTTCAAACCTACCATTTATGAGTGCCTGTATGTGGGCCTTTATCAGTGCTTTATGTGAGCAGATGTGTACAATTCTGTGTCGTGTCTATGGATGTTGTGTTGCCACGCTTTTTTTGTTCTCTCTGTGCATAGGTACATCTATGCCTGTTGATAAGTGTGCAACAATTCATCTATATTGGGTGCATGGGTGCCTGATGTGTGTCTGATTATACGTTGAGCTACATTTATTGTTTGTGGGAGTAAGTACCCATTTGTCATGCATGGAGGTGTTCTTGATTATCTGTTGGCTTCTATGTATGTATGTATGAGCACCTGCATGTTTGTCTCTGCACATGGATACTTGTAAGCTGAATGTCTGTGTGTCCATGTGCTTGTCTGACTGTGTTTGTTGGCCTGTATGCAGAGGTGTCTCTAGGCATGTTCCTCTGCATGTGTTTATAAGTTGCCTGTAAATGTGTTATCACCATCAACCCCCTCTCCATTTGCTCAACTGTCAATCCATATATGCTTTAATATTGTGTTTGTGAATAGACGCATAATGTATGTTGCAATGTGTCTTTGTATGTGTGTTTTTAGGTCGTGTCTGAGCAGGGCATGCACTGCTCTGCGAAGCATGCTGTATTCAGGTAGGGACTTGATGCTCCACCCACTTTCTGCTCATATTTTTTATTGGCTTGTGTCATTGTCCACTGTAAACTGTGGCTGCTCATTTGTCAACAGGCTTGGTAGTCCTACTTAGTCCCACCTTGTCCTATTTTGTAACCTCCTGAGGCAACATCCCCTGTTACATGTGTTGTTACTCAGTGGGCTTTAATTACAGCCTCCGAACACTATTTTCTTAAATTGCTTTGTCCTGCCTGCAACTGCAGGCAGGACATGCTCTCTCCTGATGCTTTATTTTTTATTTTTGTAGCATTGGCGCAGCATTTACAATGCATTAGGTCTCGCATTTGTGAGAGTTTAAGCTATTGGCATTGTAAATGACAATGCCTTTCATTTATCTATTTTAAAAAAAACACATACAAAAAATGCATTGTTATTTACAATGCCAATAGCTCAAACTCTATTGGCAATTGGCAAAATGGAAAACCTATTGCAAATTTCAAATCAAATTTCAAAAGTGCTTTATTCGAGTATTACTCATAAAAGCAGACATACAAACACATAATACAATGCAATTAAATTACAAAGATCGAATATAACATAAGCACATGAAAAATAAAAGAAAAATACAATACATTTCAGCATACTTCATACAATCACAGGTGCAAAGTTCATTTAGTAAAATCAGGTTTAAAAACAATCCAATATCACTATTAAAAGTCTAAAATTCATAAAATTATTCATCCAAAAAGACACCTCGCTTGGGAACAGAACAGAGAATAGATAATCTAGCAGTCTCTGTTCAAGTAAGCAGAGAGTAGTTACCCTACTAGCAATCTCTGCCTAATTACCCACGCCCACCCCAAGTACTTTGCAGTCGCTATTATAATCCAGGTTAGGGAGGTAGATTTTACAATACGCAAGGCTACCATACTACTTTTAGTACCCAGATTTCTACACATGGGAGCCAACCAAACACGTCTGGGAACGGAATATACATGACAGGAGAACAAGAAATGACCTAGCGTTTCCTTTCCTTCCCCACATACTGGGCAAGTAGCTGGACCTCCATCTCTCCACTTTGATGTTAAGTTGCGTAGAGGTAGAGAACCAGCCCTCATTTGGAAAAACAGTTTCCTATCCATGGGTTTCGTTATAAAATCCCAGTACATTTCATACGTAGGAAACAGCTTGACTTCAAGGAAAGCAGTAGTCATAGACCCATTGTTAGTACTAAGCAAACTCCTGTTTTCAACCCGTTCCCAGAAAAGATTTTTTATAAATAGCTTAGATGGGAAAGATGACCCGGCTGGATCGGACCACAGTTAATTTAGTCCTAGTTCACATAATGCTAATTTTAATGATTTAAACCATCTAATTTTGTTAAATCGGTCCGCTTTGATAACATCAGCAAACCCTTCTGCATAATGTGACAACTCAGGGGTGGTCCAGATTCTACGCCAATATAATATCGGACGAAGTTTACACATTGCCGAGATTTCTTTCCTGCCAAGGTCATATCTAAGAGGCAAAAGGGGACTGCTCTGTGGGGTACCTGTAAGTTTCCGAAGGAAGTTATTTTCCGATATCTGTAACTCCTGGAGATTTTCTTGCCCCCACAATTCAGCCCCATACAATGCTGACCCTATTGCCTTAGCCTCGTATATGATCAAGGGAGGTTTAATCGGTTTGGTCAATGATTTACTGTGCTCCTTAATGATGGTACCAGCCAATTGCTTATGTCTTAATACTGCAATGTTTAAATGTTGGTTCCATCTATTATCATTAGAAATAAGAATCCCCAGGTAAGTAAAAGAATTTACTACTTCAAGGTAACGCCCACTCATGGATATTTTAGATTTAAAATTTCTATAAGGGTTAAAAACCATGAGTTTTGTTTTAGCTGCGTTTACCTCCAAGCCATGGTCACTACAAAACTTGTCAAAAATTACCAGTGCCTTTTGCAGGCCACTTGGGGATTTCGATAAAATTAAGGTGTCGTCGGCGAACATTAAAATAGGAATTTTTACACCTGCGAGAGAAGGAGCATCCACAACCTGAGATTGCATACGGGAAACAATGCCATTAATAAAAAGGGTAAACAATGTTGGTGCCATAGAACAACCCTGTCGAACCCCACGCTCAACAGGAAAATCGACAGTGTCGTTTCCATAGCCACCCCATTGGATTTTAGCGTAAGTACCCTCATGGAGTCTTATGATCAAGGTCAGCAGGGTCATTGGGACCCCCAAAGCTGCCAGCACCTCCCACAATTTTGCCCTAGGCACCAGGTCGAATGCAGCCCGTAGATCAACGAAGGCTGCATAAAGACTACCTCCACCCAGTACCACAGTCCTCCACTGGATCAATTGGAAACGGAAGACCTGATCCACAGTGCTGGTTGCTCTACGAAACCCAGCCTGAAAAGGAGATAGGACATTCTGCTCCTCTGCCCAATCAAGCAAATTGTTAATAATTACACGCCCTACAACCTTTTGAACAGTGTCAATTAAGCTGATAGGGCGGTAATTACAAGGTTGGGCACGATCTCCCTTTTTGTGTACCGGAATAATGACAGCACCCCGCCAGGATACCGGAATTTCAGCACCCCTGGCAATGTGATTTAGTAATAAGCAGATGTATTTGCTCCACCTATCGGTGTCATTTAAGAAAACATCCGCGGGGACTCCGTCAATGCCCGGTGCTCGGCCACTGTGAACGGATTTCAAGGCAAGCAGCACTTCACTCTGAGCAAAGATGTCACCATCAGCGAAAAGATAAGTAGGACAGGAACTGTTACCGAATTGGGCCCCGGAAGAGTACTGTTCACTAAAAAATTTGACCCATGCATCATGGGAGACATTGTTATTGGGTGCTTCTGGAGTCCTTTCGTGACCCCATTTGACAATGTGCCAAAATAGTCTAGAGTGTTTACGATCACTTGCACATTTCAACTTCTGCCAATGGGATTCGTCCCATTCTCTTTTTGCCCTAGCAATACAATTTTTATAGTGCTTCCTAGCAGATCGGATCTCACCCAGGTTGTTGCTCTTAATGGCATCTCCTAGGTTAGATCTTGCCGCCCTACAGTCATGATTATACCACTTTGCAGCTTTATATGGACAGACCCTCTTATTATGTACAGGTTTTATGAAGTAACTTTTAACTTCATTAAAGAGAGTCGTGTGTGCTTTAGTTATGTCTTCATATCCCTCTGAGGTCCCAGCTACGCTCTCCAGGGCCGCAATTGCCTTGTCTGTCGCAGCTCCTATTTTTTCGAGGACCTGCTGGTCTGTCCTAACACCTGACCACCTTAACCTGCGCATATCGTTAGTTGGAACGATCGTCGGGAGCAAAAGTTGGTCACATGGAGTTGGTGCTATTACTTTAAACGACCACCAGTTATGAGAGACACATAAAGGGTCATGGTCGCTTTCTGGCCTTGCTGTTACCACCATGTCACTAACAGATGACCATATAGATATGCTGCAGATGACATAATCAATGCGACTTTTGTTTCGCCCGTTGTTAAAAGTCATGGCAGGGACGCGATCTGACTTGGTTCGACCATTCAAGGCTCGTAGCCAGTACTCCAGGCACATTGCATTTAAGCCTAGTATGTCAGCCGTCCAGCGAGTTATCGGAGGAGTGTCTAATGTGGGGATATCCCATAGCTTATCTTCCTCTACCCCAAGAGGGGAGTCACCAGTGATGAGAGGTTCAAAAGTGCGATTTAAATCGCCTGCAATTAGGATATTTTTCTCTGCAGAGTGTATCTCTAAAAGATTAAAGAGACTCAAGAGAACCTCAGATTTACCTTTATTTCCACCTCTAGCGTAGATGTTATAAATATCTATAGAGATGGATAGATCGCTAGTGAGTCTGATGAGCTGGATATCTTTTTGGTCAAGCTCCACACATTTTACAACAGTTTTTAAAGACTGCCTGATCCATATAGTAAGACCCCCCATCGGACGCCCTTTAGGGCCCTTAGAAGCAGGAACATAAAAATGTATGTACCCCAAAGCAAAAACAGGGTCACACGCCCAAGTCTCTTGGAAAATGCAAAGATCGTACTTGTTAATAAATCCAAACCAGTCAGCACAATCCAACTTGGAACATAGTCCAGCCACATTCCAAGACAAAAGACTCCCCGTGTTAGTTGTCGTGACAGAACTAGGGCTTGTAATAATCGCATGCATCCTCTTTCCACCAATATTGTTACAATTAATATTTTCATTGGGTAGGCCTACTGGATCCTCAAAGGGGGACCCCTTAGTTCGATCTTTAGTTAAGTAGCTGGCCACAACAATAATACTTTCATCACAGACAATCAGTGGCATAGAGTTACAAATAGGTGGTTGTCAATCACAAGCATTCAAGTTTGATAATGCAGAGAAACGATTTTCCAACCCCAAGCCCCAGTCCACCGAGGCAACATCCTTCCTCCCCCTCTTGGTCACAATGTTCCATTTGGTTCTCAAAATACTTGAATTCGGACCACTTCCCTTCCTTGGGTAAAAGAAGTCCAGAGTTAGTGGAACTATTGAAGTTGATCTCCGCTGTGGTGGTAAAATGTTGGGCAAAATATTAGGCAAAACCCCAGGGTCAGAAAAGTGAAGGACAACACATTCCCCCTTGAATTTTTTGACCCTTTCCCCAATCCACTGAACCCTTCTCGCATTTACGAGCTCTTCCGAGAGTTGCTGCTTTCCCCATGGAGAAATTACCATGTTGTTAGTCAGCCATGATAAAGATTTATTTATTAAGGAAGATGTTATTTCGTGTTCGCCTTGGGCCAAGGGAGGGACATTAGCAAGGACAAGAACCAATGGGGAACCTTCAACTACAAGCTCAAACGTCCCTTTCTTAGTGATTGGGTCAACAACAGCGGGAACTGGAATCGGAACATTAGGAGCATCACCAGGGAAGTTAATTTTGGGTGCCATTGAAAGATTTGATACAGGGGTAGGGATAAATCCACTATTAACTACAGTGGCTGGTTTGCTCAGAGTAGACTCAATCCTAGAAAAAACAATTTCCGGGAGTTTGCCTACTTCGGCCAGGGTTTTTTCTAATAAACCTTCTAATCGGTTAACCTCAGAGGTTAACTTATCTATTTTACTGACCAGAGGTTTAACTACACCTTTGATTTTTGTTTCCATCAGTGACAATAGCTTGTTAAATTGAGCATTTGAAAGTGTAACATAAGCCTCACTAGTCAGATCAGCCTCCTCTACCTCAGAAAATTTCCTCGGAAGGTTTGCTACTTTATTCTTGGCTGACCTTAAGCCCTCCCGTTTTGTCGTAACCTTTTGGTTTTCCCCGTTAATCCTTGGAACTAAAATAGGTGCTGCAGGGGAAATAGGGGACTCATTACTAGTGGATATCTCTATTAAAGCTTCATTAACACTAATGTCTTCAATACCAGCGACAATACCACTAGGCTGGATGATGATAGTATCAGGAAGAGAATCAAGCATTTCACCATTTGAACTACTATTTGTCTGAAACGCAAAAGGATCATCTAACTCAATATCAATGAGGGGAGATTGGGTAGGTGATTCTATTCCCAAGGAAGATCTCCTATCACTGTTGATTCTTTCTACAACATGTACAAGATAGTTGTCAATAGTGTTATTAGGAGTAGCTTGCTTTTTCGGAGGCATGTTTCTCTAAGCACAACAGATACAATTGGATGCACAAAATAATAATATCCAAAATGTACTAGAAACAGCAACAGAGTATATATTGCATCAAACAAGAAACCGGGCCCAACCCAACCTTGGCCAACCTCGGACGGCCTCAGATGGCCCGCCCTTTGTCCGGGCTTCGTCCGGGCGTCCCGCTCGCGTCCCGCGTTGCGGGCGGTCCCGAGCTTTCTAGCGCCTCCAGGCGCAAGGTGGTGACGCGCTCACTGAGCGCCGAAGCAGTGCCCCCTGGGAAACCGAGTTTCTCCACACAGCGGCCGCAGGTGTAGATGGTGCGGCGGCGGGAGAACTCGGCGCGGGGAACCAGTACCCGTCAAGAGGCAGTGGGGAGTCACAAAGATTGCTCCGAGGTCCGGTGTGAGGTCAGTTTCCCCAGCAGGGATTCAGCAAGATGCCCAGTTGGTCGGGCGGTCCCCAGCTTTCTAGCGCCTCCAGGCGCAAGGTGGTGACGCGCTCACTGAGCGCCGAAGCAGTGCCCCCTGGGAAACCGAGTTTCTCCACACAGCGGCCGCAGGTGTAGATGGTGCGGTGGCGGGAGAACTCGGCGCGGGGAACCAGTACCCGTCAAGAGGCAGTGGGGAGTCACAAAGATTGCTCCGAGGTCCGGCGTGAGGTCAGTTTCCCCAGCAGGGATTCAGCAAGATGCCCAGTTGGTCGGGCGGTCCACAGCTTTCTAGCGCCTCCAGGCGCAAGGTGGTGACGCGCTCACTGAGCGCCGAAGGAGTGCCCCCTGGGAAACCGAGTTTCTCCACACAGCGGCCGCAGGTGTAGATGGTGCGGCGGCGGGAGAACTCGGCGCGGGGAACCAGTACCCGTCAAGAGGCAGTGGGGAGTCACAAAGATTGCTCCGAGGTCCGGCGTGAGGTCAGTTTCCCCAGCAGGGATTCAGCAAGATGCCCAGTTGGTCGGGCGGTCCCCAGCTTTCTAGCGCCTCCAGGCGCAAGGTGGTGACGCGCTCACTGAGCGCCGAAGCAGTGCCCCCTGGGAAACCGAGTTTCTCCACACAGCGGCCGCAGGTGTAGATGGTGCGGCGGCGGGAGAACTCGGTGCGGGGAACCAGTACCCGTCAAGAGGCAGTGGGGAGTCACAAAGATTGCTCCGAGGTCCGGCGTGAGGTCAGTTTCCCCAGCAGGGATTCAGCAAGATGCCCAGTTGGTCGGGCGGTCCCCAGCTTTCTAGCGCCTCCAGGCGCAAGGTGGTGACGCGCTCACTGAGCGCCGAAGCAGTGCCCCCTGGGAAACCGAGTTTCTCCACACAGCGGCCGCAGGTGTAGATGGTGCGGCGGCGGGAGAACTCGGCGCGGGGAACCAGTACCCGTCAAGAGGCAGTGGGGAGTCACAAAGATTGCTCCGAGGTCCGGCGTGAGGTCAGTTTCCCCAGCAGGGATTCAGCAAGAAAACCTATTGCATTGCAAATACTTGTTTTATATGTGCCTAGCTGTGGATTTTGGGTCATAGCTCAGCCAGCACCTAGGGAAACCTAGCAAATCTGTACTTTTAAAAAAAACTAGACACCAAGGGATATCCAGGATGGGGAGACTTGGGTGGCTCTAACCAGGTTCTGTTCCCAGAATCCCTTGCAAACCTCAAACTTAGTCTTAAAAAAAACACATTTTCCTCACATTTCTATGGTGGAAAGTTCTGGAATCTGTGGGGAGTCACAAACTACCAATCACCCATAATTTTCCCAAGTCTCCTGATGAAAATGGGACCACCCTTGTGTGGGTAGGCCTAGTGCCTGCAGCAGGAAACATCCCAAAATATATTGTAAAGACATCAAAATTGTAAATCACAAAACAAGCTGGTTTTGCAAGGGGGCAAACTGTGTTTTTGGTCCTGCGCTCCGCAGCCTTCTAGGAAAACCTACCAATCTCAGTCATTTCATTAAAAAACTGGCACCCAGGGAACTTCAGGGAGTTGTGACTTACGTGGATCTTCCAACGTTGTCGTACCCAGAACCCCCTGCAAACCTCAAATTTAGCTACAAAATCATATTCTCCTCACATTTCTGCATGGAATCACAGTGTTGGCACACATTTCCTACAACCCAAACTTGTAAAGATTTAGGGGGCACCAAAGTGTGTTCATAAGCGCGGTTGTTTTTTTCTATTCATTTTTAGGCTGACTCGGCTTTGGGCACCCACACAAGGGAGGTATCATTTTTATTGGGAGACTGAAGGTCTTGTGCAGAGGATGAGCACCGTGGCTGAGGGTGGAACTGTTCCGTCCTCAGCACCAAATTGTTTAAGGGGCTACTTAAGTGGGTGATGCTGCAGGGCCACTCATAGCATTTAATTTACAGGCCCTGGGTGTATGATATCCACTCTATAATGGATTTATGAATACATAAAGTATGCCAATGAGGTGTAAACCAATTTAACCATGTTTAGAGGCTGGAGCACAAACACTCTAGTACTGGTTAGCAGTCGTTAAGTTAATACAGTCCTCAGGCCAACAGTGGTCAGACAATGCATTGGCAACCAGAAATGCTATGAACTGACTGACCTGATAGTTGTGCATTGTATTTTGTTCCCTGGGAGCAATCCTGCGCCTGAATGTGTAGCAGCCTTCCTGATTGGAACACCCGCTGCTCTGCTTGCTTGAAGTCATCTTCCCTTCTGTATTGTGTGACTCCTGAATTGCATCAATTTGGATGTCACCTGCCGTGGGGCCTGTATCTGTGGCTGGTGGAACCTAATAACATTCTCTATGGTATGGAGATTGCATGCCAGAATTGTGCCTTGGAAGTGTGCCCATTACCGACCAATGTGAGGGTTATGGTGTGGCTGGTAGAATGACTGCTTAAGATGCAGTGTCCATTCACTGGAAAGCCTGATGCACCACAAAGCCTATTTTTGAGGAATAATTTTAAGCCTGAGTCCCCAGCTAGACATTAGGATTTGCATTGGCTGGATGAGGGTATATCCTTCTCTTCAGCTAGTTTTTGCTTTTGCTGAATGCCACTATGGTGTGGACCTGTGTGTGCCATAGTATGTGGGAAAGGACTGTGGTTTCACCTATATGTCACTGAACATTGGGTGTGTTTGTGGGTCAACTTTTGGAATCATCATAGGCTGGTGAGGCTTGACCAGCGAATGGGGGGTAGACGGCTCTCTGCTAAATGCTGGATACAATTGTATTTGTGATGGCATACTGCAGTGCATATCTAAGGGCACCTTGCCTGAGTCTCCTATGTCAGCCTAAGTGTTGAAGTTACAGTGTGATCTAGCTTTGTGATATGCTCTGGTGCCGTCCTTGGCCTTTTCACTGTTCCTATTCTACTTCTGTACCACAGTGGACAAACTAGACTCAAGACAATGAAAGCTTTCATTTCATCCTGGAAATTCCACTCATGCAGCTGATGGAATCAGGGTCCCTAAATGGGATGACTCAGGACCCTTTGCCTTTTTAGAAGATCACAACATTAAAAGAATTCTGCAGGATATGAGGCACAGTCTTAAACGATTGGTGGGAAAAGTTACGCCTTGTCATCTTGCCTAGTTTGGATGTCTTAAGGTTTTGACAAACATGCATCTGGGAGAGATCTTGCTAAACATCACATCTCAGGCATTAAGGATGTCTATGCACAGAAAAGGGCCTTAAAGTGAAATGAGTCTTTGAGGCCATCTATACTACTATTATAAAGGAAGAACTTTGAACCTTTGAGGCGGGTAAACTCGGGAACCACAGCGCCAATCCACACACCCGATACATCGTTGTAATCGTCAGGGTGTGCAGATGAACATAGGCTATATAAAGTTAAAAAATATACGTTATTTAAAAAATTTCGTGAAAAAAAAGTAGCCCTGTGCAAGAAGCGCCGCCCGTGACCTACGTGCTGACGTCAGGAGCGCGGGGAGGGGCTGAGTCCAGGAGCGCGAGTAGGAGCGGCAGACATGGCGCGGGGAGGAGCGGCGGACAAACGGGGAGGAGCGGTGAGGAGCGGCGGACAGGCGGTAAGGAGAGGCAGACAGGCGGGGAGAAGCAGTGAACTGAGGAGCGCGGGGGAGGAGCGGCGGATGAGGTAAGGCTCCGGAGGACCCACGGACAATGTCGGGGCAGGCGGAGGTCAGGGCAGGCGGGGGACAGGGCAGGCGGGGGTCGGGGCAGGCGGGGGACGGGGCGTACGGGGGCCCTGAACACTCATGGCAGGGGGCGGGCGAGGGCCGGGCGGGCGGGGGCCCTGAACACTCATGGCAGGGGGCAGGCGGGGGCCCTGAACACTCATTTTGGGACGGCCTGCTATGTAGGGGCGGGCGGGGGTCGGGGAAGCCTGATTGCTCCCGGACAAGGTCGGGCGGGCTGCTAGTTAAAGATAAAATGAAGATTTTGAGGCATGTTTCAGTTGCAACAATTTCAGGATTACTTGTATACTGGAATCAAGTAACACGGGTAACATGAAGTTCTTCCTGGAGAACCTCCTTTCTGACTTACTTGATAGTCTCAGTTTTTGTATGTATGGGTAAGCATATGCAAAGGTCACTGGCACCTGGACAAGTGCCTGGGGTTCCCTCACGGCCATAAGCCCCCTTCGTGTAAAGAAGCCTGCTGTAGTCCTGAGGGTTGCTCTTCAAAAGCATTATCTTAACTATGCAGAGGCTAGAATCTCACTCTTCTTAGATATTACAATTAGATCATTGAATGGTCTCAAGTAGAAATACAAGCTTTCCATATGCCATGCTGCAACTGGCTTACCTCAGTTCCCCATGTATGACTAGATCCACATTTTATGAGATCCACTGTCAGAATCTTAATTTCTTGATAAATGTTCTAGAGACAGGTCTAATGACCTGATTTGGAAGTTGTCAGGACTTTAACAAATTGACCTTTTTAGGCGTTTTCCCACCTGTTCTATTTAGATGTTGACTGCCAATGGGAGAAATGATCACAGCGGTCCCTTACGACTCCACCAGGACTTCACTCCCCACTCCTACGGTGGGATGGGCTGCAACAGGCAGCAGTGGGACCCCAGGCAGGATTTCAGCCTTCCAGATTTGGATGTGGTCTTTTTCAAGTGGAATTCCAGTGGGAATCGCTTCTACTGCAAGACAGCAAAATGGTAGGAAAAGTAGTGAAAACTCACCTTTTTATAGGGTACAGGCTGCTATTTGGTCCTCTTTGCCGTTGTTCAGGTCCTCCCTGTCCTGCTGCACCTTGACCACAACTGACAAGCATCTCATTTTGACAAAATTGAAGTTAGGTGTTCGTGGTGTATGCGGGTATACAATGCATGGTGTGTATATGTTGGTGGGGTGCAACGCACAATGTACAAATGTACAAAATATGCTGACTACACATAACCTACATACACATATGCACACACACACAACATATATCTGTTTTACGTTAAACTTAAATATTTGAAACTGCATATATTCGGCTCTACTGATTGGAAATTTGTCATTTTGTTGTCAAATATTTACTGGATTTTACTCTATTTTCTGAATTGGTGTTGCATTGCCTCTACCTTAAGCCTAACTGTTTTTGTGCCAAGCCCCCACCCAGCCAATTATGTACAGGTAATTAATGAGTTTTTGTCGATCACAAGAATTGTAGCTGCTGCTTGAGTAGAGTTTCATTACCCTCAACCAACAACCCAATTTCTCACTATTGGAGAGAAGAAACTGTACGCACCTCTGTCTCAGCATCAAAAATGTAAAGAAGTTGCACCACACACTAGACTCTGGTACCAGCGCTTAGCAGCAGATTCATCATACTGCTGGAAATGGAGTGTCCATCATCCCTGAAAGTCCATGTGGTCAGTACCAGGGCTCGTTGCTGTACATAAGAGGTGAAGTGCCAAAGGTGTGTGTACTGATCGTGGACTCTGGTTGTCATCCTCAAATGGGTCAGTTGATCATTAGCTACAGTAATAATGGGGCACTTTTGGTTCAGTACATCAGTCACACTGTGCTATCAAAGTGGTGACATAAATGAGTTAAAATAGCTTTCAATGGTATACTAATAATGAAGCTGTGGACATTTTTAGTGACAAGGAGAAACTTAGAGAAAGTGTACAGCAGGATATGGGGCAGAGGTGACATGGGCAGGTGCATGACCCTAGGCCACATGAGTAAAACAGCAAGAGAGATATCCGGGCACATACAACATTTAGAATGTGACAAACAAATGTTTTTGTATGAAAATAAAACAGCAGTAACCAGAGTGGCCTGAGTGTAGCCAATCTAAGCAGTTATCAGTAGGGACTTCGATGTATACTGAAAAATAGGATGACTGCAGAGAACAGTGGCATAGACAAAGGCCCTAGAGGAATTAAGGAAAATACTCCTCCTAGTCCTTAGATGGGTATTAAATAGCTGATGGGGCATGGCCGCACTCAAGCGGAGATGTCCACCTCCTAGAAGGCCATTTCAGGAGAGGTGTTGCTTGCCTCCCGAAGGACTGTGCTGCATTCACCTCATGCTTGACAGCGCTGCAGCTCTTTGAACTCCTCCTGCCTTGGGCACTTTCTTTATTTTGGCACAGTATGAAGTTTTTAACCGCATATTCGACATAGTTTGTGGTGTGCACATTACCTCACTGGCATTGCGCCCGCCATTTTGTTTTCTCATTTCTCCATGTCACTGCACTTACAGTCATTCTCCATGGCGGTTTTGGCTACCGCCTGTTCTTTTTTTGAAATTTTTCCCTGCATGTTAACTGGAGCATCTGCAAAAGCAGCGGAGGCAGGATTATTGCTGCTTTAATGCTGAAGTATCTCCATAATTACAGCTTTAATACTTACCTGGAGGAATATACATCACTACAACCTTCTAATACAGTGCATATTTGAGAATCAACAAGTTTTCCTTCTTCTTCATCATTATTTTCAGCAGCTGCCTGTATTCATTCAAATATCTGATCTATATTCACCTAATACACTATTTCTGGGACAGTAGTTTGTTCTTAGCTTGATAGTGCACTGCAGTCCTGTCAAAAGTTTTGCAGAGAAAGATGGGTGCTCTATTGAACTTCACAGCATCCTTGCTTTTTACAACATCGCCTCCTATGCAAACGAACTGCCATATTTATTTCTCTCCGCATGCTCTGCATCACTTAATATTCCTGCTAGTTTAGCTTATTCACGTCACTCAACATATAGTTAACTCTTAAAGTTTTTCTTTTTGGTGGCAGTGATTCCCTTATGCTTTAGTCGACACAATAGCTCAGTATGCCTTTAAACTCTTTCCTTCTTGTAATTTGTTGCTATGGAAAAACTCTCACTTGAGTTTTATGGTGAAAATTAAGGCTTTCAAGCATACGTCTACCAGTTCACTGACCCAGCCAATATTCCTCTACATCAGTTAATGTCCTGATATTACCACCATCCATATTTGGATATGGCCTGCTACTAAGGGAATTCCGGCAGGAAACCTTCCTACTTTGAGTTGGCGGACCAGGAGGAAAAGGTGTGAAAACTCACCTTTTTACAGGGTACAGGCCGCGATTTTGTCCTCTCTGCCATTGTCCAGGTCCTTCCTGTCCTGCTGCACCTTGACCATGATGGTAAGAGTCATGGGATACTTGTTGGACTTGGCCTTTAAAGCTGAAGTTCCCTAAACTTTTTGCTTTCCCCCTAGACCATTTTCCTGGTATAGAGTTGCCAATTTAAATGCTTTGGGTACTTTGCCACTGCTGATCAGTGTCAAAGTACACATGTTCCCTATGTAAACTGTAGTGGTAATTGGTTTACCATGAATGGTATGTTTGCCTTACTAGTAAAGTCCCCAGTGATGTGCACTGTGTGTGCCAGGGCTAGTAATGCAAAGGCACGCGGAGAAGGGAACTCAGGCCTGCAGTGAAGGGCCTGCACACAGTTTGCTAAGTTAGCATGTTGTCCTGATACATGCAACCACTTGTCAGGACTGACTTTCCCTTTTACATACACATTGGGCACCCCTGTGGTAGGTCCTGGGTAAACCCTGGGCAGAGTGCAGTGTAGCTAAAAGGCATGATATATACTAAGGTGTATGTTATGTCATGACGGTGAACAACCCTCCATTTAGTTTTTCATTGCTGAAAGGCCATCCTGCCCATAGGACAGAATGGGGGAGGCTGGGTGTTGTGTTTGTTAGCCTAGTTTCCTGTGTTTATAATGGAGAGGTGAAGTTTAGTATGTATGAATTCACAGTGTCATAACAGATCGTTCTGTGAAGGTGGTTTTGTCACTGTGTGTTCAGAAGCCACTCTTTTATAAAGTGGATGAGTTTTGTGTTCCAGGCATTTCTGTGTGTCTCTGCTGAAATATGGATTGTCTGTCTTGTTCCGAAAGGTGAAAGGAGCTGTGAGAGGTCTTGACCCAGGAAGAGTTGAGATGGCACCAGGCTGACCTGCATCTGGAGAGTAGGGGGAGTAGAAGCTTGGGAGGTGAAAAGGCCTGGTCTGGTGATATAGACCAATTGACCCATCTCCTGCTGAGTGATCCCCAGTATCAAAGGGAGAGAGGTGACACTGGGAGTGAGACACCCAGAACTGGTTTAAGGTGGGGTCAGGGACCCCTGACCACAAACGAACTTCAAAGACATTAAGGGGTATAACTATGAGAGCTGAAGCCCTGAACATTGGAATGAAACAAAGATGGATTGAGACTGAAAGGGCTTGGACCCATTCTGTGGTCAAGAGGAACCTCTGCTAAAGAAGGAGCAACTGAAGTGACTGCATTGGAAAGACCAATCCTTACTTCGTAATCTGGGGCTGGTCTACAGTTTGCTGTTCTAAACAAGGGAGAGGCTGTTGGGACTGTGCTTGGAGGCGCTGGATCCCCCTGCTTGAAGAATTGTGCTTTGTGCTGTGTCTTGTAACCCCAAGGGCCCGAGGTGAGCTGGCTCCCTGTTTAGAAACACTTGAACATAAAAGTTTCTGGAGAAGTCCCAAGTAACGTGGTGTGCGTGTGCTTTTGCAGCTTGAGAACCTCAGAAGTTGTGCCTTGTGATCGCGGGCACGCAGGAGTAAGCTGAGTCTTGGACGCGTGCCGCAGTGCAGGCCAAGGCACTGGTGAGGAGCGCCTGGTCGTTGTGTGCACGGGGAGACAAGGTGAGACCCAGATGCGCAGAGTACATGTTATGTTGCAGGCCAGAGCATTGGTGAGGAGCACATGGTCGTTGTGTGCACCAAAAGAAGAAGTGAGTGTCGGACGCTCAGAGTGCACGTCGTGGTGCACCCAGGGTGTTGGTGAGGAGTGCCTGGTCATTGTGTGCACTGGGAGAAGAGGTGCCACTCGGACGCACAGAGTGTGTGTCGTGGTGCAGGTCAGGGCATTGGTGAGGAGTGCCTGGTCGTTGTGTGTACTGAAATAAGAAGTGAGTCTCAGACGTGCAGAGTGCGTGTCATGGAACGTGCCAGGGCGTTGGTGAAGAGCGCTTCATCATTCTGTGCAGGGAGAGAAGAGGTGAGACTCAGACGCGCAGAGTGCGTGTCGTGGTGCAGCCAGGGCATTGGTGAAGAGCTCCTGGCAATTTTGTGCACTGGGAGAAGAGGTGAGACTCGGACGTTCAGAGTTCCTGTGGTAGTGCAGCCAGGGCATTGGTGAAGGGCACCTGGACATTGTGTGCACTGGGAGAAGAGGAGAGACTCGGACACGCAGGGTGCGTGTCAAGGTGTGAGCAGAGGCATTGGTGAAAAGCGTTGGGTCATCATGAGCACCAGCAAAGAAGCGATTCTCGGAAGCTCAGAGTGCATGTCAAGGTGCAACCTGGGGTGCTCGCGAGGACTGCCTGGGTAGTGTGTGCACAGAATTCAAAGTAAATCCCCACAGTGCTGAGGGTGGGTCTCGGTGTTCACTGAGAGGGCTGGAAGAAGGGCCCGGTTATTGGGCCCTCGGAGTGAAACAGCAGCGGCCTGGAGCGGCAGCCCCGGTAGAGCTGAGCTGCCGGCCTGAGCTCGCCGTACCCCATGACGGAGTTCTGGATCAAGGCCCAAGTCGCTGAAGTAGGAGAGGAGAGTGGGGTCCGGCCCACCCAGGTAAAGTGGATCACCACCTGGGGTGGGGTACGGGACCAGAGGGAAACTCTCTCGGCCTCTCGCTTCTGTCAGCTGCGCGAGCCTGTTGCTTCAGCTCAGATCTCGGCCCGTGCTGACCCAAGGGGGGCAGTACTGGGGCCGCAGTGAGAAGCAATACTTTTGTGTCATCATTGATCCATATTGGGGTCACTGTAACGGAGCACCTAACATGTCGTATTGCACTTTGCATTATTGCTGCTAGCGAACCATCGAACTGTTGTATGATGCCTGACCTCATTTGTGCCTGACAAACTACATGCTGGGTGCGCAACCCACTGCATTATTTTTCCCTAGCAGATTACCTGATTAAAACGTGGCACATTGCATTAATTCTTCATTGCACAGTATCTGCTTATAACGTGGCGCAGTGCATTATTTCTTCATTGCACAGTAGAGGATTGTAGCGTGAGGCATTGCTTTGTTTCTTCCTGGTACAGGGCATGCTTGTAGGGATACGCATTGCATTATTCCTTCTATTGCAAAGTACATGACCGTGGCGCTACGTATGGCATTGTTTCTCTGTTGCACAGTACAAGAGAATATAGTTACACATTGCAGTATTTGTTTTCTTTCGCAAAGTGTGTGATTCTAACCTTTTGAAAACAGTTAGAAGTGAGCTTAACTGTTGGTTAGAAGCAGTGGTTGGGATTAGAACCTTCCAACCCACCGGAAGGAATACTACCCATTCTTGAATGTTTATTTTGTATTGTGTGGTCATATCGTATAAACTCTTATATAAAGTGGATACTCATTTTTATAAAAACTTGTGTAAAGTCTATTTGTGGTGACGTCATTGGGTTGCTGTGAACGTGGTTGCACATACTGTACACTCGTGCCTTCGAGATAAGCCTGGCTGCTCGTGCCAAGCTACTAAGGAGGTGAGCATGGCTATTGCAGACGGTGTCCTTACTTAGCCTAACATTAAAGCGAGGGGTCAGGGACTCCTGCTTCCATCATTTGGTGGCCTCAGTAAGCAATAAGGACCCCAACTTCCAACAATGTTATGTTATGTTAGTCTGAATTTGTAGAGCGCACGTTCACCCCATGGTTTCTTGGCGCTGTGTGCCGCTGGGGAACCCGTCCTGGCTTTCCCTGTGAGATGGTCCCTGCTGGGCATCCCCAAGGTGACGCCAGGCATCCCCAGCAGCGAGGGGGCCGTTGCGGAGATTAAGCAAGCTATTGCCCAGAGTTGCAGTGTGGGACCCATGGTTAGAGAGGCACCGAGGCGAGATTTATCGAGCCCGCTGACATTGGTTCCGTACCCTGCCGCGTCGGGAATTGAACCCTGGTCCTGGGCCGACCTCTGCTTCTGGGTCTGCCGCCTCTAACCGGTGAGCCACACTTCTCCAACAATACTACTAAAAGTAATAAAATAGATGTTAAGATTGCCAACAGAATAAAAGTAGCAGCATTTTTCTTGGCGCAGTGCTCTTACCTGTGCGCCGCTGCTCAGCTGCCATTTAAAAAAACAGGGCATCTGAAAACTAGCACGCCAACCTCCAACTGCTCGAGCCACGCTCTATGGTAGAGAGGGATAACACTACCTCTCTACCTCTCTATGGTTAAGGAACTGCTGTGTCAGTTGGGGTAAACACCAAGCTAAACACAAGATCTATATTATACATTTACAATGAGAAAAACCAGGCCTTGATATATGTGAGAACAGTGCACATTAGTATTGTTTACTGATTGAATTACTAAAGACGGTTGTTCTTTTGATATGAAGATATTTATCTTTATTCATTTATATTTATTTTCTGATTTTATCACATTTAACAAGTGTATATTTCTTTTTTATATATATATTTTTGTTTGATAATTCTTTTTACATATTAACATCAAATCACATAAATTATTTTATACAAACATGCACAAACCAATCTTATACAAAGTTAAAAACCTAAAGGAGGGGTTAATGAGCAGTTTAAAGGCTGGCGGTCGATGTAAAGAAAAGAAAAACACGACGCGTGTTTCGGCGTTAAAGCCTTCGTCAGGTGAACCTGTTTCATAAACCAAGACGTTTCATCCTCGCTTTTGTGAGAATATACTGACTTAATGAAAGTCCTGCAGGCAGCTAAACTTAAATGTTGAATATCTTGGCACCGATCTTCCCTGTTCTTTTCTCATGACCTTCCCAAGACAACAGCAGTCTTTCTGGATATGCAATCAGCTCTTCGGATCCTTAATGCTAGATTTGCCATCCTTGTCTTTTTAAAGTAACTTATAAAAACCGAACTAAGACAATCTGGAGACCCCCAAAATACCAATCATATTCATCTACTGATTTCTCGCCTCTTTGGAAAGATATTGAATCATCTTTTCTTACTCCTTTCTCTTTTGAAGAATTCCTATCCTTTACCCTGAGGACGCATTTTATGTCCTCACCTATTCACAAAATTACGTCTAAGTAACTAAGACCAATACTCTTCTCTCATCTCTCAGATGAAGAGAAATTTCTTCAATCCTCTATTTGGCATAACAAGCTCCTCCCAATTAACAATAAACCTATTTTTTTGGAAACCCTGGAGAGATAAAGGTTAAGTTCGGATTCCCCAGCTTCTGTCAAATGACTCTTTTCTTACATTTCCACAAGCACAACTACTATACAATCTCACAAAAACATGTTTTAGCTAATTTAGTACTTTCATTCAAGCCATCACTCATACTTTAACAACAGTGACTTCAGATATTCCTACCTCAATTTATGATACTCACCTTACTCCTTTACTTTCCAAATCCCCCACTGCTTCATCCATCTACAAAATACCTACTGAGTCCCCAGACAACAGAAATAATTCGGCAGTTGAAGTACAATGGGAAACAGATCTCCAAGTCTCATGGCCTATCAACCTTTGGGATAAAATATGGTCGAAACTGCAGAAAACATCATGATCTGCTAACACCACTCAAACTACTTGTTTTTAATATATAATTGACTTATGATTACTCCAATTACTTTGCCAAGCGCCGCATTCAAGGGGCGCGCACTTAGGATCCGCCCCCCCCCGGGCCCCGCCTCCGGTCTCACGAGATTGGGCGGCCGGCTCGCCCTATGGGCAACCGGCCGCCCGTAGCACGCCCGTAGCACGCCTGTAGCACGCGGTCAGGTGGCGCTTCCGGAGGGGTAAGGGGGCTGAGACCTTGGGCCTATTTAGGGGCAATACCCCGAGGCCTCAGTCTCTGTTCCTGTTGCCCCCTCGCTCGCCTAGGACCTTCGCGCCAACGCTCCTGACCACCAGGGACAAGTTTCGGACTCAGATTGTAACTTCGCGGCTCCCGTTGGATTGTCCAGGGAGCGCAGGGTGTCGGAGGAGGTCGAGGGCGCCGGCGGGACTTAGCGGAGGCGGTGGTGCGGCGAGGAGTCAGCAGTAACAGGCCCGGCGTCTTCGGTGCTTCACTCGCTAAGCAGGTAAGGAGCCGGGTGCCTAACGGGGCCTGTGAACTAACCCTGGGCGAAGCACTACGCTACGCTCGCGGAGTTTGCGAAGTTTTCGCAACTTCGCACTACGCGAGCTGCACGTAGCACAGTGCGAACATGCGTAGTGCAGTGTAGCGTAGTGCAGCGGTCATTTTTTGCTTGTTCGCGGTCCTGAACATCATGTTCGCGACCGCGAGCAAGCAAAATGACATCCCGGCGAGATTCTCAACGCGAGGAGGTCAGGTTTCTCATTGTGAGTGGTTGCGCATGCTGGCGACCGCTCTCAATGAGAAACTACCTGTTAGCGTTGAGAAAGCTGCCGCTCGAGTAATAATCTACTCGAGCAGCAGAAAACTACAGCTCGCACTGTGCAAGATGCCGTTTTCAATGCTTGCACAGTGCCGGATGCTTGTCCGCACTGTGCAATCATTGAAAACGCATCTTGCACAGTGCGAACATGCTACTACGCAGCTCGCGTAGTGCTACATGAAGTTCGCGTAGTGCGAAGTGCACTTCGCGTAGCTTCGCGTAGCGCTACTTCGCGAACTATGCCCACCCTTACTGTGAACAGCCGTGGGGACGGTCAGGGGAATTTTTTCGACTGTGTTTATCCTTGGTGGGTGCGGCGGCTGTTGGCGGGCTCCTGGGTGCAGGCTCCTGCTGGCGACGCGGAAGGGGCACCTGTAGGGAGACGCTGGGATAGGGACCTGAGCGAGGCCTAGCACTGCCATACTTGAATAGAGCAGCACGCGCGTAGAAAAGAGTGATACAACGAACGAAGGGTCTTTAGAAATGGCGCCAAAGAAGGGAGGACACAAGAGAAAGGAGAAGGACCCCGCATTGGCGACAATTATGAAACTCTTATTAGAGAAACTGAGCAAAGAGAGTAGCGAGGAGAGCGATTCGTCGCAAGAAGAGCAGCCGGCCGTTGTAGAGCGCCCCCGCAGAGGGGGGGTGCCACCTAAGATGACTGTACCTCAGGGAAAGGAGAAGCCCAAACAGCGTAGGGGAAAAGGGGGGCCAAAGCGAAAGAAAAGCAAGACCGGGAAAGACACAGGAGATTCCGACGTGAGACCAGTAGGTCCCGGCACACCTCCAAGTGTGGTCGATGAAGTAGTGGCCCCATCGCCCAGTCCAGCGGCGGATCCAACAAACATAGTACTGAACGAGATCAGGGAGGCCTTGAAGGCATTAGCGCCAGGGAATGGAGGTCACCCATTACAGGAGGCACCGGCCCCTGCAGCAGTGGGCACGCAGGACCCGACGAGTGGCCTAATGGCATCAGTAGTTTCACTAATGGGACAGTTGGCATCGCCTGGGGCAGAGGGCAATAAGCCACCCACCTCAGCAGTGACCCCGTGGGTTCCCGCGCAATCAGCAGAACAGGGCGCGCTACAGGAGATAAAGAAGCAGCTAACCCTCTTGGTGGACATGCGCAAGGCGAACCCCGGCGGGGTAGCAGGAGCAGCATTAGCCCCAGTACCTATAGGAGGTAAGGCGGGGGAGGCTGTATCAAGAATGGTGGAAGGGGGGCTAGTGGTGGCGGGAACGCAGGGGAATGTGTTGTCCCAGCACGCCAACCTCCAACTGCTCGAGCCACGCTCTATGGTAGAGAGGGATAACACTACCTCTCTACCTCTCTATCGTTAAGGAACTGCTGTGTCAGTTGGGGTAAACACCAAGCTAAACACAAGATCTATATTATACATTTACAATGAGAAAAACCAGGCCTTGATATATGTGAGAACAGTGCACATTAGTATTGTTTACTGATTGAATTACTAAAGACGGTTGTTCTTTTGATATGAAGATATCTATCTTTATTCATTTATATTTATTTTCTGATTTTATCACATTTAATAAGTGTATATTTCTTTTTTATATATATATTTTTGTTTGATAATTCTTTTTACATATTAACATCAAATCACATAAATTATTTTATACAAACATGCACAAACCAATCTTATACAAAGTTAAAAACCTAAAGGAGGGGTTAATGAGCAGTTTAAAGGCTGGCGGTCGATGTAAAGAAAAGAAAAACACGATGCGTGTTTCGGCGTTAAAGCCTTCGTCAGGTGAACCTGTTTCATAAACCAAGACGTTTCATCCTCGCTTTTATGAGAATATACTGACTTAATGAAAGTCCTGCAGGCAGCTAAACTTAAATGTTGAATATCTTGGCACCGATCTTCCCTGTTCTTTTCTCATGACCTTCCCAAGACAACAGCAGTCTTTCTGGATATGCAATCAGCTCTTCGGATCCTTAATGCTAGATTTGCCATCCTTGTCTTTTTAAAGTAACTTATAAAAACCGAACTAAGACAGCCAGGGATGCTAGCAACCCATGTATCCATGGACATGCACGAAAAGATTTGGAAAGGGGCTTATGTGGATATATTTGCTCTGATTAGACTAAAGCGCAGGGATGTCAAATTTAAAGATAGGGAGGGCAAGGAAGGCTCCTTCAAAGAAAGACGGCCGAGGGTCGAGGAGAACTTAACTAATTTGTTGTTTGGTTTCCACGTTCCGTTGGGCAAAAGAGTTGAATCCGGCCATCGGCTGGGATCAGGTGGAGGTGAACGCTTGGTTAGAGAGCGTGAATAGCAAGGAATAGCAAGGAACAGCCCACGAGGCAGTGAGAAGAAAGGGAATTGCTGGGCATTTAACAAAAAGATGTGCACCTGGCCCGCAGGGCAGTGCAAATTCAAGCATGCATGTTCTTACTGTGGCCACCCCTCTCACCCAGAGTTCAAATGTAACAAGAAAGCTAAAGAGTCCGGGGGGGCAGGACAAAAGGACACCAAGCCCCCGCAGTCCTAAACTGCCTTCGCCGATAGACATAGGGAAATTGACATACTGGCTCAATTTGTATACTGATAAGACGGCAGCCAAGGTTTTGTTTGAAGGTTTCTTTAGTGGTTTTCGCATTCCAGCCTTAGGGGTTCCCCCCGTCAGCCATTGTAGCAATCTCTTGTCAGCCAGGATGTATCCGGAAGTAGTTGTAAAGAAAGTAGAGAAAGAATGTTTGTTGGGCCGGGTGGCCGGTCCCTTCCCTGCCCCACCGTGGGAGGATTATGTTTGTTCCCCTCTGGGGGTGGTACCGAAAAAGGAGCCAGGGCAGTTCAGGATGATTCACAACCTCTCGGCTCCCAAGGGGTCCTCAGTGAATGAGGCCATCGATCCGGCTTTATGTACAGTGACGTATTCCTCTTTTGACACAGCAGTCCAAAAAGTGAGGGACGTAGGAAAGGGATCCTTGTTGGCAAAAACGGATATAGAGTCAGCTTTTCGCCTTCTACCAGTGCACCCGGATAACTATCACTTGCTGGGCTTTCAAGTACAGCACCAGTTCTATTTTGACAAATGTATGCCAATTGGGTGCGCGGTTTCCTGCAAGTATTTTGAGACATTTAGCACAATGTTGCAGTGGGTCTTCTCTTACAGGATGGGGTGCCTAGATGTGGTGCGTTATTGAGATGATTTTATGGTGATGGGCCCAGCGACTTCCGGGGTGTGTGCTCGGGCGCTGGACGACCTGGTGAATATGTTTCAGAAATTCGGCGTACCTTTGGCGCCTGGTAAGACGGTTGGCCCCGACACATGTATGTCGTTTTTGGGCATTGAGATTGATACAGTGGCGGGGGAATGCAGGCTGCCCTTGGACAAGGTGCAGGCATTCTCCCGGGCGATTGAGGATACTTTGGCAGCCCCCAAGGTGACGTTGCACCAGTTACAGGTGCTTGTGGGACAACTGAATTTCGCCCTTAGAATCATCCCCATGGGGCGCCCCTTCTCGAGGTTCATAGCGAGGGCAATGGTGAGACTCTCCCAGAAGCATCACCGGGTGCGCCTCAGGGCAGAGACTAAAGAGGACCTCAGGGTGTGGCTTAGCTTCCTAAAAGACTTCAACGGGAGGGTGGTGTGGCCTGCCCCCCCGGTTTCGAGTGCTGAACTTGGCTTGTTTACCGACGCCGCTGGCAGCATTGGTTTTGGCGCCATTCTGGGCCCGTCTTGGTGTGGGGCGGAGTGGCCGGCAGAATGGCACGAATCTGGCTTGACAAAAAATATAGCGTTCCTGGAACTCTTCCCCATACTGGTGGCGGTCACGATCTGGGCAGGCCGATTCAAGAACAAGGCAGTGACTTTTTGGTCAGATAACATGGCAGTGGTCGAGGCCATCAACAGGCAGGGGGCTTCCTGCCGGCATGTGTTGAGGCTGTTAGAAATGTTGGTGTTGGCTTGTTTGAAGTTGAATTTGACATTCAGAGCAGCGCATATACCAGGTGTAGATAACCACGCTGCTGATGCTTTGTCTCGTTCCAAGTTGCAGGATTTCCGGAGGTACCATCCGCAAGCAGAGGAGCGAATGACAGCGTTCCCTACGTCAATGTGGACGACTGGAGCCCCGCGTTAGCGGGGCTGGTAGGTGCTGCACTGAGCAACTGCACCAAGCGTGCATATCAGCAGCAATTCAATACTGTCAGGTCCTTCGTGGTGGAGGTCGGCATGACTGATTTGTTCTCTGCCGAAGCAATACATGGTTGGTTACAAGTATTAAGGGACCAGGGCAGGGCGGTGTCTTATGCGAGGGCCCACTTAGCTGCAATAGGCTTCTTTGCAAAACTAGCTGGGAGGAGGGACCCAGGTTCTTCCTTTTTAGTCAAGAAGGCGCTTGCGGGTTGGGCTAGACTGGAGGGTCCTAAGTTGGACCGGCGTAGGCCACTGGACATTCATACCTTAATCAACATCCTGGGAGTCTTGCCTGGGGTCTGTGCTTCGCCATTTGAGAATGCCTTACTGGGGGCGGCCTTCACCCTGGCCTTCTATGGGGCCTTCCGGCTAGGAGAATTGGTGGGGACCTCGAGAACTGACCATGATGGGGGGCTGCAAGTCAGAGACACTACTCTTTTCCCGGGGGCACTGGAAGTTATTCTTAGAAAATCCAAGACAGACCAAGGGGGAGTAGGGGCCACCGTGCGGCTGCACTCGGCACACGGCGTGGCAGCCTGCCCTGTGTCCCGGCTCCGGGCATACTTGGCCCTCCGAAAAAACCTGTGGGGGCGGGCCCTGTTTACCCACGAGAATAGGGATTGCCTGTCCCAGTTCCAATTTAGGGCAGTCTTTGGGTTAGCTCTAGCGAATCTGGGGTTAGGGGATCTGGGCTACACTTAACACTCATTTAGGATAGGGGCGGCCACCCTGGCGGCGGGGGCGGGCCTGCACGTTGCCTCAGTAAAGGCGGTCGGCCGCTGGTCGTCCAACTGCTACAAACGATATGTGAGACCAGATCTGTTATGACTGTGTAATGGTGGACTGTGCCTAACTGTGCTATCTCTCTCCTTTTCAACTAGTATGCCCGCAAAGTTGGTGTGGGTACTGGGGCACTTGTTCGTGCGTCGTGCGACTGGACGCTTGCAGCAATGACGAGTGGTGAAGCCGGTAGGCTTGGGCGAGACCCGATTCGTGTGGCGAGGCGTCGGCGGATTGAGAATCCGGCACTTGAGACGGCTCGTGGAAGAATTGAGGGTTCAAGAGGCGCACAGATCGCCCGATTGGATTATCCTGCACTTGGGAGGCAACGACATGGTGGACCGGGGACGCCTGAATGTGAAGGAGGCGTTGCTCATGGAATTTGCCTGGTTGGGGCGTGTTTTTCCATCCACAAGGATTGCCTGGTCCGGTATGATACCACGCAGGACACGGGGCCCCGGAGTGCGGGCCAGATCTTTGAATGTCTCAGTGAGACGCCTCAATGGCGAGTTGGCGCGGCTGTGCTCAGCGAAGGGCCGCCTGTGCTATATTCAGCATCGGATGATCAGGGGAGATGCTATGTTTCATCCTGATGGGGTGCACCTGTCGGACTTGGGCACCGATACTTTTATCATGGAACTGTGGTCCTTTATTCTGAGCGCAGGTGGGGAGGGTGGCAGACCTGTGGGCCTTGGCCACCCTTGTGGCGGTAATGAGACCTGCGATCAGTGAACATTGATGGACACAATGGACAGGAGTCCGCCTTGCGCACTCCATAGGCCAGCACTGAGGGGGGAGACGGCAAGCTCTCCGCTGGGAAGGAGTGACCACCGGCTGGGGAGGCGAAGGCGACAGATTTCGAGACTCCTGGGTCCCTGGGCAGCCTGGTGGTCGAGGGGTGGGCCCTGGTAATGGCGGACAAGGATCAGAGGTTGGGGCCCACCACTTTAAGGGGCAGGTGCACGGCACCTGGCGTAGGATGCTCAGTTGCGAGATGCAAGCCCGAGGGTCTCCCTTAGTGCTGTGGGATATGAAGAACGACGAAATGTCATTATTAAAAGTGTAATGTTATTTATCACTTATGCATGTTATTGCTTGTCATGTTTATGAATTGTGATATTAAACATGGCCGTTTTATACCCACGCAAATCTCTCGGTGATTTATATGTGATTTTTTTGGATTGTTGGTCAGGGGGAGGCGGGGACATTGCTGGGGGGTCCGGGTCCTATGCCAAGCGCCGCATTCAAGGGGCGCGCACTTAGGATCCGGCCCCCTGAGCCCCGCCTCCGGTCTCACGAGATTGGGCGGCCGGCTCGCCCTATGGGCAACCGGCCGCCCGTAGCACGCCCTTAGCACGCGGTCAGGTGGCGCTTCCGGAGGGGTAAGGGGGCGGAGACCTTGGGCCTATTTAAGGGCAATACCCCGAGGCCTCGGTCTCTGTTCCTGTTGCCCCCTCGCTCGCCTAGGACCTTCGCGCCAACGCTCCTGACCCCCAGGGACAAGTTTCGGACTCTGATTGTAACTCCCACCCACCTGTCCCTTAGTTTAATGGTTTCTTTGGGCGTGTTGCGGTAATGAGACCTGCGATCAGTGAACATTGATGGACACAATGGACAGGAGTCCGCCTTGCGCACTCCATAGGCCAGCACTGAGGGGGAAGACGGCAAGCTCTCCGCTGGGAAGGAGTGACCACCGGCTGGGGAGGCGAAGGCAACAGATTTCGAGCCTCCTGGGTCCCTGGGCAGCCTGGTGGTCGAGGGGTGGGCCCTGGTAATGGCGGACAAGGATCAGAGGTTGGGGCCCACCACTTTAAGGGGCAGGTGCACGGCACCTGGCGTAGGATGCTCAGTTGCGAGATGCAAGCCCGAGGGTCTCCCTTAGTGCTGGGGGATATGAAGAACGACGAAATGTCATTATTAAAAGTGTAATGTTATTTATCACTTATGCATGTTATTGCTTGTCATGTTTATGAATTGTGATATTAAACATGGCCGTTTTATACCCACGCAAATCTCTCGGTGATTTATATGTGGGTTTTTTGGATTGTTGGTCAGGGGGAGGCGGGGACATTGCTGGGGGGTCCGGGTCCTATACACAAGATACATCCTGAATCCTTTTCACACTGCTGGAAATGCAGTATCCTCCTCCAGATTTATCCAATTGTCTCTTCTCCTGCCTATCCACACATCAATTCTGGCTGAAAGTTTGGCCCAAATAATTTTCTATTTTCCACTCAAACAATATTATGTTTTTTCAAATGATTTTCTTGGTGAAATACAGCTTGTAAAATTGTTATATTTGATTTAATAATTTCTGTTGCTTTTGAGTAAAATAATAAACACTGGAAAATCCCCTCAGAACTTGCCTGGTGGTACAGCGTTTGTTATAATCACAGACTTGACAGAGCATACGTCAACCACTCTTCACTTGCTATTAAAATAATCATTATTTGATCTCCTATTAACATCTTTTTGGATGCTTCAGGTCGAAATTCTATCACCTACCATCCTCTACTGAAAGAAGTACCTAAACCTCCATGAACTATATTGTTGTCGTACCTCAATCAGGATATACGTATGTTTTTGCTGATAGTGGGCCCGATTCACAGAACTAACTTAAGACAAAATCCTAAACTTACTACTTTTGGTATTCACAGAAGTTATGATTTTGTCTTAAGTTTGTCTTAAGACAGACTTAAGACAGACTTAAGACAGACTTAAGTTAGGATTTTGTCTTAAGTCTGTCTTAAGTCTTTCTTAAGACAAACTTAAGACAAAATCCTAACTTCTGTGAATACCAAAAGTAGTAAGTTTAGGATTTTGTCTTAAGTTAGTTCTGTGAATCGGGCCCAATGTCTTGATATTGACAATCTATTTCTACACTAGTCCTCCCACTTTCCTTCCTTTTCCTCATATCAAAAGTTGTTTTACATCATCATACTTCCTCTTCCTCTTATCTCTATCTATTTCTCCTCTTACTCATATCTACTGAATATTCCATTGCAGCTTATTTTACGCCAATATGTAATTCTATTTCATCAATAATAACCTCCTTATGTTCATTACTGTTACTACAATTATGTAACACCTGTTGCAACCTTGTTTAATAAACTTCTTCTTTAAACTAAAAAAAGTATTAAAAAACTCTCATGTTCAAGGTGCACTGTATCGCAGTGCCACTGCACCAAATGCACTAATGATACCTATGCCCTTGGTTACATATCTCATCATCTCTAATCCTCATCAGCAAGCAGAGAGGGACCCAGGGACTAGAATGACTCCATTCTCCCTCCTAAATATGAGGATTACCAGGCAGACTTCTTTCCTTGTTAGGACATGCCCCATACCCGGGAAAAAGGCCACTACTCAGAATGATTGCAGCAGACATGTTTTTGCTAAAATGTGGCTCTATAACTTTAGAATCCTCTGTAGAGGAATCTATGGCACACTTGATATCTTCTGCAAAATATTTCAAAGCCCAGGGACAAATGCTAGAGCTAGCCTATAGATGAAGGCCACCTAGTGCACGTCCGGAAGGGTCACCCAAGCACATCCACAAAGAGCAAATGTAGTGACATTGTAGGATAGAGCAGTACTTGACCTGTGGCAGGAAAATTCCTATCAGCCACTTCCATGTTTTTTTTTTAAAAAGAACCTGTGATATTTTATCATGCAATAAATTATGACGGCATGCTGCCTCAATTTGTATGATACTTTGCTACTTCTTTACTTTCATTTCAATATTCCTGTTATTTGTGATTTTAGGCTCTGTACTTTTAATTGTGTGATCCACAACGTTGAGCCTGATTTCATGTCCCTGTCCCATACGGCACATATATGATTAAGTTACTTTTCATCTCTTTAGGATTTTGTCATACAACAGCATTATATAGAAGATCCGGCCACCAGTAGGACCCAATGCACACCTCACATTAGTGTCAAAACCTGGATGTTTATAGAATAAATAAATTAAAAAAAGGCAGAAATAATTTGACAATGTTGTAATTGTGAACCTGACAGACAGTTAAACTGCTGACACCGTTTTGGCTATAGGAGGTAGTTTGTGCTTAGGAGTCTATAACTTTTTTCCACATAATGTATCCACACCAACTTTATGTCAATTTTTTCCAACATCCTGGGGATTCTAAAGGTACCCATGGTCAGTGAATTGCCCTAGAGGAACCTCTGCTAAAGAAGGAGCAACTGAAGAGTCTGCAGTGGAAAGACCAATCCTTGCTTCGTGATCTGGTGCGGGTCTGCAGTTTGTACAAAAGTGCCTGTTTTCTTTTCCTAAAAATGGCATCAGTGAATGGTTTGCTGTGCCATCTTCCAAAACATTTTTTTACCAAAGTTTTTGCATTTTTCAAAGAGGTAGCTCATTATTTTTTTTTGTACTCTCAGCTAACTTGCAGTTTGTGCTGGAAACTATTATGAAACCAATGGGTCATCCAGGAAGCTATACATTTCTGAAAAGTAGACACAACTCTGAATTCAGCAAGGGAAATATGTCAAAATGTTCCCAAAGAAACTATGGGCCCGACTAGGATGCCGGGTGGACCGCTACCGACAGGATGTCAGTGGAGGTCTCCCCTACAGCCAGGATAGCACCCTGACTGCCACATTAAGATGCAGTCAGTTGTAGCCCTCGAAGGGGCCAACCGATGCCTCTGACAGGCTCAAGGAGCTAGTTGGGGCGTTGGCCAGACCATAATCCCTACAGTGGGGTGATGCCTGCAGAGGCACCAACCCAGGGATTACAATGTCTTGCTTCCCTATGCCTTTACATGGCGGTCCATCCCCCTTGGGCCTCTGCTATGGGGTGAGGGGGACACATGTGGTGCCCGCCAAACATCCACGTACCATGTGCCAGGCCTTTTCTGGGCTGCAGCACAGGCCGCAATGGAAAAGGGCATTTTCCCAACCCACCTACACAGCGGTCACATCATAATTTCGCAGGTGGAACTGCCGACTACATGCCAGGTGGTTTCTTTCCCATGGCTATTGAAATAAAGAAATATTGAACATGAGTAGGAAAAATATATTTTTTGGGGATGTTTTCATTTATAACGTTTTGGCACCATGGCCGATTTACAGCAGCAATATACCCTGGCGAAAGGACTCTCATTGACTTCAGTTTGATGAATTCCTTTTGTATGCCTTATTCCTAACCATACAAGTGGCACAACACGTTTTATGGCATAAGAGGAGCAATACTGAGTGGCAGGAATTTTTGTTTGGAATCCTGTGGATTCCGGAGGTTTCCATCACAGAAATGTAAGTAAAATGTGCGATTTCAGTCAAAGTTTCTGGTATGCGGGGCATTGTGGGTAAGAAAACCTTGTGGGATTTACGCAGTGCACGCCATCCTGGAATCCACTGGTTGGCTAATTTTTAAAACTGTCTGCGTTGCTAGGTTTCCATGAGTGGGAGCTGAGCACTGCCTCAAATCCTGCAGCTACCCCAATTACTGTTCTTTCCAGGTAGCAATGTAGGGACTTTTCTGTCAAGGTTTCTCGGCCCATACACACATTTGGCACCATGTTTGTCAAAAGGCTTTGGAGAATGCATTGTGGTAAGAAATATGTGGCTCCCCACAGATTCCAGACATTTTTCACGCTGGTATGTGAGGAAAATGAGTGTTATTAGTCATAGTTTGAGGTTTGCATGGCACTGTGGGTAAGAAAATGGAGTATGATGTATGCAAAGCACACCGCACTGGACTCCCCTGGATGTCTAGTGCTCAGAACAATCTGGGTCTGGTAGGTTTTTCCAGGTGGAAACCTACCCAAGCCCCAAAAAATCAAATGTCCTCTCAGTTGCTGTTGGAATGGGTTGCTTTAGTCCACAGGGGGCAGAAGGATTGCTGAGGTTTTAGGGGTGAGGGGGCCTGATGTAAGAATGGCCAAGACCCACCCCATTATTTAAAAAAAAAATATATATATCTATATTCCTGTCGTGCAGTTGGCTTTCTGCCCCCCCCTCAGGCGAATGGGAGGCACACCTCCGATCTGTCCCTGGGAGGGAAAAAAGACAGGTTTGTCCCTTCTACAGTGGGGTGTGGGCTATGCCAGAGTGTGACACTCACACCAATATTTGTTGTCCCAAAAGGCAAAATCCCTGGTGTCAGGTGGATTTTTAGCCCCTGGGGGCAAGCTTGGAGCAACTGTATGGGGCAGAAAGACACAGTTAAACCCACTGGTGCAGGGGTATGGCTCAATGGTCGGGTAAGACTCCCTATCCTTTTATTTTGGTGCCATTTTCAAATCCCTGGTGTCTAGTGAGGTTTCTGCCTCCTGAGAGGGGGTAACAAAGCAAACACAAGAGAGTGGCAGATTGGGGTGAATACAATATCTACCACCCAAAGAGAGGAGTCAATTTAGCCCTGGGGGTGGAGGGCATGGGGCTGCTCTCCCCCCCCACAAAGATTGCATGAATTCAGTCCCTAGTGTCTAGTGGCCTTTCTGCTGGTGAGATCAGGGGAAACTACCACACCTGCCACCTAGGGAGCGGAAATACTGCTGCCCCATTTAGTTGGGGTGGGGGAATAGTCATGCCCATGGTGGGCAGCCCCCACCCCTATATCTAAACATAAATCTTTCTCTGGCATCTAGTGAGATCTCTGCCCACCCTGAGGGTTAGATTGGGAGTGATTGCCCCCACAACGCTAAGGATGCCTGGCCTCCACCTTGGGGGTTCCCAGGAGTGAACACCTCACAGGGAAAGCCAGGATGGGTTCCACAGCGGTATTCGTACAAGCGCCTTGAGACCCTTGCGGGTGAGTAGTGCGCTATACAAGTATCAATTTAGATTTACATTTACATATGCGCCCCCCTCGGTGGAGCAGAAAGACTGTAACCTAATTTACTTGGGATGGGGTCATCGTCATGCCCATGATGGGTGCCCCCACCCTATATTTAAAAGTATAGGTACACTCCCTGGTGTCTAAAAGGCTTTCTTCCCTGTTGGGTACATATTGGGGTAACCCAGACTGTTGCCTCATTTAGTTACTGTGGGGTAATAGCCATGACCAGGGTGGGCATCGCCCTATATTTTCTCTGGTGTCTAGTGGGCTTTCTTCACCTCATGGGGGGGAAATACGAGGTAGTTACCCCAGCGGGGGAGCAGAAAGACTGGTGCTCCATTCACATGGGGTGGGGTCGTGGCCATGCCCATGCTAGGCAGCATCCACGTCTATATTAGAAAAAATTACAACACCCCTTGGTGTCTAGCAGGCAGATCAGGGTGAAATTCCTCATCTACTCCCCAGGAGAGACAGAAAGTCTGTTTTTCCATTTAGCATTGCCATGCCCCGCCTGGGGAGTTTGGGAAATTCAGGCACTCCTCGTGGAGTTTCAGGCACTCCGCATACTGGGCCCGATTCACAGAACTAACTTAAGACAAAATCCCAAACTTACTACTTTTGGTATTCACAGAAGTTAGGATTTTGTCTTAAGTTTGTCCTAAGACAAACTTAAGACAGACTTAAGTTAGGATTTTGTCTTAAGTCTGTCTTAAGTCTGTCTTAAGACAAACTTAAGACAAAATCCTAACTTCTGTGAATACCAAAAGTAGTAAGTTTAGGATTTTGTCTTAAGTTAGTTCTGTGAATCGGCACCGGAGTTCCTAGACTTTGCCTTCTGGGCGCAAAGCAGCAGTTTATTTCCTGTTCAAGCGCCACAATATCCTCGAGCTGCTAGCAAGCCTGTGTAAGACTTTGCGCCGGCACGCACGACTTCCAACCCCGATGACGTCAATGTAGTACCCATCGCGATTTCAAATGTACCACTTGAATAGCTTTTCTGCTCGAGAAGCAGCTACATCTACTATCAGCTTCAAGTGGAGTTTTTTCTCCAATGAACCGTTTGAGTTGATTTTAGTTCAAGCAGCCTGGAAAAAACCTAACAGGAAGGAAGTGCCCCAGAGACTCCAACTTCCTGTTCCTGTCCAGCAGGCTCATCCCTGTGCTTTGTCAATCTCCTGGTCAGTTGTCATTTGGATTTGGAGATGGAAAGATAACTCTCTTTATCAGTTGCATACATACCATTAGATTTAAAAAAAAATGAGATTTCACAGATAAGTTCAAAAACTTGTGCATAAGGGTGTTTGTTAGAGGGCCTGCACCAGTATGTATTTGTACTTTTATTCACATTTCCAAATGTATTGCGGTGGGTGGTCTGCAGTTTCAGTAGGGGCATGGTTATATTTTTGCATTTAATTGTTCTTCTTTTGTAAAGCACCACTGTTGAACAGTTCAGTACATTTTCTCAATATTTGTTAAATTTGCAATATTTATTTATTTTACAACATTGCCTAGTCTGCCAACGGACAGTCCAGTCAGCTGGCCCAGGCAAGAACTAGTAATGGGTGAATTTCAACAACTGTTTCTGTGGTATATGTTGTTTTAAAACAGCTTTTATGGCTGGGGTGGCATTGGATTAAATTAAAAATGAAGTGTTTTTTGTTGCATTTCATGTTTTGTTTAACAAAAAGTGTATATGTGGTGAAATATTGGATGCCTTGAGAGGATTTGTGTTGTTGTAAAACGTTTATACCTCAGTTAATTTTCGTTTTTGGCGTTACTGATTTAATGGTAGTGTTTTCTTTACTGTTACCTCCCTTAATTGACTGGCCATGTGAAGAATCAAACAGTTCTGGAATTTGAATGGGAATTTGTGTTCATATAATAACATGGTGTGTGGTGCACCTCTATCTATCAGCGCCTTGAGACCCTCACAGGTGAGTAGTGCACTTACAATTCCCTGATTGATTGATCTTGTGTTACTGTAATGTCCTTTGCAAAGGTTGCACCTTGGCAGTAGGTGCATGCAGATAGGAATTGAATTGTGGATGTCTACTTTGTTGGAACAAGAGGTAGGTACGGTGACCTTTGGTCTGTTGCCTTTTGTTTTTGGTGTATTGAGAAACAAATTGTATTGGTGCTCACATATTTTGCATTTTTAAATTAGATCTAGGTCTAACTTGCACTGTCAAATGGTCATATGTGTTCATATGTAAATAATGCAACTCAATCTTGTCTGGTTAATAGCACCCTATTTACACCTATGTGTGAAAAACTAAAGTATGTGAATGCATATGTTTTTCATGTGCCATTACTGTTTGAGCACTTTTTAGCCCAAACAATTACCACCAGGAAACCAGGGTTTAAGGGCCTTTGCTGGCATAGACGTTTAATTGGTGTATAGCTTGTAAATCGGGGACAATAGGCATCCACAGGGCCTCTATTGATTTAAGTTCATTAATCATAAACCAAATGTCTATAAATGCAGGTATAAGAATGCTACAAATCAGGAAAACATGATTCTGTTTAAAGCCAACAATGAAATAAGTAGTCTTAGAACATTGGAATGTTCAGAGCCCCCTTTGAAGACAAGTGGAGTAGCACCGGGCTTATAATGGCTGGTAGAAACCTGGATCTCAATCCAATGCTTTTCTTCATGTTTCTCCCTTTTTGATTTAGAACATTCTACAGTTCATGGGCGGAATGTTCTAATAGCCTTGTAGACCATCGGCTTTGGCTATATGGTTGTTAAAGGCCCTCTCCGTCATCTGTGGCTTGGGCCTCTCTGGTTCCAGGCATATAACAGCCTGTATAGCTCTTGGCAGATGACTATTAACGTATATTGAAGATTCAGGTACTTTAATATAGCCTTACAGCCCGCCGTTGAGGTCTATACCGGCTATTAAAGACCCTCTCTAGCTTTAACAAGGGAGAGGGACTTTTATAGCGGGTATAGCCCAGCTATGAAGGGCTATAAGGCTATTAGAACATTCTGCCACTAGAGGGCAGAATGTTCTAACAAAAAGACCAAAGCCTTATGGGAGTGTGAGGTGATTGGAATTCCCTCAGGCTCTGTGAAGCCTTTGTTTACAGCCAAGCTAAGAACAAAGAAACATTGGAATGTTGGAGCTCCAGGCTTATACCAGCCATTAAAAGCCCGGAGCACTCCATTGTTTTCAATGGAGCTCCCAACATTCCAATGTTTCAATACATATACCAGCTATTAAAGGCCCGCTGCAGTATTAAAGGCCCGAGCTGACGGCGAGGGACTTTAACAAGGCAGCGGGACTTTAAAAGCCGGTATAGCCCAGCTAAGAAGGGCTATAAGGCTATTAGAACATTCTGCCACTAGAGGGCAGAATGTTCTAACAAATAAAACAAAACCTTCAGGGAGTGAGAGGGGATTGAAATCTCCTTAGGCTCCCTGAAGCCTTTGTCCACAGCCAGAGCTGTGAACAAAGAAACATTGGAATGTTGGAGCTCCGGGCATATGCCAGCCATTATAAGCCCGGAGCACTCCATTGTTTTCAATGGAGCTCCCAATATTCCAATGTTGTAATAGGAGTTAATGACTTTTTGATTGATGACAATCTGGCACTGAATTAGTGATCTGCCTGACATTTGCAAGAAAGAAGATTATAAATATTATGAATTTACACCTTCATCAATGACTTAAAATAACCACTATGTTAATTTTCCAGCACTCTAGATAATGCATCAGATAACCAGCAGAAGACTGAATGAAACCCTTGCCTCTGAATTCCTCCTCCTTGGTTTCTCCGATCACCCACATCTTCAGTCCACATTTTTCATCTTGTTCCTGTTGATCTATTTAATAGCCTTCACAGGTAACCTTTTGATTATCACTATCATAGGTGCTGATGTTCATCTACATACACCCATGTACTTTTTCCTGGGGAACCTTGCTACCTTGGACATCTGCTGCACCACTTCCATCATCCCCAAGATGCTGGAGACCTTGCTATCAGAGACAAAGTCAATTTCCTATTCGAGCTGCCTCACACAGCTTTTTCTTCTTTCATCGTTCCTTGGCACAGAGCTTCTCATTCTGGCATTTATGGCCTTTGATAGGTATGTGGCCATCTGTCTCCCTCTTCGCTATACCAACATCATGAGTATGAAGTTCTGCACCACTGCAGTGATCGCCATGTGGTTTTCCGGTTTGGTTTGCTCCATTGCCCACACCACCCTAATCACAAGGCTGTCTTTTTATGGAAGGATTGCCCTAGACCACTTCTTTTGTGAAATACCCCCAATCCTCAAGGTTTCTTCCTCTGACACCCGCATTAATGACATTGTGATATTTGTAGCTGATGTGTTTTATGGAATGTTTTGCTTTCTACTCATTATCCTTTCCTACAGCTACATCCTCTCCTCAGTTTTAAAGATCCGCTCAGCTGCCAACAAAAGGAAGGCCTTTTCCACTTGTTCATCTCACCTCTTAGTGGTTACCTTGTTCTATGGAGGCATTATCTACACCTATGTGCGTCCAGCCCTCAATGTCACTGGTGAAAAGGACAAGGTGGCATCTGTTGTATATGCTGTTGTTTCACCAGTAATGAACCCAATAATCTACAGTCTAAGGAACCAGGAGGTGAAAGGGGCGCTTGCTAAAATGATTTCTATGAAAATATGTTCTTTAAAAATGTAACATGCTATGAAAAAGGGCAAGTTATCCAATAATTGCATACTGTTACATTTTACAGACCTTGTTCTAACAACACTATACCACAAACAAATATATATATAAATGGTGGGCAGGAAGCAACAGTGCCTATCTAGATTTGGTCATTAAATTTGTTATTTTTATTTCTCAATCGCTTTCGCTTAGTTGGACAAAGTGACATGAAAACTTTTGCAGCCATAAGAGTGACATTTTACAGTTTAATTAACATAAGATACTTAGCACACAAAGAAACAGCTGAATCGAATTACACCAAACTTGGCCTGAAAGCGGAACTGTCCTCAAGGACAGGTCTTTATTTGATTTGGCGTAAGTCGGTTCAGTGTATTTTGAGATATCAGTATATTTTTGTTCTGCATGAAGGACTTAAATTATAGCTATATATGGACCATTACTTTCCAACATTGCTTGGACCTCTATAGACCCTGACATTCAACAGTCATTGAACAAGGGAGCTTCTTTTGCTGTGGTGCATTTCAGATCAACAAACTGAAAGCCTGGCCTGCTGAACTTAAGTTATGATTGGCAGGCTGCAAATTGAGGAAAAATATTGTTGCCACAAGGAAAGAATGTAGGCACTCAGTCCTGTATCCTGATATAAAACTTAAACGCCAAATAAGGGGCAGGGTTAGTACACCCCAAAGAGACCCTCCTGTTAATAAATGATTACAAAAGCATATTTTACCAGATTTTTAGGGAAAGGGGAGTGGCGTTGGGGCCTGTTGTGAGCCTCCAAGAGATCTGTGGACCAAAAACCTGGAGAAGCTGGTAAAGCTTCGGAAACTGGAACTGCAACCTATGGCCCGGCCATATGCCACACCCCACTACACACAGCCGAAGGCCAAGCGCAGAAGGGGGAGACCACCTGTGGCGGATTGGGTGCAGGACCTGCTGCATACATCTGCAAACCATGTGCAGTTAGGCATGACTGCACACAGCTGATTGGAAAACTATTGGGTGTGGTATATGATAAAAAAAGAAAATACTGATAAAACAAATGTGATCTCATGGTTAGCTATTACTATGACAACTAAAGGTAGGTTTTAAAAAGAAGCAGCTATTTATCTAGCCACTGGGCGGATAGTGAATTTTCTGTGCTCTTTACTTGGCCTCTGACTAAATAGCAGAAATGATTTACTATTTGGCTGGGAGGCTTGAAAATAGCAGAACAACATCACTGCACACCTGTTTTTTGGCTAATTACTAGAGACTCTGCACGAGGTAGCTGGCGGCCAAGCCAACAGCAGTCCTGGCTAACTAGCAGATATCCAGCACTTTTTAGCCAGTGGCTATGCCAATAGCAGAAAAACGTCACTATGTACCCAGCTCCTGGCTAAATTGTCAAGATTCTGCATTGTTTGGCTGAAAGCCATGCAAATAACAAGACACATTGTAATGAAGGGACGCATGCAGGAATTGAAGATAGCTTTATTAAGGTAAAGCTAAGCTATACAGGTGAGTGCCAGGAGGTAGCTCAGTCCAAGGACCACTCCAGCATAACTGCCACTCCTTAACAAAGTCCAATACCACATTCCAACCCTGACCTCATACATTCTATAGTACACATCACGAGCCCTTAAAGGTACAAGAGAAATAGAACAACATAACACATCCCCCCTTAATCAAAAGAAGCAAGAAAAATAAAATAAAAAGAAAAATAAATAAATAAATTAAAAAAAACAAAATGAAATGAACTGATCACCCACCAAATACATTAAGTAACATAGTCCTTAAGCCATGAAGGTAAAACACAAGTTCTTTTCCCATGCTCCCTTCCCACAGCGGCGGAACCACCCATGCCACTGTTAGCGTCTGAATCAGAAATAACATCACTACCAGCAGCCCTTCCCCCCTTCTCACAAACAGACGAACTGACAACAGAAGAGTCCACCAAGACACCATTACTGTTGTTTTCCACATCCGCAAGTTGGGATTGCAAACAACTATTCTCAAAATGATCTTCAATCCAATCATAACCATTCCGTTCACAACCCTCCTCAGCACCTTCCATATTGCTTTGTTCAGGATTAATAGCAATACTTTTCATGTTCCACACTCTCCCATCACTAAGTCTTACAGCATTTCTCAAAACTTCCTTAACTTGTTTTGGTGGATCAAAACAACTCTCACCCTTTGGTACCTTCCCAGGCTTCCTCACACGCACCCAGTCTCCCTCAGCAATATGTATATCTTTCGTACCATGATGAACATCATAAAAATTCTTGCTCTTAGCATGAAGCAGATCCAGGTCCCTCTTAACTTTAGTAGGAGACCACTGAGTCATTTTCCCTTCCACCAACCACCCAGGGTTAACCTTGCTTCTTGGCAACCTTCCTCTCATCATAACAAATGGGGAGAGACCAATGCCAGTCTGTGACGTAGTTCTGTAAGACCACACTGCTTTCTGCACCTGAACTTTCCAATCCAATCCTTTGTTAACAGCAGCCTGAATCACCCCCTTGATCTCTCTATTAAATCTCTCGACAGTGCCGTTACCACTAGGATTGTACAAGGCAGAAGTTTTATGCTTAACACCACATTTCCGAAAATAATCCTCTGCCATATGCAACAGAAACTGAATGCCATTGTCTGTGAGAATACAACTTGGCAGACCTTCCATGATAAAAATCTTATCTAAAAATTTCAAAACTGAAGCGGTGTCCGCTTTATCAACAAACCTCACAATAGGCCACTTAGTAAATAAGTCTATAGCAACCAAACCAAATTCACTCATGGCACCCAAAGGTTCAATAATATCAACAGCGATGGTATCCCATGGAAGACCAGGAATCAATCCTTCACTCATGCTTGGTTTCAGAGTTCTGAGAGTCTTGTCAGCGGAACAACAAACTTTACAATTCCTTATGAATTTCTCCGTATCCTTATCAACCCCTGGCCACCAAAACATGTTCTTAACAATCACTTTGTTCCTACCAATTCCAAAATGCCCTTCATGACATAACTCCAAAATCTTTTGTCTCAACGAGGCAGGGGGAATGACTCTATCGCCTCTAAAAAGTATATTCTTTTCAAGAGATAACTCCATTCTGACCTCCCAAAAGGCTTTTAAACCATCTTCCCTGAAACACCTTCTAGGCCACCCCCTACAGATATATTCTAGAACTTTCTTAAGTTCCACATCCTTCTCCTGCTCCACTAACCACTCTTCATTACTAATGGCAGGAGCTCCAGAATCATGCACCAGAGCTACACTAAAAGCGCCCCATGGGTCATCTGCACACTGTTCAAGTGGAGAAGGCAACCTAGACAAACAATCTGCAACTAGATTGTCCCTGCCTGGTAAGTAAATCATCTTATATATATATATATACTCTCTCATGCGCATGGATAACCTGGCCATTCTTGCTGAAGCTCCAGAAATCCCCTCAGACGACAAAATCTTCACCAATGGTCGGTGATCCGTGCGAATGACCACAGGTTTGCCCCAAACAAAAGCTCTGAAGTGCTTCAACGCCCATGCGCACGCTAACGCCTCCCTCTCGATGATAGGGTACCTTACTTCTGCAGGTGAGAGTGCTCTGGAAGCAAATACAAATTATCCTTTCTTTCCCCTGTCCATCCACTTGTGATAACACAGCCCCCAGACCCTTATCACTGGCATCAGTTGTCAACAAACATTCAGCATTAGGGTCAAAACTAGCTAAGGCATTGACATGTTGCAAATCATCTTTGATCCTATCAAATTCATCTTGACAATTCTTTGTCCAGTCAAACTTTACATTCTTTTTCAGTAAATTCCTTATGTTAAATGTCTTAGATGCAAAATTGCTCACAAATTTCGCACAATACTCCGCCATCCCAAGGAATGCCCTCACCTCTTCTTTGATACAAGGTGCTCCTGAATTCACGATATTCTCAATCAATTCTGGCTTGGGCCTAACCCCTTCCTCGCTAATGATGTGACCTAAATAAGATACGTTTCTCTGACTAAATTTACATTTTGACAACTCAACCGTAAGCCCAGCTTTTTCCAACACCTTTAAAACCTGTCTTAGCTTAACATCATGTTCTTCCTGGTCCTTAGCAGCAACTAAAATATCATCCTGGAAAAATGAGATCATCTCCATGTCCCCTAACAACCTGTACATCAGTCGCTGGAAGACAGCGGCAGCTGACGCCAGCCCGAATGGCATCCGTTTGAACTGATAGCAACCAAACGGCGTGATGAATGCCGTAAGACCTCTCGACTCCGGTTCTAACTCCACCTGGTGGTACGCAGCTGAAAGGTCTATGGTTGAGAACCACGAAACACCATCAAGCAAGGAAACCATTTCATAAATTTTCGGTAATGGAAATTTCTCCACAACTATGTTATTATTAAGATGGCGTAAATCAATGCATAGCCGGATCTTGCCATTAGGTTTACGTGCGACAACAATAGGACTAATCCACTCAGACGCCTCCACTTCTTCTATGATCCCCTTCGCTAACAGACCCTGCAACTCTTTTTTTACTTCATCTCTAACCAACATTGGAATGGGTCTCACCTTGTGAACCTTAGGCACCGCGCTACTCTTAAGTTGTATTTTATGCTCAAAACCTTGCAATTTCCCCAACACTTCACCAAACACTCTTGGAAATTCTTTGCGTACAACATCACTCAATTTACTCTGATCATCCTCAACCAACACTTTTTCCTCGCTATTGGGGTCTAGGATGATATTCAAATTTTTCTGGTCAAACCACCCCAATACTGACGGTCCAACCTTAGACACATACAATTTCCCTCTTGTGTTCCTCCCCTTAAACAAGAATGTAAGCCATCTGTAACCTAGCATTTCAATCCTCTTGCCTGTATATCCAATAGGATTAATATCAGGCTCATACAACTGACCTCCAATTTTTCCCACAAAATTCTTCTTCCATACATCTTCATTGACAATAGTGTAGGGAGATCCAGAGTCCGCATACACCTCCACAATCACACCTCCCAAAGAGATATTACATAAAGGTTTGCCTTGTAACGACTCTTCCGAAATATTAATCACATAATTGCCCCTCACATTTTTCACACACTCAGTTTCATCTTCAACCTGTTCAATTTCTTCCTCATCCCATATGTATTTAACATTGCTTCTCCTTCGACACATTTTGCTAAAATGGCCTAATAATCCACATATTGAGCATTTCTTTCTTAAAGCAGGACAATTTCTGCTGAATGCTAAGTGTTCCTTACTATCACAGCGATAGCATCTTCGTTCATCCCTTTTCACTTCAAATTTCTGAAACCTAGAGGGTTGACTCAAACCCTTCCCTTGTGAGCTTGGTTGAAATCTACTCTGTGGTTTGTTGGTGGTCTGTATTTTACAAACTGCACTTGCGCTCTTATCCTCTTCTGCTTCCTTTACCACAGATGAACATCTGCCCGACATTTCTGCTTTTCTCATAATGGCCAAAACATCATCCAAAGGCGCATCGCCGTTCACACATAACCTATCCTGTAATGTAGTATTATTGTTATGCATAACCAGTTGGTCCCTTATCAGTTCATCATGCAAGTCTCTGAAATTGCAGTCAATAGCCAGTTTCTTCAAGTCGTCCACCCAGTCATCAACAGTCTCCTGCTTCGTTTGCTTCCTTTGGAAGAACTTATGTCTCGTTACACCAATGCATACTTTGGGTGCGAAATACTTATCCATATCCTTAGTGCAATTCTCAAAAACATCCAAATTCGAGTCTTCAACCTTGCTCATACGCGAATGATTTTTTAAACCAATTGGGCCCAATGAATGTAACAAAATCCTTTTCTTTTGTTCTGGTTTAATTTTTTTCCCTTCATCAATCGCTTCGACATAGTTTATAAAATACTCCTTCCACTCGATCCCCTTAATAACCGGCTTTGTACCAGTTGCCCAAAAAGGTTCAGGAGCATTAATCGTAAAATTCTGTTGAGCCATTACTACACTTGTATTTTCACTGGCTTCACTTGTGTCACCCTGGTCCATCACACAAAACTTTCACTTTAAAAAAAAAAAAAAGTTAAACATAACACTACTTAGAAGAAATGTAGTAAGTCTATTTGCTCCTGCCCGACTCCCTCACCTGTATAGAAAAATTGTTCTGCCTCAAAAATAATTTCCCTCTACGTCCAATATTACCATAAATCTCACAAGAGTAATGTAGTCAATAAAGAGGGGATAACACAAAAAAAAATATTAAGTCACCATAAAACTTCTACTCAGCGCGTCGCTCCGTTCAGATTTGTCATCAGAAAGCTTGTCCTTAATCGCGTTGTTCCGGTGGAACAGAAAACTAAAGGAAGGCAATTCAAAATGTCCTCCACGTAAGGTCACGCAACGTGGCCTCGCGTAGTTAGGACCTTTCCTCTAATTGTGGCATCATCCAGTGTTCTGTGGTAGCTTCCGCTTCTCGCGCTACAGCTGAGCGCAGCCCGTGCTGGATCTCGCTCCCCCTTCGAAAAATGCCGCCAGGAGGAATCTCCAACGGACACCAAGCGACCGGGCAAACTTAGAGAAGAGAAGTAAGTCAATTTTACAACGTTACCTTTACCACAATATACCGGCGTGTCGACAGCAATTCCCTCCACCGGAGATGAAGTCCTCGAAAGTATCCAACACTTTATAGTCGATTTTTTATCCAGGAATACGATAAAAATACAAGGAACGATTTTCTTCTTCTGTATAAGGGTTCATATCCGTTTTTCCATCGTCGACAATTGTAATGAAGGGACGCAGGCAGGAATTGAAGATAGCTTTATTAAGGTAAAGCTAAGCTATACAGGTGAGTGCCAGGAGGTAGCTCAGTCCAAGGACCACTCCAGCATAACTGCCACTCCTTAACAAAGTCCAATACCACATTCCAACCCTGACCTCATACATTCTTTAGTACACATCACGAGCCCTTAAAGGTACAAGAGAAATAGAACAACATAATACACATTCACTATTTTCTCAGCCAATGACTAAATAGAAGTGCTTGTGCACTATTTAGCCAGAAGACATGCTAATAGCAAATAAACGTTACTCTTTACCTGGTCTGTGGCAACTATTAGACTGTATGCACTTCTTGACCAGCGATGAAACAAACAGCAAAAAAACTTCACTCATTTCCCGGCTGATGGCAAAACTGCCAACATTACGTACAAATTGACCAGCAGCCAGGCAAATTGAAAATAAACTTTATTTATTTTGACTGCTTGTAAAATACGAGAAATAATGTGCCATTTGCAGGTGGGCCCGTAAGTGATTGCCATTTCTCATACAATTAATCTTTTTAGTTGACTGAGAGGCTAAGGGAGTCAATAATAATACAACAATTTAACTTCCCTGTAGCCCATGTGGCCACACAAAGAGGACCAGGAATCGGAAAGGAAACTATGTGGGTTAATAATAATAATCAATCCAATATATATGCAAATAAAAAACATATATACAGGTACAGAATCACAATGGGCAAGGCAAAACAAAGGGAGAGATTCTGATTCAATAGCACAAGACATGCAAGGAACGCATTCACAGCCTTACAGATACTACTGAGAAATAGAAATTGGTACCTTAAAGAAACTCAAATCATCCTTTCTAAACATGAATAGATTCTAAAGTTATTTAACCCAAGCTCTTAGTCTAAGAGTCAAGTGAGGCATTGGGGAAAGGCCTCAAGGTGTGTCAGAAGTGCAGCATGGTTTCAGCATAGTGAAACCTCCAGTAGAGATTTTCTCAGTAGGTAGCGTAAACGTACACACTTGCAAAGGAAATAGAGAAATCTCTATCCATCAGAGTCGAGAAGGATCTGACCTGAAATATAATGATGTGAGACTAAACATAACCAAGAATTTTGAAGAACAGCATATGTTTAAACATGTCACCCGAAACCCAGTTATTCTCCTCCCCACAGGAAGAATCAGCACCATCTTTTGACTTTCCCCTCCCATGAACTTGGACAATCTCTGCAACCTTGAATATCGTCTTGTTCCTGACATGTGATAAATAGGAGGATTCTTCTGCTCATTAGTTCTTCATGTCGTTGCCAAGATTTCTCTTCTCAGGCTTCGCTATCAGTAATACAACAATATTCCTTTCTCTAGCTTTCAAACCATGAGAACACATCTGCAAAAGAAAGAACATACAAGGCCAGCAAAATACATTTTAAAATTAAGGCCTTTTACCAAGCTAACTTTAGTCAAGTATTTCAATATGGATTTGGATATATGATTATATACTTCAAAATAAATGCAAACGTGAATAAATCGGTTCTTGATTACATATGCAGTGCATGTTAATAAATGCAGTATAACTGGAAACAAAGTGTAAATGTGAATAAGAATTATGTCTTCACAGTTTTAACTTACATTACAATGAATACAGATCAATAATGTAGTTAAATGCTTCTTTTCATATAAATAAAGCTAAGACGCACCATGTATATTGTGTTAGGTGCCCCTCTGATGACGAATTTAGCCATCAAATCTTTTTAGATTGACCAAGTCAAAAGCCCATGGTTTTCATAAAATCTCATCTCAAATCCCCAAAATGTTTCATGTCATCATACTATCAACACCAACTCTCTCCTAATTCTACATCCGGTCTCTTTTCACTGCCTTCCTTGCTCGTATGTTCTTGTACCCCTCAAAGAACATAACCAGGAATATTGCACAAAGACAATTTATCACAAGCGGTTTCAAATTGGAACCCAATATTCCACTTCTCAAGTTTCCAAATCATCTGCCAACTGCCGCTAATTCATTCCTAATTGCTTCCCAAGCACCTGCAGCTTCCAAGTCCTACACTTTTCCTTCAGATCAGTAATATTTTTGATATATTTCTTCAAGCATTTCCTCTTGTCAGGTATATAGGTGCCGCATTCCTGGACTCTTAACATCCTGCAGACTCTGCCCTCTTTCAGAAAGAATCAAACAGTTCTGGAATTTGAATGGAAGTATGTCTGAAGCAAGGCGATTTTTGACAACCATGGATCTCATAGCTACCATATCTACAACCAGTAGGGCACCTGCTGTACTCGTGGGCCTGTGCAAATGGCAAATCAGATTTGAGGCAATATATAATAAAACAATTTAGAAGATCCTTTTGAGACTTTCCCAGCCCGACTTTCCTAGCCCTACTCCATACTCTGCTAAATGACACCGTTACGCTCCTTCAGCAGCCTTGGGCCTTGGTAATCTTCTTAACTCTTTCAACAAAGTGTATTTACATGTCTCTAGTGAATGCATAGTTTAAAGTTAAATGAGCAATCATGCCAGTGATAAATCATGTCAGTTTGTTCAATGGCAAGGGAAATTCAAAACAGAGTCCAGCCACAATATTAATTTCATTGAGGTTCAGTTGGATTTGCAATATTATCCTCGGAATCCCAAACTTTTCTTTCTCTGTCATCAGCAACAAAGTGTGTCCATTCGATGAAAGTGTACCTTCAACAGGGTACTCTTGCTCTCTTCGACCTCCCGAGTGCCGATCATTTGCCTTCACTGTCACTCAAGTCAGAATTCTCTGTATCCTCCAGAATGGTATGGGGCACATGTACGTCTGGCAAACTCAGTCTCTATCTCTCTTGTCTTCTTGGCCAACTTTCTCCCGCCCCCCCCCCCCACTCATGGCACTGCATCACTAGTCCCTTCCTCAGCTTCAATGGTTGATTCAACAAGACTCCCTCAGGCCACACATGTGCTGTTTTGGTCCCCTACACCTTGTCTGACCTGCTTCTGCTGTCTCTCAGTCACAGCTGGCACTTCTGGGAGAGTACTGGCACATTGTCAAGTGGACCATCAACTCTACGAGCATGGGCAGCATGGATCCAGTTAGGAGGAACTCCAAATCTGACAGCCATGGTTGTCACGAGAGTCACTTGGTAAGGGCGACACCATAGAGGTTCCAGGTACATTTCCCAAACATGTTTCTTCACCAGAATCCAGCCAGCTGGCAATCTCATCCCTCTGCCCACGATTATCTCATAGGGGGATGGACCTGTCCTCTGATCAGGAACACTGTGAAGACTGATCAATAGAAGAGGCAAAGCATCTGGCCACTTCAATGATGTTGCAGCACACACTTCGGCTAGGATATACTTC